>NC_067462.1:16284713-17484713 GCF_025434085.1 Hippocampus zosterae
ACGAGTAATCTACAAATAGAGGAGTTAGCACGAGAGATCAATGGCACGGTGAGGAATTCTCCGGCAGTGGGAGAACTGCCGGAGTCTCATTAATATAGGAGGGTAATCAGCCCGAAATTACGGACAGGTGCGCAGATGGCGGGTGAGAAAACCCGCCACCTGCTGGCGGACACGCGACGTGACAAAATGTCTTCATGAGTGTTGAGAAATAGTTCAAAAGTCCAGCCACTGACAAGAGCACAATTGTCATATAAAGTACTAAATAACGTTAGATAAAGTGGAAGACGTTTTGCAATCTTCTAAATGTGTTTTGTCATTAAATATATAACATAAGTAGAAAGCACATTTAAGATATATGGATCATTCCAGACCCGAAAGCACAAATTTGGCATCAAATCATAAGCATTAATTTTATTTTTGAGGGGGGGGGGGGGGGTTGCTGCTGTTTCAAGAAAAAAAACAGGCAATAAACTCAACTGTATCTATATATCACTTCAAAAGAACCACCGATGCATGCAAAGAGTTGTCAGCAAAAAATATTCAATCAAGGCAGTTAAAATAAAACGGTCACACATAAGCAGTAGAAAGCACAACACAATCAAACTAAACAAAGTTTCATGCTGAGTCAAAAGCGAAAAGAATAAAAATATGGTTTAAGACAGGGGTGGCAAACTCAATTTTGTCGGGGGCTGCATCGTACTTTTAGTTTCTTTCGGAGGGCCATTATCACTGTGAAACCAAATGAAATGTAGGAAGGCCTGTTCAAACGTTACAATTATTTTCAAGGAGAGATTGGGAACAAAAAGTTTTTTAAATGCATTTGTATCTATGATTTCATTGTTAAAATTGCTGAGTTTACATATTTCCTGTTCAAATACATGGGAGATACAGGAAGTGCAGCAGAAAGAAACCAAGCTCAGCTCAGCTTACGCAAACCCTCCACAAAATTCAGAAATATCACAGTTCAATAGTGCCATCTGTTGGTAATACTACTTGACTAAAACAGGAGGCTCTTGTCAAGTGCTTGGTCTGTCTCTCCTTGTGCCCCCAAAATTTGGAGTCCAATAAGGTTCTCTGAAACTGACTAAATTAAAACTCGAGGCCTGGTGGTCCAGTGATTTGCGCGTTGACCTCCAGCTCCTCCCTGTGTGGAGTTTGCATGTTCTCCCCGGGCCAGCGTGGGTTTTCTCCGGGTACTCAGGTTTCCACCCACATTCCAAAAAACATGCATGACAGACTAATTGAACACTCTAAATTGTGCTTGGTTGTGAGTGTCAGCGCAGATGGTTGTTCATCTCTGTGTGTCCTGCGATTGGCTGGCAACCGGTCCAAGGTGTCCCCCGCCTAGGGCCGGAAGACAGCTGAGATAGGCTCCAGCACCCCCGCGACTGTATGTGGTTAAAAGATGTTATGTGTAAAAGGAATGCAGACATCCCCTCCGTGAGCCGTCACCTTACCGTGGTGGAGGGGTTTGCGTGTTCCAATGATCCTAGGAGCCAAGTTGTCTGGGGCTTTATGCCCCTGGCAGGGTCACCCATGGCAAACAGGTTCTAGGTGAGGGGCCAGACAAAGCACGGCTCATAGACCCTAATGATGAATACAACAGATGGACCAAGGTTTCCCTTGCCCGGATGCGGGTCACCGGGGCCCCACTCTGGAGCCAGGCCTGGAGGTGGGGCTCGTTGGCAAGCGCCTGGTGGCCGGGCCTACACCCATGGGGCCCGGCCGGGCACAGCCCGAAGAGGCAACGTGGGTCCCCCTTCCCATGGGCTCACCACCCATGAGAGGGGCCAAAGGGGTCGGGTGCAATGTGAGCTGGGCGGCAGCCAAAGGCGGGGACCCTGGCGGTCCGATCCTCGGCTGCAGAAGCTAGCTCTTGGGACATGGAATGTCACCTCTCTGGCAGGGAAGCAGTGCACCACTAACACTGTGTACAGTGGGGATGGGGCGCTGCTGACTTTGACTCGGGACGTTGTGAACCGGTGGGCAGAGTACTTCGAAGACCTCCTCAACTCCACCAACACGTTTTCCTTGGAGGAAGCAGAGCCCGGGGACTCTGAGGTGGGCTCTCCTATCTCTGTGGCTGAAGTCACCGATGTGGTTAAAAAGCTCCTCGGTGGCAAGGCCCCAGGGGTGGATGAGATCCGCCCGGAGTTCCTCAAGGCTCTGGATGTTGTGGGGCTGTCCTGGTTGACACGTCTCTGCAACATCGCGTGGTCAACAGGGAGAGTGCCTCTGGATTGGCAGACCGGGGTGGTAGTCCCTCTTTTTAAAAAGGGGGACCGGAGGGTGTGTTCCAACTATAGAGGGATCACACTCCTCAGCCTCCCTGGTAAGGTCTATTCAGGGGTGCTGGAGAGGAGGGTCCGTCAGGAAGTCGAACCTCAGATTGAGGAGGAGCAGTGTGGTTTTCGTCCCGGCCGTGGAACAGTGGACCAGCTCTACACCCTTAGCAGAGTCCTCGAGGGTATGTGGGAATTCGCCCAACCAGTCTACATGTGTTTTGTGGACTCGGAGAAGGAGTTTGACCGTGTCCCTCGGGGAGTTCTGTGGGGGGTGCTTCGAGGGTATGGGGTACCGAACCCCCTGATACGGGCTGTTCGGTCACTATACCACCAATGTCAGAGTTTGGTTCGCATTGCCGGCAGTAAGTCGGAATCGTTTCCAGTGGGGGTAGGACTCCGCCAAGGCTGCCCTTTGTCACCGATTCTGTTCATAACCTTTATGGACAGAATCTCTAGGCGCAGCCGAAGTGTTGAGGGGGTCCGTTTTGGGGGCCTCAGTATTGCATCCCTGCTTTTTGCAGATGATGTGGTGCTGTTGGCTCCTTCAAACAGGGCTCTCCAACTCTCACTGGAGCGTTTCGCAGCCGAGTGTGAAGCGGTTGGGATGAAAATCAGCACCTCCAAATCTGAAACCATGGTCCTCAGTCGGAAAAGGGTGGAGTGCCCCCTCCGGGTCGGGGGGGAGATCTTGCCCCAAGTGGAGGAGTTTAAGTATCTTGGGGTCTTGTTCACGAGTGAGGGCAGGAGGGAGCGAGAGATCGACAGGCGGATCGGTGCAGCATCTGCTGTGATGCGGACGTTGTATCGGTCTGTCGTGGTGAAGAAGGAGCTGAGCCAAAGGGCGAAGCTCTCAATTTACCGGTCGATCTACGTTCCAACCCTCATCTATGGTCACGAGCTATGGGTCGTGACCGAAAGAACGAGATCCCGGATACAAGCGGCCGAAATGAGTTTTCTCCGCAGGGTGTCCGGGCTCTCCCTTAGAGATAAGGTGAGAAGCTCGGTCATCCGGGAGAGGCTCCGAGTCGAGCCGCTTCTCCTCCACATCGAGAGGAGCCAGATGAGGTGGCTTGGGCATCTGATTCGGATGCCTCCTGAGCGCCTCCCTGGTGAGGTGTTCCGGGCATGTCCCACCGGGAGGAGACCCCGAGGAAGACCCAGGACACGCTGGAGAGACTATGTCACCCAGCTGGCCTGGGAACGCCTCGGGATCCCCCTGGGAGAGCTGGAAGAAGTAGCTAGGGAGAGGGAAGTCTGGGCTTCCCTGCTAAAGCTGTTGCCCCCGCGACCCGGCCCCGGATAAGCGGTAGAAGATGGATGGATGGATGGATGGATGGAATGCAGACATAATTTAAAAATATATATTTAATGTCTGTCTACTATTTTAATGGCTAACATGCCAATGTGTTCGGCTCCTAAATGTTTAACCTGACTCTAATATTAATGCCTCAATAGCCATCAAAGCTTGTGGTCGAATTAACACAACATGTGAAATTGAAAAGCCTTCACCACCGCTCAGGTAAAGATAAACTCCAGCGTTTGGCAGTCGTGAAATTCAAACTTTCAATGTCACTTTTTGCATAATGTCTGTTTGAGCGTATACGTGTGCTTGCTTGCACATGTTTGTGTCCTTGCGTGCGTGTGTGCGTGCCATCCAGACAATCAATGATAAAACCAGTCTGGCGTGTTTAAGAGCACAGTACTGTTATCTAACAGTGTATTTATCCAAAGGTGAAGTTCATTCAAGTTCAAGGTCAATTGATATAACCTTCGGTACATTATGGCCACACCTTACTTAAACAGATGCATGCTTGCTGGGGAGCAGCTGTAATAATAGATGCTGTAATTCACACACACACACACACACACACATATAGGTTAAAGAGCAAACAAAACAGCAAATATACCGAGCTATGATTTGATAGTACAGTATTACAAAGGCAGTACTATGACAATGAGAGAGAGAGAGAGAGAGAGAGAGAGAGAGAGAGAGAGAGAGAGAGAGAGAGAGAGAGAGAGAGAGAGAGAGAGAGAGAGAGAGAGAGAGAGAGAGAGAGAGAGAGAGAGAGAGAGAGAGAGAGAGAGAGAGAGAGAGAGAGAGAGAGAGAGAGAGAGAGAGAGAGAGAGAGAGAGAGAGAGAGAGAGAGAGAGAGAGAGAGAGAGAGAGAGAGAGAGAGAGAGAGAGAGAGAGAGAGAGAGAGAGAGAGAGAGAGAGAGAGAGAGAGAGAGAGAGAGAGAGAGAGAGAGAGAGAGAGAGAGAGAGAGAGAGAGAGAGAGAGAGAGAGAGAGAGAGAGAGAGAGACTCAGGGTTGTATAATTTTTCTGGCAAGTAAAAGGACATTCTGCCTGCTGTTCGTAAAAATGTCAATGTAAGGTAAATCCCAAAATAAACTTTCCATTGCGTCCTTTAGGGAAAGTCTTCCACCTTCAAAGCTTCCTTCCCACCCTCGTGGAACCCAATTCTCCATTTGGACTTCAACACTCTGTTCAGGACCTTCGACGAGATGGGCAAGGAGGTAAACTATGGACGCACTCGTGTCATCTGCATGCTGTTCTGTTCTGGAGTCAATTTTGACCGAGGGTTCCTACTTTTTTGTTTTGCTTTCAGATCCCCAGAGAAGCCCCCTGGAAAGCCCCCCATGCTGAGGAATGGGACAAGATGAGCATGCAGCAGCTCATAGAGAAGATCTGCTGGACCAGGTAACACATCACTTGGTTACATTTGGATTTAAAGTCGAAATATAACTTAACAGACACTTTATTGACAATTAAATGTTGAGGCTTGGTTAAAAATAAGATTACAACATCTACAACCATCGTTAAAAAACAATATGATGGTAAATATTGTAAATCCTAAAACAAACAAAACAGTCACACACCTTACTTCAGTTAAGAAAAAGCCAATTGAGCACAGCTTACAGTTGCGCAGTTTTAATGCCAAATGCTCCTCCTTGTCTTGTGTTTGAAGTGCCACCCGTCGCTTCGCCACGCTGTTTGTCAACGTGAACGTGACCTCGGAACCCCACGAGGTGTCGGCCCTCTGGTTCCTGTGGTACATCAAGCAGGCAGGGGGAACCATGAGGATCTTCTCCACAACAAATGGAGGACAGGTATGATGCTTACCTTGTTAATATGTGCACTTTAACTGGCCTATGTGTACTGTATATACCGGTACTTTTGTGAACTCTGCCTGGTAACAAGCAGCTCTGCAATCGTCGAATCGGAGCACTTCTGTTGACCTATATTGTTAGGGGTGCTACAATTTCCTTTGATCGTAAATTGTGAATGATTTCTTTTGCTAGTCATTAAGTTACAAGCAGGGGCGTCTTTAGGTTTTGTGGACGGCTGTGGAGATGTAACCATCCGTCATCCATCCATCTATTTTCCTACCCACTTATCCTCAGAAGGGTCGCGAGCATGCTGGAGCCTATCCCAGCTGTCTTCGGGCAGTAGGCGGGGTACTCCCTGAGCTAGCTGCCAGCCAATCGCAGGACACACAAACAACCATTCACACTCACAATATATAGTATATATATAACTTGCTGTGCATATTTTTGGAACGTGAGAAGAAACCGGAGTACCCGGAGAATACCCACATGGGGAGAACAAGCAAACTTCACACAGGAAACCGGGATCACAACCATGACCTCTGCACTATGAGCCGGACCTGCTAACCAGTCGACCACCTTACTCCCCTGTATTGTTTTATTTCCAGTCGAGAACATTCCAACTTTATTCACAAACAAATACCAGGATATAATTGCTCTCGCTATCCCCTGCAGGAGAGGAAGTTTGTGGGCGGATCGAGTCAGATCAGCGAGTGCATGGCCAGGGAATTGGGCGATCGGGTCAAGCTGCAATCTCCGGTCTGCAGGATTGACCAGAGTGGCGACATGGTGCTGGTGGAGACAACGGATAAACAGACCTACATGGTAACAGAAAATTTCACACGTACTTCCAGGTGGCAAATACTGAGCTTTCTCGGATGGCACCACTAGGAAATAAATGTTTAGGTTATGTTGGCAGAGGCAACTTTGCCGTCAAAAGCAGTGTCTGGACTTACTGTAGCCCCCATGTTTACAGGGGCAAGACTCCCTTCCAATGTAACGGAAATCATTCACGTCAGGTTAGCCGAGCTGTAGGCACGAAGCTCAAAAGGAGTCGTTTTGCCATATTCCTATCTGTGGAGCCTATAGTGTACACGTTTCTCGACCATGCTATTTTTAGTGCAGTTCAGTTTTTTTTTTTTTTTGTCAATCCCTTATCTATGACACCTAATTGTAGCGAAGTGCTAAAGTAGTGTGTGTATGGGTTCCAAAACACTCTTTGTGAAAGAAAATATACCCCAGGACTCGTACTTCTTTTGGCGAGCGAGAACGTTTGGCCCCGTTTAATTTTCACCACACAAACTTTTTCCACCGTCTCTCGTCTGACGTCATCACTATGTATTCCATCCCTTTTAAAGCTTAAACTAACATCGTGGCTCATGAACATAATCAGATGCACACCATTATCCTCCCTTTGGTAAGTTTGAATAATCTTGAAAACCTTTTTTTTAAAACTCACACTGTTCTGTACTGGGTGTTTTTAGGCAATGAAAATAAGTACTTTAATGTAGCACCCAATGGGCTATTTGTTTCACAGCGAGGCAAACACTATAAGGGAGCATTAGGACTGCCGAAACTAAAACTGACATTATTTAGCCATTATTTTTCGCTCAAATAGCCCAGGAATGACAGCACCACCAAAAAAAAAAAAAAGTGGACATACGTTTGAGAGTGAGTCCCTTTTGAAGTGGTAAACTGCACCAACAGACAGTCGTCTATTTTCTGTATTTAGCCTCGTCACCCGGTTTTCACTGGATTAATTTGTATTTTTCTGAAGAGAACCTAAACCAGGGGTAGGGAACTCCAGTTCCTCAAGAGCCATATCCAGCCTGTTTTCAGTTCAGGTCAATGGTGGTCACTTCCTTTTGCCACCTGGAAGTTTCTCGTGGCCTATTTTTTTCCCAAACATTATAAAAATGACTGCACCGTGTATCTTTGCAGTCCTGACACAGAGAAATCTGAACTCCAAATGCAATAACCATCTGTTGCTCCGTGCTGCCATCTACATGTGTTTTTTTTAACCTCCTCAGGCCAAGCAAGTGATTTTGGCCATCCCTCCTGTTCTCAACCTCAAGATACACTTTAACCCCGAGCTGCCCCCGCTGAGGAACCAGCTAATCAATCGGGTCCCCATGGGCTCGGTCATCAAGTGCATGGTGTACTACAAAGAGAACTTCTGGAGGAAAAAGGGTGACTAAAACAAGAAGTGGAAGAACTTGTCATTTGCTTTGGATTTGCTTTTTTCCCCCCAATTTTATGAGGGTTGTCTTCTTCAGGTTTGTGTGGCAGCATGGTGATCGAGGACGAGGGGGCGCCCATTGGACTGACATTGGATGACACAAAACCTGATGGCAGTATGCCGGCCATTATGGGGTGAATGAACTGAAAATAATATTTGAATCAGAGATGGCTTCATGTGCCCCAAACTGTCATTTTGAGGCTGATTTAAAAAAAAAACATCTTTACTTTTTTTGAGCACGTCAGGTTTTTTTTTTATTTCCATTTTTTTAACCTATAAAAAACTTGCGCAATACGGATTATATTTTTATTTTATTTGACCTTTATTCAATTCAGATCAATTGACAACATTTTTTCATTCATAATGATCCCCTGGCCAAGAGGCAACATAAGAGGAAGTTACATAAAAGGGATAAGAGCAAAACAATAAAACCAACATCGTGTCACACATAAAACGGGGGAGAAAAAAATACATGGACATCATACACAATAAATACAGCGATGAACCTTGAATGTAAATGATTAAAAGCCAACAGGATTGACAGCCAATCTACCATTCTAAGCGAGGTTTTATAGCCGTCATTATTTCAGACCATGCAAGTCCACCTGCCATCGGCAGCGACAGCCAATCCGCGTAGAGAACATACTCCGTCAGACGCGGATGCAGCACAAGCTGAGTTTGAAAAAATCAACAGTGTTGAATACCCCACAAACCACAATGACATATTTTTTTTATTTTACCAATCACCACTTTTAGGAGCGTGAGCATGTGACACAGTTAAGTACGTTCTTGACGCCGATTGGCTGGCGTAGATGACAATAAACTGGGCTGGGCTGAAATAATGATGGAAGGATGACTGACTGCCTGACATGCCCGCAAGTGGTTATTAATAATAAGTTGTTTGAATATAATTGTATCAAAGGTAAATTTTCTGGCTATTCTTTGCAGTGTGCAACAAGTGTTCTCAAATAATGGTTTGTATTTATACATGCATTGTCCTTTATGGCTATGATGTTTCATTAAAAAAATCCCACCTGTTGCTGAATCCAACATTTAATATATAAAAAATAGAAAATATATTACTGATTTACATATTGGTCAACCTCAAAACAGTATGTTGGGACTATCCTTAACCCGGGTGCACTTGCACTTGAGTGTACAATTGAAGATTAAGGCTGATTTTAAGATCATGTTGTTGTTTTTTTCTGGCAGATTTATCCTGGCCCGCAAATGTAGAAGGTTCTGCGGCCTCACCAAAGAAGAGAGGTATTGTTCTCACAGGACAAAGGATTAACACAAATATGTATCAAACGTTCATTTCTATGCCTACAACGTTCTCTCATATTTAGATTCAAAAGGATCTGTGAGAGCTTCTCCAGAGTGCTGGGCACTGAAGAAGCTCTGAATGTGAGTTTGGAATCCCAAACACAAACAGGAATGCAATCTCTTACAGGCTATAAGAATAATAAGAATAAGAAAACCTTTATTCATCTCACAATTGAGAAATTCCCAATTTACAGCAACAAGTTATGAAAGGAAGAAAGTAGAAGAACAAAAAGCATAGGAGCTGCTGTAAAGGCAGCCACTCTCGCGGCGCCTTCTTGAAGTCATAATAACATAATAACAAAATAATACAACACAAAACATAAGACACAGACAGCCATTCAATCTTAATAACTTTTCTGCATACTCTTTGTTTTTGTAGTAGTTATAGATGAAAAAGGAGACTATGTAAACCCTATGGGCTTGATTTACTGAAGGTCTGCGCACACAAAAAGAGGCGCAATCTTGATTGCTTAGGTAAACGGTTGTGCATGTTAATCTGCGTACACCATGACGTTCGAATCAAAACAAAGCACCTGAGGAGTCAATGTCAGATATAAAGAACCCAAAATGAGTGAAACATTTCAAAACCAGTTGGGTAGATGAAACAGGGCAACATATTTTAGTGTGTCGTGTGACAGGAAGCAATTACCCCGGTACCTCGAATCTCATGGCCCTCTAAAATTTTGTCAGGGTTGATGCGCGTTTTGTCCCAATTTGTTATGGCTCTCATGGCAAGTTTGTGTATATGGTAGCCATTTAGTTCAATCATAGAGGATGTGACAGTTCAAGGGAAAGCCAACGCCCACATTTTTCTTATGGCATTCTTTTTGGCATGGATTTTGTAAGATTGCAAGCTAGTAAATCACAAAAAATATACCCACCAACAGCGCAGTCTGTTTAGAGTGAGAGTGAACACACACCTTTGGGTTCTTATTAAATCAGGCCATGAATGTGTGCACCAGGCGATCCACTACGAGGAAAAGAACTGGTGTGAAGAGGAGTACTCTGGAGGGTGCTACACTGCATACTTCCCCCCAGGCATTCTCACCCAGTTTGGAAAGTAAGTACAGTGGATGACCGAGCTGTGTCTATGGTGAACAGCGGTGAAACCCTCTTCGTGTCTTCCCCGCAGGGTGCTGAGAGAGCCGGTGGACAGGTTGTACTTTGCAGGCACCGAGACCTCCACTGAGTGGAGTGGCTACATGGAAGGCGCTGTGCAAGCTGGAGAGAGGGCAGCACGGGAGGTCAGAACACACACAACATATCAGATTATGTTGGAAAAAATGTCATACTGTATATATGTTTGGTTTATTTGTAGACAATTCAAGTGCTCTTGTGTGTAAAAACTGGCATGTCTTGATTTTAGCGTGTTTAGAAAGTTGGCCGGCGGCTCTGCGCCGTGCTTGACATTGTGGCGTATGGTGGGCGTTTGCTTTGACACACCCTCGGGGTACCTGATAATGTAGTGACTGAAAGTAGAGAAAACTCTACACCGACTGGAAGCAGGTCCCAGTATTTGCACAGGTTGTGAAACACGATTTTGACCCAAAGCTCATGACCGAAGGTAAGCTTATGAACGTAGATTGAATGGTAAATTGAGAGCTTTGCCTTTTCGGCTTTGTTCTTTCTTCACCACGACCGACAAACACAGATCCATCTGTCGATCTCATGCTGCATTATTCCCTCAGTGGTGAACAAAGACCCCAAAATAACTCCTCCGCTTGGGGCGGGCTCTCATCTCCAACCGTGGTCTTAGATTTGGAGGTGCTGATTCTCATCCCAACCGCTTCACCCTTGCCAGCATCCCCAAAACATATGTAGACTGGTTGACTGAAGTCTCATCCACCCTTGAGCGCCATACTGACTGTGCTGAGCTGGTCCACTGAAATGCTTGCCGGTCAACCAGAATTCCCTCAAGGCTGCCCGGAAGTCATTCTTCATGGCCTCACCCGTTTTGTCCCGATTTTTTTTTTTTTTTTGCCTCAGCGACCACTGACGCTGCTTTTCCATTAGTCTGCCGGTACCCCATCAGCTGCCTCTGATGTTTCACAGCCCAAAAAGGCTCGATAAGATTTGGGTAATGCCTCCACAGCAGGCATGACCAGCTGATGGCCGCAGCTCCCAACTGCTCCGAGATGGTGGCCTTTAGCTCCCTGCAAGTTTCTGGCAAACCTCTGCGCTACACTTTTATCAGTAATATAGGAAAAATGAGCGGAGTGAATATTTACTCTTAAGCGTCTCTAGGTGGTCCACAATGCTGCTTCTCGCCTCTTGACTGGTAAGAGGGAGCACATAACTCCTACTCTGGCATCTTTTCACTGGCTCCCGATTCAGAAGATTTTAGAGTTCTTTTTAAGATCATATTATTTGTTTTCAAAACTTTAAATGGCCTTGCGCCACCTTACCTCTCTGAGCTCATCCTCCCCTAAACACCTGCCCGGCGACTCAGGTCTGCAGATCAGACATTATTAGAACTACCAAGAACCAAGCGGAGGCTCAGAAGGGATCAAGCCTTTTCTGTTGCTGGTCCCTCTCTCTGGAATGACCTCCCACTGAATATTCGGCAAGCCTCCTCACTGCCCATCTTTAAAACTCTTCTCAAAACTCATTTGTATTCAATGGCATTTGACTCGGCATGACTCAGACTTGATCTTAGTTCCACTGTTTTGTGCTTTCTACCGTCTTCGTTATTAATTTATTGTTTTATTGTTGTATATTTGATATTTGCTCCATGTACAGCACTTTGTATACAGTGATGGTTGTTTTAAAGTGCTCTATAAATACAGTTGAGTTGAGTATATAAGAGGGAGAGATAGGCTAATGGTCGGATGGACCGACAGAGAGACAATAAACCCGATAAGAACATGCCATAACATTCCATAGCATACAATACAATACCGTCCAAAATGAACACTAAAATGGTCCAATACAATCTGATGCTATTTTTAAAAAGCCATAAAACACCATGCCATGCATTGACGCGATCTGTTATCTTGTAGTACAGTCTTCAACGTGTTTCTTTATGTGGAATATCAGGTGCCTATATTAATACTTCATTTCTAAATGTATTGTTGTTTTGTAACTTTGTGACTGACAGAAACCACGAGGCTCTTTACTGGGACTCATATTGTACTGTTAAAGGATGTCGATGGACAAGTTACTAATCCTAAATCTCAGTAAGACTTGACTGAATTTTCTGTCTTCTGGCTCATGCTGAGCACCCGGTGCCATGCTAACGTCAAGAGCATCATGCGATACCTTCCATATAACAAGGTTGGCTGGTACTCCCTCACTATCACCAGGGATCAGCTTGGCTTTGTTTGTCTGATTGGAAGGCTTCCGCCCCACCTTAATTCACTTTGATGCTGAAATACTGGAACCCGAAAGTCACTTGTGAATGCATACATGTCTCAGGTGTCCCTCACACATCCCGTAAAAGACCCCTTTCAAGTTTAGCGTGCCGCGTGCTTAGAGTACTTAATCAGCTTTGTTGAAATACGATTCCCTTGCTCCACAAATCTCTTTTTAAATCTTGTTTTAGTGATCTCTTTAAAAAATTAAAACTCATAAATGCCTTTTGATGTTGCATTTATTTTCCTGACCCTGATGCTGGGAGAGAGTGTCTCAAGTGTGCTGTTTGCATTTTGAATGAACACTTGTGTGAAGATTTATCACAATACAAATCTGTCCCAAATATTTTACTGTAAAAGGGAACAAAACTGTCTTGTCGTAAATATCACTGTCGGGATGGAGTGGTGCAATTGAATGATAGATGGTGTTGTGGTTGGTGGTTACCAACATTTACGGTAGATAGGTTAAAACTAGGACAGAACTATAGTATTTTATGTTATATTTTAAAGAATGCATTAGATATGACCTTACATTACGTTACTTTCTGTTTCATGATACAGTATTGCCATAGCTGACTGTTACCTATGTGATGTTACACACTGTGACCTTACCTTACGTTACATCACATGACCTGATGTTGAACTACCTCACATCATGTTGCCTTACATTCTGTCACCTTAAATTACATGACAAAATACAGTATGTTGCTTTACCTGACATTGCATTAGCGTAGCTGTAATAATTAAATGAAAATTACAAGTAAAATAAAGTAAATGTTGTTAAATTATGTTATATTAAAAAAATGAGAATAAGATGTTGATTCTTTTTTTTTTTTTTTTCTTTAAATAGCCCACTCCACGAATGGCGCAATAACCGCTATTTACTGTGCTTCAGATTTTGTGCACGATGGGAAAAATCCACCGCAGCCAGATCTGGCAGACAGAGCCTGAGTCAGAGGTGAGAAGAGCTTTTCGGGAATTTTACCACACATACTTAAGCGACAGGTGTGACTTTAGCCCTGCCTCTTCTCCATCCCAACAGGATGTGCCAGCGCTCCCCTTTATCACCACCTTCTGGGAGAGGAACTTGCCTTCAGTCGGCGGTCTGGTCAAGTTCGTGGCAGTGTCGGGCTTTCTTTCTGTCGCCACAGTGGCTGGCGTGGCCGCCTACAAGAAAGGCCTCATCCCTCGATATTAGATACCAGCGCTGCCGTCTCATCACCGCACTTGTGTACTTATGTGCTGAGCGCGACTTTCCACATGGAAAGAAGTGTGCTGACTGTTGATTTATAGCTACAATTTCTAAAACGATACATTTGTCAACCTGAATAGCTAAGCTACATGGATACCTCTTATTATAATCATGTCCATCCCTATACACACACACCATACAGTTCCAGCTATCCTCCATGCCTTTGCCAATTATGTGACTTTTTTTAACTGATCCTGCTCAGATGTGCGTATCTGAACTTTTGTTGCACTGTGTGGGCGTTTTTTGTATCGTGTGTGTGTGTGTGTGTGTACAAAGTGTACACTGGTGATTTTAGGTGCTGATTTACTGTGATGATGCAGCTACTGGGCCAGTGCAGATGGTAACGGTTAAAGCTTAGGTCTGTTATCCTTTTCTACCAATTGTCAAGATGTAGTCATGAAAATGGCTCGCTTTCGTCCATCCATTTTTCAATTGGAATTGTTGTCTTTAGGACCACAAGTGAGACATCCCAATTGATTTTGGGCAAGAGGCAGAGTAAACCCAAGACTGGTCGCTGACCAATTGTGGGGTCAAGCAATCATTATAGGAAAAAAAAAACCCTCACGGGATTAGTTAGCAAAGAAGAAAACAACAATACAGTCTGTTCCATACATGGATCTGTACATGGATGTGAATAGGAATTTCTTGCAGGGATTTATTGACATTTAAGATAAATATGAGGAGTATTTTTTTTCTTTTTTTGTCTGGTTGAGGAGAGTTTCAGTCGATGAATGTATTTCCTTAAGAATAATTGCGCAATTTTTTACTCAAAATGTATTTCTCCTGCATAAGTCATCTATTTTGATGGTCTACATACAGGCGCTCCTTATTGTATTGCTTCAATGTCATTTAAAGAATCGGACATCTTGTAATCACAAATGTAGCTTATGTATAAAAATTGAGGTTTTGGTTGTAATTGTCATCAATCCAAAATATGAATAAAGGATGGATTGTAGTCACTTGGAAAAACAGTAATTGTCAAAAAACAAACAAACACCTAACTCTTGTATCGTACAATTTGTGTGTGTGTTCATGTGCATGTGCGTTGGGGAATTCATACTGTTCTTGTCTCAAAGTATGATGTGTGTCTGTTTCACCAGTGTTGTTTGTTGTGCCATTATGGGAAAATTGTGGTGTTTCACAAATATTATTTTTGGATTCTCTTAAGTGCCTGTGTAAATGAAAATTCCACACACTGCTCCTTGCCCTCAGTTTAGGAACTGCTTTAATAATGCAGCCCTCCCGTAAAGGGGCCGTTGACAACTTTCAACTGAAAACTAAGAAAGAGTTTGCCATTTCAGGCTGTTTTTGTTGTTGTTTTCAGGTCCAAAATACGATCACCGGAAAAGCACATTTCTTCATAGAACACAGTGGAAGCTTTAGAAAATGCTGAAACTGCCTGAAAAAGCTGTTTTTTTTTTTTTTGTGTATGTTTTCTATTACTTTCCTGTAAAGTCTCTTTCTGTTTTAGCAATTTTGTACCTTCATAGGTGGTATCAGTCTGGTAAAAGAAACAGGACATTGTCTGTTAGCCCCATTCACACAGGTTGCAAATAAATAACTCAGACTACATTCTGTCATTGCGTAAAATGTTGCAAAAACGCAATGTTTTGACATTGCCGATGTTGTGTGAACATACCTTAAAAACACCCTTTTAGATGTACGTATTTGATTGCTGAAAAAAAAGTGGTGATATTTACAGGAAGAAAAAAAGTTAAATAAATCTTTTACGGCTTGCCTGTGCATACCTGTGCAATCCCTTTTTAAAATGAAGTTGTGCGTATGTGTGTGTGTGTGTCTGTGTGTGTGTATATATATATACATTGTTTGGTGTTTCAACATTTAATTAAATGTAGAGGAAAAAAGTTTTGATTAATGGTGTTTCTAACAAAAAATGTATACGGTATTTTGAAAATATTTACACCGAAATATACACACACACAAATATATTTTGTATATTGTTATTTTAGTAGTAGTCATACTACGACAGTACTAATACTAGGATTACTAGAATACTAGTATTGGAAAATACACAACAGGGGGTCCTCGGTTTACTGTGGAGTTCCGTTCCTGCAGCGGAAACGTAACCCTTAATGTGCACGAAAGTCAATACGCGTCGCAGTCGAATGCTTTAGCAATACATATTTGTCATCAAAAACCTTTTAGGCCACAAATACACGGCATCCAAAAGCAAAATATGAAGTTGGTGGTAACTTATCGTGTATCATACAAAGTTCTTCCGTTGGAAACGTCAAATGTCTGTCGTCAGGATTGCATTCAAGGTACTGTATACCAGGGGTGCCCATTAGGTCGATCCTGATCTACCGGTAGATCTAAGACAGTTCCCAAGTAGATCCGAGGCGTGTCGAGAAGGAAAAAAAACAACCATTTGAGTGTCTTTGTACATGTAATTAATATATTTTTTGTGTTAATATACACTGCATACTAATCATATTATCAGTCTCATTTTCACAAAAAAAATATTTTAAAAATAAAATAAAGCAGCTAAATCTTAAATTTACGGTGGCCCAGGGAAGCACTTTAAAACGGTACGTGTGAGCTACGATAGTTAACAGGCTGCAAAAGTGCGTCGCATGCCTCCGTTTCAGGCTGTTTCTCATCATGGCGCGCACGCGCGCGTGTGTGTATGTGTGTGTGTGTGTGCGTGTGTGTGCGTGTGCGCCGGTAAGAGTAGATCCCGGGAGGTTAGTTGATCGAAAAGTAGATCTTCGATCCAAAAAGTTTGGGCACCCCTGCTGTATACTCATGCTATGACTTTCTAAATAGAGTTTTAGTATTGACCACTAGAGGGCAGTTAATGGCCACTTTAAAAACTCATGGTACGCTTTGTTTAGAATTCAATTGGACCCTATATTGTGTTTTGCACGCGCTAAAACCAATAAAGGGGGTTTATTATAATAGTGAATGTCTGTTTTTAAAATGGCATTATCGAGCAATTTAACGTCTGTTGAAATTGAGGATGATGCGCCCAATGGTAAAACCACAAGTCCCAGAGTGTTTGCTCACGGAGCAGTTACGTAAACCTTACGTGTATTTATTTTCTCCAGAATCTGACTAATGCTAAAGATTTCAAACATTTTGCACGACATTTTTTATTCACAGCCAATATGAATGTATTTTATAAAAGTGCAGCTTATCACAATGCAAAAGTTTGACTGTGTGGCATTTGTGAGTAATTATGGAAATATCGTTTCATATTACTCTGAAAATAGCAGCACAGACCCAGTGTTTAGCACGTCTGCCTCACAGTTCTGAGGTTCGGGTTTGTATCTGTGCATGGGCTAATAAACACACCTATTTGCTCTTTTGTGCTCAGGCCAAAGCACTGTTTAATCTATATATATATTGCGCGTCGTCCCGCACGCGGTCTGTCCTTCCGTCTGTCCCTTTTCAAAACGTACCTACTTCACCGCGCCGCTGCACGCCGACACTGCGCCGCTCAGGCAGTGGCTCACTACGATCGCGCGGGCATCTTAGCGAAAAAATGTTGTCTACCCACAAGCATTGCAATGAAATTGTTAGTTATTTAGTAGAGCTATACATCTCTTTATTTTCGCGATAAGCAATGAAGATGAACAAAAAGTTGAACCAAGCAACAACACTTTTGTGGGCCGTAGGCCCACCTTACCAGCCTTCCGCATGAACTAGCTGATGAGCCGCCCGGAGGGCGGCGAACCACCACCTTACCAGCCTTCCGCAGGAACTAGCTGATGAGCCGCCCGGAGGGCGGCGAACCAGCTAGTACTGTATAAAAGTACTGCTTTGGCCCTATCTCATGCTACAGAACTCTATTAAAGGGATTTTCTTTTACGCTTTGCCAAGTTTGTCACCATCCTGTGGCATTAGAAAGATTTATAAACTAGTTTCCATTTCCTCACAGATTTTCTTCTTTGATTATTTCAAGACAGTGCTTGGTCCCTCCCTTCCTGTGTACACTCTATGTGACCTGTTGGCAAGCAGTTCTGGATGCAGGCCTATCCCACCTTTCACCTGAAGTCATCTGGGATAGTCTCCAGCTGACCCGTGATTTTAATAAGAACAAACCCTAGAGAAAATCGATATAGATGGATTATTCTTCAAAAAATGCATACAAATGTGGCCAAAGACATCTCCCACCAACTACACAGCTTTATCAATATACTTTCATGGCCACTGTATAGTCCTATTAATTCCCTGCACACATTCCTATTAATTTCCATGGAAAGTGTCAAATCCAAGCATCATCCCTACTCATCGGGTTTCTTCGGATCTCCTCTTATGTCTGTAGTAGGGGCTCTAATGAGTGTGGAGCAGCTTTTTAAATGCGGAGCAGGGATAAATGGTGTATGTGCAGAAGCTTTGCTACTTGACATATGGCACCTTAATTGCGCTGATCACTGCCATCTTAGAGCACAACGCCGCCGGCTCGTCCAATCACGGATTGACATGGCGCACTTAGTCAGCGCCGCCACTTTCTAATGCGCTGTGACATGTCAGGCTTGCTTGCTTTCACGTACACACACTCTCACACACACACACAATCACACCAGCCTCTTCTTATGAGACTGCAGCCCTGCTCCTGGCCTCAGTACACTTTGCTATTATATGAAATGTGACACTGTCTATTTACTTCCCAATCCTTCACGATGGGAATTGGATTCAGAGATGGCAACAGTATATGGTTGAAGGAGTGTGCAGGTGCCACCACCACCCAACTGCAACCATACTACCCAAGTGAAATGGGCTGGAAAATGTTCCAAGACTCAGAATATTTTTAAATCCATCGATCTATCCATGTTTTAGACCAGTGATTCCCAACCAAACACAATTGTCATAAAAAGAGGATACATATGTCAATTTGATACTTTTTGCCATCTAATATTCGAATTTGGGTGGATTTAGTTTGAAAAATGGTTTGATCCATCTCACTGACTGTGTGTGTGTTTGTGTGTGTGTGCGCGCGCGCGTTTGTACACCCAGATAGACAGACAGGTAGCCTCATGTAAATAAAATAAGATTACTTTTTGACAAACAAGAGCTAGAGTAGTTTCAGTTAAGACTGTTTGATCAAATGGTCTATCTTTCTAGAATCATTCAAGTTGGATCAATGTCTTAGTATGTCTTCATATAAAAATTGCTCAATTATCTGACTTTTGGCTGATGGTATCGAGACAGCAGGGAGAGGTTTTGAGTATTCAGTATATTATTTTATCATTTCTATGTCTTTCCTTGCATTCAAACTGTCAGTCTGTATTGTGGTTATTTTTCAAACTTACATGGCAGTTAATAATGCTTATAATGTCACTTAAAATAACGTGATGATGACAGATTAGCTCTGGAAGGGATGGATTAGTTTCACATTATTTGTTTTGTGAACACTTATTTTGAAATATCATCTAATGAGATGTTATCCAGCGCCCACGAACAATGTGTGTTTTACATTACAGGCTCCGCTGCGTAAGAAAGTGAGGCCAGACCGACATAAAATGTTGAGAGGTTAAAGGAGTGCGGAAGCATCAAGACCTTCGCTCAACGTTTTAGCAATAAATAAATAAAAGCTCTGTTGTAAGTAAAATACTTTGATTATCGTGCAAATGATCCGGCACCTTTAGTGCCCCCTGAAACGACACACAAGCAACTACTACAATTTTACATCTGCTAGTTTATGATAGCATTTGAGGTAGGCTATCCAAAAACCCAGCATTTCTTCATGTCGTGAGTTTTATGTAGTCGACTATAAATGGGTAAGGCCTCTATTTATACATTTAGGAAATAATAGGTGGTAAGCACCAAGTCCCCGTGATCTTAACATGGATAAGCAATGTCGGAAACAGATGCATGGGAAACTGTTAAACAATAACACTATTCGTCAATCTATTTTCTACAGTGACTGACTGCCTGTCCATGTGAGGGGTTGCAGGTCCTATCCTGGATGACGAGAGGCGCGTTACACACTGGACTGACCATCCGTCAAAGCACATTGAGTTTCCTTGTATATGAAATTAAATATAAACAACTGCCTTGCCTTCAATTAACCTAACATGCATTTTTTTTTAAATATGAGAGAAACCACAGAAAAGGGGAACCCCACACTGAGATTTGAAGCCCAAACTTAGAACTGTGGCACAGATGTGTGAACCAATACATGACCCAATACCTCTTGACTGTGGATCACAGTATTCTGCTGACTCGTTTGCAGCACTTGGTGGGCATTGGCGGGAGTGCTCTTGATTGGTTTAGGTCCTATCTAGCTGACAGGACCTTTTGTGTCAGCCTTGGCTGCTCTGAATCACGCACTGCTCCTCTGTCATGTGGTGTTCCACAGGGCTCAATTCTGGGGCCTCTGCTGTTCTCGCTGTATCTGCTCCCATTGGGTTCCATCTTAAGGAAACATGGTATTCCTTTCCACTGCTATGCAGATGACTGCCAGATCTATGTCCCACTGAGCAAGAAAGACACCTTCTCATTAAGGCCACTCCTATCCTGTCTGGAAGAAATCAAAACCTGGATGGCACAAAATTTCTTGAAGTTCAACGAAAAGAAGACAGAGGTGATATTGTTTGGCCCCAGTGGACCTTGTACATTCCATCCTGTAGACTTGGGCCCCCTATCTCCTTATCTGAAATCAAGGGTCTCAAACTTGGGACTTAAACTGGACAGTGATTTCAAACTCGATCGGCAAATTGGTGCCGTTGTTAAATCCAGCTTCTTTCACCTTAGACAGCTGGCCAAAATAAAACCTTTCCTCTCACATGAACACTTTGAGACAGTAATTCATGCCTTTGTCACATCCCGGCTCGATTACTGCAACGCCCTGTACTTTGGAGTCAGCCAGTCCTCCATCAAGCGCCTTCAGCTGGTACAGAATGCCGCTGCTCGCCTCTTGACTGGTACTCGTAAGAGGGAGCATATAACTCCTACTTTTGCATCCCTTCACTGGCTCCCCATTCATTTTAGAATTATTTTTAAGATCCTCCTCTTTGTTTTCAAATCTCTGAATAATCTCGCGCCACCTTACCTCTCTGAGCTCATACGCCCCTACACCCCTGCCCGGCGCCTCAGGTCTGTGGACCAGTCTTTGCTAGACGTACCAAGAACTAAACTGAGGCTCAGAGGGGATCGAGCCTTTTCTGTTGCTGGTCCATCTCTCTGGAATGACCTCCCACTGAACATTCGGCAAGCCTCCTCGCTGCCCATCTTTAAAGCCCTCCTCAAAACTCACTTGTATTCTTTGGCGTTTGACTCAGCATGACTTAGATTTGCTCTTGATTTTACTGCTTGGTGCTTTCTACCGCCTTATTACTTATTACTTATTACTGATTCGTCTTACTGTTTATTGTATATGTTAAATCGCTCCATGTACAGCACTTTGTATGCAGCGATGGCTGTTTGAAAGTGCTCTATAAATACTGTTGACTTGACTTGACTTGACTGGTACTCGTAAGAGGGACCACATAACCCCTGTTATACACCTGCCCGGCGCCTCAGGTCTGCGGACCAGACATTAGAAGTACCAAAAACTAAGAGGAGGCTCAGAGAGGATCGAGCCTTTTCCGTTGTAGGTCCCTCTCTTTGGAATGACCTCCCATTGAACATTCATCAAGCCCCCTCACTGCCCATCTTTAAAACTCATTTGTATTCTTTGGCATTTGACTCAGCATGACTCACACTTGATCTTAGTTTTACTGTTTTGAGCTTTCTACTGTCTTTGTTATTAATTTATTATTTTATTGTTGGATATCTGATATTTGCTCCATGTACAGCACTTTGTATACGGTGATGGCTGTTTTAAAGTGCTCTATAAATACAGTTGAGTTGAGTTGAGTGGAATTGAGAATACCTGACCACACTTCCACAAAAATGCCAGAGCGCTGATACTTTGAATTTTGTGTCTAATTTGTATCGTGATCAAGTTCATAACTCAATTTACTCATGTAAACGACCGATTTTCTGTGATTGGCTGGCAACCAGTTCAGGGTATCCCTGCCCACTGCCCGAAGACAGCTGGAATAGGCTCCAGCACGCCCACGACCCTTGTGAGGATAAGTGTATTAGAAAATGGATGGATGGATAAGATCAATTTTCTGAACTGAAATGCTATCAAGCCATTCAAGCCACCCCAAAGGAAATACAACCATGTGCAGTAAGGGTAGGCATGTGAGGCAGTGCCTCCCCTTGCTTGCCATTCTCTGCATGGAAAAAAAAGAATAATGATTACATTAAATTCTGTTCCATTTCAGTTCTTATCTGTGTTTTACATTGGTTTTCTTTTCCCCACAATAATTATTAATGATTAAAGTAGCTGAATGTGTGCTTAAAGATAGACATTTGACAATAAAGTTGTATCCAATCCATTAGATAGATAGATAGATAGATAGATAGATAGATAGATAGATAGATAGATAGATAGATAGATAGATAGATAGATAGATAGATAGATAGATAGATAGATAGATAGATAGATAGATAGATAGATAGATAGATAGATAGATAGATAGATAGATAGATAGATAGATAGATAGATAGATAGATAGATAGATAGATAGATAGATAGACAGACAGATAGATAGATAGATAGATAGATAGAGATTGGCTCATCTGTTGTTATATCAGTCTGTCTGTCTGTCTGTCTGTCTTCCACTGCAAGCCTCTCTGTCACTGTTATGGGGTGATAAATAACTGAAGTTAATTGCAAAGCCACCTGAGTCTGCAGTGGGAAGAAGCGCGGGCGGGAAGGATGGAGTTGAGAGAGAGGCTTTGCGAGTCTTAATCCCCAGAGAGTAGTGAGCGCGGTTTGTCAGGAAGTCAAGCCCTGGAACTCGAAATAGTACGCTACCCATCTAGTCAGGTAAATCGTTCTGTGGAGGAATGCAGGAAATGAGTGTGGGTATATAAGATAACCAGCAGTCACTGTCTTATTATCTCTGTAAAGGCCAGATATTTGATACTGCTCTTGTATTGGATCTCTTCAGATTGTGCAGGTCGGTCTGCCTGATGATATTGTCACGTTTCGGTTTTGCGGTCTGGCCAGCAGGTGGCATGAGCGGTCTTCCTAGCGCACCTGCTGGCAATCGGTAATCTATAGATGCACTATTTAAGGACTCCACCGTCCTACACCTGTTGTGGGAGTATTGTTTATGGCATTGCTATCCTCACTGTTCGTTGACTTAGTGGCTTTTGACCTCGTCGTGATTTCGCGTATAGTTCTCGGTACCAAGTTTTGTGTAAGTACTGTTTTATTTTGATGATCTGGCTTTTCGTGCGTGTACAAGGTGTTACATTGTTTTTCGTTCATAGTTTGCGGGCTTTACTTTCCTTTCTTAATCTTTTGTGCAAGCACCTTTTGTTATTCGTTTGGATTTACCTCCTGGTCCTCATTGTGGACCACCGCTTTATGTTCTCACCTTATTTTCGGTGCGATTAAGACATTAAATTGTCTTTACTTCGGAGACCTTGTTTCTGTCTACGTTTTTTGGATCCCCCCCAAACTCCGTTTATCCGAGTCCTTAACAGATATGTTTGCAAAATTTGTCATATATACAGTATACTGCTCAAAGAAAAATAAAGGGAGCACTTAAACAGCACACTGTAATTCCAAGTATTCCCTTTATTTTTTTACTGTTATAAAAACTTTGTTTGCAACAAGCAAAAATGGGTGAGTTATTATATCTACCGTATTTTCTGCACTCTAAGGCACACCTAAACACATTCAATTTTAGCACGTCCACCTCACAGTGCAGACGTCGTGGGTTCGAATTCGGCTCCGGCCTTCCTGTGTGGAGATTGCATGTTCTCCCCATGCCTGCGTGTTTTTTTTTTTTGGGGGGGGGGGGAGGTGGTGTTGCCAGGTACTCTGGTTTCCTCCCACATTCCAAAAATATGCGTGGTATGTTAGTTGAACACTCTCAATTGTTCCTAGCTCTCCCGGTGGCGGAGAGCGAGCCGGCCCGGCGGCGGAGAGCGGTTCGGCTCGGCGGCGGAGAGCGGGCCGGGCCGGGCCGGCGGCGGAGAGCGGGCCGGCTCGGCGGCCGAGTGCGGCCAGGCAGGAGGCCTCTTGGAGAGATTGAGAGATAAAAAAAATAGCGCCCGTTCAGTCTCAATGGCGGTGAGCGGGCTGGCTCGGCGGCGGGGAGCGGGCCGGCTCGGCGGCGGAGAGCGGGCCGGCTAGACGGCCGAGTGCGGCCAGGCAGGAGGCCTCTTGGACAGATTGAGAGATAAAAAAAATAGCGCCCGTTCAGTCTCAATGGCGGTGAGCGGGCCGGCTCGGCGGCGGGGAGCGGGCCGGCTCGGCGGCGGAGAGCGGGCCGGCTAGGCGGCCGAGTGCGGCCTGGCAGGAGGTCTCTTGGACAGATTGAGAGATAAAAACAGCCCCCGTTCAGTCTCAATGGCGGTGAGCGGGCCGGCTCTGCGGCGGAGAGCGGCCGGGCAGGAGGCCTCTTGGACAGATTGAGAGATAAAAACAGCCCCCGTTCAGTCTCAATGGCGGAGAGCGGGCCGGCTTGGCGGCGGAGAGCGGGCCGGCTCGGCGGCCGAGTGTGGCCGGGCAGCAGGCCTCTTGGACAGGTTGAGAGATAAAAAAAAGCCCCCGTTCAGTCTCAACGGCGGAGAGCGGGCCGGCTTGCCGGCGGAGAGGCGTCTTGCTCGGATGAATGGTGTTGGAATGCGGCCAGCGGAAGTCATCTTGAGCACCGGAGGAGAGCCCCCGGCGACGTGGCCGGCGGGGAGGCGTCTTGGTCGGATGAATAGTGTTGGAACGCGGCCCGCGGAAGTTATCTTGAGCACCGGAGGAGAGGCCCGGCGACGTGGCCAAGCGTGGCCGGTGGAGAGGCGTTTTTGTCGCATAGGGAAAATTTAAAAATCCCTCCTTTCATTCTCGGCAATACCGCTTGTGTCCGCCAGAGGGCGGTGTAGTAGGCAAAATGCCATTCATTTTAATGGGCGGCGGAGAGCGGGCCGGCTTGGCGGCCGAGTGGGGCCGGGCACCAGGCCTCTTGGACAGATTGAGAGATTTTTAAAAAAGCCCCCGTTCAGTCTCAATGGCAGAGAGCGGGCCGGCTCGGCGGCGGAAAGGCGTCTTGGTCGGATGAATGGTGTTGGAACGCGGCCCGCGGAAGTTATCTTGAGCACCGGAGAGGCCCGGCGACGTGGCCGAGCGTGGCCGCCGGAGACGCGTCTTGGTCGGATGAATGGTGTTGGAACGCGGCCAGCGGAAGTCATCTTGAGCACCGGAGGAGAGCCCCCGGCGACGTGGCCGGCGGGGAGGCGTCTTGGTCGGATGAATAGTGTTGGAACGCGGCCCGCGGAAGTTATCTTGAGCACCGGAGAGGCCCGGCGACGTGGCCGAGCGTGGCCGCCGGAGACGCGTCTTGGTCGGATGAATGGTGTTGGAACGCGGCCAGCGGAAGTCATCTTGAGCACCGGAGGAGAGCCCCCGGCGACGTGGCCGGCGGGGAGGCGTCTTGGTCGGATGAATAGTGTTGGAACGCGGCCCGCGGAAGTTATCATGAGCACCGGAGGAGAGGCCCGGCGACGTGGCCAAGCGTGGCCGGCGGAGAGGCGTTTTTGACGCATTGGGAAAATTTAAAAATCCCTCCTTTCATTCTCGGCAATACTGCTTGTGTCCGCCAGAGGGCGGTGTAGTAGGCAAAATGCCATTCATTTTAATGGGCGGCGGGGAGCGGGCCGGCTTGGCGGCCGAGTGGGGCCGGGCACCAGGCCTCTTGGACAGATTGAGAGATTAAAAAAAAAGCCCCCGTTCAGTCTCAATGGCAGAGAGCGGGCCGGCTCGGCGGCGGAAAGGCGTCTTGGTCGGATGAATGGTGTTGGAACGCGACCAGCGGGAGTCATCTTGAGCACTGGAGGAGAGCCCCCGGCGACGTGGCCGGCGGGGAGGCGTCTTGGTCGGATGAATAGTGTTGGAACGTGGCCCGCAGAAGTTATGTTGAGCACCGGAGAGGCCCGGCGACGTGGCCAAGCGTGGCCGGCGGAGAGGCGTCTTGGTCGCATTGGGAAAATTAAAAAATCCCTCCATTCATTCTCGGCAATACCGCTTGTGTCCGCCAGAGGGCGGTGTAGTAGGCAAAAGGCCATTCATTTTAATGGGCGGCGGAGAGCGGGCCGGCTTGGCGGCCGAGTGGGGCCAGGCACCAGGCCTCTTGGACAGATTGAGAGATAAAAAAAAAAAGCCCCCGTTCAGTCTCAATGGCAGAGAGCGGGCCGGCTCGGCGGCGGAAAGGCGTCTTGGTCGGATGAATGGTGTTGGAACGAGACCAGCGGGAGTCATCTTGAGCACTGGAGGAGAGCCCCCGGCGACGTGGCCGGCGGGGAGGCGTCTTGGTCGGATGAATAGTGTTGGAACGCGGCCCGCGGAAGTTATCTTGAGCACCGGAGAGGCCCGGCGACGTGGCCGAGCGTGGCCGCCGGAGACGTGTCTTGGTCGGATGAATGGTGTTGGAACGCGGCCAGCGGAAGTCATCTTGAGCACCGGAGGAGAGCCCCCGGCGACGTGGCCGGCGGGGAGGCGTCTTGGTCGGATGAATAGTGTTGGAACGTGGCCCGCGGAAGTTATGTTGAGCACCGGAGAGGCCCGGCGACGTGGCCAAGCGTGGCCGGCGGAGAGGCGTCTTGGTCGCATTGGGAAAATTAAAAAATCCCTCCATTCATTCTCGGCAATACCGCTTGTGTCCGCCAGAGGGCGGTGTAGTAGGCAAAAGGCCATTCATTTTAATGGGCGGCGGAGAGCGGGCCGGCTCAGTGGCCGAGTGCGGCCGGGCAGCAGGCCTCTTGGACAGATTGAGAGATAAAAAAAGCCCGTGTTCAGTCTCAATGGCGGAGAGCGGACCGGGCCGGCTCGGCGGCGGAGAGCGGGCCGGGCAGGAGGCCTCTTGGACAGATTGAGAGATAAAAAAAGCCCGTGTTCAGTCTCAATGGCGGAGAGCGGGCCGGGCCGGCTCGGCGGCGGAGAGCGGGCCGGCTCAGTGGCCGAGTGCGGCCGGGCAGCAGGCCTCTTGGACAGATTGAGAGATTAAAAAAAAGCCCCTGTTCAGTCTCAATGGCGGAAAGCGGGCCGGCTCGGCGGCCGAGTGCGGCCGGGCAGGAGGCCTCTTGGACAGATTGAGAGATAAAAAAAGCCCGTGTTCAGTCTCAATGGCGGAGAGCGGGCCGGGCCGGCTCGGCGGCGGAGAGCGGGCCGGCTCGGCGGCCGAGTGCGGCCAGGCAGGAGGCTTGTTGGACAGATTGAAAGATAAAAAAAATAGCGCCCGTTCAGTCTCAATGGCGGTGAGCGGGCCGGCTAGACAACCGAGTGCGGCCGGGCAGGAGGCCTCTTGGACAGATTGAGAGATAAAAATAGCCCCCGTTCAGTCTCAATGGCGGGGAGGGGGCCGGCTCGGCGGCGGAGAGCGTGCCGGCTCGGCGGCCGAGTGCGGCCATGCAGGAGGCCTGTTGGACAGGTTGAGAGATAAAAAAAATAGCGCCCGTTCAGTCTCAATGGCGGTGAGCGGGCCGGCTAGACAACGAGTGCAGCCGGGCAGGAGGCCTCTAGGACAGATTGAGAGATAAAAATAGCCCCCGTTCAGTCTCAATGGCGGGGAGGGGGCCGGCTCGGCGGCGGAGAGCGGGCCGGCTCGGCGGCCGAGTGCGGCCGGACAGCGGGCCTCTTGGACAGGTTGAGAGATAAAAAAAAGCCCCCGTTCAGTCTCAATGGCGGGCAACAGGCCGGCTCGGCGACGGAGAGTGGGCCGGCCCGGCTGTAGAGAGCGGGGCGGCTCGGCGGCCGAGTGCGGCCGGGGAGCAGGCCTCTTGGACAGGTTGAGAGATTTTCAAAAATTGCCCCCGTTAAGTCTCAATGGCGGGGAGCGGGCCGGCTCTGCGGCGGAGAGCGGGCCGGCCCGGTGGTGGAGAGCGGGCGGGCTAGATAACCGAGTGCGGCCGGGCAGGAGGCCTCTTGGACAGATTGAGAGATAAAAACAGCCCCCGTTCAGTCTCAATGGCAGGGAGGGGGCCGGCTCGGCGGCGAAGAGCGGGCCGGCTCGGCGGCCGAGTGCGGCTGGGCAGCGGGCCTATTGGACAGGTTGAGAGATTTAAAAAAAGCCCCCGTTCAGTCTCAATGGTGGGCAGCAGGCCGGCTCGGCGGCGGAGAGCGGGCCGGCTAGACTGCCGAGTGCGGCCGGGCAGGAGGCCTCTTGGACAGATTGAGAGATAAAAATAACCCCCCGTTCAGTCTCAATGGAGGTGAGCGGGCCGGCTCGGCGGCGGAGAGCGGGCCGGCCCGACGACGGAGAGCGGGCCGGCTCGGCGGCCGAGTGCGGCCGGGCAGGAGGCCTATTGGACAGATTGAGAGATTAAAAAAAAGCCCCCGTTCAGTCTCAATGGCTGATGAGCCGCCCGCAGGGCGGCGAACCAGCTAGTATATATATATATATATAGCGGCTGGATAGCTCAGTTGGTAAGGCATCGGTTTGGCTTCCGGGAGACGGTGGTTCGAATCCCGCTTGGGGCAAAAAAATGAGCACATAACACCATCCAGTGTGGGTCCTTGGGCAAGATCCTTCACGCTAATGCCTACCTCATACAATGATGAGAGACAATAAAATGAATGACATGCCGGCTCAGACGTCGCCCGGCCAAACAAGGTCTGCGTCAGGTGCTGGGGAACCAGAGCACCTTGATGAAAAATGGGCTACTGGAACAAAGCGGAGATGGGCGAGATGCGATAACATGGCTCTGTTGGAATGCTACTACTCAAGCAACCCTAGTCAGAGGGGTTACATGCAGAGAATCTGGGCTAAATGGTTACTTCGAAACCCACAGTCACGGTTGACCACGAAACAACTGCTGCTGCTGTCACAACTTGAGATTGATGAGGTACAACCCAGGTTCCATGGTAAAGGGCCCCAGGCTGCCAGATCAGGAGGAGGTCATACAAGAGATTGGGAGGCAAGCCCCAATGAATGCAGATGATGAGATTGGGTGGCCAGCCCCAATGAATGAAATGCTGAGCGAGGCAGCAACTGACCTAAAAGCTAAGATCATGGCGAGAATGAAAGCTGGGCAACCTAGAAACCGATTACAACGGCTATGTGTAGTACCATCTGAAAGTCTCATAGAAAGTGTGAATGCAGCACTGAGGGCGATCCCTACCGTAACGATCACAGAAACCAATGAGCTGATATACGCTTCAGCATCAGTGATCCTGGAGACTCTGGGCTATAAGAGCAACCATGGAAGCCATGAGATACGTTACCCACCATGGAAAAGACGGTTGGAGGCTAAGATCAAGGCGGCCCGGAAAGATGTGAGTCAATTGACGGAGGCCCAGAGAGGTGTGATGAAAAGGCCGATACACGAGAGGTACATCCAGATGACCATACCTGAAGCACTCGAAACTGCCAAACAAAGGCTCCAAGCCTTGTCCAGCCGCCTAAAGCGGTACACGAAAGAGAATGAGGCCAGACGAATAAACGGGCTGTTCGCAACACAACCTGCGAAAGTGTACGCTCAGTGGCAGGGTCCTAACAACAGAGCTGACCCACCAAGACTGGAAACTGAAAGGTACTGGAAAGGCATATGGGAGAAGGAGGTTGCACATAACAGCAGTGCACAATGACTGGTGACCCTGAGAGAGGAGCACAGCAACCTCCCTGAACAGGACCCAGTTACCATAACATTGTCAGGAAAGAGTCTCAGATATGAAGAACTGGACAGCACCAGGCCATGGTCCACACCTACTGGCTAAAGAAACTCACAGCACTCCATGAGCGCCTAGCAGTACAAATGAACCAGCTGCTGAGGGATGGGACTCATCCAGAATGGCTAACCGAAGGGTGAACGATCCTGATCATGAAGGATCCCTCGAAGGGTGCAGCCCCATCCAACTATCGGCCAATAACTTGTCTCTCCACAACATGGAAGCTCATGTCAGGCATCATTGCGGCTAAGATAAGTGGACACATGGATCAATACATGAACGAAGCGCAGAAGGGCATTGGTAGAGATACCAGAGGAGCCAAACATCAGCTCCTGGTTGACAGAACAGTCGCACAAGACTGCAGGTCCCGACGTACCAACGTGTGGCACAGCTTGGATTGATTACAAGAAAGCCTATGACTCGATGCCACATACATGGATCACTGAATGCTTGGAGTTGTATAAGGTGAACAGGACCCTAAGAGCCTTTGTTGCGAACTCGATGAGGATGTGGAAAACCACACTTGAAGCCAATGGCAAGCCACTTACCCAAGTGTCCATCAAATGTGGCATATACCAAGGTGATGCACTCTCCCCACTGCTGTTCTGCATAGGACTGAACCCCCTAAGCCAAGTAATCACCAAGACAGGCTATGGATACCGCCTCAGAAATGGAGCTACAATCAGTCACCTCCTCTACATGGATGACTTAAAGCTGTATGCTAAGAGCGAAAGGGACATAGATTCCCTGATCCACACAACCAGGATCTACAGCAGCGACATCGGGATGTCATTCGGGCTTGAGAAATGTAGTCGGATGGTGACTAAGAGAGGAAAGGTAGTCCGCACTGAAGGGGTCTCACTCCCTGAAGGAACAATAGCAGACATTGAGGACAGCTACAAGTACCTCGGTATACCACAAGCCAATGGCAACCTCGAACTGGAAACAAGGAAAGTGGCTACGGCCAAATAACTCCAGCGAGTGAGGCAAGTCCTAAGAAGCCAGCTCAATGGCAAGAGTAAGACCCGGGCAATAAACAGCTATGCCCTGCCAGTGATCAGATCCCCTGCAGGAATAATAAGGTGGCCAAAGGAAGAGATTCAGACCACGGACGTTAAGACCCGAAAGCTCCTAACCATGCATGGAGGGTTCCATCCCAAATCCAGGACCCTGAGACTGTACGCAAGCCGAAAGGAAGGAGGCCGGGGACTAGTGAGTGTGAGAGCCACTGTCCAGGATTAAACATCCAAGCTCCATGAATACATCAAGGAGAAGGCTCCAATGGATGACGTACTCAAGGGTGTCTCAGACAATGGGGAACAGAAGATGAGGCGCTGGAAGAGGGACCATAATGGGAGGACAAGCCCCTACACGGGATGTACCACCGGACCATAACTGAAGTGGCTGATCTCAAGAAGTCCTATGAGTGGCTAGAGAGGGCTGGCCTGAAGGACAGCACAGAGGCACTCATCCTGGCTGCTCAGGAGCAGGCCTTGAGCACCAGAGCCATCGAGGCCCAGATATACCACACCAGACAAGACCCAAGGTGTAGGTTGTGCAAAGAGGCACCTGAGACGATCCAACACATAACTGCAGCGTGTAAGATGCTGGCAGGGAAAGCCTACATGGAACGCCATAACCAGGTGGCTGGCATAGTCTACCAAAACATCTGTGCGGAGTATGGACTGGAAACCCCAAGGTCAAAATGGGAAACACCTCCGAAGGTGGTGGAGAATGACAGAGCGAAGATCCTGTGGGACTTCCAGATCCAGACTGACAAGATGGTAATGGCGAACCAACCAGATATGGTGATCATAGATAAAGGGCAGAGGAAAGCCGTTGTAGTGGATGTAGCGGTCCCAAGTGATGGAAACATCAGGAAGAAAGAACATGAGAAACTCGAGAAATACCGAGGGCTCAGAGAGGAGCTGGAGAGAGCCTGGAAGATAAAGGTGACAGTCGTGCCTGTGGTGGTCGGAGCACTCGGGGCAGTGACCCCCAAACTAGATGAGTGGTTGAACAACATCGGACATCTCAGTCCAGAAATGTGCAGTGCTGGGAACAGCAACGATACTGCGCAGAACCCTCAAGCTTCCTGGCCTCTGGTAGAGGACCCGAGCTGAATGAGGGACGTACACCACCCGAGGGGTGAGATGAGGATTAAAAAAATATATATATATATATATATACAGTGGAGGGCAAAAGTAAAATAGAAAACACACAATACTAATTGTGTATTAATTATCCATCCATCCATTTTGTGTTCCGCTTTAACCTCACAAGGGTTGCCGGTTGGGGGGTGCTGGAGTCTATCCCAGGAGTCTTCGGGCAGTTGGCGGGGGACACCCTGAACCAGTTGCAAGCCAATTTAAAGGCACAGAGGGACGAACAACCATCCGCACTAAACCCAGGGACAATTTAGAGTGTTTAATCAATCTGCCATTCATGTTTTTGGAATGTGGGAGGAAACCGGAGTACGTGGAGATTTTGCACTTGTAAAATTGGATCGATTAACACTGTGTGGATACGAAACAGCATAGGTGTCAAAGTCAAGGGCCCAGATCTGACCTGCCACATTATTTTATGTGGCCCGTGAAAACAAATCAAACTTGGCAACATCCATGATGATTGCTAAAATATATACCAACATTTAAAATTCTCATATGTAATAAATAAAAGAGACATTGTAAGCATTTTGTTGTGATTTTTCATTTGCAATTTCCCTTGCTGTTTGCAAGAACTTTTTGTTACCCTCATTCTTATCCTGGTAATTTTGTTACCAGCGTTTTATGTTTGTGTGTGCCTATGAGGTAGTTCAGCCTACCAAATAGGCGCACACAAACCAATCAGGAACTACATAAAGATGCAGTGGAAATATATTACATTTCCACTGCACTAGTGTTTATCTTCAAATCAAGAGTACCATCTAGAAGAGTAAAAAATTATCACGAATGCTTACTTTTTCCAACATTTCCGGTTTTGCAGAATCGGCAATACTAGTGTTTCTAATTCTCAGGACAAAAATAATGTTGCTCTTACAAATGACAGAGGTCCCAGCTGAATATCAGTTAGAAATGTGTTTCTCATTGCTGAAACAAGAGACAGATGAAATTAAATCATGAAAAGGTGTGCGTATAGGGGGTTTCCCCTTTCTGACCTGGTCATGACTGCTAAAAATGGAAAGCTATTATAAAAACATAATTATGACTACATACCCTACGGTCAGATGAATTTGGGCCCAATGATGCGTTTTATGAAAAACTCCAAATGTATATCAGGGATTCAAAACTGTTACAGACTAATACACTCTGCATATGTTCTCACTGTTGCATTATAGAACGGCCAAGATGATACACCAGTTCACGGAGGGAATGAATGCATACGGAAAGTTATGGGACCTCGTCAAGAAAAACTGGATCCCTTTCTTGCCCCTGTTCACCAACATGCAGGAACCTCTGTCAAAGGCAGCCTTCAAAGCCATTCTCACTTATAATTACAGTGACAGAGGAACCAATAATCGGCAGACAGAGGAGGATACCATCTACAGCTGGGAAATGGCTTAATCAAGCCTTTGTTGCAGAAATTAATAAATACCTTACGCAAACAAAATGGCACACTTAAAATTTTCACTGATCAAAGTGCTATAGTCGGATGTTTTACCACTTGAATTACCACTAATTGTCTTCACACAAGAAAGGGTTGTTAGAAACTTTTAATGAAATGCAAATCTTTTTCCTTACATTATGTTCATATACCCTAAATTTGTTACACGAGAAGATGGTGAAATACTGTCCAGATGTCATGTTTGATTGACTTTTTTGTTTCCAATGGCAGACAAAATGGTTGAAATCAGATTTGAAGACCTTCTCGTCTTCATCACTGGGGCAGATGAAGTTCCTGTCCTGGGTTTCCGCGACAACATCTGCATCGATTTTTATGACCAGGCTGAGGGCATGCGACGTTTGCCCTACGCGTCTACCTGCATGTTGTATTTGTACCTGCCGAGAGGAGTTACAGAGGAGAACGACTTACAGCAGATGCTCTCCCAGGCAATAGGTGACTCCTTGGGCTTTGGAAAGGTGTAGAGGTGTGTTTAACTCCCTTCAATAATATTTTGAATCGTTCTTGCACACACCAGATATTTTTCCCTCAAGTCTGTTGTTTCATTGATTGCATTTTGAATTTATTGCAGGTGCTCTGGGCTCAGGTTAAGTTGCTGTGATATAGTCACTGGTTGTTCAAGACCCTCACTGTTTGCTTGAAACTGGTTGAACTGTATGCCGTGTCTTGCCAAGCCAGCTTCGAGATTTTCTTGGCTGTAAGGGTCATCTCCAAAGGCATTGTTGAGGGCTGTTGTTTCCTGCTCACTGTTGGCTAACATGCCATCCATCCAAATTTGTGTTGGAGTGCGGTTGTTTGCTGTTCTCATTCTGTGGTTGTTCCAACCACATTTGAATAAGCACAGTCGTTTTTCAATTTCTGGCTTGTATACAATCTGTAGTGCCATTTTGTGAATGACATCTTCAGGGTTCAGTATTTGTTCATCTCCAAACGAATAGAACAGCTTGTAAAAGTAGTGCACAACCTGATGAAAAACATCTCTCCAAAGGCGTTCGATACGTTGAATGTGCACAGACTGGCCTGTAATGTGCCTTGCGTGCTCTTGTCCCTGCAGTAGGATCATTAAAAGAGCAACCGGTGTTTTCACCACCATGGTCGGATCTTACTCTGGAGGGTAACCCATGATTAAATACAAGAAAACAATCAAGTTTCATATCTTGTTTGAAATATCATCTCGGTAGAGATGATATTTCAGCACAGGCATGCACTTAAGACTACATGGAGGCAATTTGGAGTTTGTGTAACTTGGATATACAAATGATAAAATTCAATTTAATCTGTGCTGTCCACACAATATGGCTTTCTAATGCTCCCACGAGTACAAATATAAGATGATCCCTTATTACCGAATGAGACGCATATGCCCATCTATGTGCCATAAACTATTGGGGAATGGCACATAGTATGTTCTTCTAGCCACAGTCTGGCTCCATCTCTGGGCTGCAGCAGCTGGCTCAATACGGTTGAGGATTTCTCGAACTCTTTTTCTTTGTACTACAATACCATCAGCACGCAGGTATGCCCTCATCATCTGCAACAGGTTCATAAAACAACACAATAAACAATAAAGAACAACAATTTCACAATGAATATAATGATATATACATGAAGGGACAAGAGTATGTAGCAGAACACTTGCTTCCGAGCCTGATCTGGGAAATTGGCTGTGCAATCTTCTGACATGCTCCTCCAGGTCAACATCATGAATGGGAGTAAATCTATTTCTGTCTGAAATCTGAAAAAACTTCATTTTTTTTATGCAGGAATGAAGAGGAACAACCCAACATCCCCGTGATGGTTCTCACTGTAAAGCCCTGAGTGAGGAGCAGTTCAATTTGATCCCTTGTAATGTCAAGTGCTGGTCTTCCTCGTCTACCTAAAGTATGGAAATAAAAGGATTAAGGAATTCAAGCAAATGAATCACTACGTGTTTTTTATATACTGTATACAGCACAGGCATATAGACACAGATGTACATAAAAGTATATGCAGCTTCAAAACCACGAGCAGCTATTTTCGCTAACCATTTTACTCAAGAAAAAAATAATTCAAACGTATAATTGAATAACTAAAAGATCACTAGTTATTGCTTAAAAGTGTATAGCCATCGCGTTACTTAATAGTCTACTGATTTGCAGGAAAACCACTGGTATAAAAAAACGTTTGACAGGGTGATAGAAGGTAAGTCACAGCAAGTCGTCAGTAAAACCCGTGTGTAGTTCAAATAAAAATGCATACAAAAAAGCAATGACAAAAAATGGTAGCCATTTTACCTGTGTGCAAACGATGTGCCACATGGGAACAAACACGTCCACCATTAGGAGCGGGTCCCGCAATGATGACAGATCGAAGATCTATTAGACTTTGAATCAAATTTTGAATAGTACCAGCGCTAAACTGGTCACTAACTCTTCTTAAATTAGCAATTGAAATGTTTATCGCACGTGCTTCACTTTCACCGGCAGACCCTTGACGACAGGCACTCTCTATTGCCCTGCACCATCGCAGAATACGTCTCAGGACGCTGTCAGCCATTGTTGTTCTAAAAAACTAAGTGGGCACAGAATTTCCAAAATCATGAGCCCTGACTGGTGGGATGATACTATTTTGAAACGTACAGCCAATAGTATTGCATGTAATGCAAGTACAGTGTAATGTAATGTCACTAGCACTACAAGTGGGCACATTTATGGCCTTACATGTTCACTAGTAAGCGTAAAAATAATCTTACTAGTGAACTAGTGGGCACATTTATGGCCTTACATATTCACTATTAAGCGTCAAAATGATCTTACTAGTGAACTAGTGGGCGTTTTGCGGCTTACATGTCAACTAGTAAGCCTCAAAATGATCTTACTAGTGAACTAGTGGGCGTTTTGTGGCTTACATATTCACTAGTAAGCGTCAAAATGATCTTACTAGTGAACTAGTGGGCGTTTTGTGGCTTACATGTTCACTAGTAAGCCTCAAAATGATCTTACTAGTGAACTAGTGGGCGTTTTGTGGCTTACATGTTCACTAGTAAGCCTCAAAATGATCTTACGAGTGAACTAGTGGGCACATTTATGGCCTTATATGTTCACTAGTAAGCGTCAAAATGATCTTACGAGTGAACTAGTGGGCGTTTTGCGGCTTACATGTCAACTAGTAAGCCTCAAAATGATCTTACTAGTGAACTAGTGAGCGTTTTGTGGCTTACATGTTCACTAGTAAGCGTAAAAATGACCTTACTAGTGAACTAGTGGGCGTTTTGTGGCGTTCATGTCAACTAGTAAGCCTCAAAATGATCTTACCAGAGAACTAGTGGGCATTTTGTGGCTTACATGTTAACTAGTAAGCGTCAAAATGACCTTACTAGTGAACTAGTGAGCGTTTTGTGGCTTACATGTTCACTAGTAAGCGTCAAAATGACCTTACTAGTGAACTAGTGAGCGTTTTGTGGCTTACATGTTCACTAGTAAGCGTCAAAATTATCTTACTAGTGAACTAGTGAGCGTTTTGTGGCTTACATGTTCACTAGTAAGCATCAAAATGACCTTACTAGTGAACTAGTGAGCGTTTTGTGGCTTACATGTTCACTAGTAAGCGTCAAAATGATTTTACTAGTGAACTAGTGGGCGTTTTGTGGCTTACATGTTCACTAGAAAGACTCAAAATGATCTTACTAGTGAACTAGTGGGTGTTTTGTGGCTTACATGTCAACTAGTGAGCCTCAAAATGATCTTACTAGTGAACTAGTGGGCGTTTTGTGGCTTACATGTTCACTAGTAAGCGTCAAAATGACCTTACTAGTGAACTAGTGAGCGTTTTGTGGCTTACATGTTCACTAGTAAGCGTCAAAATGATCTTACTAGTGAACTAGTGAGCGTTTTGTGGCTTACATGTTCACTAGTAAGCGTCAAAATGATCTTACTAGTGAACTAGTGAGCGTTTTGTGGCTTACATGTTCACTAGTAAGCGTCAAAATGGCCTTACTAGTGAACTAGTGGGCGTTTTGTGGCTTACATGTTCACTAGTAAGCCTCAAAATGATCTTACTAGTGAACTAGTGGGCGTTTTGTTGCTTACATGTCAACTAGTAAGCCTCAAAATGATCTTACTAGTGAACTAGTGGGCACATTTATGGCCTTATATGTTCACTAGTAAGCGTCAAAATGATCATACGAGTGAACTAGTCGGCGTTTTGCGGCTTACATGTCAACTAGTAAATCTCAAAATGATCTTACTAGTGAGCTAGTTGGCGTTTTGTGGCTTACATGTCAACTAGTAAGCCTCAAAATGATCTTACTAGTGAACTAGTGGGCGTTTTGTGGCTTACATGTTCACTAGTAAGTGTCAAAATGACCTTACTAGTGAACTAGTGGGCGTTTTGTGGCTTACATGTCAGCGAGTAAGCCTCAAAATTATCTTACTAGTGAACTAGTGGGCGTTTTGTGGCTTACATGTTCACTAGTAAGCGTCAAAATGACCTTACTAGTGAACTAGTGGGCGTTTTGTGGCTTACATGTCAACTAGTAAGCCTCAAAATGATCTTACTAGTGAAATAGTGGGCACATTTATGGCCTTATATGTTCACTAGTAAGCGTCAAAATGATCATACGAGTGAACTAGTAGGCGTTTTGCGGCTTACATGTCAGCTAGTAAGCCTCAAAATTATCTTACTAGTGAACTAGTGGGCGTTTTGTGGCTTACATGTTCACTAGTAAGCGTCAAAATGACCTTACTAGTGAACTAGTGGGCGTTTTACGGCTTACATGTCAACTAGTAAGACTCAAAATGATCTTACTAGTGAACTAGTGAGCGTTTTGTGGCTTACATGTTCACTAGTAAGCGTCAATATTACCTTACTAGTGAACTAGTGAGCGTTTTGTGGCTTACATGTTCACTAGTAGGCCTCAAAATGACCTTACTAGTGAACTAGTGAGCGTTTTGTGGCTTACATGTTCACTAGTAAGCGTCAAAATGATTTTACTAGTGAACTAGTGGGTGTTTTGTGGCTTACATGTCAACTAGTGAGGCTCAAAATGATCTTACTAGTGAACTAGTGGGCGTTTTGTGGCTTACATGTTCACTAGTAAGCGTCAAAATGACCTTACTAGTGAACTAGTGAGCGTTTTGTGGCTTACATGTTCACTAGTAAGCGTCAAAATGACCTTATTAGTGAACTAGTGAGCGTTTTGTGGCTTACATCTTCACTAGTAAGCGTCAAAATGACCTTACTAGTGAACTAGTGGGCGTTTTGTGGCTTACATGTCAACTAGTAAGCCTCAAAATGATCTTACTAGTGAACTAGTGGGCACATTTATGGCCTTACATGTTCACTAGTAAGCGTCAAAATGATCTTACGAGTGAACTAGTGGGCGTTTTGCGGCTTACATGTCAACTAGTGTTGGATTTATTATTTTTTAGTAATCATACATTCGCGTATTATTCGATCGTCAATTTATGCTCGCAAAGAAGAATGCTTCTGCCTGTCATGATAGTTTGATTTTGCTTGCAAAGAAGAATGCTTATGCTTGCAATCATTAGTTGGTTTTGCCTGCAATGAAGAAAGCTTATGCTTTCAATAAAGATATATCCTTTATTATTTACTCACATCTATAATCATTATATATTCTTCATTATATGCTCACTTTTGCTTGCTGTACTGTGTGAAAGGTTAGGGTCGCAACCACCTTTCCGAGGACGTGGTTGGGAAGAGATAACTGTTAAGACTAAACAGTGAGCAAGGGTGAACAGTGAATGGAGACATCAACACTAGCTGCAACGTGATGTTTATGTGACATTTGCACACATGTACGTAAATCGCACTCACATACACACACATAGTCAAACAAGTTCAGTGTGTGTTCAACAGCCCCCACCCTTTAGGTTAGACACACCTAAGTAGTAGCTTTCCCAATAAATGAGGAGGTGACGGGGGAGATCGTGAGGGTTACGTGGCGAGAACTGAAGCCGAACGCTTCTCCTCGTTCCCTCCTGGTACCAGAATCGAGTCTCCTGTCTCCTCCTTTTGGTTATTCCTGAGTGTCAATTTGGACCAACCTGACATTTTTGGGGGCTCGTCCGGGATCGCAACATACCTGACGCCTCCAGACGCTGAGTCGACTGGCAGGAAGACCGTGGCCACGGCAAAGACACCCTTTCTGGGACTGCGTTTCGGCTCCTCGTCTGGGGGCTGAGGGTTGAAGCGAATCTCAGAGGAGAGAGGACTACTCTTGGTGGTAAGTAGGGCGGCGGTGTCCTGTACGTACTTAAACCCCGCATCAACACTCTATGTGAGTGTTTGCGCGCCGGGTTTGTAAAGACGGATTTCGGGGCGGTCTTTAAACCTGTTTTTAATTGAAACCCTCTCAGGACAGGTGTTGTAGTTTGCGAGCCTAACCTTCTTTCCAAAGTTTACGACATCCGAATACCTAGAGTACACCTGGTTCGAGAACCTATTTGAGCCTGAGAGGGGTTTGTTGGGAAGGGACTCTTTCAACGGTGATTGAGTGTTTGCGCGCCGGCAAAAAAGGACGTGGTCTTTTTAAGCCGCAAAGCCCTGAGCCATACTAGTCCCTATCAGGCATACAGACCGGCAAGTCTCATAAACTGGTGAGGGCGACGGTGTCCTGCACGTGCTTAAACTCCGTGTGTAAATAATGTGTATTAAACTCCAGGTATAAATAATGTGTATATAGTGCGTTACCTCTGGTCAAGGTAGTCGGATAAAAGCAAATTAAATGCGCATTAATGAATGACTGTGTAACTGTGTGAGTGGAGGTTCGCTACCTCATCTGAACAGGACATTTGTTGTGGCAACTGTCTGAGGAAGCAGATGCAATAATTTCCCGCCACCTTGGTGGTAGAAGTTTGGAAATTACCTCAGTTGGAGAAATTGCCACCCTGTTCAAGGGAATAGTCAGCCTAGTTACCCTAGGTAAATCGCTGACTCTAAACAAAAATTCTCAAATTCTCGAAGTTCCACCCCCAAATTCGCAATGGGGGTTCATAATAGTAAGACCGTGGAGAGAGGTGATCCCAAAAGGAAGTTAACATGTAAGGACTGGAAATTCGTAGAGAGCCAATGTCCTTCGAAGATAAAACATTTAGATTCGTGGATAGAAAAATACAAATTCGCTGGACAGCTGAATATACAAACGTTGATGCGCCTGCCGGATGATATTAGATCAATATGCAAGATTGACAAAACGAAAATGGATAAGGATAGGTTTGGAGACATTGATTTCTGGGTGTCCTTGGCTGAAAAGAGGCGCAAAGTGAAAGTAAAGAGGGGTTTAGAGAAAGTGGAAAGAGGGGATTGTTTAAGTGAAAAGAATGAGGGAGACGTTATGTTTCACAGGAAAGAAGATGATGAATCGGGTCTGGTAGGTATACTGACAGGGGGAAAAACAGAAAGTAGAAAGAGAATGCATTGGAGCAGAAAGAAGAAAGAGAAAATGCGTTGGAGATGGCATCCACAAATACTGTTGTTACACCATCATCTTCCGACATCTCCTTTTCCACCATTATTTTTTAATAAGTAATAATTCTTATTTGTTGGTGTCGTGGGGCAGAAGGCCACATTTCCCGTGACTGTCCCAAGAGTAAATTTGTAAGTGCACGACAAGACATTCCTGCTTCTCAGCAAAAGATAGCAACTTTCCTTGTTGACTTCATGATGGAAGGAAGTTTCCTTTTGAAGGAACATGGAAAGTGATAGCGGCTTGTTTGACAGTAAACTGATGGTGTATACTGTAGCGATATTTGGATGGGGTGACGTTTTCTCGCGGATGACAAAATTTAAAGTTTGGATATGCTTAACTTGGTTGAGAGCTGTAGCAAGGTGAATATTTTGGTTTGTCTGTAGGGTTGTGTCTGCGAATATGTGTTGGATTAGTCTTAGCGTGACTCTTGGCGTGACTCATGGAGTCTTGTTTGTTTTGTTTTCTGGCTTTTGCAGTGTAGAAGGTTTGTATGGCATCTATTATAATTACCGGTACTTGTAATTGTAACTGTTTTTATTATAATTCCTAACGCCACTTCAGCTTCATTATTTCAACCGGCGCTACATGAAGTATGTGTAAATCAGGTAAAGAAATAAAATGGTTGAGTATGGGTGTGGTGACAGAGAGTTTTGGATACTTATAGTGGGTGAAAGGCAAGTGAAAATATTGATGGTGAGACGTAAGGTGATGATGGAAGTTGAGTATGTTGAGAATAAAGAAAGGCACAGGCAGGTGAGGTTTGACACAGTGATGCTACGAATGAGGAGGTCACCGTGTGTTTAGGTTGAAAAGGGCCGGAAGGTCACGAGATGCTTAGATGGTTGTGTGTAAGTCGTAACCACAATTTTTTGTTTGTGTTGAGTGGTCGTCAGTGGACGTGTGTGGGACGTTGTTAACTTTCTGGGAGGAGTTAGAATGTGTAAGTATACAGTCAAGGCCTTGATCTGGATGATTTGTGAATGTTAATGTCCGTGGGTTTCAATTATCTTATTTGTTTTATAAATGCTTCTGTTATGCTGCTAATTGCCAGAATGTTCCGATTATGTTCCAATGTTTTTTTGGATTACGTTCATAAGATGCACATTTCTCTTGAAACATGAGAAGAGCCATCACGGCTCCTGATGTGGGAGAAATGATGGTCTTGTCTCATGAAATTTTGTAAATTCAGTTACAACTTTGCTATCCGTGGATTGTTGTGGACTGTTGTGCCTTCCGTCATTATGAAATTTAATGACTAGAATTGAAGCTATCTTCGAACATACAAATTCTTGTTGGTTTGAGTCATAAAAAAACCCGTCAGATTTTAAGACATGTCTCATTTGTGCATACACAAGCTGGATTTCTAATTTCGTTCGTCACAAGAGCAAAATCTTCCAGCTTTAATCAGCATGTTTCAGGGTCACGTGTGAATAATTTACAATTGGCTTCGTTAACTTAGAATGACTGCACGTTTTAAGGTCAACAGTGGCATTTTTGAGAATCACACACCCTAGGTGGTGTTTACCAAAGACAGTTGCGGCATAGATAAGCCTTTTGGCAGCCTTGAGCAGTGTATGGTGCGAACTCTGCATGCTGGAAGAGTGCTAGGAAAAAAGAAAAAAAAAAAGGAAAAGGGATGAGCTGTTGCACACTAGCATGACGTTTTTTTGTCGGCTGGTTGGCATTAGTTTGTGTGTCTATGTTGTTATGTCGATCCCCTTTGACGCTGGAAAAATGCACAGTGCTTAACCGTGCTACTTTGTTATTGCTTCCTGATGGGTGTTTGTTTGTTTGTTTGTTTGTTTGTTTGTTGGAATGTGAACAGGTAATAGTGATTTGAGAGGCTGTAGGAGGAAGTACAACAAACTCATCTCATCTTATCTCCCGTTTTGTGTGTGTGTTGATTTGTTTCATATTAATATTGCGATAACATGCATGACGGCCTGATTGGAAACTCTAAATTGTCCCTAGGTGTGAGCATGGGCTTGGGTGGTTGTGCTTGTGTCTGTGTACCCTGTAATTGGTTGGCGACCGGTTCGGGTTGTCCCCCTCCTACTGCCCGGAGATGGCTGGAATAAGCTCCACATCGCACATTTTCTGGTCAGCATGGTGGCCAACGGCCATTTTGATGTCCAAGTCGTCAGGGTCCATACTGTCGAGCGACTCGAGAGCTCCTGCCTGCAGCAGGAGCTCATTTGGCTTTTCTTTCTAATGCTTGAAGGTCTGTTTGACGTGGACATGGAAAATTTCTTTTTACTTTCTTTGTTAAGGTCACGGTTGTTGTGACTGCACCTTGTGAATTAGAGTATGTTGTATAACACGTGAAGTATTGTTAATTTAGTGTGACGAATGTTGTTCGTTGTTGTATCAAGTTGTGATATTTACGCGGCTCGCACGGCAGCGATTTATTTTTTTTTTGTGAGGGGGGACTTGCTGACTAACAGCAACATGATAACGTTTTGGGTTCAGTTCACTTCTGTTTTATATGCGGCAACAAATTGGGCAGTGAACCCAAACTTCTTTTTTGTGTCACGGATTATCTCACGCATTGGCAGGGGGAATGGTGTCTCTAGTTCGGAAACATGATACAACCTATGGTTTTAACCAATGTTGGAATACGGTACATTTTGAACTACATCTCCATTTCAGATAATGTACATGGTTTTCGTTGAATTAATGAGGGGATGCCATATTGCCGGGGTTTGGTTGAGGCTTTTCCAAAATGGGTCGAAAATTGATAAAATGGAATGCATGTTTCACATTTTATTTGAGACACTATTGCTCCTGCCATCCACAATCTGCAGGATTGGTAGCAAGTCTGAAAGTATATGGTTAAAATTCAATTAAAGAAATTCAATTAAAGAAATTGAATTGACTTATATGTTAATACTACGAGTATGGTGTTTTCTTCTTTGTTTGAAATATTGTTTGGTAGACTATATAAATTACTGATAATTTCTACGAAATTGTGAATTAGGAAATGAAGCTGATTTGGTTGACAATATGTGAGAACGTAAAAAAAAAAAAAAAAAAAAAGAACCGAGATTGCCGTAGAACGATTGTGCTTTTTCACAGCAGGTTCCAGCAGACATGGCTCTGACTCGAAACATGAAAAAGAAACATCGTGTTTCCTTGGGGTGACCACACCGTAAAAAACGGACATTGTAAAAAGGTCATCTCGACAGAAACATCCACTGAGGAAGGTGAGCGAAGTCCGGTGACGCGATGGGCACAGTATTTTAGTTACTGGGAACATCAAACGACCGGCGGAAGAAGTTTCAAGACACCTATGCACTCATTTAGGGTGTGTTTCTGTCGACATGCTAGAATATCAGTGGTGGCATGTCATTTCCTGTTATATGATCACACTAACACATGGTCGACTGTTCTCCTTTTTTTTATATGGTATTTGTGCTCTCCTTTAGCACATGTGAAAGGGGATGTATTTTTTTTAATAATAACCTACATTTTACGAATAGCTCTAGACCAGGGGTGTCAAACTCATCTTTGTCACAGGCCGCTTTGGGGTTACACCTTCCTTCGGTGGGCCGGTACGACGGTGAAATTTGATTAAATGGTTATATTTTATTAATTGTACAACTCAACTCGGCGGCCCGGTAGTCCAGTGGTTAGCACGTCGGCTTCACAGTGCAGAGGTACCAGGTTCGATTCCAGCTCCGGCCTCCCTGTGTGGAGTTTGCATGTTCTCCCCGGGCCTGCGTGGGTTTTCTCCGGGTGCTCCGGTTTCCTCCCACGTTCCAAAAACATGCATGGTAGGCTGATTGGACGCTCTAAATTGTCCCTAGGTGTGAATGTGAGCGTGGATGGTTGTTCGTCTCTGTGTGCCCTGCGATTGGCTGGCAACTGATCCAGGGTGTCCCCCGCCTACTGCCCGAAGACGGCTGGGATAGGCTCCAGCACCCCCCGAGACCCTAGTGAGGATTAAGCGGTTCAGAAAATGGATGGATGGATGGACAACTCAACTCAACTGTGTTTATAGAGCAACTTGAATCAACCATCGCTGTATACAAAGATATGTACATGGAGTGGATATATCAGAAATACAATGATGAAATTATTTACTAACAACTACATATGAATGAATTCTGCTAATTTTGAAGCCAGTCATATTTTGTTCAATTATTGTTTGGTTGAGTGTTTTAACAGGTAACAAAATTATCACAAAATCTCGACATTATTCATATAGAATTTTGGCATTTCAGTACAGATTTTAGCAGGGTTTATGGAGGTTGATGCGCGTCAATTGCTTTCACGGGCCACATAAGTACATGGGGTTTCGACTTTGACACCTGTGAACTCGATGATCTAGGGAAGGGAAATGAAGAAACACATTTCGGCGCAAATTGTTGTATACTTTTTTTGTTTTAGCGGCAAAAGTATTTATATTTATAATCGATCTAGTCGATCTCATTATGAAAATAAAAAATAAAAATTGAGAAGTGGACACACCATTAGTGGTAGAAAAGAGCTTTTTTTAATTTGGGTTTGTTTTGGAGATTGAAGTGATTTGTGTACTGTGCTCCTCTGGTGATGTTGCTCGGCTGAAATTGAATTTATAACCATTTATTGATTTATTTCTAGTTCAAATGGTGCATTAATTTAGTCGTAATGGGTCAGATTTTAAATAAATTTCTTGTGTATATTATTTCACATGTATTGTGGCTTACATGTTCACTAGTAAGCGTCAAAATGACCTTACTAGTGAACTAGTGAGCGTTTTGTGGCTTACATGTTCACTAGTAAGCGTCAAAATGACCTTACTAGTGAACTAGTGAGCGTTTTGTGGCTTACATGTTCACTAGTAAGCGTCAAAATGATCTTACTAGTGAACTAGTGGGCGTTTTGTGGCTTACATGTTCACTAGTAAGCCTCAAAATGATCTGACTAGTGAACTAGTGGGCGTTTTGTGGCTTACATGTTCACTAGTAAGCGTCAAATACCTTACTAGTGAACTAGTGAGCGTTTTGTGGCTTACATGTTCACTAGTAAGCGTCAAATCGACCTTACTAGTGAACTAGTGAGCGTTTTGTGGCATACATGTTCACTAGTAAGCGTCAAAACGATCTTACTAGTGAACTAGTGGGCGTTTTGTGGCTTACATGTTCACTAGTAAGCGTCAAAACGATCTTACGAGTGAACTAGTGGGCGTTTTGTGGCTTACATGTTAACTAGTAAGCGTCTAAATGACCTTACTAGTGAACTAATGAGCGTTTTGTGGCTTACATGTTCACTAGTAAGCGTCAAAATGACCTTACTAGTGAACTAGTGGGCACATTTATGGCCTTATACGTTCACTAGTAAGCCTCAAAATGATCTTACTAGTGAACTAGTGGGCGTTTTGTGGCTTACATGTCAACTAGTAAGCCTCAAAATGATCTTACTAGTGAACTAGTGGGCGTTTTGTGGCTTACATGTCAACTAGTAAGCCTCAAAATGTTCTTACTAGTGAACTAGTGGGCGTTTTGTGGCTTACATGTTCACTAGTAAGCGTCAAATACCTTACTAGTGAACTAGTGAGTGTTTTCTGGCTTACATGTTCACAAGTAAGCCTCAAAATGATCTTACTAGTGAACTAGTGGGCGTTTTGTGGCTTACATGTTCACTAGTAAGCGTCAAAATGATCTTACTAGTGAACTAGTGGGCACATTTATGGCCTTATATGTTCACTAGTAAGCTTTAAAATGATCTTACTAGTGAACTAGTGGGCGTTTTGTGGCTTACATGTTCACTAGTAAGCCTCAAAATGATATTACTAGTGAACTAGTGGGCACATTTAAGGCCTTATATGTTCACCAGTAAGCCTCAAAATGATCTTACTAGTGAACTAGTGGGCGTTTTGTGGCTAATATGATCACTAGTAAGCCTCAAAATGACCTTACTAGTGAACTAGTGGGCGTTTTGTGGCTTACATGTTCACTAGTAAGCCTCAAAATGATCTTACTAGTGAACTAGTGGGCGTTTTGTGGCTTACATGATCACTAGTAAGTCTCAAAATGATCTTACTAGTGAACTAGTGGGCACAGTTATGGCCTTATATGATCACTAGTAAGCGTCAAAATGATCTTACGAGTGAACTGGTGGGCACATTTATGGCCTTATATGTTCACTAGTAAGCCTCAAAATGATCTTACTAGTGAACTAGTGGGCGTTTTGTGGCTTACAATGCAACTAGTAAGCCTCAAAATGATCTTACTAGTGAACTAGTGGGCTTTTTGTGCCTTATATGTTCACTAGTAAGCCTCAAAATGATCTTACTAGTGAACTAGTGGGCGTTTTGTGGCTTACATGTTCACTACTACGCCTCAAAATGATCTTACTAGTGAACTAGTGGGCGTTTTTTGGCTTACATGTTCACTAGTAAGCCTTAAAATGATATTACTAGTGAACTAGTGGGCACATTTATGGCCTTATATGTTCACTAGCAAGCCTCAAAATGATCTTACTAGTGAACTAGTGGGCGTTTTGTGGCTTACATGTCAACTAGAAAGCCTCAAAATGTTCTTACTAGTGAACTAGTGGGCGTTTTGTGGCTTACATGTTCACTAGTAAGCCTCAAAATGATCTTACTAGTGAACTAGTGGGCGTTTTGTGGCTTACATGTTCACTAGTAAGCGTCAAAATGATCTTACTAGTCAACTACGGGGCACATTTATGGCCTTATATGTTCACTAGTAAGCGTCAAAATGATCTTACGAGTGAACTAGTGGGCTTTTAGCGGCTTACATGTTAACTCGTAAGCCTCAAAATGATCTTACTAGTGAACTAGTGGGCACATTTATGACCTTATATGTTCACTAGTAAGCGTCAAAACGATCTTACTAGTGAACTAGTGGGCGTTTTGTGGCTTACATGTTCACTAGTAAGCGTCAAAACGATCTTACGAGTGAACTAGTGGGCGTTTTGTGGCTTACATGTTAACTAGTAAGCGTCTAAATGACCTTACTAGTGAACTAATGAGCGTTTTGTGGCTTACATGTTCACTAGTAAGCGTCAAAATGACCTTACTAGTGAACTAGTGGGCACATTTATGGCCTTATACGTTCACTAGTAAGCCTCAAAATGATCTTACTAGTGAACTAGTGGGCGTTTTGTGGCTTACATGTCAACTAGTAAGCCTCAAAATGATCTTACTAGTGAACTAGTGGGCGTTTTGTGGCTTACATGTCAACTAGTAAGCCTCAAAATGTTCTTACTAGTGAACTAGTGGGCGTTTTGTGGCTTACATGTTCACTAGTAAGCGTCAAATACCTTACTAGTGAACTAGTGAGTGTTTTCTGGCTTACATGTTCACAAGTAAGCCTCAAAATGATCTTACTAGTGAACTAGTGGGCGTTTTGTGGCTTACATGTTCACTAGTAAGCGTCAAAATGATCTTACGAGTGAACTGGTGGGCACATTTATGGCCTTATATGTTCACTAGTAAGCCTCAAAATGATCTTACTAGTGAACTAGTGGGCGTTTTGTGGCTTACAATGCAACTAGTAAGCCTCAAAATGATCTTACTAGTGAACTAGTGGGCTTTTTGTGCCTTATATGTTCACTAGTAAGCCTCAAAATGATCTTACTAGTGAACTAGTGGGCGTTTTGTGGCTTACATGTTCACTACTACGCCTCAAAATGATCTTACTAGTGAACTAGTGGGCGTTTTTTGGCTTACATGTTCACTAGTAAGCCTTAAAATGATATTACTAGTGAACTAGTGGGCACATTTATGGCCTTATATGTTCACTAGCAAGCCTCAAAATGATCTTACTAGTGAACTAGTGGGCGTTTTGTGGCTTACATGTCAACTAGAAAGCCTCAAAATGTTCTTACTAGTGAACTAGTGGGCGTTTTGTGGCTTACATGTTCACTAGTAAGCCTCAAAATGATCTTACTAGTGAACTAGTGGGCGTTTTGTGGCTTACATGTTCACTAGTAAGCGTCAAAATGATCTTACTAGTCAACTACGGGGCACATTTATGGCCTTATATGTTCACTAGTAAGCGTCAAAATGATCTTACGAGTGAACTAGTGGGCTTTTAGCGGCTTACATGTTAACTCGTAAGCCTCAAAATGATCTTACTAGTGAACTAGTGGGCACATTTATGACCTTATATGTTCACTAGTAAGCGTCAAAACGATCTTACTAGTGAACTAGTGGGCGTTTTGTGGCTTACATGTTCACTAGTAAGCGTCAAAACGATCTTACGAGTGAACTAGTGGGCGTTTTGTGGCTTACATGTTAACTAGTAAGCGTCTAAATGACCTTACTAGTGAACTAATGAGCGTTTTGTGGCTTACATGTTCACTAGTAAGCGTCAAAATGACCTTACTAGTGAACTAGTGGGCACATTTATGGCCTTATACGTTCACTAGTAAGCCTCAAAATGATCTTACTAGTGAACTAGTGGGCGTTTTGTGGCTTACATGTCAACTAGTAAGCCTCAAAATGATCTTACTAGTGAACTAGTGGGCGTTTTGTGGCTTACATGTCAACTAGTAAGCCTCAAAATGTTCTTACTAGTGAACTAGTGGGCGTTTTGTGGCTTACATGTTCACTAGTAAGCGTCAAATACCTTACTAGTGAACTAGTGAGTGTTTTCTGGCTTACATGTTCACAAGTAAGCCTCAAAATGATCTTACTAGTGAACTAGTGGGCGTTTTGTGGCTTACATGTTCACTAGTAAGCGTCAAAATGATCTTACTAGTGAACTAGTGGGCACATTTATGGCCTTATATGTTCACTAGTAAGCTTTAAAATGATCTTACTAGTGAACTAGTGGGCGTTTTGTGGCTTACATGTTCACTAGTAAGCCTCAAAATGATATTACTAGTGAACTAGTGGGCACATTTCAGGCCTTATATGTTCACCAGTAAGCCTCAAAATGATCTTACTAGTGAACTAGTGGGCGTTTTGTGGCTAATATGATCACTAGTAAGCCTCAAAATGACCTTACTAGTGAACTAGTGGGCGTTTTGTGGCTTACATGTTCACTAGTAAGCCTCAAAATGATCTTACTAGTGAACTAGTGGGCGTTTTGTGGCTTACATGATCACTAGTAAGCCTCAAAATGATCTTACTAGTGAACTAGTGGGCACAGTTATGGCCTTATATGATCACTAGTAAGCGTCAAAATGATCTTACGAGTGAACTGGTGGGCACATTTATGGCCTTATATGTTCACTAGTAAGCCTCAAAATGATCTTACTAGTGAACTAGTGGGCGTTTTGTGGCTTACAATGCAACTAGTAAGCCTCAAAATGATCTTACTAGTGAACTAGTGGGCTTTTTGTGCCTTATATGTTCACTAGTAAGCCTCAAAATGATCTTACTAGTGAACTAGTGGGCGTTTTGTGGCTTACATGTTCACTACTACGCCTCAAAATGATCTTACTAGTGAACTAGTGGGCACAGTTATGGCCTTATATGATCACTAGTAAGCGTCAAAATGATCTTACGAGTGAACTGGTGGGCACATTTATGGCCTTATATGTTCACTAGTAAGCCTCAAAATGATCTTACTAGTGAACTAGTGGGCGTTTTGTGGCTTACAATGCAACTAGTAAGCCTCAAAATGATCTTACTAGTGAACTAGTGGGCTTTTGTGCCTTATATGTTCACTAGTAAGCCTCAAAATGATCTTACTAGTGAACTAGTGGGCGTTTTGTGGCTTACATGTTCACTACTACGCCTCAAAATGATCTTACTAGTGAACTAGTGGGCGTTTTTTGGCTTACATGTTCACTAGTAAGCCTTAAAATGATATTACTAGTGAACTAGTGGGCACATTTATGGCCTTATATGTTCACTAGTGTAGTGTAATTTGGAATTCCCTCTCTATTCCTGTAGATGGCCTTAGAATGTCCACCTGGCGTCAGTGACACGATTCTATTCTATGTTTGCGGGTCAGGGAGAGTTCAGTTTCAGCAATGTGTGCAATCCTATAGTAAGGTATTGTGGCTGTTGCCGTCCATCACTGTTAAGGAATTATTCCGCTAGAAGTAGTAGTAGAACATTGTTGATGAATTTCATCTTGCTGTGAGAACCATTGACACTAGTCTCTGTCCTGAACATCTGCTTGTACTTGGAACAAAGAGTGTGTTGTGATGTCTGGGCCCTAATTTCCCTTTGGTTAATTAACAGCCCCCCAAGGGTTTTTATTGCCTCCACTTCCTCATAAAAGTCCCTGAAGGCTCTCAAGTGCCCTCAAAGAGTAAACCTAATTTCAAGATTTGTGAACCAGCGGATATGGTCTGCACTTTGTCAAAATGCCAACATTGAACTTTGCTTGACTTTCTTTGTTTCAGGGTTTTACATACGGGGAAGGACTGCCCGCCCCTACTTAACATAATTAACATACTATGCCTATATGTACGTGTGACTGTAGTTGCTCGCGGCGGCCTGATAAAATCGGAGACTCACAGGAGCCCGAATCGATTCCACTCTGACATCGGTAGAATAAAATCTTTTCCCAATCAGCCGTGGTCCCTGAAGTGCTCATTCGTCGGGAAACAGCCACCGATCACCGAGTGTTTTCTGAAGACCAGCGAAGCAGCAAACACCATATACCACACTAGCAAGCCTCAAAATGATCTTACTAGTGAACTAGTGGGCGTTTTGTGGCTTACATGTCAACTAGAAAGCCTCAAAATGTTCTTACTAGTGAACTAGTGGGCGTTTTGTGGCTTACATGTTCACTAGTAAGCCTCAAAATGATCTTACTAGTGAACTAGTGGGCGTTTTGTGGCTTACATGTTCACTAGTAAGCGTCAAAATGATCTTACTAGTCAACTACTGGGCACATTTATGGCCTTATATGTTCACTAGTAAGCGTCAAAATGATCTTACGAGTGAACTAGTGGGCTTTTAGCGGCTTACATGTTAACTCGTAAGCCTCAAACTGATCTTACTAGTGAACTAGTGGGCACATTTATGACCTTATATGTTCACTAGTAAGCGTCAAAAAGACCTTACTCGTGAACTAGTGGGCGTTTTGTGGCTTATATATTCACTAGTAAGCCTCAAAATGATCTTACTAGTGAACTAGTGGGCACATTTATGGCCTTATATGTTCACTAGTAAGCCTCAAAATGATCTTACTAGTGAACTAGTGGGCGTTTTGTGGCTTACATGTTCACTAGTAAGCCTCAAAATGATTTTACTAGTGAACTAGTGGGCGTTTTGTGGCTCACATGTCAACTAGTAAGCCTCAAAAGGATCTTACTCGTGAACTAGTGAGCGTTTTGTGCCTTACATGTTCACTAATAAGCCTCAAAATGATCTTACTAGTGAACTAGTGGGCGGTTTGTGGCTTACATGTCAACTAGAGCGCCTCAAAATGTTCTTACTAGTGAACTAGTGGGCGTTTTGTGGCTTACATGTTCACTAGTAAGCCTCAAAATGATCTTACTAGTGAACTAGTGGGCGTTTTGTGGCTTACATGTTCACTAGTAAGCGTCAAAATGATCTTACTAGTGAACTAGTGGCCGTTTTGTGGCTTACATGTCAACTAGAGCGCCTCAACATGTTCTTACTAGTGAACTAGTGGGCGTTTTGTGGCTTACATGTTCACTAGTAAGCCTCAAAATGATCTTACTAGTGAACTAGTGGGCGTTTTGTGGCTTACATGTTCACTAGTAAGCGTCAAAATGATCTTACTAGTCAACTACTGGGCACATTTATGGCCTTATATGTTCACTAGTAAGCGTCAAAAAGACCTTACTCGTGAACTAGTGGGCGTTTTGTGGCTTATATGTTCACTAGTAAGCCTCAAAATGATCTTACTAGTGAACTAGTGGGCACATTTATGGCCTCATATGTTCACTAGTAAGCGTCAAAATGATTTTACGAGTGAACTAGTGGGCACATTTATGGCCTTATATGTTCACTAGTAAGCGTCAAAAAGACCTTACTCGTGAACTAGTGGGCGTTTTGTGGCTTACATGTTCACTAGTAAGCCTCAAAATGATTTTACTAGTGAACTAGTGGGCGTTTTGTGGCTCACATGTCAACTAGTAAGCCTCAAAAGGATCTTACACATGAACTAGTGGGTGTTTTGTGGCTTACATGTTAACTAGTAAGAGTCGAAATGACCTTACGAGTGAACTAGTGAGCGTTTTTTGGCTTACATGTCAACTAGTAAGCCTCAAAATGATCTTACTAGTGAAATAGTGGGCATATTTATGGCCTTATATGTTCACTAGTAAGCCTCAAAATGATATTACGAGTGAACTAGTGGGCGTTTTGTGGCTTACATGTTCAATAGTAAGCGTCAAAATGACCTTACTAGTGAACTAGTGAGCGTTTTGTGGCTTACATCTTCACTAGTAAGGGTCAAAATGACCTTACTAGTGAACTAGTGAGCGTTTTGTGGCTTACATGTTCACTAGTAAGCCTCAAAATGATCTTATTAGTGAACTAGTGGGCGTTTTGTGGCTTACATCTCAACTAGTAAGCGTCAAAATGACCTTACTAGTGAACTAGTGAGCGTTTTGTGGCTTACATGTCAACTAGTAAGCCTCACAATGATCTTACTAGTGAACTAGTGGGCACATTTATGGCCTTACATGTTAACTATTAAGCCTCAAAATGATCTTACTAGTGAACTAGTTGGCGTTTTGTGGCTTACATGTTCACTAGTTAGCGTCAAAATGATCTTAACTAGTGAACTATTGGGCGTTTTTTGGCTTACATGTCAACAGGTAAGCGTCAAAATGACCTTACTAGTGAACTAGTGAGCGTTTTGTGGCTTACATGTCAACTAGTAAGCCTCAAAATGATCTTACTAGTGAACTAGTGGGCGTTTTGTGGCTTACATGTCAACTAGTAAGCCTCAAAATGATCTTACTAGTGAACTAGTGGGCACATTTATGGCCTTACATGTTCACTAGTAAGCGTCAAAATGATCTTACTAGTGAACTAGTAGGCGTTTTGCGGGTTACATGTCAACTAGTAAGCCTCAAAATCATCTTATTAGTGAACTAGTGGCACATTTATGGCCTTACATGTTCACTAGTAAGCGTCAAAATGATCTTACTAGTGAACTAGTGGGCGTTTTGTGGCTTACATGTTCACTAGTAAGCGTCAAAATGACCTTACTAGTGAACTAGTGGGCGTTTTGTGGCTTACATGTTCACTAGTAAGCCTCAAAATGATCTTACTAGTGAACTACTGGGCGTTTTGTGGCTGACATGTCAACTAGTAAGCCTCAAAATGATCTTACTAGTGAACTAGTGGGCGTTTTGTGGCTTACATGATCACTAGTAAGCGTCAAAATGAACTTACTAGTGAACTAGTGGGCGTTTTGTGGCTTACTTGTTCACTAGTAAGCCTCCAAATGACCTTACTAGTGAACTAGTGGGCATTTTGTGGCTTACATGTTCACTAGTAAGCCTCAAACATCTTACTAGTGAACTAGTGGGCGTTTTGTGGCTTACATGTTCAGTAGTAAGCCTCAAAATGATCTTACTAATGAACTAGTGGGCACAGTTATGGCCTTATATGTTCACTAGTAAGCGTCAAAATGATCTTACGAGTGAACTGGTGGGCACATTTATGGCCTTATATGTTCACTAGTAAGCCTCAAAATGATCTTACTAGTGAACTAGTGGGCGTTTTGTGGCTTACAATGCAACTAGTAAGCCTCAAAATGATCTTACTAGTGAACTAGTGGGCGTATTGTGGCTTACATGATCACTAGTAAGCGTCAAAATGACCTTACTAGTGAACTAGTGGGCGTTTTGTGGCTTACATGTTGACTAGTAAGCCTCCAAATGACCTTACTAGTGAACTAGTGAGCGTTTTATGGCTTACATGTCAACTAGTAAGCCTCAAAATGATCTTATTAGTGAACTATTGGGCGTTTTGTGGCTTACATGTCAACTAGTAAGCCTCAAAATGATCTTACTAGTGAACTAGTGGGCGTTTTGTGGCCTACATGTCAACTAGTAAGCCTCAAAATGATCTTACTAGTGAACTAGTGGGCACATTTATGGCCTTACATGTTCACTAGTAAGCGTCAAAATGATCTTACTAGTGAACTAGTAGGCGTTTTGCGGCTTACATGTCAACCAGTAAGCCTCAAAATGATCTTACTAGTGGGCATTTTGTGGCTTGCATGTCAACTATTAAGCCTCAAAATGATCTTACTAGTGAACTAGTGGGCACATTTATGGCCTTACATGTTCACTAGTAAGCGTCAAAATGATCTTACTAGTGAACTAGTAGGCGTTTTGCGGGTTACATGTCAACTAGTAAGCCTCAAAATGATCTTATTAGTGAACTAGTGGCACATTTATGGCCTTACATGTTCACTAGTAAGCGTCAAAATGATCTTACTAGTGAACTAGTGGGCGTTTTGTGGCTTACATGTTCACTAGTAAGCGTCAAAATGACCTTACTAGTGAACTAGAGGGCGTTTTGTGGCTTACATGTTCACTAGTAAGCCTCAAAATGATCTTACTAGTGAACTACTGGGCGTTTTGTGGCTGACATGTCAACTAGTAAGCCTCAAAATGATCTTACTAGTGAACTAGTGGGCGTTTTGTGGCTTACATGATCACTAGTAAGCGTCAAAATGAACTTACTAGTGAACTAGTGGGCGTTTTGTGGCTTACTTGTTCACTAGTAAGCCTCCAAATGACCTTACTAGTGAACTAGTGGGCATTTTGTGGCTTACATGTTCACTAGTAAGCCTCAAACATCTTACTAGTGAACTAGTGGGCGTTTTGTGGCTTACATGTTCAGTAGTAAGCCTCAAAATGATCTTACTAATGAACTAGTGGGCACAGTTATGGCCTTATATGTTCACTAGTAAGCGTCAAAATGATCTTACGAGTGAACTGGTGGGCACATTTATGGCCTTATATGTTCACTAGTAAGCCTCAAAATGATCTTACTAGTGAACTAGTGGGCGTTTTGTGGCTTACAATGCAACTAGTAAGCCTCAAAATGATCTTACTAGTGAACTAGTGGGCGTATTGTGGCTTACATGATCACTAGTAAGCGTCAAAATGACCTTACTAGTGAACTAGTGGGCGTTTTGTGGCTTACATGTTGACTAGTAAGCCTCCAAATGACCTTACTAGTGAACTAGTGAGCGTTTTATGGCTTACATGTCAACTAGTAAGCCTCAAAATGATCTTATTAGTGAACTATTGGGCGTTTTGTGGCTTACATGTCAACTAGTAAGCCTCAAAATGATCTTACTAGTGAACTAGTGGGCGTTTTGTGGCCTACATGTCAACTAGTAAGCCTCAAAATGATCTTACTAGTGAACTAGTGGGCACATTTATGGCCTTACATGTTCACTAGTAAGCGTCAAAATGATCTTACTAGTGAACTAGTAGGCGTTTTGCGGCTTACATGTCAACCAGTAAGCCTCAAAATGATCTTACTAGTGGGCATTTTGTGGCTTGCATGTCAACTATTAAGCCTCAAAATGATCTTACTAGTGAACTAGTGGGCACATTTATGGCCTTACATGTTCACTAGTAAGCGTCAAAATGACCTTACTAGTGAACTAGTGGGCGTTTTGTGGCATACATGTTCACTAGTAAGCGTCAAAATGATCTTACTAGTGAACTAGTAGGCGTTTTGCGGGTTACATGTCAACTAGTAAGCCTCAAAATGATCTTATTAGTGAACTAGTGGCACATTTATGGCCTTACATGTTCACTAGTAAGCGTCAAAATGATCTTACTAGTGAACTAGTGGGCGTTTTGTGGCTTACATGTTCACTAGTAAGCGTCAAAATGACCTTACTGGTGAACTAGTGGGCGTTTTGTGGCTTACATGTTCACTAGTAAGCCTCAAAATGATCTTACTAGTGAACTACTGGGCGTTTTGTGGCTTACATGTCAACTAGTAAGCCTCAACATGATCTTACTAGTGAACTAGTGGGCGTTTTGTGGCTTACATGATCACTAGTAAGCGTCAAAATGACCTTACTAGTGAACTAGTGGGCGTTTTGTGGCTTACATGTTCACTAGTAAGCCTCCAAATGACCTTACTAGTGAACTAGTGGGCATTTTGTGGCTTACATGTTCACTAGTAAGCCTCAAAATGATCTTATTAGTGAACTATTGGGCGTTTTGTGGCTTACATGTCAACTAGTAAGCCTCAAAATGATCTTACTAGTGAACTAGTGGGCACAGTTATGGCCTTATATGTTCACTAGTAAGCGTCAAAATGATCTTACGAGTGAACTGGTGGGCACATTTATGGCCTTATATGTTCACTAGTAAGCCTCAAAATGATCTTACTAGTGAACTAGTGGGCGTTTTGTGGCTTACAATGCAACTAGTAAGCCTCAAAATGATCTTACTAGTGAACTAGTGGGCCTATTGTGGCTTACATGTCAACTAGTAAGCGTCAAAATGACCTTACTAGTGAACTAGTGAGCGTTTTGTGGCTTACATGTTCACTAGTAAGCGTCAAAATGATCTTAACTAGTGAACTAGTGGGCGTTTTGTGGCTTACATGTTCACTAGTAAGCGTCAAAACGATCTTACGAGTGAACTGGTGGGCGTTTTGTGGCTTACATGTTAACTAGTAAGCGTCTAAATGACCTTACTAGTGAACTAATGAGCGTTTTGTGGCTTACATGTTCACTAGTAAGCGTCAAAATGACCTTACTAGTGAACTAGTGGGCACATTTATGGCCTTATACGTTCACTAGTAAGCCTCAAAATGATCTTACTAGTGAACTAGTGGGCGTTTTGTGGCTTACATGTCAACTAGTAAGCCTCAAAATGATCTTACTAGTGAACTAGTGGGCACATTTATGGCCTTACATGTTCACTAGTAAGCGTCAAAATGATCTTACTAGTGAACTAGTAGGCGTTTTGCGGCTTACATGTCAAACAGTAAGCCTCAAAATGATCTTACTAGTGGGCATTTTGTGGCTTGCATGTCAACTATTAAGCCTCAAAATGATCTTACTAGTGAACTAGTGGGCACATTTATGGCCTTACATGTTCACTAGTAAGCGTCAAAATGACCTTACTAGTGAACTAGTGGGCGTTTTGTGGCATACATGTTAACTATTAAGCCTCAAAATGATCTTACTAGTGAACTAGTGGGCGTTTTGTGGCTTACATGTCAACAAGTAAGCCTCAAAATGATCTTACTAATGAACTAGTGGGTGTTTTGTGGCTTACATGTTCACTAGTAAGCGTCAAAATGACCTTAATAGTGAACTATTGGGCGTTTTGTGGCTTACATGTCAACTAGTAAGCCTCAAAATGATCTTACTAGTGAACTAGTGGGCGTTTTGTGGCTTACATGTCAACTAGTAAGCCTCAAAATGATCTTACTAGTGAACTAGTGGGCACATTTATGGCCTTACATGTTCACTAGTAAGCGTCAAAATGATCTTACTAGTGAACTAGTAGGCGTTTTGCGGCTTACATGTTCACTAGTAAGCCTCCAAATGACCTTACTAGTGAACTAGTGGGCATTTTGTGGCTTACATGTTCACTAGTAAGCCTCAAAATGATCTTACTAGTGAACTAGTGGGCGTTTTGTGGCTTACATGTCAACAAGTAAGCCTCAAAATGATCTTACTAATGAACTAGTGGGTGTTTTGTGGCTTACATGTTCACTAGTAAGCGTCAAAATGACCTTAATAGTGAACTATTGGGCGTTTTGTGGCTTACATGTCAACTAGTAAGCCTCAAAATGATCTTACTAGTGAACTAGTGGGCGTTTTGTGGCTTACATGATCACTAGTAAGCGTCAAAATGACCTTACTAGTGAACTAGTGGGCGTTTTGTGGCTTACATGTTCACTAGTAAGCCTCCAAATGACCTTACTAGTGAACTAGTGGGCATTTTGTGGCTTACATGTTCACTAGTAAGCCACAAAATGATCTTATTAGTGAACTATTGGGCGTTTTGTGGCTTACATGTCAACTAGTAAGCCTCAAAATGATCTTACTAGTGAACTAGTGGGCACAGTTATGGCCTTATATGTTCACTAGTAAGCGTCAAAATGATCTTACGAGTGAACTGGTGGGCACATTTATGGCCTTATATGTTCACTAGTAAGCCTCAAAATGATCTTACTAGTGAACTAGTGGGCGTTTTGTGGCTTACAATGCAACTAGTAAGCCTCAAAATGATCTTACTAGTGAACTAGTGGGCCTATTGTGGCTTACATGTCAACTAGTAAGCGTCAAAATGACCTTACTAGTGAACTAGTGAGCGTTTTGTGGCTTACATGTTCACTAGTAAGCGTCAAAATGATCTTAACTAGTGAACTAGTGGGCGTTTTGTGGCTTACATGTTCACTAGTAAGCGTCAAAACGATCTTACGAGTGAACTAGTGGGCGTTTTGTGGCTTACATGTTAACTAGTAAGCGTCTAAATGACCTTACTAGTGAACTAATGAGCGTTTTGTGGCTTACATGTTCACTAGTAAGCGTCAAAATGACCTTACTAGTGAACTAGTGGGCACATTTATGGCCTTATACGTTCACTAGTAAGCCTCAAAATGATCTTACTAGTGAACTAGTGGGCGTTTTGTGGCTTACATGTCAACTAGTAAGCCTCAAAATGATCTTACTAGTGAACTAGTGGGCACATTTATGGCCTTACATGTTCACTAGTAAGCGTCAAAATGATCTTACTAGTGAACTAGTAGGCGTTTTGCGGCTTACATGTCAACCAGTAAGCCTCAAAATGATCTTACTATTGGGCATTTTGTGGCTTGCATGTCAACTATTAAGCCTCAAAATGATCTTACTAGTGAACTAGTGGGCACATTTATGGCCTTACATGTTCACTAGTAAGCGTCAAAATGATCTTACTAGTGAACTAGTGGGCGTTTTGTGGCTTACATGTCAACAAGTAAGCCTCAAAATGATCTTACTAATGAACTAGTGGGTGTTTTGTGGCTTACATGTTCACTAGTAAGCGTCAAAATGACCTTAATAGTGAACTATTGGGCGTTTTGTGGCTTACATGTCAACTAGTAAGCCTCAAAATGATCTTACTAGTGAACTAGTGGGCGTTTTGTGGCTTACATGTCAACTAGTAAGCCTCAAAATGATCTTACTAGTGAACTAGTGGGCACATTTATGGCCTTACATGTTCACTAGTAAGCGTCAAAATGATCTTACTAGTGAACTAGTAGGCGTTTTGCGGCTTACATGTCAACCAGTAAGCCTCAAAATGATCTTACTAGTGGGCATTTTGTGGCTTGCATGTCAACTATTAAGCCTCAAAATGATCTTACTAGTGAACTAGTGGGCGTTTTGTGGCTTACATGTTCACTAGTAAGCCTCAAAATGATCTTATTAGTGAACTATTGGGCGTTTTGTGGCTTACATGTCAACTAGTAAGCCTCAAAATGATCTTACTAGTGAACTAGTGGGCGTTTTGTGGCTTACATGTCAACTAGTAAGCCTCAAAATGATCTTACTAGTGAACTAGTGGGCACAGTTATGGCCTTATATGTTCACTAGTAAGCGTCAAAATGATCTTACGAGTGAACTGGTGGGCACATTTATGGCCTTATATGTTCACTAGTAAGCCTCAAAATGATCTTACTAGTGAACTAGTGGGCGTTTTGTGGCTTACAATGCAACTAGTAAGCCTCAAAATGATCTTACTAGTGAACTAGTGGGCGTATTGTGGCTTACATTTCAACTAGTAAGCGTCAAAATGACCTTACTAGTGAACTAGTGAGCGTTTTGTGGCTTACATGTTCACTAGTAAGGGTCAAAATGATCTTAACTAGTGAACTAGTGGGCGTTTTGTGGCTTACATGTTCACTAGTAAGCCTCAAAATGATCTTATTAGTGAACTATTGGGCGTTTTGTGGCTTACATGTCAACTAGTAAGCCTCAAAATGATCTTACTAGTGAACTAGTGGGCACATTTATGGCCTTACATGTTCACTAGTAAGCGTCAAAATGATCTTACTAGTGAACTAGTAGGCGTTTTGCGGCTTACATGTCAACCAGTAAGCCTCAAAATGATCTTACTAGTGGGCATTTTGTGGCTTGCATGTCAACTATTAAGCCTCAAAATGATCTTACTAGTGAACTAGTGGGCACATTTATGGCCTTACATGTTCACTAGTAAACGTCAAAATGACCTTACTAGTGAACTAGTGGGCGTTTTGTGGCATACATGTTCACTAGTAAGCCTCAAAATGATCTTACTAGTGAACTAGTGGGCGTATTGTGGCTTACATGTCAACTAGTAAGCCTCAAACTATCTTACTAGTGAACTAGTGGGCATATTTATGGCCTTATATGTTCACTAGTAAGCGTCAAAATGATTTTACGAATGAACTAGTGGGCGTTTTGCAGCTTACATGTTAACTATTAAGCCTCAAAATGATCTTACTAGTGAACTAGTGGGCGTTTTGTGGCTTACATGTCAACTAGTAAGCCTCAAAATGATCTTACTAGTGAACTAGTGGGCACATTTATGGCCTTACATGTTCACTAGTAAGCGTCAAAATGATCTTACTAGTGAACTAGTAGGCGTTTTGCGGCTTACATGTCAACCAGTAAGCCTCAAAATGATCTTACTAGTGGGCATTTTGTGGCTTGCATGTCAACTATTAAGCCTCAAAATGATCTTACTAGTGAACTAGTGGGCGTTTTGTGGCTTACATGTTCACTAGTAAGCCTCAAAATGATCTTATTAGTGAACTATTGGGCGTTTTGTGGCTTACATGTCAACTAGTAAGCCTCAAAATGATCTTACTAGTGAACTAGTGGGCGTTTTGTGGCTTACATGTCAACTAGTAAGCCTCAAAATGATCTTACTAGTGAACTAGTGGGCACATTTATGGCCTTACATGTTCACTAGTAAGCGTCAAAATGATCTTACTAGTCAACTAGTAGGCGTTTTGCGGCTTACATGTCAACCAGTAAGCCTCAAAATGATCTTACTAGTGGGCATTTTGTGGCTTGCATGTCAACTATTAAGCCTCAAAATGATCTTACTAGTGAACTAGTGGGCACATTTATGGCCTTACATGTTCACTAGTAAGCGTCAAAATGACCTTACTAGTGAACTAGTGGGCGTTTTGTGGCATACATGTTCACTAGTAAGCCTCAAAATGATCTTACTAGTGAACTAGTGGGCATATTTATGGCCTTATATGTTCACTAGTAAGCGTCAAAATGATTTTACGAATGAACTAGTGGGCGTTTTGCAGCTTACATGTTAACTATTAAGCCTCAAAATGATCTTACTAGTGAACTAGTGGGCGTTTTGTGGCTTACATGTTCACTAGTTAGCGTCAAAATGATCTTAACTAGTGAACTATTGGGCGTTTTTTGGCTTACATGTCAACAGGTAAGCGTCAAAATGACCTTACTAGTGAACTAGTGAGCGTTTTGTGGCTTACATGTCAACTAGTAAGCCTCAAAATGATCTTACTAGTGAACTAGTGGGCGTTTTGTGGCTTACATGTCAACTAGTAAGCCTCAAAATGATCTTACTAGTGAACTAGTGGGCACATTTATGGCCTTACATGTTCACTAGTAAGCGTCAAAATGATCTTACTAGTGAACTAGTAGGCGTTTTGCGGGTTACATGTCAACTAGTAAGCCTCAAAATGATCTTATTAGTGAACTAGTGGCACATTTATGGCCTTACATGTTCACTAGTAAGCGTCAAAATGACCTTACTAGTGAACTAGTGGGCATTTTGTGGCTTACATGTTCACTAGTAAGCCTCAAAATGATCTTATTAGTGAACTATTGGGCGTTTTGTGGCTTACATGTCAACTAGTAAGCCTCAAAATGATCTTACTAGTGAACTAGTGGGCACAGTTATGGCCTTATATGTTCACTAGTAAGCGTCAAAATGATCTTACGAGTGAACTGGTGGGCACATTTATGGACTTATATGTTCACTAGTAAGCCTCAAAATGATCTTACTAGTGAACTAGTGGGCGTTTTGTGGCTTACAATGCAACTAGTAAGCCTCAAAATGATCTTACTAGTGAACTAGTGGGCGTATTGTGGCTTACATGTCAACTAGTAAGCGTCAAAATGACCTTACTAGTGAACTAGTGAGCGTTTTGTGGCTTACATGTTCACTAGTAAGCGTCAAAATGATCTTAACTAGTGAACTAGTGGGCGTTTTGTGGCTTACATGTTCACTAGTAAGCCTCAAAATGATCTTATTAGTGAACTATTGGGCGTTTTGTGGCTTACATGTCAACTAGTAAGCCTCAAAATGATCTTACTAGTGAACTAGTGGGCGTTTTGTGGCCTACATGTCAACTAGTAAGCCTCAAAATGATCTTACTAGTGAACTAGTGGGCACATTTATGGCCTTACATGTTCACTAGTAAGCGTCAAAATGACCTTACTAGTGAACTAGTGGGCGTTTTGTGGCATACATGTTCACTAGTAAGCCTCAAAATGATCTTACTAGTGAACTAGTGGGCGTATTGTGGCTTACATGTCAACTAGTAAGCCTCAAAATGATCTTACTAGTGAACTAGTGGGCATATTTATGGCCTTATATGTTCACTAGTAAGCGTCAAAATGATTTTACGAATGAACTAGTGGGCGTTTTGCAGCTTACATGTTAACTATTAAGCCTCAAAATGATCTTACTAGTGAACTAGTGGGCGTTTTGTGGCTTACATGTTCACTAGTTAGCGTCAAAATGATCTTACTAGTGAACTAGTGGGCGTTTTGTGGCTTACATGTCAACTAGTAAGCCTCAAAATGATCTTACTAGTGAACTAGTGGGCGTTTTGTGGCTTACATGTCAACTAGTAAGCCTCAAAATGATCTTACTAGTGAACTAGTGGGCACATTTATGGCCTTACATGTTCACTAGTAAGCGTCAAAATGATCTTACTAGTGAACTAGTAGGCGTTTTGCGGGTTACATGTCAACTAGTAAGCCTCAAAATGATCTTATTAGTGAACTAGTGGCACATTTATGGCCTTACATGTTCACTAGTAAGCGTCAAAATGATCTTACTAGTGAACTAGTGGGCGTTTTGTGGCTTACATGTTCACTAGTAAGCGTCAAAATGACCTTACTAGTGAACTAGTGGGCGTTTTGTGGTTTACATGTTCACTAGTAAGCCTCAAAATGATCTTACTAGTGAACTACTGGGCGTTTTGTGGCTTACATGTCAACTAGTAAGCCTCAAAATGATCTTACTAGTGAACTAGTGGGCGTTTTGTGGCTTACATGTCAACTAGTAAGCGTCAAAATGACCTTACTAGTGAACTAGTGAGCGTTTTGTGGCTTACATGTTCACTAGTAAGCGTCAAAATGATCTTAACTAGTGAACTAGTGGGCGTTTTGTGGCTTACATGTTCACTAGTAAGCCTCAAAATGATCTTATTAGTGAACTATTGGGCGTTTTGTGGCTTACATGTCAACTAGTAAGCCTCAAAATGATCTTACTAGTGAACTAGTGGGCGTTTTGTGGCTTACATGTCAACTAGTAAGCCTCAAAATGATCTTACTAGTGAACTAGTGGGCACATTTATGGCCTTACACGTTCACTAGTAAGCGTCAAAATGATCTTACTAGTGAACTAGTAGGCGTTTTGCGGCTTACATGTCAACCAGTAAGCCTCAAAATGATCTTACTAGTGGGCGTTTTGTGGCTTACATGTTCACTAGTAAGCCTCAAAATGATTTTACTAGTGAACTAGTGGGCGTTTTGTGGCTCACATGTCAACTAGTAAGCCTCAAAAGGATCTTACACATGAACTAGTGGGTGTTTTGTGGCTTACATGTTAACTAGTAAGAGTCGAAATGACCTTACGAGTGAACTAGTGAGCGTTTTTTGGCTTACATGTCAACTAGTAAGCCTCAAAATGATCTTACTAGTGAAATAGTGGGCATATTTATGGCCTTATATGTTCACTAGTAAGCCTCAAAATGATATTACGAGTGAACTAGTGGGCGTTTTGTGGCTTACATGTTCAATAGTAAGCGTCAAAATGACCTTACTAGTGAACTAGTGAGCGTTTTGTGGCTTACATCTTCACTAGTAAGGGTCAAAATGACCTTACTAGTGAACTAGTGAGCGTTTTGTGGCTTACATGTTCACTAGTAAGCCTCAAAATGATCTTATTAGTGAACTAGTGGGCGTTTTGTGGCTTACATCTCAACTAGTAAGCGTCAAAATGACCTTACTAGTGAACTAGTGAGCGTTTTGTGGCTTACATGTCAACTAGTAAGCCTCACAATGATCTTACTAGTGAACTAGTGGGCACATTTATGGCCTTACATGTTAACTATTAAGCCTCAAAATGATCTTACTAGTGAACTAGTTGGCGTTTTGTGGCTTACATGTTCACTAGTTAGCGTCAAAATGATCTTAACTAGTGAACTATTGGGCGTTTTTTGGCTTACATGTCAACAGGTAAGCGTCAAAATGACCTTACTAGTGAACTAGTGAGCGTTTTGTGGCTTACATGTCAACTAGTAAGCCTCAAAATGATCTTACTAGTGAACTAGTGGGCGTTTTGTGGCTTACATGTCAACTAGTAAGCCTCAAAATGATCTTACTAGTGAACTAGTGGGCACATTTATGGCCTTACATGTTCACTAGTAAGCGTCAAAATGATCTTACTAGTGAACTAGTAGGCGTTTTGCGGGTTACATGTCAACTAGTAAGCCTCAAAATGATCTTATTAGTGAACTAGTGGCACATTTATGGCCTTACATGTTCACTAGTAAGCGTCAAAATGATCTTACTAGTGAACTAGTGGGCGTTTTGTGGCTTACATGTTCACTAGTAAGCGTCAAAATGACCTTACTAGTGAACTAGTGGGCGTTTTGTGGCTTACATGTTCACTAGTAAGCCTCAAAATGATCTTACTAGTGAACTACTGGGCGTTTTGTGGCTGACATGTCAACTAGTAAGCCTCAAAATGATCTTACTAGTGAACTAGTGGGCGTTTTGTGGCTTACATGATCACTAGTAAGCGTCAAAATGAACTTACTAGTGAACTAGTGGGCGTTTTGTGGCTTACTTGTTCACTAGTAAGCCTCCAAATGACCTTACTAGTGAACTAGTGGGCATTTTGTGGCTTACATGTTCACTAGTAAGCCTCAAACATCTTACTAGTGAACTAGTGGGCGTTTTGTGGCTTACATGTTCAGTAGTAAGCCTCAAAATGATCTTACTAATGAACTAGTGGGCACAGTTATGGCCTTATATGTTCACTAGTAAGCGTCAAAATGATCTTACGAGTGAACTGGTGGGCACATTTATGGCCTTATATGTTCACTAGTAAGCCTCAAAATGATCTTACTAGTGAACTAGTGGGCGTTTTGTGGCTTACAATGCAACTAGTAAGCCTCAAAATGATCTTACTAGTGAACTAGTGGGCGTATTGTGGCTTACATGATCACTAGTAAGCGTCAAAATGACCTTACTAGTGAACTAGTGGGCGTTTTGTGGCTTACATGTTGACTAGTAAGCCTCCAAATGACCTTACTAGTGAACTAGTGAGCGTTTTATGGCTTACATGTCAACTAGTAAGCCTCAAAATGATCTTATTAGTGAACTATTGGGCGTTTTGTGGCTTACATGTCAACTAGTAAGCCTCAAAATGATCTTACTAGTGAACTAGTGGGCGTTTTGTGGCCTACATGTCAACTAGTAAGCCTCAAAATGATCTTACTAGTGAACTAGTGGGCACATTTATGGCCTTACATGTTCACTAGTAAGCGTCAAAATGATCTTACTAGTGAACTAGTAGGCGTTTTGCGGCTTACATGTCAACCAGTAAGCCTCAAAATGATCTTACTAGTGGGCATTTTGTGGCTTGCATGTCAACTATTAAGCCTCAAAATGATCTTACTAGTGAACTAGTGGGCACATTTATGGCCTTACATGTTCACTAGTAAGCGTCAAAATGACCTTACTAGTGAACTAGTGGGCGTTTTGTGGCATACATGTTCACTAGTAAGCGTCAAAATGATCTTACTAGTGAACTAGTAGGCGTTTTGCGGGTTACATGTCAACTAGTAAGCCTCAAAATGATCTTATTAGTGAACTAGTGGCACATTTATGGCCTTACATGTTCACTAGTAAGCGTCAAAATGATCTTACTAGTGAACTAGTGGGCGTTTTGTGGCTTACATGTTCACTAGTAAGCGTCAAAATGACCTTACTGGTGAACTAGTGGGCGTTTTGTGGCTTACATGATCACTAGTAAGCGTCAAAATGACCTAACTAGTGAACTAGTGGGCGTTTTGTGGCTTACATGTTCACTAGTAAGCCTCCAAATGACCTTACTAGTGAACTAGTGGGCATTTTGTGGCTTACATGTTCACTAGTAAGCCTCAAAATGATCTTATTAGTGAACTATTGGGCGTTTTGTGGCTTACATGTCAACTAGTAAGCCTCAAAATGATCTTACTAGTGAACTAGTGGGCACATTTATGGCCTTACATGTTCACTAGTAAGCGTCAAAATGATCTTACTAGTGAACTAGTAGGCGTTTTGCGGCTTACATGTCAACCAGTAAGCCTCAAAATGATCTTACTAGTGGGCATTTTGTGGCTTGCATGTCAACTATTAAGCCTCAAAATGATCTTACTAGTGAACTAGTGGGCGTTTTGTGGCTTACATGTTCACTAGTAAGCCTCAAAATGATCTTATTAGTGAACTATTGGGCGTTTTGTGGCTTACATGTCAACTAGTAAGCCTCAAAATGATCTTACTAGTGAACTAGTGGGCGTTTTGTGGCTTACATGTCAACTAGTAAGCCTCAAAATGATCTTACTAGTGAACTAGTGGGCACAGTTATGGCCTTATATGTTCACGAGTAAGCGTCAAAATGATCTTACGAGTGAACTGGTGGGCACATTTATGGCCTTATATGTTCACTAGTAAGCCTCAAAATGATCTTACTAGTGAACTAGTGGGCGTTTTGTGGCTTACAATGCAACTAGTAAGCCTCAAAATGATCTTACTAGTGAACTAGTGGGCGTATTGTGGCTTACATGTCAACTAGTAAGCGTCAAAATGACCTTACTAGTGAACTAGTGAGCGTTTTGTGGCTTACATGTTCACTAGTAAGCGTCAAAATGATCTTAACTAGTGAACTAGTGGGCGTTTTGTGGCTTACATGTTCACTAGTAAGCCTCAAAATGATCTTATTAGTGAACTATTGGGCGTTTTGTGGCTTACATGTCAACTAGTAAGCCTCAAAATGATCTTACTAGTGAACTAGTGGGCGTTTTGTGGCTTACATGTCAACTAGTAAGCCTCAAAATGATCTTACTAGTGAACTAGTGGGCACATTTATGGCCTTACATGTTCACTAGTAAGCGTCAAAATGATCTTACTAGTGAACTAGTAGGCGTTTTGCGGCTTACATGTCAACCAGTAAGCCTCAAAATGATCTTACTAGTGGGCATTTTGTGGCTTGCATGTCAACTATTAAGCCTCAAAATGATCTTACTAGTGAACTAGTGGGCACATTTATGGCCTTACATGTTCACTAGTAAGCGTCAAAATGACCTTACTAGTGAACTAGTGGGCGTTTTGTGGCATACATGTTCACTAGTAAGCCTCAAAATGATCTTACTAGTGAACTAGTGGGCGTATTGTGGCTTACATGTCAACTAGTAAGCCTCAAAATGATCTTACTAGTGAACTAGTGGGCACATTTATGGCCTTACATGTTCACTAGTAAGCGTCAAAATGATCTTACTAGTGAACTAGTGGGCGTTTTGTGGCTTACATGTTCACTAGTAAGCGTCAAAATGACCTTACTAGTGAACTAGTGAGCGTTTTGTGGCTTACATGTTCACTAGTAAGCGTCAAAATGACCTTACTAGTAAACTAGTGAGCGTTTTGTGGCTTACATGTTCACTAGTAAGCGTCAAAATGATCTTAACTAGTGAACTAGTGGGCGTTTTGTGGCTTACATGTTCACTAGTAAGCCTCAAAATGATCTTATTAGTGAACTATTGGGCGTTTTGTGGCTTACATGTCAACTAGTAAGCCTCAAAATGATCTTACTAGTGAACTAGTGGGCGTTTTGTGGCTTACATGTCAACTAGTAAGCCTCAAAATGATCTTACTAGTGAACTAGTGGGCACATTTATGGCCTTACATGTTCACTAGTAAGCGTCAAAATGATCTTACTAGTGAACTAGTAGGCGTTTTGCGGCTTACATGTCAACCAGTAAGCCTCAAAATGATCTTACTAGTGGGCATTTTGTGGCTTGCATGTCAACTATTAAGCCTCAAAATGATCTTACTAGTGAACTAGTGGGCACATTTATGGCCTTACATGTTCACTAGTAAGCGTCAAAATGACCTTACTAGTGAACTAGTGGGCGTTTTGTGGCATACATGTTCACTAGTAAGCCTCAAAATGATCTTACTAGTGAACTAGTGGGCGTATTGTGGCTTACATGTCAACTAGTAAGCCTCAAAATGATCTTACTAGTGAACTAGTGGGCATATTTATGGCCTTATATGTTCACTAGTAAGCGTCAAAATGATTTTACGAATGAACTAGTGGGCGTTTTGCAGCTTACATGTTAACTATTAAGCCTCAAAATGATCTTACTAGTGAACTAGTGGGCGTTTTGTGGCTTACATGTCAACAAGTAAGCCTCAAAATGATCTTACTAATGAACTAGTGGGTGTTTTGTGGCTTACATGTTCACTAGTAAGCGTCAAAATGACCTTAATAGTGAACTATTGGGCGTTTTGTGGCTTACATGTCAACTAGTAAGCCTCAAAATGATCTTACTAGTGAACTAGTGGGCGTTTTGTGGCTTACATGTCAACTAGTAAGCCTCAAAATGATCTTACTAGTGAACTAGTGGGCACATTTATGGCCTTACATGTTCACTAGTAAGCGTCAAAATGATCTTACTAGTCAACTAGTAGGCGTTTTGCGGCTTACATGTCAACCAGTAAGCCTCAAAATGATCTTACTAGTGGGCATTTTGTGGCTTGCATGTCAACTATTAAGCCTCAAAATGATCTTACTAGTGAACTAGTGGGCACATTTATGGCCTTACATGTTCACTAGTAAGCGTCAAAATGACCTTACTAGTGAACTAGTGGGCGTTTTGTGGCATACATGTTCACTAGTAAGCCTCAAAATGATCTTACTAGTGAACTAGTGGGCATATTTATGGCCTTATATGTTCACTAGTAAGCGTCAAAATGATTTTACGAATGAACTAGTGGGCGTTTTGCAGCTTACATGTTAACTATTAAGCCTCAAAATGATCTTACTAGTGAACTAGTGGGCGTTTTGTGGCTTACATGTTCACTAGTTAGCGTCAAAATGATCTTAACTAGTGAACTATTGGGCGTTTTTTGGCTTACATGTCAACAGGTAAGCGTCAAAATGACCTTACTAGTGAACTAGTGAGCGTTTTGTGGCTTACATGTCAACTAGTAAGCCTCAAAATGATCTTATTAGTGAACTATTGGGCGTTTTGTGGCTTACATGTCAACTAGTAAGCCTCAAAATAATCTTACTAGTGAACTAGTGGGCACAGTTATGGCCTTATATGTTCACTAGTAAGTGTCAAAATGATCTTACGAGTGAACTGGTGGGCACATTTATGGCCTTATATGTTCACTAGTAAGCCTCAAAATGATCTTACTAGTGAACTAGTGGGCGTTTTGTGGCTTACAATGCAACTAGTAAGCCTCAAAATGATCTTACTAGTGAACGAGTGGGCGTATTGTGGCTTACATGTCAACTAGTAAGCGTCAAAATGACCTTACTAGTGAACTAGTGAGCGTTTTGTGGCTTACATGTTCACTAGTAAGCGTCAAAATGATCTTAACTAGTGAACTAGTGGGCGTTTTGTGGCTTACATGTTCACTAGTAAGCCTCAAAATGATCTTATTAGTGAACTATTGGGCGTTTTGTGGCTTACATGTCAACTAGTAAGCCTCAAAATGATCTTACTAGTGAACTAGTGGGCGTTTTGTGGCCTACATGTCAACTAGTAAGCCTCAAAATGATCTTACTAGTGAACTAGTGGGCACATTTATGGCCTTACATGTTCACTAGTAAGCGTCAAAATGACCTTACTAGTGAACTAGTGGGCGTTTTGTGGCATACATGTTCACTAGTAAGCCTCAAAATGATCTTACTAGTGAACTAGTGGGCGTATTGTGGCTTACATGTCAACTATTAAGCCTCAAAATGATCTTACTAGTGAACTAGTGGGCGTTTTGTGGCTTACATGTTCACTAGTTAGCGTCAAAATGATCTTAACTAGTGAACTATTGGGCGTTTTTTGGCTTACATGTCAACAGGTAAGCGTCAAAATGACCTTACTAGTGAACTAGTGAGCGTTTTGTGGCTTACATGTCAACTAGTAAGCCTCAAAATGATCTTACTAGTGAACTAGTGGGCGTTTTGTGGCTTACATGTCAACTAGTAAGCCTCAAAATGATCTTACTAGTGAACTAGTGGGCACATTTATGGCCTTACATGTTCACTAGTAAGCGTCAAAATGATCTTACTAGTGAACTAGTAGGCGTTTTGCGGGTTACATGTCAACTAGTAAGCCTCAAAATGATCTTATTAGTGAACTAGTGGCACATTTATGGCCTTACATGTTCACTAGTAAGCGTCAAAATGATCTTACTAGTGAACTAGTGGGCGTTTTGTGGCTTACATGTTCACTAGTAAGCGTCAAAATGACCTTACTAGTGAACTAGTGGGCGTTTTGTGGTTTACATGTTCACTAGTAAGCCTCAAAATGATCTTACTAGTGAACTACTGGGCGTTTTGTGGCTTACATGTCAACTAGTAAGCCTCAAAATGATCTTACTAGTGAACTAGTGGGCGTTTTGTGGCTTACATGTCAACTAGTAAGCGTCAAAATGACCTTACTAGTGAACTAGTGAGCGTTTTGTGGCTTACATGTTCACTAGTAAGCGTCAAAATGATCTTAACTAGTGAACTAGTGGGCGTTTTGTGGCTTACATGTTCACTAGTAAGCCTCAAAATGATCTTATTAGTGAACTATTGGGCGTTTTGTGGCTTACATGTCAACTAGTAAGCCTCAAAATGATCTTACTAGTGAACTAGTGGGCGTTTTGTGGCTTACATGTCAACTAGTAAGCCTCAAAATGATCTTACTAGTGAACTAGTGGGCACATTTATGGCCTTACATGTTCACTAGTAAGCGTCAAAATGATCTTACTAGTGAACTAGTAGGCGTTTTGCGGGTTACATGTCAACTAGTAAGCCTCAAAATGATCTTATTAGTGAACTAGTGGCACATTTATGGCCTTACATGTTCACTAGTAAGCGTCAAAATGATCTTACTAGTGAACTAGTGGGCGTTTTGTGGCTTACATGTTCACTAGTAAGCGTCAAAATGACCTTACTAGTGAACTAGTGGGCGTTTTGTGGTTTACATGTTCACTAGTAAGCCTCAAAATGATCTTACTAGTGAACTACTGGGCGTTTTGTGGCTTACATGTCAACTAGTAAGCCTCAAAATGATCTTACTAGTGAACTAGTGGGCGTTTTGTGGCTTACATGTCAACTAGTAAGCGTCAAAATGACCTTACTAGTGAACTAGTGAGCGTTTTGTGGCTTACATGTTCACTAGTAAGCGTCAAAATGATCTTAACTAGTGAACTAGTGGGCGTTTTGTGGCTTACATGTTCACTAGTAAGCCTCAAAATGATCTTATTAGTGAACTATTGGGCGTTTTGTGGCTTACATGTCAACTAGTAAGCCTCAAAATGATCTTACTAGTGAACTAGTGGGCGTTTTGTGGCTTACATGTCAACTAGTAAGCCTCAAAATGATCTTACTAGTGAACTAGTGGGCACATTTATGGCCTTACACGTTCACTAGTAAGCGTCAAAATGATCTTACTAGTGAACTAGTAGGCATTTTGCGGCTTACATGTCAACCAGTAAGCCTCAAAATGATCTTACTAGTGGGCATTTTGTGGCTTGCATGTCAACTATTAAGCCTCAAAATGATCTTACTAGTGAACTAGTGGGCACATTTATGGCCTTACATGTTCACTAGTAAGCGTCAAAATGACCTTACTAGTGAACTAGTGGGCGTTTTGTGGCATACATGTTCACTAGTAAGCCTCAAAATGATCTTACTAGTGAACTAGTGGGCGTATTGTGGCTTACATGTCAACTAGCAAGCCTCAAAATGATCTTACTAGTGAACTAGTGGGCATATTTATGGCCTTATATGTTCACTAGTAAGAGTCAAAATGATTTTACGAATGAACTAGTGGGCGTTTTGCAGCTTACATGTCAACTAGTAAGCCTCAAAATGATCTTACTAGTGAACTAGTGGGCGTTTTGTGGCTTACATGTCAACTAGTAAGCCTCAAAATGATCTTACTAGTGAACTAGTGGGCACATTTATGGCCTTACATGTTCACTAGTAAGCGTCAAAATGATCTTACTAGTGAACTAGTAGGCGTTTTGCGGGTTACATGTCAACTAGTAAGCCTCAAAATGATCTTATTAGTGAACTAGTGGCACATTTATGGCCTTACATGTTCACTAGTAAGCGTCGAAATGATCTTACTAGTGAACCAGTGGGCGTTTTGTGGCTTACATGTTCACTAGTAAGCGTCAAAATGACCTTACTAGTGAACTAGTGGGCGTTTTGTGGTTTACATGTTCACTAGTAAGCCTCAAAATGATCTTACTAGTGAACTACTGGGCGTTTTGTGGCTTACATGTCAACTAGTAAGCCTCAAAATGATCTTACTAGTGAACTAGTGGGCGTTTTGTGGCTTACATGTCAACTAGTAAGCGTCAAAATGACCTTACTAGTGAACTAGTGAGCGTTTTGTGGCTTACATGTTCACTAGTAAGCGTCAAAATGATCTTAACTAGTGAACTAGTGGGCGTTTTGTGGCTTACATGTTCACTAGTAAGCCTCAAAATGATCTTATTAGTGAACTATTGGGCGTTTTGTGGCTTACATGTCAACTAGTAAGCCTCAAAATGATCTTACTAGTGAACTAGTGGGCGTTTTGTGGCTTACATGTCAACTAGTAAGCCTCAAAATGATCTTACTAGTGAACTAGTGGGCACATTTATGGCCTTACATGTTCACTAGTAAGCGTCAAAATGATCTTACTAGTGAACTCGTAGGCGTTTTGCGGCTTACATGTCAACCAGTAAGCCTCAAAATGATCTTACTAGTGGGCATTTTGTGGCTTGCATGTCAACTATTAAGCCTCAAAATGATCTTACTAGTGAACTAGTGGGCACATTTATGGCCTTACATGTTCACTAGTAAGCGTCAAAATGACCTTACTAGTGAACTAGTGGGCGTTTTGTAGCATACATGTTCACTAGTAAGCCTCAAAATGATCTTACTAGTGAACTAGTGGGCGTATTGTGGCTTACATGTCAACTAGTAAGCCTCAAAATGATCTTACTAGTGAACTAGTGGGCATATTTATGGCCTTATATGTTCACTAGTAAGCGTCAAAATGATTTTACGAATGAACTAGTGGGCGTTTTGCAGCTTACATGTTAACTATTAAGCCTCAAAATGATCTTACTAGTGAACTAGTGGGCGTTTTGTGGCTTACATGTTCACTAGTTAGCGTCAAAATGATCTTAACTAGTGAACTATTGGGCGTTTTTTGGCTTACATGTCAACAGGTAAGCGTCAAAATGACCTTACTAGTGAACTAGTGAGCGTTTTGTGGCTTACATGTCAACTAGTAAGCCTCAAAATGATCTTACTAGTGAACTAGTGGGCGTTTTGTGGCTTACATGTCAACTAGTAAGCCTCAAAATGATCTTACTAGTGAACTAGTGGGCACATTTATGGCCTTACATGTTCACTAGTAAGCGTCAAAATGATCTTACTAGTGAACTAGTAGGCGTTTTGCGGGTTACATGTCAACTAGTAAGCCTCAAAATGATCTTATTAGTGAACTAGTGGCACATTTATGGCCTTACATGTTCACTAGTAAGCGTCAAAATGACCTTACTAGTGAACTAGTGGCCGTTTTGTGGCTTACATGTTCACTAGTAAGCCTAAAAATGATCTTACTAGTGAACTACTGGGCGTTTTGTGGCTTACATGTCAACTCGTAAGCCTCAAAATGATCTTACTAGTGAACTAGTGGGCGTTTTGTGGCTTACATGTTCACTAGTAAGCGTCAAAATGACCTTTCTAGTGAACTAGTGAGCGTTTTGTGGCTTACATCTTCACTAGTAAGGGTCAAAATGACCTTACTAGTGAACTAGTGAGCGTTTTGTGGCTTACATGTCAACTAGTAAGCCTCAAAATGATCTTACTAGTGAACTAGTGGGCACATTTATGGCCTTACATGTTCACTAGTAAGAGTCAAAATGATCTTACTAGTGAACTAGTAGGCGTTTTGCGGCTTACATGTCAATCAGTAAGCCTCAAAATGATCTTACTAGTGGGCATTTTCTGGCTTGCATGTCAACTATTAAGCCTCAAAATGATCTTACTAGTGAACTAGTGGGCACCTTTTTGGCCTTATATGTTCACTAGTAAGCGTCGAAATGACCTTACGAGTGAACTAGTGAGCGTTTTTTGGCTTACATGTCAACTATTAAGCCTCAAAATGATCTTACTAGTGAACTAGTGGGCGTTTTGTGGCTTACATGTTCACTAGTAAGCATCAAAATGACCTTACTAGTGAACGAGTGAGCGTTTTGTGGCTTACATCTTCACTAGTAAGGGTCAAAATGACCTTACTAGTGAACTAGTGAGCGTTTTGTGGCTTACATGTTCACTAGTTAGCATCAAAATGATCTTAACTAGTGAACTAGTAGGCGTTTTGTGGCTTACATGTTCACTAGTAAGCGTCAAAATGACCTTACTAGTGAACTAGTGGGCACATTTATGGCCTTACATGTCAACTAGTAAGCCTCAAAATGATCTTACTAGTGAACTAGTGGGCGTTTTGTGGCTTACATGTTCACTAGTAAGCGTCAAAATGACCTTACTAGTGAACTAGTGAGCGTTTTGTGGCTTACATCTTCACTAGTAAGGGTCAAAATGACCTTACTAGTGAACTAGTGAGCGTATTGTGGCTTACATGTTCACTAGTTAGCGTCAAAATGATCTTAACTAGTGAACTAGTGGGCGTTTTGTGGCTTACATGTTCACTAATAAGCCTCAAAATGATCTTATTAGTGAACTAGTGGGCGTTTTGTGGCTTACATGTCAACTAGTAAGCGTCAAAATGATCTTAACTAGTGAACTATTGGGCGTTTTTTGGCTTACATGTCAACAGGTAAGCGTCAAAATGACCTTACTAGTGAACTAGTGAGCGTTTTGTGGCTTACATGTCAACTAGTAAGCCTCAAAATGATCTTACTAGTGAACTAGTGGGCGTTTTGTGGCTTACATGTCAACTAGTAAGCCTCAAAATGATCTTACTAGTGAACTAGTGGGCACATTTATGGCCTTACATGTTCACTAGTAAGCGTCAAAATGATCTTACTAGTGAACTAGTAGGCGTTTTGCGGGTTACATGTCAACTAGTAAGCCTCAAAATGATCTTATTAGTGAACTAGTGGCACATTTATGGCCTTACATGTTCACTAGTAAGCGTCAAAATGACCTTACTAGTGAACTAGTGGGCATTTTGTGGCTTACATGTTCACTAGTAAGCCTCAAAATGATCTTATTAGTGAACTATTGGGCGTTTTGTGGCTTACATGTCAACTAGTAAGCCTCAAAATAATCTTACTAGTGAACTAGTGGGCACAGTTATGGCCTTATATGTTCACTAGTAAGTGTCAAAATGATCTTACGAGTGAACTGGTGGGCACATTTATGGCCTTATATGTTCACTAGTAAGCCTCAAAATGATCTTACTAGTGAACTAGTGGGCGTTTTGTGGCTTACAATGCAACTAGTAAGCCTCAAAATGATCTTACTAGTGAACTAGTGGGCGTATTGTGGCTTACATGTCAACTAGTAAGCCTCAAAATGATCTTACTAGTGGGCATTTTGTGGCTTGCATGTCAACTATTAAGCCTCAAAATGATCTTACTAGTGAACTAGTGGGCACATTTATGGCCTTACATGTTCACTAGTAAGCGTCAAAATGACCTTACTAGTGAACTAGTGGGCGTTTTGTGGCATACATGTTCACTAGTAAGCCTCAAAATGATCTTACTAGTGAACTAGTGGGCGTATTGTGGCTTACATGTCAACTAGTAAGCCTCAAAATGATCTTACTAGTGAACTAGTGGGCATATTTATGGCCTTATATGTTCACTAGTAAGCGTCAAAATGATTTTACGAATGAACTAGTGGGCGTTTTGCAGCTTACATGTCAACTAGTAAGCCTCAAAATGATCTTACTAGTGAACTAGTGGGCGTTTTGTGGCTTACATGTCAACTAGTAAGCCTCAAAATGATCTTACTAGTGAACTAGTGGGCACATTTATGGCCTTACATGTTCACTAGTAAGCGTCAAAATGATCTTACTAGTGAACTAGTAGGCGTTTTGCGGGTTACATGTCAACTAGTAAGCCTCAAAATGATCTTATTAGTGAACTAGTGGCACATTTATGGCCTTACATGTTCACTAGTAAGCGTCGAAATGATCTTACTAGTGAACTAGTGGGCGTTTTGTGGCTTACATGTTCACTAGTAAGCGTCAAAATGACCTTACTAGTGAACTAGTGGGCGTTTTGTGGTTTACATGTTCACTAGTAAGCCTCAAAATGATCTTACTAGTGAACTACTGGGCGTTTTGTGGCTTACATGTCAACTAGTAAGCCTCAAAATGATCTTACTAGTGAACTAGTGGGCGTTTTGTGGCTTACATGTCAACTAGTAAGCGTCAAAATGACCTTACTAGTGAACTAGTGAGCGTTTTGTGGCTTACATGTTCACTAGTAAGCGTCAAAATGATCTTAACTAGTGAACTAGTGGGCGTTTTGTGGCTTACATGTTCAATAGTAAGCCTCAAAATGATCTTATTAGTGAACTATTGGGCGTTTTGTGGCTTACATGTCAACTAGTAAGCCTCAAAATGATCTTACTAGTGAACTAGTGGGCGTTTTGTGGCTTACATGTCAACTAGTAAGCCTCAAAATGATCTTACTAGTGAACTAGTGGGCACATTTATGGCCTTACATGTTCACTAGTAAGCGTAGAAATGATCTTACTAGTGAACTCGTAGGCGTTTTGCGGCTTACATGTCAACCAGTAAGCCTCAAAATGATCTTACTAGTGGGCATTTTGTGGCTTGCATGTCAACTATTAAGCCTCAAAATGATCTTACTAGTGAACTAGTGGGCACATTTATGGCCTTACATGTTCACTAGTAAGCGTCAAAATGACCTTACTAGTGAACTAGTGGGCGTTTTGTGGCATACATGTTCACTAGTAAGCCTCAAAATGATCTTACTAGTGAACTAGTGGGCGTATTGTGGCTTACATGTCAACTAGTAAGCCTCAAAATGATCTTACTAGTGAACTAGTGGGCATATTTATGGCCTTATATGTTCACTAGTAAGCGTCAAAATGATTTTACGAATGAACTAGTGGGCGTTTTGCAGCTTACATGTTAACTATTAAGCCTCAAAATGATCTTACTAGTGAACTAGTGGGCGTTTTGTGGCTTACATGTTCACTAGTTAGCGTCAAAATGATCTTAACTAGTGAACTATTGGGCGTTTTTTGGCTTACATGTCAACAGGTAAGCGTCAAAATGACCTTACTAGTGAACTAGTGAGCGTTTTGTGGCTTACATGTCAACTTGTAAGCCTCAAAATGATCTTACTAGTGAACTAGTGGGCGTTTTGTGGCTTACATGTCAACTAGTAAGCCTCAAAATGATCTTACTAGTGAACTAGTGGGCACATTTATGGCCTTACATGTTCACTAGTAAGCGTCAAAATGATCTTACTAGTGAACTAGTAGGCGTTTTGCGGGTTACATGTCAACTAGTAAGCCTCAAAATGATCTTATTAGTGAACTAGTGGCACATTTATGGCCTTACATGTTCACTAGTAAGCGTCAAAATGACCTTACTAGTGAACTAGTGGGCGTTTTGTGGCTTACATGTTCACTAGTAAGCCTAAAAATGATCTTACTAGTGAACTACTGGGCGTTTTGTGGCTTACATGTCAACTCGTAAGCCTCAAAATGATCTTACTAGTGAACTAGTGGGCGTTTTGTGGCTTACATGTTCACTAGTAAGCGTCAAAATGACCTTTCTAGTGAACTAGTGAGCGTTTTGTGGCTTACATCTTCACTAGTAAGGGTCAAAATGACCTTACTAGTGAACTAGTGAGCGTTTTGTGGCTTACATGTCAACTAGTAAGCCTCAAAATGATCTTACTAGTGAACTAGTGGGCACATTTATGGCCTTACATGTTCACTAGTAAGAGTCAAAATGATCTTACTAGTGAACTAGTAGGCGTTTTGCGGCTTACATGTCAATCAGTAAGCCTCAAAATGATCTTACTAGTGGGCATTTTCTGGCTTGCATGTCAACTATTAAGCCTCAAAATGATCTTACTAGTGAACTAGTGGGCACCTTTTTGGCCTTATATGTTCACTAGTAAGCGTCGAAATGACCTTACGAGTGAACTAGTGAGCGTTTTTTGGCTTACATGTCAACTATTAAGCCTCAAAATGATCTTACTAGTGAACTAGTGGGCGTTTTGTGGCTTACATGTTCACTAGTAAGCATCAAAATGACCTTACTAGTGAACGAGTGAGCGTTTTGTGGCTTACATCTTCACTAGTAAGGGTCAAAATGACCTTACTAGTGAACTAGTGAGCGTTTTGTGGCTTACATGTTCACTAGTTAGCGTCAAAATGATCTTAACTAGTGAACTAGTAGGCGTTTTGTGGCTTACATGTTCACTAGTAAGCCTCAAAATGATCTTATTAGTGAACTAGTGGGCGTTTTGTGGCTTACATGTCAACAAGTAAGCGTCAAAATGACCTTACTAGTGAACTAGTGAGCGTTTTGTGGCTTACATGTCAACTAGTAAGCCTCAAAATGATCTTACTAGTGAACTAGTGGGAGTTTTGTGGCTTACATGTCAACTAGTAAGCCTCAAAATGATCTTACTAGTGAACTAGTGGGCACATTTATGGCCTTACATGTCAACTAGTAAGCCTCAAAATGATCTTACTAGTGAACTAGTGGGCGTTTTGTGGCTTACATGTTCACTAGTAAGCGTCAAAATGACCTTACTAGTGAACTAGTGAGCGTTTTGTGGCTTACATCTTCACTAGTAAGGGTCAAAATGACCTTACTAGTGAACTAGTGAGCGTATTGTGGCTTACATGTTCACTAGTTAGCGTCAAAATGATCTTAACTAGTGAACTAGTGGGCGTTTTGTGGCTTACATGTTCACTAATAAGCCTCAAAATGATCTTATTAGTGAACTAGTGGGCGTTTTGTGGCTTACATGTCAACTAGTAAGCGTCAAAATTACCTTACTAGTGAACTAGTGAGCGTTTTGTGGCTTACATGTCAACTAGTAAGCCTCAAAATGATCTTACTAGTGAACTAGTGGGCGTTTTGTGGCTTACATGTCAACTAGTAAGCCTCAAAATGATCTTACTAGTGAACTAGTGGGCACATTTATGGCCTTACATGTTCACTAGTAAGCGTCAAAATGATCTTACTAGTGAACTAGTAGGCGTTTTGCGGCTTACATGTCAACCAGTAAGCCTCAAAATGATCTTACTAGTGGGCATTTTGTGGCTTGCATGTCAACTATTAAGCCTCAAAATGATCTTACTAGTGAACTAGTGGGCATATTTATGGCCTTATATGTTCACTAGTAAGCGTCGAAATGACCTTACGAGTGAACTAGTGAGCGTTTTTTGGCTTACATGTCAACTATTAAGCCTCAAAATGATCTTACTAGTGAACTAATGGGCACATTTATGGCCTTACATGTCAACTAGTAAGCCTCAAAATGATCTTACTAGTGAACTAGTGGGCGTTTTGTGGCTTACATGTTCACTAGTAAGCGTCAAAATGACCTTACTAGTGAACTAGTGAGCGTTTTGTGGCTTACATCTTCACTAGTAAGGGTCAAAATGACCTTACTAGTGAACTAGTGAGCGTTTTGTGGCTTACATGTTCACTAGTTAGCGTCAAAATGATCTTAACTAGTGAACTAGTAGGCGTTTTGTGGCTTACATGTTCACTAGTAAGCCTCAAAATGATCTTATTAGTGAACTAGTGGGCGTTTTGTGGCTTACATGTCAACAAGTAAGCGTCAAAATGACCTTACTAGTGAACTAGTGAGCGTTTTGTGGCTTACATGTCAACTAGTAAGCCTCAAAATGATCTTACTAGTGAACTAGTGGGAGTTTTGTGGCTTACATGTCAACTAGTAAGCCTCAAAATGATCTTACTAGTGAACTAGTGGGCACATTTATGGCCTTACATGTTCACTAGTAAGAGTCAAAATGATCTTACTAGTGAACTAGTAGGCGTTTTGCGGCTTACATGTCAACCAGTAAGCCTCAAAATGATCTTACTAGTGGGCATTTTCTGGCTTGCATGTCAACTATTAAGCCTCAAAATGATCTTACTAGTGAACTAGTGGGCACCTTTTTGGCCTTATATGTTCACTAGTAAGCGTCGAAATGACCTTACGAGTGAACTAGTGAGCGTTTTTTGGCTTACATGTCAACTATTAAGCCTCAAAATGATCTTACTAGTGAACTAGTGGGCGTTTTGTGGCTTACATGTTCACTAGTAAGCGTCAAAATGACCTTACTAGTGAACGAGTGAGCGTTTTGTGGCTTACATCTTCACTAGTAAGGGTCAAAATGACCTTACTAGTGAACTAGTGAGCGTTTTGTGGCTTACATGTTCACTAGTTAGCGTCAAAATGATATTAACTAGTGAACTAGTAGGCGTTTTGTGGCTTACATGTTCACTAGTAAGCCTCAAAATGATCTTATTAGAGAACTAGTGGGCGTTTTGTGGCTTACATGTCAACAAGTAAGCGTCAAAATGACCTTACTAGTGAACTAGTGAGCGTTTTGTGGCTTACATGTCAACTAGTAAGCCTCAAAATGATCTTACTAGTGAACTAGTGGGAGTTTTGTGGCTTACATGTCAACTAGTAAGCCTCAAAATGATCTTACTAGTGAACTAGTGGGCACATTTATGGCCTTACATGTTCACTTGTAAGAGTCAAAATGATCTTACTAGAGAACTAGTAGGCGTTTTGCGGCTTACATGTCAACCAGTAAGCCTCAAAATGATCTTACTAGTGGGCATTTTCTGGCTTGCATGTCAACTATTAAGCCTCAAAATGATCTTACTAGTGAACTAGTGGGCACCTTTTTGGCCTTACATGTTCACTAGTAAGCGTCAAAATGACCTTACTAGCGAACTAGTGGGCGTTTTGTGGCATACATGTTCACTAGTAAGCCTCAAAATGATCTTACTAGTGAACTAGTGGGCGTATTGTGGCTTACATGTCAACTAGTAAGCCTCAAAATGATCTTACTAGTGAACTAGTGGGCGTTTTGTGGCTTACATGTTCACCTCCTTTTTACTAGTCGGTGTTTACATTGCGCCACAAGCTAACGCTAACACGGCGATACAAACGCTAGCCGAACAAGTAAACAAACTCGAACTAAAATACCCAGAGTCACCCCTGATCATTTTGGGCGATTTTAATAGAGCACATCTTAACCGTGAACTTCCCAGATATAAGCAGCACATAGACTGTTTCACCAGAGAAGGCAACATTCTAGATCACTGCTATACAACAATCAAAAATGCATACCGATCGGTCGCCCGCGGAGCATTGGGTCTTTCTGACCACAATTTAATCCACTTAATACCTACATACAGACAGAAACTCAAATGTGTTAAACCGGTTGTTAAGACTGTGAAAAAATGGACAGATGAAGCAAAGCTAGCTCTACAAGAATGCTTAGACTGCACTGATTGGGGCGTCTTTGAAACTTCAACGGGCACACTGGATGAATACACAGACACTGTAACATCATACATCAGTTTCTGTGAGGACATGTGTGTACCAACGAAGTCGTTCTGCTCCTTCAACAATAACAAGCCATGGTTTACTCCCAAACTCAGGCAACTCAGGAAAGAGAAAGAGGCCGCATTTAGAAGTGGAGATCGGGCACTGTACAAACATGCCCGAAACCAATTGACAAAGGAAATTAACATCGCAAAGAGAAGCTATGCAGAGAGGCTGAAAAAACAGTTCTCTGCTAACGACTCTGCATCTGTATGGAATGGCCTGAAAGCAATCACTAACTATAGAATGCCATCCCCCCAAACAGTGAACAATACGGGTCTTGCTAATCAACTAAACATGTTTTTCTGCCGATTTGAAAAGGACACCCCCATTTCCCACACACACCCACCTCTACCAGAAACCACTCTACCGAGCCCCCCACCCTCTTTTTCTCCACTACAGATCCACGAACAGGACGTGAGACGGCTCTTCAAGCAGCAAAAGATCAAGAAAGCTCCGGGGCCCGACAAAGTGTCCCCCTCCTGCCTGAAAGTCTGCGCTGACCAGCTGGCTCCGGTCTTCACACAAATCTTCAACAGATCCCTGGAGCTGTGTGAGGTCCCATCCTGCTTCAAACAGTCTACCATCATCCCAGTTCCCAAGAAATCAGCAACATCGGAACTGAACGACTACAGGCCTGTCGCCCTGACGTCTGTGGTCATGAAGTCCTTTGAACGCCTTGTGCTGAATCACCTAAAGAACGTCACTGGACCCCTGCTGGACCCTCTCCAGTTTGCCTACCGGGCAAACAGGTCTGTGGAAGACGCAGTCAACATAGGTCTGCACTACATCCTCGAGCACCTCGACAGCACAGGGACCTACGCAAGGATTCTGTTTGTGGATTTCAGCTCTGCGTTCAACACCATCATCCCGGAACTCCTCACCCCCAAACTACTCCACCTCGGTGTGTCCCCTACGATCTGCCAGTGGATCCTCAGCTTCCTGACGGGACGGACACAACAGGTGAGACTGGGAGCAACAACATCATCAATACGCACTACCAGCACTGGTGCCCCACAGGGATGTGTCCTCTCGCCACTGCTCTTCTCTCTCTACACAAACGATTGCACCTCAACAGATCCAGCTGTCAAACTCATAAAGTTCGCAGACGACACCACGGTCATCGGTCTCATCAAAGACGGCGACGAGTCTGCGTACCGCCAACAAGTGGAGCAGCTGGAGCTTTGGTGCGGCCGACACAACCTCGGGCTGAACACGCTCAAAACTGTAGAGATGATCGTGGACTTCAGGAAACATTCTTCTCCTCAGTTGCCCCTCACACTATCCAACTGCCCTGTGTCAACCGTCGAGACCTTCAAGTTCCTGGGAATCACAGTCTCCCAGGACATGAAGTGGGAAGTCAACACCATCTCCATCCTGAAAAGGGCCCGGCAGCGGATGTACTTCCTGAGGCTGCTGAGGAAGCATGGCCTGCCACAGGAGGTGCTACGACAGTTCTACACTGCAGTCATCGAATCAATCCTGTGTTCTTCCATCACGGTTTGGTTTGGGGCCGCCACAAAAAAGGACAAAATCCGACTTCAACGGACAGTTAGGACGGCAGAAAAAATCGTTGGCACCGCCCTACCCACTCTTGAGGACTTGCACACTGCAAGAATCAAGACAAGGGCACGGAAAATCCTCCTGGATCCCCCGCACCCTGCCCACCACCTTTTTCAGCCACTCCCCTCAGGCAGACGCTACAGATCCATGCGCACCAAATCCAGTAGACACTTAAACAGCTTCTTCCCTCTAGCCATTAACTCCTTAAACAGTCACTGACAGTCATTCTTCTTGCACCACAAAATGGTACTTCAAAACTAGTGGTTACTCTAAAATGGTTCAATGATTTTGTTGTTTACGATGATACTAGTGCAGCGTGTTATACCGGAGACAAATTCCTTGTGTGTTCTACATACTTGGCCAATAAAGATGATTCTGATTCTGATTCTGATTCTGAGTTGGTGTCCCCTCGCAGATGAGACTGCTGCTTCTTCACCTCCTCGCTTTGCCGTGCAATTCTTATGGCCTTTTCGAGGGTTAAATCCGCGTCCAACTGCATGCGTTCAGACAATCCACTGTCTCGTAGTCCGACGACAATTCTGTCTCTGATCAGTTCATTGCGTCGCCACCCGTAGCTACAATGCTCCGCCAGCGCATATAGTGCAGTGACGAACGAATCCACACTCTCCCCTTCTTTCTGACGGCGCATGTTGAATACAGCCCGCTCGAAGATGACATTCTTCTTGACAACGAAGAAGTTTTGGAGTGCCCCGCGCACTTCTTGGTATGTGCGCCGTTGAAACTCGGACAGATCCAGCCCGCGTAGGATATCATCAGCCTCGTCACCCATGCAGTAAATCAATGCGTTCACCTGATTTTCTTTGGAACTAGCATTCAGGTTACTTGCCAGTCGAAATCTTTCAAATCTCCGGATCCATTTGTCCCACTCCTGCGGCTTTGAGAAGTCAAAGGGCTCCGGCGGCTGGATGTTGAACGTGGCGCACGGCCCCGCGGTGACGACCGGTCCCGCAGCCCGCTGTGCACCTAACGCCGTGGCTCCATCCGCCCGCGCCGAGGTTCCTTCCCCTCCGTCGCTCATTTCGCCTTTTGCCCTTCACCGCCGTATACAAAGATCCTCCTCACGCACTCCACGCCAACCACAGGACTTCTGACACCATGTCGTGTTAACCAGTCAGGCACACGTGAGTCCAGCTGTCGTGTTAACGTGGATAACTTTATTGAGCTTTTCCGAAACGTGTATACTCTCTCTAATCACTCTCTCGTCTCCCGCTCTCGGCGCACACTCATGACGTAGTCGTCCAGCGACTCTATCGTCATGCTGTACACAATTACACCACATACATGTACAACTAGTAAGCCTCAAAATGATCTTACTAGTGAACTAGTGGGCGTTTTGTGGCTTACCTGTTCACTAGTAAGCCTCAAAATGATCTGACTAGTGAACTAATGGGCACATTTATGACCTTCTTTGTTCACTAGTAAGCGTCAAAATGATCTTACGAGTGAACTAGTGGGCACATTTATGGCCTTATATGTTCACTAGTCAGGGTCAAAACGATCTTACTAGTGAACTAGTGGGCGTTTTGTGGCTTACATGTTCACTATTAAGCGTCAAATACCTTACTAGTGAACTAGTGGGCATTTTGTGGCTTACATGTTCACTAGTAAGCCTCAAAATGAACTTACTAGTGAACTAGTGGGCGTTTTGTGGCTTACATGTTCACAAGTAAGCGTCAAAATGATCTTACTAGTGAACTAGTGGGCACATTTATGGCCTTATATGTTCACTAGTCAGCGTCAAAACGATCTTACTAGTGAACTAGTGGGCACAGTTATGGCCTTATATGTTCACTAGTAAGCCTCAAAATGATCTTACTAGTGAACTAGTGGGCACATTTATGGCCTTATATGTTCACTAGTAAGCGTCAAAATGACCTTACTAGTGTCATTTTGACACTGTCAAAATGACACTAGTGTTACTTACTAGTAAGGTCATTTTGACTAGTAAGCGTCAAAATGACCTTACTAGTGAACTAGTGAGCGTTTTGTGGCTTACATGTTCACTAGTAAGCGTCAAATACCTTACTAGTGAACTAGTGAGCATTTGGTGGCTTACATGTTCACTAGTAAGTGTCAAGTCGACCTTACTAGTGAACTAGTGAGCCTTTTGTGGCTTACATGTTCACTAGTAAGCGTCAAATACCTTACTAGTGAACTAGTGAGCGTTTTGTGGCTTACATGTTCACTAGTAAGCGTCAAAACGATCTTACTAGTGAACTAGTGGGCACAGTTATGGCCTTATATGTTCACTAGTAAGCGTCAAAATGATCTTACGAGTGAACTAGTGGGCGTTTTGTCGCTTACATGTTCACTAGTAAGCCTCAAAATGATCTTACTCGCGAACTAGTGGGCGTTTTGTCGCTTACATGTTCACTAGTAAGAGTCGAAATGACCTTACGAGTGAACTAGTGAGCGTTTTTTGGCTTACATGTCAACTAGTAAGCCTCAAAATGATCTTACTAGTGAACTAATGGGCGTTTTGTGGCTTACATGTTCACTAGTAAGCGTCAAAATGACCTTACGAGTGAACTAGTGAGCGTTTTGTGGCTTACATGTTCACTAGTAAGCGTCAAAATGATCTTACTAGTGAACTTGTGGGCGTTTTGTGGCTTACATGTTCACTAGTAAGCCTCAAAATGATCTTACTAGTGAACTAGTGGGCGTTTTGTGGCATACATGTTCACAAGTAAGCGTCAAAATGATCTTACTAGTGAACTAGTGGGCACATTTATGGCCTTATATGTTAACTAGTAAGCCTCAAAATGATCTTACTAGTGAACTACTGGGCGTTTTGTGGCTTACATTTCAACTAGTAAGCCTCAAAATGATCTTACTAGTGAACTAGTGGGCGTTTTGTGGCTTACATGTTCACTAGTAAGCGTCAAAATGACCTTACTAGTGAACTAGTGGGCGTTTTGTGGCTTACATGTTCACTAGTAAGCCTCAAAATGATCTTACTAGTGAACTAGTGGGCGTTTTGTGGCTTACCTGCTCACTAGTAAACCTCAAAATGATCTTACTAGTGAACTAGTGGGCACATTTATGGCCTTATATGTTCACTAGTAAGCGTCAAAATGATCTTACGAGTGAACTGGTGGGCACATTTATGGCCTTATTTGTTCACTAGTAAGCCTCAAAATGACCTTACTAGTGAACTAGTGAGCGTTTTGTGGCTTACATGTTCACTAGTAAGCGTCAAATACCTTACTAGTGAACTAGTGAGCGTTTTGTGGCTTACATGTTCACTAGTAAGCGTCAAATACCTTACTAGTGAACTAGTGAGCGTTTTGTGGCTTACATGTTCACTAGTAAGCGTCAAAATGACCTTACTAGTGAACTAGTGGGCGTTTTGTGGCTTACATGTTCACTAGTAAGCCTCAAAATGATCTTACTAGTGAACTAGTGGGCGTTTTGTGGCTTACATGTTCACTAGAAGCCTCAGAATTATCTTACTAGTGAACTAGCGGGCGTTTTATTGCTTACATGTCAACTAGTAAGCCTCAAAATGATCTTACTAGTGAACTAGTGGGCGTTTTGTGGCTTACCTGCTCACTAGTAAACCTCAAAATGATCTTACTAGTGAACTAGTGGGCACATTTATGGCCTTATATGTTCACTAGTAAGCGTCAAAATGATCTTACGAGTGAACTGGTGGGCACATTTATGGCCTTATTTGTTCACTAGTAAGCCTCAAAATGACCTTACTAGTGAACTAGTGAACGTTTTGTGGCTTACATGTTCACTAGTAAGCGTCAAATACCTTACTAGTGAACTAGTGAGCGTTTTGTGGCTTACATGTTCACTAGTAAGCGTCAAATCGACCTTACTACTGAACTAGTGAGCGTTTTGTGGCTTACGTGTTCACTAGTAAGCGTCATATACCTTACTAGTGAACTAGTGAGCGTTTTGTGGCTTACATGTTCACTAGTAAGCGTCAAAATGATCTTACGAGTGAACTAGTGGGCGTTTTGTGGCTTACATGTTCACTAGTAAGCGTCAAAATGACGTTACTAGTGAACTAGTGGGCGTTTTGTGGCTTATATGTTAACTAGTAAGCGTCAAAAAGATCTTACGAGTGAACTAGTGGGCGTTTTGTGGCTTACATGTTCACTAGTAAGCGTCAAAATGACCTTACTAGTGAACTAGTGGGCGTTTTGTGGCTTACATGTCAACTATGAAGCCTCAAAATGATCTTACTAGTGGGCATTTTGTGGCTTGCATGTCAACTATTAGGCCTCAAAATGATCTTACTAGTGAACTAGTGGGCACATTTATGGCCTTACATGTTCACTAGTAAGCCTCAAAATGATCTTACTAGCGAACTAGTGGGCACATTTATGGCCTTACATGTTCACTAGTAAGCATCAAAATGATCTTACGAGTGAACTAATGGACGTTTTGCGGCTTACATGTCAACTAGTAAGCCTCAAAATGATCTTACTAGTCAACTAGTGGGCACATTTATGGCCTTATATGTTCACTAGTAAGCGTCAAAATGACCTTACTAGTGACTTAGTGAGCGTTTTGTGGCTTACATGTTCACTAGTAAGAGTTAAAATGATCTTACTAGTGAACTAGTGGGCGTTTTGTGGCTTACATGTTCACTAGTAAGCCTCAAAATGATCTTACTAGTGGACTAGTGGGCGTTTTGTGGCTTACATGTTCACTAGTAAGCGTAAAAAATGACCGTACTAGTGAACTAGTGAGCGTTTTGTGGCTTACATGTTCACTAGTAAGCCTCAAAATGATCTTACTAGTGAACTAGTGGGCGTTTTGTGGCTTACATGTCAACTAGTAAGCCTCAAAATGATCTTACTAGTGAACTAGTGGGCGTTTTGTGGCTTGCCCTGTTCACTAGTAAGCCTCAAAATGATCTGACTAGTGAACTAGTGGGCACATTTATGACCTTATATGTTCACTAGTCAGCGTCAAAACGATCTTACTAGTGAACTAGTGGGCGTTTTGTGGCTTACATGTTCACTATTAAGCGTCAAATACCTTACTAGTGAACTAGTGGGCATTTTGTGGCTTACATGTTCACTAGTAAGCCTCAAAATGAACTTACTAGTGAACTAGTGGGCGTTTTGTGGCTTACATGTTCACAAGTAAGCGTCAAAATGATCTTACTAGTGAACTAGTGGGCACATTTATGGCCTTATATGTTCACTAGTCAGCGTCAAAACGATCTTACTAGTGAACTAGTGGGCACAGTTATGTTCTTATATGTTCACTAGTAAGCATCAAAATGAACTTACTAGTGAACTAGTGAACGTTTCGTGGCTTAGATGTTCACTAGTAAGCGTCAAATACCTTACTAGTGAACTAGTGAGCATTTTGTGGCTTACATGTTCACTAGTAAGTGTCAAATCGACCTTACCAGTGAACTAGTGAGCCTTTTGTGGCTTACATGTTCACTAGTAAGCGTCAAATACCTTACTAGTGAACTAGTGAGCGTTTTGTGGCTTACGTGTTCACTAGTAAGCGTCAAAACGATCTTACTAGTGAACTAGTGGGCACAGTTATGGCCTTATATGTTCACTAGTAAGCGTCAAAATGATCTTACGAGTGAACTAGTGGGCGTTTTGTCGCTTACCTGTTCACTAGTAAGCCTCAAAATGATCTTACTCGTGAACTAGTGGGCGTTTTGTGGCTTACATGTTCACTAGTAAGAGTCGAAATGACCTTACGAGTGAACTAGTGTCCGTTTTTTGGCTTACATGTCAACTAGTAAGCCTCAAAATGATCTTACTAATGAACTAATGGGCGTTTTGTGGCTTACATGTTCACTAGTAAGCGTCAAAATGATCTTACTAGTGGACTAGTGAGCGTTTTGTGGCTTACATGTTCACTAGTAAGCCTCAAAATTATCTTACTAGTGAACTTGTGGGCGTTTTGTGGCTTACATGTCAACTAGTAAGCCTCAAAATGATGTTACTAGTGAACTAGTGGGCGTTTTGTGGCTTACCTGTTCACTAGTAAGCCTCAAAATGATCTGACTAGTGAACGAGTGGGCACATTTATGACCTTATATGTTCACTAGTAAGCGTCAAAATGATCTTACGAGTGAACTAGTGGGCACATTTATGGGCTTATATGTTCACTAGTCAGCGTCAGAACGATCTTACTAGTGAACTAGTGGGCGTTTTGTGGCTTACATGTTCACTATTAAGCGTCAAATACCTTACTAGTGAACTAGTGGGCATTTTGTGGCTTACATGTTCACTAGTAAGCCTCAAAATGAACTTACTAGTGAACTAGTGGGCGTTTTGTGGCTTACATGTTCACAAGTAAGCATCAAAATGATCTTACTAGTGAACTAGTGGGCACATTTATGGCCTTATATGTTCACTAGTCAGCGTCAAAACGATCTTACTAGTGAACTAGTGGGCACAGGTATGGCCTTATATGATCACTAGTAAGACTCAAAATGACCTTAGTAGTGAACTAGTGAGCGTTTTGTGGCTTACATGTTCACTAGTAAGCGTCAAAATGACCTTACTAGTGAACTAGAGAGCGTTTTGTGGCTTACATCTTCACTAGTAAGCGTCAAAATGACCTTACTTGTGAACGAGTGAGCGTTTTGTGGCTTACATGTTCACGAGTAAGCCTCAAAATGATCTTACTAGTGAACTAGTGGGCGTTTTGTGGCTTACATGTTCACTAGTAAGCGTCAAATACCTTACTGTTGAACTAGTGAGCGTTTTGTGGCTTACATGTTCACTAGTAAGCCTCAAAATGATCTTACTAGTGAATTAGTGGGCGTTTTGTGGCATACATGTTCACAAGTAAGCGTCAAAATGATCTTACTAGTGAACTAGTGGGCACATTTATGGCCTTATATGTTCACTAGTCAGCGTCAAAATGATCTTACGAGTGAACTAGTGGACGTGTAGCGGCTTACATTTTAACTAGTAAGCCTCAAAATGATCTTACTAGTGAACTACTGGGCGTTTTTTGGCTTACATGTCAACTAGTAAGCCTCAAAATGATCTTACTAGTGAACTAGTGGGCATATTTATGGCCTTATATGTTCACTAGTAAGCATCAAAATGATCTTACTAGTGAACTAGTGGGCGTTTTGTGGCTTACATGTTCACTAGTAAGCATCAAAATGACCTTACTATTGAACTAGTGAGCGTTTTATACAATACAATACAATACAATACATTCTGATTTATATAGCGCTTTCACAACAGCGGCAGCTGTAACAAAGCGCTTTACAAAACAGTTAACATAAAGTAAAATAAAAAAACAAAAAGTAAAAAAAAAGTTTTATGGCTTACATCTTCACTAGTAAGGGTCAAAATGACCTTACTAGTGAACTAGTGGGCGTTTTGTGGCTTACATGTTCACTAGCAAGCCTCAAAATGATCTTACTAGTGAACAAGTGGGCGTTTTGTGGCTTACATGTCAACTAGTAAGCCTCAAAATGATCTTACTAGTGAACTAGTGGGCGTTTTGTGGCTTACATGTTCACTAGTAAGCGTCAAATACCTTACTAGTGTACTACTGAGCGTTTTGTGGCTTATATGTTCACTAGTAAGCGTCAAAATGATCTTACGAGTGAACTAGTGGGCACATTTATGGCCTTATATGTTCACTAGTAAGCCTCAAAATGATCTTACTCGTGAACTAGTGCGCGTTTCGTGGCTTACATGTCAACTAGTAAGCCTCAAAATGATCTTACTAGTGAACGAGTGGGCGTTTTGTGGCTTACATGTTCACTAGTAAGCGTCAAAATGATCTTACGAGTGAACTAGTGGGCGTTTTGTGGCTTACATGTTCACTAGTAAACCTCAAAATGATCTTACTAGTGGACTAGTGGGCGTTTTGTGGCTTACATGTTCTCTAGTAAGCGTCAAAAATGACCTTACTAGTGAACTAGTGAGCGTTTTGTGGCTTACATGTTCACTAGTAAGCCTCAAAATGATCTTACTAGTGAACTAGTGGGCGTTTTGTGGCTTACATGTCAACTAGTAAGCCTCAAAATGATCTTACTAGTGAACTAGTGGGCGTTTTGTGGCTTACCTGCTCACTAGTAAACCTCAAAATGATCTTACGAGTGAACTAGTGGGCGTTTTGTGGCTTACATGTTCACTAGTAAACCTCAAAATGATCTTACTAGTGGGCGTTTTGTGGCTTACATGTTCACTAGTAAGCGTCAAAAATGACCTTACTAGTGAACTAGTGAGCGTTTTGTGGCTTACATGTTCACTAGTAAGCCTCAAAATGATCTTACTAGTGAAATAGTGGGTGTTTTGTGGCTTACATGTCAACTAGTAAGCCTCAAAATGATCTTACTAGTGAACTAGTGGGCGTTTTGTGGCTTACATGTTCACTAGTAAACCTCAAAATGATCTTACTAGTGGACTAGTGGGCGTTTTGTGGCTTACATGTTCACTAGTAAGCGTCAAAAATGACCTTACTAGTGAACTAGTGAGCGTTTTGTGGCTTACATGTTCACTAGTAAGCCTCAAAATGATCTTACTAGTGAACTAGTGGGCGTTTTGTGGCTTACATGTTCACTAGTAAGCGTCAAAAATGACCTTACTAGTGAACTAGTGAGCGTTTTGTGGCTTACATGTTCACTAGTAAGCCTCAAAATGATCTTACTAGTGAACAGGTGGGCGTTTTGTGGCTTACATGTCAACTAGTAAGCCTCAAAATGATCTTACTAGTGAACTAGTGGGCGTTTTGTGGCTTACATGTTCACTAGTAAGCATCAAAATGATCTTACGAGTGAACTAGTGGGCACATTTATGGCCTTATATGTTCACGAGTAAGCCTCAAAATGATCTTACTCGTGAACTAGTGCGCGTTTCGTGGCTTACATGTCAACTAGCAAGCCTCAAAATGATCTTACTAGTGAACGAGTGGGCGTTTTGTGGCTTACATGTTCACTAGTAAGAGTCGAAATGACCTTACGAGTGAACTAGTGAGCGTTTTTTGGCTTACATGTCAACTAGTAAGCATCAAAATGATCTTACGAGTGAACTAGTGGGCGTTTTGTGGTTTACATGTTCACTAGTAAGCCTCAAAATGATCTTACTAGTGGACTAGTGGGCGTTTTGTGGCTTACATGTTCACTAGTAAGCGTCAAAAATGACCTTACTAGTGAACTAGTGAGCGTTTTGTGGCTTACATGTTCACTAATAAGCCTCAAAATGATCTTACTAGTGAAATAGTGGGTGTTTTGTGGCTTACATGTCAACTAGTAAGCCTCAAAATGATCTTACTAGTGAACTAGTGGGCGTTTTGTGGCTTACCTGTTCACTAGTAAGCCTCAAAATGATCTTACTAGTGAACCAGTGGGCACATTTATGGCCTTATATGTTCACTACTAAGCGTCAAAATGATCTTACGAGTGAACTGGTGGGCACATTTACGGCCTTATATGTTCACTAGTAAGCCTCAAAATGACCTTACTAGTGAACTAGTGAGCGTTTTGTGGCTTACATGTTCACTAGTAAGCGTCAAATACCTTACTAGTGAACTAGTGAGCGTTTTGTGGCTTACGTGTTCACTAGTAAGCGTCAAATACCTTACTAGTGAACTAGTGGGCGTTTTGTGGCTTACATGTTCACTAGTAAGCCTCAAAATGATCTTACTAGATAACAGGTGGGCGTTTTGTGGCTTACATGTCAACTAGTAAGCCTCAAAATGATCTTACTAGTGAACTAGTGGGCGTTTTGTGGCTTACATGTTCACTAGTAAGCGTCAAAATGATCTTACGAGTGAACTAGTGGGCACATTTATGGCCTTATATGTTCACTAGTAAGCCTCAAAATGATCTTACTCGTGAACTAGTGCGCGTTTCGTGGCTTACATGTCAACTCGTAAGCCTCAAAATGATCTTACTAGTGAACGAGTGGGCGTTTTGTGGCTTACATGTTCACTAGTAAGAGTCGAAATGACCTTACGTGTGAACTAGTGAGCGTTTTTTGGCTTACATGTCAACTAGTAAGCATCAAAATGATCTTACGAGTGAACTAGTGGGCGTTTTGTGGTTTACATGTTCACTAGTAAGCCTCAAAATGATCTTACTAGTGGACTAGTGGGCGTTTTGTGGCTTACATGTTCACTAGTAAGCGTCAAAAATGACCTTACTAGTGAACTAGTGAGCGTTTTGTGGCTTACATGTCAACTAGTAAGCCTCAAAATGATCTTACTAGTGAACTAGTGGGCGTTTTGTGGCTTACCTGTTCACTAGTAAGCCTCAAAATGATCTTACTAGTGAACTAGTGGGCACATTTATGGCCTTATATGTTCACTAGTAAGCGTCAAAATGATCTTACGAGTGAACTGGTGGGCACATTTACGGCCTTATATGTTCACTAGTAAGCCTCAAAATGACCTTACTAGTGAACTAGTGAGCGTTTTGTGGCTTACATGTTCACTAGTAAGCGTCAAATACCTTACTAGTGAACTAGTGACCGTTTTGTGGCTTACATGTTCACTAGTAAGCGTCAAATCCACCTTACTAGTGAACTAGTGAGCGTTTTGTGGCTTACATGTTCACTAGTAAGCGTCATATACCTTACTAGTGAACTAGTGAGCGTTTTATGGCTTACATCTTCACTAGTAAGGGTCAAAATGACCTTACTAGTGAACTAGTGGGCGTTTTGTGGCTTACATGTTCACTAGCAAGCCTCAAAATGATCTTACTAGTGAACAAGTGGGCGTTTTGTGGCTTACATGTCAACTAGTAAGCCTCAAAATGATCTTACTAGTGAACTAGTGGGCGTTTTGTGGCTTACATGTTCACTAGTAAGCATCAAAATGACCTTACTATTGAACTAGTGAGCGTTTTATGGCTTACATCTTCACTAGTAAGGGTCAAAATGACCTTACTAGTGAACTAGTGGGCGTTTTGTGGCTTACATGTTCACTAGCAAGCCTCAAAATGATCTTACTAGTGAACAAGTGGGCGTTTTGTGGCTTACATGTCAACTAGTAAGCCTCAAAATGATCTTACTAGTGAACTAGTGGGCGTTTTGTGGCTTACATGTTCACTAGTAAGCATCAAATACCTTACTAGTGTACTACTGAGCGTTTTGTGGCTTATATGTTCACTAGTAAGCGTCAAAATGATCTTACGAGTGAACTAGTGGGCACATTTATGGCCTTATATACTCACTAGTAAGCCTCAAAATGATCTTACTCGTGAACTAGTGCGCGTTTCGTGGCTTACATGTCAACTAGTAAGCCTCAAAATGATCTTACTAGTGAACGAGTGGGCGTTTTGTGGCTTACATGTTCACTAGTAAGAGTCGAAATGACCTTACGAGTGAACTAATGAGCGTTTTTTGGCTTACATGTCAACTAGTAAGCGTCAAAATGATCTTACGAGTGAACTAGTGGGCGTTTTGTGGCTTACATGTTCACTAGTAAACCTCAAAATGATCTTACTAGTGGACTAGTGGGCGTTTTGTGGCTTACATGTTCACTAGTAAGCGTCAAAAATGACCTTACTAGTGAACTAGTGAGCGTTTTGTGGCTTACATGTTCACTAGTAAGCCTCAAAATGATCTTACTAGTGAACTAGTGGGCGTTTTGTGGCTTACATGTCAACTAGTAAGCCTCAAAATGATCTTACTAGTGAACTAGTGGGCGTTTTGTGGCTTACCTGCTCACTAGTAAACCTCAAAATGATCTTACGAGTGAACTAGTGGGCGTTTTGTGGCTTACATGTTCACTAGTAAACCTCAAAATGATCTTACTAGTGGGCGTTTTGTGGCTTACATGTTCACTAGTAAGCGTCAAAAATGACCTTACTAGTGAACTAGTGAGCGTTTTGTGGCTTACATGTTCACTAGTAAGCCTCAAAATGATCTTACTAGTGAACTAGTGGGCGTTTTGTGGCTTACATGTTCACTAGTAAGCGTCAAAAATGACCTTACTAGTGAACTAGTGAGCGTTTTGTGGCTTACATGTTCACTAGTAAGCCTCAAAATGATCTTACTAGTGAACAGGTGGGCGTTTTGTGGCTTACATGTCAACTAGTAAGCCTCAAAATGATCTTACTAGTGAACTAGTGGGCGTTTTGTGGCTTACATGTTCACTAGTAAGCATCAAAATGATCTTACGAGTGAACTAGTGGGCACATTTATGGCCTTATATGTTCACTAGTAAGCCTCAAAATGATCTTACTCGTGAACTAGTGCGCGTTTCGTGGCTTACATGTCAACTAGCAAGCCTCAAAATGATCTTACTAGTGAACGAGTGGGCGTTTTGTGGCTTACATGTTCACTAGTAAGAGTCGAAATGACCTTACGAGTGAACTAGTGAGCGTTTTTTGGCTTACATGTCAACTAGTAAGCATCAAAATGATCTTACGAGTGAACTAGTGGGCGTTTTGTGGTTTACATGTTCACTAGTAAGCCTCAAAATGATCTTACTAGTGGACTAGTGGGCGTTTTGTGGCTTACATGTTCACTAGTAAGCGTCAAAAATGACCTTACTAGTGAACTAGTGAGCGTTTTGTGGCTTACATGTTCACTATAAAGCCTCAAAATGATCTTACTAGTGAAATAGTGGGGGTTTTGTGGCTTACATGTCAACTAGTAAGCCTCAAAATGATCTTACTAGTGAACTAGTGGGCGTTTTGTGGCTTACCTGTTCACTAGTAAGCCTCAAAATGATCTTACTAGTGAACCAGTGGGCACATTTATGGCCTTATATGTTCACTACTAAGCGTCAAAATGATCTTACGAGTGAACTGGTGGGCACATTTACGGCCTTATATGTTCACTAGTAAGCCTCAAAATGACCTTACTAGTGAACTAGTGAGCGTTTTGTGGCTTACATGTTCACTAGTAAGCATCAAATACCTTACTAGTGAACTAGTGAGCGTTTTGTGGCTTACCTGTTCACTAGTAAGCCTCAAAATGATCTTACTAGTGAACCAGTGGGCACATTTATGGCCTTATATGTTCACTACTAAGCGTCAAAATGATCTTACGAGTGAACTGGTGGGCACATTTACGGCCTTATATGTTCACTAGTAAGCCTCAAAATGACCTTACTAGTGAACTAGTTAGCGTTTTGTGGCTTACATGTTCACTAGTAAGCGTCAAATACCTTACTAGTGAACTAGTGAGCGTTTTGTGGCTTACGTGTTCACTAGTAAGCGTCAAATACCTTACTAGTGAACTAGTGGGCGTTTTGTGGCTTACATGTTCACTAGTAAGCCTCAAAATGATCTTACTAGTGAACAGGTGGGCGTTTTGTGGCTTACATGTCAACTAGTAAGCCTCAAAATGATCTTACTAGTGAACTAGTGGGCGTTTTGTGGCTTACATGTTCACTAGTAAGCGTCAAAATGATCTTACGAGTGAACTAGTGGGCACATTTATGGCCTTATATGTTCACTAGTAAGCCTCAAAATGATCTTACTCGTGAACTAGTGCGCGTTTCGTGGCTTACATGTCAACTAGTAAGCCTCAAAATGATCTTACTAGTGAACGAGTGGGCGTTTTGTGGCTTACATGTTCACTAGTAAGAGTCGAAATGACCTTACGAGTGAACTAGTGAGCGTTTTTTGGCTTACATGTCAACTAGTAAGCATCAAAATGATCTTACGAGTGAACTAGTGGGCGTTTTGTGGTTTACATGTTCACTAGTAAGCGTCAAAAATGACCTTACTAGTGAACTAGTGGGCGTTTTGTGGCTTACATGTTCACTAGCAAGCCTCAAAATGATCTTACTAGTGAACAAGTGGGCGTTTTGTGGCTTACATGTCAACTAGTAAGCCTCAAAATGATCTTACTAGTGAACTAGTGGGCGTTTTGTGGCTTACATGTTCACTAGTAAGCATCAAATACCTTACTAGTGTACTACTGAGCGTTTTGTGGCTTATATGTTCACTAGTAAGCGTCAAAATGATCTTACGAGTGAACTAGTGGGCACATTTATGGCCTTATATACTCACTAGTAAGCCTCAAAATGATCTTACTCGTGAACTAGTGCGCGTTTCGTGGCTTACATGTTAACTAGTAAGCCTCAAAATGATCTTACTAGTGAACGAGTGGGCGTTTTGTGGCTTACATGTTCACTAGTAAGAGTCGAAATGACCTTACGAGTGAACTAGTAAGCGTCAAAAATGACCTTACTAGTGAACTAGTGAGCGTTTTGTGGCTTACATGTTCACTAGTAAGCCTCAAAATGATCTTACTAGTGAACTAGTGGGCGTTTTGTGGCTTACATGTTCACTAGTAAGCGTCAAAAATGACCTTACTAGTGAACTAGTGAGCGTTTTGTGGCTTACATGTTCACTAGTAAGAGTCGAAATGACCTTACGAGTGAACTAGTGAGCGTTTTTTGGCTTACATGTCAACTAGTAAGCATCAAAATGATCTTACGAGTGAACTAGTGGGCGTTTTGTGGTTTACATGTTCACTAGTAAGCCTCAAAATGATCTTACTAGTGGACTAGTGGGCGTTTTGTGGCTTACATGTTCACTAGTAAGCGTCAAAAATGACCTTACTAGTGAACTAGTGAGCGTTTTGTGGCTTACATGTTCACTATAAAGCCTCAAAATGATCTTACTAGTGAAATAGTGGGTGTTTTGTGGCTTACATGTCAACTAGTAAGCCTCAAAATGATCTTACTAGTGAACTAGTGGGCGTTTTGTGGCTTACCTGTTCACTAGTAAGCCTCAAAATGATCTTACTAGTGAACCAGTGGGCACATTTATGGCCTTATATGTTCACTACTAAGCGTCAAAATGATCTTACGAGTGAACTGGTGGGCACATTTACGGCCTTATATGTTCACTAGTAAGCCTCAAAATGACCTTACTAGTGAACTAGTGAGCGTTTTGTGGCTTACATGTTCACTAGTAAGCATCAAATACCTTACTAGTGAACTAGTGAGCGTTTTGTGGCTTACCTGTTCACTAGTAAGCCTCAAAATGATCTTACTAGTGAACCAGTGGGCACATTTATGGCCTTATATGTTCACTACTAAGCGTCAAAATGATCTTACGAGTGAACTGGTGGGCACATTTACGGCCTTATATGTTCACTAGTAAGCCTCAAAATGACCTTACTAGTGAACTAGTGAGCGTTTTGTGGCTTACATGTTCACTAGTAAGCGTCAAATACCTTACTAGTGAACTAGTGAGCGTTTTGTGGCTTACGTGTTCACTAGTAAGCGTCAAATACCTTACTAGTGAACTAGTGGGCGTTTTGTGGCTTACATGTTCACTAGTAAGCCTCAAAATGATCTTACTAGTGAACAGGTGGGCGTTTTGTGGCTTACATGTCAACTAGTAAGCCTCAAAATGATCTTACTAGGGAACTAGTGGGCGTTTTGTGGCTTACATGTTCACTAGTAAGCGTCAAAATGATCTTACGAGTGAACTAGTGGGCACATTTATGGCCTTATATGTTCACTAGTAAGCCTCAAAATGATCTTACTCGTGAACTAGTGCGCGTTTCGTGGCTTACATGTCAACTAGTAAGCCTCAAAATGATCTTACTAGTGAACGAGTGGGCGTTTTGTGGCTTACATGTTCACTAGTAAGAGTCGAAATGACCTTACGAGTGAACTAGTGAGCGTTTTTTGGCTTACATGTCAACTAGTAAGCATCAAAATGATCTTACGAGTGAACTAGTGGGCGTTTTGTGGTTTACATGTTCACTAGTAAGCGTCAAAAATGACCTTACTAGTGAACTAGTGGGCGTTTTGTGGCTTACATGTTCACTAGCAAGCCTCAAAATGATCTTACTAGTGAACAAGTGGGCGTTTTGTGGCTTACATGTCAACTAGTAAGCCTCAAAATGATCTTACTAGTGAACTAGTGGGCGTTTTGTGGCTTACATGTTCACTAGTAAGCATCAAATACCTTACTAGTGTACTACTGAGCGTTTTGTGGCTTATATGTTCACTAGTAAGCGTCAAAATGATCTTACGAGTGAACTAGTGGGCACATTTATGGCCTTATATACTCACTAGTAAGCCTCAAAATGATCTTACTCGTGAACTAGTGCGCGTTTCGTGGCTTACATGTCAACTAGTAAGCCTCAAAATGATCTTACTAGTGAACGAGTGGGCGTTTTGTGGCTTACATGTTCACTAGTAAGAGTCGAAATGACCTTACGAGTGAACTAATGAGCGTTTTTTGGCTTACATGTCAACTAGTAAGCGTCAAAATGATCTTACGAGTGAACTAGTGGGCGTTTTGTGGCTTACATGTTCACTAGTAAACCTCAAAATGATCTTACTAGTGGACTAGTGGGCGTTTTGTGGCTTACATGTTCACTAGTAAGCGTCAAAAATGACCTTACTAGTGAACTAGTGAGCGTTTTGTGGCTTACATGTTCACTAGTAAGCCTCAAAATGATCTTACTAGTGAACTAGTGGGCGTTTTGTGGCTTACATGTCAACTAGTAAGCCTCAAAATGATCTTACTAGTGAACTAGTGGGCGTTTTGTGGCTTACCTGCTCACTAGTAAACCTCAAAATGATCTTACGAGTGAACTAGTGGGCGTTTTGTGGCTTACATGTTCACTAGTAAACCTCAAAATGATCTTACTAGTGGGCGTTTTGTGGCTTACATGTTCACTAGTAAGCGTCAAAAATGACCTTACTAGTGAACTAGTGAGCGTTTTGTGGCTTACATGTTCACTAGTAAGCCTCAAAATGATCTTACTAGTGAACTAGTGGGCGTTTTGTGGCTTACATGTTCACTATTAAGCGTCAAAAATGACCTTACTAGTGAACTAGTGAGCGTTTTGTGGCTTACATGTTCACTAGTAAGCCTCAAAATGATCTTACTAGTGAACAGGTGGGCGTTTTGTGGCTTACATGTCAACTAGTAAGCCTCAAAATGATCTTACTAGTGAACTAGTGGGCGTTTTGTGGCTTACATGTTCACTAGTAAGCGTCAAAATGATCTTACGAGTGAACTAGTGGGCACATTTATGGCCTTATATGTTCACTAGTAAGCCTCAAAATGATCTTACTCGTGAACTAGTGCGCGTTTCGTGGCTTACATGTCAACTAGTAAGCCTCAAAATGATCTTACTAGTGAACGAGTGGGCGTTTTGTGGCTTACATGTTCACTAGTAAGAGTCGAAATGACCTTACGAGTGAACTAGTGAGCGTTTTTTGGCTTACATGTCAACTAGTAAGCATCAAAATGATCTTACGAGTGAACTAGTGGGCGTTTTGTGGTTTACATGTTCACTAGTAAGCGTAAAAAAATGACCTTACTAGTGAACTAGTGGGCGTTTTGTGGCTTACATGTTCACTAGCAAGCCTCAAAATGATCTTACTAGTGAACAAGTGGGCGTTTTGTGGCTTACATGTCAACTAGTAAGCCTCAAAATGATCTTACTAGTGAACTAGTGGGCGTTTTGTGGCTTACATGTTCACTAGTAAGCATCAAATACCTTACTAGTGTACTACTGAGCGTTTTGTGGCTTATATGTTCACTAGTAAGCGTCAAAATGATCTTAGGAGTGAACTAGTGGGCACATTTATGGCCTTATATACTCACTAGTAAGCCTCAAAATGATCTTACTCGTGAACTAGTGCGCGTTTCGTGGCTTACATGTCAACTAGTAAGCCTCAAAATGATCTTACTAGTGAACGAGTGGGCGTTTTGTGGCTTACATGTTCACTAGTAAGAGTCGAAATGACCTTACGAGTGAACTAATGAGCGTTTTTTGGCTTACATGTCAACTAGTAAGCGTCAAAATGATCTTACGAGTGAACTAGTGGGCGTTTTGTGGCTTACATGTTCACTAGTAAACCTCAAAATGATCTTACTAGTGGACTAGTGGGCGTTTTGTGGCTTACATGTTCACTAGTAAGCGTCAAAAATGACCTTACTAGTGAACTAGTGAGCGTTTTGTGGCTTACATGTTCACTAGTAAGCCTCAAAATGATCTTACTAGTGAACTAGTGGGCGTTTTGTGGCTTACATGTCAACTAGTAAGCCTCAAAATGATCTTACTAGTGAACTAGTGGGCGTTTTGTGGCTTACCTGCTCACTAGTAAACCTCAAAATGATCTTACGAGTGAACTAGTGGGCGTTTTGTGGCTTACATGTTCACTAGTAAACCTCAAAATGATCTTACTAGTGGGCGTTTTGTGGCTTACATGTTCACTAGTAAGCGTCAAAAATGACCTTACTAGTGAACTAGTGAGCGTTTTGTGGCTTACATGTTCACTAGTAAGCCTCAAAATGATCTTACTAGTGAACTAGTGGGCGTTTTGTGGCTTACATGTTCACTAGTAAGCGTCAAAAATGACCTTACTAGTGAACTAGTGAGCGTTTTGTGGCTTACATGTTCACTAGTAAGCCTCAAAATGATCTTACTAGTGAACAGGTGGGCGTTTTGTGGCTTACATGTCAACTAGTAAGCCTCAAAATGATCTTACTAGTGAACTAGTGGGCGTTTTGTGGCTTACATGTTCACTAGTAAGCATCAAAATGATCTTACGAGTGAACTAGTGGGCACATTTATGGCCTTATATGTTCACTAGTAAGCCTCAAAATGATCTTACTCGTGAACTAGTGCGCGTTTCGTGGCTTACATGTCAACTAGCAAGCCTCAAAATGATCTTACTAGTGAACGAGTGGGCGTTTTGTGGCTTACATGTTCACTAGTAAGAGTCGAAATGACCTTACGAGTGAACTAGTGAGCGTTTTTTGGCTTACATGTCAACTAGTAAGCATCAAAATGATCTTACGAGTGAACTAGTGGGCGTTTTGTGGTTTACATGTTCACTAGTAAGCCTCAAAATGATCTTACTAGTGGACTAGTGGGCGTTTTGTGGCTTACATGTTCACTAGTAAGCGTCAAAAATGACCTTACTAGTGAACTAGTGAGCGTTTTGTGGCTTACATGTTCACTAATAAGCCTCAAATGATCTTACTAGTGAAATAGTGGGTGTTTTGTGGCTTACATGTCAACTAGTAAGCCTCAAAATGATCTTACTAGTGAACTAGTGGGCGTTTTGTGGCTTACCTGTTCACTAGTAAGCCTCAAAATGATCTTACTAGTGAACCAGTGGGCACATTTATGGCCTTATATGTTCACTACTAAGCGTCAAAATGATCTTACGAGTGAACTGGTGGGCACATTTACGGCCTTATATGTTCACTAGTAAGCCTCAAAATGACCTTACTAGTGAACTAGTGAGCGTTTTGTGGCTTACATGTTCACTAGTAAGCGTCAAATACCTTACTAGTGAACTAGTGAGCGTTTTGTGGCTTACCTGTTCACTAGTAAGCCTCAAAATGATCTTACTAGTGAACCAGTGGGCACATTTATGGCCTTATATGTTCACTACTAAGCGTCAAAATGATCTTACGAGTGAACTGGTGGGCACATTTACGGCCTTATATGTTCACTAGTAAGCCTCAAAATGACCTTACTAGTGAACTAGTGAGCGTTTTGTGGCTTACATGTTCACTAGTAAGCGTCAAATACCTTACTAGTGAACTAGTGAGCGTTTTGTGGCTTACGTGTTCACTAGTAAGCGTCAAATACCTTACTAGTGAACTAGTGGGCATTTTGTGGCTTACATGTTCACTAGTAAGCCTCAAAATGATCTTACTAGTGAACAGGTGGGCGTTTTGTGGCTTACATGTCAACTAGTAAGCCTCAAAATGATCTTACTAGTGAACTAGTGGGCGTTTTGTGGCTTACATGTTCACTAGTAAGCGTCAAAATGATCTTACGAGTGAACTAGTGGGCGTTTTGTGGCTTACATGTTCACTAGTAAGCGACAAAATGACTTACTAGTGAACTAGTGAGCGTTTTGTGGCTTACATGTTCACTAGTAAGCCTCAAAATGATCTTACTAGTGAACTAGTGGGCGTTTTGTGGCTTACATTTTCAGTAGTAAGCGTCAAAATAATCTTATTAGTGAACTAGTGGGCGTTTTGCGGCTTACATGTCAACTAGTAAGCATCAAAATGATCTTACTAGTGAACTAGTGGGCGTTTTGTGGCTTACATGTTCACTAGTAAGCATCAAAATGACCTTACTATTGAACTAGTGAGGGTTTTATGGCTTACATCTTCACTAGTAAGGGTCAATGACCTTACTAGTGAACTAGTGGGCGTTTTGTGGCTTTCATGTTCACTAGTAAGCGTCAAAATGACCTTACTAGTGAACTAGTGAGCGTTTTGTGGCTTACATGTTCACTAGTAAGCCTCAAAATAATCTTACTAGTGAACTAGTAGGCGATTTGTGGCTTACATGTCAACTAGTGAGCCTCAAAATGAACTTACTAGTGAACTAGCGGGCGTTTTGTGGCTTACATGTTCACTAGTAAGCGTCAAAATGATCTTACTAGTGAACTAGTGGGCGTTTTGTGGCTTAAATGTTCACTAGTAAGCCTCAAAATGATCTGACTAGTGAACTAGTGGGCGTTTTGTGGCTTACTTGTTCACCAGTAAGCGTCAAAATGACTTACTAGTGAACTAGTGAGCGTTTTGTGGCTTACATGTTCACTAGTAAGCCTCAAAATGATCTTACTAGTGAACTAGTGGGCGTTTTGTGGCTTACATGTTCAGTAGTAAGCGTCAAAATAATCTTATTAGTGAACTAGTGGGCGTTTTGCGGCTTACATGTTAACTAGTAAGCCTCAAAATGATCTTACTAGTGAACTAGTGGGCGTTTTGCGGCTTACATGTCAAATAGTAAGCCTCAAAATGATCTTACTAGTGAACTAGTGGGCGTTTTGTGTCTTACATGTTCACTAGTAAGCCTCAAAATGATCTTACTAGTGAACTAGTGGGCGTTTTGTGGCTTACATGTTCACTAGTAAGCCTCAAAATGATCTTACTAGTGAACTAGTGGGCGTTTTGCGGCTTACATGTCAACTAGTGAGCCTCAAAATGAATTTACTAGTGAACTAGCGGGCCCATTTATGGCCTTACATGTTCACTAGTAAGCGTCAAAATGATCTCACTAGTGAACTAGTGGGCACATTTATGGCCTTACATGTTCACTAGTAAGCGTCAAAATGATCTTACTAGTGAACTAGTGGGCGTTTTGTGGCTTACATGTTCACTAGTAAGCGTCAAATACCTTACTAGTGTACTACTGAGCGTTTTGTGGCTTATATATTCACTAGTAAGCGTCAAAATGATCTTACGAGTGAACTAGTGGGCACATTTATGGCCTTATATGTTCACTAGTAAGCCTCAAAATGATCTTACTCGTGAACTAGTGCGCGTTTCGTGGCTTACATGTCAACTAGTAAGCCTCAAAATGATCTTACTAGTGAACGAGTGGTCGTTTTGTGGCTTACATGTTCACTAGTAAGAGTCGAAATGACCTTACGAGTGAACTAGTGAGCGTTTTTTGGCTTACATGTCAACTAGTAAGCGTCAAAATGATCTTACGAGTGAACTAGTGGGCGTTTTGTGGCTTACATGTTCACTAGTAAACCTCAAAATGATCTTACTAGTGAACTAGTGGGCGTTTTGTGGCTTACATGTTCACTAGTAAGCGTCAAAATGACCTTACTAGTGAACTAGTGGGCGTTTTGTGGCTTACATGTTCACTAGTAAGCCTCAAAATGATCTTACTAGTGAACTAGTGGGCCTTTTGTGGCTTCCATGTTCACTAGTAAGCCTCAAAATGATCTTACGAGTGAACTAGTGGGCGTTTTGTGGCTTACATGTTCACTAGTAAGCGTCAAAATGACCTTACTAGTGAACTAGTGAGCGTTTTGTGGCTTACATGTTCACTAGTAAGCCTCAAAATAATCTTACTAGTGAACTAGTAGGCGATTTGTGGCTTACATGTCAACTAGTGAGCCTCAAAATGAACTTACTAGTGAACTAGCGGGCGTTTTGTGGCTTACATGTTCACTAGTAAGCGTCAAAATGATCTTACTAGTGAACTAGTGGGCGTTTTGTGGCTTACATGTTCCCTAGTAAGCGTCAAAATTACCTTACTAGTGAACTTGTGAGCGTTTTGTGGCTTACATCTTTACTAGTAAGCGTCAAAATGATCTTACTAGTGAACTAGTGGGCGTTTTGTGGCTTACATGTTCACTAGTAAGCGTCAAAATGACCTTACTTGCGAACTAGTGGGCGTTTTGCGGCTTATATGTCAACTAGTAAGCCTCAAACTAATCTTACTAGTGAACTAGTGGGCGTTTTGTGGCTTACATGTTCACTAGTAAGCCTCAAAATTATCTTACTAGTGGGCGTTTTGTGGTTTACATGTCAACTAGTAAGCTTCAAAATGATCTTACTAGTGGGCACATTTATGGCCTTATATGTTCACTAGTAAGCGTCAAAACGATCTTACTAGTGAACTAGTGAGCGTTTTGTGGCTTACATGTTCACTAGTAAGCGTCACATCAACCTTACTAGTGAAATAGTGAGCGTTTTGTGGCTTACATCTTCACTAGTAAGCCTCAAAACGATCTTACTAGTGAACTAGTGGGCGTTTTGTGGCTTACATGTTCACTATTAAGCGTCAAAACGATCTTACTAGTGAACTAATGGGCGTTTTGTGGCTTACATGTTCACTAGTAAGCGTCAAAATGACCTTAGTAGTGAACTAGTGGGCGTTTTGTGGCTTACATGTTCACTAGTAAGCGTCAAAATGACCTTACTAGTGAACTAGTGCCCTTTTTGTGGCTTATATGTTCACTAGTAAGCGTCAAAATGATCTTACGAGTGAACTAGTGGGCACATTTATGGCCTTATATGTTCACTAGTAAGCCTCAAAATGATCTTACTAGTGAACTAGTGGGCGTTTTGTGACTTACATGTCAACTAGTAAGCCTTAAAAATGATCTTACTAGTGAACTAGTGGGCGTTTTGTGGGTTACATGTTCCCTAGTAAGCGTCAAAATTACCTTACTAGTGAACTAGTGGGCGTTTTGTGGCTTATATGTCAACTAGTAAGCTTCAAAATGATCTTACTAGTGAACTAGTGAGCGTTTTGTGGCTTACATGTCAACTAGTAAGCCTCAAAATAATCTTACTAGTGAACTAGTGGGCGTTTTGTGGCTTACATGTTCACTAGTAAGCCTCAAAATGATCTTACTAGTGAACTAGTGGGCACATTTATGGTCTTATATGTTCACTAGTAAGCGTCAAAATGATCTTACGAGTGAACTACTGGGCACATTTATGGCCTTATATGTTCACTAGTAAGCCTCAACATGATCTTACTAGTGAACTACTGGGCGTTTTGTGGCTTACATGTCAACTAGTAAGCCTCAAAATGATCTTACTAGTGAACTAGTGGGCGTTTTATGGCTTACATGTTCACTAGTAAGCCTCAATATGATCTTACTAGTGAACTAGTGGGCGTTTTGTGGCTTACATGTTCACTAGTAAGCCTCAAAATGATCTTACTAGTGAACTAGTGGGCGTTTTGCGGCTTACATGTCAACTAGTGAGCCTCAAAATGAACTTACTAGTGAACTAGCGGGCACATTTCTGGCCTTACATGTTCACTAGTAAGCGTCAAAATGATCACACTAGTGAACTAGTGGGCGTTTTGTGGCTAACATGTCAACTAGTAAGCCTCAAAATGATCTTACTAGTGAACTAGTGGGCGTTTTGCGGCTTACATGTTCACTAGTAAGCGTCAAAATGATCTTACGAGTGAACTAGTGGGCACATTTATGGCCTTATATGTTCACTAGTAAGCCTCAAAATGATCTTACTAGTGAACTAGTGGGCGTTTTGTGGCTTACATGTCAACTAGTAAGCCTTAAAAAATGATCTTACTAGTGAACTAGTGGGCGTTTTGTGGCTTACATGTTCCCTAGTAAGCGTCAAAATTACCTTACTAGTGAACTTGTGAGCGTTTTGTGGCTTACATCTTCACTAGTAAGCGTCAAAATGATCTTACTAGTAAACTGGTGGGCGTTTTGTGGCTTACATGTCAACTAGTAAGCCTCAAAATGATCTTACTAGTGAACTAGTGGGCGTTTTGTGGCTTACATGTCAACTAGTAAGCCTCAAAATGATCTTACTAGTGAACTAGTGGGCGTTTTGTGGCTTACATGTTCACTAGTAGGCCTCAAAATGATCTTACTAGTGGGCGTTTTGTGGTTTACATGTCAACTAGTAAGCCTCAAAATGATCTTACAAGTGGGCACATTTATGGCCTTATATGTTCACTAGTAAGCGTCAAAACGATCTTACTAGTGAACTAGTGAGCGTTTTGTGGCTTACATGTTCACTAGTAAGCGTCACATCGACCTTACTAGTGAACTAGTGAGCGTTTTGTGGCTTACATCTTCACTAGTAAGCGTCAAAACGATCTTACTAGTGAACTAGTGGGCGTTTTGTGGCTTACATGTTCACTAGTAAGCGTCAAAATGACCTTACTAGCGTTTTGTGGCTTACATGGTCACTAGTAAACGTCAAAATGACCTTACTAGTGAACTAGTGAGCGTTTTGTGGCTTACATGTTCACGAGTAAGCCTCAAAATGATCTTACTAGTGAACTAGTGGGCGTTTTGTGGCTTACATGTCAACTAGTGAGCCTCAAAATGATCTTACTAGTGAACTAGTGGGCGTTTTGTGGCTTACATGTTCACTGGTAAGCGTCAAAATGATCTTACTAGTGAACTAGTGGGCGTTTTGTGGCTTACATGTTCACTAGTAAGCGTCAAAATGATCTTACTAGTGAACTAGTGGGCGTTTTGTGGCTTACATGTTCACTAGTAAGCGTCAAAATGACTTACTAGTGAACTAGTGAGCGTTTTGTGGCTTACATGTTCACTAGTAAGCCTCAAAATGATCTTACTAGTGAACTAGTGGGCGTTTTGTGGCTTACATGTCAACTAGTAAGCATCAAAATGATCTTACTAGTGAACTAGTGGGCGTTTTGCGGCTTACATGTCAACTAGTAAGCCTCAAAATGATCTTACTAGTGAACTAGTGGGCGTTTTGTGGCTTACATGTTCACTAGTAAGCGACAAAATGATCTTACTAGTGAACTAGTGGGCGTTTTGTGGCTTACATGTTCACTAGTAAGCGTCAAAATGATCTTACGAGTGAACTAGTGGGCACATTTATGGCCTTATATGTTCACTAGTAAGCCTCAAAATGATCTTACTAGTGAACTAGTGGGCGTTTTGTGGCTTACATGTCAACTAGTAAGCCTTAAAAAATGATCTTACTAGTGAACTAGTGGGCGTTTTGTGGCTTACATGTTCCCTAGTAAGCGTCAAAATTACCTTACTAGTGAACTTGTGAGCGTTTTGTGGCTTACATCTTCACTAGTAAGCGTCAAAATGATCTTACTAGTGAACTGGTGGGCGTTTTGTGGCTTACATGTTCACTAGTAAGCGTCAAAATGACCTTACTAGTGAACTAGTGGGCGTTTTGTGGCTTACATGTCAACTAGTAAGTCTCAAAATAATCTTACTAGTGAACTAGTGGGCGTTTTGTGGCTTACATGTTCACTAGTAAGCCTCAAAATGATCTTACTAGTGAACTAGTGGGCGTTTTGTGGCTTACATGTTCACTAGTAAGCCTCAAAATGATCTTACTAGTGAACTAGTGGGCGTTTTGCGGCTTACATGTACACTAGTGAGCCTCAAAATGAACTTACTAGTGAACTAGCGGGCGTTTTGCGGCTTACATGTCAACTAGTAAGCCTTAAAATGATCTTACTAGTGAACTAGTGGGCGTTTTGTGGCTTACATGTTCACTAGTAAGCGTCAAAATGATCTTACTAGTAAACTGGTGGGCGTTTTGTGGCTTACATGTCAACTAGTAAGCCTCAAAATGATCTTACTAGTGAACTAGTGGGCGTTTTGTGGCTTACATGTCAACTAGTAAGCCTCAAAATGATCTTACTAGTGAACCAGTGGGCGTTTTGTGGCTTACATGTTCACTAGTAGGCCTCAAAATGATCTTACTAGTGGGCGTTTTGTGGTTTACATGTCAACTAGTAAGCCTCAAAATGATCTTACAAGTGGGCACATTTATGGCCTTATATGTTCACTAGTAAGCGTCAAAACGATCTTACTAGTGAACTAGTGAGCGTTTTGTGGCTTACATGTTCCCTAGTAAGCGTCAAAATTACCTTACTAGTGAACTTGTGAGCGTTTTGTGGCTTACATCTTCACTAGTAAGCGTCAAAATGACCTTACTAGCGTTTTGTGGCTTACATGGTCACTAGTAAACGTCAAAATGACCTTACTAGTGAACTAGTGAGCGTTTTGTGGCTTACATGTTCACTAGTAAGCCTCAAAATGATCTTACTAGTGAACTAGTGGGCGTTTTGTGGCTTACATGTCAACTAGTGAGCCTCAAAATGATCTTACTAGTGAACTAGTGGGCGTTTTGTGGCTTACATGTTCACTGGTAAGCGTCAAAATGATCTTACTAGTGAACTAGTGGGCGTTTTGTGGCTTACATGTTCACTAGTAAGCGTCAAAATGATCTTACTAGTGAACTAGTGGGCGTTTTGTGGCTTACATGTTCACTAGTAAGCGACAAAATGACTTACTAGTGAACTAGTGAGCGTTTTGTGGCTTACATGTTCACTAGTAAGCCTCAAAATGATCTTACTAGTGAACTAGTGGGCGTTTTGTGGCTTACATTTTCAGTAGTAAGCGTCAAAATAATCTTATTAGTGAACTAGTGGGCGTTTTGCGGCTTACATGTCAACTAGTAAGCATCAAAATGATCTTACTAGTGAACTAGTGGGCGTTTTGTGGCTTACATGTCAACTAGTAAGCCTTAAAAAATGATCTTACTAGTGAACTAGTGGGCGTTTTGTGGCTTACATGTTCCCTAGTAAGCGTCAAAATTACCTTACTAGTGAACTTGTGAGCGTTTTGTGGCTTACATCTTCACTAGTAAGCGTCAAAATGATCTTACTAGTGAACTGGTGGGCGTTTTGTGGCTTACATGTTCACTAGTAAGCGTCAAAATGACCTTACTAGTGAACTAGTGGGCGTTTTGTGGCTTACATGTCAACTAGTAAGCCTCAAAATAATCTTACTAGTGAACTAGTGGGCGTTTTGTGGCTTACATGTTCACTAGTAAGCCTCAAAATGATCTTACTAGTGGGCGTTTTGTAGTTTACATGTCAACTAGTAAGCCTCAAAATGATCTTACGAGTGGGCACATTGATGGCCTTATATGTTCCCTAGTAAGCGTCAAAATTACCTTACTAGTGAACTTGTGAGCGTTTTGTGGCTTACATCTTCACTAATAAGCGTCAAAATGATCTTACTAGTGAACTAGTGGGCGTTTTGTGGGTTACATGTTCACTAGTAAGCGTCAAAATGACTTTACTAGTGAACTAGTGGGCGTTTTGTGGCTTATATGTCAACTAGTAAGCCTCAAAATGATCTTACTACTGAGCGTTTTGTGGCTTACATGTCAACTAGTAAGCCTCAAAATAATCTTACTAGTGAACTAGTGGGCACATTTATGGCCTTATATGTTCACTAGTAAGCATCAAAATGATCTTACGAGTGAACTACTGGCCACATTTATGGCCTTATATGTTCACTAGTAAGCCTCAAAATGATCTTACTAGTGAACTACTGGGCGTTTTGTGGCTTACATGTCAACTAGTAAGCCTCAAAATGATCTTACTAGTGAACTAGTGGGCGTTTTATGGCTTACATGTTCACTAGTAAGCCTCAAAATGATCTTACTAGTGAACTACTGGGCGTTTTGTGGCTTACATGTTCACTAGTAAGCCTCAAAATGATCTTACTAGTGAACTAGTGGGCGTATTGTGGCTTACATGTCAACTAGTAAGCCTCAAAATGATCTTACTAGTGAACTACTGGGCACATTTATGGCCTTATATGTTCACTAGTAAGCGTCAAAACGATCTTACGAGTGAACTAGTGGGCGTTTTGTGGCTTACATGTTCACTAGTAAGCGTCAAAATGACTTACTAGTGAACTAGTTAGCGTTTTGTGGCTTACATGTTCACTAGTAAACCTCAAAATGATCTTACTAGTGAACTAGTGTCTAGTAAGCCTCAAAATAATCTTACTAGTGAACTAGTGGGCGTTTTGTGGCTTACATGTTCACTAGTAAGCCTCAAAATGATCTTACTAGTGAACTAGTGGGCACATTTATGGCCTTATATGTTCACTAGTAAGCGTCAAAATGATCTTACGAGTGAACTACTGGGCACATTTATGGCCTTATATGTTCACTAGTAAGCCTCAAAATGATCTTACTAGTGAACTACTGGGCGTTTTGTGGCTTACATGTCAACTAGTAAGCCTCAAAATGGTCTTACTAGTGAACTAGTGGGCGTTTTGTGGCTTACATGTTCACTAGTAAGCCTCAAAATGATCTTACTAGTGAACTAGTGGGCGTATTGTGGCTTACATGTCAACTAGTAAGCCTCAAAATGACCTTACTAGTGAACTAGTGGGCGTTTTGTGGCTTACATGTTCACTAGTAAGCCTCAAAATGATCTTACTAGTGAACTAGTGGGCGTTTTGTGGCTTACATGTTCACTAGTAAGCCTCAAAATGATCTTACTAGTGAACTAGTGGGCGTTTTGCGGCTTACATGTCAACTAGTGAGCCTCAAAATGAACTTACTAGTGAACTAGCGGGCACATTTCTGGCCTTACATGTTCACTAGTAAGCGTCAAAATGATCACACTAGTGAACTAGTGGGCGTTTTGTGGCTAACATGTCAACTAGTAAGCCTCAAAATGATCTTACTAGTGAACTAGTGGGCGTTTTGCGGCTTACATGTTAACTAGTAAGCGTCAAAATGATCTTACGAGTGAACTAGTGGGCACATTTATGGCCTTATATGTTCACTAGTAAGCCTCAAAATGATCTTACTAGTGAACTAGTGGGCGTTTTGTGGCTTACATGTCAACTAGTAAGCCTTAAAAAATGATCTTACTAGTGAACTAGTGGGCGTTTTGTGGCTTACATGTTCCCAAGTAAGCGTCAAAATTACCTTACTAGTGAACTTGTGAGCGTTTTGTGGCTTACATCTTCACTAGTAAGCGTCAAAATGATCTTACTAGTGAACTGGTGGGCGTTTTGTGGCTTACATGTTCACTAGTAAGCGTCAAAATGACCTTACTAGTGAACTAGTGGGCGTTTTGTGGCTTACATGTCAACTAGTAAGCCTCAAAATAATCTTACTAGTGAACTAGTGGGCGTTTTGTGGCTTACATGTTCACTAGTAAGCCTCAAAATGATCTTACTAGTGGGCGTTTTGTGGTTTACATGTCAACTAGTAAGCCTCAAAATGATCTTACTAGTGGGCACATTGATGGCCTTATATGTTCACTAGTAAGCGTCAAAACGATCTTACTAGTGAACTAGTGAGCGTTTTGTGGCTTACATGTTCACTAGTAAGTGTCACATCGACCTTACTAGTGAATTAGTGAGCGTTTTGTGGCTTACATCTTCACTAGTAAGCGTCAAAACGATCTTACTAGTGAACTAGTGGGCGTTTTGTGGCTTACATCTTCACTAGTAAGCGTCAAAACGATCTTACTAGTGAACTAGTGGGCGTTTTGTGGCTTACATGTTCCCTAGTAAGCGTCAAAATTACCTTACTAGTGAACTTGTGAGCGTTTTGTGGCTTACATCTTCACTAGTAAGCGTCAAAATGATCTTACTAGTGAACTGGTGGGCGTTTTGTGGCTTACATGTTCATTAGTAAGCATCAAAACGATCTTACTAGTGAACTAGTGGGCGTTTTGTGGCTTACATGTCAACTAGTAAGCCTTAAGAAATGATCTTACTAGTGAACTAGTGGGCGTTTTGTGGCTTACATGTCAACTAGTAAGCCTCCAAATAATCTTACTAGTGAACGTTTTGTAGCTTACATGTTCACTCGTAAGCCTCAAAATGATCTTACTAGTGGACGTTTTGTGGTTTACATGTGAACTAGTAAGCCTCAAAATGACCTTACTAGTGAACTAGTGGGCGTTTTGTGGCTTACATGTTCACTAGTAAGCCTCAAAATGATCTTACTAGTGAACTAGTGGGCGTTTTGTGGCTTACATGTTCACTAGTAAGCCTCAAAATGATCTTACTAGTGAACTAGTGGGCGTTTTGTGGCTTACATGTTCACTAGTAAGCCTCAAAATGATCTTAATAGTGAACTAGTGGGCGTATTGTGGCTTACATGTCAACTAGTAAGCCTTAAAAAATGATCTTACTAGTGAACTAGTGGGCGTTTTGTGGCTTACATGTTCCCTAGTAAGCCTCAAAATTACCTTACTAGTGAACTTGTGAGCGTTTTGTGGCTTACATCTTCACTAGTAAGCGTCAAAATGATCTTACGAGTCAACTTGTGAGCGTTTTGTGGCTTACATCTTCACTAGTAAGCGTCAAAATGATCTTACTAGTGAACTAGTGGGCGTTTTGTGGCTTATATGTCAACTAGTAAGCCTCAAAATGATCTTACTAGTGAACTAGTGAACGTTTTGTGGCTTACATGTCAACTAGTAAGCCTCAAAATAATCTTACTAGTGAACTAGTGGGCGTTTTGTGGTTTACATGTCAACTAGTAAGCCTCAAAATGATCTTACTAGTGGGCACATTTATGGCCTTATAAGTTCACTAGTAAGCGTCAAAACGATCTTACTAGTGAACTAGTGAGCGTTTTGTGGCTTACATGTTCACTAGTAAGCGTCACATCGACCTTACTAGTGAACTAGAGAGCGTTTTGTGGCTTACATCTTCACTAGTAAGCGTCAAAACGATCTTACTAGTGAACTAGTGGGCGTTTTGTGCCTTACATGTTCACTAGTAAGCGTCAAAACGATGTTACTAGTGAACTAGTGGGCGTTTTGTGGCTTACATGTTCACTAGTAAGCGTCAAAATGACCTTACTACTGAACTAGTGGGCGTTTTGTGGCTTACATGTTCACTAGTAAGCCTCAAAATGATCTTACTAGTGAACTAGTGGGCGTTTTGTGGCTTACATGTTCACTAGTAAGCCTCAAAATGATCTTACTAGTGAACTAGTGGGCGTTTTGTGGCTTACACGTTCACTAGTAAGCATCAAAATGATCTTACTAGTGAACTAGTGGGCGTATTGTGGCTTACATGTCAACTAGTAAGCCTTAAAAAATGATCTTACTAGTGAACTAGTGGGCGTTTTGTGGCTTACATGTTCCCTAGTAAGCCTCAAAATGATCTTACGAGTGAACTTGTGAGCATTTTGTGGCTTACATCTTCACTAGTAAGCGTCAAAATGATCTTACTAGTGAACTAGTGGGCGTTTTGTGGCTTACATGTTCACTAGTAAGCCTCAAAATGATCTTACTAGTGAACTAGTGGGCGTTTTGTAGCTTACATGTTCACTAGTAAGCCTCAAAATGATCTTACTAGTGAACTAGTGGGCGTTTTGTGGCTTACATGTTCACTAGTAAGCCTCAAAATGATCTTACTAGTGAACTAGTGGGCGTTTTGTGGCTTACATGTTCACTAGTAAGCCTCAAAATGATCTTACTAGTGGGCGTTTTGTGGTTTACATGTCAACTAGTAAGCCTCAAAATGATCTTACTAGTGGGCACATTTATGGCCTTATAAGTTCACTAGTAAGCGTCAAAACGATCTTACTAGTGAACTAGTGAGCGTTTTGTGGCTTACATGTTCACTAGTAAGCGTCACATCGACCTTACTAGTGAACTAGAGAGCGTTTTGTGGCTTACATCTTCACTAGTAAGCGTCAAAACGATCTTACTAGTGAACTAGTGGGCGTTTTGTGCCTTACATGTTCACTAGTAAGCATCAAAACGATGTTACTAGTGAACTAGTGGGCGTTTTGTGGCTTACATGTTCACTAGTAAGCGTCAAAATGACCTTACTACTGAACTAGTGGGCGTTTTGTGGCTTACATGTTCACTAGTAAGCCTCAAAATGATCTTACTAGTGAACTAGTGGGCGTTTTGTGGCTTACATGTTCACTAGTAAGCCTCAAAATGATCTTACTAGTGAACTAGTGGGCGTTTTGCGGCTTACATGTCAACTAGTGAGCCTCAAAATGAACTTACTAGTGAACTAGCGGGCCCATTTATGGCCTTACATGTTCACTAGTAAGCGTCAAAATGATCTCACTAGTGAACTAGTGGGCACATTTATGGCCTTACATGTTCACTAGTAAGCGTCAAAATGATCTTACTAGTGAACTAGTGGGCGTTTTGTGGCTTACATGTTCACTAGTAAGCGTCAAATACCTTACTAGTGTACTACTGAGCGTTTTGTGGCTTATATGTTCACTAGTAAGCGTCAAAATGATCTTACGAGTGAACTAGTGGGCACATTTATGGCCTTATATGTTCACTAGTAAGCCTCAAAATGATCTTACTCGTGAACTAGTGCGCGTTTCGTGGCTTACATGTCAACTAGTAAGCCTCAAAATGATCTTACTAGTGAACGAGTGGTCGTTTTGTGGCTTACATGTTCACTAGTAAGAGTCGAAATGACCTTACGAGTGAACTAGTGAGCGTTTTTTGGCTTACATGTCAACTAGTAAGCGTCAAAATGATCTTACGAGTGAACTAGTGGGCGTTTTGTGGCTTACATGTTCACTAGTAAACCTCAAAATGATCTTACTAGTGAACTAGTGGGCGTTTTGTGGCTTACATGTTCACTAGTAAGCGTCAAAATGACCTTACTAGTGAACTAGTGGGCGTTTTGTGGCTTACATGTTCACTAGTAAGCCTCAAAATGATCTTACTAGTGAACTAGTGGGCCTTTTGTGGCTTCCATGTTCACTAGTAAGCCTCAAAATGATCTTACGAGTGAACTAGTGGGCGTTTTGTGGCTTACATGTTCACTAGTAAGCGTCAAAATGACCTTACTAGTGAACTAGTGAGCGTTTTGTGGCTTACATGTTCACTAGTAAGCCTCAAAATAATCTTACTAGTGAACTAGTAGGCGATTTGTGGCTTACATGTCAACTAGTGAGCCTCAAAATGAACTTACTAGTGAACTAGCGGGCGTTTTGTGGCTTACATGTTCACTAGTAAGCGTCAAAATGATCTTACTAGTGAACTAGTGGGCGTTTTGTGGCTTACATGTTCCCTAGTAAGCGTCAAAATTACCTTACTAGTGAACTTGTGAGCGTTTTGTGGCTTACATCTTTACTAGTAAGCGTCAAAATGATCTTACTAGTGAACTAGTGGGCGTTTTGTGGCTTACATGTTCACTAGTAAGCGTCAAAATGACCTTACTTGCGAACTAGTGGGCGTTTTGCGGCTTATATGTCAACTAGTAAGCCTCAAACTAATCTTACTAGTGAACTAGTGGGCGTTTTGTGGCTTACATGTTCACTAGTAAGCCTCAAAATTATCTTACTAGTGGGCGTTTTGTGGTTTACATGTCAACTAGTAAGCTTCAAAATGATCTTACTAGTGGGCACATTTATGGCCTTATATGTTCACTAGTAAGCGTCAAAACGATCTTACTAGTGAACTAGTGAGCGTTTTGTGGCTTACATGTTCACTAGTAAGCGTCACATCAACCTTACTAGTGAAATAGTGAGCGTTTTGTGGCTTACATCTTCACTAGTAAGCCTCAAAACGATCTTACTAGTGAACTAGTGGGCGTTTTGTGGCTTACATGTTCACTATTAAGCGTCAAAACGATCTTACTAGTGAACTAATGGGCGTTTTGTGGCTTACATGTTCACTAGTAAGCGTCAAAATGACCTTAGTAGTGAACTAGTGGGCGTTTTGTGGCTTACATGTTCACTAGTAAGCGTCAAAATGACCTTACTAGTGAACTAGTGCCCTTTTTGTGGCTTATATGTTCACTAGTAAGCGTCAAAATGATCTTACGAGTGAACTAGTGGGCACATTTATGGCCTTATATGTTCACTAGTAAGCCTCAAAATGATCTTACTAGTGAACTAGTGGGCGTTTTGTGACTTACATGTCAACTAGTAAGCCTTAAAAATGATCTTACTAGTGAACTAGTGGGCGTTTTGTGGGTTACATGTTCCCTAGTAAGCGTCAAAATTACCTTACTAGTGAACTAGTGGGCGTTTTGTGGCTTATATGTCAACTAGTAAGCTTCAAAATGATCTTACTAGTGAACTAGTGAGCGTTTTGTGGCTTACATGTCAACTAGTAAGCCTCAAAATAATCTTACTAGTGAACTAGTGGGCGTTTTGTGGCTTACATGTTCACTAGTAAGCCTCAAAATGATCTTACTAGTGAACGAGTGGGCACATTTATGGTCTTATATGTTCACTAGTAAGCGTCAAAATGATCTTACGAGTGAACTACTGGGCACATTTATGGCCTTATATGTTCACTAGTAAGCCTCAACATGATCTTACTAGTGAACTACTGGGCGTTTTGTGGCTTACATGTCAACTAGTAAGCCTCAAAATGATCTTACTAGTGAACTAGTGGGCGTTTTATGGCTTACATGTTCACTAGTAAGCCTCAATATGATCTTACTAGTGAACTAGTGGGCGTTTTGTGGCTTACATGTTCACTAGTAAGCCTCAAAATGATCTTACTAGTGAACTAGTGGGCGTTTTGCGGCTTACATGTCAACTAGTGAGCCTCAAAATGAACTTACTAGTGAACTAGCGGGCACATTTCTGGCCTTACATGTTCACTAGTAAGCGTCAAAATGATCACACTAGTGAACTAGTGGGCGTTTTGTGGCTAACATGTCAACTAGTAAGCCTCAAAATGATCTTACTAGTGAACTAGTGGGCGTTTTGCGGCTTACATGTTCACTAGTAAGCGTCAAAATGATCTTACGAGTGAACTAGTGGGCACATTTATGGCCTTATATGTTCACTAGTAAGCCTCAAAATGATCTTACTAGTGAACTAGTGGGCGTTTTGTGGCTTACATGTCAACTAGTAAGCCTTAAAAAATGATCTTACTAGTGAACTAGTGGGCGTTTTGTGGCTTACATGTTCCCTAGTAAGCGTCAAAATTACCTTACTAGTGAACTTGTGAGCGTTTTGTGGCTTACATCTTCACTAGTAAGCGTCAAAATGATCTTACTAGTAAACTGGTGGGCGTTTTGTGGCTTACATGTCAACTAGTAAGCCTCAAAATGATCTTACTAGTGAACTAGTGGGCGTTTTGTGGCTTACATGTCAACTAGTAAGCCTCAAAATGATCTTACTAGTGAACTAGTGGGCGTTTTGTGGCTTACATGTTCACTAGTAGGCCTCAAAATGATCTTACTAGTGGGCGTTTTGTGGTTTACATGTCAACTAGTAAGCCTCAAAATGATCTTACAAGTGGGCACATTTATGGCCTTATATGTTCACTAGTAAGCGTCAAAACGATCTTACTAGTGAACTAGTGAGCGTTTTGTGGCTTACATGTTCACTAGTAAGCGTCACATCGACCTTACTAGTGAACTAGTGAGCGTTTTGTGGCTTACATCTTCACTAGTAAGCGTCAAAACGATCTTACTAGTGAACTAGTGGGCGTTTTGTGGCTTACATGTTCACTAGTAAGCGTCAAAATGACCTTACTAGCGTTTTGTGGCTTACATGGTCACTAGTAAACGTCAAAATGACCTTACTAGTGAACTAGTGAGCGTTTTGTGGCTTACATGTTCACGAGTAAGCCTCAAAATGATCTTACTAGTGAACTAGTGGGCGTTTTGTGGCTTACATGTCAACTAGTGAGCCTCAAAATGATCTTACTAGTGAACTAGTGGGCGTTTTGTGGCTTACATGTTCACTGGTAAGCGTCAAAATGATCTTACTAGTGAACTAGTGGGCGTTTTGTGTCTTACATGTTCACTAGTAAGCGTCAAAATGATCTTACTAGTGAACTAGTGGGCGTTTTGTGGCTTACATGTTCACTAGTAAGCGTCAAAATGACTTACTAGTGAACTAGTGAGCGTTTTGTGGCTTACATGTTCACTAGTAAGCCTCAAAATGATCTTACTAGTGAACTAGTGGGCGTTTTGTGGCTTACATGTCAACTAGTAAGCATCAAAATGATCTTACTAGTGAACTAGTGGGCGTTTTGTGGCTTACATGTTCACTAGTAAGCGACAAAATGATCTTACTAGTGAACTAGTGGGCGTTTTGTGGCTTACATGTTCACTAGTAAGCGTCAAAATGATCTTACGAGTGAACTAGTGGGCACATTTATGGCCTTATATGTTCACTAGTAAGCCTCAAAATGATCTTACTAGTGAACTAGTGGGCGTTTTGTGGCTTACATGTCAACTAGTAAGCCTTAAAAAATGATCTTACTAGTGAACTAGTGGGCGTTTTGTGGCTTACATGTTCCCTAGTAAGCGTCAAAATTACCTTACTAGTGAACTTGTGAGCGTTTTGTGGCTTACATCTTCACTAGTAAGCGTCAAAATGATCTTACTAGTGAACTGGTGGGCGTTTTGTGGCTTACATGTTCACTAGTAAGCGTCAAAATGACCTTACTAGTGAACTAGTGGGCGTTTTGTGGCTTACATGTCAACTAGTAAGTCTCAAAATAATCTTACTAGTGAACTAGTGGGCGTTTTGTGGCTTACATGTTCACTAGTAAGCCTCAAAATGATCTTACTAGTGAACTAGTGGGCGTTTTGTGGCTTACATGTTCACTAGTAAGCCTCAAAATGATCTTACTAGTGAACTAGTGGGCGTTTTGCGGCTTACATGTACACTAGTGAGCCTCAAAATGAACTTACTAGTGAACTAGCGGGCGTTTTGCGGCTTACATGTCAACTAGTAAGCCTTAAAATGATCTTACTAGTGAACTAGTGGGCGTTTTGTGGCTTACATGTTCACTAGTAAGCGTCAAAATGATCTTACTAGTAAACTGGTGGGCGTTTTGTGGCTTACATGTCAACTAGTAAGCCTCAAAATGATCTTACTAGTGAACTAGTGGGCGTTTTGTGGCTTACATGTCAACTAGTAAGCCTCAAAATGATCTTACTAGTGAACTAGTGGGCGTTTTGTGGCTTACATGTTCACTAGTAGGCCTCAAAATGATCTTACTAGTGGGCGTTTTGTGGTTTACATGTCAACTAGTAAGCCTCAAAATGATCTTACAAGTGGGCACATTTATGGCCTTATATGTTCACTAGTAAGCGTCAAAACGATCTTACTAGTGAACTAGTGAGCGTTTTGTGGCTTACATGTTCCCTAGTAAGCGTCAAAATTACCTTACTAGTGAACTTGTGAGCGTTTTGTGGCTTACATCTTCACTAGTAAGCGTCAAAATGACCTTACTAGCGTTTTGTGGCTTACATGGTCACTAGTAAACGTCAAAATGACCTTACTAGTGAACTAGTGAGCGTTTTGTGGCTTACATGTTCACTAGTAAGCCTCAAAATGATCTTACTAGTGAACTAGTGGGCGTTTTGTGGCTTACATGTCAACTAGTGAGCCTCAAAATGATCTTACTAGTGAACTAGTGGGCGTTTTGTGGCTTACATGTTCACTGGTAAGCGTCAAAATGATCTTACTAGTGAACTAGTGGGCGTTTTGTGGCTTACATGTTCACTAGTAAGCGTCAAAATGATCTTACTAGTGAACTAGTGGGCGTTTTGTGGCTTACATGTTCACTAGTAAGCGACAAAATGACTTACTAGTGAACTAGTGAGCGTTTTGTGGCTTACATGTTCACTAGTAAGCCTCAAAATGATCTTACTAGTGAACTAGTGGGCGTTTTGTGGCTTACATTTTCAGTAGTAAGCGTCAAAATAATCTTATTAGTGAACTAGTGGGCGTTTTGCGGCTTACATGTCAACTAGTAAGCATCAAAATGATCTTACTAGTGAACTAGTGGGCGTTTTGTGGCTTACATGTCAACTAGTAAGCCTTAAAAAATGATCTTACTAGTGAACTAGTGGGCGTTTTGTGGCTTACATGTTCCCTAGTAAGCGTCAAAATTACCTTACTAGTGAACTTGTGAGCGTTTTGTGGCTTACATCTTCACTAGTAAGCGTCAAAATGATCTTACTAGTGAACTGGTGGGCGTTTTGTGGCTTACATGTTCACTAGTAAGCGTCAAAATGACCTTACTAGTGAACTAGTGGGCGTTTTGTGGCTTACATGTCAACTAGTAAGCCTCAAAATAATCTTACTAGTGAACTAGTGGGCGTTTTGTGGCTTACATGTTCACTAGTAAGCCTCAAAATGATCTTACTAGTGGGCGTTTTGTAGTTTACATGTCAACTAGTAAGCCTCAAAATGATCTTACGAGTGGGCACATTGATGGCCTTATATGTTCCCTAGTAAGCGTCAAAATTACCTTACTAGTGAACTTGTGAGCGTTTTGTGGCTTACATCTTCACTAATAAGCGTCAAAATGATCTTACTAGTGAACTAGTGGGCGTTTTGTGGGTTACATGTTCACTAGTAAGCGTCAAAATGACTTTACTAGTGAACTAGTGGGCGTTTTGTGGCTTATATGTCAACTAGTAAGCCTCAAAATGATCTTACTACTGAGCGTTTTGTGGCTTACATGTCAACTAGTAAGCCTCAAAATAATCTTACTAGTGAACTAGTGGGCACATTTATGGCCTTATATGTTCACTAGTAAGCATCAAAATGATCTTACGAGTGAACTACTGGCCACATTTATGGCCTTATATGTTCACTAGTAAGCCTCAAAATGATCTTACTAGTGAACTACTGGGCGTTTTGTGGCTTACATGTCAACTAGTAAGCCTCAAAATGATCTTACTAGTGAACTAGTGGGCGTTTTATGGCTTACATGTTCACTAGTAAGCCTCAAAATGATCTTACTAGTGAACTACTGGGCGTTTTGTGGCTTACATGTTCACTAGTAAGCCTCAAAATGATCTTACTAGTGAACTAGTGGGCGTATTGTGGCTTACATGTCAACTAGTAAGCCTCAAAATGATCTTACTAGTGAACTACTGGGCACATTTATGGCCTTATATGTTCACTAGTAAGCGTCAAAACGATCTTACGAGTGAACTAGTGGGCGTTTTGTGGCTTACATGTTCACTAGTAAGCGTCAAAATGACTTACTAGTGAACTAGTTAGCGTTTTGTGGCTTACATGTTCACTAGTAAACCTCAAAATGATCTTACTAGTGAACTAGTGTCTAGTAAGCCTCAAAATAATCTTACTAGTGAACTAGTGGGCGTTTTGTGGCTTACATGTTCACTAGTAAGCCTCAAAATGATCTTACTAGTGAACTAGTGGGCACATTTATGGCCTTATATGTTCACTAGTAAGCGTCAAAATGATCTTACGAGTGAACTACTGGGCACATTTATGGCCTTATATGTTCACTAGTAAGCCTCAAAATGATCTTACTAGTGAACTACTGGGCGTTTTGTGGCTTACATGTCAACTAGTAAGCCTCAAAATGGTCTTACTAGTGAACTAGTGGGCGTTTTGTGGCTTACATGTTCACTAGTAAGCCTCAAAATGATCTTACTAGTGAACTAGTGGGCGTATTGTGGCTTACATGTCAACTAGTAAGCCTCAAAATGACCTTACTAGTGAACTAGTGGGCGTTTTGTGGCTTACATGTTCACTAGTAAGCCTCAAAATGATCTTACTAGTGAACTAGTGGGCGTTTTGTGGCTTACATGTTCACTAGTAAGCCTCAAAATGATCTTACTAGTGAACTAGTGGGCGTTTTGCGGCTTACATGTCAACTAGTGAGCCTCAAAATGAACTTACTAGTGAACTAGCGGGCACATTTCTGGCCTTACATGTTCACTAGTAAGCGTCAAAATGATCACACTAGTGAACTAGTGGGCGTTTTGTGGCTAACATGTCAACTAGTAAGCCTCAAAATGATCTTACTAGTGAACTAGTGGGCGTTTTGCGGCTTACATGTTAACTAGTAAGCGTCAAAATGATCTTACGAGTGAACTAGTGGGCACATTTATGGCCTTATATGTTCACTAGTAAGCCTCAAAATGATCTTACTAGTGAACTAGTGGGCGTTTTGTGGCTTACATGTCAACTAGTAAGCCTTAAAAAATGATCTTACTAGTGAACTAGTGGGCGTTTTGTGGCTTACATGTTCCCAAGTAAGCGTCAAAATTACCTTACTAGTGAACTTGTGAGCGTTTTGTGGCTTACATCTTCACTAGTAAGCGTCAAAATGATCTTACTAGTGAACTGGTGGGCGTTTTGTGGCTTACATGTTCACTAGTAAGCGTCAAAATGACCTTACTAGTGAACTAGTGGGCGTTTTGTGGCTTACATGTCAACTAGTAAGCCTCAAAATAATCTTACTAGTGAACTAGTGGGCGTTTTGTGGCTTACATGTTCACTAGTAAGCCTCAAAATGATCTTACTAGTGGGCGTTTTGTGGTTTACATGTCAACTAGTAAGCCTCAAAATGATCTTACTAGTGGGCACATTGATGGCCTTATATGTTCACTAGTAAGCGTCAAAACGATCTTACTAGTGAACTAGTGAGCGTTTTGTGGCTTACATGTTCACTAGTAAGTGTCACATCGACCTTACTAGTGAATTAGTGAGCGTTTTGTGGCTTACATCTTCACTAGTAAGCGTCAAAACGATCCTACTAGTGAACTAGTGGGCGTTTTGTGGCTTACATCTTCACTAGTAAGCGTCAAAACGATCTTACTAGTGAACTAGTGGGCGTTTTGTGGCTTACATGTTCCCTAGTAAGCGTCAAAATTACCTTACTAGTGAACTTGTGAGCGTTTTGTGGCTTACATCTTCACTAGTAAGCGTCAAAATGATCTTACTAGTGAACTGGTGGGCGTTTTGTGGCTTACATGTTCATTAGTAAGCATCAAAACGATCTTACTAGTGAACTAGTGGGCGTTTTGTGGCTTACATGTCAACTAGTAAGCCTTAAGAAATGATCTTACTAGTGAACTAGTGGGCGTTTTGTGGCTTACATGTCAACTAGTAAGCCTCCAAATAATCTTACTAGTGAACGTTTTGTAGCTTACATGTTCACTCGTAAGCCTCAAAATGATCTTACTAGTGGGCGTTTTGTGGTTTACATGTGAACTAGTAAGCCTCAAAATGACCTTACTAGTGAACTAGTGGGCGTTTTGTGGCTTACATGTTCACTAGTAAGCCTCAAAATGATCTTACTAGTGAACTAGTGGGCGTTTTGTGGCTTACATGTTCACTAGTAAGCCTCAAAATGATCTTACTAGTGAACTAGTGGGCGTTTTGTGGCTTACATGTTCACTAGTAAGCCTCAAAATGATCTTAATAGTGAACTAGTGGGCGTATTGTGGCTTACATGTCAACTAGTAAGCCTTAAAAAATGATCTTACTAGTGAACTAGTGGGCGTTTTGTGGCTTACATGTTCCCTAGTAAGCCTCAAAATTACCTTACTAGTGAACTTGTGAGCGTTTTGTGGCTTACATCTTCACTAGTAAGCGTCAAAATGATCTTACGAGTCAACTTGTGAGCGTTTTGTGGCTTACATCTTCACTAGTAAGCGTCAAAATGATCTTACTAGTGAACTAGTGGGCGTTTTGTGGCTTATATGTCAACTAGTAAGCCTCAAAATGATCTTACTAGTGAACTAGTGAACGTTTTGTGGCTTACATGTCAACTAGTAAGCCTCAAAATAATCTTACTAGTGAACTAGTGGGCGTTTTGTGGTTTACATGTCAACTAGTAAGCCTCAAAATGATCTTACTAGTGGGCACATTTATGGCCTTATAAGTTCACTAGTAAGCGTCAAAACGATCTTACTAGTGAACTAGTGAGCGTTTTGTGGCTTACATGTTCACTAGTAAGCGTCACATCGACCTTACTAGTGAACTAGAGAGCGTTTTGTGGCTTACATCTTCACTAGTAAGCGTCAAAACGATCTTACTAGTGAACTAGTGGGCGTTTTGTGCCTTACATGTTCACTAGTAAGCGTCAAAACGATGTTACTAGTGAACTAGTGGGCGTTTTGTGGCTTACATGTTCACTAGTAAGCGTCAAAATGACCTTACTACTGAACTAGTGGGCGTTTTGTGGCTTACATGTTCACTAGTAAGCCTCAAAATGATCTTACTAGTGAACTAGTGGGCGTTTTGTGGCTTACATGTTCACTAGTAAGCCTCAAAATGATCTTACTAGTGAACTAGTGGGCGTTTTGTGGCTTACACGTTCACTAGTAAGCATCAAAATGATCTTACTAGTGAACTAGTGGGCGTATTGTGGCTTACATGTCAACTAGTAAGCCTTAAAAAATGATCTTACTAGTGAACTAGTGGGCGTTTTGTGGCTTACATGTTCCCTAGTAAGCCTCAAAATGATCTTACGAGTGAACTTGTGAGCGTTTTGTGGCTTACATCTTCACTAGTAAGCGTCAAAATGATCTTACTAGTGAACTAGTGGGCGTTTTGTGGCTTACATGTTCACTAGTAAGCCTCAAAATGATCTTACTAGTGAACTAGTGGGCGTTTTGTAGCTTACATGTTCACTAGTAAGCCTCAAAATGATCTTACTAGTGAACTAGTGGGCGTTTTGTGGCTTACATGTTCACTAGTAAGCCTCAAAATGATCTTACTAGTGAACTAGTGGGCGTTTTGTGGCTTACATGTTCACTAGTAAGCCTCAAAATGATCTTACTAGTGGGCGTTTTGTGGTTTACATGTCAACTAGTAAGCCTCAAAATGATCTTACTAGTGGGCACATTAATGGCCTTATAAGTTCACTAGTAAGCGTCAAAACGATCTTACTAGTGAACTAGTGAGCGTTTTGTGGCTTACATGTTCACTAGTAAGCGTCACATCGACCTTACTAGTGAACTAGAGAGCGTTTTGTGGCTTACATCTTCACTAGTAAGCGTCAAAACGATCTTACTAGTGAACTAGTGGGCGTTTTGTGCCTTACATGTTCACTAGTAAGCGTCAAAACGATGTTACTAGTGAACTAGTGGGCGTTTTGTGGCTTACATGTTCACTAGTAAGCGTCAAAATGACCTTACTACTGAACTAGTGGGCGTTTTGTGGCTTACATGTTCACTAGTAAGCCTCAAAATGATCTTACTAGTGAACTAGTGGGCGTTTTGTGGCTTACATGTTCACTAGTAAGCCTCAAAATGATCTTACTAGTGAACTAGTGGGCGTTTTGTGGCTTACATGTTCACTAGTAAGCCTCAAAATGATCTTACTAGTGAACTAGTGGGCGTATTGTGGCTTACATGTCAACTAGTAAGCCTTAAAAAATGATCTTACTAGTGAACTAGTGGGCGTTTTGTGGCTTACATGTTCACTGGTAAGCGTCAAAATGATCTTACTAGTGAACTAGTGGGCGTTTTGTGGCTTACATGTTCACTAGTAAGCGTCAAAATGATCTTACTAGTGAACTAGTGGGCGTTTTGTGGCTTACATGTTCACTAGTAAGCGACAAAATGACTTACTAGTGAACTAGTGAGCGTTTTGTGGCTTACATGTTCACTAGTAAGCCTCAAAATGATCTTACTAGTGAACTAGTGGGCGTTTTGTGGCTTACATTTTCAGTAGTAAGCGTCAAAATAATCTTATTAGTGAACTAGTGGGCGTTTTGCGGCTTACATGTCAACTAGTAAGCATCAAAATGATCTTACTAGTGAACTAGTGGGCGTTTTGTGGCTTACATGTCAACTAGTAAGCCTTAAAAAATGATCTTACTAGTGAACTAGTGGGCGTTTTGTGGCTTACATGTTCCCTAGTAAGCGTCAAAATTACCTTACTAGTGAACTTGTGAGCGTTTTGTGGCTTACATCTTCACTAGTAAGCGTCAAAATGATCTTACTAGTGAACTGGTGGGCGTTTTGTGGCTTACATGTTCACTAGTAAGCGTCAAAATGACCTTACTAGTGAACTAGTGGGCGTTTTGTGGCTTACATGTCAACTAGTAAGCCTCAAAATAATCTTACTAGTGAACTAGTGGGCGTTTTGTGGCTTACATGTTCACTAGTAAGCCTCAAAATGATCTTACTAGTGGGCGTTTTGTAGTTTACATGTCAACTAGTAAGCCTCAAAATGATCTTACGAGTGGGCACATTGATGGCCTTATATGTTCCCTAGTAAGCGTCAAAATTACCTTACTAGTGAACTTGTGAGCGTTTTGTGGCTTACATCTTCACTAATAAGCGTCAAAATGATCTTACTAGTGAACTAGTGGGCGTTTTGTGGGTTACATGTTCACTAGTAAGCGTCAAAATGACTTTACTAGTGAACTAGTGGGCGTTTTGTGGCTTATATGTCAACTAGTAAGCCTCAAAATGATCTTACTACTGAGCGTTTTGTGGCTTACATGTCAACTAGTAAGCCTCAAAATAATCTTACTAGTGAACTAGTGGGCACATTTATGGCCTTATATGTTCACTAGTAAGCATCAAAATGATCTTACGAGTGAACTACTGGCCACATTTATGGCCTTATATGTTCACTAGTAAGCCTCAAAATGATCTTACTAGTGAACTACTGGGCGTTTTGTGGCTTACATGTCAACTAGTAAGCCTCAAAATGATCTTACTAGTGAACTAGTGGGCGTTTTATGGCTTACATGTTCACTAGTAAGCCTCAAAATGATCTTACTAGTGAACTACTGGGCGTTTTGTGGCTTACATGTTCACTAGTAAGCCTCAAAATGATCTTACTAGTGAACTAGTGGGCGTATTGTGGCTTACATGTCAACTAGTAAGCCTCAAAATGATCTTACTAGTGAACTACTGGGCACATTTATGGCCTTATATGTTCACTAGTAAGCGTCAAAACGATCTTACGAGTGAACTAGTGGGCGTTTTGTGGCATACATGTTCACTAGTAAGCGTCAAAATGACTTACTAGTGAACTAGTTAGCGTTTTGTGGCTTACATGTTCACTAGTAAACCTCAAAATGATCTTACTAGTGAACTAGTGTCTAGTAAGCCTCAAAATAATCTTACTAGTGAACTAGTGGGCGTTTTGTGGCTTACATGTTCACTAGTAAGCCTCAAAATGATCTTACTAGTGAACTAGTGGGCACATTTATGGCCTTATATGTTCACTAGTAAGCGTCAAAATGATCTTACGAGTGAACTACTGGGCACATTTATGGCCTTATATGTTCACTAGTAAGCCTCAAAATGATCTTACTAGTGAACTACTGGGCGTTTTGTGGCTTACATGTCAACTAGTAAGCCTCAAAATGGTCTTACTAGTGAACTAGTGGGCGTTTTGTGGCTTACATGTTCACTAGTAAGCCTCAAAATGATCTTACTAGTGAACTAGTGGGCGTATTGTGGCTTACATGTCAACTAGTAAGCCTCAAAATGACCTTACTAGTGAACTAGTGGGCGTTTTGTGGCTTACATGTTCACTAGTAAGCCTCAAAATGATCTTACTAGTGAACTAGTGGGCGTTTTGTGGCTTACATGTTCACTAGTAAGCCTCAAAATGATCTTACTAGTGAACTAGTGGGCGTTTTGCGGCTTACATGTCAACTAGTGAGCCTCAAAATGAACTTACTAGTGAACTAGCGGGCACATTTCTGGCCTTACATGTTCACTAGTAAGCGTCAAAATGATCACACTAGTGAACTAGTGGGCGTTTTGTGGCTAACATGTCAACTAGTAAGCCTCAAAATGATCTTACTAGTGAACTAGTGGGCGTTTTGCGGCTTACATGTTAACTAGTAAGCGTCAAAATGATCTTACGAGTGAACTAGTGGGCACATTTATGGCCTTATATGTTCACTAGTAAGCCTCAAAATGATCTTACTAGTGAACTAGTGGGCGTTTTGTGGCTTACATGTCAACTAGTAAGCCTTAAAAAATGATCTTACTAGTGAACTAGTGGGCGTTTTGTGGCTTACATGTTCCCAAGTAAGCGTCAAAATTACCTTACTAGTGAACTTGTGAGCGTTTTGTGGCTTACATCTTCACTAGTAAGCGTCAAAATGATCTTACTAGTGAACTGGTGGGCGTTTTGTGGCTTACATGTTCACTAGTAAGCGTCAAAATGACCTTACTAGTGAACTAGTGGGCGTTTTGTGGCTTACATGTCAACTAGTAAGCCTCAAAATAATCTTACTAGTGAACTAGTGGGCGTTTTGTGGCTTACATGTTCACTAGTAAGCCTCAAAATGATCTTACTAGTGGGCGTTTTGTGGTTTACATGTCAACTAGTAAGCCTCAAAATGATCTTACTAGTGGGCACATTGATGGCCTTATATGTTCACTAGTAAGCGTCAAAACGATCTTACTAGTGAACTAGTGAGCGTTTTGTGGCTTACATGTTCACTAGTAAGTGTCACATCGACCTTACTAGTGAATTAGTGAGCGTTTTGTGGCTTACATCTTCACTAGTAAGCGTCAAAACGATCTTACTAGTGAACTAGTGGGCGTTTTGTGGCTTACATCTTCACTAGTAAGCGTCAAAACGATCTTACTAGTGAACTAGTGGGCGTTTTGTGGCTTACATGTTCCCTAGTAAGCGTCAAAATTACCTTACTAGTGAACTTGTGAGCGTTTTGTGGCTTACATCTTCACTAGTAAGCGTCAAAATGATCTTACTAGTGAACTGGTGGGCGTTTTGTGGCTTACATGTTCATTAGTAAGCATCAAAACGATCTTACTAGTGAACTAGTGGGCGTTTTGTGGCTTACATGTCAACTAGTAAGCCTTAAGAAATGATCTTACTAGTGAACTAGTGGGCGTTTTGTGGCTTACATGTCAACTAGTAAGCCTCCAAATAATCTTACTAGTGAACGTTTTGTAGCTTACATGTTCACTCGTAAGCCTCAAAATGATCTTACTAGTGGGCGTTTTGTGGTTTACATGTGAACTAGTAAGCCTCAAAATGACCTTACTAGTGAACTAGTGGGCGTTTTGTGGCTTACATGTTCACTAGTAAGCCTCAAAATGATCTTACTAGTGAACTAGTGGGCGTTTTGTGGCTTACATGTTCACTAGTAAGCCTCAAAATGATCTTACTAGTGAACTAGTGGGCGTTTTGTGGCTTACATGTTCACTAGTAAGCCTCAAAATGATCTTAATAGTGAACTAGTGGGCGTATTGTGGCTTACATGTCAACTAGTAAGCCTTAAAAAATGATCTTACTAGTGAACTAGTGGGCGTTTTGTGGCTTACATGTTCCCTAGTAAGCCTCAAAATTACCTTACTAGTGAACTTGTGAGCGTTTTGTGGCTTACATCTTCACTAGTAAGCGTCAAAATGATCTTACGAGTCAACTTGTGAGCGTTTTGTGGCTTACATCTTCACTAGTAAGCGTCAAAATGATCTTACTAGTGAACTAGTGGGCGTTTTGTGGCTTATATGTCAACTAGTAAGCCTCAAAATGATCTTACTAGTGAACTAGTGAACGTTTTGTGGCTTACATGTCAACTAGTAAGCCTCAAAATAATCTTACTAGTGAACTAGTGGGCGTTTTGTGGTTTACATGTCAACTAGTAAGCCTCAAAATGATCTTACTAGTGGGCACATTTATGGCCTTATAAGTTCACTAGTAAGCGTCAAAACGATCTTACTAGTGAACTAGTGAGCGTTTTGTGGCTTACATGTTCACTAGTAAGCGTCACATCGACCTTACTAGTGAACTAGAGAGCGTTTTGTGGCTTACATCTTCACTAGTAAGCGTCAAAACGATCTTACTAGTGAACTAGTGGGCGTTTTGTGCCTTACATGTTCACTAGTAAGCGTCAAAACGATGTTACTAGTGAACTAGTGGGCGTTTTGTGGCTTACATGTTCACTAGTAAGCGTCAAAATGACCTTACTACTGAACTAGTGGGCGTTTTGTGGCTTACATGTTCACTAGTAAGCCTCAAAATGATCTTACTAGTGAACTAGTGGGCGTTTTGTGGCTTACATGTTCACTAGTAAGCCTCAAAATGATCTTACTAGTGAACTAGTGGGCGTTTTGTGGCTTACACGTTCACTAGTAAGCATCAAAATGATCTTACTAGTGAACTAGTGGGCGTATTGTGGCTTACATGTCAACTAGTAAGCCTTAAAAAATGATCTTACTAGTGAACTAGTGGGCGTTTTGTGGCTTACATGTTCCCTAGTAAGCCTCAAAATGATCTTACGAGTGAACTTGTGAGCGTTTTGTGGCTTACATCTTCACTAGTAAGCGTCAAAATGATCTTACTAGTGAACTAGTGGGCGTTTTGTGGCTTACATGTTCACTAGTAAGCCTCAAAATGATCTTACTAGTGAACTAGTGGGCGTTTTGTAGCTTACATGTTCACTAGTAAGCCTCAAAATGATCTTACTAGTGAACTAGTGGGCGTTTTGTGGCTTACATGTTCACTAGTAAGCCTCAAAATGATCTTACTAGTGAACTAGTGGGCGTTTTGTGGCTTACATGTTCACTAGTAAGCCTCAAAATGATCTTACTAGTGGGCGTTTTGTGGTTTACATGTCAACTAGTAAGCCTCAAAATGATCTTACTAGTGGGCACATTTATGGCCTTATAAGTTCACTAGTAAGCGTCAAAACGATCTTACTAGTGAACTAGTGAGCGTTTTGTGGCTTACATGTTCACTAGTAAGCGTCACATCGACCTTACTAGTGAACTAGAGAGCGTTTTGTGGCTTACATCTTCACTAGTAAGCGTCAAAACGATCTTACTAGTGAACTAGTGGGCGTTTTGTGCCTTACATGTTCACTAGTAAGCGTCAAAACGATGTTACTAGTGAACTAGTGGGCGTTTTGTGGCTTACATGTTCACTAGTAAGCGTCAAAATGACCTTACTACTGAACTAGTGGGCGTTTTGTGGCTTACATGTTCACTAGTAAGCCTCAAAATGATCTTACTAGTGAACTAGTGGGCGTTTTGTGGCTTACATGTTCACTAGTAAGCCTCAAAATGATCTTACTAGTGAACTAGTGGGCGTTTTGTGGCTTACATGTTCACTAGTAAGCCTCAAAATGATCTTACTAGTGAACTAGTGGGCGTATTGTGGCTTACATGTCAACTAGTAAGCCTTAAAAAATGATCTTACTAGTGAACTAGTGGGCGTTTTGTGGCTTACATGTTCCCTAGTAAGCCTCAAAATTACCTTACTAGTGAACTTGTGAGCGTTTTGTGGCTTACATCTTCACTAGTAAGCGTCAAAATGATCTTACGAGTGAACTTGTGAGCGTTTTGTGGCTTACATCTTCACTAGTAAGCGTCAAAATGATCTTACTAGTGAACTAGTGGGCGTTTTGTGGCTTACATGTTCACTAATAAGCCTCAAAATGATCTTACTAGTGAACTAGTGGGCGTTTTGTGGCTTACATGTTCACTAGTAAGCCTCAAAATGATCTTACTAGTGAACTAGTGGGCGTTTTGTGGCTTACATGTTCACTAGTAAGCCTCAAAATGATCTTACTAGTGAACTAGTGGGCGTATTGTGGCTTACATGTCAACTAGTAAGCCTTAAAAAATGATCTTACTAGTGAACTAGTGGGCGTTTTGTGGCTTACATGTTCCCTAGTAAGCCTCAAAATGATCTTACGAGTGAACTTGTGAGCGTTTTGTGGCTTACATCTTCACTAGTAAGCGTCAAAATGATCTTACTAGTGAACTAGTGGGCGTTTTGTGGCTTACATGTTCACTAGTAAGCCTCAAAATGATCTTACTAGTGAACTAGTGGGCGTTTTGTAGCTTACATGTTCACTAGTAAGCCTCAAAATGATCTTACTAGTGAACTAGTGGGCGTTTTGTGGCTTACATGTTCACTAGTAAGCCTCAAAATGATCTTACTAGTGAACTAGTGGGCGTTTTGTGGCTTACATGTTCACTAGTAAGCCTCAAAATGATCTTACTAGTGGGCGTTTTGTGGTTTACATGTCAACTAGTAAGCCTCAAAATGATCTTACTAGTGGGCACATTTATGGCCTTATAAGTTCACTAGTAAGCGTCAAAACGATCTTACTAGTGAACTAGTGAGCGTTTTGTGGCTTACATGTTCACTAGTAAGCGTCACATCGACCTTACTAGTGAACTAGAGAGCGTTTTGTGGCTTACATCTTCACTAGTAAGCGTCAAAACGATCTTACTAGTGAACTAGTGGGCGTTTTGTGCCTTACATGTTCACTAGTAAGCGTCAAAACGATGTTACTAGTGAACTAGTGGGCGTTTTGTGGCTTACATGTTCACTAGTAAGCGTCAAAATGACCTTACTACTGAACTAGTGGGCGTTTTGTGGCTTACATGTTCACTAGTAAGCCTCAAAATGATCTTACTAGTGAACTAGTGGGCGTTTTGTGGCTTACATGTTCACTAGTAAGCCTCAAAATGATCTTACTAGTGAACTAGTGGGCGTTTTGTGGCTTACATGTTCACTAGTAAGCCTCAAAATGATCTTACTAGTGAACTAGTGGGCGTATTGTGGCTTACATGTCAACTAGTAAGCCTTAAAAAATGATCTTACTAGTGAACTAGTGGGCGTTTTGTGGCTTACATGTTCCCTAGTAAGCCTCAAAATTACCTTACTAGTGAACTTGTGAGCGTTTTGTGGCTTACATCTTCACTAGTAAGCGTCAAAATGATCTTACGAGTGAACTTGTGAGCGTTTTGTGGCTTACATCTTCACTAGTAAGCGTCAAAATGATCTTACTAGTGAACTAGTGGGCGTTTTGTGGCTTACATGTTCACTAATAAGCCTCAAAATGATCTTACTAGTGAACTAGTGGGCGTTTTGTGGCTTACATGTTCACTAGTAAGCCTCAAAATGATCTTACTAGTGAACTAGTGGGCGTTTTGTGGCTTACATGTTCACTAGTAAGCCTCAAAATGATCTTACTAGTGAACTAGTGGGCGTATTGTGGCTTACATGTCAACTAGTAAGCCTTAAAAAATGATCTTACTAGTGAACTAGTGGGCGTTTTGTGGCTTACATGTTCCCTAGTAAGCCTCAAAATTACCTTACTAGTGAACTTGTGAGCGTTTTGTGGCTTACATCTTCACTAGTAAGCGTCAAAATGATCTTACGAGTGAACTTGTGAGCGTTTTGTGGCTTACATCTTCACTAGTAAGCGTCAAAATGATCTTACTAGTGAACTAGTGGGCGTTTTGTGGCTTACATGTTCACTAGTAAGCGTCAAAATGACCTTACTAGTGAACTAGTGGGCGTTTTGTGGCTTATATGTCAACTAGTAAGCGTCAAAATGATCTTACTAGTGAACTAGTGAACGTTTTGTGGCTTACATGTCAACTAGTAAGCCTCAAAATAATCTTACAAGTGAACTAGTGGGCGTTTTGTGGCTTACATGTTCACTAGTAAGCCTCAAAATGATCTTACTAGTGGGCGTTTTGTGGTTTACATGTCAACTCGTAAGCCTCAAAATGATCTTACTAGTGGGCACATTTATACCCTTATAAGTTCATTAGTAAGCGTCAAAACGATCTTACTAGTGAACTAGTGAGCGTTTTGTGGCTTACATGTTCACTAGTAAGCGTCACATCGACCTTACTAGTGAACTAGAGAGCGTTTTGTGGCTTACAGCTTCACTAGTAAGCGTCAAAACGATCTTACTAGTGAACTAGTGGGCGTTTTGTGCCTTACATGTTCACTAGTAAGCGTCAAAACGATCTTACTAGTGAACTAGTGGGCGTTTTGTGGCTTACATGTTCACTAGTAAGCGTCAAAATGACCTTACTACTGAACTAGTGGGCGTTTTGTGGCTTACATGTTCACTAGTAAGCCTCAAAATGATCTTACTAGTGAACTAGTGGGCGTTTTGTGGCTTACATGTTCACTAGTAAGCCTCAAAATGATCTTACTAGTGAACTAGTGGGCGTTTTGTGGCTTACATGTTCACTAGTAAGCGTCAAAATGACCTTACTAGTGAACTAGTGGGCGTTTTGTGGCTTATATGTCAACTAGTAAGCCTCAAAATGATCTTACTAGTGAACTAGTGAGCGTTTTGTGGCTTACATGTCAACTAGTAAGCCTCAAAATAATCTTACTAGTGAACTAGTGGGCGTTTTGTGGCTTACATGTTCACTAGTAAGCCTCAAAATGATCTTACTAGTGGGCGTTTTGTGGTTTACATGTCAACTAGTAAGCCTAAAAATGATCTTACTAGTGGGCACATTTATGGCCTTATATGCTCACTAATAAGCGTCAAAACGATCTTACTAGTGAACTAGTGAGCGTTTTGTGGCTTACATGTTCTCTAGTAAGCGTCACATCGACCTTACTAGTGAACTAGTGAGCGTTTTGTGGCTTACATCTTCACTAGTAAGCGTCAAAACGATCTTACTAGTGAACTAGTGGGCGTTTTGTGCCTTACATGTTCACTAGTAAGCGTCAAAACGATCTTACTAGTGAACTAGTGGGCGTTTTGTGGCTTACATGTCAACTAGTAAGCCTTAAAAATTATCTTACTAGTGAACTAGTGGGCGTTTTGTGCCTTACATGTTCACTAGTAAGCGTCAAAACGATCTTACTAGTGAACTAGTGGGCGTTTTGTGGCTTACATGTCAACTAGTAAGCCTTAAAAATTATCTTACTAGTGAACTAGTGGGCGTTTTGTGGCTTACATGCTCCCTAGTAAGCCTCAAAATGATCTTACTAGTGGGCGTTTTGTGGTTTACATGTCAATTAGTAAGCCTCAAAATGATCTTACTAGTGGGCACATTTATGGCCTTATATGTCAACTAGTAAGCCTTAAAAATGATCTTACTAGTGAACTAGTGGGCGTTTTGTGGCTTACATGCTCCCTAGTAAGCCTCAAAATGATCTTACTAGTGGGCGTTTTGTGGCTTACATGTTCACTAGTAAGCCTCAAAATGATCTTACTAGTGAACTAGTGGGCGTTTTGCGGCTTACATGTCAACTAGTGAGCCTCAAAATGAACTTACTCGTGAACTAGCGGGCACATTTATGGCCTTACATGTTCACTAGTAAGCGTCAAAATGATCTCACTAGTGTACTAGTGGGCACATTTATGGCCTTACATGTTCACTAGTAAGCGTCAAAATGATCTTACTAGTGAACTAGTGGGCGTTTTGCGGCTTACATGTCAACTAGTAAGCCTCAAAATGATCTTACTAGTGAACTAGTGGGCGTTTTGCGGCTTACATGTCAACTAGTAAGCCTCAAAATGATCTTACGAGTGAACTAGTGGGCGTTTATCGGCTTACATGTCAACTAGTAAGCCTCAAAATTACCTTACTCGTGAACCAGTGAGCGTTTTGTGGCTTACATGTTCACTAGTAAGCGTCAAAATGACCTTACTAGTGAACTAGTGAGCGTTTTGTGGCTTACATGTTCACTAGTAAGCGTCAAATCGACCTTACTAGTAAACTAGTGAGCATTTTGTGGCTTACATGTTCACTAGTAAGCGTCAAAATGACCTTACTAGTGAATTAGTGAGCGTTTTGTGGCTTACATGTTCACTAGTAAGCGGCAAAATTACCTTACTAGTGAACTCGTGGGCGTTTTGTGGCTTACATGTTCACTAGTAAGCGTCAAAATGATCTTACGAGTGAACTAGTGGGCACATTTATGGCCTTATATGTTCACTAGTAAGCCTCAAAATGATCTTACTAGTGAACTAGTGGGCGTTTTGTGGCTTACATGTTCACTAGTAAGCCTCAAAATGATCTTACTAGTGAACTAGTGGGCGTTTTGTGGCTTACATGTTTACTAGTAAGCGTCAAAATGACATTACTAGTGAACGAGTGGGCGTTTTTTGGCTTATATGTTCACTAGTAAGCGTCAAAATGATCTTACGAGTGAACTAGTGGGCACATTTATGGGCTTATATGTTCACTAGTAAGCCTCAAAATGATTTTACTAGTGAACTAGTGGGCGTTTTGTGGCTTACATGTTAACTAGTAAGCCTCAAAATGATCTTACTAGTGAACGAGTGGGCGTTTTGTGGCTTACATGTTCACTAGTAAGAGTCGAAATGACCTTACGAGTGAACTAGTGAGCGTTTTTTGGCTTACATGTCAACTAGTAAGCCTCAAAATTATCTTACTAGTGAACTAGTGGGCATATTTATGGCCTTATATGTTCACTAGTAAGCATCAAAATGATCTTACTAGTGAACTAGTGGGCGTTTTGTGGCTTACATGTTCACTAGTAAGCATCAAAATGACCTTACTATTGAACTAGTGAGGGTTTTATGGCTTACATCTTCACTAGTAAGGGTCAAAATGACCTTACTAGTGAACTAGTGGGCGTTTTGTGGCTTACATGTTCACTAGCAAGCCTCAAAATGATCTTACTAGTGAACAAGTGGGCGTTTTGTGGCTTACATGTCAACTAGTAAGCCTCAAAATGATCTTACTAGTGAACTAGTGGGCGTTTTGTGGCTTACATGTTCACTAGTAAGCGTCAAATACCTTACTAGTGTACTACTGAGCGTTTTGTGGCTTATATGTTCACTAGTAAGCGTCAAAATGATCTTACGAGTGAACTAGTGGGCACATTTATGGCCTTATATGTTCACTAGTAAGCCTCAAAATGATCTTACTCGTGAACCAGTGCGCGTTTCGTGGCTTACATGTCAACTAGTAAGCCTCAAAATGATCTTACTAGTGAACGAGTGGTCGTTTTGTGGCTTACATGTTCACTAGTAAGAGTCGAAATGACCTTACGAGTGAACTAGTGAGCGTTTTTTGGCTTACATGTCAACTAGTAAGCGTCAAAATGATCTTACGAGTGAACTAGTGGGCGTTTTGTGGCTTACATGTTCACTAGTAACCCTCAAAATGATCTTACTAGTGAACTAGTGGGCGTTTTGTGGCTTACATGTTCACTAGTAAGCGTCAAAATGACCTTACTAGTGAACTAGTGGGCGTTTTGTGGCTTACATGTTCACGAGTAAGCCTCAAAATGATCTTACTAGTGAACTAGTGGGCCTTTTGTGGCTTACATGTTCACTAGTAAGCCTCAAAATGATCTTACGAGTGAACTAGTGGGCGTTTTGTGGCTTACATGTTCACTAGTAAGCGTCAAAATGACCTTACTAGTGAACTAGTGAGCGTTTTGTGGCTTACATGTTCACTAGTAAGCCTCAAAATAATCTTACTAGTGAACTAGTAGGCGATTTGTGGCTTACATGTGAAATAGTGAGCCTCAAAATGAACTTACTAGTGAACTAGCGGGCGTTTTGTGGCTTACATGTTCACTAGTAAGCGTCAAAATGATCTTACTAGTGAACTAGTGGGCGTTTTGTGGCTTAAATGTTCACTAGTAAGCCTCAAAATGATCTGACTAGTGAACTAGTGGACGTTTTGTGGCTTACTTGTTCACCAGTAAGCGTCAAAATGACTTACTAGTGAACTAGTGAGCGTTTTGTGGCTTACATGTTCACTAGTAAGCCTCAAAATGATCTTACTAGTGAAATAGTGGGCGTTTTGTGGCTTACATGTTCAGTAGTAAGCGTCAAAATAATCTTATTAGTGAACTAGTGGGCGTTTTGCGGCTTACATGTTAACTAGTAAGCCTCAAAATGATCTTACTAGTGAACTAGTGGGCGTTTTGCGGCTTACATGTCAAATAGTAAGCCTCAAAATGATCTTACTAGTGAACTAGTGGGCGTTTTGTGGCTTACATGTTCACTAGTAAGCCTCAAAATGATCTTACTAGTGAACTAGTGGGCGTTTTGTGGCTTACATGTTCACTAGTAAGCCTCAAAATGATCTTACTAGTGAACTAGTGGGCGTTTTGCGGCTTACATGTCAACTAGTGAGCCTCAAAATGAACTTACTAGTGAACTAGCGGGCCCATTTATGGCCTTACATGTTCACTAGTAAGCGTCAAAATGATCTCACTAGTGAACTAGTGGGCACATTTATGGCCTTACATGTTCACTAGTAAGCGTCAAAATGATCTTACTAGTGAACTAGTGGGCGTTTTGTGGCTTACATGTTCACTAGTAAGCGTCAAATACCTTACTAGTGTACTACTGAGCGTTTTGTGGCTTATATGTTCACTAGTAAGCGTCAAAATGATCTTACGAGTGAACTAGTGGGCACATTTATGGCCTTATATGTTCACTAGTAAGCCTCAAAATGATCTTACTCGTGAACTAGTGCGCGTTTCGTGGCTTACATGTCAACTAGTAAGCCTCAAAATGATCTTACTAGTGAACGAGTGGTCGTTTTGTGGCTTACGTGTTCACTAGTAAGAGTCGAAATGACCTTACGAGTGAACTAGTGAGCGTTTTTTGGCTTACATGTCAACTAGTAAGCGTCAAAATGATCTTACGAGTGAACTAGTGGGCGTTTTGTGGCTTACATGTTCACTAGTAAACCTCAAAATGATCTTACTAGTGAACTAGTGGGCGTTTTGTGGCTTACATGTTCACTAGTAAGCGTCAAAATGACCTTACTAGTGAACTAGTGGGCGTTTTGTGGCTTACATGTTCACTAGTAAGCCTCAAAATGATCTTACTAGTGAACTAGTGGGCCTTTTGTGGCTTACATGTTCACTAGTAAGCCTCAAAATGATCTTACGAGTGAACTAGTGGGCGTTTTGTGGCTTACATGTTCACTAGTAAGCGTCAAAATGACCTTACTAGTGAACTAGTGAGCGTTTTGTGGCTTACATGTTCACTAGTAAGCCTCAAAATAATCTTACTAGTGAACTAGTAGGCGATTTGTGGCTTACATGTCAACTAGTGAGCCTCAAAATGAACTTACTAGTGAACTAGCGGGCGTTTTGTGGCTTACATGTTCACTAGTAAGCGTCAAAATGATCTTACTAGTGAACTAGTGGGCGTTTTGTGGCTTAAATGTTCACTAGTAAGCCTCAAAATGATCTGACTAGTGAACTAGTGGGCGTTTTGTGGCTTACTTGTTCACCAGTAAGCGTCAAAATGACATACTAGTGAACTAGTGAGCGTTTTGTGGCTTACATGTTCACTAGTAAGCCTCAAAATGATCTTACTAGTGAACGAGTGGGCGTTTTGTGGCTTACATGTTCAGTAGTAAGCGTCAAAATAATCTTATTAGTGAACTAGTGGGCGTTTTGCGGCTTACATGTTAACTAGTAAGCCTCAAAATGATCTTACTAGTGAACTAGTGGGCGTTTTGCGGCTTACATGTCAAATAGTAAGCCTCAAAATGATCTTACTAGTGAACTAGTGGGCGTTTTGTGGCTTACATGTTCACTAGTAAGCCTCAAAATGATCTTACTAGTGAACTAGTGGGCGTTTTGTGGCTTACATGTTCACTAGTAAGCCTCAAAATGATCTTACTAGTGAACTAGTGGGCGTTTTGCGGCTTACATGTCAACTAGTGAGCCTCAAAATGAACTTACTAGTGAACTAGCGGGCACATTTATGGCCTTACATGTTCACTAGTAAGCGTCAAAATGATCTCACTAGTGAACTAGTGGGCACATTTATGGCCTTACATGTTCACTAGTAAGCGTCAAAATGATCTTACTAGTGAACTAGTGGGCGTTTTGTGGCTTACATGTTCCCTAGTAAGCGTCAAAATTACCTTACTAGTGAACTTGTGAGCGTTTTGTGGCTTACATCTTTACTAGTAAGCGTCAAAATGATCTTACTAGTGAACTAGTGGGCGTTTTGTGGCTTACATGTTCACTAGTAAGCGTCAAAATGACCTTACTTGCGAACTAGTGGGCGTTTTGCGGCTTATATGTCAACTAGTAAGCCTCAAAATAATCTTACTAGTGAACTAGTGGGCGTTTTGTGGCTTACATGTTCACTAGTAAGCCTCAAAATTATCTTACTAGTGGGCGTTTTGTGGTTTACATGTCAACTAATAAGCTTCAAAATGATCTTACTAGTGGGCACATTTATGGCCTTATATGTTCACTAGTAAGCGTCAAAACGATCTTACTAGTGAACTAGTGAGCGTTTTGTGGCTTACATGTTCACTAGTAAGCGTCACATCAACCTTACTAGTGAAATAGTGAGCGTTTTGTGGCTTACATCTTCACTAGTAAGCCTCAAAACGATCTTACTAGTGAACTAGTGGGCGTTTTGTGGCTTACATGTTCACTAGTAAGCGTCAAAACGATCTTACTAGTGAACTAATGGGCGTTTTGTGGCTTACATGTTCACTAGTAAGCGTCAAAATGACCTTAGTAGTGAACTAGTGGGCGTTTTGTGGCTTACATGTTCACTAGTAAGCGTCAAAAATGACCTTACTAGTGAACTAGTGCCCTTTTTGTGGCTTATATGTTCACTAGTAAGCGTCAAAATGATCTTACGAGTGAACTAGTGGGCACATTTATGGCCTTATATGTTCACTAGTAAGCCTCAAAATGATCTTACTAGTGAACTAGTGGGCGTTTTGTGACTTACATGTCAACTAGTAAGCCTTAAAAATGATCTTACTAGTGAACTAGTGGGCGTTTTGTGGGTTACATGTTCCCTAGTAAGCGTCAAAATTACCTTACTAGTGAACTAGTGGGCGTTTTGTGGCTTACATGTTCACTAGTAAGCGTCAAAATGACCTTACTAGTGAACTAGTGGGCGTTTTGTGGCTTATATGTCAACTAGTAAGCTTCAAAATGATCTTACTAGTGAACTAGTGAGCGTTTTGTGGCTTACATGTCAACTAGTAAGCCTCAAAATAATCTTACTAGTGAACTAGTGGGCGTTTTGTGGCTTACATGTTCACTAGTAAGCCTCAAAATGATCTTACTAGTGAACTAGTGGGCACATTTATGGCCTTATATGTTCACTAGTAAGCGTCAAAATGATCTTACGAGTGAACTACTGGGCACATTTATGGCCTTATATGTTCACTAGTAAGCCTCAACATGATCTTACTAGTGAACTACTGGGCGTTTTGTGGCTTACATGTCAACTAGTAAGCCTCAAAATGATCTTACTAGTGAACTAGTGGGCGTTTTATGGCTTACATGTTCACTAGTAAGCCTCAATATGATCTTACTAGTGAACTAGTGGGCGTTTTGTGGCTTACATGTTCACTAGTAAGCCTCAAAATGATCTTACTAGTGAACTAGTGGGCGTTTTGCGGCTTACATGTCAACTAGTGAGCCTCAAAATGAACTTACTAGTGAACTAGCGGGCACATTTCTGGCCTTACATGTTCACTAGTAAGCGTCAAAATGATCACACTAGTGAACTAGTGGGCGTTTTGTGGCTAACATGTCAACTAGTAAGCCTCAAAATGATCTTACTAGTGAACTAGTGGGCGTTTTGCGGCTTACATGTTCACTAGTAAGCGTCAAAATGATCTTACGAGTGAACTAGTGGGCACATTTATGGCCTTATATGTTCACTAGTAAGCCTCAAAATGATCTTACTAGTGAACTAGTGGGCGTTTTGTGGCTTACATGTCAACTAGTAAGCCTTAAAAAATGATCTTACTAGTGAACTAGTGGGCGTTTTGTGGCTTACATGTTCCCTAGTAAGCGTCAAAATTACCTTACTAGTGAACTTGTGAGCGTTTTGTGGCTTACATCTTCACTAGTAAGCGTCAAAATGATCTTACTAGTAAACTGGTGGGCGTTTTGTGGCTTACATGTCAACTAGTAAGCCTCAAAATGATCTTACTAGTGAACTAGTGGGCGTTTTGTGGCTTACATGTCAACTAGTAAGCCTCAAAATGATCTTACTAGTGAACTAGTGGGCGTTTTGTGGCTTACATGTTCACTAGTAGGCCTCAAAATGATCTTACTAGTGGGCGTTTTGTGGTTTACATGTCAACTAGTAAGCCTCAAAATGATCTTACAAGTGGGCACATTTATGGCCTTATATGTTCACTAGTAAGCGTCAAAACGATCTTACTAGTGAACTAGTGAGCGTTTTGTGGCTTACATGTTCACTAGTAAGCGTCACATCGACCTTACTAGTGAACTAGTGAGCGTTTTGTGGCTTACATCTTCACTAGTAAGCGTCAAAACGATCTTACTAGTGAACTAGTGGGCGTTTTGTGGCTTACATGTTCACTAGTAAGCGTCAAAATGACCTTACTAGCGTTTTGTGGCTTACATGGTCACTAGTAAACGTCAAAATGACCTTACTAGTGAACTAGTGAGCGTTTTGTGGCTTACATGTTCACGAGTAAGCCTCAAAATGATCTTACTAGTGAACTAGTGGGCGTTTTGTGGCTTACATGTCAACTAGTGAGCCTCAAAATGATCTTACTAGTGAACTAGTGGGCGTTTTGTGGCTTACATGTTCACTGGTAAGCGTCAAAATGATCTTACTAGTGAACTAGTGGGCGTTTGGTGGCTTACATGTTCACTAGTAAGCGTCAAAATGATCTTACTAGTGAACTAGTGGGCGTTTTGTGGCTTACATGTTCACTAGTAAGCGTCAAAATGACTTACTAGTGAACTAGTGAGCGTTTTGTGGCTTACATGTTCACTAGTAAGCCTCAAAATGATCTTACTAGTGAACTAGTAAGCGTCAAAATGACCTTACTAGTGAACTAGTGTCCGTTTTGTGGCTTACATGTCAACTAGTAAGCCTCAAAATAATCTTACTAGTGAACTAGTGGGCGTTTTGTGGCTTACATGTTCACTAGTAAGCCTCAAAATGATCTTACTAGTGGGCGTTTTGTGGTTTACATGTCAACTAGTAAGCCTCAAAATGATCTTACGAGTGGGCACATTGATGGCCTTATATGTTCCCTAGTAAGCGTCAAAATTACCTTACTAGTGAACTTGTGAGCGTTTTGATGCTTACATCTTCACTAATAAGCGTCAAAATGATCTTACTAGTGAACTAGTGGGCGTTTTGTGGGTTTCATGTTCACTAGTAAGCGTCAAAATGACTTTACTAGTGAACTAGTGGGCGTTTTGTGGCTTATATGTCAACTAGTAAGCCTCAAAATGATCTTACTAGTGAACTAGTGGGCGTTTTGTGGGCGTTTTGTGGCTTACATGTTCACTAGTAAATGTAAGCCACAAAACTGCCCACTAGTTCACTAGTAAGATCATTTTGAGGCTTACTAGTGAACATGTAAGCCACAAAACGCTCACTAGTTCACTAGTAAGTCATTTTGTCGCTTACTAGTGAACATGTAAGCCACAAAACGCCCACTAGTTAACTAGTAAGATCATTTTGACGCTTACTAGTGAACATGTAAGCCACAAAACGCCCACTAGTTCACTAGTAAGATCATTTTGAGGCTCACTAGTTGACATGTAAGCCACAAAACGCCCACTAGTTCACTAGTAAGATCATTTTGAGGCTTACTAGTGAACATGTAAGCCACAAAACGCTCACTAGTTCACTAGTAAGGTCATTTTGACGTTTACTAGTGACCATGTAAGCCACAAAACGCTAGTAAGGTCATTTTGACGCTTACTAGTGAAGATGTAAGCCACAAAACGCTCACAAGTTCACTAGTAAGGTAATTTTGACGCTTACTAGGGAACATGTAAGCCACAAAACGCCCACTAGTTCACTAGTAAGATCATTTTTTAAGGCTTACTAGTTGACATGTAAGCCACAAAAACGCCCACTAGTTCACTAGTAAGATCATTTTGAGGCTTACTAGTGAACATATAAGGCCATAAATGTGCCCACTAGTTCACTCGAAAGATCATTTTAAGGCTTACTAGTTGACATGTAAGCCGCAAAACGCCCGCTAGTTCACTAGTAAGTTCATTTTGAGGCTCACTAGTGTACATGTAAGCCGCAAAACGCCCACTAGTTCACTAGTAAGATCATTTTAAGGCTTACTAGTTGACATGTAAGCCGCAAAACGCCCGCTAGTTCACTAGTAAGTTCATTTTGAGGCTCACTAGTGTACATGTAAGCCGCAAAACGCCCACTAGTTCACTAGTAAGATCATTTTGAGGCTTACTAGTGAACATGTAAGCCACAAAACGCCCACTAGTTCACTAGTAAGATCATTTTGAGGCTTACTAGTGAACATGTAAGCCACAAAACGCCCACTAGTTCACTAGTAAGGTCATTTTGAGGCTTACTAGTTGACATGTAAGCCACAATACGCCCACTAGTTCACTAGTAAGATCATTTTGAGGCTTACTAGTGAACATGTAAGCCACAAAACGCCCACTAGTTCACTAGTAAGACCATTTTGAGGCTTACTAGTTGACATGTAAGCCACAAAACGCCCAGTAGTTCACTAGTAAGATCATTTTGAGGCTTACTAGTGAACATATAAGGCCATAAATGTGCCCAGTAGTTCACTCGTAAGATCATTTTGACGCTTACTAGTGAACATATAAGGCCATAAATGTGCCCACTAGTTCACTAGTAAGATCATTTTTTAAGGCTTACTAGTTGACATGTAAGCCACAAAACGCCCACTAGTTCACTAGTAAGGTCATTTTGAGGCTTACTAGTTGACATGTAAGCCACAATACGCCCACTAGTTCACTAGTAAGATCATTTTGAGGCTTACTAGTGAACATGTAAGCCACAAAACGCCCACTAGTTCACTAGTAAGACCATTTTGAGGCTTACTAGTTGACATGTAAGCCACAAAACGCCCAGTAGTTCACTAGTAAGATCATTTTGAGGCTTACTAGTGAACATATAAGGCCATAAATGTGCCCAGTAGTTCACTCGTAAGATCATTTTGACGCTTACTAGTGAACATATAAGGCCATAAATGTGCCCACTAGTTCACTAGTAAGATCATTTTGAGGCTTACTAGTGAACATGTAAGCCACAAAACGCCCACTAGTTCACTAGTAAGATTATTTTGAGGCTTACTAGACACTAGTTCACTAGTAAGATCATTTTGAGGTTTACTAGTGAACATGTAAGCCACAAAACGCTAACTAGTTCACTAGTAAGTCATTTTGACGCTTACTAGTGAACATGTAAGCCACAAAACGCCCACTAGTTCACTCGTAAGATCGTTTTGACGCTTACTAGTGAACATATAAGGCCATAAATGTGCCCAGTAGTTCACTAGTAAGATCATTTTGAGGCTTACTAGTTGACATGTAAGCCACAATACGCCCACTAGTTCACTAGTAAGATCATTTTGAGGCTTACTAGTGAACATGTAAGCCACAAAACGCCCAGTAGTTCACTAGTAAGATCATTTTGAGGCTTACTAGTGAACATGTAAGCCATAAAACGCCCACTAGTTCACTAGTAAGATCATTTTGAGGCTTACTAGTTGACATGTAAGCCACAAAACGCCCAGTAGTTCACTAGTAAGATCATTTTGAGGCTTACTAGTGAACATATAAGCCACAAAACGCTCACTAGTTCACTAGTAAGTCATTTTGTCGCTTACTAGTGAACATGTAAGCCACAAAACGCCCACTAGTTCACTAGTAAGATCATTTTGACGCTTACTAGTGAACATGTAAGCCACAAAACGCCCACTAGTTCACTAGTAAGATCATTTTGAGGCTCACTAGTTGACATGTAAGCCACAAAACGCCCACTAGTTCACTAGTAAGATCATTTTGAGGCTTACTAGTGAACATGTAAGCCACAAAACGCTCACTAGTTCACTAGTAAGGTCATTTTGACGTTTACTAGTGACCATGTAAGCCACAAAACGCTAGTAAGGTCATTTTGACGCTTACTAGTGAAGATGTAAGCCACAAAACGCTCACAAGTTCACTAGTAAGGTAATTTTGACGCTTACTAGGGAACATGTAAGCCACAAAACGCCCACTAGTTCACTAGTAAGATCATTTTTTAAGGCTTACTAGTTGACATGTAAGCCACAAAAACGCCCACTAGTTCACTAGTAAGATCATTTTGAGGCTTACTAGTGAACATATAAGGCCATAAATGTGCCCAGTAGTTCACTCGTAAGATCATTTTGACGCTTACTAGTGAACATATAAGCCACAAAACGCCCACTAGTTCACTAGTAAGGTCATTTTGAGGCTTACTAGTTGACATGTAAGCCACAATACGCCCACTAGTTCACTAGTAAGATCATTTTGAGGCTTACTAGTGAACATGTAAGCCACAAAACGCCCACTAGTTCACTAGTAAGATCATTTTGAGGCTTACTAGTGAACATGTAAGCCACAAAACGCCCACTAGTTCACTAGTAAGGTCATTTTGAGGCTTACTAGTTGACATGTAAGCCACAATACGCCCACTAGTTCACTAGTAAGATCATTTTGAGGCTTACTAGTGAACATGTAAGCCACAAAACGCCCACTAGTTCACTAGTAAGACCATTTTGAGGCTTACTAGTTGACATGTAAGCCACAAAACGCCCAGTAGTTCACTAGTAAGATCATTTTGAGGCTTACTAGTGAACATATAAGGCCATAAATGTGCCCAGTAGTTCACTCGTAAGATCATTTTGACGCTTACTAGTGAACATATAAGGCCATAAATGTGCCCACTAGTTCACTAGTAAGATCATTTTTTAAGGCTTACTAGTTGACATGTAAGCCACAAAACGCCCACTAGTTCACTAGTAAGATCATTTTGAGGCTTACTAGTGAACATATAAGGCCATAAATGTGCCCACTAGTTCACTCGTAAGATCATTTTGACGCTTACTAGTTAACATGTAAGCCGCAAAACGCCCACTAGTTCACTAGTAAGATCATTTTGAGGCTTACTAGTTGACATGTTAGCCACAAAACGCCCACGAGTTCACTAGTGTGATCATTTTGACGCTTACTAGTGAACATGTAAGGCCAGAAATGTGCCCGCTAGTTCACTAGTAAGTTCATTTTGAGGCTCACTAGTTGACATGTAAGCCGCAAAACGCCCACTAGTTCACTAGTAAGATCATTTTGAGGCTTACTAGTGAACATGTAAGCCACAAAACGCCCACTAGTTCACTAGTAAGATCATTTTGAGGCTTACTAGTGAACATGTAAGCCACAAAACGCCCACTAGTTCACTAGTAAGGTCATTTTGAGGCTTACTAGTTGACATGTAAGCCACAATACGCCCACTAGTTCACTAGTAAGATCATTTTGAGGCTTACTAGTGAACATGTAAGCCACAAAACGCCCACTAGTTCACTAGTAAGACCATTTTGAGGCTTACTAGTTGACATGTAAGCCACAAAACGCCCAGTAGTTCACTAGTAAGATCATTTTGAGGCTTACTAGTGAACATATAAGGCCATAAATGTGCCCAGTAGTTCACTCGTAAGATCATTTTGACGCTTACTAGTGAACATATAAGGCCATAAATGTGCCCACTAGTTCACTAGTAAGATCATTTTGAGGCTTACTAGTGAACATGTAAGCCACAAAACGCCCACTAGTTCACTAGTAAGATCATTTTTTAAGGCTTACTAGTTGACATGTAAGCCACAAAACGCCCACTAGTTCACTAGTAAGATCATTTTGAGGCTTACTAGTGAACATATAAGGCCATAAATGTGCCCACTAGTTCACTCGTAAGATCATTTTGACGCTTACTAGTTAACATGTAAGCCGCAAAACGCCCACTAGTTCACTAGTAAGATCATTTTGAGGCTTACTAGTTGACATGTTAGCCACAAAACGCCCACTAGTTCACTAGTGTGATCATTTTGACGCTTACTAGTGAACATGTAAGGCCAGAAATGTGCCCGCTAGTTCACTAGTAAGTTCATTTTGAGGCTCACTAGTTGACATGTAAGCCGCAAAACGCCCACTAGTTCACTAGTAAGATCATTTTGAGGCTTGCTAGTGAACATGTAAGCCACAAAACGCCCACTAGTTCACTAGTAAGATCATTTTGAGGCTTACTAGTGAACATGTAAGCCACAAAACGCCCACTAGTTCACTAGTAAGGTCATTTTGAGGCTTACTAGTTGACATGTAAGCCACAATACGCCCACTAGTTCACTAGTAAGATCATTTTGAGGCTTACTAGTGAACATGTAAGCCACAAAACGCCCACTAGTTCACTAGTAAGACCATTTTGAGGCTTACTAGTTGACATGTAAGCCACAAAACGCCCAGTAGTTCACTACTAAGATCATTTTGAGGCTTACTAGTGAACATATAAGGCCATAAATGTGCCCAGTAGTTCACTCGTAAGATCATTTTGACGCTTACTAGTGAACATATAAGGCCATAAATGTGCCCACTAGTTCACTAGTAAGATCATTTTGAGGCTTACTAGTGAACATGTAAGCCACAAAACGCCCACTAGTTCACTAGTAAGATTATTTTGAGGCTTACTAGACACTAGTTCACTAGTAAGATCATTTTGAGGTTTACTAGTGAACATGTAAGCCACAAAACGCTAACTAGTTCACTAGTAAGTCATTTTGACGCTTACTAGTGAACATGTAAGCCACAAAACGCCCACTAGTTCACTCGTAAGATCGTTTTGACGCTTACTAGTGAACATATAAGGCCATAAATGTGCCCAGTAGTTCACTAGTAAGATCATTTTGAGGCTTACTAGTTGACATGTAAGCCACAATACGCCCACTAGTTCACTAGTAAGATCATTTTGAGGCTTACTAGTGAACATGTAAGCCACAAAACGCCCAGTAGTTCACTAGTAAGATCATTTTGAGGCTTACTAGTGAACATGTAAGCCATAAAACGCCCACTAGTTCACTAGTAAGATCATTTTGAGGCTTACTAGTTGACATGTAAGCCACAAAACGCCCAGTAGTTCACTAGTAAGATCATTTTGAGGCTTACTAGTGAACATATAAGGCCATAAATGTGGCCAGTAGTTCACTCGTAAGATCATTTTGATGCTTACTAGTGAACATATAAGGCCATAAATGTGCCCACTAGTTCACTAGTAAGATTATTTTGAGGCTTACTAGTTGACATGTAAGCCACAAAACGCTCACTAGTAAGATCATTTTGAGGCTTACTAGTTGACATATAAGCCACAAAACGCCCACTAGTTCACTAGTAAAGTCATTTTGACGCTTACTAGTGAACATGTAACCCACAAAACGCCCACTAGTTCACTAGTAAGATCATTTTGACGCTTATTAGTGAAGATGTAAGCCACAAAACGCTCACAAGTTCACTAGTACTAGTAAGGTAATTTTGACGCTTACTAGGGAACATATAAGGCCATCAATGTGCCCACTCGTAAGATCATTTTGAGGCTTACTAGTTGACATGTAAACTACAAAACGCCCACTAGTAAGATCATTTTGAGGCTTACTAGTGAACATGTAAGCCACAAAACGCCCACCAGTTCACTAGTAAGGTAATTTTGACGCTTACTAGGGAACATGTAAGCCACAAAACGCCCACTAGTTCACTAGTAAGATCATTTTTTTTTTACTAGTGGGCGTATTGTGGCTTACATGTCAACTAGTAAGCCTTAAAAAATGATCTTACTAGTGAACTAGTGGGCGTTTTGTGGCTTACATGTTCCCTAGTAAGCCTCAAAATGATCTTACGAGTGAACTTGTGAGCGTTTTGTGGCTTACATCTTCACTAGTAAGCGTCAAAATGATCTTACTAGTGAACTAGTGGGCGTTTTGTGGCTTACATGTTCACTAGTAAGCCTCAAAATGATCTTACTAGTGAACTAGTGGGCGTTTTGTGGCTTACATGTTCACTAGTAAGCCTCAAAATGATCTTAATAGTGAACTAGTGGGCGTTTTGTGGCTTACATGTTCACTAGTAAGCCTCAAAATGATCTTACTAGTGAACTAGTGGGCGTTTTGTGGCTTACATGTTCACTAGTAAGCCTCAAAATGATCTTACTAGTGGGCGTTTTGTGGTTTACATGTCAACTAGTAAGCCTCAAAATGATCTTACTAGTGGGCACATTTATGGCCTTATAAGTTCACTAGTAAGCGTCAAAACGATCTTACTAGTGAACTAGTGAGCGTTTTGTGGCTTACATCTTCACTAGTAAGCGTCAAAACGATCTTACTAGTGAACTAGTGGGCGTTTTGTGCCTTACATGTTCACTAGTAAGCGTCAAAACGATCTTACTAGTGAACTAGTGGGCGTTTTGTGGCTTACATGTTCACTAGTAAGCCTCAAAATGATCTTACTAGTGAACTAGTGGGCGTATTGTGGCTTACATGTCAACTAGTAAGCCTTAAAAAATGATCTTACTAGTGAACTAGTGGGCGTTTTGTGGCTTACATGTTCCCTAGTAAGCCTCAAAATTACCTTACTAGTGAACTTGTGAGCGTTTTGTGGCTTACATCTTCACTAGTAAGCGACAAAATGATCTTACGAGTGAACTTGTGAGCGTTTTGTGGCTTACATCTTCACTAGTAAGCGTCAAAATGATCTTACTAGTGAACTAGTGGGCGTTTTGTGGCTTACATGTTCACTAGTAAGCGTCAAAATGACCTTACTAGTGAACTAGTGGGCGTTTTGTGGCTTATATGTCAACTAGTAAGCCTCAAAATGATCTTACTAGTGAACTAGTGAACGTTTTGTGGCTTACATGTCAACTAGTAAGCCTCAAAATAATCTTACTAGTGAACTAGTGGGCGTTTTGTGGCTTACATGTTCACTAGTAAGCCTCAAAATGATCTTACTAGTGGGCGTTTTGTGGTTTACATGTCAACTAGTAAGCCTCAAAATGATCTTACTAGTGGGCACATTTATGGCCTTATATGTTCACTAGTAAGCGTCAAAACGATCTTACTAGTGAACTAGTGAGCGTTTTGTGGCTTACATGTTCACTAGTAAGCGTCACATCGACCTTACTAGTGAACTAGAGAGCGTTTTGTGGCTTACATCTTCACTAGTAAGCGTCAAAACGATCTTACTAGTGAACTAGTGGGCGTTCTGTGCCTTACATGTTCACTAGTAAGCGTCAAAACGATCTTACTAGTGAACTAGTAGGCGTTTTGTGGCTTACATGTTCACTAGTAAGCGTCAAAATGACCTTACTACTGAACTAGTGGGCGTTTTGTGGCTTACATGTTCACTAGTAAGCCTCAAAATGATCTTACTAGTGAACTAGTGGGCGTTTTGTGGCTTACATGTTCACTAGTAAGCCTCAAAATGATCTTACTAGTGAACTAGTGGGCGTTTTGTGGCTTACATGTTCACTAGTAAGCGTCAAAATGACCTTACTAGTGAACTAGTGGGCGTTTTGTGGCTTTATGTCAACTAGTAAGCCTCAAAATGATCTTACTAGTGAACTAGTGAGCGTTTTGTGGCTTACATGTCAACTAGTAAGCCTCAAAATAATCTTACTAGTGAACTAGTGGGCGTTTTGTGGCCTACATGTTCACTAGTAAGCCTCAAAATGATCTTACTAGTGAACTAGTGGGCACATTTGTGGCCTTATATGTTCACTAGTAAGCGTCAAAATGATCTTACGAGTGAACCACTGGGCACATTTATGGCCTTATATGTTCACTAGTAAGCCTCAAAATGATCTTACTAGTGAACTACTGGGCGTTTTGTGGCTTACATGTCAACTAGTAAGCCTCAAAATGATCTTACTAGTGAACTAGTGGGCGTTTTATGGCTTACATGTTCACTAGTAAGCCTCAAAATGATCTTACTAGTGAACTAGTGGGCGTTTTGTGGCTTACATGTTCACTAGTAAGCCTCAAAATGATCTTACTAGTGAACTAGTGGGCGTATTGTGGCTTACATGTCAACTAGTAAGCCTCAAAATGATCTTACTAGTGAACTACTGGGCACATTTATGGCCTTATATGTTCACTAGTAAGCCTCAAAATAATCTTACTAGTGAACTAGTGGGCGTTTTGTGGCTTACATGTTCACTAGTAAGCCTCAAAATGATCTTACTAGTGGGCGTTTTGTGGTTTACATGTCAACTAGTAAGCCTCAAAATGATCTTACTAGTGGGCACATTTATGGCCTTATATGTTCACTAGTAAGCGTCAAAACGATCTTACTAGTGAACTAGTGGGCGTTTTGTGGCTTACATGTCAACTAGTAAGCCTTAAAAAATGATCTTACTAGTGAACTAGTGGGCGTTTTGTGGCTTACATGTTCACTAGTAAGCCTCAAAATGATCTTACTAGTGAACTAGTGGGCGTTTTTCGGCTTACATGTCAACTAGTGAGCCTCAAAATGAACTTACTCGTGAACTAGCGGGCACATTTATGGCCTTACATGTTCACTAGTAAGCGTCAAAATGATCTCACTAGTGTACTAGTGGGCACATTTATGGCCTTACATGTTCACTAGTAAGCGTCAAAATGATCTTACTAGTGAACTAGTGGGCGTTTTGCGGCTTACATGTCAACTAGTAAGCCTCAAAATGATCTTACTAGTGAACTAGTGGGCGTTTTGTGGCTTACATGTCAACTAGTAAGCCTCAAAATGATCTTACTAGTGGGCACATTTATGGCCTTATATGCTCACTAGTAAGCGTCAAAGCGATCTTACTAGTGAACTAGTGAGCGTTTTGTGGCTTACATGTTCACTAGTAAGCGTCACATCGACCTTACTAGTGAACTAGTGAGCGTTTTGTGGCTTACATCTTCACTAGTAAGCGTCAAAACGATCTTACTAGTGAACTAGTGGGCGTTTTGTGCCTTACATGTTCACTAGTAAGCGTCAAAACGATCTTACTAGTGAACTAGTGGGCGTTTTGTGGCTTACATGTTCACTAGTAAGCCTCAAAATGATCTTACTAGTGAACTAGTGGGCGTATTGTGGCTTACATGTCAACTAGTAAGCCTTAAAAAATGATCTTACTAGTGAACTAGTGGGCGTTTTGTGGCTTACATGTTCCCTAGTAAGCCTCAAAATTACCTTACTAGTGAACTTGTGAGCGTTTTGTGGCTTACATCTTCACTAGTAAGCGACAAAATGATCTTACGAGTGAACTTGTGAGCGTTTTGTGGCTTACATCTTCACTAGTAAGCGTCAAAATGATCTTACTAGTGAACTAGTGGGCGTTTTGTGGCTTATATGTCAACTAGTAAGCCTCAAAATGATCTTACTAGTGAACTAGTGAACGTTTTGTGGCTTACATGTCAACTAGTAAGCCTCAAAATAATCTTACTAGTGAACTAGTGGGCGTTTTGTGGCTTACATGTTCACTAGTAAGCCTCAAAATGATCTTACTAGTGGGCGTTTTGTGGTTTACATGTCAACTAGTAAGCCTCAAAATGATCTTACTAGTGGGCACATTTATGGCCTTATATGTTCACTAGTAAGCGTCAAAACGATCTTACTAGTGAACTAGTGAGCGTTTTGTGGCTTACATGTTCACTAGTAAGCGTCACATCGACCTTACTAGTGAACTAGAGAGCGTTTTGTGGCTTACATCTTCACTAGTAAGCGTCAAAACGATCTTACTAGTGAACTAGTGGGCGTTCTGTGCCTTACATGTTCACTAGTAAGCGTCAAAACGATCTTACTAGTGAACTAGTAGGCGTTTTGTGGCTTACATGTTCACTAGTAAGCGTCAAAATGACCTTACTACTGAACTAGTGGGCGTTTTGTGGCTTACATGTTCACTAGTAAGCCTCAAAATGATCTTACTAGTGAACTAGTGGGCGTTTTGTGGCTTACATGTTCACTAGTAAGCCTCAAAATGATCTTACTAGTGAACTAGTGGGCGTTTTGTGGCTTACATGTTCACTAGTAAGCGTCAAAATGACCTTACTAGTGAACTAGTGGGCGTTTTGTGGCTTTATGTCAACTAGTAAGCCTCAAAATGATCTTACTAGTGAACTAGTGAGCGTTTTGTGGCTTACATGTCAACTAGTAAGCCTCAAAATAATCTTACTAGTGAACTAGTGGGCGTTTTGTGGCTTACATGTTCACTAGTAAGCCTCAAAATGATCTTACTAGTGAACTAGTGGGCACATTTGTGGCCTTATATGTTCACTAGTAAGCGTCAAAATGATCTTACGAGTGAACCACTGGGCACATTTATGGCCTTATATGTTCACTAGTAAGCCTCAAAATGATCTTACTAGTGAACTAGTGGGCGTTTTGTGGCTTACATGTTCACTAGTAAGCCTCAAAATGATCTTACTAGTGAACTAGTGGGCGTTTTATGGCTTACATGTTCACTAGTAAGCCTCAAAATGATCTTACTAGTGAACTAGTGGGCGTTTTGTGGCTTACATGTTCACTAGTAAGCCTCAAAATGATCTTACTAGTGAACTAGTGGGCGTATTGTGGCTTACATGTCAACTAGTAAGCCTCAAAATGATCTTACTAGTGAACTACTGGGCACATTTATGGCCTTATATGTTCACTAGTAAGCCTCAAAATAATCTTACTAGTGAACTAGTGGGCGTTTTGTGGCTTACATGTTCACTAGTAAGCCTCAAAATGATCTTACTAGTGGGCGTTTTGTGGTTTACATGTCAACTAGTAAGCCTCAAAATGATCTTACTAGTGGGCACATTTATGGCCTTATATGTTCACTAGTAAGCGTCAAAACGATCTTACTAGTGAACTAGTGGGCGTTTTGTGGCTTACATGTCAACTAGTAAGCCTTAAAAAATGATCTTACTAGTGAACTAGTGGGCGTTTTGTGGCTTACATGTTCACTAGTAAGCCTCAAAATGATCTTACTAGTGAACTAGTGGGCGTTTTTCGGCTTACATGTCAACTAGTGAGCCTCAAAATGAACTTACTCGTGAACTAGCGGGCACATTTATGGCCTTACATGTTCACTAGTAAGCGTCAAAATGATCTCACTAGTGTACTAGTGGGCACATTTATGGCCTTACATGTTCACTAGTAAGCGTCAAAATGATCTTACTAGTGAACTAGTGGGCGTTTTGCGGCTTACATGTCAACTAGTAAGCCTCAAAATGATCTTACTAGTGAACTAGTGGGCGTTTTGTGGCTTACATGTCAACTAGTAAGCCTCAAAATGATCTTACTAGTGGGCACATTTATGGCCTTATATGCTCACTAGTAAGCGTCAAAGCGATCTTACTAGTGAACTAGTGAGCGTTTTGTGGCTTACATGTTCACTAGTAAGCGTCACATCGACCTTACTAGTGAACTAGTGAGCGTTTTGTGGCTTACATCTTCACTAGTAAGCGTCAAAACGATCTTACTAGTGAACTAGTGGGCGTTTTGTGCCTTACATGTTCACTAGTAAGCGTCAAAACGATCTTACTAGTGAACTAGTGGGCGTTTTGTGGCTTACATGTTCACTAGTAAGCCTCAAAATGATCTTACTAGTGAACTAGTGGGCGTATTGTGGCTTACATGTCAACTAGTAAGCCTTAAAAAATGATCTTACTAGTGAACTAGTGGGCGTTTTGTGGCTTACATGTTCCCTAGTAAGCCTCAAAATTACCTTACTAGTGAACTTGTGAGCGTTTTGTGGCTTACATCTTCACTAGTAAGCGACAAAATGATCTTACGAGTGAACTTGTGAGCGTTTTGTGGCTTACATCTTCACTAGTAAGCGTCAAAATGATCTTACTAGTGAACTAGTGGGCGTTTTGTGGCTTATATGTCAACTAGTAAGCCTCAAAATGATCTTACTAGTGAACTAGTGAACGTTTTGTGGCTTACATGTCAACTAGTAAGCCTCAAAATAATCTTACTAGTGAACTAGTGGGCGTTTTGTGGCTTACATGTTCACTAGTAAGCCTCAAAATGATCTTACTAGTGGGCGTTTTGTGGTTTACATGTCAACTAGTAAGCCTCAAAATGATCTTACTAGTGGGCACATTTATGGCCTTATATGTTCACTAGTAAGCGTCAAAACGATCTTACTAGTGAACTAGTGAGCGTTTTGTGGCTTACATGTTCACTAGTAAGCGTCACATCGACCTTACTAGTGAACTAGAGAGCGTTTTGTGGCTTACATCTTCACTAGTAAGCGTCAAAACGATCTTACTAGTGAACTAGTGGGCGTTCTGTGCCTTACATGTTCACTAGTAAGCGTCAAAACGATCTTACTAGTGAACTAGTAGGCGTTTTGTGGCTTACATGTTCACTAGTAAGCGTCAAAATGACCTTACTACTGAACTAGTGGGCGTTTTGTGGCTTACATGTTCACTAGTAAGCCTCAAAATGATCTTACTAGTGAACTAGTGGGCGTTTTGTGGCTTACATGTTCACTAGTAAGCCTCAAAATGATCTTACTAGTGAACTAGTGGGCGTTTTGTGGCTTACATGTTCACTAGTAAGCGTCAAAATGACCTTACTAGTGAACTAGTGGGCGTTTTGTGGCTTTATGTCAACTAGTAAGCCTCAAAATGATCTTACTAGTGAACTAGTGAGCGTTTTGTGGCTTACATGTCAACTAGTAAGCCTCAAAATAATCTTACTAGTGAACTAGTGGGCGTTTTGTGGCTTACATGTTCACTAGTAAGCCTCAAAATGATCTTACTAGTGAACTAGTGGGCACATTTGTGGCCTTATATGTTCACTAGTAAGCGTCAAAATGATCTTACGAGTGAACCACTGGGCACATTTATGGCCTTATATGTTCACTAGTAAGCCTCAAAATGATCTTACTAGTGAACTAGTGGGCGTTTTGTGGCTTACATGTTCACTAGTAAGCCTCAAAATGATCTTACTAGTGAACTAGTGGGCGTATTGTGGCTTACATGTCAACTAGTAAGCCTCAAAATGATCTTACTAGTGAACTACTGGGCACATTTATGGCCTTATATGTTCACTAGTAAGCCTCAAAATAATCTTACTAGTGAACTAGTGGGCGTTTTGTGGCTTACATGTTCACTAGTAAGCCTCAAAATGATCTTACTAGTGGGCGTTTTGTGGTTTACATGTCAAATAGTAAGCCTCAAAATGATCTTACTAGTGGGCACATTTATGGCCTTATATGCTCACTAGTAAGCGTCAAAGCGATCTTACTAGTGAACTAGTGAGCGTTTTGTGGCTTACATGTTCACTAGTAAGCGTCACATCGACCTTACTAGTGAACTAGTGAGCGTTTTGTGGCTTACATCTTCACTAGTAAGCGTCAAAACGATCTTACTAGTGAACTAGTGGGCGTTTTGTGCCTTACATGTTCACTAGTAAGCGTCAAAACGATCTTACTAGTGAACTAGTGGGCGTTTTGTGGCTTACATGTTCACTAGTAAGCCTCAAAATGATCTTACTAGTGAACTAGTGGGCGTATTGTGGCTTACATGTCAACTAGTAAGCCTTAAAAAATGATCTTACTAGTGAACTAGTGGGCGTTTTGTGGCTTACATGTTCCCTAGTAAGCCTCAAAATTACCTTACTAGTGAACTTGTGAGCGTTTTGTGGCTTACATCTTCACTAGTAAGCGACAAAATGATCTTACGAGTGAACTTGTGAGCGTTTTGTGGCTTACATCTTCACTAGTAAGCGTCAAAATGATCTTACTAGTGAACTAGTGGGCGTTTTGTGGCTTATATGTCAACTAGTAAGCCTCAAAATGATCTTACTAGTGAACTAGTGAACGTTTTGTGGCTTACATGTCAACTAGTAAGCCTCAAAATAATCTTACTAGTGAACTAGTGGGCGTTTTGTGGCTTACATGTTCACTAGTAAGCCTCAAAATGATCTTACTAGTGGGCGTTTTGTGGTTTACATGTCAACTAGTAAGCCTCAAAATGATCTTACTAGTGGGCACATTTATGGCCTTATATGTTCACTAGTAAGCGTCAAAACGATCTTACTAGTGAACTAGTGAGCGTTTTGTGGCTTACATGTTCACTAGTAAGCGTCACATCGACCTTACTAGTGAACTAGAGAGCGTTTTGTGGCTTACATCTTCACTAGTAAGCGTCAAAACGATCTTACTAGTGAACTAGTGGGCGTTCTGTGCCTTACATGTTCACTAGTAAGCGTCAAAACGATCTTACTAGTGAACTAGTAGGCGTTTTGTGGCTTACATGTTCACTAGTAAGCGTCAAAATGACCTTACTACTGAACTAGTGGGCGTTTTGTGGCTTACATGTTCACTAGTAAGCCTCAAAATGATCTTACTAGTGAACTAGTGGGCGTTTTGTGGCTTACATGTTCACTAGTAAGCCTCAAAATGATCTTACTAGTGAACTAGAGGGCGTTTTGTGGCTTACATGTTCACTAGTAAGCGTCAAAATGACCTTACTAGTGAACTAGTGGGCGTTTTGTGGCTTTATGTCAACTAGTAAGCCTCAAAATGATCTTACTAGTGAACTAGTGAGCGTTTTGTGGCTTACATGTCAACTAGTAAGCCTCAAAATAATCTTACTAGTGAACTAGTGGGCGTTTTGTGGCTTACATGTTCACTAGTAAGCCTCAAAATGATCTTACTAGTGAACTAGTGGGCACATTTGTGGCCTTATATGTTCACTAGTAAGCGTCAAAATGATCTTACGAGTGAACCACTGGGCACATTTATGGCCTTATATGTTCACTAGTAAGCCTCAAAATGATCTTACTAGTGAACTAGTGGGCGTTTTGTGGCTTACATGTTCACTAGTAAGCCTCAAAATGATCTTACTAGTGAACTAGTGGGCGTATTGTGGCTTACATGTCAACTAGTAAGCCTCAAAATGATCTTACTAGTGAACTACTGGGCACATTTATGGCCTTATATGTTCACTAGTAAGCCTCAAAATAATCTTACTAGTGAACTAGTGGGCGTTTTGTGGCTTACATGTTCACTAGTAAGCCTCAAAATGATCTTACTAGTGAACTAGTGGGCGTATTGTGGCTTACATGTCAACTAGTAAGCCTCAAAATGATCTTACTAGTGAACTACTGGGCACATTTATGGCCTTATATGTTCACTAGTAAGCCTCAAAATAATCTTACTAGTGAACTAGTGGGCGTTTTGTGGCTTACATGTTCACTAGTAAGCCTCAAAATGATCTTACTAGTGGGCGTTTTGTGGTTTACATGTCAACTAGTAAGCCTCAAAATGATCTTACTAGTGGGCACATTTATGGCCTTATATGTTCACTAGTAAGCGTCAAAACGATCTTACTAGTGAACTAGTGGGCGTTTTGTGGCTTACATGTCAACTAGTAAGCCTTAAAAAATGATCTTACTAGTGAACTAGTGGGCGTTTTGTGGCTTACATGTTCACTAGTAAGCCTCAAAATGATCTTACTAGTGAACTAGTGGGCGTTTTTCGGCTTACATGTCAACTAGTGAGCCTCAAAATGAACTTACTCGTGAACTAGCGGGCACATTTATGGCCTTACATGTTCACTAGTAAGCGTCAAAATGATCTCACTAGTGTACTAGTGGGCACATTTATGGCCTTACATGTTCACTAGTAAGCGTCAAAATGATCTTACTAGTGAACTAGTGGGCGTTTTGCGGCTTACATGTCAACTAGTAAGCCTCAAAATGATCTTACTAGTGAACTAGTGGGCGTTTTGTGGCTTACATGTCAACTAGTAAGCCTCAAAATGATCTTACTAGTGGGCACATTTATGGCCTTATATGCTCACTAGTAAGCGTCAAAACGATCTTACTAGTGAACTAGTGGGCGTTTTGTGCCTTACATGTTCACTAGTAAGCGTCAAAACGATCTTACTAGTGAACTAGTGGGCGTTTTGTGGCTTACATGTTCACTAGTAAGCATCAAAATGATCTTACTAGTGAACTAGTGGGCGTATTGTGGCTTACATGTCAACTAGTAAGCCTTAAAAAATGATCTTACTAGTGAACTAGTGGGCGTTTTGTGGCTTACATGTTCCCTAGTAAGCCTCAAAATTACCTTACTAGTGAACTTGTGAGCGTTTTGTGGCTTACATCTTCACTAGTAAGCGACAAAATGATCTTACGAGTGAACTTGTGAGCGTTTTGTGGCTTACATCTTCACTAGTAAGCGTCAAAATGATCTTACTAGTGAACTAGTGGGCGTTTTGTGGCTTATATGTCAACTAGTAAGCCTCAAAATGATCTTACTAGTGAACTAGTGAACGTTTTGTGGCTTACATGTCAACTAGTAAGCCTCAAAATAATCTTACTAGTGAACTAGTGGGCGTTTTGTGGCTTACATGTTCACTAGTAAGCCTCAAAATGATCTTACTAGTGGGCGTTTTGTGGTTTACATGTCAACTAGTAAGCCTCAAAATGATCTTACTAGTGGGCACATTTATGGCCTTATATGTTCACTAGTAAGCGTCAAAACGATCTTACTAGTGAACTAGTGAGCGTTTTGTGGCTTACATGTTCACTAGTAAGCGTCACATCGACCTTACTAGTGAACTAGAGAGCGTTTTGTGGCTTACATCTTCACTAGTAAGCGTCAAAACGATCTTACTAGTGAACTAGTGGGCGTTCTGTGCCTTACATGTTCACTAGTAAGCGTCAAAACGATCTTACTAGTGAACTAGTAGGCGTTTTGTGGCTTACATGTTCACTAGTAAGCGTCAAAATGACCTTACTACTGAACTAGTGGGCGTTTTGTGGCTTACATGTTCACTAGTAAGCCTCAAAATGATCTTACTAGTGAACTAGTGGGCGTTTTGTGGCTTACATGTTCACTAGTAAGCCTCAAAATGATCTTACTAGTGAACTAGTGGGCGTTTTGTGGCTTACATGTTCACTAGTAAGCGTCAAAATGACCTTACTAGTGAACTAGTGGGCGTTTTGTGGCTTTATGTCAACTAGTAAGCCTCAAAATGATCTTACTAGTGAACTAGTGAGCGTTTTGTGGCTTACATGTCAACTAGTAAGCCTCAAAATAATCTTACTAGTGAACTAGTGGGCGTTTTGTGGCTTACATGTTCACTAGTAAGCCTCAAAATGATCTTACTAGTGAACTAGTGGGCACATTTGTGGCCTTATATGTTCACTAGTAAGCGTCAAAATGATCTTACGAGTGAACCACTGGGCACATTTATGGCCTTATATGTTCACTAGTAAGCCTCAAAATGATCTTACTAGTGAACTAGTGGGCGTTTTGTGGCTTACATGTTCACTAGTAAGCCTCAAAATGATCTTACTAGTGAACTAGTGGGCGTATTGTGGCTTACATGTCAACTAGTAAGCCTCAAAATGATCTTACTAGTGAACTACTGGGCACATTTATGGCCTTATATGTTCACTAGTAAGCCTCAAAATAATCTTACTAGTGAACTAGTGGGCGTTTTGTGGCTTACATGTTCACTAGTAAGCCTCAAAATGATCTTACTAGTGGGCGTTTTGTGGTTTACATGTCAAATAGTAAGCCTCAAAATGATCTTACTAGTGGGCACATTTATGGCCTTATATGCTCACTAGTAAGCGTCAAAGCGATCTTACTAGTGAACTAGTGAGCGTTTTGTGGCTTACATGTTCACTAGTAAGCGTCACATCGACCTTACTAGTGAACTAGTGAGCGTTTTGTGGCTTACATCTTCACTAGTAAGCGTCAAAACGATCTTACTAGTGAACTAGTGGGCGTTTTGTGCCTTACATGTTCACTAGTAAGCGTCAAAACGATCTTACTAGTGAACTAGTGGGCGTTTTGTGGCTTACATGTTCACTAGTAAGCCTCAAAATGATCTTACTAGTGAACTAGTGGGCGTATTGTGGCTTACATGTCAACTAGTAAGCCTTAAAAAATGATCTTACTAGTGAACTAGTGGGCGTTTTGTGGCTTACATGTTCCCTAGTAAGCCTCAAAATTACCTTACTAGTGAACTTGTGAGCGTTTTGTGGCTTACATCTTCACTAGTAAGCGACAAAATGATCTTACGAGTGAACTTGTGAGCGTTTTGTGGCTTACATCTTCACTAGTAAGCGTCAAAATGATCTTACTAGTGAACTAGTGGGCGTTTTGTGGCTTATATGTCAACTAGTAAGCCTCAAAATGATCTTACTAGTGAACTAGTGAACGTTTTGTGGCTTACATGTCAACTAGTAAGCCTCAAAATAATCTTACTAGTGAACTAGTGGGCGTTTTGTGGCTTACATGTTCACTAGTAAGCCTCAAAATGATCTTACTAGTGGGCGTTTTGTGGTTTACATGTCAACTAGTAAGCCTCAAAATGATCTTACTAGTGGGCACATTTATGGCCTTATATGTTCACTAGTAAGCGTCAAAACGATCTTACTAGTGAACTAGTGAGCGTTTTGTGGCTTACATGTTCACTAGTAAGCGTCACATCGACCTTACTAGTGAACTAGAGAGCGTTTTGTGGCTTACATCTTCACTAGTAAGCGTCAAAACGATCTTACTAGTGAACTAGTGGGCGTTCTGTGCCTTACATGTTCACTAGTAAGCGTCAAAACGATCTTACTAGTGAACTAGTAGGCGTTTTGTGGCTTACATGTTCACTAGTAAGCGTCAAAATGACCTTACTACTGAACTAGTGGGCGTTTTGTGGCTTACATGTTCACTAGTAAGCCTCAAAATGATCTTACTAGTGAACTAGTGGGCGTTTTGTGGCTTACATGTTCACTAGTAAGCCTCAAAATGATCTTACTAGTGAACTAGAGGGCGTTTTGTGGCTTACATGTTCACTAGTAAGCGTCAAAATGACCTTACTAGTGAACTAGTGGGCGTTTTGTGGCTTTATGTCAACTAGTAAGCCTCAAAATGATCTTACTAGTGAACTAGTGAGCGTTTTGTGGCTTACATGTCAACTAGTAAGCCTCAAAATAATCTTACTAGTGAACTAGTGGGCGTTTTGTGGCTTACATGTTCACTAGTAAGCCTCAAAATGATCTTACTAGTGAACTAGTGGGCACATTTGTGGCCTTATATGTTCACTAGTAAGCGTCAAAATGATCTTACGAGTGAACCACTGGGCACATTTATGGCCTTATATGTTCACTAGTAAGCCTCAAAATGATCTTACTAGTGAACTAGTGGGCGTTTTGTGGCTTACATGTTCACTAGTAAGCCTCAAAATGATCTTACTAGTGAACTAGTGGGCGTATTGTGGCTTACATGTCAACTAGTAAGCCTCAAAATGATCTTACTAGTGAACTACTGGGCACATTTATGGCCTTATATGTTCACTAGTAAGCCTCAAAATAATCTTACTAGTGAACTAGTGGGCGTTTTGTGGCTTACATGTTCACTAGTAAGCCTCAAAATGATCTTACTAGTGAACTAGTGGGCGTTTTTCGGCTTACATGTCAACTAGTGAGCCTCAAAATGAACTTACTCGTGAACTAGCGGGCACATTTATGGCCTTACATGTTCACTAGTAAGCGTCAAAATGATCTCACTAGTGTACTAGTGGGCACATTTATGGCCTTACATGTTCACTAGTAAGCGTCAAAATGATCTTACTAGTGAACTAGTGGGCGTTTTGCGGCTTACATGTCAACTAGTAAGCCTCAAAATGATCTTACTAGTGAACTAGTGGGCGTTTTGTGGCTTACATGTCAACTAGTAAGCCTCAAAATGATCTTACTAGTGGGCACATTTATGGCCTTATATGCTCACTAGTAAGCGTCAAAACGATCTTACTAGTGAACTAGTGGGCGTTTTGTGCCTTACATGTTCACTAGTAAGCGTCAAAACGATCTTACTAGTGAACTAGTGGGCGTTTTGTGGCTTACATGTTCACTAGTAAGCATCAAAATGATCTTACTAGTGAACTAGTGGGCGTATTGTGGCTTACATGTCAACTAGTAAGCCTTAAAAAATGATCTTACTAGTGAACTAGTGGGCGTTTTGTGGCTTACATGTTCCCTAGTAAGCCTCAAAATTACCTTACTAGTGAACTTGTGAGCGTTTTGTGGCTTACATCTTCACTAGTAAGCGACAAAATGATCTTACGAGTGAACTTGTGAGCGTTTTGTGGCTTACATCTTCACTAGTAAGCGTCAAAATGATCTTACTAGTGAACTAGTGGGCGTTTTGTGGCTTATATGTCAACTAGTAAGCCTCAAAATGATCTTACTAGTGAACTAGTGAACGTTTTGTGGCTTACATGTCAACTAGTAAGCCTCAAAATAATCTTACTAGTGAACTAGTGGGCGTTTTGTGGCTTACATGTTCACTAGTAAGCCTCAAAATGATCTTACTAGTGGGCACATTTATGGCCTTATATGTTCACTAGTAAGCGTCAAAACGATCTTACTAGTGAACTACTAGCGTCAAAACGATCTTACTAGTGAACTAGTGAGCGTTTTGTGGCTTACATGTTCACTAGTAAGCGTCACATCGACCTTACTAGTGAACTAGAGAGCGTTTTGTGGCTTACATCTTCACTAGTAAGCGTCAAAACGATCTTACTATTGAACTAGTGGGCGTTTTGTGGTTTACATGTCAACTAGTAAGCCTCAAAATGATCTTACTAGTGGGCACATTTATGGCCTTATATGTTCACTAGTAAGCGTCAAAACGATCTTACTAGTGAACTAGTGAGCGTTTTGTGGCTTACATGTTCACTAGTAAGCGTCACATCGACCTTACTAGTGAACTAGAGAGCGTTTTGTGGCTTACATCTTCACTAGTAAGCGTCAAAACGATCTTACTAGTGAACTAGTGGGCGTTCTGTGCCTTACATGTTCACTAGTAAGCGTCAAAACGATCTTACTAGTGAACTAGTAGGCGTTTTGTGGCTTACATGTTCACTAGTAAGCGTCAAAATGACCTTACTACTGAACTAGTGGGCGTTTTGTGGCTTACATGTTCACTAGTAAGCCTCAAAATGATCTTACTAGTGAACTAGTGGGCGTTTTGTGGCTTACATGTTCACTAGTAAGCCTCAAAATGATCTTACTAGTGAACTAGTGGGCGTTTTGTGGCTTACATGTTCACTAGTAAGCGTCAAAATGACCTTACTAGTGAACTAGTGGGCGTTTTGTGGCTTTATGTCAACTAGTAAGCCTCAAAATGATCTTACTAGTGAACTAGTGAGCGTTTTGTGGCTTACATGTCAACTAGTAAGCCTCAAAATAATCTTACTAGTGAACTAGTGGGCGTTTTGTGGCTTACATGTTCACTAGTAAGCCTCAAAATGATCTTACTAGTGAACTAGTGGGCACATTTGTGGCCTTATATGTTCACTAGTAAGCGTCAAAATGATCTTACGAGTGAACCACTGGGCACATTTATGGCCTTATATGTTCACTAGTAAGCCTCAAAATGATCTTACTAGTGAACTAGTGGGCGTTTTGTGGCTTACATGTTCACTAGTAAGCCTCAAAATGATCTTACTAGTGAACTAGTGGGCGTATTGTGGCTTACATGTCAACTAGTAAGCCTCAAAATGATCTTACTAGTGAACTACTGGGCACATTTATGGCCTTATATGTTCACTAGTAAGCCTCAAAATAATCTTACTAGTGAACTAGTGGGCGTTTTGTGGCTTACATGTTCACTAGTAAGCCTCAAAATGATCTTACTAGTGGGCGTTTTGTGGTTTACATGTCAAATAGTAAGCCTCAAAATGATCTTACTAGTGGGCACATTTATGGCCTTATATGTTCACTAGTAAGCGTCAAAACGATCTTACTAGTGAACTAGTGGGCGTTTTGTGGCTTACATGTCAACTAGTAAGCCTTAAAAAATGATCTTACTAGTGAACTAGTGGGCGTTTTGTGGCTTACATGTTCACTAGTAAGCCTCAAAATGATCTTACTAGTGAACTAGTGGGCGTTTTTCGGCTTACATGTCAACTAGTGAGCCTCAAAATGAACTTACTCGTGAACTAGCGGGCACATTTATGGCCTTACATGTTCACTAGTAAGCGTCAAAATGATCTCACTAGTGTACTAGTGGGCACATTTATGGCCTTACATGTTCACTAGTAAGCGTCAAAATGATCTTACTAGTGAACTAGTGGGCGTTTTGCGGCTTACATGTCAACTAGTAAGCCTCAAAATGATCTTACTAGTGAACTAGTGGGCGTTTTGTGGCTTACATGTTCACTAGTAAGCGTCAAAATGATCTTACTAGTGAACTAGTGGGCGTTTTGTGGCTTACATGTTCACTAGTAAGCCTCAAAATGATCTTACTAGTGAACTAGTGGGCGTATTGTGGCTTACATGTCAACTAGTAAGCCTCAAAATGATCTTACTAGTGAACTACTGGGCACATTTATGGCCTTATATGTTCACTAGTAAGCCTCAAAATAATCTTACTAGTGAAATAGTGGGCGTTTTGTGGCTTACATGTTCACTAGTAAGCCTCAAAATGATCTTACTAGTGGGCGTTTTGTGGTTTACATGTAAACTAGTAAGCCTCAAAATGATCTTACTAGTGGGCACATTTATGGCCTTATATGTTCACTAGTAAGCGTCAAAACGATCTTACTAGTGAACTAGTGGGCGTTTTGTGGCTTACATGTCAACTAGTAAGCCTTAAAAAATGATCTTACTAGTGAACTAGTGGGCGTTTTGTGGCTTACATGTTCACTAGTAAGCCTCAAAATTATCTTACTAATGAACTAGTGGGCGTATTGTGGCTTACATGTCAACTAGTAAGCCTCAAAATGATCTTACTAGTGAACTACTGGGCACATTTATGGCCTTATATGTTCACTAGTAAGCCTCAAAATAATCTTACTAGTGAACTAGTGGGCGTTTTGTGGCTTACATGTTCACTAGTAAGCCTCAAAATGATCTTACTAGTGGGCGTTTTGTGGTTTACATGTCAACTAGTAAGCCTCAAAACGATCTTACTAGTGAACTAGTGAGCGTTTTGTGGCTTACATGTTCACTAGTAAGCGTCACATCGACCTTACTAGTGAACTAGAGAGCGTTTTGTGGCTTACATCTTCACTAGTAAGCGTCAAAACGATCTTACTAGTGAACTAGTGGGCGTTCTGTGCCTTACATGTTCACTAGTAAGCGTCAAAACGATCTTACTAGTGAACTAGTAGGCGTTTTGTGGCTTACATGTTCACTAGTAAGCGTCAAAATGACCTTACTACTGAACTAGTGGGCGTTTTGTGGCTTACATGTTCACTAGTAAGCCTCAAAATGATCTTACTAGTGAACTAGTGGGCGTTTTGTGGCTTACATGTTCACTAGTAAGCCTCAAAATGATCTTACTAGTGAACTAGTGGGCGTTTTGTGGCTTACATGTTCACTAGTAAGCGTCAAAATGACCTTACTAGTGAACTAGTGGGCGTTTTGTGGCTTTATGTCAACTAGTAAGCCTCAAAATGATCTTACTAGTGAACTAGTGAGCGTTTTGTGGCTTACATGTCAACTAGTAAGCCTCAAAATAATCTTACTAGTGAACTAGTGGGCGTTTTGTGGCTTACATGTTCACTAGTAAGCCTCAAAATGATCTTACTAGTGAACTAGTGGGCACAGTTATGGCCTTATATGTTCACTAGTAAGCGTCAAAATGATCTTACGAGTGAACTGGTGGGCACATTTATGGCCTTATATGTTCACTAGTAAGCCTCAAAATGATCTTACTAGTGAACTAGTGGGCGTTTTGTGGCTTACATGTTCACTAGTAAGCCTCAAAATGATCTTACTAGTGAACTAGTGGGCGTATTGTGGCTTACATGTCAACTAGTAAGCCTCAAAATGATCTTACTAGTGAACTACTGGGCACATTTATGGCCTTATATGTTCACTAGTAAGCCTCAAAATAATCTTACTAGTGAACTAGTGGGCGTTTTGTGGCTTACATGTTCACTAGTAAGCCTCAAAATGATCTTACTAGTGGGCGTTTTGTGGTTTACATGTCAACTAGTAAGCCTCAAAATGATCTTACTAGTGGGCACATTTATGGCCTTATATGTTCACTAGTAAGCGTCAAAACGATCTTACTAGTGAACTAGTGGGCGTTTTGTGGCTTACATGTCAACTAGTAAGCCTTAAAAAATGATCTTACTAGTGAACTAGTGGGCGTTTTGTGGCTTACATGTTCACTAGTAAGCCTCAAAATGATCTTACTAGTGAACTAGTGGGCGTTTTTCGGCTTACATGTCAACTAGTGAGCCTCAAAATGAACTTACTCGTGAACTAGCGGGCACATTTATGGCCTTACATGTTCACTAGTAAGCGTCAAAATGATCTCACTAGTGTACTAGTGGGCACATTTATGGCCTTACATGTTCACTAGTAAGCGTAAAAATGATCTTACTAGTGAACTAGTGGGCGTTTTGCGGCTTACATGTCAACTAGTAAGCCTCAAAATGATCTTACTAGTGAACTAGTGGGCGTTTTGTGGCTTACATGTTCACTAGTAAGCGTCAAAATGATCTTACTAGTGAACTAGTGGGCGTTTTGTGGCTTACATGTTCACTAGTAAGCCTCAAAATGATCTTACTAGTGAACTAGTGGGCGTTTTGTGGCTTACATGTTCACTAGTAAGCGTCAAAATGACCTTACTTGCGAACTAGTGGGCGTTTTGCGGCTTATATGTCAACTAGTAAGCCTCAAACTAATCTTACTAGTGAACTAGTGGGCGTTTTGTGGCTTACATGTTCACTAGTAAGCCTCAAAATTATCTTACTAGTGGGCGTTTTGTGGTTTACATGTCAACTAGTAAGCTTCAAAATGATCTTACTAGTGGGCACATTTATGGCCTTATATGTTCACTAGTAAGCGTCAAAACGATCTTACTAGTGAACTAGTGAGCGTTTTGTGGCTTACATGTTCACTAGTAAGCGTCACATCAACCTTACTAGTGAAATAGTGAGCGTTTTGTGGCTTACATCTTCACTAGTAAGCCTCAAAACGATCTTACTAGTGAACTAGTGGGCGTTTTGTGGCTTACATGTTCACTATTAAGCGTCAAAACGATCTTACTAGTGAACTAATGGGCGTTTTGTGGCTTACATGTTCACTAGTAAGCGTCAAAATGACCTTAGTAGTGAACTAGTGGGCGTTTTGTGGCTTACATGTTCACTAGTAAGCGTCAAAATGACCTTACTAGTGAACTAGTGCCCTTTTTGTGGCTTATATGTTCACTAGTAAGCGTCAAAATGATCTTACGAGTGAACTAGTGGGCACATTTATGGCCTTATATGTTCACTAGTAAGCCTCAAAATGATCTTACTAGTGAACTAGTGGGCGTTTTGTGACTTACATGTCAACTAGTAAGCCTTAAAAATGATCTTACTAGTGAACTAGTGGGCGTTTTGTGGGTTACATGTTCCCTAGTAAGCGTCAAAATTACCTTACTAGTGAACTAGTGGGCGTTTTGTGGCTTATATGTCAACTAGTAAGCTTCAAAATGATCTTACTAGTGAACTAGTGAGCGTTTTGTGGCTTACATGTCAACTAGTAAGCCTCAAAATAATCTTACTAGTGAACTAGTGGGCGTTTTGTGGCTTACATGTTCACTAGTAAGCCTCAAAATGATCTTACTAGTGAACTAGTGGGCACATTTATGGTCTTATATGTTCACTAGTAAGCGTCAAAATGATCTTACGAGTGAACTACTGGGCACATTTATGGCCTTATATGTTCACTAGTAAGCCTCAACATGATCTTACTAGTGAACTACTGGGCGTTTTGTGGCTTACATGTCAACTAGTAAGCCTCAAAATGATCTTACTAGTGAACTAGTGGGCGTTTTATGGCTTACATGTTCACTAGTAAGCCTCAATATGATCTTACTAGTGAACTAGTGGGCGTTTTGTGGCTTACATGTTCACTAGTAAGCCTCAAAATGATCTTACTAGTGAACTAGTGGGCGTTTTGCGGCTTACATGTCAACTAGTGAGCCTCAAAATGAACTTACTAGTGAACTAGCGGGCACATTTCTGGCCTTACATGTTCACTAGTAAGCGTCAAAATGATCACACTAGTGAACTAGTGGGCGTTTTGTGGCTAACATGTCAACTAGTAAGCCTCAAAATGATCTTACTAGTGAACTAGTGGGCGTTTTGCGGCTTACATGTTCACTAGTAAGCGTCAAAATGATCTTACGAGTGAACTAGTGGGCACATTTATGGCCTTATATGTTCACTAGTAAGCCTCAAAATGATCTTACTAGTGAACTAGTGGGCGTTTTGTGGCTTACATGTCAACTAGTAAGCCTTAAAAAATGATCTTACTAGTGAACTAGTGGGCGTTTTGTGGCTTACATGTTCCCTAGTAAGCGTCAAAATTACCTTACTAGTGAACTTGTGAGCGTTTTGTGGCTTACATCTTCACTAGTAAGCGTCAAAATGATCTTACTAGTAAACTGGTGGGCGTTTTGTGGCTTACATGTCAACTAGTAAGCCTCAAAATGATCTTACTAGTGAACTAGTGGGCGTTTTGTGGCTTACATGTCAACTAGTAAGCCTCAAAATGATCTTACTAGTGAACTAGTGGGCGTTTTGTGGCTTACATGTTCACTAGTAGGCCTCAAAATGATCTTACTAGTGGGCGTTTTGTGGTTTACATGTCAACTAGTAAGCCTCAAAATGATCTTACAAGTGGGCACATTTATGGCCTTATATGTTCACTAGTAAGCGTCAAAACGATCTTACTAGTGAACTAGTGAGCGTTTTGTGGCTTACATGTTCACTAGTAAGCGTCACATCGACCTTACTAGTGAACTAGTGAGCGTTTTGTGGCTTACATCTTCACTAGTAAGCGTCAAAACGATCTTACTAGTGAACTAGTGGGCGTTTTGTGGCTTACATGTTCACTAGTAAGCGTCAAAATGACCTTACTAGCGTTTTGTGGCTTACATGGTCACTAGTAAACGTCAAAATGACCTTACTAGTGAACTAGTGAGCGTTTTGTGGCTTACATGTTCACGAGTAAGCCTCAAAATGATCTTACTAGTGAACTAGTGGGCGTTTTGTGGCTTACATGTCAACTAGTGAGCCTCAAAATGATCTTACTAGTGAACTAGTGGGCGTTTTGTGGCTTACATGTTCACTGGTAAGCGTCAAAATGATCTTACTAGTGAACTAGTGGGCGTTTTGTGGCTTACATGTTCACTAGTAAGCGTCAAAATGATCTTACTAGTGAACTAGTGGGCGTTTTGTGGCTTACATGTTCACTAGTAAGCGTCAAAATGACTTACTAGTGAACTAGTGAGCGTTTTGTGGCTTACATGTTCACTAGTAAGCCTCAAAATGATCTTACTAGTGAACTAGTGGGCGTTTTGCGGCTTACATGTCAACTAGTAAGCCTCAAAATGATCTTACTAGTGAACTAGTGGGCGTTTTGTGGCTTACATGTTCACTAGTAAGCGACAAAATGATCTTACTAGTGAACTAGTGGGCGTTTTGTGGCTTACATGTTCACTAGTAAGCGTCAAAATGATCTTACGAGTGAACTAGTGGGCACATTTATGGCCTTATATGTTCACTAGTAAGCCTCAAAATGATCTTACTAGTGAACTAGTGGGCGTTTTGTGGCTTACATGTCAACTAGTAAGCCTTAAAAAATGATCTTACTAGTGAACTAGTGGGCGTTTTGTGGCTTACATGTTCCCTAGTAAGCGTCAAAATTACCTTACTAGTGAACTTGTGAGCGTTTTGTGGCTTACATCTTCACTAGTAAGCGTCAAAATGATCTTACTAGTGAACTGGTGGGCGTTTTGTGGCTTACATGTTCACTAGTAAGCGTCAAAATGACCTTACTAGTGAACTAGTGGGCGTTTTGTGGCTTACATGTCAACTAGTAAGTCTCAAAATAATCTTACTAGTGAACTAGTGGGCGTTTTGTGGCTTACATGTTCACTAGTAAGCCTCAAAATGATCTTACTAGTGAACTAGTGGGCGTTTTGTGGCTTACATGTTCACTAGTAAGCCTCAAAATGATCTTACTAGTGAACTAGTGGGCGTTTTGCGGCTTACATGTACACTAGTGAGCCTCAAAATGAACTTACTAGTGAACTAGCGGGCGTTTTGCGGCTTACATGTCAACTAGTAAGCCTTAAAATGATCTTACTAGTGAACTAGTGGGCGTTTTGTGGCTTACATGTTCACTAGTAAGCGTCAAAATGATCTTACTAGTAAACTGGTGGGCGTTTTGTGGCTTACATGTCAACTAGTAAGCCTCAAAATGATCTTACTAGTGAACTAGTGGGCGTTTTGTGGCTTACATGTCAACTAGTAAGCCTCAAAATGATCTTACTAGTGAACTAGTGGGCGTTTTGTGGCTTACATGTTCACTAGTAGGCCTCAAAATGATCTTACTAGTGGGCGTTTTGTGGTTTACATGTCAACTAGTAAGCCTCAAAATGATCTTACAAGTGGGCACATTTATGGCCTTATATGTTCACTAGTAAGCGTCAAAACGATCTTACTAGTGAACTAGTGAGCGTTTTGTGGCTTACATGTTCCCTAGTAAGCGTCAAAATTACCTTACTAGTGAACTTGTGAGCGTTTTGTGGCTTACATCTTCACTAGTAAGCGTCAAAATGACCTTACTAGCGTTTTGTGGCTTACATGGTCACTAGTAAACGTCAAAATGACCTTACTAGTGAACTAGTGAGCGTTTTGTGGCTTACATGTTCACTAGTAAGCCTCAAAATGATCTTACTAGTGAACTAGTGGGCGTTTTGTGGCTTACATGTCAACTAGTGAGCCTCAAAATGATCTTACTAGTGAACTAGTGGGCGTTTTGTGGCTTACATGTTCACTGGTAAGCGTCAAAATGATCTTACTAGTGAACTAGTGGGCGTTTTGTGGCTTACATGTTCACTAGTAAGCGTCAAAATGATCTTACTAGTGAACTAGTGGGCGTTTTGTGGCTTACATGTTCACTAGTAAGCGACAAAATGACTTACTAGTGAACTAGTGAGCGTTTTGTGGCTTACATGTTCACTAGTAAGCCTCAAAATGATCTTACTAGTGAACTAGTGGGCGTTTTGTGGCTTACATTTTCAGTAGTAAGCGTCAAAATAATCTTATTAGTGAACTAGTGGGCGTTTTGCGGCTTACATGTCAACTAGTAAGCATCAAAATGATCTTACTAGTGAACTAGTGGGCGTTTTGTGGCTTACATGTCAACTAGTAAGCCTTAAAAAATGATCTTACTAGTGAACTAGTGGGCGTTTTGTGGCTTACATGTTCCCTAGTAAGCGTCAAAATTACCTTACTAGTGAACTTGTGAGCGTTTTGTGGCTTACATCTTCACTAGTAAGCGTCAAAATGATCTTACTAGTGAACTGGTGGGCGTTTTGTGGCTTACATGTTCACTAGTAAGCGTCAAAATGACCTTACTAGTGAACTAGTGGGCGTTTTGTGGCTTACATGTCAACTAGTAAGCCTCAAAATAATCTTACTAGTGAACTAGTGGGCGTTTTGTGGCTTACATGTTCACTAGTAAGCCTCAAAATGATCTTACTAGTGGGCGTTTTGTAGTTTACATGTCAACTAGTAAGCCTCAAAATGATCTTACGAGTGGGCACATTGATGGCCTTATATGTTCCCTAGTAAGCGTCAAAATTACCTTACTAGTGAACTTGTGAGCGTTTTGTGGCTTACATCTTCACTAATAAGCGTCAAAATGATCTTACTAGTGAACTAGTGGGCGTTTTGTGGGTTACATGTTCACTAGTAAGCGTCAAAATGACTTTACTAGTGAACTAGTGGGCGTTTTGTGGCTTATATGTCAACTAGTAAGCCTCAAAATGATCTTACTACTGAGCGTTTTGTGGCTTACATGTCAACTAGTAAGCCTCAAAATAATCTTACTAGTGAACTAGTGGGCACATTTATGGCCTTATATGTTCACTAGTAAGCATCAAAATGATCTTACGAGTGAACTACTGGCCACATTTATGGCCTTATATGTTCACTAGTAAGCCTCAAAATGATCTTACTAGTGAACTACTGGGCGTTTTGTGGCTTACATGTCAACTAGTAAGCCTCAAAATGATCTTACTAGTGAACTAGTGGGCGTTTTATGGCTTACATGTTCACTAGTAAGCCTCAAAATGATCTTACTAGTGAACTAGTGGGCGTTTTGTGGCTTACATGTTCACTAGTAAGCGTCAAAATGACTTACTAGTGAACTAGTTAGCGTTTTGTGGCTTACATGTTCACTAGTAAACCTCAAAATGATCTTACTAGTGAACTAGTGTCTAGTAAGCCTCAAAATAATCTTACTAGTGAACTAGTGGGCGTTTTGTGGCTTACATGTTCACTAGTAAGCCTCAAAATGATCTTACTAGTGAACTAGTGGGCACATTTATGGCCTTATATGTTCACTAGTAAGCGTCAAAATGATCTTACGAGTGAACTACTGGGCACATTTATGGCCTTATATGTTCACTAGTAAGCCTCAAAATGATCTTACTAGTGAACTACTGGGCGTTTTGTGGCTTACATGTCAACTAGTAAGCCTCAAAATGGTCTTACTAGTGAACTAGTGGGCGTTTTGTGGCTTACATGTTCACTAGTAAGCCTCAAAATGATCTTACTAGTGAACTAGTGGGCGTATTGTGGCTTACATGTCAACTAGTAAGCCTCAAAATGACCTTACTAGTGAACTAGTGGGCGTTTTGTGGCTTACATGTTCACTAGTAAGCCTCAAAATGATCTTACTAGTGAACTAGTGGGCGTTTTGTGGCTTACATGTTCACTAGTAAGCCTCAAAATGATCTTACTAGTGAACTAGTGGGCGTTTTGCGGCTTACATGTCAACTAGTGAGCCTCAAAATGAACTTACTAGTGAACTAGCGGGCACATTTCTGGCCTTACATGTTCACTAGTAAGCGTCAAAATGATCACACTAGTGAACTAGTGGGCGTTTTGTGGCTAACATGTCAACTAGTAAGCCTCAAAATGATCTTACTAGTGAACTAGTGGGCGTTTTGCGGCTTACATGTTAACTAGTAAGCGTCAAAATGATCTTACGAGTGAACTAGTGGGCACATTTATGGCCTTATATGTTCACTAGTAAGCCTCAAAATGATCTTACTAGTGAACTAGTGGGCGTTTTGTGGCTTACATGTCAACTAGTAAGCCTTAAAAAATGATCTTACTAGTGAACTAGTGGGCGTTTTGTGGCTTACATGTTCCCAAGTAAGCGTCAAAATTACCTTACTAGTGAACTTGTGAGCGTTTTGTGGCTTACATCTTCACTAGTAAGCGTCAAAATGATCTTACTAGTGAACTGGTGGGCGTTTTGTGGCTTACATGTTCACTAGTAAGCGTCAAAATGACCTTACTAGTGAACTAGTGGGCGTTTTGTGGCTTACATGTCAACTAGTAAGCCTCAAAATAATCTTACTAGTGAACTAGTGGGCGTTTTGTGGCTTACATGTTCACTAGTAAGCCTCAAAATGATCTTACTAGTGGGCGTTTTGTGGTTTACATGTCAACTAGTAAGCCTCAAAATGATCTTACTAGTGGGCACATTGATGGCCTTATATGTTCACTAGTAAGCGTCAAAACGATCTTACTAGTGAACTAGTGAGCGTTTTGTGGCTTACATGTTCACTAGTAAGTGTCACATCGACCTTACTAGTGAATTAGTGAGCGTTTTGTGGCTTACATCTTCACTAGTAAGCGTCAAAACGATCTTACTAGTGAACTAGTGGGCGTTTTGTGGCTTACATCTTCACTAGTAAGCGTCAAAACGATCTTACTAGTGAACTAGTGGGCGTTTTGTGGCTTACATGTTCCCTAGTAAGCGTCAAAATTACCTTACTAGTGAACTTGTGAGCGTTTTGTGGCTTACATCTTCACTAGTAAGCGTCAAAATGATCTTACTAGTGAACTGGTGGGCGTTTTGTGGCTTACATGTTCATTAGTAAGCATCAAAACGATCTTACTAGTGAACTAGTGGGCGTTTTGTGGCTTACATGTCAACTAGTAAGCCTTAAGAAATGATCTTACTAGTGAACTAGTGGGCGTTTTGTGGCTTACATGTCAACTAGTAAGCCTCCAAATAATCTTACTAGTGAACGTTTTGTAGCTTACATGTTCACTCGTAAGCCTCAAAATGATCTTACTAGTGGGCGTTTTGTGGTTTACATGTGAACTAGTAAGCCTCAAAATGACCTTACTAGTGAACTAGTGGGCGTTTTGTGGCTTACATGTTCACTAGTAAGCCTCAAAATGATCTTACTAGTGAACTAGTGGGCGTTTTGTGGCTTACATGTTCACTAGTAAGCCTCAAAATGATCTTACTAGTGAACTAGTGGGCGTTTTGTGGCTTACATGTTCACTAGTAAGCCTCAAAATGATCTTAATAGTGAACTAGTGGGCGTATTGTGGCTTACATGTCAACTAGTAAGCCTTAAAAAATGATCTTACTAGTGAACTAGTGGGCGTTTTGTGGCTTACATGTTCCCTAGTAAGCCTCAAAATTACCTTACTAGTGAACTTGTGAGCGTTTTGTGGCTTACATCTTCACTAGTAAGCGTCAAAATGATCTTACGAGTCAACTTGTGAGCGTTTTGTGGCTTACATCTTCACTAGTAAGCGTCAAAATGATCTTACTAGTGAACTAGTGGGCGTTTTGTGGCTTATATGTCAACTAGTAAGCCTCAAAATGATCTTACTAGTGAACTAGTGAACGTTTTGTGGCTTACATGTCAACTAGTAAGCCTCAAAATAATCTTACTAGTGAACTAGTGGGCGTTTTGTGGTTTACATGTCAACTAGTAAGCCTCAAAATGATCTTACTAGTGGGCACATTTATGGCCTTATAAGTTCACTAGTAAGCGTCAAAACGATCTTACTAGTGAACTAGTGAGCGTTTTGTGGCTTACATGTTCACTAGTAAGCGTCACATCGACCTTACTAGTGAACTAGAGAGCGTTTTGTGGCTTACATCTTCACTAGTAAGCGTCAAAACGATCTTACTAGTGAACTAGTGGGCGTTTTGTGCCTTACATGTTCACTAGTAAGCGTCAAAACGATGTTACTAGTGAACTAGTGGGCGTTTTGTGGCTTACATGTTCACTAGTAAGCGTCAAAATGACCTTACTACTGAACTAGTGGGCGTTTTGTGGCTTACATGTTCACTAGTAAGCCTCAAAATGATCTTACTAGTGAACTAGTGGGCGTTTTGTGGCTTACATGTTCACTAGTAAGCCTCAAAATGATCTTACTAGTGAACTAGTGGGCGTTTTGTGGCTTACACGTTCACTAGTAAGCATCAAAATGATCTTACTAGTGAACTAGTGGGCGTATTGTGGCTTACATGTCAACTAGTAAGCCTTAAAAAATGATCTTACTAGTGAACTAGTGGGCGTTTTGTGGCTTACATGTTCCCTAGTAAGCCTCAAAATGATCTTACGAGTGAACTTGTGAGCGTTTTGTGGCTTACATCTTCACTAGTAAGCGTCAAAATGATCTTACTAGTGAACTAGTGGGCGTTTTGTGGCTTACATGTTCACTAGTAAGCCTCAAAATGATCTTACTAGTGAACTAGTGGGCGTTTTGTAGCTTACATGTTCACTAGTAAGCCTCAAAATGATCTTACTAGTGAACTAGTGGGCGTTTTGTGGCTTACATGTTCACTAGTAAGCCTCAAAATGATCTTACTAGTGAACTAGTGGGCGTTTTGTGGCTTACATGTTCACTAGTAAGCCTCAAAATGATCTTACTAGTGGGCGTTTTGTGGTTTACATGTCAACTAGTAAGCCTCAAAATGATCTTACTAGTGGGCACATTTATGGCCTTATAAGTTCACTAGTAAGCGTCAAAACGATCTTACTAGTGAACTAGTGAGCGTTTTGTGGCTTACATGTTCACTAGTAAGCGTCACATCGACCTTACTAGTGAACTAGAGAGCGTTTTGTGGCTTACATCTTCACTAGTAAGCGTCAAAACGATCTTACTAGTGAACTAGTGGGCGTTTTGTGCCTTACATGTTCACTAGTAAGCGTCAAAACGATGTTACTAGTGAACTAGTGGGCGTTTTGTGGCTTACATGTTCACTAGTAAGCGTCAAAATGACCTTACTACTGAACTAGTGGGCGTTTTGTGGCTTACATGTTCACTAGTAAGCCTCAAAATGATCTTACTAGTGAACTAGTGGGCGTTTTGTGGCTTACATGTTCACTAGTAAGCCTCAAAATGATCTTACTAGTGAACTAGTGGGCGTTTTGCGGCTTACATGTCAACTAGTGAGCCTCAAAATGAACTTACTAGTGAACTAGCGGGCCCATTTATGGCCTTACATGTTCACTAGTAAGCGTCAAAATGATCTCACTAGTGAACTAGTGGGCACATTTATGGCCTTACATGTTCACTAGTAAGCGTCAAAATGATCTTACTAGTGAACTAGTGGGCGTTTTGTGGCTTACATGTTCACTAGTAAGCGTCAAATACCTTACTAGTGTACTACTGAGCGTTTTGTGGCTTATATGTTCACTAGTAAGCGTCAAAATGATCTTACGAGTGAACTAGTGGGCACATTTATGGCCTTATATGTTCACTAGTAAGCCTCAAAATGATCTTACTCGTGAACTAGTGCGCGTTTCGTGGCTTACATGTCAACTAGTAAGCCTCAAAATGATCTTACTAGTGAACGAGTGGTCGTTTTGTGGCTTACATGTTCACTAGTAAGAGTCGAAATGACCTTACGAGTGAACTAGTGAGCGTTTTTTGGCTTACATGTCAACTAGTAAGCGTCAAAATGATCTTACGAGTGAACTAGTGGGCGTTTTGTGGCTTACATGTTCACTAGTAAACCTCAAAATGATCTTACTAGTGAACTAGTGGGCGTTTTGTGGCTTACATGTTCACTAGTAAGCGTCAAAATGACCTTACTAGTGAACTAGTGGGCGTTTTGTGGCTTACATGTTCACTAGTAAGCCTCAAAATGATCTTACTAGTGAACTAGTGGGCCTTTTGTGGCTTCCATGTTCACTAGTAAGCCTCAAAATGATCTTACGAGTGAACTAGTGGGCGTTTTGTGGCTTACATGTTCACTAGTAAGCGTCAAAATGACCTTACTAGTGAACTAGTGAGCGTTTTGTGGCTTACATGTTCACTAGTAAGCCTCAAAATAATCTTACTAGTGAACTAGTAGGCGATTTGTGGCTTACATGTCAACTAGTGAGCCTCAAAATGAACTTACTAGTGAACTAGCGGGCGTTTTGTGGCTTACATGTTCACTAGTAAGCGTCAAAATGATCTTACTAGTGAACTAGTGGGCGTTTTGTGGCTTACATGTTCCCTAGTAAGCGTCAAAATTACCTTACTAGTGAACTTGTGAGCGTTTTGTGGCTTACATCTTTACTAGTAAGCGTCAAAATGATCTTACTAGTGAACTAGTGGGCGTTTTGTGGCTTACATGTTCACTAGTAAGCGTCAAAATGACCTTACTTGCGAACTAGTGGGCGTTTTGCGGCTTATATGTCAACTAGTAAGCCTCAAACTAATCTTACTAGTGAACTAGTGGGCGTTTTGTGGCTTACATGTTCACTAGTAAGCCTCAAAATTATCTTACTAGTGGGCGTTTTGTGGTTTACATGTCAACTAGTAAGCTTCAAAATGATCTTACTAGTGGGCACATTTATGGCCTTATATGTTCACTAGTAAGCGTCAAAACGATCTTACTAGTGAACTAGTGAGCGTTTTGTGGCTTACATGTTCACTAGTAAGCGTCACATCAACCTTACTAGTGAAATAGTGAGCGTTTTGTGGCTTACATCTTCACTAGTAAGCCTCAAAACGATCTTACTAGTGAACTAGTGGGCGTTTTGTGGCTTACATGTTCACTATTAAGCGTCAAAACGATCTTACTAGTGAACTAATGGGCGTTTTGTGGCTTACATGTTCACTAGTAAGCGTCAAAATGACCTTAGTAGTGAACTAGTGGGCGTTTTGTGGCTTACATGTTCACTAGTAAGCGTCAAAATGACCTTACTAGTGAACTAGTGCCCTTTTTGTGGCTTATATGTTCACTAGTAAGCGTCAAAATGATCTTACGAGTGAACTAGTGGGCACATTTATGGCCTTATATGTTCACTAGTAAGCCTCAAAATGATCTTACTAGTGAACTAGTGGGCGTTTTGTGACTTACATGTCAACTAGTAAGCCTTAAAAATGATCTTACTAGTGAACTAGTGGGCGTTTTGTGGGTTACATGTTCCCTAGTAAGCGTCAAAATTACCTTACTAGTGAACTAGTGGGCGTTTTGTGGCTTATATGTCAACTAGTAAGCTTCAAAATGATCTTACTAGTGAACTAGTGAGCGTTTTGTGGCTTACATGTCAACTAGTAAGCCTCAAAATAATCTTACTAGTGAACTAGTGGGCGTTTTGTGGCTTACATGTTCACTAGTAAGCCTCAAAATGATCTTACTAGTGAACGAGTGGGCACATTTATGGTCTTATATGTTCACTAGTAAGCGTCAAAATGATCTTACGAGTGAACTACTGGGCACATTTATGGCCTTATATGTTCACTAGTAAGCCTCAACATGATCTTACTAGTGAACTACTGGGCGTTTTGTGGCTTACATGTCAACTAGTAAGCCTCAAAATGATCTTACTAGTGAACTAGTGGGCGTTTTATGGCTTACATGTTCACTAGTAAGCCTCAATATGATCTTACTAGTGAACTAGTGGGCGTTTTGTGGCTTACATGTTCACTAGTAAGCCTCAAAATGATCTTACTAGTGAACTAGTGGGCGTTTTGCGGCTTACATGTCAACTAGTGAGCCTCAAAATGAACTTACTAGTGAACTAGCGGGCACATTTCTGGCCTTACATGTTCACTAGTAAGCGTCAAAATGATCACACTAGTGAACTAGTGGGCGTTTTGTGGCTAACATGTCAACTAGTAAGCCTCAAAATGATCTTACTAGTGAACTAGTGGGCGTTTTGCGGCTTACATGTTCACTAGTAAGCGTCAAAATGATCTTACGAGTGAACTAGTGGGCACATTTATGGCCTTATATGTTCACTAGTAAGCCTCAAAATGATCTTACTAGTGAACTAGTGGGCGTTTTGTGGCTTACATGTCAACTAGTAAGCCTTAAAAAATGATCTTACTAGTGAACTAGTGGGCGTTTTGTGGCTTACATGTTCCCTAGTAAGCGTCAAAATTACCTTACTAGTGAACTTGTGAGCGTTTTGTGGCTTACATCTTCACTAGTAAGCGTCAAAATGATCTTACTAGTAAACTGGTGGGCGTTTTGTGGCTTACATGTCAACTAGTAAGCCTCAAAATGATCTTACTAGTGAACTAGTGGGCGTTTTGTGGCTTACATGTCAACTAGTAAGCCTCAAAATGATCTTACTAGTGAACTAGTGGGCGTTTTGTGGCTTACATGTTCACTAGTAGGCCTCAAAATGATCTTACTAGTGGGCGTTTTGTGGTTTACATGTCAACTAGTAAGCCTCAAAATGATCTTACAAGTGGGCACATTTATGGCCTTATATGTTCACTAGTAAGCGTCAAAACGATCTTACTAGTGAACTAGTGAGCGTTTTGTGGCTTACATGTTCACTAGTAAGCGTCACATCGACCTTACTAGTGAACTAGTGAGCGTTTTGTGGCTTACATCTTCACTAGTAAGCGTCAAAACGATCTTACTAGTGAACTAGTGGGCGTTTTGTGGCTTACATGTTCACTAGTAAGCGTCAAAATGACCTTACTAGCGTTTTGTGGCTTACATGGTCACTAGTAAACGTCAAAATGACCTTACTAGTGAACTAGTGAGCGTTTTGTGGCTTACATGTTCACGAGTAAGCCTCAAAATGATCTTACTAGTGAACTAGTGGGCGTTTTGTGGCTTACATGTCAACTAGTGAGCCTCAAAATGATCTTACTAGTGAACTAGTGGGCGTTTTGTGGCTTACATGTTCACTGGTAAGCGTCAAAATGATCTTACTAGTGAACTAGTGGGCGTTTTGTGTCTTACATGTTCACTAGTAAGCGTCAAAATGATCTTACTAGTGAACTAGTGGGCGTTTTGTGGCTTACATGTTCACTAGTAAGCGTCAAAATGACTTACTAGTGAACTAGTGAGCGTTTTGTGGCTTACATGTTCACTAGTAAGCCTCAAAATGATCTTACTAGTGAACTAGTGGGCGTTTTGTGGCTTACATGTCAACTAGTAAGCATCAAAATGATCTTACTAGTGAACTAGTGGGCGTTTTGTGGCTTACATGTTCACTAGTAAGCGACAAAATGATCTTACTAGTGAACTAGTGGGCGTTTTGTGGCTTACATGTTCACTAGTAAGCGTCAAAATGATTTTACGAGTGAACTAGTGGGCACATTTATGGCCTTATATGTTCACTAGTAAGCCTCAAAATGATCTTACTAGTGAACTAGTGGGCGTTTTGTGGCTTACATGTCAACTAGTAAGCCTTAAAAAATGATCTTACTAGTGAACTAGTGGGCGTTTTGTGGCTTACATGTTCCCTAGTAAGCGTCAAAATTACCTTACTAGTGAACTTGTGAGCGTTTTGTGGCTTACATCTTCACTAGTAAGCGTCAAAATGATCTTACTAGTGAACTGGTGGGCGTTTTGTGGCTTACATGTTCACTAGTAAGCGTCAAAATGACCTTACTAGTGAACTAGTGGGCGTTTTGTGGCTTACATGTCAACTAGTAAGTCTCAAAATAATCTTACTAGTGAACTAGTGGGCGTTTTGTGGCTTACATGTTCACTAGTAAGCCTCAAAATGATCTTACTAGTGAACTAGTGGGCGTTTTGTGGCTTACATGTTCACTAGTAAGCCTCAAAATGATCTTACTAGTGAACTAGTGGGCGTTTTGCGGCTTACATGTACACTAGTGAGCCTCAAAATGAACTTACTAGTGAACTAGCGGGCGTTTTGCGGCTTACATGTCAACTAGTAAGCCTTAAAATGATCTTACTAGTGAACTAGTGGGCGTTTTGTGGCTTACATGTTCACTAGTAAGCGTCAAAATGATCTTACTAGTAAACTGGTGGGCGTTTTGTGGCTTACATGTCAACTAGTAAGCCTCAAAATGATCTTACTAGTGAACTAGTGGGCGTTTTGTGGCTTACATGTCAACTAGTAAGCCTCAAAATGATCTTACTAGTGAACTAGTGGGCGTTTTGTGGCTTACATGTTCACTAGTAGGCCTCAAAATGATCTTACTAGTGGGCGTTTTGTGGTTTACATGTCAACTAGTAAGCCTCAAAATGATCTTACAAGTGGGCACATTTATGGCCTTATATGTTCACTAGTAAGCGTCAAAACGATCTTACTAGTGAACTAGTGAGCGTTTTGTGGCTTACATGTTCCCTAGTAAGCGTCAAAATTACCTTACTAGTGAACTTGTGAGCGTTTTGTGGCTTACATCTTCACTAGTAAGCGTCAAAATGACCTTACTAGCGTTTTGTGGCTTACATGGTCACTAGTAAACGTCAAAATGACCTTACTAGTGAACTAGTGAGCGTTTTGTGGCTTACATGTTCACTAGTAAGCCTCAAAATGATCTTACTAGTGAACTAGTGGGCGTTTTGTGGCTTACATGTCAACTAGTGAGCCTCAAAATGATCTTACTAGTGAACTAGTGGGCGTTTTGTGGCTTACATGTTCACTGGTAAGCGTCAAAATGATCTTACTAGTGAACTAGTGGGCGTTTTGTGGCTTACATGTTCACTAGTAAGCGTCAAAATGATCTTACTAGTGAACTAGTGGGCGTTTTGTGGCTTACATGTTCACTAGTAAGCGACAAAATGACTTACTAGTGAACTAGTGAGCGTTTTGTGGCTTACATGTTCACTAGTAAGCCTCAAAATGATCTTACTAGTGAACTAGTGGGCGTTTTGTGGCTTACATTTTCAGTAGTAAGCGTCAAAATAATCTTATTAGTGAACTAGTGGGCGTTTTGCGGCTTACATGTCAACTAGTAAGCATCAAAATGATCTTACTAGTGAACTAGTGGGCGTTTTGTGGCTTACATGTCAACTAGTAAGCCTTAAAAAATGATCTTACTAGTGAACTAGTGGGCGTTTTGTGGCTTACATGTTCCCTAGTAAGCGTCAAAATTACCTTACTAGTGAACTTGTGAGCGTTTTGTGGCTTACATCTTCACTAGTAAGCGTCAAAATGATCTTACTAGTGAACTGGTGGGCGTTTTGTGGCTTACATGTTCACTAGTAAGCGTCAAAATGACCTTACTAGTGAACTAGTGGGCGTTTTGTGGCTTACATGTCAACTAGTAAGCCTCAAAATAATCTTACTAGTGAACTAGTGGGCGTTTTGTGGCTTACATGTTCACTAGTAAGCCTCAAAATGATCTTACTAGTGGGCGTTTTGTAGTTTACATGTCAACTAGTAAGCCTCAAAATGATCTTACGAGTGGGCACATTGATGGCCTTATATGTTCCCTAGTAAGCGTCAAAATTACCTTACTAGTGAACTTGTGAGCGTTTTGTGGCTTACATCTTCACTAATAAGCGTCAAAATGATCTTACTAGTGAACTAGTGGGCGTTTTGTGGGTTACATGTTCACTAGTAAGCGTCAAAATGACTTTACTAGTGAACTAGTGGGCGTTTTGTGGCTTATATGTCAACTAGTAAGCCTCAAAATGATCTTACTACTGAGCGTTTTGTGGCTTACATGTCAACTAGTAAGCCTCAAAATAATCTTACTAGTGAACTAGTGGGCACATTTATGGCCTTATATGTTCACTAGTAAGCATCAAAATGATCTTACGAGTGAACTACTGGCCACATTTATGGCCTTATATGTTCACTAGTAAGCCTCAAAATGATCTTACTAGTGAACTACTGGGCGTTTTGTGGCTTACATGTCAACTAGTAAGCCTCAAAATGATCTTACTAGTGAACTAGTGGGCGTTTTATGGCTTACATGTTCACTAGTAAGCCTCAAAATGATCTTACTAGTGAACTACTGGGCGTTTTGTGGCTTACATGTTCACTAGTAAGCCTCAAAATGATCTTACTAGTGAACTAGTGGGCGTATTGTGGCTTACATGTCAACTAGTAAGCCTCAAAATGATCTTACTAGTGAACTACTGGGCACATTTATGGCCTTATATGTTCACTAGTAAGCGTCAAAACGATCTTACGAGTGAACTAGTGGGCGTTTTGTGGCTTACATGTTCACTAGTAAGCGTCAAAATGACTTACTAGTGAACTAGTTAGCGTTTTGTGGCTTACATGTTCACTAGTAAACCTCAAAATGATCTTACTAGTGAACTAGTGTCTAGTAAGCCTCAAAATAATCTTACTAGTGAACTAGTGGGCGTTTTGTGGCTTACATGTTCACTAGTAAGCCTCAAAATGATCTTACTAGTGAACTAGTGGGCACATTTATGGCCTTATATGTTCACTAGTAAGCGTCAAAATGATCTTACGAGTGAACTACTGGGCACATTTATGGCCTTATATGTTCACTAGTAAGCCTCAAAATGATCTTACTAGTGAACTACTGGGCGTTTTGTGGCTTACATGTCAACTAGTAAGCCTCAAAATGGTCTTACTAGTGAACTAGTGGGCGTTTTGTGGCTTACATGTTCACTAGTAAGCCTCAAAATGATCTTACTAGTGAACTAGTGGGCGTATTGTGGCTTACATGTCAACTAGTAAGCCTCAAAATGACCTTACTAGTGAACTAGTGGGCGTTTTGTGGCTTACATGTTCACTAGTAAGCCTCAAAATGATCTTACTAGTGAACTAGTGGGCGTTTTGTGGCTTACATGTTCACTAGTAAGCCTCAAAATGATCTTACTAGTGAACTAGTGGGCGTTTTGCGGCTTACATGTCAACTAGTGAGCCTCAAAATGAACTTACTAGTGAACTAGCGGGCACATTTCTGGCCTTACATGTTCACTAGTAAGCGTCAAAATGATCACACTAGTGAACTAGTGGGCGTTTTGTGGCTAACATGTCAACTAGTAAGCCTCAAAATGATCTTACTAGTGAACTAGTGGGCGTTTTGCGGCTTACATGTTAACTAGTAAGCGTCAAAATGATCTTACGAGTGAACTAGTGGGCACATTTATGGCCTTATATGTTCACTAGTAAGCCTCAAAATGATCTTACTAGTGAACTAGTGGGCGTTTTGTGGCTTACATGTCAACTAGTAAGCCTTAAAAAATGATCTTACTAGTGAACTAGTGGGCGTTTTGTGGCTTACATGTTCCCAAGTAAGCGTCAAAATTACCTTACTAGTGAACTTGTGAGCGTTTTGTGGCTTACATCTTCACTAGTAAGCGTCAAAATGATCTTACTAGTGAACTGGTGGGCGTTTTGTGGCTTACATGTTCACTAGTAAGCGTCAAAATGACCTTACTAGTGAACTAGTGGGCGTTTTGTGGCTTACATGTCAACTAGTAAGCCTCAAAATAATCTTACTAGTGAACTAGTGGGCGTTTTGTGGCTTACATGTTCACTAGTAAGCCTCAAAATGATCTTACTAGTGGGCGTTTTGTGGTTTACATGTCAACTAGTAAGCCTCAAAATGATCTTACTAGTGGGCACATTGATGGCCTTATATGTTCACTAGTAAGCGTCAAAACGATCTTACTAGTGAACTAGTGAGCGTTTTGTGGCTTACATGTTCACTAGTAAGTGTCACATCGACCTTACTAGTGAATTAGTGAGCGTTTTGTGGCTTACATCTTCACTAGTAAGCGTCAAAACGATCCTACTAGTGAACTAGTGGGCGTTTTGTGGCTTACATCTTCACTAGTAAGCGTCAAAACGATCTTACTAGTGAACTAGTGGGCGTTTTGTGGCTTACATGTTCCCTAGTAAGCGTCAAAATTACCTTACTAGTGAACTTGTGAGCGTTTTGTGGCTTACATCTTCACTAGTAAGCGTCAAAATGATCTTACTAGTGAACTGGTGGGCGTTTTGTGGCTTACATGTTCATTAGTAAGCATCAAAACGATCTTACTAGTGAACTAGTGGGCGTTTTGTGGCTTACATGTCAACTAGTAAGCCTTAAGAAATGATCTTACTAGTGAACTAGTGGGCGTTTTGTGGCTTACATGTCAACTAGTAAGCCTCCAAATAATCTTACTAGTGAACGTTTTGTAGCTTACATGTTCACTCGTAAGCCTCAAAATGATCTTACTAGTGGGCGTTTTGTGGTTTACATGTGAACTAGTAAGCCTCAAAATGACCTTACTAGTGAACTAGTGGGCGTTTTGTGGCTTACATGTTCACTAGTAAGCCTCAAAATGATCTTACTAGTGAACTAGTGGGCGTTTTGTGGCTTACATGTTCACTAGTAAGCCTCAAAATGATCTTACTAGTGAACTAGTGGGCGTTTTGTGGCTTACATGTTCACTAGTAAGCCTCAAAATGATCTTAATAGTGAACTAGTGGGCGTATTGTGGCTTACATGTCAACTAGTAAGCCTTAAAAAATGATCTTACTAGTGAACTAGTGGGCGTTTTGTGGCTTACATGTTCCCTAGTAAGCCTCAAAATTACCTTACTAGTGAACTTGTGAGCGTTTTGTGGCTTACATCTTCACTAGTAAGCGTCAAAATGATCTTACGAGTCAACTTGTGAGCGTTTTGTGGCTTACATCTTCACTAGTAAGCGTCAAAATGATCTTACTAGTGAACTAGTGGGCGTTTTGTGGCTTATATGTCAACTAGTAAGCCTCAAAATGATCTTACTAGTGAACTAGTGAACGTTTTGTGGCTTACATGTCAACTAGTAAGCCTCAAAATAATCTTACTAGTGAACTAGTGGGCGTTTTGTGGTTTACATGTCAACTAGTAAGCCTCAAAATGATCTTACTAGTGGGCACATTTATGGCCTTATAAGTTCACTAGTAAGCGTCAAAACGATCTTACTAGTGAACTAGTGAGCGTTTTGTGGCTTACATGTTCACTAGTAAGCGTCACATCGACCTTACTAGTGAACTAGAGAGCGTTTTGTGGCTTACATCTTCACTAGTAAGCGTCAAAACGATCTTACTAGTGAACTAGTGGGCGTTTTGTGCCTTACATGTTCACTAGTAAGCGTCAAAACGATGTTACTAGTGAACTAGTGGGCGTTTTGTGGCTTACATGTTCACTAGTAAGCGTCAAAATGACCTTACTACTGAACTAGTGGGCGTTTTGTGGCTTACATGTTCACTAGTAAGCCTCAAAATGATCTTACTAGTGAACTAGTGGGCGTTTTGTGGCTTACATGTTCACTAGTAAGCCTCAAAATGATCTTACTAGTGAACTAGTGGGCGTTTTGTGGCTTACACGTTCACTAGTAAGCATCAAAATGATCTTACTAGTGAACTAGTGGGCGTATTGTGGCTTACATGTCAACTAGTAAGCCTTAAAAATGATCTTACTAGTGAACTAGTGGGCGTTTTGTGGCTTACATGTTCCCTAGTAAGCCTCAAAATGATCTTACGAGTGAACTTGTGAGCGTTTTGTGGCTTACATCTTCACTAGTAAGCGTCAAAATGATCTTACTAGTGAACTAGTGGGCGTTTTGTGGCTTACATGTTCACTAGTAAGCCTCAAAATGATCTTACTAGTGAACTAGTGGGCGTTTTGTAGCTTACATGTTCACTAGTAAGCCTCAAAATGATCTTACTAGTGAACTAGTGGGCGTTTTGTGGCTTACATGTTCACTAGTAAGCCTCAAAATGATCTTACTAGTGAACTAGTGGGCGTTTTGTGGCTTACATGTTCACTAGTAAGCCTCAAAATGATCTTACTAGTGGGCGTTTTGTGGTTTACATGTCAACTAGTAAGCCTCAAAATGATCTTACTAGTGGGCACATTAATGGCCTTATAAGTTCACTAGTAAGCGTCAAAACGATCTTACTAGTGAACTAGTGAGCGTTTTGTGGCTTACATGTTCACTAGTAAGCGTCACATCGACCTTACTAGTGAACTAGAGAGCGTTTTGTGGCTTACATCTTCACTAGTAAGCGTCAAAACGATCTTACTAGTGAACTAGTGGGCGTTTTGTGCCTTACATGTTCACTAGTAAGCGTCAAAACGATGTTACTAGTGAACTAGTGGGCGTTTTGTGGCTTACATGTTCACTAGTAAGCGTCAAAATGACCTTACTACTGAACTAGTGGGCGTTTTGTGGCTTACATGTTCACTAGTAAGCCTCAAAATGATCTTACTAGTGAACTAGTGGGCGTTTTGTGGCTTACATGTTCACTAGTAAGCCTCAAAATGATCTTACTAGTGAACTAGTGGGCGTTTTGTGGCTTACATGTTCACTAGTAAGCCTCAAAATGATCTTACTAGTGAACTAGTGGGCGTATTGTGGCTTACATGTCAACTAGTAAGCCTTAAAAAATGATCTTACTAGTGAACTAGTGGGCGTTTTGTGGCTTACATGTTCACTGGTAAGCGTCAAAATGATCTTACTAGTGAACTAGTGGGCGTTTTGTGGCTTACATGTTCACTAGTAAGCGTCAAAATGATCTTACTAGTGAACTAGTGGGCGTTTTGTGGCTTACATGTTCACTAGTAAGCGACAAAATGACTTACTAGTGAACTAGTGAGCGTTTTGTGGCTTACATGTTCACTAGTAAGCCTCAAAATGATCTTACTAGTGAACTAGTGGGCGTTTTGTGGCTTACATTTTCAGTAGTAAGCGTCAAAATAATCTTATTAGTGAACTAGTGGGCGTTTTGCGGCTTACATGTCAACTAGTAAGCATCAAAATGATCTTACTAGTGAACTAGTGGGCGTTTTGTGGCTTACATGTCAACTAGTAAGCCTTAAAAAATGATCTTACTAGTGAACTAGTGGGCGTTTTGTGGCTTACATGTTCCCTAGTAAGCGTCAAAATTACCTTACTAGTGAACTTGTGAGCGTTTTGTGGCTTACATCTTCACTAGTAAGCGTCAAAATGATCTTACTAGTGAACTGGTGGGCGTTTTGTGGCTTACATGTTCACTAGTAAGCGTCAAAATGACCTTACTAGTGAACTAGTGGGCGTTTTGTGGCTTACATGTCAACTAGTAAGCCTCAAAATAATCTTACTAGTGAACTAGTGGGCGTTTTGTGGCTTACATGTTCACTAGTAAGCCTCAAAATGATCTTACTAGTGGGCGTTTTGTAGTTTACATGTCAACTAGTAAGCCTCAAAATGATCTTACGAGTGGGCACATTGATGGCCTTATATGTTCCCTAGTAAGCGTCAAAATTACCTTACTAGTGAACTTGTGAGCGTTTTGTGGCTTACATCTTCACTAATAAGCGTCAAAATGATCTTACTAGTGAACTAGTGGGCGTTTTGTGGGTTACATGTTCACTAGTAAGCGTCAAAATGACTTTACTAGTGAACTAGTGGGCGTTTTGTGGCTTATATGTCAACTAGTAAGCCTCAAAATGATCTTACTACTGAGCGTTTTGTGGCTTACATGTCAACTAGTAAGCCTCAAAATAATCTTACTAGTGAACTAGTGGGCACATTTATGGCCTTATATGTTCACTAGTAAGCATCAAAATGATCTTACGAGTGAACTACTGGCCACATTTATGGCCTTATATGTTCACTAGTAAGCCTCAAAATGATCTTACTAGTGAACTACTGGGCGTTTTGTGGCTTACATGTCAACTAGTAAGCCTCAAAATGATCTTACTAGTGAACTAGTGGGCGTTTTATGGCTTACATGTTCACTAGTAAGCCTCAAAATGATCTTACTAGTGAACTACTGGGCGTTTTGTGGCTTACATGTTCACTAGTAAGCCTCAAAATGATCTTACTAGTGAACTAGTGGGCGTATTGTGGCTTACATGTCAACTAGTAAGCCTCAAAATGATCTTACTAGTGAACTACTGGGCACATTTATGGCCTTATATGTTCACTAGTAAGCGTCAAAACGATCTTACGAGTGAACTAGTGGGCGTTTTGTGGCTTACATGTTCACTAGTAAGCGTCAAAATGACTTACTAGTGAACTAGTTAGCGTTTTGTGGCTTACATGTTCACTAGTAAACCTCAAAATGATCTTACTAGTGAACTAGTGTCTAGTAAGCCTCAAAATAATCTTACTAGTGAACTAGTGGGCGTTTTGTGGCTTACATGTTCACTAGTAAGCCTCAAAATGATCTTACTAGTGAACTAGTGGGCACATTTATGGCCTTATATGTTCACTAGTAAGCGTCAAAATGATCTTACGAGTGAACTACTGGGCACATTTATGGCCTTATATGTTCACTAGTAAGCCTCAAAATGATCTTACTAGTGAACTACTGGGCGTTTTGTGGCTTACATGTCAACTAGTAAGCCTCAAAATGGTCTTACTAGTGAACTAGTGGGCGTTTTGTGGCTTACATGTTCACTAGTAAGCCTCAAAATGATCTTACTAGTGAACTAGTGGGCGTATTGTGGCTTACATGTCAACTAGTAAGCCTCAAAATGACCTTACTAGTGAACTAGTGGGCGTTTTGTGGCTTACATGTTCACTAGTAAGCCTCAAAATGATCTTACTAGTGAACTAGTGGGCGTTTTGTGGCTTACATGTTCACTAGTAAGCCTCAAAATGATCTTACTAGTGAACTAGTGGGCGTTTTGCGGCTTACATGTCAACTAGTGAGCCTCAAAATGAACTTACTAGTGAACTAGCGGGCACATTTCTGGCCTTACATGTTCACTAGTAAGCGTCAAAATGATCACACTAGTGAACTAGTGGGCGTTTTGTGGCTAACATGTCAACTAGTAAGCCTCAAAATGATCTTACTAGTGAACTAGTGGGCGTTTTGCGGCTTACATGTTAACTAGTAAGCGTCAAAATGATCTTACGAGTGAACTAGTGGGCACATTTATGGCCTTATATGTTCACTAGTAAGCCTCAAAATGATCTTACTAGTGAACTAGTGGGCGTTTTGTGGCTTACATGTCAACTAGTAAGCCTTAAAAAATGATCTTACTAGTGAACTAGTGGGCGTTTTGTGGCTTACATGTTCCCAAGTAAGCGTCAAAATTACCTTACTAGTGAACTTGTGAGCGTTTTGTGGCTTACATCTTCACTAGTAAGCGTCAAAATGACCTTACTAGTGAACTAGTGGGCGTTTTGTGGCTTACATGTCAACTAGTAAACCTCAAAATAATCTTACTAGTGAACTAGTGGGCGTTTTGTGGCTTACATGTTCACTAGTAAGCCTCAAAATGATCTTACTAGTGGGCGTTTTGTGGTTTACATGTCAACTAGTAAGCCTCAAAATGATCTTACTAGTGGGCACATTGATGGCCTTATATGTTCACTAGTAAGCGTCAAAACGATCTTACTAGTGAACTAGTGAGCGTTTTGTGGCTTACATGTTCACTAGTAAGTGTCACATCGACCTTACTAGTGAATTAGTGAGCGTTTTGTGGCTTACATCTTCACTAGTAAGCGTCAAAACGATCTTACTAGTGAACTAGTGGGCGTTTTGTGGCTTACATCTTCACTAGTAAGCGTCAAAACGATCTTACTAGTGAACTAGTGGGCGTTTTGTGGCTTACATGTTCCCTAGTAAGCGTCAAAATTACCTTACTAGTGAACTTGTGAGCGTTTTGTGGCTTACATCTTCACTAGTAAGCGTCAAAATGATCTTACTAGTGAACTGGTGGGCGTTTTGTGGCTTACATGTTCATTAGTAAGCATCAAAACGATCTTACTAGTGAACTAGTGGGCGTTTTGTGGCTTACATGTCAACTAGTAAGCCTTAAGAAATGATCTTACTAGTGAACTAGTGGGCGTTTTGTGGCTTACATGTCAACTAGTAAGCCTCCAAATAATCTTACTAGTGAACGTTTTGTAGCTTACATGTTCACTCGTAAGCCTCAAAATGATCTTACTAGTGGGCGTTTTGTGGTTTACATGTGAACTAGTAAGCCTCAAAATGACCTTACTAGTGAACTAGTGGGCGTTTTGTGGCTTACATGTTCACTAGTAAGCCTCAAAATGATCTTACTAGTGAACTAGTGGGCGTTTTGTGGCTTACATGTTCACTAGTAAGCCTCAAAATGATCTTACTAGTGAACTAGTGGGCGTTTTGTGGCTTACATGTTCACTAGTAAGCCTCAAAATGATCTTAATAGTGAACTAGTGGGCGTATTGTGGCTTACATGTCAACTAGTAAGCCTTAAAAAATGATCTTACTAGTGAACTAGTGGGCGTTTTGTGGCTTACATGTTCCCTAGTAAGCCTCAAAATTACCTTACTAGTGAACTTGTGAGCGTTTTGTGGCTTACATCTTCACTAGTAAGCGTCAAAATGATCTTACGAGTCAACTTGTGAGCGTTTTGTGGCTTACATCTTCACTAGTAAGCGTCAAAATGATCTTACTAGTGAACTAGTGGGCGTTTTGTGGCTTATATGTCAACTAGTAAGCCTCAAAATGATCTTACTAGTGAACTAGTGAACGTTTTGTGGCTTACATGTCAACTAGTAAGCCTCAAAATAATCTTACTAGTGAACTAGTGGGCGTTTTGTGGTTTACATGTCAACTAGTAAGCCTCAAAATGATCTTACTAGTGGGCACATTTATGGCCTTATAAGTTCACTAGTAAGCGTCAAAACGATCTTACTAGTGAACTAGTGAGCGTTTTGTGGCTTACATGTTCACTAGTAAGCGTCACATCGACCTTACTAGTGAATTAGAGAGCGTTTTGTGGCTTACATCTTCACTAGTAAGCGTCAAAACGATCTTACTAGTGAACTAGTGGGCGTTTTGTGCCTTACATGTTCACTAGTAAGCGTCAAAACGATGTTACTAGTGAACTAGTGGGCGTTTTGTGGCTTACATGTTCACTAGTAAGCGTCAAAATGACCTTACTACTGAACTAGTGGGCGTTTTGTGGCTTACATGTTCACTAGTAAGCCTCAAAATGATCTTACTAGTGAACTAGTGGGCGTTTTGTGGCTTACATGTTCACTAGTAAGCCTCAAAATGATCTTACTAGTGAACTAGTGGGCGTTTTGTGGCTTACACGTTCACTAGTAAGCATCAAAATGATCTTACTAGTGAACTAGTGGGCGTATTGTGGCTTACATGTCAACTAGTAAGCCTTAAAAAATGATCTTACTAGTGAACTAGTGGGCGTTTTGTGGCTTACATGTTCCCTAGTAAGCCTCAAAATGATCTTACGAGTGAACTTGTGAGCGTTTTGTGGCTTACATCTTCACTAGTAAGCGTCAAAATGATCTTACTAGTGAACTAGTGGGCGTTTTGTGGCTTACATGTTCACTAGTAAGCCTCAAAATGATCTTACTAGTGAACTAGTGGGCGTTTTGTAGCTTACATGTTCACTAGTAAGCCTCAAAATGATCTTACTAGTGAACTAGTGGGCGTTTTGTGGCTTACATGTTCACTAGTAAGCCTCAAAATGATCTTACTAGTGAACTAGTGGGCGTTTTGTGGCTTACATGTTCACTAGTAAGCCTCAAAATGATCTTACTAGTGGGCGTTTTGTGGTTTACATGTCAACTAGTAAGCCTCAAAATGATCTTACTAGTGGGCACATTTATGGCCTTATAAGTTCACTAGTAAGCGTCAAAACGATCTTACTAGTGAACTAGTGAGCGTTTTGTGGCTTACATGTTCACTAGTAAGCGTCACATCGACCTTACTAGTGAACTAGAGAGCGTTTTGTGGCTTACATCTTCACTAGTAAGCGTCAAAACGATCTTACTAGTGAACTAGTGGGCGTTTTGTGCCTTACATGTTCACTAGTAAGCGTCAAAACGATGTTACTAGTGAACTAGTGGGCGTTTTGTGGCTTACATGTTCACTAGTAAGCGTCAAAATGACCTTACTACTGAACTAGTGGGCGTTTTGTGGCTTACATGTTCACTAGTAAGCCTCAAAATGATCTTACTAGTGAACTAGTGGGCGTTTTGTGGCTTACATGTTCACTAGTAAGCCTCAAAATGATCTTACTAGTGAACTAGTGGGCGTTTTGTGGCTTACATGTTCACTAGTAAGCCTCAAAATGATCTTACTAGTGAACTAGTGGGCGTATTGTGGCTTACATGTCAACTAGTAAGCCTTAAAAAATGATCTTACTAGTGAACTAGTGGGCGTTTTGTGGCTTACATGTTCCCTAGTAAGCCTCAAAATTACCTTACTAGTGAACTTGTGAGCGTTTTGTGGCTTACATCTTCACTAGTAAGCGTCAAAATGATCTTACGAGTGAACTTGTGAGCGTTTTGTGGCTTACATCTTCACTAGTAAGCGTCAAAATGATCTTACTAGTGAACTAGTGGGCGTTTTGTGGCTTACATGTTCACTAATAAGCCTCAAAATGATCTTACTAGTGAACTAGTGGGCGTTTTGTGGCTTACATGTTCACTAGTAAGCCTCAAAATGATCTTACTAGTGAACTAGTTGGCGTTTTGTGGCTTACATGTTCACTAGTAAGCCTCAAAATGATCTTACTAGTGAACTAGTGGGCGTATTGTGGCTTACATGTCAACTAGTAAGCCTTAAAAAATGATCTTACTAGTGAACTAGTGGGCGTTTTGTGGCTTACATGTTCCCTAGTAAGCCTCAAAATTACCTTACTAGTGAACTTGTGAGCGTTTTGTGGCTTACATCTTCACTAGTAAGCGTCAAAATGATCTTACGAGTGAACTTGTGAGCGTTTTGTGGCTTACATCTTCACTAGTAAGCGTCAAAATGATCTTACTAGTGAACTAGTGGGCGTTTTGTGGCTTACATGTTCACTAGTAAGCGTCAAAATGACCTTACTAGTGAACTAGTGGGCGTTTTGTGGCTTATATGTCAACTAGTAAGCGTCAAAATGATCTTACTAGTGAACTAGTGAACGTTTTGTGGCTTACATGTCAACTAGTAAGCCTCAAAATAATCTTACAAGTGAACTAGTGGGCGTTTTGTGGCTTACATGTTCACTAGTAAGCCTCAAAATGATCTTACTAGTGGGCGTTTTGTGGTTTACATGTCAACTCGTAAGCCTCAAAATCATCTTACTAGTGGGCACATTTATACCCTTATAAGTTCATTAGTAAGCGTCAAAACGATCTTACTAGTGAACTAGTGAGCGTTTTGTGGCTTACATGTTCACTAGTAAGCGTCACATCGACCTTACTAGTGAACTAGAGAGCGTTTTGTGGCTTACAGCTTCACTAGTAAGCGTCAAAACGATCTTACTAGTGAACTAGTGGGCGTTTTGTGCCTTACATGTTCACTAGTAAGCGTCAAAACGATCTTACTAGTGAACTAGTGGGCGTTTTGTGGCTTACATGTTCACTAGTAAGCGTCAAAATGACCTTACTACTGAACTAGTGGGCGTTTTGTGGCTTACATGTTCACTAGTAAGCCTCAAAATGATCTTACTAGTGAACTAGTGGGCGTTTTGTGGCTTACATGTTCACTAGTAAGCCTCAAAATGATCTTACTAGTGAACTAGTGGGCGTTTTGTGGCTTACATGTTCACTAGTAAGCGTCAAAATGACCTTACTAGTGAACTAGTGGGCGTTTTGTGGCTTATATGTCAACTAGTAAGCCTCAAAATGATCTTACTAGTGAACTAGTGAGCGTTTTGTGGCTTACATGTCAACTAGTAAGCCTCCAAATAATCTTACTAGTGAACTAGTGGGCGTTTTGTGGCTTACATGTTCACTAGTAAGCCTCAAAATGATCTTACTAGTGGGCGTTTTGTGGTTTACATGTCAACTAGTAAGCCTAAAAATGATCTTACTAGTGGGCACATTTATGGCCTTATATGCTCACTAATAAGCGTCAAAACGATCTTACTAGTGAACTAGTGAGCGTTTTGTGGCTTACATGTTCTCTAGTAAGCGTCACATCGACCTTACTAGTGAACTAGTGAGCGTTTTGTGGCTTACATCTTCACTAGTAAGCGTCAAAACGATCTTACTAGTGAACTAGTGGGCGTTTTGTGCCTTACATGTTCACTAGTAAGCGTCAAAACGATCTTACTAGTGAACTAGTGGGCGTTTTGTGGCTTACATGTCAACTAGTAAGCCTTAAAAATTATCTTACTAGTGAACTAGTGGGCGTTTTGTGGCTTACATGCTCCCTAGTAAGCCTCAAAATGATCTTACTAGTGGGCGTTTTGTGGTTTACATGTCAATTAGTAAGCCTCAAAATGATCTTACTAGTGGGCACATTTATGGCCTTATATGTCAACTAGTAAGCCTTAAAAATGATCTTACTAGTGAACTAGTGGGCGTTTTGTGGCTTACATGCTCCCTAGTAAGCCTCAAAATGATCTTACTAGTGGGCGTTTTGTGGCTTACATGTTCACTAGTAAGCCTCAAAATGATCTTACTAGTGAACTAGTGGGCGTTTTGCGGCTTACATGTCAACTAGTGAGCCTCAAAATGAACTTACTCGTGAACTAGCGGGCACATTTATGGCCTTACATGTTCACTAGTAAGCGTCAAAATGATCTCACTAGTGTACTAGTGGGCACATTTATGGCCTTACATGTTCACTAGTAAGCGTCAAAATGATCTTACTAGTGAACTAGTGGGCGTTTTGCGGCTTACATGTCAACTAGTAAGCCTCAAAATGATCTTACTAGTGAACTAGTGGGCGTTTTGCGGCTTACATGTCAACTAGTAAGCCTCAAAATGATCTTACGAGTGAACTAGTGGGCGTTTATCGGCTTACATGTCAACTAGTAAGCCTCAAAATTACCTTACTCGTGAACCAGTGAGCGTTTTGTGGCTTACATGTTCACTAGTAAGCGTCAAAATGACCTTACTAGTGAACTAGTGAGCGTTTTGTGGCTTACATGTTCACTAGTAAGCGTCAAATCGACCTTACTAGTAAACTAGTGAGCATTTTGTGGCTTACATGTTCACTAGTAAGCGTCAAAATGACCTTACTAGTGAATTAGTGAGCGTTTTGTGGCTTACATGTTCACTAGTAAGCGGCAAAATTACCTTACTAGTGAACTCGTGGGCGTTTTGTGGCTTACATGTTCACTAGTAAGCGTCAAAATGATCTTACGAGTGAACTAGTGGGCACATTTATGGCCTTATATGTTCACTAGTAAGCCTCAAAATGATCTTACTAGTGAACTAGTGGGCGTTTTGTGGCTTACATGTTCACTAGTAAGCCTCAAAATGATCTTACTAGTGAACTAGTGGGCGTTTTGTGGCTTACATGTTTACTAGTAAGCGTCAAAATGACATTACTAGTGAACGAGTGGGCGTTTTTTGGCTTATATGTTCACTAGTAAGCGTCAAAATGATCTTACGAGTGAACTAGTGGGCACATTTATGGGCTTATATGTTCACTAGTAAGCCTCAAAATGATTTTACTAGTGAACTAGTGGGCGTTTTGTGGCTTACATGTTAACTAGTAAGCCTCAAAATGATCTTACTAGTGAACGAGTGGGCGTTTTGTGGCTTACATGTTCACTAGTAAGAGTCGAAATGACCTTACGAGTGAACTAGTGAGCGTTTTTTGGCTTACATGTCAACTAGTAAGCCTCAAAATTATCTTACTAGTGAACTAGTGGGCATATTTATGGCCTTATATGTTCACTAGTAAGCATCAAAATGATCTTACTAGTGAACTAGTGGGCGTTTTGTGGCTTACATGTTCACTAGTAAGCATCAAAATGACCTTACTATTGAACTAGTGAGGGTTTTATGGCTTACATCTTCACTAGTAAGGGTCAAAATGACCTTACTAGTGAACTAGTGGGCGTTTTGTGGCTTACATGTTCACTAGCAAGCCTCAAAATGATCTTACTAGTGAACAAGTGGGCGTTTTGTGGCTTACATGTCAACTAGTAAGCCTCAAAATGATCTTACTAGTGAACTAGTGGGCGTTTTGTGGCTTACATGTTCACTAGTAAGCGTCAAATACCTTACTAGTGTACTACTGAGCGTTTTGTGGCTTATATGTTCACTAGTAAGCGTCAAAATGATCTTACGAGTGAACTAGTGGGCACATTTATGGCCTTATATGTTCACTAGTAAGCCTCAAAATGATCTTACTCGTGAACCAGTGCGCGTTTCGTGGCTTACATGTCAACTAGTAAGCCTCAAAATGATCTTACTAGTGAACGAGTGGTCGTTTTGTGGCTTACATGTTCACTAGTAAGAGTCGAAATGACCTTACGAGTGAACTAGTGAGCGTTTTTTGGCTTACATGTCAACTAGTAAGCGTCAAAATGATCTTACGAGTGAACTAGTGGGCGTTTTGTGGCTTACATGTTCACTAGTAACCCTCAAAATGATCTTACTAGTGAACTAGTGGGCGTTTTGTGGCTTACATGTTCACTAGTAAGCGTCAAAATGACCTTACTAGTGAACTAGTGGGCGTTTTGTGGCTTACATGTTCACGAGTAAGCCTCAAAATGATCTTACTAGTGAACTAGTGGGCCTTTTGTGGCTTACATGTTCACTAGTAAGCCTCAAAATGATCTTACGAGTGAACTAGTGGGCGTTTTGTGGCTTACATGTTCACTAGTAAGCGTCAAAATGACCTTACTAGTGAACTAGTGAGCGTTTTGTGGCTTACATGTTCACTAGTAAGCCTCAAAATAATCTTACTAGTGAACTAGTAGGCGATTTGTGGCTTACATGTGAAATAGTGAGCCTCAAAATGAACTTACTAGTGAACTAGCGGGCGTTTTGTGGCTTACATGTTCACTAGTAAGCGTCAAAATGATCTTACTAGTGAACTAGTGGGCGTTTTGTGGCTTAAATGTTCACTAGTAAGCCTCAAAATGATCTGACTAGTGAACTAGTGGACGTTTTGTGGCTTACTTGTTCACCAGTAAGCGTCAAAATGACTTACTAGTGAACTAGTGAGCGTTTTGTGGCTTACATGTTCACTAGTAAGCCTCAAAATGATCTTACTAGTGAACTAGTGGGCGTTTTGTGGCTTACATGTTCAGTAGTAAGCGTCAAAATAATCTTATTAGTGAACTAGTGGGCGTTTTGCGGCTTACATGTTAACTAGTAAGCCTCAAAATGATCTTACTAGTGAACTAGTGGGCGTTTTGCGGCTTACATGTCAAATAGTAAGCCTCAAAATGATCTTACTAGTGAACTAGTGGGCGTTTTGCGGCTTACATGTCAACTAGTGAGCCTCAAAATGAACTTACTAGTGAACTAGCGGGCCCATTTATGGCCTTACATGTTCACTAGTAAGCGTCAAAATGATCTCACTAGTGAACTAGTGGGCACATTTATGGCCTTACATGTTCACTAGTAAGCGTCAAAATGATCTTACTAGTGAACTAGTGGGCGTTTTGTGGCTTACATGTTCACTAGTAAGCGTCAAATACCTTACTAGTGTACTACTGAGCGTTTTGTGGCTTATATGTTCACTAGTAAGCGTCAAAATGATCTTACGAGTGAACTAGTGGGCACATTTATGGCCTTATATGTTCACTAGTAAGCCTCAAAATGATCTTACTCGTGAACTAGTGCGCGTTTCGTGGCTTACATGTCAACTAGTAAGCCTCAAAATGATCTTACTAGTGAACGAGTGGTCGTTTTGTGGCTTACATGTTCACTAGTAAGAGTCGAAATGACCTTACGAGTGAACTAGTGAGCGTTTTTTGGCTTACATGTCAACTAGTAAGCGTCAAAATGATCTTACGAGTGAACTAGTGGGCGTTTTGTGGCTTACATGTTCACTAGTAAACCTCAAAATGATCTTACTAGTGAACTAGTGGGCGTTTTGTGGCTTACATGTTCACTAGTAAGCGTCAAAATGACCTTACTAGTGAACTAGTGGGCGTTTTGTGGCTTACATGTTCACTAGTAAGCCTCAAAATGATCTTACTAGTGAACTAGTGGGCCTTTTGTGGCTTACATGTTCACTAGTAAGCCTCAAAATGATCTTACGAGTGAACTAGTGGGCGTTTTGTGGCTTACATGTTCACTAGTAAGCGTCAAAATGACCTTACTAGTGAACTAGTGAGCGTTTTGTGGCTTACATGTTCACTAGTAAGCCTCAAAATAATCTTACTAGTGAACTAGTAGGCGATTTGTGGCTTACATGTCAACTAGTGAGCCTCAAAATGAACTTACTAGTGAACTAGCGGGCGTTTTGTGGCTTACATGTTCACTAGTAAGCGTCAAAATGATCTTACTAGTGAACTAGTGGGCGTTTTGTGGCTTAAATGTTCACTAGTAAGCCTCAAAATGATCTGACTAGTGAACTAGTGGGCGTTTTGTGGCTTACTTGTTCACCAGTAAGCGTCAAAATGACATACTAGTGAACTAGTGAGCGTTTTGTGGCTTACATGTTCACTAGTAAGCCTCAAAATGATCTTACTAGTGAACGAGTGGGCGTTTTGTGGCTTACATGTTCAGTAGTAAGCGTCAAAATAATCTTATTAGTGAACTAGTGGGCGTTTTGCGGCTTACATGTTAACTAGTAAGCCTCAAAATGATCTTACTAGTGAACTAGTGGGCGTTTTGCGGCTTACATGTCAAATAGTAAGCCTCAAAATGATCTTACTAGTGAACTAGTGGGCGTTTTGTGGCTTACATGTTCACTAGTAAGCCTCAAAATGATCTTACTAGTGAACTAGTGGGCGTTTTGTGGCTTACATGTTCACTAGTAAGCCTCAAAATGATCTTACTAGTGAACTAGTGGGCGTTTTGCGGCTTACATGTCAACTAGTGAGCCTCAAAATGAACTTACTAGTGAACTAGCGGGCACATTTATGGCCTTACATGTTCACTAGTAAGCGTCAAAATGATCTCACTAGTGAACTAGTGGGCACATTTATGGCCTTACATGTTCACTAGTAAGCGTCAAAATGATCTTACTAGTGAACTAGTGGGCGTTTTGTGGCTTACATGTTCCCTAGTAAGCGTCAAAATTACCTTACTAGTGAACTTGTGAGCGTTTTGTGGCTTACATCTTTACTAGTAAGCGTCAAAATGATCTTACTAGTGAACTAGTGGGCGTTTTGTGGCTTACATGTTCACTAGTAAGCGTCAAAATGACCTTACTTGCGAACTAGTGGGCGTTTTGCGGCTTATATGTCAACTAGTAAGCCTCAAAATAATCTTACTAGTGAACTAGTGGGCGTTTTGTGGCTTACATGTTCACTAGTAAGCCTCAAAATTATCTTACTAGTGGGCGTTTTGTGGTTTACATGTCAACTAATAAGCTTCAAAATGATCTTACTAGTGGGCACATTTATGGCCTTATATGTTCACTAGTAAGCGTCAAAACGATCTTACTAGTGAACTAGTGAGCGTTTTGTGGCTTACATGTTCACTAGTAAGCGTCACATCAACCTTACTAGTGAAATAGTGAGCGTTTTGTGGCTTACATCTTCACTAGTAAGCCTCAAAACGATCTTACTAGTGAACTAGTGGGCGTTTTGTGGCTTACATGTTCACTAGTAAGCGTCAAAACGATCTTACTAGTGAACTAATGGGCGTTTTGTGGCTTACATGTTCACTAGTAAGCGTCAAAATGACCTTAGTAGTGAACTAGTGGGCGTTTTGTGGCTTACATGTTCACTAGTAAGCGTCAAAAATGACCTTACTAGTGAACTAGTGCCCTTTTTGTGGCTTATATGTTCACTAGTAAGCGTCAAAATGATCTTACGAGTGAACTAGTGGGCACATTTATGGCCTTATATGTTCACTAGTAAGCCTCAAAATGATCTTACTAGTGAACTAGTGGGCGTTTTGTGACTTACATGTCAACTAGTAAGCCTTAAAAATGATCTTACTAGTGAACTAGTGGGCGTTTTGTGGGTTACATGTTCCCTAGTAAGCGTCAAAATTACCTTACTAGTGAACTAGTGGGCGTTTTGTGGCTTACATGTTCACTAGTAAGCGTCAAAATGACCTTACTAGTGAACTAGTGGGCGTTTTGTGGCTTATATGTCAACTAGTAAGCTTCAAAATGATCTTACTAGTGAACTAGTGAGCGTTTTGTGGCTTACATGTCAACTAGTAAGCCTCAAAATAATCTTACTAGTGAACTAGTGGGCGTTTTGTGGCTTACATGTTCACTAGTAAGCCTCAAAATGATCTTACTAGTGAACTAGTGGGCACATTTATGGCCTTATATGTTCACTAGTAAGCGTCAAAATGATCTTACGAGTGAACTACTGGGCACATTTATGGCCTTATATGTTCACTAGTAAGCCTCAACATGATCTTACTAGTGAACTACTGGGCGTTTTGTGGCTTACATGTCAACTAGTAAGCCTCAAAATGATCTTACTAGTGAACTAGTGGGCGTTTTATGGCTTACATGTTCACTAGTAAGCCTCAATATGATCTTACTAGTGAACTAGTGGGCGTTTTGTGGCTTACATGTTCACTAGTAAGCCTCAAAATGATCTTACTAGTGAACTAGTGGGCGTTTTGCGGCTTACATGTCAACTAGTGAGCCTCAAAATGAACTTACTAGTGAACTAGCGGGCACATTTCTGGCCTTACATGTTCACTAGTAAGCGTCAAAATGATCACACTAGTGAACTAGTGGGCGTTTTGTGGCTAACATGTCAACTAGTAAGCCTCAAAATGATCTTACTAGTGAACTAGTGGGCGTTTTGCGGCTTACATGTTCACTAGTAAGCGTCAAAATGATCTTACGAGTGAACTAGTGGGCACATTTATGGCCTTATATGTTCACTAGTAAGCCTCAAAATGATCTTACTAGTGAACTAGTGGGCGTTTTGTGGCTTACATGTCAACTAGTAAGCCTTAAAAAATGATCTTACTAGTGAACTAGTGGGCGTTTTGTGGCTTACATGTTCCCTAGTAAGCGTCAAAATTACCTTACTAGTGAACTTGTGAGCGTTTTGTGGCTTACATCTTCACTAGTAAGCGTCAAAATGATCTTACTAGTAAACTGGTGGGCGTTTTGTGGCTTACATGTCAACTAGTAAGCCTCAAAATGATCTTACTAGTGAACTAGTGGGCGTTTTGTGGCTTACATGTCAACTAGTAAGCCTCAAAATGATCTTACTAGTGAACTAGTGGGCGTTTTGTGGCTTACATGTTCACTAGTAGGCCTCAAAATGATCTTACTAGTGGGCGTTTTGTGGTTTACATGTCAACTAGTAAGCCTCAAAATGATCTTACAAGTGGGCACATTTATGGCCTTATATGTTCACTAGTAAGCGTCAAAACGATCTTACTAGTGAACTAGTGAGCGTTTTGTGGCTTACATGTTCACTAGTAAGCGTCACATCGACCTTACTAGTGAACTAGTGAGCGTTTTGTGGCTTACATCTTCACTAGTAAGCGTCAAAACGATCTTACTAGTGAACTAGTGGGCGTTTTGTGGCTTACATGTTCACTAGTAAGCGTCAAAATGACCTTACTAGCGTTTTGTGGCTTACATGGTCACTAGTAAACGTCAAAATGACCTTACTAGTGAACTAGTGAGCGTTTTGTGGCTTACATGTTCACGAGTAAGCCTCAAAATGATCTTACTAGTGAACTAGTGGGCGTTTTGTGGCTTACATGTCAACTAGTGAGCCTCAAAATGATCTTACTAGTGAACTAGTGGGCGTTTTGTGGCTTACATGTTCACTGGTAAGCGTCAAAATGATCTTACTAGTGAACTAGTGGGCGTTTTGTGGCTTACATGTTCACTAGTAAGCGTCAAAATGATCTTACTAGTGAACTAGTGGGCGTTTTGTGGCTTACATGTTCACTAGTAAGCGTCAAAATGACTTACTAGTGAACTAGTGAGCGTTTTGTGGCTTACATGTTCACTAGTAAGCCTCAAAATGATCTTACTAGTGAACTAGTAAGCGTCAAAATGACCTTACTAGTGAACTAGTGGCCGTTTTGTGGCTTACATGTCAACTAGTAAGCCTCAAAATAATCTTACTAGTGAACTAGTGGGCGTTTTGTGGCTTACATGTTCACTAGTAAGCCTCAAAATGATCTTACTAGTGGGCGTTTTGTGGTTTACATGTCAACTAGTAAGCCTCAAAATGATCTTACGAGTGGGCACATTGATGGCCTTATATGTTCCCTAGTAAGCGTCAAAATTACCTTACTAGTGAACTTGTGAGCGTTTTGATGCTTACATCTTCACTAATAAGCGTCAAAATGATCTTACTAGTGAACTAGTGGGCGTTTTGTGGGTTTCATGTTCACTAGTAAGCGTCAAAATGACTTTACTAGTGAACTAGTGGGCGTTTTGTGGCTTATATGTCAACTAGTAAGCCTCAAAATGATCTTACTAGTGAACTAGTGGGCGTTTTGTGGGCGTTTTGTGGCTTACATGTTCACTAGTAAATGTAAGCCACAAAACTGCCCACTAGTTCACTAGTAAGATCATTTTGAGGCTTACTAGTGAACATGTAAGCCACAAAACGCTCACTAGTTCACTAGTAAGTCATTTTGTCGCTTACTAGTGAACATGTAAGCCACAAAACGCCCACTAGTTAACTAGTAAGATCATTTTGACGCTTACTAGTGAACATGTAAGCCACAAAACGCCCACTAGTTCACTAGTAAGATCATTTTGAGGCTCACTAGTTGACATGTAAGCCACAAAACGCCCACTAGTTCACTAGTAAGATCATTTTGAGGCTTACTAGTGAACATGTAAGCCACAAAACGCTCACTAGTTCACTAGTAAGGTCATTTTGACGTTTACTAGTGACCATGTAAGCCACAAAACGCTAGTAAGGTCATTTTGACGCTTACTAGTGAAGATGTAAGCCACAAAACGCTCACAAGTTCACTAGTAAGGTAATTTTGACGCTTACTAGGGAACATGTAAGCCACAAAACGCCCACTAGTTCACTAGTAAGATCATTTTTTAAGGCTTACTAGTTGACATGTAAGCCACAAAAACGCCCACTAGTTCACTAGTAAGATCATTTTGAGGCTTACTAGTGAACATATAAGGCCATAAATGTGCCCACTAGTTCACTCGAAAGATCATTTTAAGGCTTACTAGTTGACATGTAAGCCGCAAAACGCCCGCTAGTTCACTAGTAAGTTCATTTTGAGGCTCACTAGTGTACATGTAAGCCGCAAAACGCCCACTAGTTCACTAGTAAGATCATTTTAAGGCTTACTAGTTGACATGTAAGCCGCAAAACGCCCGCTAGTTCACTAGTAAGTTCATTTTGAGGCTCACTAGTGTACATGTAAGCCGCAAAACGCCCACTAGTTCACTAGTAAGATCATTTTGAGGCTTACTAGTGAACATGTAAGCCACAAAACGCCCACTAGTTCACTAGTAAGATCATTTTGAGGCTTACTAGTGAACATGTAAGCCACAAAACGCCCACTAGTTCACTAGTAAGGTCATTTTGAGGCTTACTAGTTGACATGTAAGCCACAATACGCCCACTAGTTCACTAGTAAGATCATTTTGAGGCTTACTAGTGAACATGTAAGCCACAAAACGCCCACTAGTTCACTAGTAAGACCATTTTGAGGCTTACTAGTTGACATGTAAGCCACAAAACGCCCAGTAGTTCACTAGTAAGATCATTTTGAGGCTTACTAGTGAACATATAAGGCCATAAATGTGCCCAGTAGTTCACTCGTAAGATCATTTTGACGCTTACTAGTGAACATATAAGGCCATAAATGTGCCCACTAGTTCACTAGTAAGATCATTTTTTAAGGCTTACTAGTTGACATGTAAGCCACAAAACGCCCACTAGTTCACTAGTAAGGTCATTTTGAGGCTTACTAGTTGACATGTAAGCCACAATACGCCCACTAGTTCACTAGTAAGATCATTTTGAGGCTTACTAGTGAACATGTAAGCCACAAAACGCCCACTAGTTCACTAGTAAGACCATTTTGAGGCTTACTAGTTGACATGTAAGCCACAAAACGCCCAGTAGTTCACTAGTAAGATCATTTTGAGGCTTACTAGTGAACATATAAGGCCATAAATGTGCCCAGTAGTTCACTCGTAAGATCATTTTGACGCTTACTAGTGAACATATAAGGCCATAAATGTGCCCACTAGTTCACTAGTAAGATCATTTTGAGGCTTACTAGTGAACATGTAAGCCACAAAACGCCCACTAGTTCACTAGTAAGATTATTTTGAGGCTTACTAGACACTAGTTCACTAGTAAGATCATTTTGAGGTTTACTAGTGAACATGTAAGCCACAAAACGCTAACTAGTTCACTAGTAAGTCATTTTGACGCTTACTAGTGAACATGTAAGCCACAAAACGCCCACTAGTTCACTCGTAAGATCGTTTTGACGCTTACTAGTGAACATATAAGGCCATAAATGTGCCCAGTAGTTCACTAGTAAGATCATTTTGAGGCTTACTAGTTGACATGTAAGCCACAATACGCCCACTAGTTCACTAGTAAGATCATTTTGAGGCTTACTAGTGAACATGTAAGCCACAAAACGCCCAGTAGTTCACTAGTAAGATCATTTTGAGGCTTACTAGTGAACATGTAAGCCATAAAACGCCCACTAGTTCACTAGTAAGATCATTTTGAGGCTTACTAGTTGACATGTAAGCCACAAAACGCCCAGTAGTTCACTAGTAAGATCATTTTGAGGCTTACTAGTGAACATATAAGCCACAAAACGCTCACTAGTTCACTAGTAAGTCATTTTGTCGCTTACTAGTGAACATGTAAGCCACAAAACGCCCACTAGTTCACTAGTAAGATCATTTTGACGCTTACTAGTGAACATGTAAGCCACAAAACGCCCACTAGTTCACTAGTAAGATCATTTTGAGGCTCACTAGTTGACATGTAAGCCACAAAACGCCCACTAGTTCACTAGTAAGATCATTTTGAGGCTTACTAGTGAACATGTAAGCCACAAAACGCTCACTAGTTCACTAGTAAGGTCATTTTGACGTTTACTAGTGACCATGTAAGCCACAAAACGCTAGTAAGGTCATTTTGACGCTTACTAGTGAAGATGTAAGCCACAAAACGCTCACAAGTTCACTAGTAAGGTAATTTTGACGCTTACTAGGGAACATGTAAGCCACAAAACGCCCACTAGTTCACTAGTAAGATCATTTTTTAAGGCTTACTAGTTGACATGTAAGCCACAAAAACGCCCACTAGTTCACTAGTAAGATCATTTTGAGGCTTACTAGTGAACATATAAGGCCATAAATGTGCCCAGTAGTTCACTCGTAAGATCATTTTGACGCTTACTAGTGAACATATAAGCCACAAAACGCCCACTAGTTCACTAGTAAGGTCATTTTGAGGCTTACTAGTTGACATGTAAGCCACAATACGCCCACTAGTTCACTAGTAAGATCATTTTGAGGCTTACTAGTGAACATGTAAGCCACAAAACGCCCACTAGTTCACTAGTAAGATCATTTTGAGGCTTACTAGTGAACATGTAAGCCACAAAACGCCCACTAGTTCACTAGTAAGGTCATTTTGAGGCTTACTAGTTGACATGTAAGCCACAATACGCCCACTAGTTCACTAGTAAGATCATTTTGAGGCTTACTAGTGAACATGTAAGCCACAAAACGCCCACTAGTTCACTAGTAAGACCATTTTGAGGCTTACTAGTTGACATGTAAGCCACAAAACGCCCAGTAGTTCACTAGTAAGATCATTTTGAGGCTTACTAGTGAACATATAAGGCCATAAATGTGCCCAGTAGTTCACTCGTAAGATCATTTTGACGCTTACTAGTGAACATATAAGGCCATAAATGTGCCCACTAGTTCACTAGTAAGATCATTTTTTAAGGCTTACTAGTTGACATGTAAGCCACAAAACGCCCACTAGTTCACTAGTAAGATCATTTTGAGGCTTACTAGTGAACATATAAGGCCATAAATGTGCCCACTAGTTCACTCGTAAGATCATTTTGACGCTTACTAGTTAACATGTAAGCCGCAAAACGCCCACTAGTTCACTAGTAAGATCATTTTGAGGCTTACTAGTTGACATGTTAGCCACAAAACGCCCACGAGTTCACTAGTGTGATCATTTTGACGCTTACTAGTGAACATGTAAGGCCAGAAATGTGCCCGCTAGTTCACTAGTAAGTTCATTTTGAGGCTCACTAGTTGACATGTAAGCCGCAAAACGCCCACTAGTTCACTAGTAAGATCATTTTGAGGCTTACTAGTGAACATGTAAGCCACAAAACGCCCACTAGTTCACTAGTAAGATCATTTTGAGGCTTACTAGTGAACATGTAAGCCACAAAACGCCCACTAGTTCACTAGTAAGGTCATTTTGAGGCTTACTAGTTGACATGTAAGCCACAATACGCCCACTAGTTCACTAGTAAGATCATTTTGAGGCTTACTAGTGAACATGTAAGCCACAAAACGCCCACTAGTTCACTAGTAAGACCATTTTGAGGCTTACTAGTTGACATGTAAGCCACAAAACGCCCAGTAGTTCACTAGTAAGATCATTTTGAGGCTTACTAGTGAACATATAAGGCCATAAATGTGCCCAGTAGTTCACTCGTAAGATCATTTTGACGCTTACTAGTGAACATATAAGGCCATAAATGTGCCCACTAGTTCACTAGTAAGATCATTTTGAGGCTTACTAGTGAACATGTAAGCCACAAAACGCCCACTAGTTCACTAGTAAGATCATTTTTTAAGGCTTACTAGTTGACATGTAAGCCACAAAACGCCCACTAGTTCACTAGTAAGATCATTTTGAGGCTTACTAGTGAACATATAAGGCCATAAATGTGCCCACTAGTTCACTCGTAAGATCATTTTGACGCTTACTAGTTAACATGTAAGCCGCAAAACGCCCACTAGTTCACTAGTAAGATCATTTTGAGGCTTACTAGTTGACATGTTAGCCACAAAACGCCCACTAGTTCACTAGTGTGATCATTTTGACGCTTAAGAGTGAACATGTAAGGCCAGAAATGTGCCCGCTAGTTCACTAGTAAGTTCATTTTGAGGCTCACTAGTTGACATGTAAGCCGCAAAACGCCCACTAGTTCACTAGTAAGATCATTTTGAGGCTTGCTAGTGAACATGTAAGCCACAAAACGCCCACTAGTTCACTAGTAAGATCATTTTGAGGCTTACTAGTGAACATGTAAGCCACAAAACGCCCACTAGTTCACTAGTAAGGTCATTTTGAGGCTTACTAGTTGACATGTAAGCCACAATACGCCCACTAGTTCACTAGTAAGATCATTTTGAGGCTTACTAGTGAACATGTAAGCCACAAAACGCCCACTAGTTCACTAGTAAGACCATTTTGAGGCTTACTAGTTGACATGTAAGCCACAAAACGCCCAGTAGTTCACTACTAAGATCATTTTGAGGCTTACTAGTGAACATATAAGGCCATAAATGTGCCCAGTAGTTCACTCGTAAGATCATTTTGACGCTTACTAGTGAACATATAAGGCCATAAATGTGCCCACTAGTTCACTAGTAAGATCATTTTGAGGCTTACTAGTGAACATGTAAGCCACAAAACGCCCACTAGTTCACTAGTAAGATTATTTTGAGGCTTACTAGACACTAGTTCACTAGTAAGATCATTTTGAGGTTTACTAGTGAACATGTAAGCCACAAAACGCTAACTAGTTCACTAGTAAGTCATTTTGACGCTTACTAGTGAACATGTAAGCCACAAAACGCCCACTAGTTCACTCGTAAGATCGTTTTGACGCTTACTAGTGAACATATAAGGCCATAAATGTGCCCAGTAGTTCACTAGTAAGATCATTTTGAGGCTTACTAGTTGACATGTAAGCCACAATACGCCCACTAGTTCACTAGTAAGATCATTTTGAGGCTTACTAGTGAACATGTAAGCCACAAAACGCCCAGTAGTTCACTAGTAAGATCATTTTGAGGCTTACTAGTGAACATGTAAGCCATAAAACGCCCACTAGTTCACTAGTAAGATCATTTTGAGGCTTACTAGTTGACATGTAAGCCACAAAACGCCCAGTAGTTCACTAGTAAGATCATTTTGAGGCTTACTAGTGAACATATAAGGCCATAAATGTGGCCAGTAGTTCACTCGTAAGATCATTTTGATGCTTACTAGTGAACATATAAGGCCATAAATGTGCCCACTAGTTCACTAGTAAGATTATTTTGAGGCTTACTAGTTGACATGTAAGCCACAAAACGCTCACTAGTAAGATCATTTTGAGGCTTACTAGTTGACATATAAGCCACAAAACGCCCACTAGTTCACTAGTAAAGTCATTTTGACGCTTACTAGTGAACATGTAACCCACAAAACGCCCACTAGTTCACTAGTAAGATCATTTTGACGCTTATTAGTGAAGATGTAAGCCACAAAACGCTCACAAGTTCACTAGTACTAGTAAGGTAATTTTGACGCTTACTAGGGAACATATAAGGCCATCAATGTGCCCACTCGTAAGATCATTTTGAGGCTTACTAGTTGACATGTAAACTACAAAACGCCCACTAGTAAGATCATTTTGAGGCTTACTAGTGAACATGTAAGCCACAAAACGCCCACCAGTTCACTAGTAAGATCATTTTGACGCTTACTAGTGAAGATGTAAGCCACAAAACGCTCACAAGTTCACTAGTAAGGTAATTTTGACGCTTACTAGGGAACATGTAAGCCACAAAACGCCCACTAGTTCACTAGTAAGATCATTTTTTTTTTACTAGTGGGCGTATTGTGGCTTACATGTCAACTAGTAAGCCTTAAAAAATGATCTTACTAGTGAACTAGTGGGCGTTTTGTGGCTTACATGTTCCCTAGTAAGCCTCAAAATGATCTTACGAGTGAACTTGTGAGCGTTTTGTGGCTTACATCTTCACTAGTAAGCGTCAAAATGATCTTACTAGTGAACTAGTGGGCGTTTTGTGGCTTACATGTTCACTAGTAAGCCTCAAAATGATCTTACTAGTGAACTAGTGGGCGTTTTGTGGCTTACATGTTCACTAGTAAGCCTCAAAATGATCTTAATAGTGAACTAGTGGGCGTTTTGTGGCTTACATGTTCACTAGTAAGCCTCAAAATGATCTTACTAGTGAACTAGTGGGCGTTTTGTGGCTTACATGTTCACTAGTAAGCCTCAAAATGATCTTACTAGTGGGCGTTTTGTGGTTTACATGTCAACTAGTAAGCCTCAAAATGATCTTACTAGTGGGCACATTTATGGCCTTATAAGTTCACTAGTAAGCGTCAAAACGATCTTACTAGTGAACTAGTGAGCGTTTTGTGGCTTACATCTTCACTAGTAAGCGTCAAAACGATCTTACTAGTGAACTAGTGGGCGTTTTGTGCCTTACATGTTCACTAGTAAGCGTCAAAACGATCTTACTAGTGAACTAGTGGGCGTTTTGTGGCTTACATGTTCACTAGTAAGCCTCAAAATGATCTTACTAGTGAACTAGTGGGCGTATTGTGGCTTACATGTCAACTAGTAAGCCTTAAAAAATGATCTTACTAGTGAACTAGTGGGCGTTTTGTGGCTTACATGTTCCCTAGTAAGCCTCAAAATTACCTTACTAGTGAACTTGTGAGCGTTTTGTGGCTTACATCTTCACTAGTAAGCGACAAAATGATCTTACGAGTGAACTTGTGAGCGTTTTGTGGCTTACATCTTCACTAGTAAGCGTCAAAATGATCTTACTAGTGAACTAGTGGGCGTTTTGTGGCTTACATGTTCACTAGTAAGCGTCAAAATGACCTTACTAGTGAACTAGTGGGCGTTTTGTGGCTTATATGTCAACTAGTAAGCCTCAAAATGATCTTACTAGTGAACTAGTGAACGTTTTGTGGCTTACATGTCAACTAGTAAGCCTCAAAATAATCTTACTAGTGAACTAGTGGGCGTTTTGTGGCTTACATGTTCACTAGTAAGCCTCAAAATGATCTTACTAGTGGGCGTTTTGTGGTTTACATGTCAACTAGTAAGCCTCAAAATGATCTTACTAGTGGGCACATTTATGGCCTTATATGTTCACTAGTAAGCGTCAAAACGATCTTACTAGTGAACTAGTGAGCGTTTTGTGGCTTACATGTTCACTAGTAAGCGTCACATCGACCTTACTAGTGAACTAGAGAGCGTTTTGTGGCTTACATCTTCACTAGTAAGCGTCAAAACGATCTTACTAGTGAACTAGTGGGCGTTCTGTGCCTTACATGTTCACTAGTAAGCGTCAAAACGATCTTACTAGTGAACTAGTAGGCGTTTTGTGGCTTACATGTTCACTAGTAAGCGTCAAAATGACCTTACTACTGAACTAGTGGACGTTTTGTGGCTTACATGTTCACTAGTAAGCCTCAAAATGATCTTACTAGTGAACTAGTGGGCGTTTTGTGGCTTACATGTTCACTAGTAAGCCTCAAAATGATCTTACTAGTGAACTAGTGGGCGTTTTGTGGCTTACATGTTCACTAGTAAGCGTCAAAATGACCTTACTAGTGAACTAGTGGGCGTTTTGTGGCTTTATGTCAACTAGTAAGCCTCAAAATGATCTTACTAGTGAACTAGTGAGCGTTTTGTGGCTTACATGTCAACTAGTAAGCCTCAAAATAATCTTACTAGTGAACTAGTGGGCGTTTTGTGGCCTACATGTTCACTAGTAAGCCTCAAAATGATCTTACTAGTGAACTAGTGGGCACATTTGTGGCCTTATATGTTCACTAGTAAGCGTCAAAATGATCTTACGAGTGAACCACTGGGCACATTTATGGCCTTATATGTTCACTAGTAAGCCTCAAAATGATCTTACTAGTGAACTACTGGGCGTTTTGTGGCTTACATGTCAACTAGTAAGCCTCAAAATGATCTTACTAGTGAACTAGTGGGCGTTTTATGGCTTACATGTTCACTAGTAAGCCTCAAAATGATCTTACTAGTGAACTAGTGGGCGTTTTGTGGCTTACATGTTCACTAGTAAGCCTCAAAATGATCTTACTAGTGAACTAGTGGGCGTATTGTGGCTTACATGTCAACTAGTAAGCCTCAAAATGATCTTACTAGTGAACTACTGGGCACATTTATGGCCTTATATGTTCACTAGTAAGCCTCAAAATAATCTTACTAGTGAACTAGTGGGCGTTTTGTGGCTTACATGTTCACTAGTAAGCCTCAAAATGATCTTACTAGTGGGCGTTTTGTGGTTTACATGTCAACTAGTAAGCCTCAAAATGATCTTACTAGTGGGCACATTTATGGCCTTATATGTTCACTAGTAAGCGTCAAAACGATCTTACTAGTGAACTAGTGGGCGTTTTGTGGCTTACATGTCAACTAGTAAGCCTTAAAAAATGATCTTACTAGTGAACTAGTGGGCGTTTTGTGGCTTACATGTTCACTAGTAAGCCTCAAAATGATCTTACTAGTGAACTAGTGGGCGTTTTTCGGCTTACATGTCAACTAGTGAGCCTCAAAATGAACTTACTCGTGAACTAGCGGGCACATTTATGGCCTTACATGTTCACTAGTAAGCGTCAAAATGATCTCACTAGTGTACTAGTGGGCACATTTATGGCCTTACATGTTCACTAGTAAGCGTCAAAATGATCTTACTAGTGAACTAGTGGGCGTTTTGCGGCTTACATGTCAACTAGTAAGCCTCAAAATGATCTTACTAGTGAACTAGTGGGCGTTTTGTGGCTTACATGTCAACTAGTAAGCCTCAAAATGATCTTACTAGTGGGCACATTTATGGCCTTATATGCTCACTAGTAAGCGTCAAAGCGATCTTACTAGTGAACTAGTGAGCGTTTTGTGGCTTACATGTTCACTAGTAAGCGTCACATCGACCTTACTAGTGAACTAGTGAGCGTTTTGTGGCTTACATCTTCACTAGTAAGCGTCAAAACGATCTTACTAGTGAACTAGTGGGCGTTTTGTGCCTTACATGTTCACTAGTAAGCGTCAAAACGATCTTACTAGTGAACTAGTGGGCGTTTTGTGGCTTACATGTTCACTAGTAAGCCTCAAAATGATCTTACTAGTGAACTAGTGGGCGTATTGTGGCTTACATGTCAACTAGTAAGCCTTAAAAAATGATCTTACTAGTGAACTAGTGGGCGTTTTGTGGCTTACATGTTCCCTAGTAAGCCTCAAAATTACCTTACTAGTGAACTTGTGAGCGTTTTGTGGCTTACATCTTCACTAGTAAGCGACAAAATGATCTTACGAGTGAACTTGTGAGCGTTTTGTGGCTTACATCTTCACTAGTAAGCGTCAAAATGATCTTACTAGTGAACTAGTGGGCGTTTTGTGGCTTATATGTCAACTAGTAAGCCTCAAAATGATCTTACTAGTGAACTAGTGAACGTTTTGTGGCTTACATGTCAACTAGTAAGCCTCAAAATAATCTTACTAGTGAACTAGTGGGCGTTTTGTGGCTTACATGTTCACTAGTAAGCCTCAAAATGATCTTACTAGTGGGCGTTTTGTGGTTTACATGTCAACTAGTAAGCCTCAAAATGATCTTACTAGTGGGCACATTTATGGCCTTATATGTTCACTAGTAAGCGTCAAAACGATCTTACTAGTGAACTAGTGAGCGTTTTGTGGCTTACATGTTCACTAGTAAGCGTCACATCGACCTTACTAGTGAACTAGAGAGCGTTTTGTGGCTTACATCTTCACTAGTAAGCGTCAAAACGATCTTACTAGTGAACTAGTGGGCGTTCTGTGCCTTACATGTTCACTAGTAAGCGTCAAAACGATCTTACTAGTGAACTAGTAGGCGTTTTGTGGCTTACATGTTCACTAGTAAGCGTCAAAATGACCTTACTACTGAACTAGTGGGCGTTTTGTGGCTTACATGTTCACTAGTAAGCCTCAAAATGATCTTACTAGTGAACTAGTGGGCGTTTTGTGGCTTACATGTTCACTAGTAAGCCTCAAAATGATCTTACTAGTGAACTAGTGGGCGTTTTGTGGCTTACATGTTCACTAGTAAGCGTCAAAATGACCTTACTAGTGAACTAGTGGGCGTTTTGTGGCTTTATGTCAACTAGTAAGCCTCAAAATGATCTTACTAGTGAACTAGTGAGCGTTTTGTGGCTTACATGTCAACTAGTAAGCCTCAAAATAATCTTACTAGTGAACTAGTGGGCGTTTTGTGGCTTACATGTTCACTAGTAAGCCTCAAAATGATCTTACTAGTGAACTAGTGGGCACATTTGTGGCCTTATATGTTCACTAGTAAGCGTCAAAATGATCTTACGAGTGAACCACTGGGCACATTTATGGCCTTATATGTTCACTAGTAAGCCTCAAAATGATCTTACTAGTGAACTAGTGGGCGTTTTGTGGCTTACATGTTCACTAGTAAGCCTCAAAATGATCTTACTAGTGAACTAGTGGGCGTATTGTGGCTTACATGTCAACTAGTAAGCCTCAAAATGATCTTACTAGTGAACTACTGGGCACATTTATGGCCTTATATGTTCACTAGTAAGCCTCAAAATAATCTTACTAGTGAACTAGTGGGCGTTTTGTGGCTTACATGTTCACTAGTAAGCCTCAAAATGATCTTACTAGTGGGCGTTTTGTGGTTTACATGTCAAATAGTAAGCCTCAAAATGATCTTACTAGTGGGCACATTTATGGCCTTATATGCTCACTAGTAAGCGTCAAAGCGATCTTACTAGTGAACTAGTGAGCGTTTTGTGGCTTACATGTTCACTAGTAAGCGTCACATCGACCTTACTAGTGAACTAGTGAGCGTTTTGTGGCTTACATCTTCACTAGTAAGCGTCAAAACGATCTTACTAGTGAACTAGTGGGCGTTTTGTGCCTTACATGTTCACTAGTAAGCGTCAAAACGATCTTACTAGTGAACTAGTGGGCGTTTTGTGGCTTACATGTTCACTAGTAAGCCTCAAAATGATCTTACTAGTGAACTAGTGGGCGTATTGTGGCTTACATGTCAACTAGTAAGCCTTAAAAAATGATCTTACTAGTGAACTAGTGGGCGTTTTGTGGCTTACATGTTCCCTAGTAAGCCTCAAAATTACCTTACTAGTGAACTTGTGAGCGTTTTGTGGCTTACATCTTCACTAGTAAGCGACAAAATGATCTTACGAGTGAACTTGTGAGCGTTTTGTGGCTTACATCTTCACTAGTAAGCGTCAAAATGATCTTACTAGTGAACTAGTGGGCGTTTTGTGGCTTATATGTCAACTAGTAAGCCTCAAAATGATCTTACTAGTGAACTAGTGAACGTTTTGTGGCTTACATGTCAACTAGTAAGCCTCAAAATAATCTTACTAGTGAACTAGTGGGCGTTTTGTGGCTTACATGTTCACTAGTAAGCCTCAAAATGATCTTACTAGTGGGCGTTTTGTGGTTTACATGTCAACTAGTAAGCCTCAAAATGATCTTACTAGTGGGCACATTTATGGCCTTATATGTTCACTAGTAAGCGTCAAAACGATCTTACTAGTGAACTAGTGAGCGTTTTGTGGCTTACATGTTCACTAGTAAGCGTCACATCGACCTTACTAGTGAACTAGAGAGCGTTTTGTGGCTTACATCTTCACTAGTAAGCGTCAAAACGATCTTACTAGTGAACTAGTGGGCGTTCTGTGCCTTACATGTTCACTAGTAAGCGTCAAAACGATCTTACTAGTGAACTAGTAGGCGTTTTGTGGCTTACATGTTCACTAGTAAGCGTCAAAATGACCTTACTACTGAACTAGTGGGCGTTTTGTGGCTTACATGTTCACTAGTAAGCCTCAAAATGATCTTACTAGTGAACTAGTGGGCGTTTTGTGGCTTACATGTTCACTAGTAAGCCTCAAAATGATCTTACTAGTGAACTAGAGGGCGTTTTGTGGCTTACATGTTCACTAGTAAGCGTCAAAATGACCTTACTAGTGAACTAGTGGGCGTTTTGTGGCTTTATGTCAACTAGTAAGCCTCAAAATGATCTTACTAGTGAACTAGTGAGCGTTTTGTGGCTTACATGTCAACTAGTAAGCCTCAAAATAATCTTACTAGTGAACTAGTGGGCGTTTTGTGGCTTACATGTTCACTAGTAAGCCTCAAAATGATCTTACTAGTGAACTAGTGGGCACATTTGTGGCCTTATATGTTCACTAGTAAGCGTCAAAATGATCTTACGAGTGAACCACTGGGCACATTTATGGCCTTATATGTTCACTAGTAAGCCTCAAAATGATCTTACTAGTGAACTAGTGGGCGTTTTGTGGCTTACATGTTCACTAGTAAGCCTCAAAATGATCTTACTAGTGAACTAGTGGGCGTATTGTGGCTTACATGTCAACTAGTAAGCCTCAAAATGATCTTACTAGTGAACTACTGGGCACATTTATGGCCTTATATGTTCACTAGTAAGCCTCAAAATAATCTTACTAGTGAACTAGTGGGCGTTTTGTGGCTTACATGTTCACTAGTAAGCCTCAAAATGATCTTACTAGTGAACTAGTGGGCGTATTGTGGCTTACATGTCAACTAGTAAGCCTCAAAATGATCTTACTAGTGAACTACTGGGCACATTTATGGCCTTATATGTTCACTAGTAAGCCTCAAAATAATCTTACTAGTGAACTAGTGGGCGTTTTGTGGCTTACATGTTCACTAGTAAGCCTCAAAATGATCTTACTAGTGGGCGTTTTGTGGTTTACATGTCAACTAGTAAGCCTCAAAATGATCTTACTAGTGGGCACATTTATGGCCTTATATGTTCACTAGTAAGCGTCAAAACGATCTTACTAGTGAACTAGTGGGCGTTTTGTGGCTTACATGTCAACTAGTAAGCCTTAAAAAATGATCTTACTAGTGAACTAGTGGGCGTTTTGTGGCTTACATGTTCACTAGTAAGCCTCAAAATGATCTTACTAGTGAACTAGTGGGCGTTTTTCGGCTTACATGTCAACTAGTGAGCCTCAAAATGAACTTACTCGTGAACTAGCGGGCACATTTATGGCCTTACATGTTCACTAGTAAGCGTCAAAATGATCTCACTAGTGTACTAGTGGGCACATTTATGGCCTTACATGTTCACTAGTAAGCGTCAAAATGATCTTACTAGTGAACTAGTGGGCGTTTTGCGGCTTACATGTCAACTAGTAAGCCTCAAAATGATCTTACTAGTGAACTAGTGGGCGTTTTGTGGCTTACATGTCAACTAGTAAGCCTCAAAATGATCTTACTAGTGGGCACATTTATGGCCTTATATGCTCACTAGTAAGCGTCAAAACGATCTTACTAGTGAACTAGTGGGCGTTTTGTGCCTTACATGTTCACTAGTAAGCGTCAAAACGATCTTACTAGTGAACTAGTGGGCGTTTTGTGGCTTACATGTTCACTAGTAAGCATCAAAATGATCTTACTAGTGAACTAGTGGGCGTATTGTGGCTTACATGTCAACTAGTAAGCCTTAAAAAATGATCTTACTAGTGAACTAGTGGGCGTTTTGTGGCTTACATGTTCCCTAGTAAGCCTCAAAATTACCTTACTAGTGAACTTGTGAGCGTTTTGTGGCTTACATCTTCACTAGTAAGCGACAAAATGATCTTACGAGTGAACTTGTGAGCGTTTTGTGGCTTACATCTTCACTAGTAAGCGTCAAAATGATCTTACTAGTGAACTAGTGGGCGTTTTGTGGCTTATATGTCAACTAGTAAGCCTCAAAATGATCTTACTAGTGAACTAGTGAACGTTTTGTGGCTTACATGTCAACTAGTAAGCCTCAAAATAATCTTACTAGTGAACTAGTGGGCGTTTTGTGGTTTACATGTCAACTAGTAAGCCTCAAAATGATCTTACTAGTGGGCACATTTATGGCCTTATATGTTCACTAGTAAGCGTCAAAACGATCTTACTAGTGAACTAGTGAGCGTTTTGTGGCTTACATGTTCACTAGTAAGCGTCACATCGACCTTACTAGTGAACTAGAGAGCGTTTTGTGGCTTACATCTTCACTAGTAAGCGTCAAAACGATCTTACTAGTGAACTAGTGGGCGTTCTGTGCCTTACATGTTCACTAGTAAGCGTCAAAACGATCTTACTAGTGAACTAGTAGGCGTTTTGTGGCTTACATGTTCACTAGTAAGCGTCAAAATGACCTTACTACTGAACTAGTGGGCGTTTTGTGGCTTACATGTTCACTAGTAAGCCTCAAAATGATCTTACTAGTGAACTAGTGGGCGTTTTGTGGCTTACATGTTCACTAGTAAGCCTCAAAATGATCTTACTAGTGAACTAGTGGGCGTTTTGTGGCTTACATGTTCACTAGTAAGCGTCAAAATGACCTTACTAGTGAACTAGTGGGCGTTTTGTGGCTTTATGTCAACTAGTAAGCCTCAAAATGATCTTACTAGTGAACTAGTGAGCGTTTTGTGGCTTACATGTCAACTAGTAAGCCTCAAAATAATCTTACTAGTGAACTAGTGGGCGTTTTGTGGCTTACATGTTCACTAGTAAGCCTCAAAATGATCTTACTAGTGAACTAGTGGGCACATTTGTGGCCTTATATGTTCACTAGTAAGCGTCAAAATGATCTTACGAGTGAACCACTGGGCACATTTATGGCCTTATATGTTCACTAGTAAGCCTCAAAATGATCTTACTAGTGAACTAGTGGGCGTTTTGTGGCTTACATGTTCACTAGTAAGCCTCAAAATGATCTTACTAGTGAACTAGTGGGCGTATTGTGGCTTACATGTCAACTAGTAAGCCTCAAAATGATCTTACTAGTGAACTACTGGGCACATTTATGGCCTTATATGTTCACTAGTAAGCCTCAAAATAATCTTACTAGTGAACTAGTGGGCGTTTTGTGGCTTACATGTTCACTAGTAAGCCTCAAAATGATCTTACTAGTGGGCGTTTTGTGGTTTACATGTCAAATAGTAAGCCTCAAAATGATCTTACTAGTGGGCACATTTATGGCCTTATATGCTCACTAGTAAGCGTCAAAGCGATCTTACTAGTGAACTAGTGAGCGTTTTGTGGCTTACATGTTCACTAGTAAGCGTCACATCGACCTTACTAGTGAACTAGTGAGCGTTTTGTGGCTTACATCTTCACTAGTAAGCGTCAAAACGATCTTACTAGTGAACTAGTGGGCGTTTTGTGCCTTACATGTTCACTAGTAAGCGTCAAAACGATCTTACTAGTGAACTAGTGGGCGTTTTGTGGCTTACATGTTCACTAGTAAGCCTCAAAATGATCTTACTAGTGAACTAGTGGGCGTATTGTGGCTTACATGTCAACTAGTAAGCCTTAAAAAATGATCTTACTAGTGAACTAGTGGGCGTTTTGTGGCTTACATGTTCCCTAGTAAGCCTCAAAATTACCTTACTAGTGAACTTGTGAGCGTTTTGTGGCTTACATCTTCACTAGTAAGCGACAAAATGATCTTACGAGTGAACTTGTGAGCGTTTTGTGGCTTACATCTTCACTAGTAAGCGTCAAAATGATCTTACTAGTGAACTAGTGGGCGTTTTGTGGCTTATATGTCAACTAGTAAGCCTCAAAATGATCTTACTAGTGAACTAGTGAACGTTTTGTGGCTTACATGTCAACTAGTAAGCCTCAAAATAATCTTACTAGTGAACTAGTGGGCGTTTTGTGGCTTACATGTTCACTAGTAAGCCTCAAAATGATCTTACTAGTGGGCGTTTTGTGGTTTACATGTCAACTAGTAAGCCTCAAAATGATCTTACTAGTGGGCACATTTATGGCCTTATATGTTCACTAGTAAGCGTCAAAACGATCTTACTAGTGAACTAGTGAGCGTTTTGTGGCTTACATGTTCACTAGTAAGCGTCACATCGACCTTACTAGTGAACTAGAGAGCGTTTTGTGGCTTACATCTTCACTAGTAAGCGTCAAAACGATCTTACTCGTGAACTAGTGGGCGTTCTGTGCCTTACATGTTCACTAGTAAGCGTCAAAACGATCTTACTAGTGAACTAGTAGGCGTTTTGTGGCTTACATGTTCACTAGTAAGCGTCAAAATGACCTTACTACTGAACTAGTGGGCGTTTTGTGGCTTACATGTTCACTAGTAAGCCTCAAAATGATCTTACTAGTGAACTAGTGGGCGTTTTGTGGCTTACATGTTCACTAGTAAGCCTCAAAATGATCTTACTAGTGAACTAGAGGGCGTTTTGTGGCTTACATGTTCACTAGTAAGCGTCAAAATGACCTTACTAGTGAACTAGTGGGCGTTTTGTGGCTTTATGTCAACTAGTAAGCCTCAAAATGATCTTACTAGTGAACTAGTGAGCGTTTTGTGGCTTACATGTCAACTAGTAAGCCTCAAAATAATCTTACTAGTGAACTAGTGGGCGTTTTGTGGCTTACATGTTCACTAGTAAGCCTCAAAATGATCTTACTAGTGAACTAGTGGGCACATTTGTGGCCTTATATGTTCACTAGTAAGCGTCAAAATGATCTTACGAGTGAACCACTGGGCACATTTATGGCCTTATATGTTCACTAGTAAGCCTCAAAATGATCTTACTAGTGAACTAGTGGGCGTTTTGTGGCTTACATGTTCACTAGTAAGCCTCAAAATGATCTTACTAGTGAACTAGTGGGCGTATTGTGGCTTACATGTCAACTAGTAAGCCTCAAAATGATCTTACTAGTGAACTACTGGGCACATTTATGGCCTTATATGTTCACTAGTAAGCCTCAAAATAATCTTACTAGTGAACTAGTGGGCGTTTTGTGGCTTACATGTTCACTAGTAAGCCTCAAAATGATCTTACTAGTGAACTAGTGGGCGTTTTTCGGCTTACATGTCAACTAGTGAGCCTCAAAATGAACTTACTCGTGAACTAGCGGGCACATTTATGGCCTTACATGTTCACTAGTAAGCGTCAAAATGATCTCACTAGTGTACTAGTGGGCACATTTATGGCCTTACATGTTCACTAGTAAGCGTCAAAATGATCTTACTAGTGAACTAGTGGGCGTTTTGCGGCTTACATGTCAACTAGTAAGCCTCAAAATGATCTTACTAGTGAACTAGTGGGCGTTTTGTGGCTTACATGTCAACTAGTAAGCCTCAAAATGATCTTACTAGTGGGCACATTTATGGCCTTATATGCTCACTAGTAAGCGTCAAAACGATCTTACTAGTGAACTAGTGGGCGTTTTGTGCCTTACATGTTCACTAGTAAGCGTCAAAACGATCTTACTAGTGAACTAGTGGGCGTTTTGTGGCTTACATGTTCACTAGTAAGCATCAAAATGATCTTACTAGTGAACTAGTGGGCGTATTGTGGCTTACATGTCAACTAGTAAGCCTTAAAAAATGATCTTACTAGTGAACTAGTGGGCGTTTTGTGGCTTACATGTTCCCTAGTAAGCCTCAAAATTACCTTACTAGTGAACTTGTGAGCGTTTTGTGGCTTACATCTTCACTAGTAAGCGACAAAATGATCTTACGAGTGAACTTGTGAGCGTTTTGTGGCTTACATCTTCACTATTAAGCGTCAAAATGATCTTACTAGTGAACTAGTGGGCGTTTTGTGGCTTATATGTCAACTAGTAAGCCTCAAAATGATCTTACTAGTGAACTAGTGAACGTTTTGTGGCTTACATGTCAACTAGTAAGCCTCAAAATAATCTTACTAGTGAACTAGTGGGCGTTTTGTGGCTTACATGTTCACTAGTAAGCCTCAAAATGATCTTACTAGTGGGCACATTTATGGCCTTATATGTTCACTAGTAAGCGTCAAAACGATCTTACTAGTGAACTACTAGCGTCAAAACGATCTTACTAGTGAACTAGTGAGCGTTTTGTGGCTTACATGTTCACTAGTAAGCGTCACATCGACCTTACTAGTGAACTAGAGAGCGTTTTGTGGCTTACATCTTCACTAGTAAGCGTCAAAACGATCTTACTAGTGAACTAGTGGGCGTTTTGTGGTTTACATGTCAACTAGTAAGCCTCAAAATGATCTTACTAGTGGGCACATTTATGGCCTTATATGTTCACTAGTAAGCGTCAAAACGATCTTACTAGTGAACTAGTGAGCGTTTTGTGGCTTACATGTTCACTAGTAAGCGTCACATCGACCTTACTAGTGAACTAGAGAGCGTTTTGTGGCTTACATCTTCACTAGTAAGCGTCAAAACGATCTTACTAGTGAACTAGTGGGCGTTCTGTGCCTTACATGTTCACTAGTAAGCGTCAAAACGATCTTACTAGTGAACTAGTAGGCGTTTTGTGGCTTACATGTTCACTAGTAAGCGTCAAAATGACCTTACTACTGAACTAGTGGGCGTTTTGTGGCTTACATGTTCACTAGTAAGCCTCAAAATGATCTTACTAGTGAACTAGTGGGCGTTTTGTGGCTTACATGTTCACTAGTAAGCCTCAAAATGATCTTACTAGTGAACTAGTGGGCGTTTTGTGGCTTACATGTTCACTAGTAAGCGTCAAAATGACCTTACTAGTGAACTAGTGGGCGTTTTGTGGCTTTATGTCAACTAGTAAGCCTCAAAATGATCTTACTAGTGAACTAGTGAGCGTTTTGTGGCTTACATGTCAACTAGTAAGCCTCAAAATAATCTTACTAGTGAACTAGTGGGCGTTTTGTGGCTTACATGTTCACTAGTAAGCCTCAAAATGATCTTACTAGTGAACTAGTGGGCACATTTGTGGCCTTATATGTTCACTAGTAAGCGTCAAAATGATCTTACGAGTGAACCACTGGGCACATTTATGGCCTTATATGTTCACTAGTAAGCCTCAAAATGATCTTACTAGTGAACTAGTGGGCGTTTTGTGGCTTACATGTTCACTAGTAAGCCTCAAAATGATCTTACTAGTGAACTAGTGGGCGTATTGTGGCTTACATGTCAACTAGTAAGCCTCAAAATGATCTTACTAGTGAACTACTGGGCACATTTATGGCCTTATATGTTCACTAGTAAGCCTCAAAATAATCTTACTAGTGAACTAGTGGGCGTTTTGTGGCTTACATGTTCACTAGTAAGCCTCAAAATGATCTTACTAGTGGGCGTTTTGTGGTTTACATGTCAAATAGTAAGCCTCAAAATGATCTTACTAGTGGGCACATTTATGGCCTTATATGTTCACTAGTAAGCGTCAAAACGATCTTACTAGTGAACTAGTGGGCGTTTTGTGGCTTACATGTCAACTAGTAAGCCTTAAAAAATGATCTTACTAGTGAACTAGTGGGCGTTTTGTGGCTTACATGTTCACTAGTAAGCCTCAAAATGATCTTACTAGTGAACTAGTGGGCGTTTTTCGGCTTACATGTCAACTAGTGAGCCTCAAAATGAACTTACTCGTGAACTAGCGGGCACATTTATGGCCTTACATGTTCACTAGTAAGCGTCAAAATGATCTCACTAGTGTACTAGTGGGCACATTTATGGCCTTACATGTTCACTAGTAAGCGTCAAAATGATCTTACTAGTGAACTAGTGGGCGTTTTGCGGCTTACATGTCAACTAGTAAGCCTCAAAATGATCTTACTAGTGAACTAGTGGGCGTTTTGTGGCTTACATGTTCACTAGTAAGCGTCAAAATGATCTTACTAGTGAACTAGTGGGCGTTTTGTGGCTTACATGTTCACTAGTAAGCCTCAAAATGATCTTACTAGTGAACTAGTGGGCGTATTGTGGCTTACATGTCAACTAGTAAGCCTCAAAATGATCTTACTAGTGAACTAGTGGGCGTTTTGTGGCTTACATGTTCACTAGTAAGCGTCAAAATGATCTTACTAGTGAACTAGTGGGCGTTTTGTGGCTTACATGTTCACTAGTAAGCCTCAAAATGATCTTACTAGTGAACTACTGGGCACATTTATGGCCTTATATGTTCACTAGTAAGCCTCAAAATAATCTTACTAGTGAAATAGTGGGCGTTTTGTGGCTTACATGTTCACTAGTAAGCCTCAAAATGATCTTACTAGTGGGCGTTTTGTGGTTTACATGTAAACTAGTAAGCCTCAAAATGATCTTACTAGTGGGCACATTTATGGCCTTATATGTTCACTAGTAAGCGTCAAAACGATCTTACTAGTGAACTAGTGGGCGTTTTGTGGCTTACATGTCAACTAGTAAGCCTTAAAAAATGATCTTACTAGTGAACTAGTGGGCGTTTTGTGGCTTACATGTTCACTAGTAAGCCTCAAAATTATCTTACTAATGAACTAGTGGGCGTATTGTGGCTTACATGTCAACTAGTAAGCCTCAAAATGATCTTACTAGTGAACTACTGGGCACATTTATGGCCTTATATGTTCACTAGTAAGCCTCAAAATAATCTTACTAGTGAACTAGTGGGCGTTTTGTGGCTTACATGTTCACTAGTAAGCCTCAAAATGATCTTACTAGTGGGCGTTTTGTGGTTTACATGTCAACTAGTAAGCCTCAAAACGATCTTACTAGTGAACTAGTGAGCGTTTTGTGGCTTACATGTTCACTAGTAAGCGTCACATCGACCTTACTAGTGAACTAGAGAGCGTTTTGTGGCTTACATCTTCACTAGTAAGCGTCAAAACGATCTTACTAGTGAACTAGTGGGCGTTCTGTGCCTTACATGTTCACTAGTAAGCGTCAAAACGATCTTACTAGTGAACTAGTAGGCGTTTTGTGGCTTACATGTTCACTAGTAAGCGTCAAAATGACCTTACTACTGAACTAGTGGGCGTTTTGTGGCTTACATGTTCACTAGTAAGCCTCAAAATGATCTTACTAGTGAACTAGTGGGCGTTTTGTGGCTTACATGTTCACTAGTAAGCCTCAAAATGATCTTACTAGTGAACTAGTGGGCGTTTTGTGGCTTACATGTTCACTAGTAAGCGTCAAAATGACCTTACTAGTGAACTAGTGGGCGTTTTGTGGCTTTATGTCAACTAGTAAGCCTCAAAATGATCTTACTAGTGAACTAGTGAGCGTTTTGTGGCTTACATGTCAACTAGTAAGCCTCAAAATAATCTTACTAGTGAACTAGTGGGCGTTTTGTGGCTTACATGTTCACTAGTAAGCCTCAAAATGATCTTACTAGTGAACTAGTGGGCACAGTTATGGCCTTATATGTTCACTAGTAAGCGTCAAAATGATCTTACGAGTGAACTGGTGGGCACATTTATGGCCTTATATGTTCACTAGTAAGCCTCAAAATGATCTTACTAGTGAACTAGTGGGCGTTTTGTGGCTTACATGTTCACTAGTAAGCCTCAAAATGATCTTACTAGTGAACTAGTGGGCGTATTGTGGCTTACATGTCAACTAGTAAGCCTCAAAATGATCTTACTAGTGAACTACTGGGCACATTTATGGCCTTATATGTTCACTAGTAAGCCTCAAAATAATCTTACTAGTGAACTAGTGGGCGTTTTGTGGCTTACATGTTCACTAGTAAGCCTCAAAATGATCTTACTAGTGGGCGTTTTGTGGTTTACATGTCAACTAGTAAGCCTCAAAATGATCTTACTAGTGGGCACATTTATGGCCTTATATGTTCACTAGTAAGCGTCAAAACGATCTTACTAGTGAACTAGTGGGCGTTTTGTGGCTTACATGTCAACTAGTAAGCCTTAAAAAATGATCTTACTAGTGAACTAGTGGGCGTTTTGTGGCTTACATGTTCACTAGTAAGCCTCAAAATGATCTTACTAGTGAACTAGTGGGCGTTTTTCGGCTTACATGTCAACTAGTGAGCCTCAAAATGAACTTACTCGTGAACTAGCGGGCACATTTATGGCCTTACATGTTCACTAGTAAGCGTCAAAATGATCTCACTAGTGTACTAGTGGGCACATTTATGGCCTTACATGTTCACTAGTAAGCGTAAAAATGATCTTACTAGTGAACTAGTGGGCGTTTTGCGGCTTACATGTCAACTAGTAAGCCTCAAAATGATCTTACTAGTGAACTAGTGGGCGTTTTGTGGCTTACATGTTCACTAGTAAGCGTCAAAATGATCTTACTAGTGAACTAGTGGGCGTTTTGTGGCTTACATGTTCACTAGTAAGCCTCAAAATGATCTTACTAGTGAACTAGTGGGCGTATTGTGGCTTACATGTCAACTAGTAAGCCTCAAAATGATCTTACTAGTGAACTACTGGGCACATTTATGGCCTTATATGTTCACTAGTAAGCCTCAAAATAATCTTACTAGTGAACTAGTGGGCGTTTTGTGGCTTACATGTTCACTAGTAAGCCTCAAAATGATCTTACTAGTGGGCGTTTTGTGGTTTACATGTAAACTAGTAAGCCTCAAAATGATCTTACTAGTGGGCACATTTATGGCCTTATATGTTCACTAGTAAGCGTCAAAACGATCTTACTAGTGAACTAGTGGGCGTTTTGTGGCTTACATGTCAACTAGTAAGCCTTAAAAAATGATCTTACTAGTGAACTAGTGGGCGTTTTGTGGCTTACATGTTCACTAGTAAGCCTCAAAATTATCTTACTAGTGAACTAGTGGGCGTATTGTGGCTTACATGTCAACTAGTAAGCCTCAAAATGATCTTACTAGTGAACTACTGGGCACATTTATGGCCTTATATGTTCACTAGTAAGCCTCAAAATAATCTTACTAGTGAACTAGTGGGCGTTTTGTGGCTTACATGTTCACTAGTAAGCCTCAAAATGATCTTACTAGTGGGCGTTTTGTGGTTTACATGTCAACTAGTAAGCCTCAAAATGATCTTACTAGTGGGCACATTTATGGCCTTATATGTTCACTAGTAACCGTCAAAATGACCTTACTAGTGAACTAGTGGGCGTTTTGTGGCTTATATGTCAACTAGTAAGCCTCAAAATGATCTTACTAGTTAACTAGTGAGCGTTTTGTGGCTTACATGTCAACTAGTAAGCCTCAAAATAATCTTACTAGTGAACTAGTGGGCGTTTTGTGGCTTACATGTTCACTAGTAAGCCTCAAAATGATCTTACTAGTGAACTAGTGGGCGTTTTGTGGCTTACATATTCACTAGTAAGCCTCAAAATGATCTTACTAGTGAACTAGTGGGCGTATTGTGGCTTACATGTCAACTAGTAAGCCTCAAAATGATCTTACTAGTGAACTACTGGGCACATTTATGGCCTTATATGTTCACTAGTAAGCGTCAAAACGATCTTACGAGTGAACTAGTGGGCGTTTTGTGGCTTACATGTTCACTAGTAAGCGTCAAAATGACTTACCAGTGAACTAGTTAGCGTTTTGTGGCTTACATGTTCACTAGTAAGCCTCAAAATGATCTTACTAGTGAACTACTGGGCACATTTATGGCCTTATATGTTCACTAGTAAGCGTCAAAACGATCTTACTAGTGAACTAGTGGGCGTTTTGCGGCTTACATGTCAACTAGTAAGCCTCAAAATGATCTTACTAGTGAACTAGTGGGCGTTTTGTGGCTTACATGTTCACTAGTAAGCCTCAAAATGATCTTACTAGTGAACTAGTGGGCGTATTGTGGCTTACATGTCAACTAGTAAGCCTCAAAATGATCTTACTAGTGAACTAGTGGGCGTTTTGTGGCTTACATGTTCACTAGTAAGCCTCAAAATGATCTTACTAGTGAACTAGTGGGCGTATTGTGGCTTACATGTCAACTAGTAAGCCTCAAAATGATCTTACTAGTGAACTACTGGGCACATTTATGGCCTTATATGTTCACTAGTAAGCGTCAAAACGATCTTACGAGTGAACTAGTGGGCGTTTTGTGGCTTACATGTTCACTAGTAAGCGTCAAAATGACTTACTAGTGAACTAGTTAGCGTTTTGTGGCTTACATGTTCACTAGTAAGCCTCAAAATGATCTTACTAGTGAACTACTGGACACATTTATGGCCTTATATGTTCACTAGTAAGCGTCAAAACGATCTTACTAGTGAACTAGTGGGCGTTTTGTGGCTTACATGTCAACTAGTAAGCCTCAAAATGATCTTACTAGTGAACTAGTGGGCGTTTTGCGGCTTACATGTCAACTAGTAAGCCTCAAAATGATCTTACTAGTGAACTAGTGGGCGTTTTGTGGCTTACATGTTCACTAGTAAGCGTCAAAACTTACTAGTGAACTAGTGGGCGCTTTGTGGCTTACATGTTCACTAGTAAGCGTCAAAATGACTTACTAGTGAACTAGTTAGCGTTTTGTGGCTTACATGTTCACTAGTAAGCCTCAAAATGATCTTACTAGTGAACTACTGGGCACATTTATGGCATTATATGTTCAGTAGTAAGCGTCAAAATAATCTTATTAGTGAACTAGTGGGCGTTTTGCGGCTTACATGTCAACTAGTAAGCCTCAAAATGATCTTACTAGTGAACTAGTGGGCGTTTTGCGGCTTACATGTCAACTAGTAAGCCTCAAAATGATCTTACTATGAACTAGTGGGCGTTTTGTGGCTTACATGGTCACTAGTAAGCGTCAAAACTTACTAGTGAACTAGTGGGCGTTTTGTGGCTTATATGTTCACTAGTAAGCGTCAAAATGATCTTACGAGTGAACTAGTGGGCACATTTATGGCCTTATATGTTCACTAGTAAGCCTCAAAATGATCTTACTAGTGAACTAGTGGGGGTTTTGTGGCTTACATGTCAACTAGTAAGCCTTAAAAAATAATCTTACTAGTGAACTAGTGGGCGTTTTGTGGCTTACATGCTCCCTAGTAAGCGTCAAAATTACCTTAGTAGTGAACTTGTGAGCGTTTTGTGGCTTACATCTTCACTAGTAAGCGTCAAAATAATCTTACTAGTGAACTAGTGGGCGTTTTGTGGCTTACATGTTCACTAGTAAGCCTCAAAATGATCTTACTAGTGAACTAGTGGGCACATTTATGGCCTTATATGTTCACTAGTAAGCGTCAAAATGATCTTACGAGTGAACAACTGGGCACATTATTGGCCTTATATGTTCACTAGTAAGCGTCAAAACGATCTTACGAGTGAACTAGTGGGCGTTTTGTGGCTTACATGTTCACTAGTAAGCGTCAAAATGACCTTACTAGTGAACTAGCGGGCACATTTATGGCCTTATATGTTCACTAGTAAGCCTCAAAATGATCTTACTAGTGAACGACTGGGCACATTTATGGCCTTATATGTTCACTAGTAAGCGTCAAAACGATCTTACGAGTGAACTAGTGGGCGTTTTGTGGCTTACATGTTCACTAGTAAGCGTCAAAATGACCTTACTAGTGAACTAGTGGGCGTTTTGTGGCTTACATGTTCACTAGTAAGCCTCAAAATGATCTTACTAGTGAACTAGTGGGCACATTTATGGCCTTATATGTCAACTATTAAGCCTCAAAATGATCTTACTAGTGAACTAGTGAGCGTTTTGTGGCTTACATGTCAACTAGTAAGCCTCAAAATAATCTTACTAGTGAACTAGTGGGCGTTTTGTGGCTTACATGTTCACTAGTAAGCCTAAAAATGATCTTACTAGTGAACTAGTGGGCACATTTATGGCCTTATATGTTCACTAGTAAGCGTCAAAATGATCTTACGAGTGAACTACTGGGCACATTTATGGCCTTATATGTTCACTAGTAAGCCTCAAAATGATCTTACTAGTGAACTACTGGGCGTTTTGTGGCTTACATGTCAACTAGTAAGCCTCAAAATGATCTTACTAGTGAACTAGTGGGCGTTTTATGGCTTACATGTTCACTAGTAAGCCTCAAAATGATCTTACTAGTGAACTAGTGGGCGTTTTGTGGCTTACATGTTCACTAGTAAGCCTCAAAATGATCTTACTAGTGAACTAGTGGGCGTATTGTGGCTTACATGTCAACTAGTAAGCCTCAAAATGATCTTACTAGTGAACTACTGGGCACATTTATGGCCTTATATGTTCACTAGTAAGCGTCAAAACGATCTTACGAGTGAACTAGTGGGCGTTTTGTGGCTTACATGTTCACTAGTAAGCGTCAAAATGACTTACCAGTGAACTAGTTAGCGTTTTGTGGCTTACATGTTCACTAGTAAGCCTCAAAATGATCTTACTAGTGAACTAGTGGGCGTTTTGTGGCTTACATGTTCAGTAGTAAGCGTCAAAATAATCTTATTAGTGAACTAGTGGGCGTTTTGCGGCTTACATGTCAACTAGTAAGCCTCAAAATGATCTTACTAGTGAACTAGTGGGCGTTTTGTGGCTTACATGTTCACTAGTAAGCGTCAAAATGATCTTACTAGTGAACTAGTGGGCGTTTTGTGGCTTACATGTTCACTATTAAGCGTCAAAATGACCTTACTAGTGAACTAGCGGGCACATTTATGGCCTTATATGTTCACTAGTAAGCCTCAAAATGATCTTACTAGTGAACTACTGGGCGTTTTGTGGCTTACATGTCAACTAGTAAGCCTCAAAATGATCTTACTAGTGAACTAGTGGGCGTTTTATGGCTTACATGTTCACTAGTAAGCCTCAAAATGATCTTACTAGTGAACTAGTGGGCGTTTTGTGGCTTACATGTTCACTAGTAAGCCTCAAAATGATCTTACTAGTGAACTAGTGGGCGTATTGTGGCTTACATGTCTAGTAGTAAGCCTCAAAATGATCTTACTAGTGAACTACTGGGCACATTTATGGCCTTATATGTTCACTAGTAAGCGTCAAAACGATCTTACGAGTGAACTAGTGGGCGTTTTGTGGCTTACATGTTCACTAGTAAGCCTCAAAATGATCTTACTAGTGAACTACTGGGCACAATTATGGCCTTATATGTTCACTAGTAAGCCTCGAAATGATCTTACTAGTGAACTAGTGGGCGTATTGTGGCTTACATGTCAACTAGTAAGCCTCAAAATGATCTTACTAGTGAACTACTGGGCACATTTATGGCCTTATATGTTCACTAGTAAGCGTCAAAACGATCTTACTAGTGAACTAGTAGGCGTTTTGCGGCTTACATGTCAACTAGTAAGCCTCAAAATGATCTTACTAGTGAACTAGTGGGCGTTTTGTGGCTTACATGTTCACTAGTAAGCCTCAAAATGATCTTACTAGTGAACTAGTGGGCGTATTGTGGCTTACATGTCAACTAGTAAGCCTCAAAATGATCTTACTAGTGAACTAGTGGGCGTTTTGTGGCTTACATGTTCACTAGTAAGCCTCAAAATGATCTTACTAGTGAACTAGTGGGCGTATTGTGGCTTACATGTCAACTAGTAAGCCTCAAAATGATCTTACTAGTGAACTACTGGGCACATTTATGGCCTTATATGTTCACTAGTAAGCGTCAAAACGATCTTACGAGTGAACTAGTGGGCGTTTTGTGGCTTACATGTTCACTAGTAAGCGTCAAAATGACTTACTAGTGAACTAGTTAGCGTTTTGTGGCTTACATGTTCACTAGTAAGCCTCAAAATGATCTTACTAGTGAACTACTGGGCACATTTATGGCCTTATATGTTCACTAGTAAGCGTCAAAACGATCTTACTAGTGAACTAGTGGGCGTTTTGTGGCTTACATGTTCAGTAGTAAGCGTCAAAATAATCTTACTAGTGAACTAGTGGGCGTTTTGCGGCTTACATGTCAACTAGTAAGCCTCAAAATGATCTTACTAGTGAACTAGTGGGCGTTTTGTGGCTTACATGTTCACTAGTAAGCGTCAAAACTTACTAGTGAACTAGTGGGCGTTTTGTGGCTTATATGTTCACTAGTAAGCGTCAAAATGATCTTACGAGTGAACTAGTGGGCACATTTATGGCCTTATATGTTCACTAGTAAGCCTCAAAATGATCTTACTAGTGAACTAGTGGGCGTTTTGTGGCTTACATGTCAACTAGTAAGCCTTAAAAAACGATCTTACTAGTGAACTAGTGGGCGTTTTGTGGCTTACATGCTCCCTAGTAAGCGTCAAAATTACCTTAGTAGTGAACTTGTGAGCGTTTTGTGGCTTACATCTTCACTAGTAAGCGTCAAAATGATCTTACTAGTGAACTAGTGGGCGTTTTGTGGCTTACATGTTCACTAGTAACCGTCAAAATGACCTTACTAGTGAACTAGTGGGCGTTTTGTGGCTTATATGTCAACTAGTAAGCCTCAAAATGATCTTACTAGTGAACTAGTGAGCGTTTTGTGGCTTACATGTCAACTAGTAAGCCTCAAAATAATCTTACTAGTGAACTAGTGGGCGTTTTGTGGCTTACATGTTCACTAGTAAGCCTCAAAATGATCTTACTAGTGAACTAGTGGGCGTTTTGTGGCTTACATGTTCACTAGTAAGCCTCAAAATGATCTTACTAGTGAACTAGTGGGCGTATTGTGGCTTACATGTCAACTAGTAAGCCTCAAAATGATCTTACTAGTGAACTACTGGGCACATTTATGGCCTTATATGTTCACTAGTAAGCGTCAAAACGATCTTACGAGTGAACTAGTGGGCGTTTTGTGGCTTACATGTTCACTAGTAAGCGTCAAAATGACTTACCAGTGAACTAGTTAGCGTTTTGTGGCTTACATGTTCACTAGTAAGCCTCACAATGATCTTACTAGTGAACTACTGGGCACATTTATGGCCTTATATGTTCACTAGTAAGCCTCGAAATGATCTTACTAGTGAACTAGTGGGCGTATTGTGGCTTACATGTCAACTAGTAAGCCTCAAAATGATCTTACTAGTGAACTACTGGGCACATTTATGGCCTTATATGTTCACTAGTAAGCGTCAAAACGATCTTACTAGTGAACTAGTGGGCGTTTTGCGGCTTACATGTCAACTAGTAAGCCTCAAAATGATCTTACTAGTGAACTAGTGGGCGTTTTGTGGCTTACATGTTCACTAGTAAGCCTCAAAATGATCTTACTAGTGAACTAGTGGGCGTATTGTGGCTTACATGTCAACTAGTAAGCCTCAAAATGATCTTACTAGTGAACTAGTGGGCGTTTTGTGGCTTACATGTTCACTAGTAAGCCTCAAAATGATCTTACTAGTGAACTAGTGGGCGTATTGTGGCTTACATGTCAACTAGTAAGCCTCAAAATGATCTTACTAGTGAACTACTGGGCACATTTATGGCCTTATATGTTCACTAGTAAGCGTCAAAACGATCTTACGAGTGAACTAGTGGGCGTTTTGTGGCTTACATGTTCACTAGTAAGCGTCAAAATGACTTACTAGTGAACTACTGGGGACATTTATGGCCTTATATGTTCACTAGTAAGCGTCAAAACGATCTTACTAGTGAACTAGTTAGCGTTTTGTGGCTTACATGTTCACTAGTAAGCCTCAAAATGATCTTACTAGTGAACTACTGGGCACATTTATGGCCTTATATGTTCACTAGTAAGCGTCAAAACGATCTTACTAGTGAACTAGTGGGCGTTTTGTGGCTTACATGTTCAGTAGTAAGCGTCAAAATAATCTTATTAGTGAACTAGTGGGCGTTTTGCGGCTTACATGTCAACTAGTAAGCCTCAAAATGATCTTACTAGTGAACTAGTGGGCGTTTTGCTGCTTACATGTCAACTAGTAAGCCTCAAAATGATCTTACTAGTGAACTAGTGGGCGTTTTGTGGCTTACATGTTCACTAGTAAGCGTCAAAACTTACTAGTGAACTAGTGGGCGTTTTGTGGCTTATATGTTCACTAGTAAGCGTCAAAATGATCTTACGAGTGAACTAGTGGGCACATTTATGGCCTTATATGTTCACTAGTAAGCCTCAAAATGATCTTACTAGTGAACTAGTGGGCGTTTTGTGGCTTACATGTCAACTAGTAAGCCTTAAAAAATGATCTTACTAGTGAACTAGTGGGCGTTTTGTGGCTTACATGCTCCCTAGTAAGCGTCAAAATTACCTTAGTAGTGAACTTGTGAGCGTTTTGTGGCTTACATCTTCACTAGTAAGCGTCAAAATAATCTTACTAGTGAACTAGTGGGCGTTTTGTGGCTTACATGTTCACTAGTAAGCCTCAAAATGATCTTACTAGTGAACTAGTGGGCACATTTATGGCCTTATATGTTCACTAGTAAGCGTCAAAATGATCTTACGAGTGAACTACTGGGCACATTTATGGCCTTATATGTTCACTAGTAAGCCTCAAAATGATCTTACTAGTGAACTAGTGGGCGTATTGTGGCTTACATCTCAACTAGTAAGCCTCAAAATGATCTTACTAGTGAACGACTGGGCACATTTATGGCCTTATATGTTCACTAGTAAGCGTCAAAACGATCTTACGAGTGAACTAGTGGGCGTTTTGTGGCTTACATGTTCACTAGTAAGCGTCAAAATGACCTTACTAGTGAACTAGTGGGCGTTTTGTGGCTTACATGTTCACTAGTAAGCATCAAAATGATCTTACTAGTGAACTAGTGGGCACATTTATGGCCTTAAATGTCAACTATTAAGCCTCAAAATGATCTTACTAGTGAACTAGTGAGCGTTTTGTGGCTTACATGTCAACTAGTAAGCCTCAAAATAATCTTACTAGTGAACTAGTGGGCGTTTTGTGGCTTACATGTTCATTACTAAGCCTAAAAATGATCTTACTAGTGAACTAGTGGGCACATTTATGGCCTTATATGTTCACTAGTAAGCGTCAAAATGATCTTACGAGTGAACTACTGGGCACATTTATGGCCTTATATGTTCACTAGTAAGCCTCAAAATGATCTTACTAGTGAACTACTGGGCGTTTTGTGGCTTTCATGTCAACTAGTAAGCCTCAAAATGATCTTACTAGTGAACTAGTGGGCGTTTTATGGCTTACATGTTCACTAGTAAGCCTCAAAATGATCTTACTAGTGAACTAGTGGGCGTTTTGTGGCTTACATGTTCACTAGTAAGCCTCAAAATGATCTTACTAGTGAACTAGTGGGCGTATTGTGGCTTACATGTCAACTAGTAAGCCTCAAAATGATCTTACTAGTGAACTACTGGGCACATTTATGGCCTTATATGTTCACTAGTAAGCGTCAAAACGATCTTACGAGTGAACTAGTGGGCGTTTTGTGGCTTACATGTTCACTAGTAAGCGTCAAAATGACTTACCAGTGAACTAGTTAGCGTTTTGTGGCTTACATGTTCACTAGTAAGCCTCAAAATGATCTTACTAGTGAACTAGTGGGCGTTTTGTGGCTTACATGTTCAGTAGTAAGCGTCAAAATAATCTTATTAGTGAACTAGTGGGCGTTTTGCGGCTTACATATCAACTAGTAAGCCTCAAAATGATCTTACTAGTGAACTAGTGGGCGTTTTGCGGCTTACATGTCAACTAGTAAGCCTCAAAATGATCTTACTAGTGAACTAGTGGGCGTTTTGTGGCTTACATGTTCACTAGTAAGCGTCAAAATGATCTTACTAGTGAACTAGTGGGCGTTTTGTGGCTTACATGTTCACTAGTAAGCGTCAAAATGACCTTACTAGTGAACTAGCGGGCACATTTATGGCCTTACATGTTCACTAGTAAGCGTCAAAATGATCTCACTAGTGAACTAGTGGGCACATTTATGGCCTTACATGTTCACTAATAAGCGTCAAAATGATCTTACTAGTGAACTACTGGGCGTTTTGTGGCTTACATGTTCCCTAGTAAGCGTCAAAATTACCTTACTAGTGAACTTGTGAGCGTTTTGTGGCTTACATCTTCACTAGTAAGCGTCAAAATGATCATACTAGTGAACTAGTGGGCGTTTTGTGGCTTACATGTTCACTAGTAAGCGTCAAAATGACCTTACTAGTGAACTAGTGGGCGTTTTGTGGCTTATATGTCAACTAGTAAGCCTCAAAATGATCTTACTAGTGAACTAGTGAGCGTTTTGTGGCTTACATGTCAACTAGTAAGCCTCTAAATAATCTTACTAGTGAACTAGTGGGCGTTTTGTGGCTTACATGTTCACTAGTAAGCCTCCAAATGATCTTACTAGTGGGCGTTTTGTGGTTTACATGTCAACTATTAAGCGTCAAAACGATCTTACTAGTGAACTAGTGGGCGTTTTGTGGCTTACATGTCAACTAGTAAGCCTTAAAAAATGATCTTACTAGTGAACTAGTGGGCGTTTTGTGGCTTACATGTTCACTAGTAAGCCTCAAAATGATCTTACTAGTGAACTAGTGGGCGTTTTGCGGCTTACATGTCAACTAGTGAGCCTCAAAATGAACTTACTCGTGAACTAGCGGGCACATTTATGGCCTTACATGTTCACTAGTAAGCATCAAAATGATCTCACTAGTGTACTAGTGGGCACATTTATGGCCTTACATGTTCACTAGTAAGCGTCAAAATGATCTTACTAGTGAACTAGTGGGCGTTTTGCGGCTTACATGTCAACTAGTAAGCCTCAAAATGATCTTACTAGTGAACTAGTGGGCGTTTTGCGGCTTACATGTCAACTAGTAAGCCTCAAAATGATCTTACGAGTGAACTAGTGGGCGTTTATCGGCTTACATGTCAACTAGTAAGCCTCAAAATTACCTTACTCGTGAACCAGTGAGCGTTTTGTGGCTTACATGTTCACTAGTAAGCGTCAAAATGACCTTTCTAGTGAACTAGTGAGCGTTTTGTGGCTTACATGTTCACTAGTAAGCGTCAAATCGACCTTACTAGTAAACTAGTGAGCATTTTGTGGCTTACATGTTCACTAGTAAGCGTCAAAATGACCTTACTAGTGAATTAGTGAGCGTTTTGTGGCTTACATGTTCACTAGTAAGCGGCAAAATTACCTTACTAGTGAACTAGTGGGCGTTCTGTGGCTTACATGTTCAGTAGTAAGCGTCAAAATAATCTTATTAGTGAACTAGTGGGCGTTTTGCGGCTTACATATCAACTAGTAAGCCTCAAAATGATCTTACTAGTGAACTAGTGGGCATTTTGCGGCTTACATGTCAACTAGTAAGCCTCAAAATGATCTTACTAGTGAACTAGTGGGCGTTTTGTGGCTTACATGTTCACTAGTAAGCGTCAAAATGATCTTACTAGTGAACTAGTGGGCGTTTTGTGGCTTACATGTTCACTAGTAAGCGTCAAAATGACCTTACTAGTGAACTAGCGGGCACATTTATGGCCTTACATGTTCACTAGTAAGCGTCAAAATGATCTCACTAGTGAACTAGTGGGCACATTTATGGCCTTACATGTTCACTAATAAGCGTCAAAATGATCTTACTAGTGAACTACTGGGCGTTTTGTGGCTTACATGTTCCCTAGTAAGCGTCAAAATTACCTTACTAGTGAACTTGTGAGCGTTTTGTGGCTTACATCTTCACTAGTAAGCGTCAAAATGATCATACTAGTGAACTAGTGGGCGTTTTGTGGCTTACATGTTCACTAGTAAGCCTCAAAATGATCTTACTAGTGAACTAGTGGGCACATTTATGGCCTTATATGTTCACTAGTAAGCGTCAAAATGATCTTACGAGTGAACTACTGGGCACATTTATGGCCTTATATGTTCACTAGTAAGCCTCAAAATGATCTTACTAGTGAACTAGTGGGCGTATTGTGGCTTACATCTCAACTAGTAAGCCTCAAAATGATCTTACTAGTGAACGACTGGGCACATTTATGGCCTTATATGTTCACTAGTAAGCGTCAAAACGATCTTACGAGTGAACTAGTGGGCGTTTTGTGGCTTACATGTTCACTAGTAAGCGTCAAAATGACCTTACTAGTGAACTAGTGGGCGTTTTGTGGCTTACATGTTCACTAGTAAGCATCAAAATGATCTTACTAGTGAACTAGTGGGCACATTTATGGCCTTAAATGTCAACTATTAAGCCTCAAAATGATCTTACTAGTGAACTAGTGAGCGTTTTGTGGCTTACATGTCAACTAGTAAGCCTCAAAATAATCTTACTAGTGAACTAGTGGGCGTTTTGTGGCTTACATGTTCATTACTAAGCCTAAAAATGATCTTACTAGTGAACTAGTGGGCACATTTATGGCCTTATATGTTCACTAGTAAGCGTCAAAATGATCTTACGAGTGAACTACTGGGCACATTTATGGCCTTATATGTTCACTAGTAAGCCTCAAAATGATCTTACTAGTGAACTACTGGGCGTTTTGTGGCTTTCATGTCAACTAGTAAGCCTCAAAATGATCTTACTAGTGAACTAGTGGGCGTTTTATGGCTTACATGTTCACTAGTAAGCCTCAAAATGATCTTACTAGTGAACTAGTGGGCGTTTTGTGGCTTACATGTTCACTAGTAAGCCTCAAAATGATCTTACTAGTGAACTAGTGGGCGTATTGTGGCTTACATGTCAACTAGTAAGCCTCAAAATGATCTTACTAGTGAACTACTGGGCACATTTATGGCCTTATATGTTCACTAGTAAGCGTCAAAACGATCTTACGAGTGAACTAGTGGGCGTTTTGTGGCTTACATGTTCACTAGTAAGCGTCAAAATGACTTACCAGTGAACTAGTTAGCGTTTTGTGGCTTACATGTTCACTAGTAAGCCTCAAAATGATCTTACTAGTGAACTAGTGGGCGTTTTGTGGCTTACATGTTCAGTAGTAAGCGTCAAAATAATCTTATTAGTGAACTAGTGGGCGTTTTGCGGCTTACATATCAACTAGTAAGCCTCAAAATGATCTTACTAGTGAACTAGTGGGCGTTTTGCGGCTTACATGTCAACTAGTAAGCCTCAAAATGATCTTACTAGTGAACTAGTGGGCGTTTTGTGGCTTACATGTTCACTAGTAAGCGTCAAAATGATCTTAGTAGTGAACTAGTGGGCGTTTTGTGGCTTACATGTTCACTAGTAAGCGTCAAAATGACCTTACTAGTGAACTAGCGGGCACATTTATGGCCTTACATGTTCACTAGTAAGCGTCAAAATGATCTCACTAGTGAACTAGTGGGCACATTTATGGCCTTACATGTTCACTAATAAGCGTCAAAATGATCTTACTAGTGAACTACTGGGCGTTTTGTGGCTTACATGTTCCCTAGTAAGCGTCAAAATTACCTTACTAGTGAACTTGTGAGCGTTTTGTGGCTTACATCTTCACTAGTAAGCGTCAAAATGATCATACTAGTGAACTAGTGGGCGTTTTGTGGCTTACATGTTCACTAGTAAGCGTCAAAATGACCTTACTAGTGAACTAGTGGGCGTTTTGTGGCTTATATGTCAACTAGTAAGCCTCAAAATGATCTTACTAGTGAACTAGTGAGCGTTTTGTGGCTTACATGTCAACTAGTAAGCCTCTAAATAATCTTACTAGTGAACTAGTGGGCGTTTTGTGGCTTACATGTTCACTAGTAAGCCTCCAAATGATCTTACTAGTGGGCGTTTTGTGGTTTACATGTCAACTATTAAGCGTCAAAACGATCTTACTAGTGAACTAGTGGGCGTTTTGTGGCTTACATGTCAACTAGTAAGCCTTAAAAAATGATCTTACTAGTGAACTAGTGGGCGTTTTGTGGCTTACATGTTCACTAGTAAGCCTCAAAATGATCTTACTAGTGAACTAGTGGGCGTTTTGCGGCTTACATGTCAACTAGTGAGCCTCAAAATGAACTTACTCGTGAACTAGCGGGCACATTTATGGCCTTACATGTTCACTAGTAAGCATCAAAATGATCTCACTAGTGTACTAGTGGGCACATTTATGGCCTTACATGTTCACTAGTAAGCGTCAAAATGATCTTACTAGTGAACTAGTGGGCGTTTTGCGGCTTACATGTCAACTAGTAAGCCTCAAAATGATCTTACTAGTGAACAAGTGGGCGTTTTGCGGCTTACATGTCAACTAGTAAGCCTCAAAATTACCTTACTCGTGAACCAGTGAGCGTTTTGTGGCTTACATGTTCACTAGTAAGCGTCAAAATGACCTTTCTAGTGAACTAGTGAGCGTTTTGTGGCTTACATGTTCACTAGTAAGCGTCAAATCGACCTTACTAGTAAACTAGTGAGCATTTTGTGGCTTACATGTTCACTAGTAAGCGTCAAAATGACCTTACTAGTGAATTAGTGAGCGTTTTGTGGCTTACATGTTCACTAGTAAGCGGCAAAATTACCTTACTAGTGAACTAGTGGGCGTTCTGTGGCTTACATGTTCAGTAGTAAGCGTCAAAATAATCTTATTAGTGAACTAGTGGGCGTTTTGCGGCTTACATATCAACTAGTAAGCCTCAAAATGATCTTACTAGTGAACTAGTGGGCATTTTGCGGCTTACATGTCAACTAGTAAGCCTCAAAATGATCTTACTAGTGAACTAGTGGGCGTTTTGTGGCTTACATGTTCACTAGTAAGCGTCAAAATGATCTTACTAGTGAACTAGTGGGCGTTTTGTGGCTTACATGTTCACTAGTAAGCGTCAAAATGACCTTACTAGTGAACTAGCGGGCACATTTATGGCCTTACATGTTCACTAGTAAGCGTCAAAATGATCTCACTAGTGAACTAGTGGGCACATTTATGGCCTTACATGTTCACTAATAAGCGTCAAAATGATCTTACTAGTGAACTACTGGGCGTTTTGTGGCTTACATGTTCCCTAGTAAGCGTCAAAATTACCTTACTAGTGAACTTGTGAGCGTTTTGTGGCTTACATCTTCACTAGTAAGCGTCAAAATGATCATACTAGTGAACTAGTGGGCGTTTTGTGGCTTTAATGTTCACTAGTAAGCGTCAAAATGACCTTACTAGTGAACTAGTGGGCGTTTTGTGGCTTATATGTCAACTAGTAAGCCTCAAAATGATCTTACTAGTGAACTAGTGAGCGTTTTGTGGCTTACATGTCAACTAGTAAGCCTCTAAATAATCTTACTAGTGAACTAGTGGGCGTTTTGTGGCTTACATGTTCACTAGTAAGCCTCCAAATGATCTTACTAGTGGGCGTTTTGTGGTTTACATGTCAACTATTAAGCGTCAAAACGATCTTACTAGTGAACTAGTGGGCGTTTTGTGGCTTACATGTCAACTAGTAAGCCTTAAAAAATGATCTTACTAGTGAACTAGTGGGCGTTTTGTGGCTTACATGTTCACTAGTAAGCCTCAAAATGATCTTACTAGTGAACTAGTGGGCGTTTTGCGGCTTACATGTCAACTAGTGAGCCTCAAAATGAACTTACTCGTGAACTAGCGGGCACATTTATGGCCTTACATGTTCACTAGTAAGCATCAAAATGATCTCACTAGTGTACTAGTGGGCACATTTATGGCCTTAAATGTCAACTATTAAGCCTCAAAATGATCTTACTAGTGAACGAGTGAGCGTTTTGTGGCTTACATGTCAACTAGTAAGCCTCAAAATAATCTTACTAGTGAACTAGTGGGCGTTTTGTGGCTTACATGTTCATTACTAAGCCTAAAAATGATCTTACTAGTGAACTAGTGGGCACATTTATGGCCTTATATGTTCACTAGTAAGCGTCAAAATGATCTTACGAGTGAACTACTGGGCACATTTATGGCCTTATATGTTCACTAGTAAGCCTCAAAATGATCTTACTAGTGAACTACTGGGCGTTTTGTGGCTTTCATGTCAACTAGTAAGCCTCAAAATGATCTTACTAGTGAACTAGTGGGCGTTTTATGGCTTACATGTTCACTAGTAAGCCTCAAAATGATCTTACTAGTGAACTAGTGGGCGTTTTGTGGCTTACATGTTCACTAGTAAGCCTCAAAATGATCTTACTAGTGAACTAGTGGGCGTATTGTGGCTTACATGTCAACTAGTAAGCCTCAAAATGATCTTACTAGTGAACTACTGGGCACATTTATGGCCTTATATGTTCACTAGTAAGCGTCAAAACGATCTTACGAGTGAACTAGTGGGCGTTTTGTGGCTTACATGTTCACTAGTAAGCGTCAAAATGACTTACCAGTGAACTAGTTAGCGTTTTGTGGCTTACATGTTCACTAGTAAGCCTCAAAATGATCTTACTAGTGAACTAGTGGGCGTTTTGTGGCTTACATGTTCAGTAGTAAGCGTCAAAATAATCTTATTAGTGAACTAGTGGGCGTTTTGCGGCTTACATATCAACTAGTAAGCCTCAAAATGATCTTACTAGTGAACTAGTGGGCGTTTTGCGGCTTACATGTCAACTAGTAAGCCTCAAAATGATCTTACTAGTGAACTAGTGGGCGTTTTGTGGCTTACATGTTCACTAGTAAGCGTCAAAATGATCTTACTAGTGAACTAGTGGGCGTTTTGTGGCTTACATGTTCACTAGTAAGCGTCAAAATGACCTTACTAGTGAACTAGCGGGCACATTTATGGCCTTACATGTTCACTAGTAAGCGTCAAAATGATCTCACTAGTGAACTAGTGGGCACATTTATGGCCTTACATGTTCACTAATAAGCGTCAAAATGATCTTACTAGTGAACTACTGGGCGTTTTGTGGCTTACATGTTCCCTAGTAAGCGTCAAAATTACCTTACTAGTGAACTTGTGAGCGTTTTGTGGCTTACATCTTCACTAGTAAGCGTCAAAATGATCATACTAGTGAACTAGTGGGCGTTTTGTGGCTTACATGTTCACTAGTAAGCGTCAAAATGACCTTACTAGTGAACTAGTGGGCGTTTTGTGGCTTATATGTCAACTAGTAAGCCTCAAAATGATCTTACTAGTGAACTAGTGAGCGTTTTGTGGCTTACATGTCAACTAGTAAGCCTCTAAATAATCTTACTAGTGAACTAGTGGGCGTTTTGTGGCTTACATGTTCACTAGTAAGCCTCCAAATGATCTTACTAGTGGGCGTTTTGTGGTTTACATGTCAACTATTAAGCGTCAAAACGATCTTACTAGTGAACTAGTGGGCGTTTTGTGGCTTACATGTCAACTAGTAAGCCTTAAAAAATGATCTTACTAGTGAACTAGTGGGCGTTTTGTGGCTTACATGTTCACTAGTAAGCCTCAAAATGATCTTACTAGTGAACTAGTGGGCGTTTTGCGGCTTACATGTCAACTAGTGAGCCTCAAAATGAACTTACTCGTGAACTAGCGGGCACATTTATGGCCTTACATGTTCACTAGTAAGCATCAAAATGATCTCACTAGTGTACTAGTGGGCACATTTATGGCCTTACATGTTCACTAGTAAGCGTCAAAATGATCTTACTAGTGAACTAGTGGGCGTTTTGCGGCTTACATGTCAACTAGTAAGCCTCAAAATGATCTTACTAGTGAACTAGTGGGCGTTTTGCGGCTTACATGTCAACTAGTAAGCCTCAAAATGATCTTACGAGTGAACTAGTGGGCGTTTATCGGCTTACATGTCAACTAGTAAGCCTCAAAATTACCTTACTCGTGAACCAGTGAGCGTTTTGTGGCTTACATGTTCACTAGTAAGCGTCAAAATGACCTTTCTAGTGAACTAGTGAGCGTTTTGTGGCTTACATGTTCACTAGTAAGCGTCAAATCGACCTTACTAGTAAACTAGTGAGCATTTTGTGGCTTACATGTTCACTAGTAAGCGTCAAAATGACCTTACTAGTGAATTAGTGAGCGTTTTGTGGCTTACATGTTCACTAGTAAGCGGCAAAATTACCTTACTAGTGAACTAGTGGGCGTTCTGTGGCTTACATGTTCAGTAGTAAGCGTCAAAATAATCTTATTAGTGAACTAGTGGGCGTTTTGCGGCTTACATATCAACTAGTAAGCCTCAAAATGATCTTACTAGTGAACTAGTGGGCATTTTGCGGCTTACATGTCAACTAGTAAGCCTCAAAATGATCTTACTAGTGAACTAGTGGGCGTTTTGTGGCTTACATGTTCACTAGTAAGCGTCAAAATGATCTTACTAGTGAACTAGTGGGCGTTTTGTGGCTTACATGTTCACTAGTAAGCGTCAAAATGACCTTACTAGTGAACTAGCGGGCACATTTATGGCCTTACATGTTCACTAGTAAGCGTCAAAATGATCTCACTAGTGAACTAGTGGGCACATTTATGGCCTTACATGTTCACTAATAAGCGTCAAAATGATCTTACTAGTGAACTACTGGGCGTTTTGTGGCTTACATGTTCCCTAGTAAGCGTCAAAATTACCTTACTAGTGAACTTGTGAGCGTTTTGTGGCTTACATCTTCACTAGTAAGCGTCAAAATGATCATACTAGTGAACTAGTGGGCGTTTTGTGGCTTTAATGTTCACTAGTAAGCGTCAAAATGACCTTACTAGTGAACTAGTGGGCGTTTTGTGGCTTATATGTCAACTAGTAAGCCTCAAAATGATCTTACTAGTGAACTAGTGAGCGTTTTGTGGCTTACATGTCAACTAGTAAGCCTCTAAATAATCTTACTAGTGAACTAGTGGGCGTTTTGTGGCTTACATGTTCACTAGTAAGCCTCCAAATGATCTTACTAGTGGGCGTTTTGTGGTTTACATGTCAACTATTAAGCGTCAAAACGATCTTACTAGTGAACTAGTGGGCGTTTTGTGGCTTACATGTCAACTAGTAAGCCTTAAAAAATGATCTTACTAGTGAACTAGTGGGCGTTTTGTGGCTTACATGTTCACTAGTAAGCCTCAAAATGATCTTACTAGTGAACTAGTGGGCGTTTTGCGGCTTACATGTCAACTAGTGAGCCTCAAAATGAACTTACTCGTGAACTAGCGGGCACATTTATGGCCTTACATGTTCACTAGTAAGCATCAAAATGATCTCACTAGTGTACTAGTGGGCACATTTATGGCCTTACATGTTCACTAGTAAGCGTCAAAATGATCTTACTAGTGAACTAGTGGGCGTTTTGCGGCTTACATGTCAACTAGTAAGCCTCAAAATGATCTTACTAGTGAACTAGTGGGCGTTTTGCGGCTTACATGTCAACTAGTAAGCCTCAAAATGATCTTACGAGTGAACTAGTGGGCGTTTATCGGCTTACATGTCAACTAGTAAGCCTCAAAATTACCTTACTCGTGAACCAGTGAGCGTTTTGTGGCTTACATGTTCACTAGTAAGCGTCAAAATGACCTTACTAGTGAACTAGTGAGCGTTTTGTGGCTTACATGTTCACTAGTAAGCGTCAAATCGACCTTACTAGTAAACTAGTGAGCATTTTGTGGCTTACATGTTCACTAGTAAGCGTCAAAATGACCTTACTAGTGAATTAGTGAGCGTTTTGTGGCTTACATGTTCACTAGTAAGCCTCAAAATGATCTTACTAGTGAACTAGTGGGCGTATTGTGGCTTACATGTCAACTAGTAAGCCTTAAAAAATGATCTTACTAGTGAACTAGTGGGCGTTTTGTGGCTTACATGTTCCCTAGTAAGCATCAAATTACCTTACTAGTGAACTTGTGAGCGTTTTGTGGCTTACATTTTCACTAGTAAGCGTCAAAATGATCTTACTAGTGAACTAGTGGGCGTTTTGTGGCTTACATGTTCACTAGTAAGCGTCAAAATGACCTTACTAGTGAACAAGTGGGCGTTTTGTGGCTTATATGTTCACTAGTAAGCGTCAAAATGATCTTACGCGTGAACTAGTGGGCACATTTTTGGCCTTATATGTTCACTAGTAAGCCTCAAAATGATCTTACTAGTGAACTAGTGGGTGTTTTGTGGCTTACATGTCAACTAGTAAGCCTCAAAATGATCTTACTAGTGAATTAGTGAGCGTTTTGTGGCTTACATGTCAACTAGTAAGCCTCAAAATAATCTTACTAGTGAACTAGTGAGCGTTTTGTGGCTTACATGTTCACTAGTAAGCGTCAAATCGACCTTACTAGTAAACTAGTGAGCATTTTGTGGCTTACATGTTCACTAGTAAGCGTCAAAATGACCTTACTAGTGAATTAGTGAGCGTTTTGTGGCTTACATGTTCACTAGTAAGCGGCAAAATTACCTTACTAGTGAACTCGTGGGCGTTTTGTGGCTTACATGTTCACTAGTAAGCCTCAAAATGATCTTACTAGTGAACTAGTGGGCGTATTGTGGCTTACATGTCAACTAGTAAGCCTTAAAAAATGATCTTACTAGTGAACTAGTGGGCGTTTTGTGGCTTACATGTTCCCTAGTAAGCATCAAATTACCTTACTAGTGAACTTGTGAGCGTTTTGTGGCTTACATTTTCACTAGTAAGCGTCAAAATGATCTTACTAGTGAACTAGTGGGCGTTTTGTGGCTTACATGTTCACTAGTAAGCGTCAAAATGACCTTACTAGTGAACAAGTGGGCGTTTTGTGGCTTATATGTTCACTAGTAAGCGTCAAAATGATCTTACGCGTGAACTAGTGGGCACATTTTTGGCCTTATATGTTCACTAGTAAGCCTCAAAATGATCTTACTAGTGAACTAGTGGGTGTTTTGTGGCTTACATGTCAACTAGTAAGCCTCAAAATGATCTTACTAGTGAATTAGTGAGCGTTTTGTGGCTTACATGTCAACTAGTAAGCCTCAAAATAATCTTACTAGTGAACTAGTGAGCGTTTTGTGGCTTACGTGTTCACTAGTAAGCGTCAAAATGACCTTACTAGTGAACTAGTGGGCGTTTTGTGGCTTATATGTTCACTAGTAAGCGTCAAAATGATCTTACGCGTGAACTAGTGGGCACATTTTTGGCCTTATATGTTCACTAGTAAGCCTCAAAATGATCTTACTAGTGAACTAGTGGGTGTTTTGTGGCTTACATGTCAACTAGTAAGCCTCAAAATGATCTTACTAGTGAACTAGTGAGCGTTTTGTGGCTTACATGTTCACTAGTAAGCGTCAAAATGACCTTACTAGTGAACTAGTGGGCGTTTTGTGGCTTATATGTTCACTAGTAAGCGTCAAAATGATCTTACGAGTGAACTAGTGGGCACATTTATGGCCTTATATGTTCACTAGTAAGCCTCAAAATGATCTTACTAGTGAACTAGTGGGCGTTTTGTGGCTTACATGTCAACTAGTAAGCCTTAAAAAATGATCTTACTAGTGAACTAGTGGGCGTTTTGTGGCTTACATGCTCCCTAGTAAGCGTCAAAATTACCTTAGTAGTGAACTTGTGAGCGTTTTGTGGCTTACATCTTCACTAGTAAGCGTCAAAATGATCTTACTAGTGAACTAGTGGGCGTTTTGTGGCTTACATGTTCACTAGTAACCGTCAAAATGACCTTACTAGTGAACTAGTGGGCGTTTTGTGGCTTATATGTCAACTAGTAAGCCTCAAAATGATCTTACTAGTGAACTAGTGAGCGTTTTGTGGCTTACATGTCAACTAGTAAGCCTCAAAATAATCTTACTAGTGAACTAGTGGGCGTTTTGTGGCTTACATGTTCACTAGTAAGCCTCAAAATGATCTTACTAGTGAACTAGTGGGCACATTTATGGCCTTATATGTTCACTAGTAAGCGTCAAAATGATCTTACGAGTGAACTACTGGGCACATTTATGGCCTTATATGTTCACTAGTAAGCCTCAAAATGATCTTACTAGTGAACTACTGGGCGTTTTGTGGCTTACATGTCAACTAGTAAGCCTCAAAATGACCTTACTAGTGAACTAGTGGGCGTTTTATGGCTTACATGTCAACTAGTAAGCCTTAAAAAATGATCTTACTAGTGAACTAGTGGGCGTTTTGTGGCTTACATGTTCACTAGTAAGCCTCAAAATGATCTTACTAGTGAACTAGTGGGCGTTTTGCGGCTTACATGTCAACTAGTGAGCCTCAAAATGAACTTACTCGTGAACTAGCGGGCACATTTATGGCCTTACATGTTCACTAGTAAGCGTCAAAATGATCTCACTAGTGTACTAGTGGGCACATTTATGGCCTTACATGTTCACTAGTAAGCGTCAAAATGACCTTACTAGTGAACTAGTGGGAGTTTTGTGGCTTATATGTCAACTAGTAAGCCTCAAAATGATCTTACTAGTGAACTAGTGAGCGTTTTGTGGCTTACTTGTCAACTAGTAAGCCTCTAAATAATCTTACTAGTGAACTAGTGGGCGTTTTGTGGCTTACATGTTCACTAGTAAGCCTCAAAATGATCTTACTAGTGGGCGTTTTGTGGTTTACATGTCAACTAGTAAGCCTCAAAATGATCTTACTAGTGGGCGTTTTGTGGCTTACATGTTCACTAGTAAGCCTCAAAATGATCTTACTAGTGAACTAGTGGGCGTTTTGCGGCTTACATGTCAACTAGTGAGCCTCAAAATGAACTTAATCGTGAACTAGCGGGCACATTTATGGCCTTACATGTTCACTAGTAAGCGTCATAATGATCTCACTAGTGTACTAGTGGGCACATTTATGGCCTTACATGTTCACTAGTAAGCGTCAAAATGATCTTACTAGTGAACTAGTGGGCGTTTTACGGCTTACATGTCAACTAGTAAGCCTCAAAATGATCTTACTAGTGAACTAGTGGGCGTTTTGCGGCTTACATGTCAACTAGTAAGCCTCAAAATGATCTTACGAGTGAACTAGTGGGCGTTTATCGGCTTACATGTCAACTAGTAAGCCTCAAAATTACCTTACTCGTGAACCAGTGAGCGTTTTGTGGCTTACATGTTCACTAGTAAGCGTCAAAATGACCTTACTAGTGAACTAGTGGGCGTTTTGCGGCTTACATGTCAACTAGTGAGCCTCAAAATGAACTTACTCGTGAACTAGTGGGCACATTTATGGCCTTACATGTTCACTAGTAAGCGTCAAAATGATCTTACTAGTGAACTAGTGGGCGTTTTGCGGCTTACATGTCAACTAGTAAGCCTCAAAATGATCTTACTAGTGAACTAGTGAGCATTTTGTGGCTTACATGTTCACTAGTAAGCGTCAAAATGACCTTACTAGTGAATTAGTGAGCGTTTTGTGGCTAACATGTTCACTAGTAAGCGGCAAAATTACCTTACTAGTGAACTTGTGGGCGTTTTGTGGCTTACATGTTCACTAGTAAGCCTCAAAATGATCTTACTAGTGAACTAGTGGGCGTATTGTGGCTTACATGTCAACTAGTAAGCCTTAAAAAATGATCTTACTAGTGAACTAGTGGGCGTTTTGCGGCTTACATGTCAACTAGTGAGCCTCAAAATGAACTTACTCGTGAACTAGCGGGCACATTTATGGCCTTACATGTTCACTAGTAAGCGTCAAAATGATCTCACTAGTGTACTAGTGGGCACATTTATGGCCTTACATGTTCACTAGTAAGCGTCAAAATGACCTTACTAGTGAACTAGTGGGAGTTTTGTGGCTTATATGTCAACTAGTAAGCCTCAAAATGATCTTACTAGTGAACTAGTGAGCGTTTTGTGGCTTACTTGTCAACTAGTAAGCCTCTAAATAATCTTACTAGTGAACTAGTGGGCGTTTTGTGGCTTACATGTTCACTAGTAAGCCTCAAAATGATCTTACTAGTGGGCGTTTTGTGGTTTACATGTCAACTAGTAAGCCTCAAAATGATCTTACTAGTGGGCGTTTTGTGGCTTACATGTTCACTAGTAAGCCTCAAAATGATCTTACTAGTGAACTAGTGGGCGTTTTGCGGCTTACATGTCAACTAGTGAGCCTCAAAATGAACTTAATCGTGAACTAGCGGGCACATTTATGGCCTTACATGTTCACTAGTAAGCGTCATAATGATCTCACTAGTGTACTAGTGGGCACATTTATGGCCTTACATGTTCACTAGTAAGCGTCAAAATGATCTTACTAGTGAACTAGTGGGCGTTTTACGGCTTACATGTCAACTAGTAAGCCTCAAAATGATCTTACTAGTGAACTAATGGGCGTTTTGCGGCTTACATGTCAACTAGTAAGCCTCAAAATGATCTTACGAGTGAACTAGTGGGCGTTTATCGGCTTACATGTCAACTAGTAAGCCTCAAAATTACCTTACTCGTGAACCAGTGAGCGTTTTGTGGCTTACATGTTCACTAGTAAGCGTCAAAATGACCTTACTAGTGAACTAGTGGGCGTTTTGCGGCTTACATGTCAACTAGTGAGCCTCAAAATGAACTTACTCGTGAACTAGTGGGCACATTTATGGCCTTACATGTTCACTAGTAAGCGTCAAAATGATCTTACTAGTGAACTAGTGGGCGTTTTGCGGCTTACATGTCAACTAGTAAGCCTCAAAATGATCTTACTAGTGAACTAGTGAGCATTTTGTGGCTTACATGTTCACTAGTAAGCGTCAAAATGACCTTACTAGTGAATTAGTGAGCGTTTTGTGGCTAACATGTTCACTAGTAAGCGGCAAAATTACCTTACTAGTGAACTTGTGGGCGTTTTGTGGCTTACATGTTCACTAGTAAGCCTCAAAATGATCTTACTAGTGAACTAGTGGGCGTATTGTGGCTTACATGTCAACTAGTAAGCCTTAAAAAATGATCTTATTAGTGAACTAGTGGGCGTTTTGTGGCTTACATGTTCCCTAGTAAGCATCAAATTACCTTACTAGTGAACTTGTGAGCGTTTTGTGGCTTACATTTTCACTAGTAAGCGTCAAAATGATCTTACTAGTGAACTAGTGTGCGTTTTGTGGCTTACATGTTCACTAGTAAGCGTCAAAATGACCTTACTAGTGAACTAGTGGGCGTTTTGTGGCTTATATGTCAACTAGTAAGCCTCAAAAGGATCTTACTAGTGAATTAGTGAGCGTTTTGTGGCTTACATGTCAACTAGTAAGCCTTAAAAAATGATTTTACTAGTGAACTAGTGGGCGTTTTGTGGCTTACATGTTCACTAGTAAGCCTAAAAATGATCTTACTAGTGAACTAGTGAGCGTTTTCTGGCTTACATTTTCACTAGTAAGCCTCAAAATGATATTACTAGTGAACTAGTGGGCGTTTTTGGGCTTACATGTTCACTAGTAAGCCTCAAAATGATCTTACTAGTGAACTAGTGGGCGTTTTGTGGCTTACATGTTCACTAGTAAACGTCAAAATGACCTTACTAGTGAACTAGTGAGCGTGTTGTGGCTTACATGTTCACTAATAAGCCTCAAAATGATCTTACTAGTGAACTAGTGGGCACATTTATGGCCTTATATGTTCACTAGTAAGCGTCAAAATGACCTTACTAGTGAACTAGTGGGCGTTTTGTGGCTAACATGTCAACTATTAAGCCTCAAAATGATCTTACTAGTGAACTAGTGGTCACATTTATTGCCTTACATGTTCTCTAGTAAGCGTTAAAATGATCTTACTAGTGAACTAGTGGGCATTTTGTGGCTTACATGTTCACTAGTAAGCGTCAAAATGACCTTACTAGTAACTAGTGGGCGTTTTGTGGCTTACATCTTCACTAGTAAGCCTCAAAATGATCATACTAGTGAACTAGTGGGCGTTTTGTGGCTTACATGTTCACTAGTAAGCGTCAAAATGACCTTACTAGTGAACTAGTGAGCGTTTTGTGGCTTACATGTTCACTAGTAAGCCTCAAAATGATCTTACTAGTGAACTAGTGGGCGTTTTGTGGCTTACATGTTCACTAGTAAGCGTCAAAATGACCTTACTAGTGAACTAGTGAGCGTTTTGTGCTTTACATGTTCACTAGTAAGCCTCAAAATGATCTTACTAGTGAACTAGTGGGCGTTTTGTGGCTTACATGTTCACTAGTAAGCGTCAAAATGACCTTACTAGTGAACTAGTGAGCGTTTTGTGGCTTACATGTTCACTAGTAAGCCTCAAAATGATCTTACTAGTGAACTAGTGGGCGTTTTGTGGCTTACATGTTCATTAGTAAGCCTCAAAATGATCTTACTAGTGAACTAGTGGGCGTTTTGTGGCTTACATGTTCACTACTAAGCGTCTAAAATGACCTTACTAGTAACTAGTGCGCGTTTTGTGGCTTACATGTTCACTAGTAAGCCTCAAAATGATCTTACTATAACTAGTGAGCGTTTTGTGGCTTACATGTTCACTAGTAAGCCTCAAAATGATCTTACTAGTGAACTAGTGGGCGTTTAGTGTCTTACATGTTCACTAGTAAGCCTCAAAATGATCTTACTAGTGAACTAGTGGGCGTTTTGTGGCTTACATGTCAACTAGTAAGCCTTAAAATGATCTTACTAGTGAACTAGTGGGCACATTTATTGCCTTACATGTTCTCTAGTAAGCGTCAAAATGACCTTACTAGTGAACTAGTGGGCGTTTTGTGGCTTACATGTTCACTAGTAAGCCTCAAAATGATTTTACTAGTGAACTCGTGGGCGTTTTGTGGCTTACATGTTCACTAGTAAGCCTAAAAATGATCTTACTAGTGAACTAGTGAGCGTTTTGTGGCTTACATGTTCACTAGTAAGCGTCAAATCGACCTTACTAGTAAACTAGTGAGCATTTTGTGGCTTACATGTTCACTAGTAAGCGTCAAAATGACCTTACTAGTGAATTAGTGAGCGTTTTGTGGCTTACATGTTCTCTAGTAAGCCTCAAAATGATCTTACTAGTGAACTAGTGGGCGTATTGTGGCTTACATGTCAACTAGTAAGCCTTAAAAAATGATCTTACTAGTGAACTAGTGGGCGTTTTGTGGCTTACATGTTCCCTAGTAAGCATCAAATTACCTTACTAGTGAACTTGTGAGCGTTTTGTGGCTTACATTTTCACTAGTAAGCGTCAAAATGATCTTACTAGTGAACTAGTGGGCGTTTTGTGGCTTACATGTTCACTAGTAAGCGTCAAAATGACCTTACTAGTGAACAAGTGGGCGTTTTGTGGCTTATATGTTCACTAGTAAGCGTCAAAATGATCTTACGCGTGAACTAGTGGGCACATTTTTGGCCTTATATGTTCACTAGTAAGCCTCAAAATGATCTTACTAGTGAACTAGTGGGTGTTTTGTGGCTTACATGTCAACTAGTAAGCCTCAAAATGATCTTACTAGTGAATTAGTGAGCGTTTTGTGGCTTACATGTCAACTAGTAAGCCTCAAAATAATCTTACTAGTGAACTAGTGAGCGTTTTGTGGCTTACATGTTCACTAGTAAGCGTCAAATCGACCTTACTAGTAAACTAGTGAGCATTTTGTGGCTTACATGTTCACTAGTAAGCGTCAAAATGACCTTACTAGTGAATTAGTGAGCGTTTTGTGGCTTACATGTTCACTAGTAAGCGGCAAAATTACCTTACTAGTGAACTCGTGGGCGTTTTGTGGCTTACATGTTCACTAGTAAGCCTCAAAATGATCTTACTAGTGAACTAGTGGGCGTATTGTGGCTTACATGTCAACTAGTAAGCCTTAAAAAATGATCTTACTAGTGAACTAGTGGGCGTTTTGTGGCTTACATGTTCCCTAGTAAGCATCAAATTACCTTACTAGTGAACTTGTGAGCGTTTTGTGGCTTACATTTTCACTAGTAAGCGTCAAAATGATCTTACTAGTGAACTAGTGGGCGTTTTGTGGCTTACATGTTCACTAGTAAGCGTCAAAATGACCTTACTAGTGAACAAGTGGGCGTTTTGTGGCTTATATGTTCACTAGTAAGCGTCAAAATGATCTTACGCGTGAACTAGTGGGCACATTTTTGGCCTTATATGTTCACTAGTAAGCCTCAAAATGATCTTACTAGTGAACTAGTGGGTGTTTTGTGGCTTACATGTCAACTAGTAAGCCTCAAAATGATCTTACTAGTGAATTAGTGAGCGTTTTGTGGCTTACATGTCAACTAGTAAGCCTCAAAATAATCTTACTAGTGAACTAGTGAGCGTTTTGTGGCTTACGTGTTCACTAGTAAGCGTCAAAATGACCTTACTAGTGAACTAGTGGGCGTTTTGTGGCTTATATGTTCACTAGTAAGCGTCAAAATGATCTTACGCGTGAACTAGTGGGCACATTTTTGGCCTTATATGTTCACTAGTAAGCCTCAAAATGATCTTACTAGTGAACTAGTGGGTGTTTTGTGGCTTACATGTCAACTAGTAAGCCTCAAAATGATCTTACTAGTGAACTAGTGAGCGTTTTGTGGCTTACATGTTCACTAGTAAGCGTCAAAATGACCTTACTAGTGAACTAGTGGGCGTTTTGTGGCTTATATGTTCACTAGTAAGCGTCAAAATGATCTTACGAGTGAACTAGTGGGCACATTTATGGCCTTATATGTTCACTAGTAAGCCTCAAAATGATCTTACTAGTGAACTAGTGGGCGTTTTGTGGCTTACATGTCAACTAGTAAGCCTTAAAAAATGATCTTACTAGTGAACTAGTGGGCGTTTTGTGGCTTACATGCTCCCTAGTAAGCGTCAAAATTACCTTAGTAGTGAACTTGTGAGCGTTTTGTGGCTTACATCTTCACTAGTAAGCGTCAAAATGATCTTACTAGTGAACTAGTGGGCGTTTTGTGGCTTACATGTTCACTAGTAACCGTCAAAATGACCTTACTAGTGAACTAGTGGGCGTTTTGTGGCTTATATGTCAACTAGTAAGCCTCAAAATGATCTTACTAGTGAACTAGTGAGCGTTTTGTGGCTTACATGTCAACTAGTAAGCCTCAAAATAATCTTACTAGTGAACTAGTGGGCGTTTTGTGGCTTACATGTTCACTAGTAAGCCTCAAAATGATCTTACTAGTGAACTAGTGGGCACATTTATGGCCTTATATGTTCACTAGTAAGCGTCAAAATGATCTTACGAGTGAACTACTGGGCACATTTATGGCCTTATATGTTCACTAGTAAGCCTCAAAATGATCTTACTAGTGAACTACTGGGCGTTTTGTGGCTTACATGTCAACTAGTAAGCCTCAAAATGACCTTACTAGTGAACTAGTGGGCGTTTTATGGCTTACATGTCAACTAGTAAGCCTTAAAAAATGATCTTACTAGTGAACTAGTGGGCGTTTTGTGGCTTACATGTTCACTAGTAAGCCTCAAAATGATCTTACTAGTGAACTAGTGGGCGTTTTGCGGCTTACATGTCAACTAGTGAGCCTCAAAATGAACTTACTCGTGAACTAGCGGGCACATTTATGGCCTTACATGTTCACTAGTAAGCGTCAAAATGATCTCACTAGTGTACTAGTGGGCACATTTATGGCCTTACATGTTCACTAGTAAGCGTCAAAATGACCTTACTAGTGAACTAGTGGGAGTTTTGTGGCTTATATGTCAACTAGTAAGCCTCAAAATGATCTTACTAGTGAACTAGTGAGCGTTTTGTGGCTTACTTGTCAACTAGTAAGCCTCTAAATAATCTTACTAGTGAACTAGTGGGCGTTTTGTGGCTTACATGTTCACTAGTAAGCCTCAAAATGATCTTACTAGTGGGCGTTTTGTGGTTTACATGTCAACTAGTAAGCCTCAAAATGATCTTACTAGTGGGCGTTTTGTGGCTTACATGTTCACTAGTAAGCCTCAAAATGATCTTACTAGTGAACTAGTGGGCGTTTTGCGGCTTACATGTCAACTAGTGAGCCTCAAAATGAACTTAATCGTGAACTAGCGGGCACATTTATGGCCTTACATGTTCACTAGTAAGCGTCATAATGATCTCACTAGTGTACTAGTGGGCACATTTATGGCCTTACATGTTCACTAGTAAGCGTCAAAATGATCTTACTAGTGAACTAGTGGGCGTTTTACGGCTTACATGTCAACTAGTAAGCCTCAAAATGATCTTACTAGTGAACTAGTGGGCGTTTTGCGGCTTACATGTCAACTAGTAAGCCTCAAAATGATCTTACGAGTGAACTAGTGGGCGTTTATCGGCTTACATGTCAACTAGTAAGCCTCAAAATTACCTTACTCGTGAACCAGTGAGCGTTTTGTGGCTTACATGTTCACTAGTAAGCGTCAAAATGACCTTACTAGTGAACTAGTGGGCGTTTTGCGGCTTACATGTCAACTAGTGAGCCTCAAAATGAACTTACTCGTGAACTAGTGGGCACATTTATGGCCTTACATGTTCACTAGTAAGCGTCAAAATGATCTTACTAGTGAACTAGTGGGCGTTTTGCGGCTTACATGTCAACTAGTAAGCCTCAAAATGATCTTACTAGTGAACTAGTGAGCATTTTGTGGCTTACATGTTCACTAGTAAGCGTCAAAATGACCTTACTAGTGAATTAGTGAGCGTTTTGTGGCTAACATGTTCACTAGTAAGCGGCAAAATTACCTTACTAGTGAACTTGTGGGCGTTTTGTGGCTTACATGTTCACTAGTAAGCCTCAAAATGATCTTACTAGTGAACTAGTGGGCGTATTGTGGCTTACATGTCAACTAGTAAGCCTTAAAAAATGATCTTACTAGTGAACTAGTGGGCGTTTTGCGGCTTACATGTCAACTAGTGAGCCTCAAAATGAACTTACTCGTGAACTAGCGGGCACATTTATGGCCTTACATGTTCACTAGTAAGCGTCAAAATGATCTCACTAGTGTACTAGTGGGCACATTTATGGCCTTACATGTTCACTAGTAAGCGTCAAAATGACCTTACTAGTGAACTAGTGGGAGTTTTGTGGCTTATATGTCAACTAGTAAGCCTCAAAATGATCTTACTAGTGAACTAGTGAGCGTTTTGTGGCTTACTTGTCAACTAGTAAGCCTCTAAATAATCTTACTAGTGAACTAGTGGGCGTTTTGTGGCTTACATGTTCACTAGTAAGCCTCAAAATGATCTTACTAGTGGGCGTTTTGTGGTTTACATGTCAACTAGTAAGCCTCAAAATGATCTTACTAGTGGGCGTTTTGTGGCTTACATGTTCACTAGTAAGCCTCAAAATGATCTTACTAGTGAACTAGTGGGCGTTTTGCGGCTTACATGTCAACTAGTGAGCCTCAAAATGAACTTAATCGTGAACTAGCGGGCACATTTATGGCCTTACATGTTCACTAGTAAGCGTCATAATGATCTCACTAGTGTACTAGTGGGCACATTTATGGCCTTACATGTTCACTAGTAAGCGTCAAAATGATCTTACTAGTGAACTAGTGGGCGTTTTACGGCTTACATGTCAACTAGTAAGCCTCAAAATGATCTTACTAGTGAACTAGTGGGCGTTTTGCGGCTTACATGTCAACTAGTAAGCCTCAAAATGATCTTACGAGTGAACTAGTGGGCGTTTATCGGCTTACATGTCAACTAGTAAGCCTCAAAATTACCTTACTCGTGAACCAGTGAGCGTTTTGTGGCTTACATGTTCACTAGTAAGCGTCAAAATGACCTTACTAGTGAACTAGTGGGCGTTTTGCGGCTTACATGTCAACTAGTGAGCCTCAAAATGAACTTACTCGTGAACTAGTGGGCACATTTATGGCCTTACATGTTCACTAGTAAGCGTCAAAATGATCTTACTAGTGAACTAGTGGGCGTTTTGCGGCTTACATGTCAACTAGTAAGCCTCAAAATGATCTTACTAGTGAACTAGTGAGCATTTTGTGGCTTACATGTTCACTAGTAAGCGTCAAAATGACCTTACTAGTGAATTAGTGAGCGTTTTGTGGCTAACATGTTCACTAGTAAGCGGCAAAATTACCTTACTAGTGAACTTGTGGGCGTTTTGTGGCTTACATGTTCACTAGTAAGCCTCAAAATGATCTTACTAGTGAACTAGTGGGCGTATTGTGGCTTACATGTCAACTAGTAAGCCTTAAAAAATGATCTTATTAGTGAACTAGTGGGCGTTTTGTGGCTTACATGTTCCCTAGTAAGCATCAAATTACCTTACTAGTGAACTTGTGAGCGTTTTGTGGCTTACATTTTCACTAGTAAGCGTCAAAATGATCTTACTAGTGAACTAGTGTGCGTTTTGTGGCTTACATGTTCACTAGTAAGCGTCAAAATGACCTTACTAGTGAACTAGTGGGCGTTTTGTGGCTTATATGTCAACTAGTAAGCCTCAAAAGGATCTTACTAGTGAATTAGTGAGCGTTTTGTGGCTTACATGTCAACTAGTAAGCCTTAAAAAATGATTTTACTAGTGAACTAGTGGGCGTTTTGTGGCTTACATGTTCACTAGTAAGCCTAAAAATGATCTTACTAGTGAACTAGTGAGCGTTTTCTGGCTTACATTTTCACTAGTAAGCCTCAAAATGATATTACTAGTGAACTAGTGGGCGTTTTTGGGCTTACATGTTCACTAGTAAGCCTCAAAATGATCTTACTAGTGAACTAGTGGGCGTTTTGTGGCTTACATGTTCACTAGTAAACGTCAAAATGACCTTACTAGTGAACTAGTGAGCGTGTTGTGGCTTACATGTTCACTAATAAGCCTCAAAATGATCTTACTAGTGAACTAGTGGGCACATTTATGGCCTTATATGTTCACTAGTAAGCGTCAAAATGACCTTACTAGTGAACTAGTGGGCGTTTTGTGGCTAACATGTCAACTATTAAGCCTCAAAATGATCTTACTAGTGAACTAGTGGTCACATTTATTGCCTTACATGTTCTCTAGTAAGCGTTAAAATGATCTTACTAGTGAACTAGTGGGCATTTTGTGGCTTACATGTTCACTAGTAAGCGTCAAAATGACCTTACTAGTAACTAGTGGGCGTTTTGTGGCTTACATCTTCACTAGTAAGCCTCAAAATGATCATACTAGTGAACTAGTGGGCGTTTTGTGGCTTACATGTTCACTAGTAAGCGTCAAAATGACCTTACTAGTGAACTAGTGAGCGTTTTGTGGCTTACATGTTCACTAGTAAGCCTCAAAATGATCTTACTAGTGAACTAGTGGGCGTTTTGTGGCTTACATGTTCACTAGTAAGCGTCAAAATGACCTTACTAGTGAACTAGTGAGCGTTTTGTGCTTTACATGTTCACTAGTAAGCCTCAAAATGATCTTACTAGTGAACTAGTGGGCGTTTTGTGGCTTACATGTTCACTAGTAAGCGTCAAAATGACCTTACTAGTGAACTAGTGAGCGTTTTGTGGCTTACATGTTCACTAGTAAGCCTCAAAATGATCTTACTAGTGAACTAGTGGGCGTTTTGTGGCTTACATGTTCATTAGTAAGCCTCAAAATGATCTTACTAGTGAACTAGTGGGCGTTTTGTGGCTTACATGTTCACTACTAAGCGTCTAAAATGACCTTACTAGTAACTAGTGCGCGTTTTGTGGCTTACATGTTCACTAGTAAGCCTCAAAATGATCTTACTATAACTAGTGAGCGTTTTGTGGCTTACATGTTCACTAGTAAGCCTCAAAATGATCTTACTAGTGAACTAGTGGGCGTTTAGTGTCTTACATGTTCACTAGTAAGCCTCAAAATGATCTTACTAGTGAACTAGTGGGCGTTTTGTGGCTTACATGTCAACTAGTAAGCCTTAAAATGATCTTACTAGTGAACTAGTGGGCACATTTATTGCCTTACATGTTCTCTAGTAAGCGTCAAAATGACCTTACTAGTGAACTAGTGGGCGTTTTGTGGCTTACATGTTCACTAGTAAGCCTCAAAATGATTTTACTAGTGAACTCGTGGGCGTTTTGTGGCTTACATGTTCACTAGTAAGCCTAAAAATGATCTTACTAGTGAACTAGTGAGCGTTTTGTGGCTTACATGTTCACTAGTAAGCCTCAAAATGATCTTACTAGTGAACTAGTGGGCGTTTTGTGGCTTACGTGTTCACTAGTAAGCCTCAAAATGACCTTACAAGTGAACTAGTGGGCGTTTTGTGGCTTACATGTCAACTATTAAGCCTCAAAATGATCTTACTAGTGAACTAGTGGGCGTTTTGTGGCTTACATGTTCACGAGTAAGCGTCAAAATGACCTTACTAGTAACTAGTGGGCGTTTTTTGGCTTACATGTCAACTAGTAAGCCTTAAAATGATCTTACTAGTGAACCACTGGGCGTTTTGTGGCTTACATGTCAACTAGTAAGCCTCAAAATGATCTTCCTAGTGAACTAGTGGGCGTTTTGTGGCTTACATGTTAACTAGTAAGAGTCAAAATGACCTTACTAGTGAACTAGTGGGCGTTTTGTGGCTTCCATGTTCACTAGTAAGCCTCATAATGATCTTACTAGTGAACTAGTGGGCGTTTTGTGGCTTACGTGTTCACTAGTAAGCCTCAAAATGATCTTACTAGTGAACTAGTGGGCGTTTTGTGGCTTACATGTTCACTAGTAAACGTCAAAATGACCTTACTAGTGAACTAGTGAGCGTGTTGTGGCTTACATGTTCACTAGTAAGTTCACTAGTAAACGTCAAAATGACCTTACTAGTGAACTAGTGAGCGTGTTGTGGCTTACATGTTCACTAGTAAGCCTCAAAATGATCTTACTAGTGAACTAGTGGGCACATTTATGGCCTTATATGTTCACTAGTAAGGGTCAAAATGACCTTACTAGTGAACTAGTGGGCGTTTTGTGGCTTACATGTCAACTATTAAGCATCAAAATGATCTTACTAGTGAACTAGTGGGCACATTTATTGCCTTACATCTTCTCTAGTAAGAGTCAAAATGATCTTACTAGTGAACTAGTGGGCGTTTTGCGGCTTACATGTTCACTAGTAAGCGTCAAAATGACCTTACTAGTGAACTAGTGGGCGTTTTGCGGCTTACATGTTCACTAGTAAGCGTCAAAATGACCTTACTAGTTAACTAGTGGGCGTTTTGTGGCTTACATGTTCACTAGTAAGCCTCAAAATGATCTTACTAGTGTACTAGTGGGCGTTTTGTGGCTTACATGTTCACTAGTAAGCGTCAACATGACCTTACTAGTGAACTAGTGAGCGTTTTGTGGCTTACATGTTCACTAGTAAGCGTCAAAATGATCTTACTAGTGAACTACTGGGCGTTTTGTGGCTTACATGTCAACTAGTAAGCCTCAAAATGATCTAACTAGTGAACTAGTGGGCGTTTTGTGGCTTACATGTTCTCTAGTAAGCGTCAAAATGATCTTACTAGTGAACTAGTGGGCGTTTTGTGGCTTACATGTTAACTAGTAAGCGTCAAAATGATCTTACGAGTGAACTAGTGGGCACATTTATGGCCTTATATGTTCACTAGTAAGCGTCAAAATGACCTTACTAGAGAACTAGTGAGCGTGTTGTGGCTTACATGTTCTCTAGTAAGCGTCAAAATGATCTTACTAGTGAACTAGTGGGCGTTTTGTGGCTTACATGTTAACTAGTAAGCCTCAAAATGATCTTACTAGTGAACTAGTGGGCGTTTTGTGGCTTACATGTTCACTAGTAAGCGTCAAAATGACCTTACTAGTGAACTAGTGGGCGTTTTGTGGCTTACATGTTCACTAGTAAGCCTTAAAATGATCTTACTAGTGAACTACTGGGCGTTTTGTGGCTTACATGTCAACTAGTAAGCCTCAAAATGATCTTACTAGTGAGCTAGTGGGCGTTTTGTGGCTTACATGTTCACTAGTAAGCCTCAAAATTATTTTACTAGTGAACTAGTGGGCGTTTTGTGGCTTACATGTTCACTAGTAAGCCTAAAAATGATCTTTCTAGTGAACTAGTGGGCGTTTTGTGGCTTACATGTTCACTAGTAAGCCTCAAAATGACCTTACTATTTAACTAGTGAGCGTTTTGTGGCTTACATGTTCACTAGTAAGCCTCAAAATGATCTTACTAGTGAACTAGTGGGCACATTTATGGCCTTATATGTTCACTAGTAAGGGTCAAAATGACCTTACTAGTGAACTAGTGGGCGTTTTGTGGCTTACATGTCAACTATTAAGCCTCAAAATGATCTTACTAGTGAACTAGTGGGCGTTTTGTGGCTTACATGTCAACTATTAAGCCTCAAAATGATCTTACTAGTAAACTAGTGGGCATTTTGTGGCTTACATGTTCACTAGTAAGCGTCAAAATGACCTTACTAGTAACTAGTGGGCGTTTTGTGGCTTACATGTCAACTAGTAACCCTCAAAATGATCTTACTAGTGAACTAGTTGGCGTTTTGTGGCTTACATGTTCACTAGTAAGCCTCAAAATGACCTTACTAGTGAACTAGTGAGCGTTTTGTGGCTTACATGTTCACTAGTAAGCCTCAAAATGACCTTACTAGTGAACTAGTGGGCACATTTATGGCCTTATATGTTCACTAGTAAGGGTCAAAATGACCTTACTAGTGAACTAGTGGGCGTTTTGTGGCTTACATGTCAACTATTAAGCCTCAAAATGATCTTACTAGTGAACTAGTGGGCGTTTTGTGGCTGACATGTTCACTAGTAAGCGTCAAAATGACCTTACTAGTAACTAGTGGGCGTTTTGTGGCTTACATGTCAACTAGTAAGCCTTAAAATGATCTTACTAGTGAACTACTGGGCGTTTTGTGGCTTACATGTCAACTAGTAAGCCTCAAAATGATCTTCCTAGTGAACTAGTGGGCGTTTTGTGGCTTACATGTTCACTAGTAAGCGTCAAAATGACCTTACTCGTGAACTAGTGGGCGTTTTGTGGCTTACATGTTCACTAGTAAGCCTCAAAATGATCTTACTAGTGAACTAGTGGGCGTTTTGTGGCTTACATGTTCACTAGTAAGCGTCAAAATGACCTAACTAGTAACTAGTGGGCGTTTTGTGGCTTACATGTCAACTAGTAAGCCTTAAAATGATCTTACTAGTGAACTACTGGGCGTTTTGTGGCTTACATGTCAACTAGTAAGCCTCAAAATGATCTTAATAGTGAACTAGTGAGAGTTTTGTGGCTTACATGTTCACTAGTAAGCCTCAAAATGATCTTACTAGTGAACTAGTGGGCACATTTATGGCCTTATATGTTCACTAGTAAGCGTCAAAATGACCTTACTAGTGAACTAGTGGGCGTTTTGTGGCTTACATGTTCACTAGTAAGCCTCAAAATGATCTTACTAGTGAACTAGTGGGCGTTTTGTGGCTTACATGTTCACTAGTAAGCGTCAAAATGATCTTACTAGTGAACTAGTGGGCACATTTATGGCCTTATATGTTCACTAGTAAGCGTCAAAATGACCTTACTAGTGAACTAGTGGGCACATTTAATGCCTTACATGTTCTCTAGTAAGCGTCAAAATGATCTTACTAGTGAACTAGTGGGCATTTTATGGCTTACATGTCAACTAGTAAGCCTCAAAATGATCTTACTAGTGAACTAGTGGGCGTTTTGTGGCTTACATGTTCACTAGTAAGCGTCAAAATGACCTTACTAGTAACTAGTGGGCGTTTTGTGGCTTACATGTCAACTAGTAAGCCTTAAAATGATCTTACTAGTGAACTACTGGGCGTTTTGTGGCTTACATGTTCACTAGTAAGCCTCAAAATGACCTTACTAGTGAACTAGTGGGCGTTTTGTGGCTTATATGTTCACTAGTAAGCGTCAAAATGATCTTACGAGTGAACTAGTGGGCACATTTATGGCCTTATATGTTCACTAGTAAGCCTCAAAATGATCTTACTAGTGAACTAGTGGGTGTTTTGTGGCTTACAATGCAACTAGTAAGCCTCAAAATGATCTTACTAGTGAACTAGTGGGCGTTTTGTGGCTTACATGTTCACTAGTAACCCTCAAAATGATCTTACTAGTGAACTAGTGGGCGTTTTGTGGCTTACATGTTCACTAGTAAGCCTCAAAATGATTTTACTAGTGAACTAATGGGCGTTTTGTGGCTTACATGTTCACTAGTAAGCCTAAAAATGATCTTACTAGTGAACTAGTGAGCGTTTTGTGGCTTACATTTTCACGAGTAAGCCTCAAAATGATATTACTAGTGAACTAGTGGGCGTTTTTTGGCTTACATGTTCACTAGTAAGCCTCAAAATGATCTTACTAGTGAACTAGTGGGCGTTTTGTGGCTTATATGTTCACTAGTAAACGTCAAAATGACCTTACTAGTGAACTAGTGAGCGTCTTGTGGCTTACATGTTCACTAGTAAGCCTCAAAATGATCTTACTAGTGAACTAGTGGGCACATTTATGGCCTTATATGTTCACTAGTAAGCGTCAAAATGACCTTACTAGTGAACTAGTGGGTGTTTTGTGGCTTACATGTCAACTATTAAGCCTCAAAATGATCTTACTAGTGAAATAGTGGGCACATTTAATGCCTTACATGTTCTCTAGTAAGCGTCAAAATGATTTTACTAGTGAACTAGTGGGCATTTTGTGGCTTACATGTCAACTAGTAAGCCTCAAAATGATCTTACTAGTGAACTAGTGGGCGTTTTGTGGCTTACATGTCAACTATTAAGCCTCAAAACGATCTTACTAGTAAACTAGTGGGCATTTTGTGGCTTACATGTTCACTAGTAAGCGTCAAAATGACCTTACTAGTAACTAGTGGGCGTTTTGTGGCTTACATGTCAACTAGTAAGCCTCAAAATGATCTTACTAGTGAACTAGTGGGCGTTTTGTGGCTTACATGTTCACTAGTAAGCGTCAAAATGACCTTACTAGTGAACTAGTGGGCGTTTTGCGGCTTACATGTTCACTAGTAAGCGTCAAAATGACCTTACTAGTGAACTAGTGGGCGTTTTGTGGCTTACATGTTCACTAGTAAGCCTCAAAATGATCTTACTAGTGAACTAGTGGGCACATTTATTGCCTTACATGTTCTCTAGTAAGCGTCAAAATGATCTTACTAGTGAACTAGTGGGCATTTTGTGGCTTACATGTTCACTAGTAAGCGTCAAAATGACCTTACTAGTAACTAGTGGGCGTTTTGTGGCTTACATGTAAACAAGTAACCCTCAAAATGATCTTACTAGTGGGCGTTTTGTGGCATACATGTTCACTAGTAAGTGTCAAAATGACCTTACTAGTGAACTAGTGAGCGTTTTGTGGCTTACATGTTCACTAGTAAGCGTCAAAATGATCTTACTAGTGAACTCGTGGGCGTTTTGTGGCTTACGTGTTCACTAGTAAGCCTAAAAATGATCTTACTAGTGAACTAGTGAGCGTTTTGTGGCTTATATGTTCACTAGTAAGCGTCAAAATGACCTTACTAGTAACTAGTGGGCGTTTTGTGGCTTACATGTCAACTAGTAAGCCTTAAAATGATCTTACTAGTTAACTACTGGGCGTTTTGTGGCTTACATGTCAACTAGTAAGCCTCAAATATCTTCCTAGTGAACTAGTGGGCGTTTTGTGGCTTACATGTTCACTAGTAAGCGTCAAAATGATCTTACTAGTGAACTAGTGGGCGTTTTGTGGCTTACGTGTTCACTAGTAAGCGTCAAAATGACCTTACTAGTGAACTAGTGGGCGTTTTGCGGCTTACATGTTCACTAGTAAGCGTCAAAATGACCTTACTAGTGAACTAGTGGGCGTTTTGTGGCTTACATGTTCACTAGTAAGCCTCAAAATGACCTTACTAGTGAACTAGTGGGCGTTTTGTGGCTTACATGTTCACTAGTAAGCCTCAAAATGATCTTACTAGTGAACTAGTGAGCGTTTTGTGGCTTACATGTTCACTAGTAAGCGTCAAAATGATCTTACTAGTGAACTACTGGGCGTTTTGTGGCTTACATGTCAACTAGTAAGCCTCAAAATGATCTTACTAGTGAACTAGTGGGCGTTTTGTGGCTTACATGTTCACTAGTAAGCGTCAAAATGATCTTACGAGTGAACTAGTGGGCACATTTATGGCCTTATATGTTCACTAGTAAGCGTCAATATGACCTTACTAGTGAACTAGTGAGCGTGTTGTGGCTTACATGTTCACTAGTAAGCCTCAAAATGATCTTACTAGTGAACTAGTGGGCACATTTATTGCCTTACATGTTCTCTAGTAAGCGTCAAAATGACCTTACTAGTGAACTAGTGGGCATTTTGTGGCTTACATGTTCACTAGTAAGCGTCAAAATGACCTTACTAGTAACTAGTGGGCGTTTTGTGGCTTACATGTTAACTAGTAAGCCTCAAAATGATCTTACTAGTGAACTAGTGGGCATTTTGTGGCTTACATGTTCACTAGTAAGCCTCAAAATGATCTTACTAGTGAACTAGTGGGCGTTTTGTGGCTTACATGTTCACTAGTAAGCGTCAAAATGATTTTACTAGTGAACTACTGGGCGTTTTGTGGCTTACATGTCAACTAGTAAGCCTCAAAATGATCTTACTAGTGAACTAGTGGGCGTTTTGTGGCTTACATGTTCACTAGTAAGCGTCAAAATGATCTTACGAGTGAACTAGTGGGCACATTTATGGCCTTATATGTTCACTAGTAAGCGTCAAAATGACCTTACTAGTGAACTAGTGAGCGTGTTGTGGCTTACATGTTCACTAGTAAGCCTCAAAATGATCTTACTAGTGAACTAGTGGGCACATTTATTGCCTTACATGTTCTCTAGTAAGCGTCAAAATGACCTTACTAGTGAACTAGTGGGCATTTTGTGGCTTACATGTTCACTAGTAAGCGTCAAAATGACCTTACTAGTAACTAGTGGGCGTTTTGTGGCTTACATGTCAACTAGTAAGCCTTAAAATGATCTTACTAGTGAACTACTGGGCGTTTTGTGGCTTAAATGTCAACTAGTAAGCCTCAAAATGATCTTCCTTGTGAACTAGTGGGCGTTTTGTGGCTTACATGTTCACTAGTAAGCGTGAAAATGACCTTACTAGTGAACTAGTGGGCGTTTTGTGGATTACATGTTCACTAGTAAGCGTCAAAATGACGTTACTAGTAACTAGTGGGCGTTTTGTGGCTTATATGTTCACTAGTAAGCGTCAAAATGATCTTACGAGTGAACTAGTGGGCACATTTATGGCCTTATATGTTCACTAGTAAGCCTCAAAATGATCTTACTAGTGAACTAGTGGGTGTTTTGTGGCTTACAATGCAACTAGTAAGCCTCAAAATGATCTTACTAGTGAACTAGTGGGCGTTTTGTGGCTTACATGTCAACTAGTAAGCCTCAAAATGATCTTACTAGTGAACTAGTGGGCGTTTTGTGGCTTACATGTTCACTAGTAAGCCTCAAAATGATTTTACTAGTGAACTAATGGGCGTTTTGTGGCTTACATGTTCACTAGTAAGCCTAAAAATGATCTTACTAGTGAACTAGTGAGCGTTTTGTGGCTTACATTTTCACGAGTAAGCCTCAAAATGATATTACTAGTGAACTAGTGGGCGTTTTTTGGCTTACATGTTCACTAGTAAGCCTCAAAATGATCTTACTAGTGAACTAGTGGGCGTTTTGTGGCTTATATGTTCACTAGTAAACGTCAAAATGACCTTACTAGTGAACTAGTGAGCGTGTTGTGGCTTACATGTTCACTAGTAAGCCTCAAAATGATCTTACTAGTGAACTAGTGGGCACATTTATGGCCTTATATGTTCACTAGTAAGCGTCAAAATGACCTTACTAGTGAACTAGTGGGTGTTTTGTGGCTTACATGTCAACTATTAAGCCTCAAAATGATCTTACTAGTGAAATAGTGGGCACATTTAATGCCTTACATGTTCTCTAGTAAGCGTCAAAATGATCTTACTAGTGAACTAGTGGGCATTTTGTGGCTTACATGTCAACTAGTAAGCCTCAAAATGATCTTACTAGTGAACTAGTGGGCGTTTTGTGGCTTACATGTCAACTATTAAGCCTCAAAACGATCTTACTAGTAAACTAGTGGGCATTTTGTGGCTTACATGTTCACTAGTAAGCGTCAAAATGACCTTACTAGTAACTAGTGGGCGTTTTGTGGCTTACATGTCAACTAGTAAGCCTCAAAATGATCTTACTAGTGAACTAGTGGGCGTTTTGTGGCTTACATGTTCACTAGTAAGCGTCAAAATGACCTTACTAGTGAACTAGTGGGCGTTTTGCGGCTTACATGTTCACTAGTAAGCGTCAAAATGACCTTACTAGTGAACTAGTGGGCGTTTTGTGGCTTACATGTTCACTAGTAAGCCTCAAAATGATCTTACTAGTGAACTAGTGGGCACATTTATTGCCTTACATGTTCTCTAGTAAGCGTCAAAATGATCTTACTAGTGAACTAGTGGGCATTTTGTGGCTTACATGTTCACTAGTAAGCGTCAAAATGACCTTACTAGTAACTAGTGGGCGTTTTGTGGCTTACATGTAAACTAGTAACCCTCAAAATGATCTTACTAGTGGGCGTTTTGTGGCATACATGTTCACTAGTAAGTGTCAAAATGACCTTACTAGTGAACTAGTGAGCGTTTTGTGGCTTACATGTTCACTAGTAAGCGTCAAAATGATCTTACTAGTGAACTCGTGGGCGTTTTGTGGCTTACGTGTTCACTAGTAAGCCTAAAAATGATCTTACTAGTGAACTAGTGAGCGTTTTGTGGCTTATATGTTCACTAGTAAGCGTCAAAATGACCTTACTAGTAACTAGTGGGCGTTTTGTGGCTTACATGTCAAGTAGTAAGCCTTAAAATGATCTTACTAGTGAACTAGTGAGCGTTTTGTGGCTTACATGTTCACTAGTAAGCGTCAAAATGATCTTACTAGTGAACTACTGGGTGTTTTGTGGCTTACATGTCAACTAGTAAGCCTCAAAATGATCTTACTAGTGAACTAGTGGGCGTTTTGTGGCTTACATGTTCACTAGTAAGCGTCAAAATGATCTTACGAGTGAACTAGTGGGCACATTTATGGCCTTATATGTTCACTAGTAAGCGTCAAAATGACCTTACTAGTGAACTAGTGAGCGTGTTGTGGCTTACATGTTCACTAGTAAGCCTCAAAATGATCTTACTAGTGAACTAGTGGGCACATTTATTGCCTTACATGTTCTCTAGTAAGCGTCAAAATGACCTTACTAGTGAACTAGTGGGCATTTTGTGGCTTACATGTTCACTAGTAAGCGTCAAAATGACCTTACTAGTAACTAGTGGGCGTTTTGTGGCTTACATGTTAACTAGTAAGCCTCAAAATGATCTTACTAGTGAACTAGTGGGCATTTTGTGGCTTACATGTTCACTAGTAAGCCTCAAAATGATCTTACTAGTGAACTAGTGGGCGTTTTGTGGCTTACATGTTCACTAGTAAGCGTCAAAATGATTTTACTAGTGAACTACTGGGCGTTTTGTGGCTTACATGTCAACTAGTAAGCCTCAAAATGATCTTACTAGTGAACTAGTGGGCGTTTTGTGGCTTACATGTTCACTAGTAAGCGTCAAAATGATCTTACGAGTGAACTAGTGGGCACATTTATGGCCTTATATGTTCACTAGTAAGCGTCAAAATGACCTTACTAGTGAACTAGTGAGCGTGTTGTGGCTTACATGTTCACTAGTAAGCCTCAAAATGATCTTACTAGTGAACTAGTGGGCACATTTATTGCCTTACATGTTCTCTAGTAAGCGTCAAAATGACCTTACTAGTGAACTAGTGGGCATTTTGTGGCTTACATGTTCACTAGTAAGCGTCAAAATGACCTTACTAGTAACTAGTGGGCGTTTTGTGGCTTACATGTCAACTAGTAAGCCTTAAAATGATCTTACTAGTGAACTACTGGGCGTTTTGTGGCTTACATGTCAACTAGTAAGCCTCAAAATGATCTTCCTTGTGAACTAGTGGGCGTTTTGTGGCTTACATGTTCACTAGTAAGCGTGAAAATGACCTTACTAGTGAACTAGTGGGCGTTTTGTGGATTACATGTTCACTAGTAAGCGTCAAAATGACGTTACTAGTAACTAGTGGGCGTTTTGTGGCTTACATGTCAACTAGTAAGCCTCAAAATGATCTTACTAGTGAACTAGTGGGCGTTTTGTGGCTTACATGTTCACTAGTAAGCGTCAAAATGACCTTACTAGTGAACTAGTGGGTGTTTTGTGGCTTACATGTTCACTAGTAAGCCTCAAAATGATCTTACTAGTAACTAGTGGGCGTTTTGTGGCTTACATGTCAACTAGTAACCCTCAAAATGATCTTACTAGTGAACTAGTGGGCGTTTTGTGGCTTACATGTTCACTAGTAAGCCTCAAAATGATCTTACTAGTGAACTACTGGGCGTTTTCTGGCTTACATGTCAACTATTAAGCCTCAAAATTATCTTACTAGTGAACTAGTGGGCGTTTTGTGGCTTACATGTCAACTATTAAGCCTCAAAATGATCTTACTAGTAAACTAGTTTGCATTTTGTGGCTTACATGTTCACTAGTGTGGTATATGGTGTTTGCTGCTTCGCTGGTCTTCAAAAAAACACTCGGTGATCGGTGGCTGTTTCCCGACGAATGAGCACTTCAGGGACCACGGCTGATTGGGAAAAGATTTTATTCTACCGATGTCAGAGTGGAATCGTTTCTGGCTCCTGTGAGTCTCAGATTTTATCAGGCCGCCTCGAGTAGCTACAGTCACACGTACATATAGGCATAGTATGTTAATTATGTTAAGTAGGGGCGGGCAGTCCTTCCCCGTATGTAAAAACCTGAAACAAAGAAAGTCAAGCAAAGTTCAATGTTGGCATTTTGACAAAGTGCAGACCCTATCCTCTGGTTCACAAATCTTGAGGTAAAGAGGTTAGCCAGGGGGCTGTTAATCACTCAAGGGGAATTAGGGCCCAGACATCACAACACACTCTGTGTTCCAAGTACAAGCAGATGTTCAGGACAGAGACTAGTGTCAATGGTTCTCACAGCAAGATGAAATTCATCAACAATGTTCTACTACTACTTCTAGCGGAATAATTCCTTAACAGTGATGGACGGCAACAGCCACAATACCTTACTATAGGATTGCACACATTGCTGAAACTGAACTCTCCCTGACCCGCAAACATAGAATAGAATCGTGTCACTGACGCCAGGTGGACATTCTAAGGCCATCTACAGGAATAGAGAGGGAATTCCAAATTACACTACACTAGTAAGCGTCAAAATGACCTTACTAGTAACTAGTGGGCGTTTTGTGGCTTACATGTCAACTAGTAACCCTCAAAATGATCTTACTAGTGAACTAGTGGGCATTTTGTGGCTTACATGTTCACTAGTAAGCCTCAAAATGATCTTACTAGTGAACTAGTGGGCGTTTTGTGGCTTACATGTTCACTAGTAAGCCTCAAAATGATCTTACTAGTGAACTAGTGGGCGTTTTGTGGCTTATATGTTCACTAGTAAGCGTCAAAATGATCTTACGAGTGAACTAGTGGGCACATTTATGGCCTTATAAGTTCACTAGTAAGCCTCAAAATGATCTTACTAGTGAACTAGTGGGTGTTTTGTGGCTTACAATGCAACTAGTAAGCCTCAAAATGATCTTACTAGTGAACTAGTGGGCGTTTTGTGGCTTACATGTTCACTAGTAAGCCTCAAAATGATCTTACTAGTGAACTAGTGGGGGTTTTGTGGCTTACATGTTCACTAGTAAGCCTCAAAATGATTTTACTAGTGAACTAATGGGCGTTTTGTGGCTTACATGTTCACTAGTAAGCCTAAAAATGATCTTACTAGTGAACTAGTGAGCGTTTTGTGGCTTACATTTTCACTAGTAAGCCTCAAAATATTACTAGTGAACTAGTGGGCGTTTTTTGGCTTACATGTTCACTAGTAAGCCTCAAAATGATCTTACTAGTGAACTAGTGGGCGTTTTGTGGCTTATATGTTCACTAGTAAACGTCAAAATGACCTTACTAGTGAACTAGTGAGCGTGTTGTGGCTTACATGTTCACTAGTAAGCCTCAAAATGATCTTACTAGTGAACTAGTGGGCACATTTATGGCCTTATATGTTCACTAGTAAGCGTCAAAATGACCTTACTAGTGAACTAGTGGGCGTTTTGTGGCTTACATGTCAACTATTAAGCCTCAAAATGATCTTACTAATGAACTAGTGGGCACATTTATTGCCTTACATGTTCTCTAGTAAGCGTCAAAATGATCTTACTAGTGAACTAGTGGGCATTTTGTGGCTTACATGTTCACTCGTAAGCGTCAAAATGACCTTACTAGTAACTAGTGGGCGTTTTGTGGCTTACATGTCAACTAGTAAGCCTCAAAATGATCTTACTAGTGAACTAGTGGGCGTTTTGTGGCTTACATGTTCACTAGTAAGCCTCAAAATTATTTTACTAGTGAACTAGTGGGCGTTTTGTGGCTTACATGTTGACTAGTAAGCCTAAAAATGATCTTTCTAGTGAACTAGTGAGCGTTTTGTGGCTTACATGTTCACTAGTAAGCCTCAAAATGATCTTACTAGTGAATTAGTGGGCACATTTATGGCCTTATATGTTCACTAGTAAGCGTCAAAATGACCTTACTAGTAACTAGTGGGCGTTTTGTGGCTTACATGTCAACTAGTAAGCCTTAAAATGATCTTACTAGTGAACTACTGGGCGTTTTGTGGCTTACATGTCAACTAGTAAGCCTCAAAATGATCTTCCTAGTGAACTAGTGGGCGTTTTGTGGCTTACATGTTCACTAGTAAGCGTCAAAATGACCTTACTAGTGAACTAGTGGGCGTTTTGTGGCTTACATGTTCACTAGTAAGCCTCAAAATGATCTTACTAGTGAACTAGTGGGCGTTTTGTGGCTTACATGTTCACTAGTAAGCGTCAAAATGACCTTACTAGTGAACTAGTGAGCGTTTTGTGGCTTACATGTTCACTAGTAAGCGTCAAAATGACCTTACTAGTAACTAGGGGGCGTTTTGTGGCTTACATGTCAACTATTAAGCCTCAAAATGATCTTACTAGTGAACTAGTGGTCACATTTATTGCCTTACTTGTTCTCTAGTAAGCGTCAAAATGATCTTACTAGTGAACTAGTGGGCATTTTGTGGCTTACATGTTCACTCGTAAGCGTCAAAATGACCTTACTAGTAACTAGTGGGCGTTTTGTGGCTTACATGTCAACTAGTAAGCCTCAAAATGATCTTACTAGTGAACTAGTGGGCGTTTTGTGGCTTACATGTTCACTAGTAAGCCTCAAAATTATTTTACTAGTGAACTAGTGGGCGTTTTGTGGCTTACATGTTCACTAGTAAGCCTAAAAATGATCTTTCTAGTGAACTAGTGAGCGTTTTGTGGCTTACATGTTCACTAGTAAGCCTCAAAATTATCTTACTAGTGAATTAGTGGGCACATTTATGGCCTTAAATGTTCACTAGTAAGCGTCAAAATGACCTTACTAGTGAACTAGTGGGCGTTTTGTGGCTTACATGTCAACTATTAAGCCTCAAAATGATCTTACTAGTGAACTAGTGGGCGTTTTGTGGCTTACATGTTCACTAGTAAGCGTCAAAATGACCTTACTAGTAACTAGTGGGCGTTTTGTGGCTTACATGTCAACTAGTAAGCCTTAAAATGATCTTACTAGTGAACTACTGGGCGTTTTGTGGCTTACATGTCAACTAGTAAGCCTCAAAATGATCTTCCTAGTGAACTAGTGGGCGTTTTGTGGCTTACATGTTCACTAGTAAGCGTCAAAATGACCTTACTAGTGAACTAGTGGGCGTTTTGTGGCTTACATGTTCACTAGTAAGCCTCAAAATGATCTTACTAGTGAACTAGTGGGCGTTTTGTGGCTTACATGTTCACTAGTAAGCGTCAAAATGACCTTACTAGTAACTAGTGGGCGTTTTGTGGCTTACATGTCAACTAGTAAGCCTTAAAATGATCTTACTAGTGAACTACTGGGCGTTTTGTGGCTTACATGTTCACTAGTAAGCCTCAAAATGATCTTACTAGTGAACTAGTGGGCACATTTATGGCCTTATATGTTCACTAGTAAGCGTCAAAATGACCTTACTCGTGAACTAGTGGGTGTTTTGTGGCTTACATGTCAACTATTAAGCCTCAAAATGATCTTACTAGTGAAATAGTGGGCACATTTAATGCCTTACATGTTCTCTAGTAAGCGTCAAAATGATCTTACTAGTGAACTAGTGGGAATTTTGTGGCTTACATGTCAACTAGTAAGCCTCAAAATGATCTTACTAGTGAACTAGTGGGCGTTTTGTGGCTTACATGTCAACTATTAAGCCTCAAAATGATCTTACTAGTAAACTAGTGGGCATTTTGTGGCTTACATGTTCACTAGTAAGCGTCAAAATGACCTTACTAGTAACTAGTGGGCGTTTTGTGGCTTACATGTCAACTAGTAACCCTCAAAATGATCTTACTAGTGAACTAGTTGGCGTTTTGTGGCTTACATGTTCACTAGTAAGCCTCAAAATGATCTTACTAGTGAACTAGTGGGCATTTTGTGGCTTACATGTTCACTATTAAGCCTCAAAATGATCTTACTAGTGAACTAGTGGGCGTTTTGTGGCTTACATGTTCACTAGTAAGCCTCAAAATGACCTTACGAGTGAACTAGTGGGCGTTTTTTGGCTTATATGTTCACTAGTAAGCGTCAAAATGATCTTACGAGTGAACTAGTGGGCACATTTATGGCCTTATATGTTCACTAGTAAGCCTCAAAATGATCTTACTAGTGAACTAGTGGGCGTTTTGTGGCTTACAATGCAACTAGTAAGCCTCAAAATGATCTTACTAGTGAACTAGTGGGCGTTTTGTGGCTTACATGTTCACTAGTAAGCCTCAAAATGATCTTACTAGTGAACTAGTGGGCGTTTTGTGGCTTACATGTTCACTAGTAAGCCTCAAAATGATTTTACTAGTGAACTAATGGGCGTTTTGTGGCTTACATGTTCACTAGTAAGCCTAAAAATGATCTTACTAGTGAACTAATGAGCGTTTTGTGGCTTACATTTTCACTAGTAAGCCTCAAAATGATCTTACTAGTGAACTAGTGGGCGTTTTGTGGCTTATATGTTCACTAGTAAACGTCAAAATGACCTTACTAGTGAACTAGTGAGCGTGCTGTGGCTTACATGTTCACTAGTAAGCCTCAAAATGATCTTACTAGTGAACTAGTGGGCACATTTATGGCCTTATATGTTCACTAGTAAGCGTCAAAATGACCTTACTAGTGAACTAGTGGGCGTTTTGTGGCTTACATGTTCACTAGTAAGCGTCAAAATGACCTTACTAGTAACTAGTGGGCGTTTTGTGGCTTACATGTCAACTAGTAAGCCTCAAAATGATCTTACTAGTGAACTAGTGGGCGTTTTGTGGCTTACATGTTCACTAGTAAGCGTGAAAATGACCTTACTAGTGAACTAGTGGGTGTTTTGTGGCTTACATGTTCACTAGTAAGCCTCAAAATGATCTTACTAGTGAACTACTGGGCGTTTTGTGGCTTACATGTCAACTAGTAAGCCTCAAAATGATCTTACTAGTGAACTAGTGGGCGTTTTGTGGCTTACATGTTTGTTTGTTTGTTTGTTTGTTTGTTTGTTTGTTTTATTTTATTGAGCATATATAGTACACGCAATAACAGGTTGACAAAGGTCAAACAAAATTATAAAAGGAAAATTGGAAATAGTTAAAAGAGAAAAAAAAAAAACACACATCACAGTTATATGCTCAAAGGAGTAGGAGGAAGTAAGTAACTTATCTAGTCCTACCCCTTATTATGTAACCGATTGTTCATTTTTCAAAACAAAGAAATGAAAAACTACATATCATTAAATATTTTTACCCTTGTGTATACTATGCTATTCTATTTCTACACCTTCTGGTTTGTATATATATTGTTATTCTTTCTTCTTTTGTGTTTCAATTTTCTGATATTCATTATAATTAGCATTCCTTGAATACAACTGTTAAATTGATCAAAATCCAAAACAAGAACAGTTATATTACTATATTTTATAAGTATATCAAATGTATCTATTTTAATTCAGATTCATGTAGTTATTTTGCACTAATCTTTTGAATTTGTTTTTGAACTCCTCCAACGATTTACTCATTTTCAGATCCGTTTCAAGCTTATTCCATAGATTGACACCAATTACTGATACACACCTTTGCTTAATGTTTGTTCTTGTTCTGGATTTTTTGTATTGATTAGTGCCCCTTAGATGATACCAGCTCTCTCTAATTTCAAAAAGCTGCTGGATATTTTGACAAAGGAGGTTGTTATGTGCTTTATACATTAATTGAGTAATTTTGTAGTCAACCAGGTCGTAGAATTTCATTGTGTTTAATTTGATGAATATTGGATTTGTGGGTTCTATATATTTCGACCTGTTGATTATTCTGATTGCTTTTTTTTGTAATTTTAAAACAGGGAGTGTGTTCGTTTTACAGGCTTTTCCCCATATTTCTACACAGTAGGTCAGATATGGTAGTAATAATGAGTAATATAATGTATACAAAGAGCTCTTATTCAACACATCCTTCGTTTTGTGGAGTATCCCGATAGTTTTGGATACTTTTCTTTTTATATTATCTATGTGTGGCTTCCAGGATAGTTTGGTATCTATTACTAGTCCAAGAAACTTATATTCATAGACTCGTTCTATTTCAATTGAATTTATCTTGATTTTAATTTGGTCTTTAATTGGTCTTGTGCCAAAAACAACTAGCTTAGTTTTTGTTAAATTTAAAGATAATTTGTTTTTGTCAAACCATTTTTTTAATTTTGTCAATTCGTTTTCTACAATTTTCATGAGTTGTGTCATATTTTTTCCAGAGCAGTAAAAGGTTGTATCATCGGCGAAAAGGACGCATTTGAATTGTTTTGACACACTACAGATATCATTAATATATAAAATGAACAGTTTTGGTCCAATCACTGACCCCTGGGGCACTCCATGGATAATCTTCAGTAAGTTGGATTTTTTGTTTTTGAACTGCACATACTGATATCTGTTTTCTAAATAACTTGCAATCCATTTATGTGCTGTGCCTCTGATACCATATCTCTCTAATTTTTTCAATAATATAGCATGGTCTATAGTATCAAAAGCTTTTTTTAGATCGAGAAAAATCCCGACCGTGTATTCTTTATTATCTATATTAGTGGCTATTGCTTCCACAAACTCCATTGCTGCCAATAAGGTGGTCCGTTTTTCTCTGAAGCCATATTGATTTTCACTTAATACCATGTGTTTATCAATGAAGTTATCGAGTCTACGAGAAAATAATTTTTCTAATATTTTTGAAAATTGTGGTAACAGTGATATAGGTCTATAATTTGTTATGAAATGTCTTTCACCATTTTTAAAAATTGGAATAACTTTAGCTGTTTTCATTTTTGATGGAAAAATACCGACTTTAAATGACAGGTTGCATATATATGTAAAGGGTCGCACTACAAGTTCTATAATATGTTTTACTATTGACATATCAATATCAAAACAGTCGGTTGACTTTTTGCTTTGATATGTTTTTACAATATTTAATATTTCATTTTGATTCACAGCAGTAAGAAACATTGTGGAAGGATTTTTTTCTATGTGTTTATGTATTTCTAAAGAGTTTATTGGATCGGGAATTTGTTTTGCTAAGTTACTGCCGATATTAACAAAATATTCATTAAATTCATTTGCCATTTCTGCCGTTTCCTCAATAATGGTATTTTTGTCCTTCATAAAATACTCCGGATAATCTACTTTATTAGAGTTATTTCTAATTACATGATTTAAGATTTTCCAGATTTCTTGAGTATTGCTTTTATTTTGCTCTAATAATGCATGAAAATGGTCTCTCTTACTAGCTCTTATAATATTTACTAATTTGTTTTTATAAATCTTATATTTTGTTTCAGCTTCATTAGTTCTGGATTTTATAAACGATTTGTATAGATTGTTTTTCTTTTTACATGCATTTTCTATGCCTTTTGTTATCCATGGCTTACTTTGTCCATTGAACTTTCTGGTGACTTTAATTACTGGGAAATGTTTATCGTATAAGGAGGTTATGGTTGACTGAAATGCTTCAAACGCAGTATTTGGATCATCATTTGTGTAGACCTCAGACCAATTTTGCTTGTCTAGGTCGAACTTGAAAGCTGCAATGGAATGTTGGGTTCTAAGTCTTATTTCTGATGTATGGGTTCTTGGTTTTGTATTTCTAGCAAAGTAATTGTGTAGGACTACAAAGACTGGTAGATGGTCACTTATATCAGTTATGAGAAGTCCACTTTCCTTTTTGTGATCGATCTTATTTATAAATATGTTATCTATCAATGTGGCCGTATCCACTGTTATTCTGCTGGGTCTCAGAATGACTGGGTATAGACCGTTGCTATACATTGTATTTATGAAATCTGTTGTTTTTTTGTGTCCATTTGGGTTTAATAAGTTGATGTTAAAATCGCCACATATTATTCGTGTTTCCTTGTCATTAGAACAACTCAGCATATCTGTCAGTTTTTTATTAAATGTGTCTAGACAAGATCCTGGTGTCCTATAAACGCAACTTAAAATAACATTTGATGCATTTTTCATGTGTATTTCCAAAGTTAGACATTCCATTAGATTCTCAGTTGTGTTTGTCAAGCTCTCAATTTTGCAGCATTTCAGTGTTTTATCTACATATATTGCAACTCCCCCTCCTTTTTTGTCTTCCCTATGAGTTGCATACATTTCATATCCATCAATTTTCATTTCACTTGTTTTTTCATCATCAAGCCAAGTTTCTGATATGGCAATAATTGTAAATTTATTCAATGTAGTTAAATATTCTTCGATTTTGGTGAAATTTTTGTATAGACTTCTACTATTTATATGTATCACTGAAAATGTATTTTTCAGTTCTACATTTGAGTTGAATTGTTCATCAGTATAATACTTTGAATTTGTGATGCTGTGATTATGATTGAAGAAATTATTGTCTGGATCCAAGTTGTTCTCTGGATCGAATGTCTTATGTTCAGCGTAATCAAAGATTTTAAAGTCCATGTTTGTGTTGTTTGTTTCCTATATGTATGTTATATGTATATATGTATATTAAGTTTCGTCTGGTGGTAATCAGTTCTCAGCATGTTGAAGTGGAGCCCTTTGAATTGGAGTACTGGTGCGGGGGTGGACGATGAGTTTGTCGTGCCTCAAGTAGGCAATTTCCCCTCTTTCACGTGCCGCTTTTAGTTTTGGAAGCAATTCTTTTCTTTTTTGACGTACAGTATCTGTATAATCTTCATTAATGTAAATTTTGGTGCCTTTTAGGTATTTTGCTCTCTGTTGTATCATTGTTTTGTCCTTATATTTTTCAAACTTCACCACGACTGGTCTTGGTCGAGGTCTTCCCGATTCGTATCTCCCCGTGCGGTGGACTCTTTCCACCTCGATTGTCTCCTTTAATTGCAGTTGGTCCTTGAAGATTTTCTGCACTTTTTCCTCCGTTTCGGTCCACGTTTCTCCTTGCCTTTCTTCAATTCCATCGATTATCAAGTTATTTCTTTTGGATTGTCCCTCTAAGTAGTCCATCTTGTCAGTTAAAACAAGCATACTGTCACATACTTTATATATTTCAGTTTGCATGGCTTTGCAATGGTCAGTTCCATTCGTTTGTTGTTTTTTAATGTCATCAACCTCCTTTTGGGTAAAATTAAGACTTGTTTTCAGTTCTTGAACTTCCCTGGAAAAATTTTCGAGTCGTGTGTTTGTTGAATCCAGTATCATCTTTACAAATCCTTTGAAGTGATCCTGTTGTTGCTGAATAAGTGCTGTGAACAGTTCTTTTTGTTGCGTGAGTAGTTCGTTGACTTGCGTAAGGGTCATGAATTCTTCGTCCTGTTTAATATCTTGTCCTCGTTTGGGCGGCATTTTTGGGTTTTGTTGCTAGTCGACTGTCAGCTTGTTGATGAGGTGTGCTGTGATCTTTGTGCCAACCCGGAAGTTGGTGACGTAGCAGTGAGCCTGTGGCCTCCCTTGACGGCACCGCCGCAGTGTTCGAAGTTTTCCGCCGCTGCTGCCGGATTAGCCGTTCAGCACCGCCACCGGAGATTCCGAAGCGTCCTCTCGCCCAACCACGCCGGCTGGCTATCGCTTGCTCGCGCTGCCTTGGTGGTCGAGCGTGCCGTGCCGTGCCTCCGCCTGTGGCCTCCCTTGACGGCACCGCCGCAGTGTTCGAAGTTTTCCCATGTCAACTATTAAGCCTCAAAATGATCTTACTAGTGAACTAGTGGGCACATTTATTGCCTTACATGTTCTCTAGTAAGCGTCAAAATGACCTTACTAGTAACTAGTGGGCGTTTTGTGGCTTACATGTCAACTAGTAACCCTCAAAATGATCTTACTAGTGAACTAGTGGGCGTTTTGTGGCTTACATGTTCACTAGTAAGCCTCAAAATGATCTTACTAGTGAACTACTGGGCGTTTTCTGGCTTACATGTCAACTAGTAAGCCTCAAAATTATCTTACTAGTGAACTAGTGGGCCTTTTGTGGCTTACATGTCAACTATTAAGCCTCAAAATGATCTTACTAGTAAACTAGTGGGCATTTTGTGGCTTACATGTTCACTAGTAAGCGTCAAAATGACCTTACTAGTAACTAGTGGGCGTTTTGTGGCTTACATGTCAACTAGTAACCCTCAAAATGATCTTACTAGTGAACTAGTGGGCATTTTGTGGCTTACATGTTCACTAGTAAGCCTCAAAATGATCTTACTAGTGAACTAGTGGGCGTTTTGTGGCTTACATGTTCACTAGTAAGCCTCAAAATGACCTTACTAGTGAACTAGTGGGCGTTTTGTGGCTTATATGTTCACTAGTAAGCGTCAAAATGATCTTACGAGTGAACTAGTGGGCACATTTATGGCCTTATATGTTCACTAGTAAGCCTCAAAATGATCTTACTAGTGAACTAGTGGGTGTTTTGTGGCTTACAATGCAACTAGTAAGCCTCAAAATGATCTTACTAGTGAACTAGTGGGCGTTTTGTGGCTTACATGTTCACTAGTAAGCCTCAAAATGATCTTACTAGTGAACTAGTGGGCGTTTTGTGGCTTACATGTTCACTAGTAAGCCTCAAAATGATTTTACTAGTGAACTAATGGGCGTTTTGTGGCTTACATGTTCACTAGTAAGCCTAAAAATGATCTTACTAGTGAACTAGTGAGCGTTTTGTGGCTTACATTTTCACGAGTAAGCCTCAAAATGATATTACTAGTGAACTAGTGGGCGTTTTTTGGCTTACATGTTCACTAGTAAGCCTCAAAATGATCTTACTAGTGAACTAGTGGGCGTTTTGTGGCTTATATGTTCACTAGTAAACGTCAAAATGACCTTACTAGTGAACTAGTGAGCGTGTTGTGGCTTACATGTTCACTAGTAAGCCTCAAAATGATCTTACTAGTGAACTAGTGGGCACATTTATGGCCTTATATGTTCACTAGTAAGCGTCAAAATGACCTTACTAGTGAACTAGTGGGCGTTTTGTGGATTACATGTCAACTATTAAGCCTCAAAATGATCTTACTAGTGAACTAGTGGGCACATTTATTGCCTTACATGTTCTCTAGTAAGCGTCAAAATGATCTTACTAGTGAACTAGTGGGCATTTTGTGGCTTACATGTTCACTAGTAAGCGTCAAAATGACCTTACTAGTAACTAGGGGGCGTTTTGTGGCTTACATGTCAACTAGTAAGCCTCAAAATGATCTTACTAGTGAACTAGTGGGCGTTTTGTGGCTTACATGTTCACTAGTAAGCGTCAAAATGACCTTACTAGTGAACTAGTGGGCGTTTTGCGGCTTACATGTTCACTAGTAAGCGTCAAAATGACCTTACTAGTGAACTAGTGGGCGTTTTGTGGCTTACGTGTTCACTAGTAAGCCTAAAAATGATCTTACTAGTGAACTAGTGAGCGTTTTGTGGCTTATATGTTCACTAGTAAGCGTCAAAATGACCTTACTAGTAACTAGTGGGCGTTTTGTGGCTTACATGTCAACTAGTAAGCCTTAAAATGATCTTACTAGTTAACTACTGGGCGTTTTGTGGCTTACATGTCAACTAGTAAGCCTCAAAATGATCTTCCTAGTGAACTAGTGGGCGTTTTGTGGCTTACATATTCACTAGTAAGCGTCAAAATGATCTTACTAGTGAACTAGTGGGCGTTTTGTGGCTTACGTGTTCACTAGTAAGATCATTTTGAGGCTTACTAGTGAACTAGTGGGCGTTTTGTGGCTTACATGTTCACTAGTAAACGTCAACATGACCTTACTAGTGAACTAGTGAGCGTGTTGTGGCTTACATGTTCACTAGTAAGCCTAAAAATGATCTTACTAGTGAACTAGTGGGCACATTTATGGCCTTATGTTCACTAGTAATCGTCAAAATGACCTTACTAGTGAACTAGTGGGCGTTTTGTGGCTTACATGTCAACTATTAAGCCTCAAAATGATCTTACTAGTGAACTAGTGGGCACATTTATTGCCTTACATGTTCTCTAGTAAGCGTCAAAATGATCTTACTAGTGAACTAGTGGGCGTTTTGTGGCTTACATGTTCACTAGTAAGCGTCAAAATGACCTTACTAGTGAACTAGTGGGCGTTTTGCGGCTTACATGTTCACTAGTAAGCGTCAAAATGACCTTACTAGTGAACTAGTGGGCGTTTTGTGGCTTACATGTTCACTAGTAAGCCTCAAAATGACCTTACTAGTGAACTAGTGGGCGTTTTGTGGCTTACATGTTCACTAGTAAGCCTCAAAATGATCTTACTAGTGAACTAGTGAGCGTTTTGTGGCTTACATGTTCACTAGTAAGCGTCAAAATGATCTTACTAGTGAACTACTGGGCGTTTTGTGGCTTACATGTCAACTAGTAAGCCTCAAAATGATCTTACTAGTGAACTAGTGGGCGTTTTGTGGCTTACATGTTCACTAGTAAGCGTCAAAATGATCTTACGAGTGAACTAGTGGGCACATTTATGGCCTAATATGTTCACTAGTAAGCGTCAAAATGACCTTACTAGTGAACTAGTGAGCGTGTTGTGGCTTACATGTTCACTAGTAAGCCTCAAAATGATCTTACTAGTGAACTAGTGGGCACATTTATTGCCTTACATGTTCTCTAGTAAGCGTCAAAATGACCTTACTAGTGAACTAGTGGGCATTTTGTGGCTTACATTTTCACTAGTAAGCGTCAAAATGACCTTACTAGTAACTAGTGGGCGTTTTGTGCCTTACATGTTAACTAGTAAGCCTCAAAATGATCTTACTAGTGAACTAGTGGGCATTTTGTGGCTTACATGTTCACTAGTAAGCCTCAAAATGTTCTTACTAGTGAACTAGTGGGCGTTTTGTGGCTTACATGTTCACTAGTAAGCGTCAAAATGATCTTACTATTGAACTACTGGGCGTTTTGTGGCTTACATGTCAACTAGTAAGCCTCAAAATGATCTTACTAGTGAACTAGTGGGCGTTTTGTGGCTTACATGTTCACTAGTAAGCGTCAAAATGATCTTACGAGTGAACTAGTGGGCACATTTATGGCCTTATATGTTCACTAGTAAGCGTCAAAATGACCTTACTAGTGAACTAGTGAGCGTGTTGTGGCTTACATGTTCACTAGTAAGCCTCAAAATGATCTTACTAGTGAACTAGTGGGCACATTTATTGCCTTACATGTTCTCTAGTAAGCGTCAAAATGACCTTACTAGTGAACTAGTGGGCATTTTGTGGCTTACATGTTCACTAGTAAGCGTCAAAATGACCTTACTAGTAACTAGTGGGCGTTTTGTGGCTTACATGTTAACTAGTAAGCCTCAAAATGATCTTACTAGTGAACTAGTGGGCATTTTGTGGCTTACATGTTCACTAGTAAGCCTCAAAATGATCTTACTAGTGAACTAGTGGGCGTTTTGTGGCTTACATGTTCACTAGTAAGCCTCAAAATGACCTTACTAGTGAACTAGTGGGCGTTTTGTGGCTTATATGTTCACTAATAAGCGTCAAAATGATCTTACGAGTGAACTAGTGGGCACATTTATGGCCTTATATGTTCACTAGTAAGCCTCAAAATGATCTTACTAGTGAACTAGTGGGCGTTTTGTGGCTTACAATGCAACTAGTATGCCTCAAAATGATCTTACTAGTGAACTAGTGGGCGTTTTGTGGCTTACATGTTCACTAGTAAGCCTCAAAATGATCTTACTAGTGAACTAGTGGGCGTGTTGTGGTGAAGTGTAATTTGGAATTCCCTCTCTATTCCTGTAGGTGGCCTTAGAATGCCCACCTGGCGTCAGTGACACGATTCTATTCTATATTTGCTGGTCAGGGAGAATTCAGTTTCAGCAATGTGTGCAATCCTATAATAAGGTATTGTGGCTGTTGCCGTCCATCACTGTTAAGGAATTATTCCGCTAGAAGTAGTAGTAGAACATTGTTGATGAATTTCATCTTGCTATGAGAACCATTGACACTAGTCTCTGTCCTGAACATCTGCTTGTACTTAAAACAAAGAATGTAGTGTGAAGTCTGGATCCTATTTCACTTGGTTGATTAGCAGCCCCCCGAGGGTTTTCCTGCCTCCACCACCTCGTGTGAATATTTGAAGGCTGCCGGGTGCCCTCAGGGAGAGGTATTTCCTGCTTCCTGTTTTACATCACCTTTGGTGCCCTCGACCCCCACCACCTTTGGGGCCCCCCTCCACAGGACATGTTTACCGTAAAACGAGAAGCTGTTATCTCAAGTGTCTGTGTTCCTGCCATCGCACCAAATGGGGGGGTAGTGGTGATCTGGTCTCACCTCACCACACCCGGGTTCCTCCGGCCACACCGGGTCAGATGACATGTTACTTTCTTTGTTTCGGAGATTTGCATGAGAGGCGTACCTCCCCGCCTCTCATTATCATATTGTCTCTATATAATCTCATGAATGTGCTTCTTCGGGGCTTCCTGATGAAATCTGAGACTCACAGGAGCCCGAATCGATTCCACTCTGACATTGGTAGAATAAAATCTTTTCCCAATCAGCCGTGGTCCCTGAAGTGCTCATTCGTCGGGAAACAGCCACCGATCACGGAGTGTTTTTTGAAGACCAGCGAAGCAGCAAAAACCATATACCACAGTGGCTTACATGTTCACTAGTAAGCCTCAAAATGATCTTACTAGTGAACTAGTGGGCGTTTTGTGGCTTACATGTTCACTAGTAAGCGTCAAAATAACCTTACTAGTGAACTAGTGGGCGTTTTGTGGCTTACATGTTCACTAGTAAGCGTCAAAATGACCTTACTAGTAACTAGTGGGCGTTTTGTGGCTTACATGTCAACTAGTAACCCTCAAAATGATCTTACTAGTGAACTAGTGGGCACATTTATGGCCTTATATGTTCACTAGTAAGCATCAAAATGATTTTACGAGTGAACTAGTGGGCGTTTTGTGGCTTACATGTCAACTATTAAGCCTCAAAATTATCTTACTAGTGAACTAGTGGTCACATTTATTGCCTTACATGTTCTCTAGTAAGCGTCAAAATGATCTTACTAGTGAACTAGTGGGCATTTTGTGGCTTACATGTTCACTAGTAAGCGTCAAAATGACCTTACTAGTAACTAGTGGGCGTTTTGTGGCTTACATGTCAACTATTAAGCCTCAAAAGGATCTTACTAGTGAACTAGTGGGCGTTTTGTGGCTTATATGTTCACTAATAAGCGTCAAAATGATCTTACGAGTGAACTAGTGGGCACATTTATGGCCTTATATGTTCACTAGTAAGCCTCAAAATGATCTTACTAGTGAACTAGTGGGCGTTTTGTGGCTTACAATGCAACTAGTATGCCTCAAAATGATCTTACTAGTGAACTAGTGGGCGTTTTGTGGCTTACATGTTCACTAGTAAGCCTCAAAATGATCTTACTAGTGAACTAGTGGGCGTGTTGTGGTGAAGTGTAATTTGGAATTCCCTCTCTATTCCTGTAGGTGGCCTTAGAATGTCCACCTGGCGTCAGTGACACGATTCTATTCTATATTTGCTGGTCAGGGAGAATTCAGTTTCAGCAATGTGTGCAATCCTATAATAAGGTATTGTGGCTGTTGCCGTCCATCACTGTTAAGGAATTATTCCGCTAGAAGTAGTAGTAGAACATTGTTGATGAATTTCATCTTGCTATGAGAACCATTGACACTAGTCTCTGTCCTGAACATCTGCTTGTACTTAAAACAAAGAATGTAGTGTGAAGTCTGGATCCTATTTCACTTGGTTGATTAGCAGCCCCCCGAGGGTTTTCCTGCCTCCACCACCTCGTGTGAATATTTGAAGGCTGCCGGGTGCCCTCAGGGAGAGGTATTTCCTGCTTCCTGTTTTACATCACCTTTGGTGCCCTCGACCCCCACCACCTTTGGGGCCCCCCTCCACAGGACATGTTTACCGTAAAACGAGAAGCTGTTATCTCAAGTGTCTGTGTTCCTGCCATCGCACCAAATGGGGGGGTAGTGGTGATCTGGTCTCACCTCACCACACCCGGGTTCCTCCGGCCACACCGGGTCAGATGACATGTTACTTTCTTTGTTTCGGAGATTTGCATGAGAGGCGTACCTCCCCGCCTCTCATTATCATATTGTCTCTATATAATCTCATGAATGTGCTTCTTCGGGGCTTCCTGATGAAATCTGAGACTCACAGGAGCCCGAATCGATTCCACTCTGACATTGGTAGAATAAAATCTTTTCCCAATCAGCCGTGGTCCCTGAAGTGCTCATTCGTCGGGAAACAGCCACCGATCACGGAGTGTTTTTTGAAGACCAGCGAAGCAGCAAAAACCATATACCACAGTGGCTTACATGTTCACTAGTAAGCCTCAAAATGATCTTACTAGTGAACTAGTGGGCGTTTTGTGGCTTACATGTTCACTAGTAAGCGTCAAAATAACCTTACTAGTGAACTAGTGGGCGTTTTGTGGCTTACATGTTCACTAGTAAGCGTCAAAATGACCTTACTAGTAACTAGTGGGCGTTTTGTGGCTTACATGTCAACTAGTAACCCTCAAAATGATCTTACTAGTGAACTAGTGGGCACATTTATGGCCTTATATGTTCACTAGTAAGCATCAAAATGATTTTACGAGTGAACTAGTGGGCGTTTTGTGGCTTACATGTCAACTATTAAGCCTCAAAATTATCTTACTAGTGAACTAGTGGTCACATTTATTGCCTTACATGTTCTCTAGTAAGCGTCAAAATGATCTTACTAGTGAACTAGTGGGCATTTTGTGGCTTACATGTTCACTAGTAAGCGTCAAAATGACCTTACTAGTAACTAGTGGGCGTTTTGTGGCTTACATGTCAACTATTAAGCCTCAAAAGGATCTTACTAGTGAACTAGTGGGCGTTTTGTGGCTTACATGTTCACTAGTAAGCGTCAAAATGACCTTACTAGTGAACTAGTGGGCGTTTTGTGGCTTACATGTTCACTAGTAAGCCTCAAAATGACCTAACTAGTGAACTACTGGGCGTTTTGTGGCTTACATGCCAACTAGTAAGCCTCAAAATGATCTTACTATTGAACTAGTGGGCGTTTTGTGGCTTAAATGTCAACTATTAAGCCTCAAAATGATCTTCTTAGTGAACTAGTGGGCACATTTATTGCCTTACATGTTCTCTAGTAAGCGTCAAAAGGATCTTACTAGTGAACTAGTGGGCATTTTGTGGCTTACATGTTCACTAGTAAGCGTCAAAATGACCTTACTAGTAACTAGTGGGCGTTTTGTGGCTTACATGTCAACTTGTAACCCTCAAAATGATCTTACTAGTGAACTAGTGGGCGTTTTGTGGTTTACATTTTCACTAGTAAGCCTCAAAATGATCTTACTAGTGAACTAGTGGGCATTTTGTGGCTTACATGTTCACTAGTAACCCTCAAAATGATCTTACTAGTGAACTAGTGGGCGTTTTGTGGCTTACATGTTCAGTAGTAAGCCTCAAAATGATCTTACTAGTGAACTAGTGGGCGTTTTGTGGCTTACATGTTCACTAGTGTGGCCAACCCCCCAAACCAACTTGAACTTTTGAACTCAGCAATGCCTTTCAGCCAGTGAGGGCAATCAAAGTGCATCACACTTGTTTCTAAGTGCCGCCAACTGGAAACCGTGAAGTATGTAGTGAAGGAAAATGGAGAAACCTCGACCTGTGTTTTATGTGTGAACATTTGTTTTTCAAACACAGGAAAATATGAATTGAACACATATTTTCAAGGTTAGGGCTGTTGTAAATCAAGAGGAAAATAAACACAGCTACATCAATAACGTAAGGTGCATGTACATCCCAACTTTCAATTACTATGACAAGGGAATGATAAATCAATGACTGATCATTCCAATTGTTTAATAATGAAAGTATCTATTGGAGTAAATAATTTTATGTCTCAAATTCACTTGATTACTAATGATTTGATGAGGAAACTAATTATACAGTACACTATTATACTTATGGTGTACAGGGTCCAAATTTAATACAGATTAAATACAAATAGAATACGAAACTGTTAAATATTGTACTATTACAATGGTAACTCAATTATAATTAATGCTGTTCGAAAAAATGACTAACCTCAAAATGTGAGTCAACATAGCTTCCTTGACACAAATGTAATGATACACATGAACTTGCTCCGTCTTGCTGGAACCAGCACTTGCTCATGAGCGATGGTCTGGAGCTCATTGCTCACTGGTGACTGTCACTGCTGCGCCAGATTCTTCGATGAAGATTGGTCCAATGATGCCTCTGCCCGAGATTTCTGGTTCAGGCAAGACGAAGCAAGTTCTCACACCTCAAACCTGTCCCGAGATTGGCTGAAAGAGAACTTCGGAGGCCGAGTGATCAGTCTCAAGACTGAGTTTGAGTGGGCACCCCATAGCCTGGACCTAAGCCCCCCAGATTTTTTTCTTTGGGGCTATCTCAATGAAAGACTCTACGCAGGGAAACCCAGAACCATCACAGAACTCAAGAAAGCCATCAGGGAGGAGATGAGAGCCATTACCAATTGTCATGGACAACTTCGTGCTGCGCATCAAGAAATGCACGCAGCTGAATGGAGGCCATCTAGAACATATGCTGTAGAATAGAGAAAAAAAACGGCCAAAGAAACTAGTGTTTTGAATATAATAAAATAGTTATGGGCAAAGTTTCATTTCATTCGGACAAAACACTAAGAAACAGGGCCTAATTAGAGTTGGGGCCCGTTTTTTTGGGAGGGTCACCCTGTATGCACCCATGTTGTATCTTAATTTGAACTTCTTTCTTTTGGGTACTCATTGATTTATTTTTTTGCATTCTAGTACTTCCATGTCTCCTCATCAATATTCATGAGGACAAAGTTAAAAGACCACAATTTTTATTCTTTATTTTTCATATTTTACAATATGCACACATCTCTTTAAAAAAAAAAAAAATCAAATAAAAACATTACAGTCGTGGATACATTCACTGCAGAGCATTCACCAAAACATCCACCAGTGATTGAAGAAGTTGACAGATTGCTCATAGGTTTGCTAAAAGCAAAAAAACATACTCGTTGATTAAGAAAATCAAGAAAAAAATGAATCATTAAATGAAAAAAAGTTATTTATTCACATTCATAAATATTGGGTCCATAATCATACTGGGCAAGTGTTTAAAGAAAAAAAAACAGCCCCTTGATGCATCAGCCTTACTTGACAGTTTAGGTCAAGATGAACCGACTGTTAGCATGCACATGCACAGACCCTTCAGTCAGTGCCGGTCAACAAACAGCTTATTTTAATTGTACATTGGCGTACGGCTCGACTAAAACCAGAAATGCCAGGCAAGCCCTTTGAACCCTTTAAATACTCAATGGGCTTGCCTGGCAAACCCTTTGAGTATTTATTCCATATTGCCCACTAGTTCACTAGTAAGGTCATTTTGACGCTTACTAGTGAACATGTAAGGCCATAAATGTGCCCACTAGTTCACTAGTAAGATCATTTTGAGGCTTACTAGTTGACATGTAAGCCACAAAACGCCCGCTAGTTCACTAGTAAGATAATTTTGAGGCTTCTAGTGAACATGTAAGCCACAGAACGCCCACTAGTTCACTAGTAAGATCATTTTGACGCTTACTAGTGAACATGTAAGCCACAAAACGCTCACTAGTTCACTAGTAAGGTCTTTTTGACGCTTACTAGTGAACATGTAAGCCACAAAACGCTCACTGGTTCACTAGTAAGGTAATTTTGACGCTTACTAGTGAACATGTAAGCCACAAAACGCTCACTCGTTCACTAGTAAGATCATTTTGACGCTTACTAGTGAACATGTAAGCCACAAAACGCCCACTAGTTCACTAGTCAGGTCATTTTGACGCTTACTAGTGAACATGTAAGCCACAAAACACCCACTAGTTCACTAGTAAGATCATTTTGACGCTTACTAGTGAACATGTAAGGCCATAAATGTGCCCACTAGTTCACTAGTAAGTTCATTTTGAGGCTTACTAGTTGACATGTAAGCCACACATCGCCTACTAGTTCACTAGTAAGATCATTTTGAGGCTTACTAGTGAACATGTAAGCCACAAAACGCCCAATAGTTCACTAGTAAGATCATTTTGACGCTTACTAGTGAACATGTAAGCCACAAAACGCTCACTAGTTTACTAGTAAGGTCATTTTGACGCTTACTAGTGAACATGTAAGCCACAAAACGCTCACTAGTTCACTAGTAAGGTCATTTTGACGCTTACTAGTGAACATGTAAGCCGCAAAACGCCCACTAGTTCACTAATAAGATTATTTTGACGCTTACTACTGAACATTTAAGGCCATAAATGTGCCCACTAGTTCACTGGTAAGATGATTTTGACGCTTACTAGTGAACACGTAAGGCCATAAATGTGCCCACTTGTAGTGCTAGTGACATTACACTGTACTTGCATTAAATGCAAATAAGGATGATTACGAAAACATGTAACGGTATCCTATTGGCTGTACGTTTCAAAATAGTGTCATCCCACCAGTCAGGGCTCATGATTTTGGAAATTCTGTGCCCACTTAGTTTTTTAAAACAACAATGGCGGACAGTGTCCTGAGACGTATTCGGCGAAGGTGCAGGGCAATAGAGAGTGCCTGTCATCAAGGGTCTGCCGGTGAAAGTGAAGCACGCGCGATAAACATTTCAATTGCTAATTTAAGAAGAGTTAGTGACCAGTTTAGCGCTGATACTATTCAAAGTTTGATTCAAAGTCCAATAGATCTCCGATCTGTCATCATTGCGGGACCCACTCCTAATGGTGGACGTGTTTGTTCCCATGTGGCACATCGTTTGCACACAGGTAAAATGGCTACCATTTTTTGTCATTGGTTTTTCGTATGTATTTTTATTCGAACTACACACGGGTTTTACTGACGACTTGCTGTGACTTACCTTCTATCACCCTGTCAAACGTCGTTTTATACCAGTGGTTTTCCTGCAAATCAGTAGACTATTAAGTAACGCGATGGCTGTACACTTTTAAGCAATAACTAGTGATCTTTTAGTTATTCAATTATAAGTTTGAATTATTTTTTTCTTGAGTAAAATGGTTAGAGAAAATAGCTGCTCGTGGTTTTGAAGCTGCATATACTTTTATGTACATCTGTGTCTATATGCCTGTACTGTATACAGTATATAAAAAACACGTAGTGATTCGTTTGCTTGAATTCCTTAATCCTTTTATTTCCATACTTTAGGTAGACGAGGAAGACCAGCACTTGACATTACAAGTGATCAAATTGAACTGCTCCCCACTCAGGGCTTTACAGTGAGAGCCATCACTGAGATGTTGTGTTGTTCCTCTTCATACCTGCATAAAAAAATGAAGTTTTTTCAGATTTCAGCCAGAAATAGATTTACTCCCATTCATGATGTTGACCTGGAAGAGCATGTCAGAAGATTGCACAGCCAATTTCCCAGATCAGGCTCGGAAGCAAGTGTTCCTCTACATACTCTTGTCCCTTCATGTATATATCATTATATTCATTGTGAAAGTGTACTTTCTTTATTGTGTTGTTTTATGAACCTGTTGCAGATGATGAGGGCATACCTGCGTGCTGATGGTATTGTAGTACAAAGAAAAAGAGTTCGAGAAATCCTCAACCGTATTGAGCCAGCTGCTGCAGCCCAGAGATGGAGCCAGACTGTGGCTAGAAGAACATACTATGTGCCATTCCCCAATAGTTTATGGCACATAGATGGGCATATGCGTCTCATTCGGTAATAAGGGATCATCTTATATTTGTACTCGTGGGAGCATTAGAAAGCCATATTGTATGGACAGCACAGATTAAATTGAATTTTATCATTTGTATATCCAAGTTACACAAACTCCAAATTGCCTCCATGTAGTCTTAAGTGCACAGCAATACCTTCTCTACCGAGATGATATTTCAAACAAGATATGAAACTTGATTGTTTTCTTGTATTTAATCATTATTCTTTTCATGTTTGTTTTACAGGTGGGTGTTTGTGACACATGCCGGCATTGATGGGAATTCCAGGCTAATAACGTACCTTCAACTGGAGCACAGACAACACAGCTTTGACAGTGTTGAAATATTTTGTCCAAGCCACCTGCCTGTATGGGTTACCCTCCAGAGTAAGATCCGACCATGGTGGTGAAAACACTGGTTGCTCTTTTAATGAACCTACTGCAGGGACAAGACACCAAAATTATTTCTAGCTCCAGCCAACACCCCCTCACAATTTACTCACACCTCCCATGGCCTGATTATCCACCAACAGGGGCCCTTTTTGGATTATCATTTTGGCATAGGAACTTTCCTTTCCTATCCTAACCGAGTGAGATGAGCCGGTAGCACCTGGAGCAAAGATCGTCTAAATTTTAATAATGCTTAGGAAAGGTTCTGACCATCCTTTACGAAAGGAAAGGAGATATATTATGCAGCAGGAATATTTAAAGGGGAAGTCTTTTTTTATGTTGTTGTTGTTGTTGTTGTTGTTGTCGACCCCACCCGTGCCCCGACATTGGGGGACCGGGCCCTCACTCCGTCTCCCGGATCCCCAGACCCCCCTCCTCCGCCCAGCGGGCGAGCAGGGCCGCCACTCCGCTTGGGTTTCGCCAGAGGTCCTCCGGAGTCAGTGTGGTGGGTATGTTTGTGCAGGTGAACAGGTGTTGTGTGTCGTGCACTTGCGTGCCGCATAGCGCACAGAGTGGTGTTGGGTGTGTGTCCGGTGTAATGTTGTGTAGGTAGGAGTGGAGGGCTGGTGATTTGTTGGTTCGGAGTTGTGCTAGGAGTTGTCTGGTTCTGTGTGGTAGGTCTTGCTCTGATGGGTCTATTTCTGGTGCTGGTGCATGTATTACTTTGTTGTGTTGTCTGGTGTCCAAGTGTGTTTGTACAAAGTGGGTGTGTATGTCTTTCATGTTCTGTTTTATGGTGTCGTTGTTGGTGTCCTGTGGTGCTGTGTCTTTGTTGTGTGTGTAGTTGTTGTTGTGGAAGATTGTTTGTTTCTTTTGTCTGGGTGGTGGTGGTTGTTGAGTGAGTGGGTGTAGTGGGTGGGTTGGGTGTTGGGCTTTTTGTCTGATTTGCGATGCGTGTAGTTTTAGATGGGTGTTCAGTGGGAGAGTTTTTGTTTCCTCATGCAAGTGTTGTATGTTTGTGTCTTGTGTGCATCCTGTTGCTATTCTGAGTGCTGTGTTCTGTGTGGTCTGGAGTTTTGTCTTGTTTGTGTCCGATAGTGTTGGTGACCATATAGTGTTTGCGTATTCGAGGCGTGTGAGTGTGGTTGCTTTGTATGTGGTGAGTATAGTTTCTTTGGATTTTCCCCAGTGAGTGGTTGTTAAGGCTTTAAGTATTTTGTTTGATTGCTTGGCGCGAGTTAGAGTGTGTTGTGTGTGTTTTGAGAAGGTGAGTTTGGGGTCCCATGTTAATCCCAGTATTTTGGGTTCGCGGACTGTGGGTAGGGTGGTGTTATCTATTTGTAAAGTGAGTCTGTTGCTGTATTCTGCCGGAACCGGTGTGAACAGAGTGGTGGTGGTTTTGTCTGCGTTGAGTGTGAGTTGGTTCTGTTTTGTCCAGTTGTATATGTCGTGGAGATATTTTTGTACTTGTTGTTGTGCCTGTTGTGGTTTGACATGTGTGGATAGAATGGTGATGTCGTCTGCATATGTAACTGTGTGTACATTTGGAGGTGGTTGTGGTAAGTCTGCCATGTATATGTTGAATAGTGTTGGTGAAAGTACTCCCCCCTGTGGTACCCCCGTTTTCGTGTTTCTGTGTTCTGATGTTTCCCCCCGGTATTGAGTGTATTGTCTGCGTCCCCTTATGTAGTTGAAGATGTATTTGATGATGATGTTTTTTGGTGTTAGTGTTGTTGAGTTTGTTTGTGAGTGTGTGTAGGTTTACCGTGTCAAAGGCTTTGGACATGTCTAGGGCTATGGCAACTGTTCGTTGTGGTGGTTTTTGTTGATTGAAACCTGTGGCTATGATGTTGTGTATGTGGTGTAGTGCTGTGGTTGTGGAGTGTTGTTTTCGGAAGCCGTGTTGGTGAGAGGGTAGTTGAGTGTTGTTGATAATGAAGGGTAGTATTACCTTTTCCATTGTTTTGGCTATTGGGCTGAGTAGTGCTATTGGTCTGTAGGATGGGCCGAGTGCGTGGTTTTTGTTGGGTTTTGGTATTGGGATTATTTTTGCAGTCTTCCATATTGCGGGGATGGTGTTGGTGTTGAGTGATGTGTTGTAAGTGTGTGTGAGTAGTGTTATTGCTTTGGGGCCTAGGTGTTTCAGATGTCTGATGTTTATGTTGTCTGGGCCTGTGGAGCGTTGTAGTGCTTGTTTGACTTGTTGTTCTGTGATGGTTATGGGCGTGGTGTTGAGTTTTCGTATTTTGCGTTGTAGTTGTCTGTATGTTCTGTTGGTTTTGCTTTGTATTATGTTGGTGAATTGTTTGTTGAATGCTCGTGCTTTCTGTTTGTTGGATATTGCCGTGTGTTGTCCGAACTGTATTGTGGTGTTTTCTGGTGCTTTTTGTTCTTTGTTAGATAGTCTTGTTACTGTGTTCCAGAGTATGTATTGTTTGTGTCTGTGGTTCCATGCATCCGTTAAGTGTTCTTTCCATAGCTCTTGTTTGTGTTTTTGGATTTGTTTGTCTATTTCTTTGTTTAGGTCTGTGATGCGTGGGTCTTGGTGGTTTTGTTGTCTGATGTCGTTTCTTTGGCTGATGAGTGTTCTGATGTGTTGTGGTAGGAGAAGTGATTTGCTTTTTATTTTTCCGTGGGGTATGTGGTGTTTGTCTGCTGTAAGTATGAGGTTTGTGAGCATGGTGTTGGCTGTGTGGATGTTGTCAGGTATGGTTAAGTTCTCCAGTGCTGATTCTATTTCAGAGGTGTATCCTTCCCAGTCTGCTTTCCTGTAATTTGTGTAAGTTTGAAGGTGTTGTTGTAGGCGGAAAGGAGCACGCGTGTTGTGTGTGATTTTGATAGGAAGGTGGTCTGAACTGAGTGCGTGTATTGTGGTCCATGTTGTTCTGTTTGTGATGCTGTTGCTGGCTGTTGTGATGTCCGGTGATGTTGGTTGTTGATGATGTTTGTAGGTTTTCTGGTAGGTGTGTTTGCGTTTAGAGTGATTTGTTGGGAGTTCTGTAGTATGTCTGCAATGAGGGTGCCTCTGTGGTCGTCGTAGGGAGAGTGCCATTGTGTTGAGTGAGCGTTGATGTCTGCGGTTAGAATGGTGTTGTTCAGCGAGTTTATGTATTGGAAGGTGTTGGTGATGTCTGTGTCTTCTGTGGCGTGGTCTGGTCGGGTGGTATCTCTGGGGGGTATATACATGTTGCATATGTGTAGTCTTTTGTGGTTGGTTATGTGAATCTTTACGGTTTGAATTTCTGTAGTGTTGGTGTTAATGTTGTTGGGGATGTTCATGGGAGTGAATGTGACTGATTTGTGAATGTATGTGAGCAGTCCTCCTCCTCCCTTGTGTTCTCTGTCTTTCCTAATGCTGGTGTAGTTGGTGAGACGAGGTGTGTTGTGTTGTTTTTCTAGTTTGGTTTCTTGTATGGTGATGATGTCTGCGTGCTGTTGTGAGGCGAGTTCTTCTAGTTCTGTTTTCTTGTTTTGGATGCCGTTGATGTTTATTTGTAGTATGGTCAGTGTGTGTTTGTTGTTTTTGTTGGTGGGTGTTGTTCTTTGTGGGTTGTTCGGGGGTTGTGGTGTTGGGGTGTTTGTTGTTTGCGTGTGTGTTCTGCATGTCCACGTGTTTGTGTATTGGCGGGTGGTGATGCCGGAGCAATGTCTGTGTATCCAGTGTGGGTGTGTTGAGTTGCATCTGAGTGAGGTTTGTCTGCGTGTGATGATTCTATTGCAGCTATTGCAGGTCCAGGTTTGGGGGGGTGGTCTTGTGTTTGTTGTATCTCTGTTGGAGTTGTCTGTCCGTGTTGCCTTTGAGGGTAGTGTTGGTGAGGCGAGTGTGTTGTTTTGGTCTGTTTGTGCTCTGCTGCCTGTTGGTGTCCTACGAGGTGTTGTTGTTCGTGGTGGTGTTTTGGGATGTAGTCTGCATTTCCATGTTATGTTGTATTGTCTAGTGTTTATGTTTGTGCAATGTTTGTGTACCCAGTGTGGTGTGTGGTGGTTGCATCTGAAGGATGTCTGTCTTCTTGTAATCTGTTGTGTGCAAATGTCGCATGTCCAGGTAGTTTGTTGTGTGTGTGTTTGTTGCGTGCGTGAGAGTGTCTGTGTGGGCCCCGGATTTGTCTCTATGTCCCCCGCCTGGAGCAAAAGGTCCGCCCGCCACCCTGCCAGGTTCAGGGGGCGGTTAGCCGAAAAAAAAAAAAAACGGCCGTAAGGGCTCCCCGTTCGGGGTGCAGGGATTGGTTCCTTGATTTGTCCCCCCGTTCGGGGGGAACCCTCCAACTGCGAGTAAGCCAAGGAGTTTGGAGGTACAGCGGGTTGACAGCAGTGTGATCGAGCAGATTAGATAGAGTAGAATTTGAATGGGGCTTCACTGATTTATTTCATACAATTCATATCTAAAACACAGTTGAAAAATATTTGATTGTTAAAATATTTAAATACAAGAACTATATCAAGAAATTAACAAGACATAGTTTTTTTAGTTAGGAGAAAAGTCTAAAAACATATCACAAATGACAAACGTCTCCTCCTCCTGTTCTTCAATGAAGCTGATCACCCTCCAGCTCCCGTTAGAAACATCGTGCTGCTGAAGGTGTGCCGGCAGAATGGTTGTGATACAGGAGGTGCTGTGGACTCTCCCAGAAACGAGGACCTAGTTTAGTTGTAGATCCAGGAAAACATAGTGCAAATGTGACATTATTTATAATGCACAGTTACAGTCTTGTGAATATTAAAAAATGTACTTCATGTAATGCAGGAAGCGAATATTTCAAACGAACTAAGGCAGCAAACAGTAAGAGCAAAATCGTGTTCCAAACATTAACTCTTTTTTTAAATGTCAATTAGCTTGTGAGTAATAAGACAAAATGTGACTGTCAGACAGAGAACTGTCAGAGCAAACGGCAGATTTTAGAAAGTCCTGCCGAAATAAATCTGCACCCGACTGCGACTGTCAGCGTTGAACTGCCGCCATTGCTGTCAAAGTCAGACACATCTCCAAAATTGTTGGAGCAAATTTTTAAGCAGGCTTCATCTTGATAAATTGACCACGTATTTGACATTTACACCATAACGTTACCGCCTAAAATAATCGTAAAACAAAATTTTGTGTAACAACAAGAGTAATATGTACCCCAAAAGCTTTCAAAGCGTCTGAAAGTTTTCTCCTCCGTTTTTGTTGGGGCTTGGCTCGAAATGCATCATGATTGGCCGCCCGAAGTCCACGTGTCTGTCGGACGTGCTCTCATTGGTCTACAATACCATCACGGATGAATAAATACTCAAAGGGCTTGCCAGGCAAGCCCTTTGAACCCTTTAAATACTCAATGGGCTTGCCTGGCAAGCCCTTTGAGTATTTATTCCATATTGCCCACTAGTTCACTAGTAAGGTCATTTTGACGCTTACTAGTGAACATGTAAGGCCATAAATGTGCCCACTAGTTCACTAGTAAGATCATTTTGAGGCTTACTAGTTGACATGTAAGCCACAAAACGCCCGCTAGTTCACTAGTAAGATAATTTTGAGGCTTCTAGTGAACATGTAAGCCACAGAACGCCCACTAGTTCACTAGTAAGATCATTTTGACGCTTACTAGTGAACATGTAAGCCACAAAACGCTCACTAGTTCACTAGTAAGGTCATTTTGACGCTTACTAGTGAACATGTAAGCCACAAAACGCTCACTGGTTCACTAGTAAGGTAATTTTGACGCTTACTAGTGAACATGTAAGCCACAAAACGCCCACTAGTTCCCTAGTAAGATCATTTTGACACTTATTTATGAACATGTCAGCCACAAAACGCTCACTCGTTCACTAGTAAGATCATTTTGACGCTTACTAGTGAACATGTAAGCCACAAAACGCCCACTAGTTCACTAGTAAGGTCATTTTGACGCTTACTAGTGAACATGTAAGCCACAAAACGCCCACTAGTTCACTAGTAAGATCATTTTGACGCTTACTAGTGAACATGTAAGGCCATAAATGTGCCCACTAGTTCACTAGTAAGTTCATTTTGAGGCTTACTAGTTGACATGTAAGCCACACATCGCCTACTAGTTCACTAGTAAGATCATTTTGAGGCTTACTAGTGAACATGTAAGCCACAAAACGCCCAATAGTTCACTAGTAAGATCATTTTGACGCTTACTAGTGAACATGTAAGCCACAAAACGCTCACTAGTTTACTAGTAAGGTCATTTTGACGCTTACTAGTGAACATGTAAGCCACAAAACGCTCACTAGTTCACTAGTAAGGTCATTTTGACGCTTACTAGTGAACATGTAAGCCGCAAAACGCCCACTAGTTCACTAATAAGATTATTTTGACGCTTACTACTGAACATTTAAGGCCATAAATGTGCCCACTAGTTCACTGGTAAGATGATTTTGACGCTTACTAGTGAACATGTAAGGCCATAAATGTGCCCACTTGTAGTGCTAGTGACATTACACTGTACTTGCATTAAATGCAAATAAGGATGATTACGAAAACATGTAACGGTATCCTATTGGCTGTACGTTTCAAAATAGTGTCATCCCACCAGTCAGGGCTCATGATTTTGGAAATTCTGTGCCCACTTAGTTTTTTAAAACAACAATGGCGGACAGTGTCCTGAGACGTATTCGGCGAAGGTGCAGGGCAATAGAGAGTGCCTGTCATCAAGGGTCTGCCGGTGAAAGTGAAGCACGCGCGATAAACATTTCAATTGCTAATTTAAGAAGAGTTAGTGACCAGTTTAGCGCTGATACTATTCAAAGTTTGATTCAAAGTCCAATAGATCTCCGATCTGTCATCATTGCGGGACCCACTCCTAATGGTGGACGTGTTTGTTCCCATGTGGCACATCGTTTGCACACAGGTAAAATGGCTACCATTTTTTGTCATTGGTTTTTCGTATGTATTTTTATTCGAACTACACACGGGTTTTACTGACGACTTGCTGTGACTTACCTTCTATCACCCTGTCAAACGTCGTTTTATACCAGTGGTTTTCCTGCAAATCAGTAGACTATTAAGTAATGCGATGGCTGTACACTTTTAAGCAATAACTAGTGATCTTTTAGTTATTCAATTATAAGTTTGAATTATTTTTTTCTTGAGTAAAATGGTTAGAGAAAATAGCTGCTCGTGGTTTTGAAGCTGCATATACTTTTATGTACATCTGTGTCTATATGCCTGTACTGTATACAGTATATAAAAAACACGTAGTGATTCGTTTGCTTGAATTCCTTAATCCTTTTATTTCCATACTTTAGGTAGACGAGGAAGACCAGCACTTGACATTACAAGTGATCAAATTGAACTGCTCCCCACTCAGGGCTTTACAGTGAGAGCCATCACTGAGATGTTGTGTTGTTCCTCTTCATACCTGCATAAAAAAATGAAGTTTTTTCAGATTTCAGCCAGAAATAGATTTACTCCCATTCATGATGTTGACCTGGAAGAGCATGTCAGAAGATTGCACAGCCAATTTCCTTTGTGAGAAGAAGTTCATCCATCTTAGTTGGCAGAGATCGTAGATTAGCAAGATGGATCGATGGGATGGTGAAAAAAGGCCGAGCGTAGCCTCCCCAATGCGCAGCAACTTTTCCCTCGTGTAAGTAAGCCGCTCAGGGTCGGCAAAAATAAACGAAAATGACAAAAACAGGGATAATACTAGGGAGCGTGTGACCGAGGCTGCCATACCTGTCGGCGCCTGATGGCGTTTATTATCCGTTGTATTCTTTGCGTTCACTAACAGATGTAATGCAGAGGACCGCAGCAGCGCGACTTTGTGTGTATAAACACGGACACCCTGATTAGGAAAGGACAGTTTCCTACTCAGGAAACTGAGGTCTTTTGGGGTTCAGGGGTCACTCCTTAAGATGTTCTATCCACTCGGTGGTGGCCTCGGCCATCCATTATGGCATTGTCTGCTGGTCAGGCAGCATCTCAGCCCGGGACAGAAAGAGACTGGAGCGACTGGTCAGGAAGGCCAGTTCTGTCCTGGGTTGCTCCCTTGACACTCTGGAGGAGGTGGGCAACAGAAGGATGCTAACTAAGCTAAAAGCTATGATGGCCAGTCCCTCCCACCCCCTCCAGCCCGCCCTGACAGCACTTGCTAGCTCCATCAGCCAGAGACTGTTACACCCGCGCTGCAAGAAGGAGAGATACCGACGCTGGTTCCTACCGACTGCTGTCAGGCTGATGAATAAAAAATAACAATCATAATAATAATTAAATGATGTGAAGGAAAATTGTAAATAGTACTGCGATTTATCCATTTTGTGTTCATATTGCATTTAATTGAAAGATGTTTGTTGTTTTTTTTCTCTTTCTTCTTTCTACATACATTCTTGCTGCTGGAGGCTGTAAATTTCCGTAGTGTGGGACGAAAAAAGGATATCTTATCTTAATGTTTGACTAACCGGAGACCCTGTCTGAGGAGGGCATGTGGCGATAACGATGCGCTGATTGGCTCATTTGAATTTAAGGTGTGCCATACCTTAGCGTCAGCATATACGATGCGCTGATTGGCCCATTTGAATTTAAGGTGTGCCCATACCTAAGCGTCAGCATATACGATACGCTGATTGGCTCATTTGAATTTAAGGTGTGCCCATACTTAACCGTCAGCACGCGTCTCTCCCAATACACACGCATTCAAAATGCCTCGGACGGCGGTCGGAACCGGTCAGCGGCGAAGGGCGCGCATCGGACGATACCCGCCGTCGAACCCGAGCGTCGCGGGGGGCAAAAACGAGACGGCCGAACATCCGCATAGTGCGCAGGATTTTACAGCAGGTAACATAACGCGACGCTCGGGTTCGACGGCGGGTATCGTCCGAGGCGCGCCCTTCGGGTCGCCGCGCGCGGCGGGTCGACGGCCGCCGCTGGCCGGCTCCGACCGCGCCATCTTGCAACACACTGTCAGACGAGGGCTCGGAACGCCCCAGTGCGCATGCAAATTAGCCATGTGCGCGAAAGCCGCGCGCGGGTTTCGAAATGTACGCACCTTGTGTTGTCGTCAGAAATGAAAAATAAAATAATTTGCCCGCCCGCCGCCCCCTCTCTCTTAAAACTACTCGTCCGAGGCATTTTGAATGCGTGTGCATTGGGATAGACGCGTGCTGACAGCTGACGGTTATGTATGGGAACACCTTAAATTCAAATGAGCCAATCAGCGTATCGTATATGCTGACGCTGTGTGCAGTTCTGGCGTCGCGCATGCGACAGTTTATTTTCCCAATAAACTGCACGCCATTCTACTCGCCACGTGAGTTCACCTCCTTTTTACTAGTCGGTGTTTACATTGCGCCACAAGCTAACGCTAACACGGCGATTCAAAATGGAGGATTGTGTCAGGAAACAGACGCATGCGCAACGCCACAGTGTGCTCACAGCTTCAGCCCAGGAGAGCCGCTCATAGACAATTGGACAAAACGAATCGCGAGAGGTTTCGATTGTGTGCAGTTCTGCTCCCGTCTACCCGGGGTTCTTTGCAGCTGTTTAACAGCATAACACCGCAAGCTAAATGAACGTCACAATGGCGTCCTCAAATAATATTTGCATGCCTCAGACATTGCATTCACTTTCCACTAAAATCCTCGTGGCGGCCCGAAGGGTGCGCCTCGGACGATACCCGCCGTCGAACCCGAGAGTCGCGGGGGGCAAAAACGAGACGGCCGAACACCCGCATAGTGCGCAGGATTTTTCCACTGTCTTCCCGGGGTCCTTTGCAGCTATTTAACAGCAGGACACCGCAAGGTAAATGAGCGTCACAATGGCGTCCTCAAATAATATTTGCATGCCTCAGACATTGCATTCACTTATAGTGGAAGAACAGCACTGCACAGTCCTGTGCTCCTTGTGTCAGTATTTAAAATGGTTCTTAACTCCTCTTCTGATATATTTTTACGTGATTTCAGAGGGGATTTGAAAAGGGGAATTGTACACATGAAAAGGATATTTTTGTTTTCATGTTTAGTATTATTTTGGTAAAATTAGTGCTTTGTTTTTTGTTAAAGTAAGGGAAAAAAGACAACTACTGTTTAACAAAGTTAAAGTAAAAATGTCTTATTTCCCTAAAAGGGCTATTTGTATTATTAAGCAGGCACAACTTAACAAAATAAGAGTTCCTGTGCCTCAACACAATACCTCTCATTATTTGCTGTGTACTGGCAAAGTGAATAATTGTTATTTTCATGCACCCCATTATTGATTGGTTGTGAGGAGTGTTGATTTGTATAAGCTTGGCTTTACCATACTAAATGGGCATATAGCCCTGCTACCCATGATTCCCGAGCATGGAATTGGACCTTGGTCTTATTAAAAAAAACAAAAGTGGACCTACAGCATTTCTAGTTGAGGACCACTGGCCTAAAGTAACCATTACATCTTGCTGCAACAGCGGATAGAGGTAACCTTAAAAATAAAAAAAATAAAAAACGTGAGTAACTTTTTAATGCCTTTGAAAATTATACATTTTTTAAAAAGTATTTACAGTATGTGAACTGAATAAAAAAGTTACTCATTAAGGTGAAAGTAAAATTATATATAATATGCTGTGGTCACTTAACAGTCCTGAGGCCGGTTGTTAGAATCCGAGCTTGGGCCTCCAGAAGTTTGCATGCACTCTCCATGTTTGTTGGGATTTTATGCCTGTACTCTGGCTTCCTCCTGCATTCCAAAACCACACTTTTTGGGTTAATTGAAAACTAAGAACAAATCCTTAGGTGTGAATTGATGTTTGTCGATAAGTGCCCTGCAATAGAGAGGTGACCAGTCCAGGGTTTATCATGCCTATCATCGGGATTGAGCTGGGATAGGATCCGGGTCACCTGTGACTCTCATGAGCAATATAGAAAATAGATGAACGAATGTTACAGTTGTTTCCTTCAATTTACACACCTTAGGCAAGTTATAAAATCATTTCCAGAACGTTAAAAAAAAAAAAAGTTTTTACGGTGTTTTAACACATTTTTTAAATGATCAAACACGGTTAAAATGTATCATACAGTATATTAAGATAGAAATATCAACAAATAAAAATATTTGTACTCATAACGACTCGCGACGGCGATGATGAAGCAGCCATAACACAGTACAGTCCTGTTACAAGCCTGAAATAAAGGTGTTTTCTTGGTAAAAAAAAAGTATGACCAACCTGGTGTTGAAATTGACCATTGAAAATGTCATGTATACATGAGCATATAGTACGTCTGCATATAAACATAGTCTCCGTGCTTTTGCATCGGTGACTTTTTTGTTGTTTGTATTTCTCACAAACATCTTTTTGGGCAGGTGTTGGCTGCTTGTGTTTTTTTTTCTGTTGCAAACCCGGGTGGCTCCGCCATTGTTGTTTTGGAACTGCAGTGTGGAGGTGACTGATCGAGCGTGTGAGTGTGGTTGCTTTGTATGTGGTGAGTATAGTTTCTTTGGATTTTCCCCAGTGAGTGGTTGTTAAGGCTTTAAGTATTTTGTTTGATTGCTTGGCGCGGGTTAGAGTGTGTTGTGTGTGTTTTGAGAAGGTGAGTTTGGGGTCCCATGTTAATCCCAGTATTTTGGGTTCGCGGACTGTGGGTAGGGTGGTGTTATCTATTTGTAAAGTGAGCCTGTTGCTGTATTCTGCCGGATCCGGTGTGAACAGAGTGGTGGTGGTTTTGTCTGCGTTGAGTGTGAGTTGGTTCTGTTTTGTCCAGTTGTATATGTCGTGGAGATATTTTTGTACTTGTTGTTGTGCCTGTTGTGGTTTGACATGTGTGGATAGAATGGTGATGTCGTCTGCATATGTAACTGTGTGTACATTTGGAGGTGGTTGTGGTAAGTCTGCCATGTATATGTTGAATAGTGTTGGTGAAAGTACTCCCCCCTGTGGTACCCCCGTTTTCGTGTTTCTATGTTCTGATGTTTCCCCCCGGTATTGAGTGTATTGTCTGCGTCCCCTTATGTAGTTGAAGATGTATTTGATGATGATGTTTGGGGTGTTAGTGTTGTTGAGTTTGTTTGTGAGTGTGTGTAGGTTTACCGTGTCAAAGGCTTTGGACATGTCTAGGGCTATGGCAACTGTTCGTTGTGGTGGTTTTTGTTGATTGAAACCTGTGGCTATGATGTTGTGTATGTGGTGTAGTGCTGTGGTTGTGGAGTGTTGTTTTCGGAAGCCGTGTTGGTGAGAGGGTAGTTGAGTGTTGTTGGTAATGAAGGGTAGTATTACCTTTTCCATTGTTTTGGCTATTGGGCTGAGTAGTGCTATTGGTCTGTAAGATGGGCCGAGTGCGTGGTTTTTGTTGGGTTTTGGTATTGGGATTATTTTTGCAGTCTTCCATATTGCGGGGATGGTGTTGGTGTTGAGTGATGTGTTGTAAGTGTGTGTGAGTAGTGTTATTGCTTTGGGGCCTAGGTGTTTCAGATGTCTGATGTTTATGTTGTCTGGGCCTGTGGAGTTGTTGCTTTTGGAGCGTTGTAGTGCTTGTTTGACTTGTTGTTCTGTGATGGTTATGGGCGTGGTGTTGAGTTTTCGTATTTTGCGTTGTAGTTGTCTGTATGTTCTGTTGGTTTTGTGTTGTATTATGTTGGTGAATTGTTTGTTGAATGCTCGTGCTTTCTGTTTGTTGGATATTGCCGTGTGTTGTCCGAACTGTATTGTGGTGTTTTCTGGTGCTTTTTGTTCTTTGTTTGATAGTCTTGTTACTGTGTTCCAGAGTATGTGTTGTTTGTGTCTGTGGTTCCATGCATCCGTTAAGTGTTCTTTCCATAGCTCTTGTTTGTGTTTTTGGATTTGTGTGTCTATTTCTTTGTTTAGGTCTGTGATGCGTGGGTCTTGGTGGTTTTGTTGTCTGATGTCGTTTCTTTGGCTGATGAGTGTTCTGATGTGTTGTGGTAGGAGAAGTGATTTGCTTTTTATTTTTCCGTGGGGTATGTGGTGTTTGTCTGCTGTAAGTATGAGGTTTGTGAGCATGGTGTTGGCTGTGTGGATGTTGTCAGGTATGGTTATGTTCTCCAGTGCTGATTCTATTTCAGAGGTGTATCCTTCCCAGTCTGCTTTCCTGTAATTTGTGTAAGTTTGAAGGTGTTGTTGTAGGCGGAAAGGAGCACGCGTGTTGTGTGTGATTTTGATAGGAAGGTGGTCTGAACTGAGTGCGTGTATTGTGGTCCATGTTGTTCTGTTTGTGATGCTGTTTCTGGCTGTTGTGATGTCCGGTGATGTTGGTTGTTGGTTGATGTTTGTAGGTTTTCTGGTAGGTGTGTTTGCGTTTAGAGTGATTTGTTGGGAGTTCTGTAGTATGTCTGCAATGAGGGTGCCTCTGTGGTCGTCGTAGGGAGAGTGCCATTGTGTTGAGTGAGCGTTGATGTCTGCGGTTAGAATGGTGTTGTTCAGCGAGTTTATGTATTGGAAGGTGTTGGTGATGTCTGTGTCTTCTGTGGCGTGGTCTGGTCGGGTGGTATCTCTGGGGGGTATATACATGTTGCATATGTGTAGTCTTTTGTGGTTGGTTATGCGAATCTTTACGGTTTGAATTTCTGTAGTGTTGGTGTTAATGTTGTTGGGGATGTTCATGGGAGTGAATGTGACTGATTTGTGAATGTATGTGAGCAGTCCTCCTCCTCCCTTGTGTTCTCTGTCTTTCCTAATGCTGGTGTAGTTGGTGAGACGAGGTGTGTTGTGTTGTTTTTCTAGTTTGGTTTCTTGTATGGTGATGATGTCTGCGTGCTGTTGTGAGGCGAGTTCTTCTAGTTCTGTTTTCTTGTTTTGGATGCCGTTGATGTTTATTTGTAGTATGGTCAGTGTGTGTTTGTTGTTTTTGTTGGTGGGTGTTGTTCTTTGTGGGTTGTTCGGGGGTTGTGGTGTTGGGGTGTTTGTTGTTTGCGTGTGTGTTCTGCATGTCCACGTGTTTGTGTATTGGCGGGTGGTGATGCCGGAGCAATGTCTGTGTATCCAGTGTGGGTGTGTTGAGTTGCATCTGAGTGAGGTTTGTCTGCGTGTGATGATTCTATTGCAGCTATTGCAGGTCCAGGTTTGGGGGGGGTGGTCTTGTGTTTGTTGTATCTCTGTTGGAGTTGTCTGTCCGTGTTGCGTTTGAGGGTAGTGTTGGTGAGGCGAGTGTGTTGTTTTGGTCTGTTTGTGCTCTGCTGCCTGTTGGTGTCCTACGAGGTGTTGTTGTTCGTGGTGGTGTTTTGGGATGTAGTCTGCATTTCCATGTTATGTTGTATTGTCTAGTGTTTATGTTTGTGCAATGTTTGTGTACCCAGTGTGGTGTGTGGTGGTTGCATCTGAAGGATGTCTGTCTTCTTGTAATCTGTTGTGTGCAAATGTCGCATGTCCAGGTAGTTTGTTGTGTGTGTGTTTGTTGCGTGCGTGAGAGTGTCTGTGTGGGCCCCGGATTTGTCTCTATGTCCCCCGCCTGGAGCAAAAGGTCCGCCCGCCACCCTGCCAGGTTCAGGGGGCGGTTAGCCGAAAAAAAAAAAAACGGCCGTAAGGGCACCCCGTTCGGGGTGCAGGGATTGGTTCCTTGATTTGTCCCCCCGTTCGGGGGGAACCCTCCAACTGCGAGTAAGCCAAGGAGTTTGGAGGTACAGCAGGTTGACAGCAGTGTGATCGAGCAGATTAGATAGAGTAGAATTTGAATGGGGCTTCACTGATTTATTTCATACAATTCATATCTAAAACACAGTTGAAAAATATTTGATTGTTAAAATATTTAAATACAAGAACTATATCAAGAAATTAACAAAACATAGTTTTTTTAGTTAGGAGAAAAGTCTAAAAACATATCACAAATGACAAACGTTGTGCCTCTCCTCCTCCTGTTCTTCAATGAAGCTGATCACCCTCCAGCTCCCGTTAGAAACATCGTGCTGCTGAAGGTGTGCCGGCAGAATGGTTGTGATACAGGAGGTGCTGTGGACTCTCCCAGAAACGAGGACCTAGTTTAGTTGTAGATCCAGTAAAACATAGTGCAAATGTGACATTATTTATAATGCACAGTTACAGTCTTGTGAATATTAAAAAATGTACTTCATGTAATGCAGTAAGCGAATATTTCAAACGAACTAAGGCAGCAAACAGTAAGAGCAAAATCGTGTTCCAAACATTAACTCTTTTTTTAAATGTCAATTAGCTTGTGAGTAATAAGACAAAATGTGACTGTCAGACAGAGAACTGTCAGAGCAAACGGCAGATTTTAGAAAGTCCTGCCGAAATAAATCTGCACCCGACTGCGACTGTCAGCGTTGAACTGCCGCCATTGCTGTCAAAGTCAGACACATCTCCAAAATTGTTGGAGCAAATTTTTAAGCAGGCTTCATCTTGATAAATTGACCACGTATTTGACATTTACACCATAACGTTACCGCCTAAAATAATCGTAAAACAAAATTTTGTGTAACAACAAGAGTAATATGTACCCCAAAAGCTTTCAAAGCGTCTGAAAGTTTTCTCCTCCGTTTTTGTTGGGGCTTGGCTCGAAATGCATCATGATTGGCCGCCCGAAGTCCACGTGTCTGTCGGACGTGCTCTCATTGGTCTACAATACCATCACGGATGAATAAATACTCAAAGGGCTTGCCAGGCAAGCCCTTTGAACCCTTTAAATACTCAATGGGCTTGCCTGGCAAGCCCTTTGAGTATTTATTCCATATTGCCCACTAGTTCACTAGTAAGGTCATTTTGACGCTTACTAGTGAACATGTAAGGCCATAAATGTGCCCACTAGTTCACTAGTAAGATCATTTTGAGGCTTACTAGTTGACATGTAAGCCACAAAACGCCCGCTAGTTCACTAGTAAGATAATTTTGAGGCTTCTAGTGAACATGTAAGCCACAGAACGCCCACTAGTTCACTAGTAAGATCATTTTGACGCTTACTAGTGAACATGTAAGCCACAAAACGCTCACTAGTTCACTAGTAAGGTCATTTTGACGCTTACTAGTGAACATGTAAGCCACAAAACGCTCACTGGTTCACTAGTAAGGTAATTTTGACGCTTACTAGTGAACATGTAAGCCACAAAACGCCCACTAGTTCCCTAGTAAGATCATTTTGACACTTATTTATGAACATGTCAGCCACAAAACGCTCACTCGTTCACTAGTAAGATCATTTTGACGCTTACTAGTGAACATGTAAGCCACAAAACGCCCACTAGTTCACTAGTAAGGTCATTTTGACGCTTACTAGTGAACATGTAAGCCACAAAACGCCCACTAGTTCACTAGTAAGATCATTTTGACGCTTACTAGTGAACATGTAAGCCACAAAACGCCCACTAGTTCACTAGTAAGATCATTTTGACGCTTACTAGTGAACATGTAAGGCCATAAATGTGCCCACTAGTTCACTAGTAAGTTCATTTTGAGGCTTACTAGTTGACATGTAAGCCACACATCGCCTACTAGTTCACTAGTAAGATCATTTTGAGGCTTACTAGTGAACATGTAAGCCACAAAACGCCCAATAGTTCACTAGTAAGATCATTTTGACGCTTACTAGTGAACATGTAAGCCACAAAACGCTCACTAGTTTACTAGTAAGGTCATTTTGACGCTTACTAGTGAACATGTAAGCCACAAAATGCTCACTAGTTCACTAGTAAGGTCATTTTGACGCTTACTAGTGAACATGTAAGCCGCAAAACGCCCACTAGTTCACTAATAAGATTATTTTGACGCTTACTACTGAACATTTAAGGCCATAAATGTGCCCACTAGTTCACTGGTAAGATGATTTTGACGCTTACTAGTGAACATGTAAGGCCATAAATGTGCCCACTTGTAGTGCTAGTGACATTACACTGTACTTGCATTAAATGCAAATAAGGATGATTACGAAAACATGTAACGGTATCCTATTGGCTGTACGTTTCAAAATAGTGTCATCCCACCAGTCAGGGCTCATGATTTTGGAAATTCTGTGCCCACTTAGTTTTTTAAAACAACAATGGCGGACAGTGTCCTGAGACGTATTCGGCGAAGGTGCAGGGCAATAGAGAGTGCCTGTCATCAAGGGTCTGCCGGTGAAAGTGAAGCACGCGCGATAAACATTTCAATTGCTAATTTAAGAAGAGTTGGTGACCAGTTTAGCGCTGATACTATTCAAAGTTTGATTCAAAGTCCAATAGATCTCCGATCTGTCATCATTGCGGGACCCACTCCTAATGGTGGACGTGTTTGTTCCCATGTGGCACATCGTTTGCACACAGGTAAAATGGCTACCATTTTTTGTCATTGGTTTTTCGTATGTATTTTTATTCGAACTACACACGGGTTTTACTGACGACTTGCTGTGACTTACCTTCTATCACCCTGTCAAACGTCGTTTTATACCAGTGGTTTTCCTGCAAATCAGTAGACTATTAAGTAACGCGATGGCTGTACACTTTTAAGCAATAACTAGTGATCTTTTAGTTATTCAATTATAAGTCTGAATTATTTTTTTCTTGAGTAAAATGGTTAGAGAAAATAGCTGCTCGTGGTTTTGAAGCAGCATATACTTTTATGTACATCTGTGTCTATATGCCTGTACTGTATACAGTATATAAAAAACACGTAGTGATTCGTTTGCTTGAATTCCTTAATCCTTTTATTTCCATACTTTAGGTAGACGAGGAAGACCAGCACTTGACATTACAAGTGATCAAATTGAACTGCTCCCCACTCAGGGCTTTACAGTGAGAGCCATCACTGAGATGTTGTGTTGTTCCTCTTCATACCTGCATAAAAAAATGAAGTTTTTTCAGATTTCAGCCAGAAATAGATTTACTCCCATTCATGATGTTGACCTGGAAGAGCATGTCAGAAGATTGCACAGCCAATTTCCCAGATCAGGCTCGGAAGCAAGTGTTCTGCTACATACTCTTGTCCCTTCATGTATATATCATTATATTCATTGTGAAAGTGTACTTTCTTTATTGTGTTGTTTTATGAACCTGTTGCAGATGATGAGGGCATACCTGCGTGCTGATGGTATTGTAGTACAAAGAAAAAGAGTTCGAGAAATCCTCAACCGTATTGAGCCAGCTGCTGCAGCCCAGAGATGGAGCCAGACTGTGGCTAGAAGAACATACTATGTGCCATTCCCCAATAGTTTATGGCACATAGATGGGCATATGCGTCTCATTCGGTAATAAGGGATCATCTTATATTTGTACTCGTGGGAGCATTAGAAAGCCATATTGTATGGACAGCACAGATTAAATTGAATTTTATCATTTGTATATCCAAGTTACACAAACTCCAAATTGCCTCCATGTAGTCTTAAGTGCACAGCAATACCTTCTCTACCGAGATGATATTTCAAACAAGATATGAAACTTGATTGTTTTCTTGTATTTAATCATTATTCTTTTCATGTTTGTTTTACAGGTGGGTGTTTGTGACACATGCCGGCATTGATGGGAATTCCAGGCTAATAACGTACCTTCAACTGGAGCACAGACAACACAGCTTTGACAGTGTTGAAATATTTTGTCCAAGCCACCTGCCTGTATGGGTTACCCTCCAGAGTAAGATCCGACCATGGTGGTGAAAACACTGGTTGCTCTTTTAATGAACCTACTGCAGGGACAAGACACCAAAATTATTTCTAGCTCCAGCCAACACCCCCTCACAATTTACTCACACCTCCCATGGCCTGATTATCCACCAACAGGGGCCCTTTTTGGATTATCATTTTGGCATAGGAACTTTCCTTTCCTATCCTAACCGAGTGAGATGAGCCGGTAGCACCTGGAGCAAAGATCGTCTAAATTTTAATAATGCTTAGGAAAGGTTCTGACCATCCTTTACGAAAGGAAAGGAGATATATTATGCAGCAGGAATATTTAAAGGGGAAGTCTTTTTTTATGTTGTTGTTGTTGTTGTTGTCGACCCCACCCGTGCCCCGACATTGGGGGACCGGGCCCTCACTCCGTCTCCCGGATCCCCAGACCCCCCTCCGCCGCCCAGCGGGCGAGCAGGGCCGCCACTCCGCTTGGGTTTCGCCAGAGGTCCTCCGGAGTCAGTGTGGTGGGTATGTTTGTGCAGGTGAACAGGTGTTGTGTGTCGTGCACTTGCGTGCCGCATAGCGCACAGAGTGGTGTTGGGTGTGTGTCCGGTGTAATGTTGTGTAGGTAGGAGTGGAGGGCTGGTGATTTGTTGGTTCGGAGTTGTGCTAGGAGTTGTCTGGTTCTGTGTGGTAGGTCTTGCTCTGATGGGTCTATTTCTGGTGCTGGTGCATGTATTACTTTGTTGTGTTGTCTGGTGTCCAAGTGTGTTTGTACAAAGTGGGTGTGTATGTCTTTCATGTTCTGTTTTATGGTGTCGTTGTTGGTGTCCTGTGGTGCTGTGTCTTTGTTGTGTGTGTAGTTGTTGTTGTGGAAGATTGTTTGTTTCTTTTGTCTGGGTGGTGGTGGTTGTTGAGTGAGTGGGTGTAGTGGGTGGGTTGGGTGTTGGGCTTTTTGTCTGATTTGCGATGCGTGTAGTTTTAGATGGGTGTTCAGTGGGAGAGTTTTTGTTTCCTCATGCAAGTGTTGTATGTTTGTGTCTTGTGTGCATCCTGTTGCTATTCTGAGTGCTGTGTTCTGTGTGGTCTGGAGTTTTGTCTTGTTTGTGTCCGATAGTGTTGGTGACCATATAGTGTTTGCGTATTCGAGGCGTGTGAGTGTGGTTGCTTTGTATGTGGTGAGTATAGTTTCTTTGGATTTTCCCCAGTGAGTGGTTGTTAAGGCTTTAAGTATTTTGTTTGATTGCTTGGCGCGGGTTAGAGTGTGTTGTGTGTGTTTTGAGAAGGTGAGTTTGGGGTCCCATGTTAATCCCAGTATTTTGCGTTCGCGGACTGTGGGTAGGGTGGTGTTATCTATTTGTAAAGTGAGTCTGTTGCTGTATTCTGCCGGATCCGGTGTGAACAGAGTGGTGGTGGTTTTGTCTGCGTTGAGTGTGAGTTGGTTCTGTTTTGTCCAGTTGTATATGTCGTGGAGATATTTTTGTACTTGTTGTTGTGCCTGTTGTGGTTTGACATGTGTGGATAGAATGGTGATGTCGTCTGCATATGTAACTGTGTGTACATTTGGAGGTGGTTGTGGTAAGTCTGCCATGTATATGTTGAATAGTGTTGGTGAAAGTACTCCCCCCTGTGGTACCCCCGTTTTCGTGTTTCTGTGTTCTGATGTTTCCCCCCGGTATTGAGTGTATTGTCTGCGTCCCCTTATGTAGTTGAAGATGTATTTGATGATGATGTTTGGGGTGTTAGTGTTGTTGAGTTTGTTTGTGAGTGTGTGTAGGTTTACCGTGTCAAAGGCTTTGGACATGTCTAGGGCTATGGCAACTGTTCGTTGTGGTGGTTTTTGTTGATTGAAACCTGTGGCTATGATGTTGTGTATGTGGTGTAGTGCTGTGGTTGTGGAGTGTTGTTTTCGGAAGCCGTGTTGGTGAGAGGGTAGTTGAGTGTTGTTGGTAATGAAGGGTAGTATTACCTTTTCCATTGTTTTGGCTATTGGGCTGAGTAGTGCTATTGGTCTGTAAGATGGGCCGAGTGCGTGGTTTTTGTTGGGTTTTGGTATTGGGATTATTTTTGCAGTCTTCCATATTGCGGGGATGGTGTTGGTGTTGAGTGATGTGTTGTAAGTGTGTGTGAGTAGTGTTATTGCTTTGGGGCCTAGGTGTTTCAGATGTCTGATGTTTATGTTGTCTGGGCCTGTGGAGTTGTTGCTTTTGGAGCGTTGTAGTGCTTGTTTGACTTGTTGTTCTGTGATGGTTATGGGCGTGGTGTTGAGTTTTCGTATTTTGCGTTGTAGTTGTCTGTATGTTCTGTTGGTTTTGTGTTGTATTATGTTGGTGAATTGTTTGTTGAATGCTCGTGCTTTCTGTTTGTTGGATATTGCCGTGTGTTGTCCGAACTGTATTGTGGTGTTTTCTGGTGCTTTTTGTTCTTTGTTTGATAGTCTTGTTACTGTGTTCCAGAGTATGTGTTGTTTGTGTCTGTGGTTCCATGCATCCGTTAAGTGTTCTTTCCATAGCTCTTGTTTGTGTTTTTGGATTTGTGTGTCTATTTCTTTGTTTAGGTCTGTGATGCGTGGGTCTTGGTGGTTTTGTTGTCTGATGTCGTTTCTTTGGCTGATGAGTGTTCTGATGTGTTGTGGTAGGAGAAGTGATTTGCTTTTTATTTTTCCGTGGGGTATGTGGTGTTTGTCTGCTGTAAGTATGAGGTTTGTGAGCATGGTGTTGGCTGTGTGGATGTTGTCAGGTATGGTTATGTTCTCCAGTGCTGATTCTATTTCAGAGGTGTATCCTTCCCAGTCTGCTTTCCTGTAATTTGTGTAAGTTTGAAGGTGTTGTTGTAGGCGGAAAGGAGCACGCGTGTTGTGTGTGATTTTGATAGGAAGGTGGTCTGAACTGAGTGTGTGTATTGTGGTCCATGTTGTTCTGTTTGTGATGCTGTTGCTGGCTGTTGTGATGTCCGGTGATGTTGGTTGTTGGTTGATGTTTGTAGGTTTTCTGGTGGGTGTGTTTGCGTTTAGAGTGATTTGTTGGGAGTTTTGTAGTATGTCTGCAATGTGGGTGCCTCTGTGGTCGTCGTAGGGAGAGTGCCATTGTGTTGAGTGAGCGTTGATGTCTGCGGTTAGAATGGTGTTGTTCAGCGAGTTTATGTATTGGAAGGTGTTGGTGATGTCTGTGTCTTCTGTGGCGTGGTCTGGTCGGGTGGTATCTCTGGGGGGTATATACATGTTGCATATGTGTAGTCTTTTGTGGTTGGTTATGTGAATCTTTACGGTTTGAATTTCTGTAGTGTTGGTGTTAATGTTGTTGGGGATGTTCATGGGAGTGAATGTGACTGATTTGTGAATGTATGTGAGCAGTCCTCCTCCTCCCTTGTGTTCTCTGTCTTTCCTAATGCTGGTGTAGTTGGTGAGACGAGGTGTGTTGTGTTGTTTTTCTAGTTTGGTTTCTTGTATGGTGATGATGTCTGCGTGCTGTTGTGAGGCGAGTTCTTCTAGTTCTGTTTTCTTGTTTTGGATGCCGTTGATGTTTATTTGTAGTATGGTCAGTGTGTGTTTGTTGTTTTTGTTGGTGGGTGTTGTTCTTTGTGGGTTGTTCGGGGGTTGTGGTGTTGGGGTGTTTGTTGTTTGCGTGTGTGTTCTGCATGTCCACGTGTTTGTGTATTGGCGGGTGGTGATGCCGGAGCAATGTCTGTGTATCCAGTGTGGGTGTGTTGAGTTGCATCTGAGTGAGGTTTGTCTGCGTGTGATGATTCTATTGCAGCTATTGCAGGTCCAGGTTTGGGGGGGTGGTCTTGTGTTTGTTGTATCTCTGTTGGAGTTGTCTGTCCGTGTTGCCTTTGAGGGTAGTGTTGGTGAGGCGAGTGTGTTGTTTTGGTCTGTTTGTGCTCTGCTGCCTGTTGGTGTCCTACGAGGTGTTGTTGTTCGTGGTGGTGTTTTGGGATGTAGTCTGCATTTCCATGTTATGTTGTATTGTCTAGTGTTTATGTTTGTGCAATGTTTGTGTACCCAGTGTGGTGTGTGGTGGTTGCATCTGAAGGATGTCTGTCTTCTTGTAATCTGTTGTGTGCAAATGTCGCATGTCCAGGTAGTTTGTTGTGTGTGTGTTTGTTGCGTGCGTGAGAGTGTCTGTGTGGGCCCCGGATTTGTCTCTATGTCCCCCGCCTGGAGCAAAAGGTCCGCCCGCCACCCTGCCAGGTTCAGGGGGCGGTTAGCCGAAAAAAAAAAACGGCCGTAAGGGCACCCCGTTCGGGGTGCAGGGATTGGTTCCTTGATTTGTCCCCCCGTTCGGGGGGAACCCTCCAACTGCGAGTAAGCCAAGGAGTTTGGAGGTACAGCGGGTTGACAGCAGTGTGATCGAGCAGATTAGATAGAGTAGAATTTGAATGGGGCTTCACTGATTTATTTCATACAATTCATATCTAAAACACAGTTGAAAAATATTTGATTGTTAAAATATTTAAATACAAGAACTATATCAAGAAATTAACAAAACATAGTTTTTTTAGTTAGGAGAAAAGTCTAAAAACATATCACAAATGACAAACGTTGTGCCTCTCCTCCTCCTGTTCTTCAATGAAGCTGATCACCCTCCAGCTCCCGTTAGAAACATCGTGCTGCTGAAGGTGTGCCGGCAGAATGGTTGTGATACAGGAGGTGCTGTGGACTCTCCCAGAAACGAGGACCTAGTTTAGTTGTAGATCCAGTAAAACATAGTGCAAATGTGACATTATTTATAATGCACAGTTACAGTCTTGTGAATATTAAAAAATGTACTTCATGTAATGCAGTAAGCGAATATTTCAAACGAACTAAGAGCAAACAGTAAGAGCAAAATCGTGTTCCAAACATTAACTCTTTTTTTAAATGTCAATTAGCTTGTGAGTAATAAGACAAAATGTGACTGTCAGACAGAGAACTGTCAGAGCAAACGGCAGATTTTAGAAAGTCCTGCCGAAATAAATCTGCACCCGACTGCGACTGTCAGCGTTGAACTGCCGCCATTGCTGTCAAAGTCAGACACATCTCCAAAATTGTTGGAGCAAATTTTTAAGCAGGCTTCATCTTGATAAATTGACCACGTATTTGACATTTACACCATAACGTTACCGCCTAAAATAATCGTAAAACAAAATTTTGTGTAACAACAAGAGTAATATGTACCCCAAAAGCTTTCAAAGCGTCTGAAAGTATCTACTGTATATCTATAAAAAAAATCCTCGTCTCACCCCTCAGGTGGTGTCCATCCCTCATTCAGCTGGGGTCCTCTACCAGAGGCCAGGAAGCTTGAGGGTTCTGCGCAGTATCCTTGCCGTTCCCAGCACTGCACATTTCTGGACTGAGATGTCCGATGTTGTTCCCGGGATCTGTTGCAACCACTCATCATCTAGTTTGGGGGTCACTGCCCCGAGTGCTCCGACCACCACAGGCACGACTGTCCCCTTTACCTTCCAGGCTCTCTCCAGCTCCTCTCTGAGCCCTTGGGATTTCTCGAGTTTCTCGTGTTCCTTCTTTCTGATGTTTCCAGCACTTGGGACCGCTACATCCACTACAACGGCTTTCCTCTGCCCTTTATCTATCATCAGGATATCTGGTTGGTTCGCCATTACCATCTTGTCAGTCTGGATCTGGAAGTCCCATAGGATCTTCGCTCTGTCATTCTCCACCACCTTCGGAGGTGTTTCCCATTTTGACCTTGGGGTTTCCAGTCCGTACTCCGCACAGATGTTTCGGTAGACTATGCCAGCCACCTGGTTATGGCGTTCCATATAGGCTTTCCCTGCCAGCACCTTACACCCTGCAGTTATGTGTTAGATCGTCTCAGGTGCCTCTTTGCACAACCTACACCTTGGGTCTTGTCTGGTGTGGTATATCTGGGCCTCAATGGCTCTAGTGCTCAGGGCCTGCTCCTGAGCAGCCAGGATGAGTGCCTCTGTACTGTCCTTCAGGCCAGCCCTCTCTAGCCACTGATGGGAATTCTTGAGATCGGCCACTTCAGTTATGGTCCGGTGGTACATCCCGTGTAGGGGCTTGTCCTCCGATGATGGTCCCTCTTCCAGCGCCTCATCCTCTGTTGCCCATTGTCTGAGACATTCTCCGAGTACGTCATCCGTTGGAGCCTTCTCCTTGATGTATTCATGGAGCTTGGATGTTTCATCCTGGACAGTGGCTCTCACACTCACTAGTCCCCAGCCGCTTTCCTTGTTGCCAGTTCAAGGTTGCCATTGGCTTGTGGTACACCGAGGTACTTGTAGCTGTCCTCAATGTCTGCTATTGTTCCTTCGGGGAGTGAGACCCCTTCAGTCCGGACTACCGTTCCTCTCTTAGTCACCATCCGACTATCACATCCCGATGTCGCTGCTGTAGATCCTGGTTGTGTGGATCAGGGAGTCTATGTCCCTTTCACTCTTAGCATACAGCTTTATGTCATCCATGTAGAGGAGGTGACTGATCGTAGCTTCATTTCTGAGGCTGTATCCATAGCCTGTCTTGGTGATTACTTGGCTTAGGGAGTTCAGTCCTATGCAGAACAGCAATGGGGAGAGTGCATCACCTTGGTATATGCCACATTTGATGGACACTTGGGTAAGTGGCTTGCCATTGGCTTCAAGTGTGGTTTTCCACATCCTCATCAAGTTCGCAACGAAGGCTCTTAGGGTCCTGTTCACCTTATACACATCCAAGCATTCAGTGATCCATGTATGTGGCATCGAGTCATAGGCTTTCTTTTAATGAATCCAGGCTGTGCACAGGTTGGTACATCGGGACCTGCAGTCTTGTGCGACTGTTCTGTCAACCAGGAGCTGATGTTTGGCTCCCCTGGTATCTCTACCAATGCCCTTCCGTGCTTCGCTCATGTATTGATCCATGTGTGCACTTATCTTAGCCGCAACATGAGCGTCCAAAATTGTGGAGGGACAGGTTATTGGCCGATAGTTGGATGCGACTGCACCCTTTGAGGGATCTTTCATGATAAGGATCGTTCGCCCTTCGGTTAGCCATCCTGGGTGAGTCCCATCCCTAGGCAGCTGGTTCATTTGTGCTGCTGGGCGCTCATGGAGTGCTGTGAGTCTCTTTAGCCAGTAAGTGTGGACCATGTCCGGGCCTGGTGCTGTCCAGTTCTTCATATTTGAGACTATTTCCTTTATGTCTGCCACTGTTATGGTAATTGGGTTCTGTTCAGGGAGGTGTCTGTGCTCCTCTCTTTGGGTGACCAGCCATTGTGCACTGCTGTTATGTGCAACCTCCTTCTCCCATCTGCCTCTCCAGTACCTTTCAGTTTCCAGTCTTGGTGGATCAGCTCTGTTGTTAGGACCCTGCCACTGAGCGTACACTTTCGCAGGTTGTGTTGCAAACAGCCTGTTTATTCGTCTGGCCTCATTCTCTTTCGTGTACCGCTTTAGGCGGCTGGACAAGGCTTGGAGCCTTTGTTTCGAGTGCTTCATATATGGTCATCTGGATGTACCTCTCAGGATCGGCCTTTTCATCACACCTCTCTGGACCTCAGTCAATTGACTCACATCTTTCCGAGCCGCCTTGATCTTAGCCTCCAACCGTCTTTTCCATGGTCGGTAATGTATCTCATGGCTTCCATGGTTGCTCTTATAGCCAAGCATCTCAAGGATCACTGATGCTGAAGCGTATATCAGTTCATTTCCGTGATCGTTACGGTAAGGATCGCCCTCAGTGCTGAATTCACACTTTCCAAGAGACTTTCAGGTGGTACTTCACATAGCCGTTGTAATCGGATTCTAGGTTTCCCAGCTTTCATTCTTGCCATGATCTTAGCTTTCAGGTCAGTTGCTGCCTCGCTCAGCATTTCATTCATTGGGGCTGGCCTCCCAATCTCATCATCTGCATTCACTCTGGTATGAACTCCTCCTCTGATCTGGCAGCCTGGGGCCCCTCACCATGGAACCTGCGTTGTACCTCATCAATCTCAAGTTGTGACAGCAGTTGCCGTTTGTGGATGTTGGAACACTGAGTTACGAGTTGTTTCGTGGCCACCCGTGACTGTGGGTTTCGAAGTAACCATTTAGCCCACATTCTCTCCATGTAACCTCTCTGACTAGGCTTGCTTGAGTAGTAGCATTCCAACAGAGCCATGTTATTGCATCTTGCCCATCTCTGCTCCATTTTTCATCAAGGTGCTCTGGTTCCCCAGCACCTGACGCAGACCTTGTTTGGCCGGGCGACGTCTGAGCTGGCATGTCATTCATTTTATTGTCTCTCATCATTGTATGAGGTACGCATTAGCGTGAAGGCTCTTGCCCAAGGACCCACACTGGATGGTGTTATGTGCTCATTTTTTGCCCCAAGTGGGGAGCGGAGGGACGGGCGCTGGGGGGGGGACCATCGTGGTGGGGCGGGCCCCTACGCGGGATGTGCCACCGGACCGTGGCTGAGGTGGCTGATCTCAAGAAGTCCTATCGGTGGATGGAGGGGACTGGCCTGGGGGACAGCGCAGGGGCGCTCATCCTGGCTGCTCAGGAGCGGGCCTTGGGCGCCGGAGCCGTCAAGGCCCGGATGTGCCGCGCCGGACAGGACCCGGGGTGTGGGTTGTGCGGGGAGGCGCCTGGGACGATCCGGCACGTGGCTGCGGGGTGTGGGATGCTGGCAGGGGGGGCCTGCGTGGAGCGCCATGGCCAGGTGGCTGGCGTGGTCTGCCGAGGCATCTGTGCGGAGTGTGGACTGGGGGCCCCGGGGTCGGAGTGGGGGGCACCTCCGAGGGTGGTGGAGGGTGGCGGAGCGGGGATCCTGTGGGACTTCCGGATCCAGACTGGCGGGATGGTGGTGGCGAGCCAGCCAGATGTCGTGGTCGTGGATGGGGGGCGGAGGAGGGCCGTTGTGGTGGATGTGGCGGTCCCAGGTGGTGGAGGCATCGGGAGGGGGGAGCATGGGGGGCTCGGGGGGTACCAGGGGCTCGGGGAGGGGCTGGGGAGGGCCTGGGGGGTGGGGGTGGCGGTCGTGCCTGTGGTGGTCGGGGCGCTCGGGGCAGTGACCCCCGGACTGGATGGGTGGTTGCGACAGATCCCGGGACCAGCGTCGGACATCTCGGTCCGGAGGTGTGCGGTGCTGGGAGCGGCGGGGGTACTGCGCGGGGCCCTCGGGCTTCCTGGCCTCTGGTGGAGGACCCGAGCTGAATGAGGGACGGACACCACCCGAGGACACCTCCTATTGGCTCCATGATAAGAGCTCCACCCAGCAAAGAATTAACCCTTTAAAACCTGATTCTGAGCTTTCACAATTATTTACCGCCATTTGCGTAATATCTACAGTATACAGAAGGAATCAAGCAATTTTTACCAATGTATCTGTAGGTGATGTTTATTTATTATGTACACAGAGATAAAGAGTAATGGCACAGCTCTGCAGTATCTTTCCACTTTTATATATGTATGCTATACTAAATAAAATGAATAGGGCACCATATAATGCAACAGTTATGCAACTCCCTATTTAATGATGTAAATTTTCAGTTGTTGCTAAATCAGTTAGGATGTTATAATTTGTGGTGTAGATGTGAATTTAGGAGAGCAGGACAATATATCGCATTGCAATTGGAGCAGCAGCTTGGTTGATGATGTCCCCAAACCGGCTCATCTATTATATTTGTCGTTCAATACAATGAAAATGAGCACAATTGCAAAACATAGGCTTCTTATATTTTAAAATAAAATAATCACATGTTGACCGTTCTGGGGTTTCTACAATCATGAATGGAGGCATTATTTACAGCAGGTTGATGTTGTTGTTGTTGTTGTCGACCCCACCCATGCCCCGACATTGGGGGACCGGGCCCTCACTCCGTCTCCCGGATCCCCAGACCCCCCTCCGCCGCCCAGCGGGCGAGCAGGGCCGCCACTCCGCTTGGGTTTCGCCAGAGGTCCTCCGGAGTCAGTGTGGTGGGTATGTTTGTGCAGGTGAACAGGTGTTGTGTGTCGTGCACTTGCGTGCCGCATAGCGCACAGAGTGGTGTTGGGTGTGTGTCCGGTGTAATGTTGTGTAGGTAGGAGTGGAGGGCTGGTGATTTGTTGGTTCGGAGTTGTGCTAGGAGTTGTCTGGTTCTGTGTGGTAGGTCTTGCTCTGATGGGTCTATTTCTGGTGCTGGTGCATGTATTACTTTGTTGTGTTGTCTGGTGTCCAAGTGTGTTTGTACAAAGTGGGTGTGTATGTCTTTCATGTTCTGTTTTATGGTGTCGTTGTTGGTGTCCTGTGGTGCTGTGTCTTTGTTGTGTGTGTGTAGTTGTTGTTGTGGAAGATTGTTTGTTTCTTTTGTCTGGGTGGTGGTGGTTGTTGAGTGAGTGGGTGTAGTGGGTGGGTTGGGTGTTGGGCTTTTTGTCTGATTTGCGATGCGTGTAGTTTTAGATGGGTGTTCAGTGGGAGAGTTTTTGTTTCCTCATGCAAGTGTTGTATGTTTGTGTCTTGTGTGCATCCTGTTGCTATTCTGAGTGCGGTGTTCTGTGTGGTCTGGAGTTTTGTCTTGTTTGTGTCCGATAGTGTTGGTGACCATATAGTGTTTGCGTATTCGAGGCGTGTGAGTGTGGTTGCTTTGTATGTGGTGAGTATAGTTTCTTTGGATTTTCCCCAGTGAGTGGTTGTTAAGGCTTTAAGTATTTTGTTTGATTGCTTGGCGCGGGTTAGAGTGTGTTGTGTGTGTTTTGAGAAGGTGAGTTTGGGGTCCCATGTTAATCCCAGTATTTTGCGTTCGCGGACTGTGGGTAGGGTGGTGTTATCTATTTGTAAAGTGAGTCTGTTGCTGTATTCTGCCGGATCCGGTGTGAACAGAGTGGTGGTGGTTTTGTCTGCGTTGAGTGTGAGTTGGTTCTGTTTTGTCCAGTTGTATATGTCGTGGAGATATTTTTGTACTTGTTGTTGTGCCTGTTGTGGTTTGACATGTGTGGATAGAATGGTGATGTCGTCTGCATATGTAACTGTGTGTACATTTGGAGGTGGTTGTGGTAAGTCTGCCATGTATATGTTGAATAGTGTTGGTGAAAGTACTCCCCCCTGTGGTACCCCCGTTTTCGTGTTTCTGTGTTCTGATGTTTCCCCCCGGTATTGAGTGTATTGTCTGCGTCCCCTTATGTAGTTGAAGATGTATTTGATGATGATGTTTGGGGTGTTAGTGTTGTTGAGTTTGTTTGTGAGTGTGTGTAGGTTTACCGTGTCAAAGGCTTTGGACATGTCTAGGGCTATGGCAACTGTTCGTTGTGGTGGTTTTTGTTGATTGAAACCTGTGGCTATGATGTTGTGTATGTGGTGTAGTGCTGTGGTTGTGGAGTGTTGTTTTCGGAAGCCGTGTTGGTGAGAGGGTAGTTGAGTGTTGTTGGTAATGAAGGGTAGTATTACCTTTTCCATTGTTTTGGCTATTGGGCTGAGTAGTGCTATTGGTCTGTAGGATGGGCCGAGTGCGTGGTTTTTGTTGGGTTTTGGTATTGGGATTATTTTTGCAGTCTTCCATATTGCGGGGATGGTGTTGGTGTTGAGTGATGTGTTGTAAGTGTGTGTGAGTAGTGTTATTGCTTTGGGGCCTAGGTGTTTCAGATGTCTGATGTTTATGTTGTCTGGGCCTGTGGAGTTGTTGCTTTTGGAGCGTTGTAGTGCTTGTTTGACTTGTTGTTCTGTGATGGTTATGGGCGTGGTGTTGAGTTTTCGTATTTTGCGTTGTAGTTGTCTGTATGTTCTGTTGGTTTTGTGTTGTATTATGTTGGTGAATTGTTTGTTGAATGCTCGTGCTTTCTGTTTGTTGGATATTGCCGTGTGTTGTCCGAACTGTATTGTGGTGTTTTCTGGTGCTTTTTGTTCTTTGTTAGATAGTCTTGTTACTGTGTTCCAGAGTATGTATTGTTTGTGTCTGTGGTTCCATGCATCCGTTAAGTGTTCTTTCCATAGCTCTTGTTTGTGTTTTTGGATTTGTTTGTCTATTTCTTTGTTTAGGTCTGTGATGCGTGGGTCTTGGTGGTTTTGTTGTCTGATGTCGTTTCTTTGGCTGATGAGTGTTCTGATGTGTTGTGGTAGGAGAAGTGATTTGCTTTTTATTTTTCCGTGGGGTATGTGGTGTTTGTCTGCTGTAAGTATGAGGTTTGTGAGCATGGTGTTGGCTGTGTGGATGTTGTCAGGTATGGTTATGTTCTCCAGTGCTGATTCTATTTCAGAGGTGTATCCTTCCCAGTCTGCTTTCCTGTAATTTGTGTAAGTTTGAAGGTGTTGTTGTAGGCGGAAAGGAGCACGCGTGTTGTGTGTGATTTTGATAGGAAGGTGGTCTGAACTGAGTGCGTGTATTGTGGTCCATGTTGTTCTGTTTGTGATGCTGTTGCTGGCTGTTGTGATGTCCGGTGATGTTGGTTGTTGGTTGATGTTTGTAGGTTTTCTGGTAGGTGTGTTTGCGTTTAGAGTGATTTGTTGGGAGTTTTGTAGTATGTCTGCAATGTGGGTGCCTCTGTGGTCGTCGTAGGGAGAGTGCCATTGTGTTGAGTGAGCGTTGATGTCTGCGGTTAGAATGGTGTTGTTCAGCGAGTTTATGTATTGGAAGGTGTTGGTGATGTCTGTATCTTCTGTGGCGTGGTCTGGTCGGGTGGTATCTCTGGGGGGTATATACATGTTGCATATGTGTAGTCTTTTGTGGTTGGTTATGTGAATCTTTACGGTTTGAATTTCTGTAGTGTTGGTGTTAATGTTGTTGGGGATGTTCATGGGAGTGAATGTGACTGATTTGTGAATGTATGTGAGCAGTCCTCCTCCTCCCTTGTGTTCTCTGTCTTTCCTAATGCTGGTGTAGTTGGTGAGACGAGGTGTGTTGTGTTGTTTTTCTAGTTTGGTTTCTTGTATGGTGATGATGTCTGCGTGCTGTTGTGAGGCGAGTTCTTCTAGTTCTGTTTTCTTGTTTTGGATGCCGTTGATGTTTATTTGTAGTATGGTCAGTGTGTGTTTGTTGTTTTTGTTGGTGGGTGTTGTTCTTTGTGGGTTGTTCGGGGGTTGTGGTGTTGGGGTGTTTGTTGTTTGCGTGTGTGTTCTGCATGTCCACGTGTTTGTGTATTGGCGGGTGGTGATGCCGGAGCAATGTCTGTGTATCCAGTGTGGGTGTGTTGAGTTGCATCTGAGTGAGGTTTGTCTGCGTGTGATGATTCTATTGCAGCTATTGCAGGTCCAGGTTTGGGGGGGTGGTCTTGTGTTTGTTGTATCTCTGTTGGAGTTGTCTGTCCGTGTTGCGTTTGAGGGTAGTGTTGGTGAGGCGAGTGTGTTGTTTTGGTCTGTTTGTGCTCTGCTGCCTGTTGGTGTCCTACGAGGTGTTGTTGTTCGTGGTGGTGTTTTGGGATGTAGTCTGCATTTCCATGTTATGTTGTATTGTCTAGTGTTTATGTTTGTGCAATGTTTGTGTACCCAGTGTGGTGTGTGGTGGTTGCATCTGAAGGATGTCTGTCTTCTTGTAATCTGTTATGTGCAAATGTCGCATGTCCAGGTAGTTTGTTGTGTGTGTGTTTGTTGCGTGCGTGAGAGTGTCTGTGTGGGCCCCGGATTTGTCTCTATGTCCCCCGCCTGGAGCAAAAGGTCCGCCCGCCACCCTGCCAGGTTCAGGGGGCGGTTAGCCGAAAAAAAAAAAAACGGCCGTAAGGGCACCCCGTTCGGGGTGCAGGGATTGGTTCCTTGATTTGTCCCCCCGTTCGGGGGGAACCCTCCAACTGCGAGTAAGCCAAGGAGTTTGGAGGTACAGCAGGTTGACAGCAGTGTGATCGAGCAGATTAGATAGAGTAGAATTTGAATGGGGCTTCACTGATTTATTTCATACAATTCATATCTAAAACACAGTTGAAAAATATTTGATTGTTAAAATATTTAAATACAAGAACTATATCAAGAAATTAACAAGACATAGTTTTTTTAGTTAGGAGAAAAGTCTAAAAACATATCACAAATGACAAACGTTGTGCCTCTCCTCCTCCTGTTCTTCAATGAAGCTGATCACCCTCCAGCTCCCGTTAGAAACATCGTGCTGCTGAAGGTGTGCCGGCAGAATGGTTGTGATACAGGAGGTGCTGTGGACTCTCCCAGAAACGAGGACCTAGTTTAGTTGTAGATCCAGTAAAACATAGTGCAAATGTGACATTATTTATAATGCACAGTTACAGTCTTGTGAATATTAAAAAATGTACTTCATGTAATGCAGGAAGCGAATATTTCAAACGAACTAAGGCAGCAAACAGTAAGAGCAAAATCGTGTTCCAAACATTAACTCTTTTTTTAAATGTCAATTAGCTTGTGAGTAATAAGACAAAATGTGACTGTCAGACAGAGAACTGTCAGAGCAAACGGCAGATTTTAGAAAGTCCTGCCGAAATAAATCTGCACCCGACTGCGACTGTCAGTGTTGAACTGCCGCCATTGCTGTCAAAGTCAGACACATCTCCAAAATTGTTGGAGCAAATTTTTAAGCAGGCTTCATCTTGATAAATTGACCACGTATTTGACATTTACACCATAACGTTACCGCCTAAAATAATCGTAAAACAAAATTTTGTGTAACAACAAGAGTAATATGTACCCCAAAAGCTTTCAAAGCGTCTGAAAGTTTTCTCCTCCGTTTTTGTTGGGGCTTGGCTCGAAATGCATCATGATTGGCCGCCCGAAGTCCACGTGTCTGTCGGACGTGCTCTCATTGGTCTACAATACCATCACGGATGAATAAATACTCAAAGGGCTTGCCAGGCAAGCCCTTTGAACCCTTTAAATACTCAATGGGCTTGCCTGGCAAGCCCTTTGAGTATTTATTCCATATTGCCCACTAGTTCACTAGTAAGGTCATTTTGACGCTTACTAGTGAACATGTAAGGCCATAAATGTGCCCACTAGTTCACTAGTAAGATCATTTTGAGGCTTACTAGTTGACATGTAAGCCACAAAACGCCCGCTAGTTCACTAGTAAGATAATTTTGAGGCTTCTAGTGAACATGTAAGCCACAGAACGCCCACTAGTTCACTAGTAAGATCATTTTGACGCTTACTAGTGAACATGTAAGCCACAAAACGCTCACTAGTTCACTAGTAAGGTCATTTTGACGCTTACTAGTGAACATGTAAGCCACAAAACGCTCACTGGTTCACTAGTAAGGTAATTTTGACGCTTACTAGTGAACATGTAAGCCACAAAACGCCCACTAGTTCCCTAGTAAGATCATTTTGACGCTTATTTATGAACATGTCAGCCACAAAACGCTCACTCGTTCACTAGTAAGATCATTTTGACGCTTACTAGTGAAAATGTAAGCCACAAAACGCCCGCTAGTTCACTAGTAAGGTCATTTTGACGCTTACTAGTGAACATGTAAGCCACAAAACGCCCACTAGTTCACTAGTAAGATCATTTTGACGCTTACTAGTGAACATGTAAGGCCATAAATGTGCCCACTAGTTCACTAGTAAGTTCATTTTGAGGCTTACTAGTTGACATGTAAGCCACACATCGCCTACTAGTTCACTAGTAAGATCATTTTGAGGCTTACTAGTGAACATGTAAGCCACAAAACGCCCAATAGTTCACTAGTAAGATCATTTTGACGCTTACTAGTGAACATGTAAGCCACAAAACGCTCACTAGTTTACTAGTAAGGTCATTTTGACGCTTACTAGTGAACATGTAAGCCGCAAAACGCCCACTAGTTCACTAATAAGATTATTTTGACGCTTACTACTGAACATTTAAGGCCATAAATGTGCCCACTAGTTCACTGGTAAGATGATTTTGACGCTTACTAGTGAACACGTAAGGCCATAAATGTGCCCACTTGTAGTGCTAGTGACATTACACTGTACTTGCATTAAATGCAAATAAGGATGATTACGAAAACATGTAACGGTATCCTATTGGCTGTACGTTTCAAAATAGTGTCATCCCACCAGTCAGGGCTCATGATTTTGGAAATTCTGTGCCCACTTAGTTTTTTAAAACAACAATGGCGGACAGTGTCCTGAGACGTATTCGGCGAAGGTGCAGGGCAATAGAGAGTGCCTGTCATCAAGGGTCTGCCGGTGAAAGTGAAGCACGCGCGATAAACATTTCAATTGCTAATTTAAGAAGAGTTAGTGACCAGTTTAGCGCTGATACTATTCAAAGTTTGATTCAAAGTCCAATAGATCTCCGATCTGTCATCATTGCGGGACCCACTCCTAATGGTGGACGTGTTTGTTCCCATGTGGCACATCGTTTGCACACAGGTAAAATGGCTACCATTTTTTGTCATTGGTTTTTCGTATGTATTTTTATTCGAACTACACACGGGTTTTACTGACGACTTGCTGTGACTTACCTTCTATCACCCTGTCAAACGTCGTTTTATACCAGTGGTTTTCCTGCAAATCAGTAGACTATTAAGTAACGCGATGGCTGTACACTTTTAAGCAATAACTAGTGATCTTTTAGTTATTCAATTATAAGTTTGAATTATTTTTTTCTTGAGTAAAATGGTTAGAGAAAATAGCTGCTCGTGGTTTTGAAGCTGCATATACTTTTATGTACATCTGTGTCTATATGCCTGTACTGTATACAGTATATAAAAAACACGTAGTGATTCGTTTGCTTGAATTCCTTAATCCTTTTATTTCCATACTTTAGGTAGACGAGGAAGACCAGCACTTGACATTACAAGTGATCAAATTGAACTGCTCCCCACTCAGGGCTTTACAGTGAGAGCCATCACTGAGATGTTGTGTTGTTCCTCTTCATACCTGCATAAAAAAATGAAGTTTTTTCAGATTTCAGCCAGAAATAGATTTACTCCCATTCATGATGTTGACCTGGAAGAGCATGTCAGAAGATTGCACAGCCAATTTCCCAGATCAGGCTCGGAAGCAAGTGTTCCTCTACATACTCTTGTCCCTTCATGTATATATCATTATATTCATTGTGAAAGTGTACTTTCTTTATTGTGTTGTTTTATGAACCTGTTGCAGATGATGAGGGCATACCTGCGTGCTGATGGTATTGTAGTACAAAGAAAAAGAGTTCGAGAAATCCTCAACCGTATTGAGCCAGCTGCTGCAGCCCAGAGATGGAGCCAGACTGTGGCTAGAAGAACATACTATGTGCCATTCCCCAATAGTTTATGGCACATAGATGGGCATATGCGTCTCATTCGGTAATAAGGGATCATCTTATATTTGTACTCGTGGGAGCATTAGAAAGCCATATTGTATGGACAGCACAGATTAAATTGAATTTTATCATTTGTATATCCAAGTTACACAAACTCCAAATTGCCTCCATGTAGTCTTAAGTGCACAGCAATACCTTCTCTACCGAGATGATATTTCAAACAAGATATGAAACTTGATTGTTTTCTTGTATTTAATCATTATTCTTTTCATGTTTGTTTTACAGGTGGGTGTTTGTGACACATGCCGGCATTGATGGGAATTCCAGGCTAATAACGTACCTTCAACTGGAGCACAGGCAACACAGCTTTGACAGTGTTGAAATATTTTGTCCAAGCCACCTGCCTGTATGGGTTACCCTCCAGAGTAAGATCCGACCATGGTGGTGAAAACACTGGTTGCTCTTTTAATGAACCTACTGCAGGGACAAGACACCAAAATTATTTCTAGCTCCAGCCAACACCCCCTCACAATTTACTCACACCTCCCATGGCCTGATTATCCACCAACAGGGGCCCTTTTTGGATTATCATTTTGGCATAGGAACTTTCCTTTCCTATCCTAACCGAGTGAGATGAGCCGGTAGCACCTGGAGCAAAGATCGTCTAAATTTTAATAATGCTTAGGAAAGGTTCTGACCATCCTTTACGAAAGGAAAGGAGATATATTATGCAGCAGGAATATTTAAAGGGGAAGTCTTTTTTTATGTTGTTGTTGTTGTTGTCGACCCCACCCGTGCCCCGACATTGGGGGACCGGGCCCTCACTCCGTCTCCCGGATCCCCAGACCCCCCCTCCTCCGCCCAGCGGGCGAGCAGGGCCGCCACTCCGCTTGGGTTTCGCCAGAGGTCCTCCGGAGTCAGTGTGGTGGGTATGTTTGTGCAGGTGAACAGGTGTTGTGTGTCGTGCACTTGCGTGCCGCATAGCGCACAGAGTGGTGTTGGGTGTGTGTCCGGTGTAATGTTGTGTAGGTAGGAGTGGAGGGCTGGTGATTTGTTGGTTCGGAGTTGTGCTAGGAGTTGTCTGGTTCTGTGTGGTAGGTCTTGCTCTGATGGGTCTATTTCTGGTGCTGGTGCATGTATTACTTTGTTGTGTTGTCTGGTGTCCAAGTGTGTTTGTACAAAGTGGGTGTGTATGTCTTTCATGTTCTGTTTTATGGTGTCGTTGTTGGTGTCCTGTGGTGCTGTGTCTTTGTTGTGTGTGTAGTTGTTGTTGTGGAAGATTGTTTGTTTCTTTTGTCTGGGTGGTGGTGGTTGTTGAGTGAGTGGGTGTAGTGGGTGGGTTGGGTGTTGGGCTTTTTGTCTGATTTGCGATGCGTGTAGTTTTAGATGGGTGTTCAGTGGGAGAGTTTTTGTTTCCTCATGCAAGTGTTGTATGTTTGTGTCTTGTGTGCATCCTGTTGCTATTCTGAGTGCTGTGTTCTGTGTGGTCTGGAGTTTTGTCTTGTTTGTGTCCGATAGTGTTGGTGACCATATAGTGTTTGCGTATTCGAGGCGTGTGAGTGTGGTTGCTTTGTATGTGGTGAGTATAGTTTCTTTGGATTTTCCCCAGTGAGTGGTTGTTAAGGCTTTAAGTATTTTGTTTGATTGCTTGGCGCGGGTTAGAGTGTGTTGTGTGTGTTTTGAGAAGGTGAGTTTGGGGTCCCATGTTAATCCCAGTATTTTGGGTTCGCGGACTGTGGGTAGGGTGGTGTTATCTATTTGTAAAGTGAGTCTGTTGCTGTATTCTGCCGGATCCGGTGTGAACAGAGTGGTGGTGGTTTTGTCTGCGTTGAGTGTGAGTTGGTTCTGTTTTGTCCAGTTGTATATGTCGTGGAGATATTTTTGTACTTGTTGTTGTGCCTGTTGTGGTTTGACATGTGTGGATAGAATGGTGATGTCGTCTGCATATGTAACTGTGTGTACATTTGGAGGTGGTTGTGGTAAGTCTGCCATGTATATGTTGAATAGTGTTGGTGAAAGTACTCCCCCCTGTGGTACCCCCGTTTTCGTGTTTCTATGTTCTGATGTTTCCCCCCGGTATTGAGTGTATTGTCTGCGTCCCCTTATGTAGTTGAAGATGTATTTGATGATGATGTTTGGGGTGTTAGTGTTGTTGAGTTTGTTTGTGAGTGTGTGTAGGTTTACCGTGTCAAAGGCTTTGGACATGTCTAGGGCTATGGCAACTGTTCGTTGTGGTGGTTTTTGTTGATTGAAACCTGTGGCTATGATGTTGTGTATGTGGTGTAGTGCTGTGGTTGTGGAGTGTTGTTTTCGGAAGCCGTGTTGGTGAGAGGGTAGTTGAGTGTTGTTGGTAATGAAGGGTAGTATTACCTTTTCCATTGTTTTGGCTATTGGGCTGAGTAGTGCTATTGGTCTGTAGGATGGGCCGAGTGCGTGGTTTTTGTTGGGTTTTGGTATTGGGATTATTTTTGCAGTCTTCCATATTGCGGGGATGGTGTTGGTGTTGAGTGATGTGTTGTAAGTGTGTGTGAGTAGTGTTATTGCTTTGGGGCCTAGGTGTTTCAGATGTCTGATGTTTATGTTGTCTGGGCCTGTGGAGTTGTTGCTTTTGGACCGTTGTAGTGCTTGTTTGACTTGTTGTTCTGTGATGGTTATGGGCGTGGTGTTGAGTTTTCGTATTTTGCGTTGTAGTTGTCTGTATGTTCTGTTGGTTTTGTGTTGTATTATGTTGGTGAATTGTTTGTTGAATGCTCGTGCTTTCTGTTTGTTGGATATTGCCGTGTGTTGTCCGAACTGTATTGTGGTGTTTTCTGGTGCTTTTTGTTCTTTGTTTGATAGTCTTGTTACTGTGTTCCAGAGTATGTGTTGTTTGTGTCTGTGGTTCCATGCATCCGTTAAGTGTTCTTTCCATAGCTCTTGTTTGTGTTTTTGGATTTGTGTGTCTATTTCTTTGTTTAGGTCTGTGATGCGTGGGTCTTGGTGGTTTTGTTGTCTGATGTCGTTTCTTTGGCTGATGAGTGTTCTGATGTGTTGTGGTAGGAGAAGTGATTTGCTTTTTATTTTTCCGTGGGGTATGTGGTGTTTGTCTGCTGTAAGTATGAGGTTTGTGAGCATGGTGTTGGCTGTGTGGATGTTGTCAGGTATGGTTAAGTTCTCCAGTGCTGATTCTATTTCAGAGGTGTATCCTTCCCAGTCTGCTTTCCTGTAATTTGTGTAAGTTTGAAGGTGTTGTTGTAGGCGGAAAGGAGCACGCGTGTTGTGTGTGATTTTGATAGGAAGGTGGTCTGAACTGAGTGCGTGTATTGTGGTCCATGTTGTTCTGTTTGTGATGCTGTTGCTGGCTGTTGTGATGTCCGGTGATGTTGGTTGTTGGTTGATGTTTGTAGGTTTTCTGGTAGGTGTGTTTGCGTTTAGAGTGATTTGTTGGGAGTTCTGTAGTATGTCTGCAATGAGGGTGCCTCTGTGGTCGTCGTAGGGAGAGTGCCATTGTGTTGAGTGAGCGTTGATGTCTGCGGTTAGAATGGTGTTGTTCAGCGAGTTTATGTATTGGAAGGTGTTGGTGATGTCTGTGTCTTCTGTGGCGTGGTCTGGTCGGGTGGTATCTCTGGGGGGTATATACATGTTGCATATGTGTAGTCTTTTGTGGTTGGTTATGTGAATCTTTACGGTTTGAATTTCTGTAGTGTTGGTGTTAATGTTGTTGGGGATGTTCATGGGAGTGAATGTGACTGATTTGTGAATGTATGTGAGCAGTCCTCCTCCTCCCTTGTGTTCTCTGTCTTTCCTAATGCTGGTGTAGTTGGTGAGACGAGGTGTGTTGTGTTGTTTTTCTAGTTTGGTTTCTTGTATGGTGATGATGTCTGCGTGCTGTTGTGAGGCGAGTTCTTCTAGTTCTGTTTTCTTGTTTTGGATGCCGTTGATGTTTATTTGTAGTATGGTCAGTGTGTGTTTGTTGTTTTTGTTGGTGGGTGTTGTTCTTTGTGGGTTGTTCGGGGGTTGTGGTGTTGGGGTGTTTGTTGTTTGCGTGTGTGTTCTGCATGTCCACGTGTTTGTGTATTGGCGGGTGGTGATGCCGGAGCAATGTCTGTGTATCCAGTGTGGGTGTGTTGAGTTGCATCTGAGTGAGGTTTGTCTGCGTGTGATGATTCTATTGCAGCTATTGCAGGTCCAGGTTTGGGGGGGTGGTCTTGTGTTTGTTGTATCTCTGTTGGAGTTGTCTGTCCGTGTTGCCTTTGAGGGTAGTGTTGGTGAGGCGAGTGTGTTGTTTTGGTCTGTTTGTGCTCTGCTGCCTGTTGGTGTCCTACGAGGTGTTGTTGTTCGTGGTGGTGTTTTGGGATGTAGTCTGCATTTCCATGTTATGTTGTATTGTCTAGTGTTTATGTTTGTGCAATGTTTGTGTACCCAGTGTGGTGTGTGGTGGTTGCATCTGAAGGATGTCTGTCTTCTTGTAATCTGTTGTGTGCAAATGTCGCATGTCCAGGTAGTTTGTTGTGTGTGTGTTTGTTGCGTGCGTGAGAGTGTCTGTGTGGGCCCCGGATTTGTCTCTATGTCCCCCGCCTGGAGCAAAAGGTCCGCCCGCCACCCTGCCAGGTTCAGGGGGCGGTTAGCCGAAAAAAAAAAAACGGCCGTAAGGGCACCCCGTTCGGGGTGCAGGGATTGGTTCCTTGATTTGTCCCCCCGTTCGGGGGGAACCCTCCAACTGCGAGTAAGCCAAGGAGTTTGGAGGTACAGCGGGTTGACAGCAGTGTGATCGAGCAGATTAGATAGAGTAGAATTTGAATGGGGCTTCACTGATTTATTTCATACAATTCATATCTAAAACACAGTTGAAAAATATTTGATTGTTAAAATATTTAAATACAAGAACTATATCAAGAAATTAACAAAACATAGTTTTTTTAGTTAGGAGAAAAGTCTAAAAACATATCACAAATGACAAACGTTGTGCCTCTCCTCCTCCTGTTCTTCAATGAAGCTGATCACCCTCCAGCTCCCGTTAGAAACATCGTGCTGCTGAAGGTGTGCCGGCAGAATGGTTGTGATACAGGAGGTGCTGTGGACTCTCCCAGAAACGAGGACCTAGTTTAGTTGTAGATCCAGTAAAACATAGTGCAAATGTGACATTATTTATAATGCACAGTTACAGTCTTGTGAATATTAAAAAATGTACTTCATGTAATGCAGGAAGCGAATATTTCAAACGAACTAAGAGCAAACAGTAAGAGCAAAATCGTGTTCCAAACATTAACTCTTTTTTTAAATGTCAATTAGCTTGTGAGTAATAAGACAAAATGTGACTGTCAGACAGAGAACTGTCAGAGCAAACGGCAGATTTTAGAAAGTCCTGCCGAAATAAATCTGCACCCGACTGCGACTGTCAGCGTTGAACTGCCGCCATTGCTGTCAAAGTCAGACACATCTCCAAAATTGTTGGAGCAAATTTTTAAGCAGGCTTCATCTTGATAAATTGACCACGTATTTGACATTTACACCATAACGTTACCGCCTAAAATAATCGTAAAACAAAATTTTGTGTAACAACAAGAGTAATATGTACCCCAAAAGCTTTCAAAGCGTCTGAAAGTATCTACTGTATATCTATAAAAAAAATCCTCGTCTCACCCCTCAGGTGGTGTCCATCCCTCATTCAGCTGGGGTCCTCTACCAGAGGCCAGGAAGCTTGAGGGTTCTGCGCAGTATCCTTGCCGTTCCCAGCACTGCACATTTCTGGACTGAGATGTCCGATGTTGTTCCCGGGATCTGTTGCAACCACTCATCATCTAGTTTGGGGGTCACTGCCCCGAGTGCTCCGACCACCACAGGCACGACTGTCCCCTTTACCTTCCAGGCTCTCTCCAGCTCCTCTCTGAGCCCTTGGGATTTCTCGAGTTTCTCGTGTTCCTTCTTTCTGATGTTTCCAGCACTTGGGACCGCTACATCCACTACAACGGCTTTCCTCTGCCCTTTATCTATCATCAGGATATCTGGTTGGTTCGCCATTACCATCTTGTCAGTCTGGATCTGGAAGTCCCATAGGATCTTCGCTCTGTCATTCTCCACCACCTTCGGAGGTGTTTCCCATTTTGACCTTGGGGTTTCCAGTCCGTACTCCGCACAGATGTTTCGGTAGACTATGCCAGCCACCTGGTTATGGCGTTCCATATAGGCTTTCCCTGCCAGCACCTTACACCCTGCAGTTATGTGTTAGATCGTCTCAGGTGCCTCTTTGCACAACCTACACCTTGGGTCTTGTCTGGTGTGGTATATCTGGGCCTCAATGGCTCTAGTGCTCAGGGCCTGCTCCTGAGCAGCCAGGATGAGTGCCTCTGTACTGTCCTTCAGGCCAGCCCTCTCTAGCCACTGATGGGAATTCTTGAGATCGGCCACTTCAGTTATGGTCCGGTGGTACATCCCGTGTAGGGGCTTGTCCTCCGATGATGGTCCCTCTTCCAGCGCCTCATCCTCTGTTGCCCATTGTCTGAGACATTCTCCGAGTACGTCATCCGTTGGAGCCTTCTCCTTGATGTATTCATGGAGCTTGGATGTTTCATCCTGGACAGTGGCTCTCACACTCACTAGTCCCCAGCCGCTTTCCTTGTTGCCAGTTCAAGGTTGCCATTGGCTTGTGGTACACCGAGGTACTTGTAGCTGTCCTCAATGTCTGCTATTGTTCCTTCGGGGAGTGAGACCCCTTCAGTCCGGACTACCGTTCCTCTCTTAGTCACCATCCGACTATCACATCCCGATGTCGCTGCTGTAGATCCTGGTTGTGTGGATCAGGGAGTCTATGTCCCTTTCACTCTTAGCATACAGCTTTATGTCATCCATGTAGAGGAGGTGACTGATCGTAGCTTCATTTCTGAGGCTGTATCCATAGCCTGTCTTGGTGATTACTTGGCTTAGGGAGTTCAGTCCTATGCAGAACAGCAATGGGGAGAGTGCATCACCTTGGTATATGCCACATTTGATGGACACTTGGGTAAGTGGCTTGCCATTGGCTTCAAGTGTGGTTTTCCACATCCTCATCAAGTTCGCAACGAAGGCTCTTAGGGTCCTGTTCACCTTATACACATCCAAGCATTCAGTGATCCATGTATGTGGCATCGAGTCATAGGCTTTCTTTTAATGAATCCAGGCTGTGCACAGGTTGGTACATCGGGACCTGCAGTCTTGTGCGACTGTTCTGTCAACCAGGAGCTGATGTTTGGCTCCCCTGGTATCTCTACCAATGCCCTTCCGTGCTTCGCTCATGTATTGATCCATGTGTGCACTTATCTTAGCCGCAACATGAGCGTCCAAAATTGTGGAGGGACAGGTTATTGGCCGATAGTTGGATGCGACTGCACCCTTTGAGGGATCTTTCATGATAAGGATCGTTCGCCCTTCGGTTAGCCATCCTGGGTGAGTCCCATCCCTAGGCAGCTGGTTCATTTGTGCTGCTGGGCGCTCATGGAGTGCTGTGAGTCTCTTTAGCCAGTAAGTGTGGACCATGTCCGGGCCTGGTGCTGTCCAGTTCTTCATATTTGAGACTATTTCCTTTATGTCTGCCACTGTTATGGTAATTGGGTTCTGTTCAGGGAGGTGTCTGTGCTCCTCTCTTTGGGTGACCAGCCATTGTGCACTGCTGTTATGTGCAACCTCCTTCTCCCATCTGCCTCTCCAGTACCTTTCAGTTTCCAGTCTTGGTGGATCAGCTCTGTTGTTAGGACCCTGCCACTGAGCGTACACTTTCGCAGGTTGTGTTGCAAACAGCCTGTTTATTCGTCTGGCCTCATTCTCTTTCGTGTACCGCTTTAGGCGGCTGGACAAGGCTTGGAGCCTTTGTTTCGAGTGCTTCATATATGGTCATCTGGATGTACCTCTCAGGATCGGCCTTTTCATCACACCTCTCTGGACCTCAGTCAATTGACTCACATCTTTCCGAGCCGCCTTGATCTTAGCCTCCAACCGTCTTTTCCATGGTCGGTAATGTATCTCATGGCTTCCATGGTTGCTCTTATAGCCAAGCATCTCAAGGATCACTGATGCTGAAGCGTATATCAGTTCATTTCCGTGATCGTTACGGTAAGGATCGCCCTCAGTGCTGAATTCACACTTTCCAAGAGACTTTCAGGTGGTACTTCACATAGCCGTTGTAATCGGATTCTAGGTTTCCCAGCTTTCATTCTTGCCATGATCTTAGCTTTCAGGTCAGTTGCTGCCTCGCTCAGCATTTCATTCATTGGGGCTGGCCTCCCAATCTCATCATCTGCATTCACTCTGGTATGAACTCCTCCTCTGATCTGGCAGCCTGGGGCCCCTCACCATGGAACCTGCGTTGTACCTCATCAATCTCAAGTTGTGACAGCAGTTGCCGTTTGTGGATGTTGGAACACTGAGTTACGAGTTGTTTCGTGGCCACCCGTGACTGTGGGTTTCGAAGTAACCATTTAGCCCACATTCTCTCCATGTAACCTCTCTGACTAGGCTTGCTTGAGTAGTAGCATTCCAACAGAGCCATGTTATTGCATCTTGCCCATCTCTGCTCCATTTTTCATCAAGGTGCTCTGGTTCCCCAGCACCTGACGCAGACCTTGTTTGGCCGGGCGACGTCTGAGCTGGCATGTCATTCATTTTATTGTCTCTCATCATTGTATGAGGTACGCATTAGCGTGAAGGCTCTTGCCCAAGGACCCACACTGGATGGTGTTATGTGCTCATTTTTTGCCCCAAGTGGGGAGCGGAGGGACGGGCGCTGGGGGGGGGACCATCGTGGTGGGGCGGGCCCCTACGCGGGATGTGCCACCGGACCGTGGCTGAGGTGGCTGATCTCAAGAAGTCCTATCGGTGGATGGAGGGGACTGGCCTGGGGGACAGCGCAGGGGCGCTCATCCTGGCTGCTCAGGAGCGGGCCTTGGGCGCCGGAGCCGTCAAGGCCCGGATGTGCCGCGCCGGACAGGACCCGGGGTGTGGGTTGTGCGGGGAGGCGCCTGGGACGATCCGGCACGTGGCTGCGGGGTGTGGGATGCTGGCAGGGGGGGCCTGCGTGGAGCGCCATGGCCAGGTGGCTGGCGTGGTCTGCCGAGGCATCTGTGCGGAGTGTGGACTGGGGGCCCCGGGGTCGGAGTGGGGGGCACCTCCGAGGGTGGTGGAGGGTGGCGGAGCGGGGATCCTGTGGGACTTCCGGATCCAGACTGGCGGGATGGTGGTGGCGAGCCAGCCAGATGTCGTGGTCGTGGATGGGGGGCGGAGGAGGGCCGTTGTGGTGGATGTGGCGGTCCCAGGTGGTGGAGGCATCGGGAGGGGGGAGCATGGGGGGCTCGGGGGGTACCAGGGGCTCGGGGAGGGGCTGGGGAGGGCCTGGGGGGTGGGGGTGGCGGTCGTGCCTGTGGTGGTCGGGGCGCTCGGGGCAGTGACCCCCGGACTGGATGGGTGGTTGCGACAGATCCCGGGACCAGCGTCGGACATCTCGGTCCGGAGGTGTGCGGTGCTGGGAGCGGCGGGGGTACTGCGCGGGGCCCTCGGGCTTCCTGGCCTCTGGTGGAGGACCCGAGCTGAATGAGGGACGGACACCACCCGAGGACACCTCCTATTGGCTCCATGATAAGAGCTCCACCCAGCAAAGAATTAACCCTTTAAAACCTGATTCTGAGCTTTCACAATTATTTACCGCCATTTGCGTAATATCTACAGTATACAGAAGGAATCAAGCAATTTTTACCAATGTATCTGTAGGTGATGTTTATTTATTATGTACACAGAGATAAAGAGTAATGGCACAGCTCTGCAGTATCTTTCCACTTTTATATATGTATGCTATACTAAATAAAATGAATAGGGCACCATATAATGCAACAGTTATGCAACTCCCTATTTAATGATGTAAATTTTCAGTTGTTGCTAAATCAGTTAGGATGTTATAATTTGTGGTGTAGATGTGAATTTAGGAGAGCAGGACAATATATCGCATTGCAATTGGAGCAGCAGCTTGGTTGATGATGTCCCCAAACCGGCTCATCTATTATATTTGTCGTGCAATACAATGAAAATGAGCACAATTGCAAAACATAGGCTTCTTATATTTTAAAATAAAATAATCACATGTTGACCGTTCTGGGGTTTCTACAATCATGAATGGAGGCATTATTTACAGCAGGTTGATGTTGTTGTTGTTGTTGTCGACCCCACCCGTGCCCCGACATTGGGGGACCGGGCCCTCACTCCGTCTCCCGGATCCCCAGACCCCCCTCCGCCGCCCAGCGGGCGAGCAGGGCCGCCACTCCGCTTGGGTTTCGCCAGAGGTCCTCCGGAGTCAGTGTGGTGGGTATGTTTGTGCAGGTGAACAGGTGTTGTGTGTCGTGCACTTGCGTGCCGCATAGCGCACAGAGTGGTGTTGGGTGTGTGTCCGGTGTAATGTTGTGTAGGTAGGAGTGGAGGGCTGGTGATTTGTTGGTTCGGAGTTGTGCTAGGAGTTGTCTGGTTCTGTGTGGTAGGTCTTGCTCTGATGGGTCTATTTCTGGTGCTGGTGCATGTATTACTTTGTTGTGTTGTCTGGTGTCCAAGTGTGTTTGTACAAAGTGGGTGTGTATGTCTTTCATGTTCTGTTTTATGGTGTCGTTGTTGGTGTCCTGTGGTGCTGTGTCTTTGTTGTGTGTGTGTAGTTGTTGTTGTGGAAGATTGTTTGTTTCTTTTGTCTGGGTGGTGGTGGTTGTTGAGTGAGTGGGTGTAGTGGGTGGGTTGGGTGTTGGGCTTTTTGTCTGATTTGCGATGCGTGTAGTTTTAGATGGGTGTTCAGTGGGAGAGTTTTTGTTTCCTCATGCAAGTGTTGTATGTTTGTGTCTTGTGTGCATCCTGTTGCTATTCTGAGTGCTGTGTTCTGTGTGGTCTGGAGTTTTGTCTTGTTTGTGTCCGATAGTGTTGGTGACCATATAGTGTTTGCGTATTCGAGGCGTGTGAGTGTGGTTGCTTTGTATGTGGTGAGTATAGTTTCTTTGGATTTTCCCCAGTGAGTGGTTGTTAAGGCTTTAAGTATTTTGTTTGATTGCTTGGCGCGGGTTAGAGTGTGTTGTGTGTGTTTTGAGAAGGTGAGTTTGGGGTCCCATGTTAATCCCAGTATTTTGCGTTCGCGGACTGTGGGTAGGGTGGTGTTATCTATTTGTAAAGTGAGTCTGTTGCTGTATTCTGCCGGATCCGGTGTGAACAGAGTGGTGGTGGTTTTGTCTGCGTTGAGTGTGAGTTGGTTCTGTTTTGTCCAGTTGTATATGTCGTGGAGATATTTTTGTACTTGTTGTTGTGCCTGTTGTGGTTTGACATGTGTGGATAGAATGGTGATGTCGTCTGCATATGTAACTGTGTGTACATTTGGAGGTGGTTGTGGTAAGTCTGCCATGTATATGTTGAATAGTGTTGGTGAAAGTACTCCCCCCTGTGGTACCCCCGTTTTCGTGTTTCTGTGTTCTGATGTTTCCCCCCGGTATTGAGTGTATTGTCTGCGTCCCCTTATGTAGTTGAAGATGTATTTGATGATGATGTTTGGGGTGTTAGTGTTGTTGAGTTTGTTTGTGAGTGTGTGTAGGTTTACCGTGTCAAAGGCTTTGGACATGTCTAGGGCTATGGCAACTGTTCGTTGTGGTGGTTTTTGTTGATTGAAACCTGTGGCTATGATGTTGTGTATGTGGTGTAGTGCTGTGGTTGTGGAGTGTTGTTTTCGGAAGCCGTGTTGGTGAGAGGGTAGTTGAGTGTTGTTGGTAATGAAGGGTAGTATTACCTTTTCCATTGTTTTGGCTATTGGGCTGAGTAGTGCTATTGGTCTGTAGGATGGGCCGAGTGCGTGGTTTTTGTTGGGTTTGGGTATTGGGATTATTTTTGCAGTCTTCCATATTGCGGGGATGGTGTTGGTGTTGAGTGATGTGTTGTAAGTGTGTGTGAGTAGTGTTATTGCTTTGGGGCCTAGGTGTTTCAGATGTCTGATGTTTATGTTGTCTGGGCCTGTGGAGTTGTTGCTTTTGGAGCGTTGTAGTGCTTGTTTGACTTGTTGTTCTGTGATGGTTATGGGCGTGGTGTTGAGTTTTCGTATTTTGCGTTGTAGTTGTCTGTATGTTCTGTTGGTTTTGTGTTGTATTATGTTGGTGAATTGTTTGTTGAATGCTCGTGCTTTCTGTTTGTTGGATATTGCCGTGTGTTGTCCGAACTGTATTGTGGTGTTTTCTGGTGCTTTTTGTTCTTTGTTAGATAGTCTTGTTACTGTGTTCCAGAGTATGTATTGTTTGTGTCTGTGGTTCCATGCATCCGTTAAGTGTTCTTTCCATAGCTCTTGTTTGTGTTTTTGGATTTGTTTGTCTATTTCTTTGTTTAGGTCTGTGATGCGTGGGTCTTGGTGGTTTTGTTGTCTGATGTCGTTTCTTTGGCTGATGAGTGTTCTGATGTGTTGTGGTAGGAGAAGTGATTTGCTTTTTATTTTTCCGTGGGGTATGTGGTGTTTGTCTGCTGTAAGTATGAGGTTTGTGAGCATGGTGTTGGCTGTGTGGATGTTGTCAGGTATGGTTATGTTCTCCAGTGCTGATTCTATTTCAGAGGTGTATCCTTCCCAGTCTGCTTTCCTGTAATTTGTGTAAGTTTGAAGGTGTTGTTGTAGGCGGAAAGGAGCACGCGTGTTGTGTGTGATTTTGATAGGAAGGTGGTCTGAACTGAGTGCGTGTATTGTGGTCCATGTTGTTCTGTTTGTGATGCTGTTGCTGGCTGTTGTGATGTCCGGTGATGTTGGTTGTTGGTTGATGTTTGTAGGTTTTCTGGTAGGTGTGTTTGCGTTTAGAGTGATTTGTTGGGAGTTCTGTAGTATGTCTGCAATGAGGGTGCCTCTGTGGTCGTCGTAGGGAGAGTGCCATTGTGTTGAGTGAGCGTTGATGTCTGCGGTTAGAATGGTGTTGTTCAGCGAGTTTATGTATTGGAAGGTGTTGGTGATGTCTGTATCTTCTGTGGCGTGGTCTGGTCGGGTGGTATCTCTGGGGGGTATATACATGTTGCATATGTGTAGTCTTTTGTGGTTGGTTATGTGAATCTTTACGGTTTGAATTTCTGTAGTGTTGGTGTTAATGTTGTTGGGGATGTTCATGGGAGTGAATGTGACTGATTTGTGAATGTATGTGAGCAGTCCTCCTCCTCCCTTGTGTTCTCTGTCTTTCCTAATGCTGGTGTAGTTGGTGAGACGAGGTGTGTTGTGTTGTTTTTCTAGTTTGGTTTCTTGTATGGTGATGATGTCTGCGTGCTGTTGTGAGGCGAGTTCTTCTAGTTCTGTTTTCTTGTTTTGGATGCCGTTGATGTTTATTTGTAGTATGGTCAGTGTGTGTTTGTTGTTTTTGTTGGTGGGTGTTGTTCTTTGTGGGTTGTTCGGGGGTTGTGGTGTTGGGGTGTTTGTTGTTTGCGTGTGTGTTCTGCATGTCCACGTGTTTGTGTATTGGCGGGTGGTGATGCCGGAGCAATGTCTGTGTATCCAGTGTGGGTGTGTTGAGTTGCATCTGAGTGAGGTTTGTCTGCGTGTGATGATTCTATTGCAGCTATTGCAGGTCCAGGTTTGGGGGGGTGGTCTTGTGTTTGTTGTATCTCTGTTGGAGTTGTCTGTCCGTGTTGCGTTTGAGGGTAGTGTTGGTGAGGCGAGTGTGTTGTTTTGGTCTGTTTGTGCTCTGCTGCCTGTTGGTGTCCTACGAGGTGTTGTTGTTCGTGGTGGTGTTTTGGGATGTAGTCTGCATTTCCATGTTATGTTGTATTGTCTAGTGTTTATGTTTGTGCAATGTTTGTGTACCCAGTGTGGTGTGTGGTGGTTGCATCTGAAGGATGTCTGTCTTCTTGTAATCTGTTGTGTGCAAATGTCGCATGTCCAGGTAGTTTGTTGTGTGTGTGTTTGTTGCGTGCGTGAGAGTGTCTGTGTGGGCCCCGGATTTGTCTCTATGTCCCCCGCCTGGAGCAAAAGGTCCGCCCGCCACCCTGCCAGGTTCAGGGGGCGGTTAGCCGAAAAAAAAAAAAACGGCCGTAAGGGCACCCCGTTCGGGGTGCAGGGATTGGTTCCTTGATTTGTCCCCCCGTTCGGGGGGAACCCTCCAACTGCGAGTAAGCCAAGGAGTTTGGAGGTACAGCAGGTTGACAGCAGTGTGATCGAGCAGATTAGATAGAGTAGAATTTGAATGGGGCTTCACAGATTTATTTCATACAATTCATATCTAAAACACAGTTGAAAAATATTTGATTGTTAAAATATTTAAATACAAGAACTATATCAAGAAATTAACAAGACATAGTTTTTTTAGTTAGGAGAAAAGTCTAAAAACATATCACAAATGACAAACGTTGTGCCTCTCCTCCTCCTGTTCTTCAATGAAGCTGATCACCCTCCAGCTCCCGTTAGAAACATCGTGCTGCTGAAGGTGTGCCGGCAGAATGGTTGTGATACAGGAGGTGCTGTGGACTCTCCCAGAAACGAGGACCTAGTTTAGTTGTAGATCCAGTAAAACATAGTGCAAATGTGACATTATTTATAATGCACAGTTACAGTCTTGTGAATATTAAAAAATGTACTTCATGTAATGCAGGAAGCGAATATTTCAAACGAACTAAGGCAGCAAACAGTAAGAGCAAAATCGTGTTCCAAACATTAACTCTTTTTTTAAATGTCAATTAGCTTGTGAGTAATAAGACAAAATGTGACTGTCAGACAGAGAACTGTCAGAGCAAACGGCAGATTTTAGAAAGTCCTGCCGAAATAAATCTGCACCCGACTGCGACTGTCAGCGTTGAACTGCCGCCATTGCTGTCAAAGTCAGACACATCTCCAAAATTGTTGGAGCAAATTTTTAAGCAGGCTTCATCTTGATAAATTGACCACGTATTTGACATTTACACCATAACGTTACCGCCTAAAATAATCGTAAAACAAAATTTTGTGTAACAACAAGAGTAATATGTACCCCAAAAGCTTTCAAAGCGTCTGAAAGTTTTCTCCTCCGTTTTTGTTGGGGCTTGGCTCGAAATGCATCATGATTGGCCGCCCGAAGTCCACGTGTCTGTCGGACGTACTCTCATTGGTCTACAATACCATCACGGATGAATAAATACTCAAAGGGCTTGCCAGGCAAGCCCTTTGAACCCTTTAAATACTCAATGGGCTTGCCTGGCAAGCCCTTTGAGTATTTATTCCATATTGCCCACTAGTTCACTAGTAAGGTCATTTTGACGCTTACTAGTGAACATGTAAGGCCATAAATGTGCCCACTAGTTCACTAGTAAGATCATTTTGAGGCTTACTAGTTGACATGTAAGCCACAAAACGCCCGCTAGTTCACTAGTAAGATAATTTTGAGGCTTCTAGTGAACATGTAAGCCACAGAACGCCCACTAGTTCACTAGTAAGATCATTTTGACGCTTACTAGTGAACATGTAAGCCACAAAACGCTCACTAGTTCACTAGTAAGGTCATTTTGACGCTTACTAGTGAACATGTAAGCCACAAAACGCTCACTGGTTCACTAGTAAGGTAATTTTGACGCTTACTAGTGAACATGTAAGCCACAAAACGCCCACTAGTTCCCTAGTAAGATCATTTTGACGCTTATTTATGAACATGTCAGCCACAAAACGCTCACTCGTTCACTAGTAAGATCATTTTGACGCTTACTAGTGAACATGTAAGCCACAAAACGCCCGCTAGTTCACTAGTAAGGTCATTTTGACGCTTACTAGTGAACATGTAAGCCACAAAACGCCCACTAGTTCACTAGTAAGATCATTTTGACGCTTACTAGTGAACATGTAAGGCCATAAATGTGCCCACTAGTTCACTAGTAAGTTCATTTTGAGGCTTACTAGTTGACATGTAAGCCACACATCGCCTACTAGTTCACTAGTAAGATCATTTTGAGGCTTACTAGTGAACATGTAAGCCACAAAACGCCCAATAGTTCACTAGTAAGATCATTTTGACGCTTACTAGTGAACATGTAAGCCACAAAACGCTCACTCGTTCACTAGTAAGGTCATTTTGACGCTTACTAGTGAACATGTAAGCCGCAAAACGCCCACTAGTTCACTAATAAGATTATTTTGACGCTTACTACTGAACATTTAAGGCCATAAATGTGCCCACTAGTTCACTGGTAAGATGATTTTGACGCTTACTAGTGAACACGTAAGGCCATAAATGTGCCCACTTGTAGTGCTAGTGACATTACACTGTACTTGCATTAAATGCAAATAAGGATGATTACGAAAACATGTAACGGTATCCTATTGGCTGTACGTTTCAAAATAGTGTCATCCCACCAGTCAGGGCTCATGATTTTGGAAATTCTGTGCCCACTTAGTTTTTTAAAACAACAATGGCGGACAGTGTCCTGAGACGTATTCGGCGAAGGTGCAGGGCAATAGAGAGTGCCTGTCATCAAGGGTCTGCCGGTGAAAGTGAAGCACGCGCGATAAACATTTCAATTGCTAATTTAAGAAGAGTTAGTGACCAGTTTAGCGCTGATACTATTCAAAGTTTGATTCAAAGTCCAATAGATCTCCGATCTGTCATCATTGCGGGACCCACTCCTAATGGTGGACGTGTTTGTTCCCATGTGGCACATCGTTTGCACACAGGTAAAATGGCTACCATTTTTTGTCATTGGTTTTTCGTATGTATTTTTATTCGAACTACACACGGGTTTTACTGACGACTTGCTGTGACTTACCTTCTATCACCCTGTCAAACGTCGTTTTATACCAGTGGTTTTCCTGCAAATCAGTAGACTATTAAGTAACGCGATGGCTGTACACTTTTAAGCAATAACTAGTGATCTTTTAGTTATTCAATTATAAGTTTGAATTATTTTTTTCTTGAGTAAAATGGTTAGAGAAAATAGCTGCTCGTGGTTTTGAAGCTGCATATACTTTTATGTACATCTGTGTCTATATGCCTGTACTGTATACAGTATATAAAAAACACGTAGTGATTCGTTTGCTTGAATTCCTTAATCCTTTTATTTCCATACTTTAGGTAGACGAGGAAGACCAGCACTTGACATTACAAGTGATCAAATTGAACTGCTCCCCACTCAGGGCTTTACAGTGAGAGCCATCACTGAGATGTTGTGTTGTTCCTCTTCATACCTGCATAAAAAAATGAAGTTTTTTCAGATTTCAGCCAGAAATAGATTTACTCCCATTCATGATGTTGACCTGGAAGAGCATGTCAGAAGATTGCACAGCCAATTTCCCAGATCAGGCTCGGAAGCAAGTGTTCCTCTACATACTCTTGTCCCTTCATGTATATATCATTATATTCATTGTGAAAGTGTACTTTCTTTATTGTGTTGTTTTATGAACCTGTTGCAGATGATGAGGGCATACCTGCGTGCTGATGGTATTGTAGTACAAAGAAAAAGAGTTCGAGAAATCCTCAACCGTATTGAGCCAGCTGCTGCAGCCCAGAGATGGAGCCAGACTGTGGCTAGAAGAACATACTATGTGCCATTCCCCAATAGTTTATGGCACATAGATGGGCATATGCGTCTCATTCGGTAATAAGGGATCATCTTATATTTGTACTCGTGGGAGCATTAGAAAGCCATATTGTATGGACAGCACAGATTAAATTGAATTTTATCATTTGTATATCCAAGTTACACAAACTCCAAATTGCCTCCATGTAGTCTTAAGTGCACAGCAATACCTTCTCTACCGAGATGATATTTCAAACAAGATATGAAACTTGATTGTTTTCTTGTATTTAATCATTATTCTTTTCATGTTTGTTTTACAGGTGGGTGTTTGTGACACATGCCGGCATTGATGGGAATTCCAGGCTAATAACGTACCTTCAACTGGAGCACAGGCAACACAGCTTTGACAGTGTTGAAATATTTTGTCCAAGCCACCTGCCTGTATGGGTTACCCTCCAGAGTAAGATCCGACCATGGTGGTGAAAACACTGGTTGCTCTTTTAATGAACCTACTGCAGGGACAAGACACCAAAATTATTTCTAGCTCCAGCCAACACCCCCTCACAATTTACTCACACCTCCCATGGCCTGATTATCCACCAACAGGGGCCCTTTTTGGATTATCATTTTGGCATAGGAACTTTCCTTTCCTATCCTAACCGAGTGAGATGAGCCGGTAGCACCTGGAGCAAAGATCGTCTAAATTTTAATAATGCTTAGGAAAGGTTCTGACCATCCTTTACGAAAGGAAAGGAGATATATTATGCAGCAGGAATATTTAAAGGGGAAGTCTTTTTTTATGTTGTTGTTGTTGTTGTCGACCCCACCCGTGCCCCGACATTGGGGGACCGGGCCCTCACTCCGTCTCCCGGATCCCCAGACCCCCCCTCCTCCGCCCAGCGGGCGAGCAGGGCCGCCACTCCGCTTGGGTTTCGCCAGAGGTCCTCCGGAGTCAGTGTGGTGGGTATGTTTGTGCAGGTGAACAGGTGTTGTGTGTCGTGCACTTGCGTGCCGCATAGCGCACAGAGTGGTGTTGGGTGTGTGTCCGGTGTAATGTTGTGTAGGTAGGAGTGGAGGGCTGGTGATTTGTTGGTTCGGAGTTGTGCTAGGAGTTGTCTGGTTCTGTGTGGTAGGTCTTGCTCTGATGGGTCTATTTCTGGTGCTGGTGCATGTATTACTTTGTTGTGTTGTCTGGTGTCCAAGTGTGTTTGTACAAAGTGGGTGTGTATGTCTTTCATGTTCTGTTTTATGGTGTCGTTGTTGGTGTCCTGTGGTGCTGTGTCTTTGTTGTGTGTGTAGTTGTTGTTGTGGAAGATTGTTTGTTTCTTTTGTCTGGGTGGTGGTGGTTGTTGAGTGAGTGGGTGTAGTGGGTGGGTTGGGTGTTGGGCTTTTTGTCTGATTTGCGATGCGTGTAGTTTTAGATGGGTGTTCAGTGGGAGAGTTTTTGTTTCCTCATGCAAGTGTTGTATGTTTGTGTCTTGTGTGCATCCTGTTGCTATTCTGAGTGCTGTGTTCTGTGTGGTCTGGAGTTTTGTCTTGTTTGTGTCCGATAGTGTTGGTGACCATATAGTGTTTGCGTATTCGAGGCGTGTGAGTGTGGTTGCTTTGTATGTGGTGAGTATAGTTTCTTTGGATTTTCCCCAGTGAGTGGTTGTTAAGGCTTTAAGTATTTTGTTTGATTGCTTGGCGCGGGTTAGAGTGTGTTGTGTGTGTTTTGAGAAGGTGAGTTTGGGGTCCCATGTTAATCCCAGTATTTTGGGTTCGCGGACTGTGGGTAGGGTGGTGTTATCTATTTGTAAAGTGAGTCTGTTGCTGTATTCTGCCGGAACCGGTGTGAACAGAGTGGTGGTGGTTTTGTCTGCGTTGAGTGTGAGTTGGTTCTGTTTTGTCCAGTTGTATATGTCGTGGAGATATTTTTGTACTTGTTGTTGTGCCTGTTGTGGTTTGACATGTGTGGATAGAATGGTGATGTCGTCTGCATATGTAACTGTGTGTACATTTGGAGGTGGTTGTGGTAAGTCTGCCATGTATATGTTGAATAGTGTTGGTGAAAGTACTCCCCCCTGTGGTACCCCCGTTTTCGTGTTTCTGTGTTCTGATGTTTCCCCCCGGTATTGAGTGTATTGTCTGCGTCCCCTTATGTAGTTGAAGATGTATTTGATGATGATGTTTTTTGGTGTTAGTGTTGTTGAGTTTGTTTGTGAGTGTGTGTAGGTTTACCGTGTCAAAGGCTTTGGACATGTCTAGGGCTATGGCAACTGTTCGTTGTGGTGGTTTTTGTTGATTGAAACCTGTGGCTATGATGTTGTGTATGTGGTGTAGTGCTGTGGTTGTGGAGTGTTGTTTTCGGAAGCCGTGTTGGTGAGAGGGTAGTTGAGTGTTGTTGGTAATGAAGGGTAGTATTACCTTTTCCATTGTTTTGGCTATTGGGCTGAGTAGTGCTATTGGTCTGTAGGATGGGCCGAGTGCGTGGTTTTTGTTGGGTTTTGGTATTGGGATTATTTTTGCAGTCTTCCATATTGCGGGGATGGTGTTGGTGTTGAGTGATGTGTTGTAAGTGTGTGTGAGTAGTGTTATTGCTTTGGGGCCTAGGTGTTTCAGATGTCTGATGTTTATGTTGTCTGGGCCTGTGGAGTTGTTGCTTTTGGACCGTTGTAGTGCTTGTTTGACTTGTTGTTCTGTGATGGTTATGGGCGTGGTGTTGAGTTTTCGTATTTTGCGTTGTAGTTGTCTGTATGTTCTGTTGGTTTTGTGTTGTATTATGTTGGTGAATTGTTTGTTGAATGCTCGTGCTTTCTGTTTGTTGGATATTGCCGTGTGTTGTCCGAACTGTATTGTGGTGTTTTCTGGTGCTTTTTGTTCTTTGTTTGATAGTCTTGTTACTGTGTTCCAGAGTATGTGTTGTTTGTGTCTGTGGTTCCATGCATCCGTTAAGTGTTCTTTCCATAGCTCTTGTTTGTGTTTTTGGATTTGTGTGTCTATTTCTTTGTTTAGGTCTGTGATGCGTGGGTCTTGGTGGTTTTGTTGTCTGATGTCGTTTCTTTGGCTGATGAGTGTTCTGATGTGTTGTGGTAGGAGAAGTGATTTGCTTTTTATTTTTCCGTGGGGTATGTGGTGTTTGTCTGCTGTAAGTATGAGGTTTGTGAGCATGGTGTTGGCTGTGTGGATGTTGTCAGGTATGGTTAAGTTCTCCAGTGCTGATTCTATTTCAGAGGTGTATCCTTCCCAGTCTGCTTTCCTGTAATTTGTGTAAGTTTGAAGGTGTTGTTGTAGGCGGAAAGGAGCACGCGTGTTGTGTGTGATTTTGATAGGAAGGTGGTCTGAACTGAGTGCGTGTATTGTGGTCCATGTTGTTCTGTTTGTGATGCTGTTGCTGGCTGTTGTGATGTCCGGTGATGTTGGTTGTTGGTTGATGTTTGTAGGTTTTCTGGTAGGTGTGTTTGCGTTTAGAGTGATTTGTTGGGAGTTCTGTAGTATGTCTGCAATGAGGGTGCCTCTGTGGTCGTCGTAGGGAGAGTGCCATTGTGTTGAGTGAGCGTTGATGTCTGCGGTTAGAATGGTGTTGTTCAGCGAGTTTATGTATTGGAAGGTGTTGGTGATGTCTGTGTCTTCTGTGGCGTGGTCTGGTCGGGTGGTATCTCTGGGGGGTATATACATGTTGCATATGTGTAGTCTTTTGTGGTTGGTTATGTGAATCTTTACGGTTTGAATTTCTGTAGTGTTGGTGTTAATGTTGTTGGGGATGTTCATGGGAGTGAATGTGACTGATTTGTGAATGTATGTGAGCAGTCCTCCTCCTCCCTTGTGTTCTCTGTCTTTCCTAATGCTGGTGTAGTTGGTGAGACGAGGTGTGTTGTGTTGTTTTTCTAGTTTGGTTTCTTGTATGGTGATGATGTCTGCGTGCTGTTGTGAGGCGAGTTCTTCTAGTTCTGTTTTCTTGTTTTGGATGCCGTTGATGTTTATTTGTAGTATGGTCAGTGTGTGTTTGTTGTTTTTGTTGGTGGGTGTTGTTCTTTGTGGGTTGTTCGGGGGTTGTGGTGTTGGGGTGTTTGTTGTTTGCGTGTGTGTTCTGCATGTCCACGTGTTTGTGTATTGGCGGGTGGTGATGCCGGAGCAATGTCTGTGTATCCAGTGTGGGTGTGTTGAGTTGCATCTGAGTGAGGTTTGTCTGCGTGTGATGATTCTATTGCAGCTATTGCAGGTCCAGGTTTGGGGGGGTGGTCTTGTGTTTGTTGTATCTCTGTTGGAGTTGTCTGTCCGTGTTGCCTTTGAGGGTAGTGTTGGTGAGGCGAGTGTGTTGTTTTGGTCTGTTTGTGCTCTGCTGCCTGTTGGTGTCCTACGAGGTGTTGTTGTTCGTGGTGGTGTTTTGGGATGTAGTCTGCATTTCCATGTTATGTTGTATTGTCTAGTGTTTATGTTTGTGCAATGTTTGTGTACCCAGTGTGGTGTGTGGTGGTTGCATCTGAAGGATGTCTGTCTTCTTGTAATCTGTTGTGTGCAAATGTCGCATGTCCAGGTAGTTTGTTGTGTGTGTGTTTGTTGCGTGCGTGAGAGTGTCTGTGTGGGCCCCGGATTTGTCTCTATGTCCCCCGCCTGGAGCAAAAGGTCCGCCCGCCACCCTGCCAGGTTCAGGGGGCGGTTAGCCGAAAAAAAAAAAACGGCCGTAAGGGCACCCCGTTCGGGGTGCAGGGATTGGTTCCTTGATTTGTCCCCCCGTTCGGGGGGAACCCTCCAACTGCGAGTAAGCCAAGGAGTTTGGAGGTACAGCGGGTTGACAGCAGTGTGATCGAGCAGATTAGATAGAGTAGAATTTGAATGGGGCTTCACTGATTTATTTCATACAATTCATATCTAAAACACAGTTGAAAAATATTTGATTGTTAAAATATTTAAATACAAGAACTATATCAAGAAATTAACAAAACGTAGTTTTTTTAGTTAGGAGAAAAGTCTAAAAACATATCACAAATGACAAACGTTGTGCCTCTCCTCCTCCTGTTCTTCAATGAAGCTGATCACCCTCCAGCTCCCGTTAGAAACATCGTGCTGCTGAAGGTGTGCCGGCAGAATGGTTGTGATACAGGAGGTGCTGTGGACTCTCCCAGAAACGAGGACCTAGTTTAGTTGTAGATCCAGTAAAACATAGTGCAAATGTGACATTATTTATAATGCACAGTTACAGTCTTGTGAATATTAAAAAATGTACTTCATGTAATGCAGGAAGCGAATATTTCAAACGAACTAAGAGCAAACAGTAAGAGCAAAATCGTGTTCCAAACATTAACTCTTTTTTTAAATGTCAATTAGCTTGTGAGTAATAAGACAAAATGTGACTGTCAGACAGAGAACTGTCAGAGCAAACGGCAGATTTTAGAAAGTCCTGCCGAAATAAATCTGCACCCGACTGCGACTGTCAGCGTTGAACTGCCGCCATTGCTGTCAAAGTCAGACACATCTCCAAAATTGTTGGAGCAAATTTTTAAGCAGGCTTCATCTTGATAAATTGACCACGTATTTGACATTTACACCATAACGTTACCGCCTAAAATAATCGTAAAACAAAATTTTGTGTAACAACAAGAGTAATATGTACCCCAAAAGCTTTCAAAGCGTCTGAAAGTTTTCTCCTCCGTTTTTGTTGGGGCTTGGCTCGAAATGCATCATGATTGGCCGCCCGAAGTCCACGTGTCTGTCGGACGTGCTCTCATTGGTCTACAATACCATCACGGATGAATAAATACTCAAAGGGCTTGCCAGGCAAGCCCTTTGAGTATTTATTCCATATTGCCCACTAGTTCACTAGTAAGGTAATTTTGACGCTTACTAGTGAACATGTAAGCCACAAAACGCCCACTAGTTCCCTAGTAAGATCATTTTGACACTTATTTATGAACATGTCAGCCACAAAACGCTCACTCGTTCACTAGTAAGATCATTTTGACGCTTACTAGTGAACATGTAAGCCACAAAACGCCCACTAGTTCACTAGTAAGGTCATTTTGACGCTTACTAGTGAACATGTAAGCCACAAAACGCCCACTAGTTCACTAGTAAGATCATTTTGACGCTTACTAGTGAACATGTAAGCCACAAAACGCTCACTAGTTCACTAGTAAGTTCATTTTGAGGCTTACTAGTTGACATGTAAGCCACACATCGCCTACTAGTTCACTAGTAAGATCATTTTGAGGCTTACTAGTGAACATGTAAGCCACAAAACGCCCAATAGTTCACTAGTAAGATCATTTTGACGCTTACTAGTGAACATGTAAGCCACAAAACGCTCACTAGTTTACTAGTAAGGTCATTTTGACGCTTACTAGTGAACATGTAAGCCACAAAACGCTCACTAGTTCACTAGTAAGGTCATTTTGACGCTTACTAGTGAACATGTAAGCCGCAAAACGCCCACTAGTTCACTAATAAGATTATTTTGACGCTTACTACTGAACATTTAAGGCCATAAATGTGCCCACTAGTTCACTGGTAAGATGATTTTGACGCTTACTAGTGAACACGTAAGGCCATAAATGTGCCCACTTGTAGTGCTAGTGACATTACACTGTACTTGCATTAAATGCAAATAAGGATGATTACGAAAACATGTAACGGTATCCTATTGGCTGTACGTTTCAAAATAGTGTCATCCCACCAGTCAGGGCTCATGATTTTGGAAATTCTGTGCCCACTTAGTTTTTTAAAACAACAATGGCGGACAGTGTCCTGAGACGTATTCGGCGAAGGTGCAGGGCAATAGAGAGTGCCTGTCATCAAGGGTCTGCCGGTGAAAGTGAAGCACGCGCGATAAACATTTCAATTGCTAATTTAAGAAGAGTTAGTGACCAGTTTAGCGCTGATACTATTCAAAGTTTGATTCAAAGTCCAATAGATCTCCGATCTGTCATCATTGCGGGACCCACTCCTAATGGTGGACGTGTTTGTTCCCATGTGGCACATCGTTTGCACACAGGTAAAATGGCTACCATTTTTTGTCATTGGTTTTTCGTATGTATTTTTATTCGAACTACACACGGGTTTTACTGACGACTTGCTGTGACTTACCTTCTATCACCCTGTCAAACGTCGTTTTATACCAGTGGTTTTCCTGCAAATCAGTAGACTATTAAGTAACGCGATGGCTGTACACTTTTAAGCAATAACTAGTGATCTTTTAGTTATTCAATTATAAGTTTGAATTATTTTTTTCTTGAGTAAAATGGTTAGAGAAAATAGCTGCTCGTGGTTTTGAAGCTGCATATACTTTTATGTACATCTGTGTCTATATGCCTGTACTGTATACAGTATATAAAAAACACGTAGTGATTCGTTTGCTTGAATTCCTTAATCCTTTTATTTCCATACTTTAGGTAGACGAGGAAGACCAGCACTTGACATTACAAGTGATCAAATTGAACTGCTCCCCACTCAGGGCTTTACAGTGAGAGCCATCACTGAGATGTTGTGTTGTTCCTCTTCATACCTGCATAAAAAAATGAAGTTTTTTCAGATTTCAGCCAGAAATAGATTTACTCCCATTCATGATGTTGACCTGGAAGAGCATGTCAGAAGATTGCACAGCCAATTTCCCAGATCAGGCTCGGAAGCAAGTGTTCCTCTACATACTCTTGTCCCTTCATGTATATATCATTATATTCATTGTGAAAGTGTACTTTCTTTATTGTGTTGTTTTATGAACCTGTTGCAGATGATGAGGGCATACCTGCGTGCTGATGGTATTGTAGTACAAAGAAAAAGAGTTCGAGAAATCCTCAACCGTATTGAGCCAGCTGCTGCAGCCCAGAGATGGAGCCAGACTGTGGCTAGAAGAACATACTATGTGCCATTCCCCAATAGTTTATGGCACATAGATGGGCATATGCGTCTCATTCGGTAATAAGGGATCATCTTATATTTGTACTCGTGGGAGCATTAGAAAGCCATATTGTATGGACAGCACAGATTAAATTGAATTTTATCATTTGTATATCCAAGTTACACAAACTCCAAATTGCCTCCATGTAGTCTTAAGTGCACAGCAATACCTTCTCTACCGAGATGATATTTCAAACAAGATATGAAACTTGATTGTTTTCTTGTATTTAATCATTATTCTTTTCATGTTTGTTTTACAGGTGGGTGTTTGTGACACATGCCGGCATTGATGGGAATTCCAGGCTAATAACGTACCTTCAACTGGAGCACAGACAACACAGCTTTGACAGTGTTGAAATATTTTGTCCAAGCCACCTGCCTGTATGGGTTACCCTCCAGAGTAAGATCCGACCATGGTGGTGAAAACACTGGTTGCTCTTTTAATGAACCTACTGCAGGGACAAGACACCAAAATTATTTCTAGCTCCAGCCAACACCCCCTCACAATTTACTCACACCTCCCATGGCCTGATTATCCACCAACAGGGGCCCTTTTTGGATTATCATTTTGGCATAGGAACTTTCCTTTCCTATCCTAACCGAGTGAGATGAGCCGGTAGCACCTGGAGCAAAGATCGTCTAAATTTTAATAATGCTTAGGAAAGGTTCTGACCATCCTTTACGAAAGGAAAGGAGATATATTATGCAGCAGGAATATTTAAAGGGGAAGTCTTTTTTTATGTTGTTGTTGTTGTTGTCGACCCCACCCGTGCCCCGACATTGGGGGACCGGGCCCTCACTCCGTCTCCCGGATCCCCAGACCCCCCTCCTCCGCCCAGCGGGCGAGCAGGGCCGCCACTCCGCTTGGGTTTCGCCAGAGGTCCTCCGGAGTCAGTGTGGTGGGTATGTTTGTGCAGGTGAACAGGTGTTGTGTGTCGTGCACTTGCGTGCCGCATAGCGCACAGAGTGGTGTTGGGTGTGTGTCCGGTGTAATGTTGTGTAGGTAGGAGTGGAGGGCTGGTGATTTGTTGGTTCGGAGTTGTGCTAGGAGTTGTCTGGTTCTGTGTGGTAGGTCTTGCTCTGATGGGTCTATTTCTGGTGCTGGTGCATGTATTACTTTGTTGTGTTGTCTGGTGTCCAAGTGTGTTTGTACAAAGTGGGTGTGTATGTCTTTCATGTTCTGTTTTATGGTGTCGTTGTTGGTGTCCTGTGGTGCTGTGTCTTTGTTGTGTGTGTAGTTGTTGTTGTGGAAGATTGTTTGTTTCTTTTGTCTGGGTGGTGGTGGTTGTTGAGTGAGTGGGTGTAGTGGGTGGGTTGGGTGTTGGGCTTTTTGTCTGATTTGCGATGCGTGTAGTTTTAGATGGGTGTTCAGTGGGAGAGTTTTTGTTTCCTCATGCAAGTGTTGTATGTTTGTGTCTTGTGTGCATCCTGTTGCTATTCTGAGTGCTGTGTTCTGTGTGGTCTGGAGTTTTGTCTTGTTTGTGTCCGATAGTGTTGGTGACCATATAGTGTTTGCGTATTCGAGGCGTGTGAGTGTGGTTGCTTTGTATGTGGTGAGTATAGTTTCTTTGGATTTTCCCCAGTGAGTGGTTGTTAAGGCTTTAAGTATTTTGTTTGATTGCTTGGCGCGGGTTAGAGTGTGTTGTGTGTGTTTTGAGAAGGTGAGTTTGGGGTCCCATGTTAATCCCAGTATTTTGGGTTCGCGGACTGTGGGTAGGGTGGTGTTATCTATTTGTAAAGTGAGTCTGTTGCTGTATTCTGCCGGATCCGGTGTGAACAGAGTGGTGGTGGTTTTGTCTGCGTTGAGTGTGAGTTGGTTCTGTTTTGTCCAGTTGTATATGTCGTGGAGATATTTTTGTACTTGTTGTTGTGCCTGTTGTGGTTTGACATGTGTGGATAGAATGGTGATGTCGTCTGCATATGTAACTGTGTGTACATTTGGAGGTGGTTGTGGTAAGTCTGCCATGTATATGTTGAATAGTGTTGGTGAAAGTACTCCCCCCTGTGGTACCCCCGTTTTCGTGTTTCTGTGTTCTGATGTTTCCCCCCGGTATTGAGTGTATTGTCTGCGTCCCCTTATGTAGTTGAAGATGTATTTGATGATGATGTTTTTTGGTGTTAGTGTTGTTGAGTTTGTTTGTGAGTGTGTGTAGGTTTACCGTGTCAAAGGCTTTGGACATGTCTAGGGCTATGGCAACTGTTCGTTGTGGTGGTTTTTGTTGATTGAAACCTGTGGCTATGATGTTGTGTATGTGGTGTAGTGCTGTGGTTGTGGAGTGTTGTTTTCGGAAGCCGTGTTGGTGAGAGGGTAGTTGAGTGTTGTTGGTAATGAAGGGTAGTATTACCTTTTCCATTGTTTTGGCTATTGGGCTGAGTAGTGCTATTGGTCTGTAGGATGGGCCGAGTGCGTGGTTTTTGTTGGGTTTTGGTATTGGGATTATTTTTGCAGTCTTCCATATTGCGGGGATGGTGTTGGTGTTGAGTGATGTGTTGTAAGTGTGTGTGAGTAGTGTTATTGCTTTGGGGCCTAGGTGTTTCAGATGTCTGATGTTTATGTTGTCTGGGCCTGTGGAGTTGTTGCTTTTGGACCGTTGTAGTGCTTGTTTGACTTGTTGTTCTGTGATGGTTATGGGCGTGGTGTTGAGTTTTCGTATTTTGCGTTGTAGTTGTCTGTATGTTCTGTTGGTTTTGTGTTGTATTATGTTGGTGAATTGTTTGTTGAATGCTCGTGCTTTCTGTTTGTTGGATATTGCCGTGTGTTGTCCGAACTGTATTGTGGTGTTTTCTGGTGCTTTTTGTTCTTTGTTTGATAGTCTTGTTACTGTGTTCCAGAGTATGTGTTGTTTGTGTCTGTGGTTCCATGCATCCGTTAAGTGTTCTTTCCATAGCTCTTGTTTGTGTTTTTGGATTTGTGTGTCTATTTCTTTGTTTAGGTCTGTGATGCGTGGGTCTTGGTGGTTTTGTTGTCTGATGTCGTTTCTTTGGCTGATGAGTGTTCTGATGTGTTGTGGTAGGAGAAGTGATTTGCTTTTTATTTTTCCGTGGGGTATGTGGTGTTTGTCTGCTGTAAGTATGAGGTTTGTGAGCATGGTGTTGGCTGTGTGGATGTTGTCAGGTATGGTTAAGTTCTCCAGTGCTGATTCTATTTCAGAGGTGTATCCTTCCCAGTCTGCTTTCCTGTAATTTGTGTAAGTTTGAAGGTGTTGTTGTAGGCGGAAAGGAGCACGCGTGTTGTGTGTGATTTTGATAGGAAGGTGGTCTGAACTGAGTGCGTGTATTGTGGTCCATGTTGTTCTGTTTGTGATGCTGTTGCTGGCTGTTGTGATGTCCGGTGATGTTGGTTGTTGGTTGATGTTTGTAGGTTTTCTGGTAGGTGTGTTTGCGTTTAGAGTGATTTGTTGGGAGTTCTGTAGTATGTCTGCAATGAGGGTGCCTCTGTGGTCGTCGTAGGGAGAGTGCCATTGTGTTGAGTGAGCGTTGATGTCTGCGGTTAGAATGGTGTTGTTCAGCGAGTTTATGTATTGGAAGGTGTTGGTGATGTCTGTGTCTTCTGTGGCGTGGTCTGGTCGGGTGGTATCTCTGGGGGGTATATACATGTTGCATATGTGTAGTCTTTTGTGGTTGGTTATGTGAATCTTTACGGTTTGAATTTCTGTAGTGTTGGTGTTAATGTTGTTGGGGATGTTCATGGGAGTGAATGTGACTGATTTGTGAATGTATGTGAGCAGTCCTCCTCCTCCCTTGTGTTCTCTGTCTTTCCTAATGCTGGTGTAGTTGGTGAGACGAGGTGTGTTGTGTTGTTTTTCTAGTTTGGTTTCTTGTATGGTGATGATGTCTGCGTGCTGTTGTGAGGCGAGTTCTTCTAGTTCTGTTTTCTTGTTTTGGATGCCGTTGATGTTTATTTGTAGTATGGTCAGTGTGTGTTTGTTGTTTTTGTTGGTGGGTGTTGTTCTTTGTGGGTTGTTCGGGGGTTGTGGTGTTGGGGTGTTTGTTGTTTGCGTGTGTGTTCTGCATGTCCACGTGTTTGTGTATTGGCGGGTGGTGATGCCGGAGCAATGTCTGTGTATCCAGTGTGGGTGTGTTGAGTTGCATCTGAGTGAGGTTTGTCTGCGTGTGATGATTCTATTGCAGCTATTGCAGGTCCAGGTTTGGGGGGGTGGTCTTGTGTTTGTTGTATCTCTGTTGGAGTTGTCTGTCCGTGTTGCCTTTGAGGGTAGTGTTGGTGAGGCGAGTGTGTTGTTTTGGTCTGTTTGTGCTCTGCTGCCTGTTGGTGTCCTACGAGGTGTTGTTGTTCGTGGTGGTGTTTTGGGATGTAGTCTGCATTTCCATGTTATGTTGTATTGTCTAGTGTTTATGTTTGTGCAATGTTTGTGTACCCAGTGTGGTGTGTGGTGGTTGCATCTGAAGGATGTCTGTCTTCTTGTAATCTGTTGTGTGCAAATGTCGCATGTCCAGGTAGTTTGTTGTGTGTGTGTTTGTTGCGTGCGTGAGAGTGTCTGTGTGGGCCCCGGATTTGTCTCTATGTCCCCCGCCTGGAGCAAAAGGTCCGCCCGCCACCCTGCCAGGTTCAGGGGGCGGTTAGCCGAAAAAAAAAAAAACGGCCGTAAGGGCACCCCGTTCGGGGTGCAGGGATTGGTTCCTTGATTTGTCCCCCCGTTCGGGGGGAACCCTCCAACTGCGAGTAAGCCAAGGAGTTTGGAGGTACAGCGGGTTGACAGCAGTGTGATCGAGCAGATTAGATAGAGTAGAATTTGAATGGGGCTTCACTGATTTATTTCATACAATTCATATCTAAAACACAGTTGAAAAATATTTGATTGTTAAAATATTTAAATACAAGAACTATATCAAGAAATTAACAAAACATAGTTTTTTTAGTTAGGAGAAAAGTCTAAAAACATATCACAAATGACAAACGTTGTGCCTCTCCTCCTCCTGTTCTTCAATGAAGCTGATCACCCTCCAGCTCCCGTTAGAAACATCGTGCTGCTGAAGGTGTGCCGGCAGAATGGTTGTGATACAGGAGGTGCTGTGGACTCTCCCAGAAACGAGGACCTAGTTTAGTTGTAGATCCAGTAAAACATAGTGCAAATGTGACATTATTTATAATGCACAGTTACAGTCTTGTGAATATTAAAAAATGTACTTCATGTAATGCAGGAAGCGAATATTTCAAACGAACTAAGAGCAAACAGTAAGAGCAAAATCGTGTTCCAAACATTAACTCTTTTTTTAAATGTCAATTAGCTTGTGAGTAATAAGACAAAATGTGACTGTCAGACAGAGAACTGTCAGAGCAAACGGCAGATTTTAGAAAGTCCTGCCGAAATAAATCTGCACCCGACTGCGACTGTCAGCGTTGAACTGCCGCCATTGCTGTCAAAGTCAGACACATCTCCAAAATTGTTGGAGCAAATTTTTAAGCAGGCTTCATCTTGATAAATTGACCACGTATTTGACATTTACACCATAACGTTACCGCCTAAAATAATCGTAAAACAAAATTTTGTGTAACAACAAGAGTAATATGTACCCCAAAAGCTTTCAAAGCGTCTGAAAGTATCTACTGTATATCTATAAAAAAAATCCTCGTCTCACCCCTCAGGTGGTGTCCATCCCTCATTCAGCTGGGGTCCTCTACCAGAGGCCAGGAAGCTTGAGGGTTCTGCGCAGTATCCTTGCCGTTCCCAGCACTGCACATTTCTGGACTGAGATGTCCGATGTTGTTCCCGGGATCTGTTGCAACCACTCATCATCTAGTTTGGGGGTCACTGCCCCGAGTGCTCCGACCACCACAGGCACGACTGTCCCCTTTACCTTCCAGGCTCTCTCCAGCTCCTCTCTGAGCCCTTGGGATTTCTCGAGTTTCTCGTGTTCCTTCTTTCTGATGTTTCCAGCACTTGGGACCGCTACATCCACTACAACGGCTTTCCTCTGCCCTTTATCTATCATCAGGATATCTGGTTGGTTCGCCATTACCATCTTGTCAGTCTGGATCTGGAAGTCCCATAGGATCTTCGCTCTGTCATTCTCCACCACCTTCGGAGGTGTTTCCCATTTTGACCTTGGGGTTTCCAGTCCGTACTCCGCACAGATGTTTCGGTAGACTATGCCAGCCACCTGGTTATGGCGTTCCATATAGGCTTTCCCTGCCAGCACCTTACACCCTGCAGTTATGTGTTAGATCGTCTCAGGTGCCTCTTTGCACAACCTACACCTTGGGTCTTGTCTGGTGTGGTATATCTGGGCCTCAATGGCTCCAGTGCTCAGGGCCTGCTCCTGAGCAGCCAGGATGAGTGCCTCTGTACTGTCCTTCAGGCCAGCCCTCTCTAGCCACTGATGGGAATTCTTGAGATCGGCCACTTCAGTTATGGTCCGGTGGTACATCCCGTGTAGGGGCTTGTCCTCCGATGATGGTCCCTCTTCCAGCGCCTCATCCTCTGTTGCCCATTGTCTGAGACATTCTCCGAGTACGTCATCCGTTGGAGCCTTCTCCTTGATGTATTCATGGAGCTTGGATGTTTCATCCTGGACAGTGGCTCTCACACTCACTAGTCCCCAGCCGCTTTCCTTGTTGCCAGTTCAAGGTTGCCATTGGCTTGTGGTACACCGAGGTACTTGTAGCTGTCCTCAATGTCTGCTATTGTTCCTTCGGGGAGTGAGACCCCTTCAGTCCGGACTACCGTTCCTCTCTTAGTCACCATCCGACTATCACATCCCGATGTCGCTGCTGTAGATCCTGGTTGTGTGGATCAGGGAGTCTATGTCCCTTTCACTCTTAGCATACAGCTTTATGTCATCCATGTAGAGGAGGTGACTGATCGTAGCTTCATTTCTGAGGCTGTATCCATAGCCTGTCTTGGTGATTACTTGGCTTAGGGAGTTCAGTCCTATGCAGAACAGCAATGGGGAGAGTGCATCACCTTGGTATATGCCACATTTGATGGACACTTGGGTAAGTGGCTTGCCATTGGCTTCAAGTGTGGTTTTCCACATCCTCATCAAGTTCGCAACGAAGGCTCTTAGGGTCCTGTTCACCTTATACACATCCAAGCATTCAGTGATCCATGTATGTGGCATCGAGTCATAGGCTTTCTTTTAATGAATCCAGGCTGTGCACAGGTTGGTACATCGGGACCTGCAGTCTTGTGCGACTGTTCTGTCAACCAGGAGCTGATGTTTGGCTCCCCTGGTATCTCTACCAATGCCCTTCCGTGCTTCGCTCATGTATTGATCCATGTGTGCACTTATCTTAGCCGCAACATGAGCGTCCAAAATTGTGGAGGGACAGGTTATTGGCCGATAGTTGGATGCGACTGCACCCTTTGAGGGATCTTTCATGATAAGGATCGTTCGCCCTTCGGTTAGCCATCCTGGGTGAGTCCCATCCCTAGGCAGCTGGTTCATTTGTGCTGCTGGGCGCTCATGGAGTGCTGTGAGTCTCTTTAGCCAGTAAGTGTGGACCATGTCCGGGCCTGGTGCTGTCCAGTTCTTCATATTTGAGACTATTTCCTTTATGTCTGCCACTGTTATGGTAATTGGGTTCTGTTCAGGGAGGTGTCTGTGCTCCTCTCTTTGGGTGACCAGCCATTGTGCACTGCTGTTATGTGCAACCTCCTTCTCCCATCTGCCTCTCCAGTACCTTTCAGTTTCCAGTCTTGGTGGATCAGCTCTGTTGTTAGGACCCTGCCACTGAGCGTACACTTTCGCAGGTTGTGTTGCAAACAGCCTGTTTATTCGTCTGGCCTCATTCTCTTTCGTGTACCGCTTTAGGCGGCTGGACAAGGCTTGGAGCCTTTGTTTCGAGTGCTTCATATATGGTCATCTGGATGTACCTCTCAGGATCGGCCTTTTCATCACACCTCTCTGGACCTCAGTCAATTGACTCACATCTTTCCGAGCCGCCTTGATCTTAGCCTCCAACCGTCTTTTCCATGGTCGGTAATGTATCTCATGGCTTCCATGGTTGCTCTTATAGCCAAGCATCTCAAGGATCACTGATGCTGAAGCGTATATCAGTTCATTTCCGTGATCGTTACGGTAAGGATCGCCCTCAGTGCTGAATTCACACTTTCCAAGAGACTTTCAGGTGGTACTTCACATAGCCGTTGTAATCGGATTCTAGGTTTCCCAGCTTTCATTCTTGCCATGATCTTAGCTTTCAGGTCAGTTGCTGCCTCGCTCAGCATTTCATTCATTGGGGCTGGCCTCCCAATCTCATCATCTGCATTCACTCTGGTATGAACTCCTCCTCTGATCTGGCAGCCTGGGGCCCCTCACCATGGAACCTGCGTTGTACCTCATCAATCTCAAGTTGTGACAGCAGTTGCCGTTTGTGGATGTTGGAACACTGAGTTACGAGTTGTTTCGTGGCCACCCGTGACTGTGGGTTTCGAAGTAACCATTTAGCCCACATTCTCTCCATGTAACCTCTCTGACTAGGCTTGCTTGAGTAGTAGCATTCCAACAGAGCCATGTTATTGCATCTTGCCCATCTCTGCTCCATTTTTCATCAAGGTGCTCTGGTTCCCCAGCACCTGACGCAGACCTTGTTTGGCCGGGCGACGTCTGAGCTGGCATGTCATTCATTTTATTGTCTCTCATCATTGTATGAGGTACGCATTAGCGTGAAGGCTCTTGCCCAAGGACCCACACTGGATGGTGTTATGTGCTCATTTTTTGCCCCAAGTGGGGAGCGGAGGGACGGGCGCTGGGGGGGGGACCATCGTGGTGGGGCGGGCCCCTACGCGGGATGTGCCACCGGACCGTGGCTGAGGTGGCTGATCTCAAGAAGTCCTATCGGTGGATGGAGGGGACTGGCCTGGGGGACAGCGCAGGGGCGCTCATCCTGGCTGCTCAGGAGCGGGCCTTGGGCGCCGGAGCCGTCAAGGCCCGGATGTGCCGCGCCGGACAGGACCCGGGGTGTGGGTTGTGCGGGGAGGCGCCTGGGACGATCCGGCACGTGGCTGCGGGGTGTGGGATGCTGGCAGGGGGGGCCTGCGTGGAGCGCCATGGCCAGGTGGCTGGCGTGGTCTGCCGAGGCATCTGTGCGGAGTGTGGACTGGGGGCCCCGGGGTCGGAGTGGGGGGCACCTCCGAGGGTGGTGGAGGGTGGCGGAGCGGGGATCCTGTGGGACTTCCGGATCCAGACTGGCGGGATGGTGGTGGCGAGCCAGCCAGATGTCGTGGTCGTGGATGGGGGGCGGAGGAGGGCCGTTGTGGTGGATGTGGCGGTCCCAGGTGGTGGAGGCATCGGGAGGGGGGAGCATGGGGGGCTCGGGGGGTACCAGGGGCTCGGGGAAGGGCTGGGGAGGGCCTGGGGGGTGGGGGTGGCGGTCGTGCCTGTGGTGGTCGGGGCGCTCGGGGCAGTGACCCCCGGACTGGATGGGTGGTTGCGACAGATCCCGGGACCAGCGTCGGACATCTCGGTCCGGAGGTGTGCGGTGCTGGGAGCGGCGGGGGTACTGCGCGGGGCCCTCGGGCTTCCTGGCCTCTGGTGGAGGACCCGAGCTGAATGAGGGACGGACACCACCCGAGGACACCTCCTATTGGCTCCATGATAAGAGCTCCACCCAGCAAAGAATTAACCCTTTAAAACCTGATTCTGAGCTTTCACAATTATTTACCGCCATTTGCGTAATATCTACAGTATACAGAAGGAATCAAGCAATTTTTACCAATGTATCTGTAGGTGATGTTTATTTATTATGTACACAGAGATAAAGAGTAATGGCACAGCTCTGCAGTATCTTTCCACTTTTATATATGTATGCTATACTAAATAAAATGAATAGGGCACCATATAATGCAACAGTTATGCAACTCCCTATTTAATGATGTAAATTTTCAGTTGTTGCTAAATCAGTTAGGATGTTATAATTTGTGGTGTAGATGTGAATTTAGGAGAGCAGGACAATATATCGCATTGCAATTGGAGCAGCAGCTTGGTTGATGATGTCCCCAAACCGGCTCATCTATTATATTTGTCGTGCAATACAATGAAAATGAGCACAATTGCAAAACATAGGCTTCTTATATTTTAAAATAAAATAATCACATGTTGACCGTTCTGGGGTTTCTACAATCATGAATGGAGGCATTATTTACAGCAGGTTGATGTTGTTGTTGTTGTTGTCGACCCCACCCGTGCCCCGACATTGGGGGACCGGGCCCTCACTCCGTCTCCCGGATCCCCAGACCCCCCTCCGCCGCCCAGCGGGCGAGCAGGGCCGCCACTCCGCTTGGGTTTCGCCAGAGGTCCTCCGGAGTCAGTGTGGTGGGTATGTTTGTGCAGGTGAACAGGTGTTGTGTGTCGTGCACTTGCGTGCCGCATAGCGCACAGAGTGGTGTTGGGTGTGTGTCCGGTGTAATGTTGTGTAGGTAGGAGTGGAGGGCTGGTGATTTGTTGGTTCGGAGTTGTGCTAGGAGTTGTCTGGTTCTGTGTGGTAGGTCTTGCTCTGATGGGTCTATTTCTGGTGCTGGTGCATGTATTACTTTGTTGTGTTGTCTGGTGTCCAAGTGTGTTTGTACAAAGTGGGTGTGTATGTCTTTCATGTTCTGTTTTATGGTGTCGTTGTTGGTGTCCTGTGGTGCTGTGTCTTTGTTGTGTGTGTGTAGTTGTTGTTGTGGAAGATTGTTTGTTTCTTTTGTCTGGGTGGTGGTGGTTGTTGAGTGAGTGGGTGTAGTGGGTGGGTTGGGTGTTGGGCTTTTTGTCTGATTTGCGATGCGTGTAGTTTTAGATGGGTGTTCAGTGGGAGAGTTTTTGTTTCCTCATGCAAGTGTTGTATGTTTGTGTCTTGTGTGCATCCTGTTGCTATTCTGAGTGCGGTGTTCTGTGTGGTCTGGAGTTTTGTCTTGTTTGTGTCCGATAGTGTTGGTGACCATATAGTGTTTGCGTATTCGAGGCGTGTGAGTGTGGTTGCTTTGTATGTGGTGAGTATAGTTTCTTTGGATTTTCCCCAGTGAGTGGTTGTTAAGGCTTTAAGTATTTTGTTTGATTGCTTGGCGCGGGTTAGAGTGTGTTGTGTGTGTTTTGAGAAGGTGAGTTTGGGGTCCCATGTTAATCCCAGTATTTTGCGTTCGCGGACTGTGGGTAGGGTGGTGTTATCTATTTGTAAAGTGAGTCTGTTGCTGTATTCTGCCGGATCCGGTGTGAACAGAGTGGTGGTGGTTTTGTCTGCGTTGAGTGTGAGTTGGTTCTGTTTTGTCCAGTTGTATATGTCGTGGAGATATTTTTGTACTTGTTGTTGTGCCTGTTGTGGTTTGACATGTGTGGATAGAATGGTGATGTCGTCTGCATATGTAACTGTGTGTACATTTGGAGGTGGTTGTGGTAAGTCTGCCATGTATATGTTGAATAGTGTTGGTGAAAGTACTCCCCCCTGTGGTACCCCCGTTTTCGTGTTTCTGTGTTCTGATGTTTCCCCCCGGTATTGAGTGTATTGTCTGCGTCCCCTTATGTAGTTGAAGATGTATTTGATGATGATGTTTGGGGTGTTAGTGTTGTTGAGTTTGTTTGTGAGTGTGTGTAGGTTTACCGTGTCAAAGGCTTTGGACATGTCTAGGGCTATGGCAACTGTTCGTTGTGGTGGTTTTTGTTGATTGAAACCTGTGGCTATGATGTTGTGTATGTGGTGTAGTGCTGTGGTTGTGGAGTGTTGTTTTCGGAAGCCGTGTTGGTGAGAGGGTAGTTGAGTGTTGTTGGTAATGAAGGGTAGTATTACCTTTTCCATTGTTTTGGCTATTGGGCTGAGTAGTGCTATTGGTCTGTAGGATGGGCCGAGTGCGTGGTTTTTGTTGGGTTTTGGTATTGGGATTATTTTTGCAGTCTTCCATATTGCGGGGATGGTGTTGGTGTTGAGTGATGTGTTGTAAGTGTGTGTGAGTAGTGTTATTGCTTTGGGGCCTAGGTGTTTCAGATGTCTGATGTTTATGTTGTCTGTGCCTGTGGAGTTGTTGCTTTTGGAGCGTTGTAGTGCTTGTTTGACTTGTTGTTCTGTGATGGTTATGGGCGTGGTGTTGAGTTTTCGTATTTTGCGTTGTAGTTGTCTGTATGTTCTGTTGGTTTTGTGTTGTATTATGTTGGTGAATTGTTTGTTGAATGCTCGTGCTTTCTGTTTGTTGGATATTGCCGTGTGTTGTCCGAACTGTATTGTGGTGTTTTCTGGAGCTTTTTGTTCTTTGTTAGATAGTCTTGTTACTGTGTTCCAGAGTATGTATTGTTTGTGTCTGTGGTTCCATGCATCCGTTAAGTGTTCTTTCCATAGCTCTTGTTTGTGTTTTTGGATTTGTTTGTCTATTTCTTTGTTTAGGTCTGTGATGCGTGGGTCTTGGTGGTTTTGTTGTCTGATGTCGTTTCTTTGGCTGATGAGTGTTCTGATGTGTTGTGGTAGGAGAAGTGATTTGCTTTTTATTTTTCCGTGGGGTATGTGGTGTTTGTCTGCTGTAAGTATGAGGTTTGTGAGCATGGTGTTGGCTGTGTGGATGTTGTCAGGTATGGTTATGTTCTCCAGTGCTGATTCTATTTCAGAGGTGTATCCTTCCCAGTCTGCTTTCCTGTAATTTGTGTAAGTTTGAAGGTGTTGTTGTAGGCGGAAAGGAGCACGCGTGTTGTGTGTGATTTTGATAGGAAGGTGGTCTGAACTGAGTGCGTGTATTGTGGTCCATGTTGTTCTGTTTGTGATGCTGTTGCTGGCTGTTGTGATGTCCGGTGATGTTGGTTGTTGGTTGATGTTTGTAGGTTTTCTGGTAGGTGTGTTTGCGTTTAGAGTGATTTGTTGGGAGTTCTGTAGTATGTCTGCAATGAGGGTGCCTCTGTGGTCGTCGTAGGGAGAGTGCCATTGTGTTGAGTGAGCGTTGATGTCTGCGGTTAGAATGGTGTTGTTCAGCGAGTTTATGTATTGGAAGGTGTTGGTGATGTCTGTATCTTCTGTGGCGTGGTCTGGTCGGGTGGTATCTCTGGGGGGTATATACATGTTGCATATGTGTAGTCTTTTGTGGTTGGTTATGTGAATCTTTACGGTTTGAATTTCTGTAGTGTTGGTGTTAATGTTGTTGGGGATGTTCATGGGAGTGAATGTGACTGATTTGTGAATGTATGTGAGCAGTCCTCCTCCTCCCTTGTGTTCTCTGTCTTTCCTAATGCTGGTGTAGTTGGTGAGACGAGGTGTGTTGTGTTGTTTTTCTAGTTTGGTTTCTTGTATGGTGATGATGTCTGCGTGCTGTTGTGAGGCGAGTTCTTCTAGTTCTGTTTTCTTGTTTTGGATGCCGTTGATGTTTATTTGTAGTATGGTCAGTGTGTGTTTGTTGTTTTTGTTGGTGGGTGTTGTTCTTTGTGGGTTGTTCGGGGGTTGTGGTGTTGGGGTGTTTGTTGTTTGCGTGTGTGTTCTGCATGTCCACGTGTTTGTGTATTGGCGGGTGGTGATGCCGGAGCAATGTCTGTGTATCCAGTGTGGGTGTGTTGAGTTGCATCTGAGTGAGGTTTGTCTGCGTGTGATGATTCTATTGCAGCTATTGCAGGTCCAGGTTTGGGGGGGTGGTCTTGTGTTTGTTGTATCTCTGTTGGAGTTGTCTGTCCGTGTTGCGTTTGAGGGTAGTGTTGGTGAGGCGAGTGTGTTGTTTTGGTCTGTTTGTGCTCTGCTGCCTGTTGGTGTCCTACGAGGTGTTGTTGTTCGTGGTGGTGTTTTGGGATGTAGTCTGCATTTCCATGTTATGTTGTATTGTCTAGTGTTTATGTTTGTGCAATGTTTGTGTACCCAGTGTGGTGTGTGGTGGTTGCATCTGAAGGATGTCTGTCTTCTTGTAATCTGTTGTGTGCAAATGTCGCATGTCCAGGTAGTTTGTTGTGTGTGTGTTTGTTGCGTGCGTGAGAGTGTCTGTGTGGGCCCCGGATTTGTCTCTATGTCCCCCGCCTGGAGCAAAAGGTCCGCCCGCCACCCTGCCAGGTTCAGGGGGCGGTTAGCCGAAAAAAAAAAAAAACGGCCGTAAGGGCACCCCGTTCGGGGTGCAGGGATTGGTTCCTTGATTTGTCCCCCCGTTCGGGGGGAACCCTCCAACTGCGAGTAAGCCAAGGAGTTTGGAGGTACAGCAGGTTGACAGCAGTGTGATCGAGCAGATTAGATAGAGTAGAATTTGAATGGGGCTTCACTGATTTATTTCATACAATTCATATCTAAAACACAGTTGAAAAATATTTGATTGTTAAAATATTTAAATACAAGAACTATATCAAGAAATTAACAAGACATAGTTTTTTTAGTTAGGAGAAAAGTCTAAAAACATATCACAAATGACAAACGTTGTGCCTCTCCTCCTCCTGTTCTTCAATGAAGCTGATCACCCTCCAGCTCCCGTTAGAAACATCGTGCTGCTGAAGGTGTGCCGGCAGAATGGTTGTGATACAGGAGGTGCTGTGGACTCTCCCAGAAACGAGGACCTAGTTTAGTTGTAGATCCAGTAAAACATAGTGCAAATGTGACATTATTTATAATGCACAGTTACAGTCTTGTGAATATTAAAAAATGTACTTCATGTAATGCAGGAAGCGAATATTTCAAACGAACTAAGGCAGCAAACAGTAAGAGCAAAATCGTGTTCCAAACATTAACTCTTTTTTTAAATGTCAATTAGCTTGTGAGTAATAAGACAAAATGTGACTGTCAGACAGAGAACTGTCAGAGCAAACGGCAGATTTTAGAAAGTCCTGCCGAAATAAATCTGCACCCGACTGCGACTGTCAGCGTTGAACTGCCGCCATTGCTGTCAAAGTCAGACACATCTCCAAAATTGTTGGAGCAAATTTTTAAGCAGGCTTCATCTTGATAAATTGACCACGTATTTGACATTTACACCATAACGTTACCGCCTAAAATAATCGTAAAACAAAATTTTGTGTAACAACAAGAGTAATATGTACCCCAAAAGCTTTCAAAGCGTCTGAAAGTTTTCTCCTCCGTTTTTGTTGGGGCTTGGCTCGAAATGCATCATGATTGGCCGCCCGAAGTCCACGTGTCTGTCGGACGTGCTCTCATTGGTCTACAATACCATCACGGATGAATAAATACTCAAAGGGCTTGCCAGGCAAGCCCTTTGAACCCTTTAAATACTCAATGGGCTTGCCTGGCAAGCCCTTTGAGTATTTATTCCATATTGCCCACTAGTTCACTAGTAAGGTCATTTTGACGCTTACTAGTGAACATGTAAGGCCATAAATGTGCCCACTAGTTCACTAGTAAGATCATTTTGAGGCTTACTAGTTGACATGTAAGCCACAAAACGCCCGCTAGTTCACTAGTAAGATAATTTTGAGGCTTCTAGTGAACATGTAAGCCACAGAACGCCCACTAGTTCACTAGTAAGATCATTTTGACGCTTACTAGTGAACATGTAAGCCACAAAACGCTCACTAGTTCACTAGTAAGGTCATTTTGACGCTTACTAGTGAACATGTAAGCCACAAAACGCTCACTGGTTCACTAGTAAGGTAATTTTGACGCTTACTAGTGAACATGTAAGCCACAAAACGCCCACTAGTTCCCTAGTAAGATCATTTTGACGCTTATTTATGAACATGTCAGCCACAAAACGCTCACTCGTTCACTAGTAAGATCATTTTGACGCTTACTAGTGAACATGTAAGCCACAAAACGCCCACTAGTTCACTAGTAAGGTCATTTTGACGCTTACTAGTGAACATGTAAGCCACAAAACGCCCACTAGTTCACTAGTAAGATCATTTTGACGCTTACTAGTGAACATGTAAGGCCATAAATGTGCCCACTAGTTCACTAGTAAGTTCATTTTGAGGCTTACTAGTTGACATGTAAGCCACACATCGCCTACTAGTTCACTAGTAAGATCATTTTGAGGCTTACTAGTGAACATGTAAGCCACAAAACGCCCAATAGTTCACTAGTAAGATCATTTTGACGCTTACTAGTGAACATGTAAGCCACAAAACGCTCACTAGTTTACTAGTAAGGTCATTTTGACGCTTACTAGTGAACATGTAAGCCACAAAACGCTCACTAGTTCACTAGTAAGGTCATTTTGACGCTTACTAGTGAACATGTAAGCCGCAAAACGCCCACTAGTTCACTAATAAGATTATTTTGACGCTTACTACTGAACATTTAAGGCCATAAATGTGCCCACTAGTTCACTGGTAAGATGATTTTGACGCTTACTAGTGAACATGTAAGGCCATAAATGTGCCCACTTGTAGTGCTAGTGACATTACACTGTACTTGCATTAAATGCAAATAAGGATGATTACGAAAACATGTAACGGTATCCTATTGGCTGTACGTTTCAAAATAGTGTCATCCCACCAGTCAGGGCTCATGATTTTGGAAATTCTGTGCCCACTTAGTTTTTTAAAACAACAATGGCGGACAGTGTCCTGAGACGTATTCGGCGAAGGTGCAGGGCAATAGAGAGTGCCTGTCATCAAGGGTCTGCCGGTGAAAGTGAAGCACGCGCGATAAACATTTCAATTGCTAATTTAAGAAGAGTTAGTGACCAGTTTAGCGCTGATACTATTCAAAGTTTGATTCAAAGTCCAATAGATCTCCGATCTGTCATCATTGCGGGACCCACTCCTAATGGTGGACGTGTTTGTTCCCATGTGGCACATCGTTTGCACACAGGTAAAATGGCTACCATTTTTTGTCATTGGTTTTTCGTATGTATTTTTATTCGAACTACACACGGGTTTTACTGACGACTTGCTGTGACTTACCTTCTATCACCCTGTCAAACGTCGTTTTATACCAGTGGTTTTCCTGCAAATCAGTAGACTATTAAGTAACGCGATGGCTGTACACTTTTAAGCAATAACTAGTGATCTTTTAGTTATTCAATTATAAGTTTGAATTATTTTTTTCTTGAGTAAAATGGTTAGAGAAAATAGCTGCTCGTGGTTTTGAAGCTGCATATACTTTTATGTACATCTGTGTCTATATGCCTGTACTGTATACAGTATATAAAAAACACGTAGTGATTCGTTTGCTTGAATTCCTTAATCCTTTTATTTCCATACTTTAGGTAGACGAGGAAGACCAGCACTTGACATTACAAGTGATCAAATTGAACTGCTCCCCACTCAGGGCTTTACAGTGAGAGCCATCACTGAGATGTTGTGTTGTTCCTCTTCATACCTGCATAAAAAAATGAAGTTTTTTCAGATTTCAGACAGAAATAGATTTACTCCCATTCATGATGTTGACCTGGAAGAGCATGTCAGAAGATTGCACAGCCAATTTCCCAGATCAGGCTCGGAAGCAAGTGTTCCTCTACATACTCTTGTCCCTTCATGTATATATCATTATATTCATTGTGAAAGTGTACTTTCTTTATTGTGTTGTTTTATGAACCTGTTGCAGATGATGAGGGCATACCTGCGTGCTGATGGTATTGTAGTACAAAGAAAAAGAGTTCGAGAAATCCTCAACCGTATTGAGCCAGCTGCTGCAGCCCAGAGATGGAGCCAGACTGTGGCTAGAAGAACATACTATGTGCCATTCCCCAATAGTTTATGGCACATAGATGGGCATATGCGTCTCATTCGGTAATAAGGGATCATCTTATATTTGTACTCGTGGGAGCATTAGAAAGCCATATTGTATGGACAGCACAGATTAAATTGAATTTTATCATTTGTATATCCAAGTTACACAAACTCCAAATTGCCTCCATGTAGTCTTAAGTGCACAGCAATACCTTCTCTACCGAGATGATATTTCAAACAAGATATGAAACTTGATTGTTTTCTTGTATTTAATCATTATTCTTTTCATGTTTGTTTTACAGGTGGGTGTTTGTGACACATGCCGGCATTGATGGGAATTCCAGGCTAATAACGTACCTTCAACTGGAGCACAGGCAACACAGCTTTGACAGTGTTGAAATATTTTGTCCAAGCCACCTGCCTGTATGGGTTACCCTCCAGAGTAAGATCCGACCATGGTGGTGAAAACACTGGTTGCTCTTTTAATGAACCTACTGCAGGGACAAGACACCAAAATTATTTCTAGCTCCAGCCAACACCCCCTCACAATTTACTCACACCTCCCATGGCCTGATTATCCACCAACAGGGGCCCTTTTTGGATTATCATTTTGGCATAGGAACTTTCCTTTCCTATCCTAACCGAGTGAGATGAGCCGGTAGCACCTGGAGCAAAGATCGTCTAAATTTTAATAATGCTTAGGAAAGGTTCTGACCATCCTTTACGAAAGGAAAGGAGATATATTATGCAGCAGGAATATTTAAAGGGGAAGTCTTTTTTTATGTTGTTGTTGTTGTTGTTGTTGTCGACCCCACCCGTGCCCCGACATTGGGGGACCGGGCCCTCACTCCGTCTCCCGGATCCCCAGACCCCCCTCCTCCGCCCAGCGGGCGAGCAGGGCCGCCACTCCGCTTGGGTTTCGCCAGAGGTCCTCCGGAGTCAGTGTGGTGGGTATGTTTGTGCAGGTGAACAGGTGTTGTGTGTCGTGCACTTGCGTGCCGCATAGCGCACAGAGTGGTGTTGGGTGTGTGTCCGGTGTAATGTTGTGTAGGTAGGAGTGGAGGGCTGGTGATTTGTTGGTTCGGAGTTGTGCTAGGAGTTGTCTGGTTCTGTGTGGTAGGTCTTGCTCTGATGGGTCTATTTCTGGTGCTGGTGCATGTATTACTTTGTTGTGTTGTCTGGTGTCCAAGTGTGTTTGTACAAAGTGGGTGTGTATGTCTTTCATGTTCTGTTTTATGGTGTCGTTGTTGGTGTCCTGTGGTGCTGTGTCTTTGTTGTGTGTGTAGTTGTTGTTGTGGAAGATTGTTTGTTTCTTTTGTCTGGGTGGTGGTGGTTGTTGAGTGAGTGGGTGTAGTGGGTGGGTTGGGTGTTGGGCTTTTTGTCTGATTTGCGATGCGTGTAGTTTTAGATGGGTGTTCAGTGGGAGAGTTTTTGTTTCCTCATGCAAGTGTTGTATGTTTGTGTCTTGTGTGCATCCTGTTGCTATTCTGAGTGCTGTGTTCTGTGTGGTCTGGAGTTTTGTCTTGTTTGTGTCCGATAGTGTTGGTGACCATATAGTGTTTGCGTATTCGAGGCGTGTGAGTGTGGTTGCTTTGTATTTGGTGAGTATAGTTTCTTTGGATTTTCCCCAGTGAGTGGTTGTTAAGGCTTTAAGTATTTTGTTTGATTGCTTGGCGCGGGTTAGAGTGTGTTGTGTGTGTTTTGAGAAGGTGAGTTTGGGGTCCCATGTTAATCCCAGTATTTTGGGTTCGCGGACTGTGGGTAGGGTGGTGTTATCTATTTGTAAAGTGAGTCTGTTGCTGTATTCTGCCGGATCCGGTGTGAACAGAGTGGTGGTGGTTTTGTCTGCGTTGAGTGTGAGTTGGTTCTGTTTTGTCCAGTTGTATATGTCGTGGAGATATTTTTGTACTTGTTGTTGTGCCTGTTGTGGTTTGACATGTGTGGATAGAATGGTGATGTCGTCTGCATATGTAACTGTGTGTACATTTGGAGGTGGTTGTGGTAAGTCTGCCATGTATATGTTGAATAGTGTTGGTGAAAGTACTCCCCCCTGTGGTACCCCCGTTTTCGTGTTTCTGTGTTCTGATGTTTCCCCCCGGTATTGAGTGTATTGTCTGCGTCCCCTTATGTAGTTGAAGATGTATTTGATGATGATGTTTTTTGGTGTTAGTGTTGTTGAGTTTGTTTGTGAGTGTGTGTAGGTTTACCGTGTCAAAGGCTTTGGACATGTCTAGGGCTATGGCAACTGTTCGTTGTGGTGGTTTTTGTTGATTGAAACCTGTGGCTATGATGTTGTGTATGTGGTGTAGTGCTGTGGTTGTGGAGTGTTGTTTTCGGAAGCCGTGTTGGTGAGAGGGTAGTTGAGTGTTGTTGATAATGAAGGGTAGTATTACCTTTTCCATTGTTTTGGCTATTGGGCTGAGTAGTGCTATTGGTCTGTAGGATGGGCCGAGTGCGTGGTTTTTGTTGGGTTTTGGTATTGGGATTATTTTTGCAGTCTTCCATATTGCGGGGATGGTGTTGGTGTTGAGTGATGTGTTGTAAGTGTGTGTGAGTAGTGTTATTGCTTTGGGGCCTAGGTGTTTCAGATGTCTGATGTTTATGTTGTCTGGGCCTGTGGAGTTGTTGTTTTTGGAGCGTTGTAGTGCTTGTTTGACTTGTTGTTCTGTGATGGTTATGGGCGTGGTGTTGAGTTTTCGTATTTTGCGTTGTAGTTGTCTGTATGTTCTGTTGGTTTTGTGTTGTATTATGTTGGTGAATTGTTTGTTGAATGCTCGTGCTTTCTGTTTGTTGGATATTGCCGTGTGTTGTCCGAACTGTATTGTGGTGTTTTCTGGTGCTTTTTGTTCTTTGTTAGATAGTCTTGTTACTGTGTTCCAGAGTATGTATTGTTTGTGTCTGTGGTTCCATGCATCCGTTAAGTGTTCTTTCCATAGCTCTTGTTTGTGTTTTTGGATTTGTTTGTCTATTTCTTTGTTTAGGTCTGTGATGCGTGGGTCTTGGTGGTTTTGTTGTCTGATGTCGTTTCTTTGGCTGATGAGTGTTCTGATGTGTTGTGGTAGGAGAAGTGATTTGCTTTTTATTTTTCCGTGGGGTATGTGGTGTTTGTCTGCTGTAAGTATGAGGTTTGTGAGCATGGTGTTGGCTGTGTGGATGTTGTCAGGTATGGTTATGTTCTCCAGTGCTGATTCTATTTCAGAGGTGTATCCTTCCCAGTCTGCTTTCCTGTAATTTGTGTAAGTTTGAAGGTGTTGTTGTAGGCGGAAAGGAGCACGCGTGTTGTGTGTGATTTTGATAGGAAGGTGGTCTGAACTGAGTGCGTGTATTGTGGTCCATGTTGTTCTGTTTGTGATGCTGTTGCTGGCTGTTGTGATGTCCGGTGATGTTGGTTGTTGGTTGATGTTTGTAGGTTTTCTGGTAGGTGTGTTTGCGTTTAGAGTGATTTGTTGGGAGTTCTGTAGTATGTCTGCAATGAGGGTGCCTCTGTGGTCGTCGTATGGAGAGTGCCATTGTGTTGAGTGAGCGTTGATGTCTGCGGTTAGAATGGTGTTGTTCAGCGAGTTTATGTATTGGAAGGTGTTGGTGATGTCTGTGTCTTCTGTGGCGTGGTCTGGTCGGGTGGTATCTCTGGGGGGTATATACATGTTGCATATGTGTAGTCTTTTGTGGTTGGTTATGTGAATCTTTACGGTTTGAATTTCTGTAGTGTTGGTGTTAATGTTGTTGGGGATGTTCATGGGAGTGAATGTGACTGATTTGTGAATGTATGTGAGCAGTCCTCCTCCTCCCTTGTGTTCTCTGTCTTTCCTAATGCTGGTGTAGTTGGTGAGACGAGGTGTGTTGTGTTGTTTTTCTAGTTTGGTTTCTTGTATGGTGATGATGTCTGCGTGCTGTTGTGAGGCGAGTTCTTCTAGTTCTGTTTTCTTGTTTTGGATGCCGTTGATGTTTATTTGTAGTATGGTCAGTGTGTGTTTGTTGTTTTTGTTGGTGGGTGTTGTTCTTTGTGGGTTGTTCGGGGGTTGTGGTGTTGGGGTGTTTGTTGTTTGCGTGTGTGTTCTGCATGTCCACGTGTTTGTGTATTGGCGGGTGGTGATGCCGGAGCAATGTCTGTGTATCCAGTGTGGGTGTGTTGAGTTGCATCTGAGTGAGGTTTGTCTGCGTGTGATGATTCTATTGCAGCTATTGCAGGTCCAGGTTTGGGGGGGTGGTCTTGTGTTTGTTGTATCTCTGTTGGAGTTGTCTGTCCGTGTTGCCTTTGAGGGTAGTGTTGGTGAGGCGAGTGTGTTGTTTTGGTCTGTTTGTGCTCTGCTGCCTGTTGGTGTCCTACGAGGTGTTGTTGTTCGTGGTGGTGTTTTGGGATGTAGTCTGCATTTCCATGTTATGTTGTATTGTCTAGTGTTTATGTTTGTGCAATGTTTGTGTACCCAGTGTGGTGTGTGGTGGTTGCATCTGAAGGATGTCTGTCTTCTTGTAATCTGTTGTGTGCAAATGTCGCATGTCCAGGTAGTTTGTTGTGTGTGTGTTTGTTGCGTGCGTGAGAGTGTCTGTGTGGGCCCCGGATTTGTCTCTATGTCCCCCGCCTGGAGCAAAAGGTCCGCCCGCCACCCTGCCAGGTTCAGGGGGCGGTTAGCCGAAAAAAAAAAAAACGGCCGTAAGGGCACCCCGTTCGGGGTGCAGGGATTGGTTCCTTGATTTGTCCCCCCGTTCGGGGGGAACCCTCCAACTGCGAGTAAGCCAAGGAGTTTGGAGGTACAGCGGGTTGACAGCAGTGTGATCGAGCAGATTAGATAGAGTAGAATTTGAATGGGGCTTCACTGATTTATTTCATACAATTCATATCTAAAACACAGTTGAAAAATATTTGATTGTTAAAATATTTAAATACAAGAACTATATCAAGAAATTAACAAAACATAGTTTTTTTAGTTAGGAGAAAAGTCTAAAAACATATCACAAATGACAAACGTTGTGCCTCTCCTCCTCCTGTTCTTCAATGAAGCTGATCACCCTCCAGCTCCCGTTAGAAACATCGTGCTGCTGAAGGTGTGCCGGCAGAATGGTTGTGATACAGGAGGTGCTGTGGACTCTCCCAGAAACGAGGACCTAGTTTAGTTGTAGATCCAGTAAAACATAGTGCAAATGTGACATTATTTATAATGCACAGTTACAGTCTTGTGAATATTAAAAAATGTACTTCATGTAATGCAGGAAGCGAATATTTCAAACGAACTAAGAGCAAACAGTAAGAGCAAAATCGTGTTCCAAACATTAACTCTTTTTTTAAATGTCAATTAGCTTGTGAGTAATAAGACAAAATGTGACTGTCAGACAGAGAACTGTCAGAGCAAACGGCAGATTTTAGAAAGTCCTGCCGAAATAAATCTGCACCCGACTGCGACTGTCAGCGTTGAACTGCCGCCATTGCTGTCAAAGTCAGACACATCTCCAAAATTGTTGGAGCAAATTTTTAAGCAGGCTTCATCTTGATAAATTGACCACGTATTTGACATTTACACCATAACGTTACCGCCTAAAATAATCGTAAAACAAAATTTTGTGTAACAACAAGAGTAATATGTACCCCAAAAGCTTTCAAAGCGTCTGAAAGTATCTACTGTATATCTATAAAAAAAATCCTCGTCTCACCCCTCAGGTGGTGTCCATCCCTCATTCAGCTGGGGTCCTCTACCAGAGGCCAGGAAGCTTGAGGGTTCTGCGCAGTATCCTTGCCGTTCCCAGCACTGCACATTTCTGGACTGAGATGTCCGATGTTGTTCCCGGGATCTGTTGCAACCACTCATCATCTAGTTTGGGGGTCACTGCCCCGAGTGCTCCGACCACCACAGGCACGACTGTCCCCTTTACCTTCCAGGCTCTCTCCAGCTCCTCTCTGAGCCCTTGGGATTTCTCGAGTTTCTCGTGTTCCTTCTTTCTGATGTTTCCAGCACTTGGGACCGCTACATCCACTACAACGGCTTTCCTCTGCCCTTTATCTATCATCAGGATATCTGGTTGGTTCGCCATTACCATCTTGTCAGTCTGGATCTGGAAGTCCCATAGGATCTTCGCTCTGTCATTCTCCACCACCTTCGGAGGTGTTTCCCATTTTGACCTTGGGGTTTCCAGTCCGTACTCCGCACAGATGTTTCGGTAGACTATGCCAGCCACCTGGTTATGGCGTTCCATATAGGCTTTCCCTGCCAGCACCTTACACCCTGCAGTTATGTGTTAGATCGTCTCAGGTGCCTCTTTGCACAACCTACACCTTGGGTCTTGTCTGGTGTGGTATATCTGGGCCTCAATGGCTCTAGTGCTCAGGGCCTGCTCCTGAGCAGCCAGGATGAGTGCCTCTGTACTGTCCTTCAGGCCAGCCCTCTCTAGCCACTGATGGGAATTCTTGAGATCGGCCACTTCAGTTATGGTCCGGTGGTACATCCCGTGTAGGGGCTTGTCCTCCGATGATGGTCCCTCTTCCAGCGCCTCATCCTCTGTTGCCCATTGTCTGAGACATTCTCCGAGTACGTCATCCGTTGGAGCCTTCTCCTTGATGTATTATAAATCAGCATGTATTGTATTGTATTGTATTGTATTCATGGAGCTTGGATGTTTCATCCTGGACAGTGGCTCTCACACTCACTAGTCCCCAGCCGCTTTCCTTGTTGCCAGTTCAAGGTTGCCATTGGCTTGTGGTACACCGAGGTACTTGTAGCTGTCCTCAATGTCTGCTATTGTTCCTTCGGGGAGTGAGACCCCTTCAGTCCGGACTACCGTTCCTCTCTTAGTCACCATCCGACTATCACATCCCGATGTCGCTGCTGTAGATCCTGGTTGTGTGGATCAGGGAGTCTATGTCCCTTTCACTCTTAGCATACAGCTTTATGTCATCCATGTAGAGGAGGTGACTGATCGTAGCTTCATTTCTGAGGCTGTATCCATAGCCTGTCTTGGTGATTACTTGGCTTAGGGAGTTCAGTCCTATGCAGAACAGCAATGGGGAGAGTGCATCACCTTGATATATGCCACATTTGATGGACACTTGGGTAAGTGGCTTGCCATTGGCTTCAAGTGTGGTTTTCCACATCCTCATCAAGTTCGCAACGAAGGCTCTTAGGGTCCTGTTCACCTTATACACATCCAAGCATTCAGTGATCCATGTATGTGGCATCGAGTCATAGGCTTTCTTTTAATGAATCCAGGCTGTGCACAGGTTGGTACATCGGGACCTGCAGTCTTGTGCGACTGTTCTGTCAACCAGGAGCTGATGTTTGGCTCCCCTGGTATCTCTACCAATGCCCTTCCGTGCTTCGCTCATGTATTGATCCATGTGTGCACTTATCTTAGCCGCAACATGAGCGTCCAAAATTGTGGAGGGACAGGTTATTGGCCGATAGTTGGATGCGACTGCACCCTTTGAGGGATCTTTCATGATAAGGATCGTTCGCCCTTCGGTTAGCCATCCTGGGTGAGTCCCATCCCTAGGCAGCTGGTTCATTTGTGCTGCTGGGCGCTCATGGAGTGCTGTGAGTCTCTTTAGCCAGTAAGTGTGGACCATGTCCGGGCCTGGTGCTGTCCAGTTCTTCATATTTGAGACTATTTCCTTTATGTCTGCCACTGTTATGGTAATTGGGTTCTGTTCAGGGAGGTGTCTGTGCTCCTCTCTTTGGGTGACCAGCCATTGTGCACTGCTGTTATGTGCAACCTCCTTCTCCCATCTGCCTCTCCAGTACCTTTCAGTTTCCAGTCTTGGTGGATCAGCTCTGTTGTTAGGACCCTGCCACTGAGCGTACACTTTCGCAGGTTGTGTTGCAAACAGCCTGTTTATTCGTCTGGCCTCATTCTCTTTCGTGTACCGCTTTAGGCGGCTGGACAAGGCTTGGAGCCTTTGTTTCGAGTGCTTCATATATGGTCATCTGGATGTACCTCTCAGGATCGGCCTTTTCATCACACCTCTCTGGACCTCAGTCAATTGACTCACATCTTTCCGAGCCGCCTTGATCTTAGCCTCCAACCGTCTTTTCCATGGTCGGTAATGTATCTCATGGCTTCCATGGTTGCTCTTATAGCCAAGCATCTCAAGGATCACTGATGCTGAAGCGTATATCAGTTCATTTCCGTGATCGTTACGGTAAGGATCGCCCTCAGTGCTGAATTCACACTTTCCAAGAGACTTTCAGGTGGTACTTCACATAGCCGTTGTAATCGGATTCTAGGTTTCCCAGCTTTCATTCTTGCCATGATCTTAGCTTTCAGGTCAGTTGCTGCCTCGCTCAGCATTTCATTCATTGGGGCTGGCCTCCCAATCTCATCATCTGCATTCACTCTGGTATGAACTCCTCCTCTGATCTGGCAGCCTGGGGCCCCTCACCATGGAACCTGCGTTGTACCTCATCAATCTCAAGTTGTGACAGCAGTTGCCGTTTGTGGATGTTGGAACACTGAGTTACGAGTTGTTTCGTGGCCACCCGTGACTGTGGGTTTCGAAGTAACCATTTAGCCGACATTCTCTCCATGTAACCTCTCTGACTAGGCTTGCTTGAGTAGTAGCATTCCAACAGAGCCATGTTATTGCATCTTGCCCATCTCTGCTCCATTTTTCATCAAGGTGCTCTGGTTCCCCAGCACCTGACGCAGACCTTGTTTGGCCGGGCGACGTCTGAGCTGGCATGTCATTCATTTTATTGTCTCTCATCATTGTATGAGGTACGCATTAGCGTGAAGGCTCTTGCCCAAGGACCCACACTGGATGGTGTTATGTGCTCATTTTTTGCCCCAAGTGGGGAGCGGAGGGACGGGCGCTGGGGGGGGGACCATCGTGGTGGGGCGGGCCACTACGCGGGATGTGCCACCGGACCGTGGCTGAGGTGGCTGATCTCAAGAAGTCCTATCGGTGGATGGAGGGGACTGGCCTGGGGGACAGCGCAGGGGCGCTCATCCTGGCTGCTCAGGAGCGGGCCTTGGGCGCCGGAGCCGTCAAGGCCCGGATGTGCCGCGCCGGACAGGACCCGGGGTGTGGGTTGTGCGGGGAGGCGCCTGGGACGATCCGGCACGTGGCTGCGGGGTGTGGGATGCTGGCAGGGGGGGCCTGCGTGGAGCGCCATGGCCAGGTGGCTGGCGTGGTCTGCCGAGGCATCTGTGCGGAGTGTGGACTGGGGGCCCCGGGGTCGGAGTGGGGGGCACCTCCGAGGGTGGTGGAGGGTGGCGGAGCGGGGATCCTGTGGGACTTCCGGATCCAGACTGGCGGGATGGTGGTGGCGAGCCAGCCAGATGTCGTGGTCGTGGATGGGGGGCGGAGGAGGGCCGTTGTGGTGGATGTGGCGGTCCCAGGTGGTGGAGGCATCGGGAGGGGGGAGCATGGGGGGCTCGGGGGGTACCAGGGGCTCGGGGAGGGGCTGGGGAGGGCCTGGGGGGTGGGGGTGGCGGTCGTGCCTGTGGTGGTCGGGGCGCTCGGGGCAGTGACCCCCGGACTGGATGGGTGGTTGCGACAGATCCCGGGACCAGCGTCGGACATCTCGGTCCGGAGGTGTGCGGTGCTGGGAGCGGCGGGGGTACTGCGCGGGGCCCTCGGGCTTCCTGGCCTCTGGTGGAGGACCCGAGCTGAATGAGGGACGGACACCACCCGAGGACACCTCCTATTGGCTCCATGATAAGAGCTCCACCCAGCAAAGAATTAACCCTTTAAAACCTGATTCTGAGCTTTCACAATTATTTACCGCCATTTGCGTAATATCTACAGTATACAGAAGGAATCAAGCAATTTTTACCAATGTATCTGTAGGTGATGTTTATTTATTATGTACACAGAGATAAAGAGTAATGGCACAGCTCTGCAGTATCTTTCCACTTTTATATATGTATGCTATACTAAATAAAATGAATAGGGCACCATATAATGCAACAGTTATGCAACTCCCTAAATAATGATGTGAATTTTCAGTTGTTGCTAAATCAGTTAGGATGTTATAATTTGTGGTGTAGATGTGAATTTAGGAGAGCAGGACAATATATCGCATTGCAATTGGAGCAGCAGCTTGGTTGATGATGTCCCCAAACCGGCTCATCTATTATATTTGTCGTGCAATACAATGAAAATGAGCACAATTGCAAAACATAGGCTTCTTATATTTTAAAATAAAATAATCACATGTTGACCGTTCTGGGGTTTCTACAATCATGAATGGAGGCATTATTTACAGCAGGTTGATGTTGTTGTTGTTGTTGTCGACCCCACCTGTGCCCCGACATTGGGGGACCGGGCCCTCACTCCGTCTCCCGGATCCCCAGACCCCCCTCCGCCGCCCAGCGGGCGAGCAGGGCCGCCACTCCGCTTGGGTTTCGCCAGAGGTCCTCCGGAGTCAGTGTGGTGGGTATGTTTGTGCAGGTGAACAGGTGTTGTGTGTCGTGCACTTGCGTGCCGCAATGCGCACAGAGTGGTGTTGGGTGTGTGTCCGGTGTAATGTTGTGTAGGTAGGAGTGGAGGGCTGGTGATTTGTTGGTTCGGAGTTGTGCTAGGAGTTGTCTGGTTCTGTGTGGTAGGTCTTGCTCTGATGGGTCTATTTCTGGTGCTGGTGCATGTATTACTTTGTTGTGTTGTCTGGTGTCCAAGTGTGTTTGTACAAAGTGGGTGTGTATGTCTTTCATGTTCTGTTTTATGGTGTCGTTGTTGGTGTCCTGTGGTGCTGTGTCTTTGTTGTGTGTGTAGTTGTTGTTGTGGAAGATTGTTTGTTTCTTTTGTCTGGGTGGTGGTGGTTGTTGAGTGAGTGGGTGTAGTGGGTGGGTTGGGTGTTGGGCTTTTTGTCTGATTTGCGATGCGTGTAGTTTTAGATGGGTGTTCAGTGGGAGAGTTTTTGTTTCCTCATGCAAGTGTTGTATGTTTGTGTCTTGTGTGCATCCTGTTGCTATTCTGAGTGCGGTGTTCTGTGTGGTCTGGAGTTTTGTCTTGTTTGTGTCCGATAGTGTTGGTGACCATATAGTGTTTGCGTATTCGAGGCGTGTGAGTGTGGTTGCTTTGTATGTGGTGAGTATAGTTTCTTTGGATTTTCCCCAGTGAGTGGTTGTTAAGGCTTTAAGTATTTTGTTTGATTGCTTGGCGCGGGTTAGAGTGTGTTGTGTGTGTTTTGAGAAGGTGAGTTTGGGGTCCCATGTTAATCCCAGTATTTTGCGTTCGCGGACTGTGGGTAGGGTGGTGTTATCTATTTGTAAAGTGAGTCTGTTGCTGTATTCTGCCGGATCCGGTGTGAATTTTATTACCTTTTCCATTGTTTTGGCTATTGGGCTGAGTAGTGCTATTGGTCTGTAGGATGGGCCGAGTGCGTGGTTTTTGTTGGGTTTTGGTATTGGGATTATTTTTGCAGTCTTCCATATTGCGGGGATGGTGTTGGTGTTGAGTGATGTGTTGTAAGTGTGTGTGAGTAGTGTTATTGCTTTGGGGCCTAGGTGTTTCAGATGTCTGATGTTTATGTTGTCTGGGCCTGTGGAGTTGTTGCTTTTGGAGCGTTGTAGTGCTTGTTTGACTTGTTGTTCTGTGATGGTTATGGGCGTGGTGTTGAGTTTTCGTATTTTGCGTTGTAGTTGTCTGTATGTTCTGTTGGTTTTGTGTTGTATTATGTTGGTGAATTGTTTGTTGAATGCTCGTGCTTTCTGTTTGTTGGATATTGCCGTGTGTTGTCCGAACTGTATTGTGGTGTTTTCTGGTGCTTTTTGTTCTTTGTTAGATAGTCTTGTTACTGTGTTCCAGAGTATGTATTGTTTGTGTCTGTGGTTCCATGCATCCGTTAAGTGTTCTTTCCATAGCTCTTGTTTGTGTTTTTGGATTTGTTTGTCTATTTCTTTGTTTAGCTCTGTGATGCGTGGGTCTTGGTGGTTTTGTTGTCTGATGTCGTTTCTTTGGCTGATGAGTGTTCTGATGTGTTGTGGTAGGAGAAGTGATTTGCTTTTTATTTTTCCGTGGGGTATGTGGTGTTTGTCTGCTGTAAGTATGAGGTTTGTGAGCATGGTGTTGGCTGTGTGGATGTTGTCAGGTATGGTTATGTTCTCCAGTGCTGATTCTATTTCAGAGGTGTATCCTTCCCAGTCTGCTTTCCTGTAATTTGTGTAAGTTTGAAGGTGTTGTTGTAGGCGGAAAGGAGCACGCGTGTTGTGTGTGATTTTGATAGGAAGGTGGTCTGAACTGAGTGCGTGTATTGTGGTCCATGTTGTTCTGTTTGTGATGCTGTTGCTGGCTGTTGTGATGTCCGGTGATGTTGGTTGTTGGTTGATGTTTGTAGGTTTTCTGGTAGGTGTGTTTGCGTTTAGAGTGATTTGTTGGGAGTTCTGTAGTATGTCTGCAATGAGGGTGCCTCTGTGGTCGTCGTAGGGAGAGTGCCATTGTGTTGAGTGAGCGTTGATGTCTGCGGTTAGAATGGTGTTGTTCAGCGAGTTTATGTATTGGAAGGTGTTGGTGATGTCTGTATCTTCTGTGGCGTGGTCTGGTCGGGTGGTATCTCTGGGGGGTATATACATGTTGCATATGTGTAGTCTTTTGTGGTTGGTTATGTGAATCTTTACGGTTTGAATTTCTGTAGTGTTGGTGTTAATGTTGTTGGGGATGTTCATGGGAGTGAATGTGACTGATTTGTGAATGTATGTGAGCAGTCCTCCTCCTCCCTTGTGTTCTCTGTCTTTCCTAATGCTGGTGTAGTTGGTGAGACGAGGTGTGTTGTGTTGTTTTTCTAGTTTGGTTTCTTGTATGGTGATGATGTCTGCGTGCTGTTGTGAGGCGAGTTCTTCTAGTTCTGTTTTCTTGTTTTGGATGCCGTTGATGTTTATTTGTAGTATGGTCAGTGTGTGTTTGTTGTTTTTGTTGGTGGGTGTTGTTCTTTGTGGGTTGTTCGGGGGTTGTGGTGTTGGGGTGTTTGTTGTTTGCGTGTGTGTTCTGCATGTCCACGTGTTTGTGTATTGGCGGGTGGTGATGCCGGAGCAATGTCTGTGTATCCAGTGTGGGTGTGTTGAGTTGCATCTGAGTGAGGTTTGTCTGCGTGTGATGATTCTATTGCAGCTATTGCAGGTCCAGGTTTGGGGGGGTGGTCTTGTGTTTGTTGTATCTCTGTTGGAGTTGTCTGTCCGTGTTGCTTTTGAGGGTAGTGTTGGTGAGGCGAGTGTGTTGTTTTGGTCTGTTTGTGCTCTGCTGCCTGTTGGTGTCCTACGAGGTGTTGTTGTTCGTGGTGGTGTTTTGGGATGTAGTCTGCATTTCCATGTTATGTTGTATTGTCTAGTGTTTATGTTTGTGCAATGTTTGTGTACCCAGTGTGGTGTGTGGTGGTTGCATCTGAAGGATGTCTGTCTTCTTGTAATCTGTTGTGTGCAAATGTCGCATGTCCAGGTAGTTTGTTGTGTGTGTGTTTGTTGCGTGCGTGAGAGTGTCTGTGTGGGCCCCGGATTTGTCTCTATGTCCCCCGCCTGGAGCAAAAGGTCCGCCCGCCACCCTGCCAGGTTCAGGGGGCGGTTAGCCGAAAAAAAAAAACGGCCGTAAGGGCACCCCGTTCGGGGTGCAGGGATTGGTTCCTTGATTTGTCCCCCCGTTCGGGGGGAACCCTCCAACTGCGAGTAAGCCAAGGAGTTTGGAGGTACAGCAGGTTGACAGCAGTGTGATCGAGCAGATTAGATAGAGTAGAATTTGAATGGGGCTTCACTGATTTATTTCATACAATTCATATCTAAAACACAGTTGAAAAATATTTGATTGTTAAAATATTTAAATACAAGAACTATATCAAGAAATTAACAAGACATAGTTTTTTTAGTTAGGAGAAAAGTCTAAAAACATATCACAAATGACAAACGTTGTGCCTCTCCTCCTCCTGTTCTTCAATGAAGCTGATCACCCTCCAGCTCCCGTTAGAAACATCGTGCTGCTGAAGGTGTGCCGGCAGAATGGTTGTGATACAGGAGGTGCTGTGGACTCTCCCAGAAACGAGGACCTAGTTTAGTTGTAGATCCAGTAAAACATAGTGCAAATGTGACATTATTTATAATGCACAGTTACAGTCTTGTGAATATTAAAAAATGTACTTCATGTAATGCAGGAAGCGAATATTTCAAACGAACTAAGGCAGCAAACAGTAAGAGCAAAATCGTGTTCCAAACATTAACTCTTTTTTTAAATGTCAATTAGCTTGTGAGTAATAAGACAAAATGTGACTGTCAGACAGAGAACTGTCAGAGCAAACGGCAGATTTTAGAAAGTCCTGCCGAAATAAATCTGCACCCGACTGCGACTGTCAGCGTTGAACTGCCGCCATTGCTGTCAAAGTCAGACACATCTCCAAAATTGTTGGAGCAAATTTTTAAGCAGGCTTCATCTTGATAAATTGACCACGTATTTGACATTTACACCATAACGTTACCGCCTAAAATAATCGTAAAACAAAATTTTGTGTAACAACAAGAGTAATATGTACCCCAAAAGCTTTCAAAGCGTCTGAAAGTTTTCTCCTCCGTTTTTGTTGGGGCTTGGCTCGAAATGCATCATGATTGGCCGCCCGAAGTCCACGTGTCTGTCGGACGTGCTCTCATTGGTCTACAATACCATCACGGATGAATAAATACTCAAAGGGCTTGCCAGGCAAGCCCTTTGAACCCTTTAAATACTCAATGGGCTTGCCTGGCAAGCCCTTTGAGTATTTATTCCATATTGCCCACTAGTTCACTAGTAAGGTCATTTTGACGCTTACTAGTGAACATGTAAGGCCATAAATGTGCCCACTAGTTCACTAGTAAGATCATTTTGAGGCTTACTAGTTGACATGTAAGCCACAAAACGCCCGCTAGTTCACTAGTAAGATAATTTTGAGGCTTCTAGTGAACATGTAAGCCACAGAACGCCCACTAGTTCACTAGTAAGATCATTTTGACGCTTACTAGTGAACATGTAAGCCACAAAACGCTCACTAGTTCACTAGTAAGGTCATTTTGACGCTTACTAGTGAACATGTAAGCCACAAAACGCTCACTGGTTCACTAGTAAGGTAATTTTGACGCTTACTAGTGAACATGTAAGCCACAAAACGCCCACTAGTTCCCTAGTAAGATCATTTTGACGCTTATTTATGAACATGTCAGCCACAAAACGCTCACTCGTTCACTAGTAAGATCATTTTGACGCTTACTAGTGAACATGTAAGCCACAAAACGCCCACTAGTTCACTAGTAAGGTCATTTTGACGCTTACTAGTGAACATGTAAGCCACAAAACGCCCACTAGTTCACTAGTAAGATCATTTTGACGCTTACTAGTGAACATGTAAGGCCATAAATGTGCCCACTAGTTCACTAGTAAGTTCATTTTGAGGCTTACTAGTTGACATGTAAGCCACACATCGCCTACTAGTTCACTAGTAAGATCATTTTGAGGCTTACTAGTGAACATGTAAGCCACAAAACGCCCAATAGTTCACTAGTAAGATCATTTTGACGCTTACTAGTGAACATGTAAGCCACAAAACGCTCACTAGTTTACTAGTAATGTCATTTTGACGCTTACTAGTGAACATGTAAGCCACAAAACGCTCACTAGTTCACTAGTAAGGTCATTTTGACGCTTACTAGTGAACATGTAAGCCGCAAAACGCCCACTAGTTCACTAATAAGATTATTTTGACGCTTACTACTGAACATTTAAGGCCATAAATGTGCCCACTAGTTCACTGGTAAGATGATTTTGACGCTTACTAGTGAACATGTAAGGCCATAAATGTGCCCACTTGTAGTGCTAGTGACATTACACTGTACTTGCATTAAATGCAAATAAGGATGATTACGAAAACATGTAACGGTATCCTATTGGCTGTACGTTTCAAAATAGTGTCATCCCACCAGTCAGGGCTCATGATTTTGGAAATTCTGTGCCCACTTAGTTTTTTAAAACAACAATGGCGGACAGTGTCCTGAGACGTATTCGGCGAAGGTGCAGGGCAATAGAGAGTGCCTGTCATCAAGGGTCTGCCGGTGAAAGTGAAGCACGCGCGATAAACATTTCAATTGCTAATTTAAGAAGAGTTAGTGACCAGTTTAGCGCTGATACTATTCAAAGTTTGATTCAAAGTCCAATAGATCTCCGATCTGTCATCATTGCGGGACCCACTCCTAATGGTGGACGTGTTTGTTCCCATGTGGCACATCGTTTGCACACAGGTAAAATGGCTACCATTTTTTGTCATTGGTTTTTCGTATGTATTTTTATTCGAACTACACACGGGTTTTACTGACGACTTGCTGTGACTTACCTTCTATCACCCTGTCAAACGTCGTTTTATACCAGTGGTTTTCCTGCAAATCAGTAGACTATTAAGTAACGCGATGGCTGTACACTTTTAAGCAATAACTAGTGATCTTTTAGTTATTCAATTATAAGTTTGAATTATTTTTTTCTTGAGTAAAATGGTTAGAGAAAATAGCTGCTCGTGGTTTTGAAGCTGCATATACTTTTATGTACATCTGTGTCTATATGCCTGTACTGTATACAGTATATAAAAAACACGTAGTGATTCGTTTGCTTGAATTCCTTAATCCTTTTATTTCCATACTTTAGGTAGACGAGGAAGACCAGCACTTGACATTACAAGTGATCAAATTGAACTGCTCCCCACTCAGGGCTTTACAGTGAGAGCCATCACTGAGATGTTGTGTTGTTCCTCTTCATACCTGCATAAAAAAATGAAGTTTTTTCAGATTTCAGCCAGAAATAGATTTACTCCCATTCATGATGTTGACCTGGAAGAGCATGTCAGAAGATTGCACAGCCAATTTCCCAGATCAGGCTCGGAAGCAAGTGTTCCGCTACATACTCTTGTCCCTTCATGTATATATCATTATATTCATTGTGAAAGTGTACTTTCTTTATTGTGTTGTTTTATGAACCTGTTGCAGATGATGAGGGCATACCTGCGTGCTGATGGTATTGTAGTACAAAGAAAAAGAGTTCGAGAAATCCTCAACCGTATTGAGCCAGCTGCTGCAGCCCAGAGATGGAGCCAGACTGTGGCTAGAAGAACATACTATGTGCCATTCCCCAATAGTTTATGGCACATAGATGGGCATATGCGTCTCATTCGGTAATAAGGGATCATCTTATATTTGTACTCGTGGGAGCATTAGAAAGCCATATTGTATGGACAGCACAGATTAAATTGAATTTTATCATTTGTATATCCAAGTTACACAAACTCCAAATTGCCTCCATGTAGTCTTAAGTGCACAGCAATACCTTCTCTACCGAGATGATATTTCAAACAAGATATGAAACTTGATTGTTTTCTTGTATTTAATCATTATTCTTTTCATGTTTGTTTTACAGGTGGGTGTTTGTGACACATGCCGGCATTGATGGGAATTCCAGGCTAATAACGTACCTTCAACTGGAGCACAGACAACACAGCTTTGACAGTGTTGAAATATTTTGTCCAAGCCACCTGCCTGTATGGGTTACCCTCCAGAGTAAGATCCGACCATGGTGGTGAAAACACTGGTTGCTCTTTTAATGAACCTACTGCAGGGACAAGACACCAAAATTATTTCTAGCTCCAGCCAACACCCCCTCACAATTTACTCACACCTCCCATGGCCTGATTATCCACCAACAGGGGCCCTTTTTGGATTATCATTTTGGCATAGGAACTTTCCTTTCCTATCCTAACCGAGTGAGATGAGCCGGTAGCACCTGGAGCAAAGATCTTCTAAATTTTAATAATGCTTAGGAAAGGTTCTGACCATCCTTTACGAAAGGAAAGGAGATATATTATGCAGCAGGAATATTTAAAGGGGAAGTCTTTTTTTATGTTGTTGTTGTTGTTGTTGTTGTCGACCCCACCCGTGCCCCGACATTGGGGGACCGGGCCCTCACTCCGTCTCCCGGATCCCCAGACCCCCCTCCTCCGCCCAGCGGGCGAGCAGGGCCGCCACTCCGCTTGGGTTTCGCCAGAGGTCCTCCGGAGTCAGTGTGGTGGGTATGTTTGTGCAGGTGAACAGGTGTTGTGTGTCGTGCACTTGCGTGCCGCATAGCCCACAGAGTGGTGTTGGGTGTGTGTCCGGTGTAATGTTGTGTAGGTAGGAGTGGAGGGCTGGTGATTTGTTGGTTCGGAGTTGTGCTAGGAGTTGTCTGGTTCTGTGTGGTAGGTCTTGCTCTGATGGGTCTATTTCTGGTGCTGGTGCATGTATTACTTTGTTGTGTTGTCTGGTGTCCAAGTGTGTTTGTACAAAGTGGGTGTGTATGTCTTTCATGTTCTGTTTTATGGTGTCGTTGTTGGTGTCCTGTGGTGCTGTGTCTTTGTTGTGTGTGTAGTTGTTGTTGTGGAAGATTGTTTGTTTCTTTTGTCTGGGTGGTGGTGGTTGTTGAGTGAGTGGGTGTAGTGGGTGGGTTGGGTGTTGGGCTTTTTGTCTGATTTGCGATGCGTGTAGTTTTAGATGGGTGTTCAGTGGGAGAGTTTTTGTTTCCTCATGCAAGTGTTGTATGTTTGTGTCTTGTGTGCATCCTGTTGCTATTCTGAGTGCTGTGTTCTGTGTGGTCTGGAGTTTTGTCTTGTTTGTGTCCGACAGTGTTGGTGACCATATAGTGTTTGCGTATTCGAGGCGTGTGAGTGTGGTTGCTTTGTATGTGGTGAGTATAGTTTCTTTGGATTTTCCCCAGTGAGTGGTTGTTAAGGCTTTAAGTATTTTGTTTGATTGCTTGGCGCGGGTTAGAGTGTGTTGTGTGTGTTTTGAGAAGGTGAGTTTGGGGTCCCATGTTAATCCCAGTATTTTGGGTTCGCGGACTGTGGGTAGGGTGGTGTTATCTATTTGTAAAGTGAGTCTGTTGCTGTATTCTGCCGGATCCGGTGTGAACAGAGTGGTGGTGGTTTTGTCTGCGTTGAGTGTGAGTTGGTTCTGTTTTGTCCAGTTGTATATGTCGTGGAGATATTTTTGTACTTGTTGTTGTGCCTGTTGTGGTTTGACATGTGTGGATAGAATGGTGATGTCGTCTGCATATGTAACTGTGTGTACATTTGGAGGTGGTTGTGGTAAGTCTGCCATGTATATGTTGAATAGTGTTGGTGAAAGTACTCCCCCCTGTGGTACCCCCGTTTTCGTGTTTCTGTGTTCTGATGTTTCCCCCCGGTATTGAGTGTATTGTCTGCGTCCCCTTATGTAGTTGAAGATGTATTTGATGATGATGTTTTTTGGTGTTAGTGTTGTTGAGTTTGTTTGTGAGTGTGTGTAGGTTTACCGTGTCAAAGGCTTTGGACATGTCTAGGGCTATGGCAACTGTTCGTTGTGGTGGTTTTTGTTGATTGAAACCTGTGGCTATGATGTTGTGTATGTGGTGTAGTGCTGTGGTTGTGGAGTGTTGTTTTCGGAAGCCGTGTTGGTGAGAGGGTAGTTGAGTGTTGTTGATAATGAAGGGTAGTATTACCTTTTCCATTGTTTTGGCTATTGGGCTGAGTAGTGCTATTGGTCTGTAGGATGGGCCGAGTGCGTGGTTTTTGTTGGGTTTTGGTATTGGGATTATTTTTGCAGTCTTCCATATTGCGGGGATGGTGTTGGTGTTGAGTGATGTGTTGTAAGTGTGTGTGAGTAGTGTTATTGCTTTGGGGCCTAGGTGTTTCAGATGTCTGATGTTTATGTTGTCTGGGCCTGTGGAGTTGTTGTTTTTGGAGCGTTGTAGTGCTTGTTTGACTTGTTGTTCTGTGATGGTTATGGGCGTGGTGTTGAGTTTTCGTATTTTGCGTTGTAGTTGTCTGTATGTTCTGTTGGTTTTGCTTTGTATTATGTTGGTGAATTGTTTGTTGAATGCTCGTGCTTTCTGTTTGTTGGATATTGCCGTGTGTTGTCCGAACTGTATTGTGGTGTTTTCTGGTGCTTTTTGTTCTTTGTTTGATAGTCTTGTTACTGTGTTCCAGAGTATGTGTTGTTTGTGTCTGTGGTTCCATGCATCCGTTAAGTGTTCTTTCCATAGCTCTTGTTTGTGTTTTTGGATTTGTTTGTCTATTTCTTTGTTTAGGTCTGTGATGCGTGGGTCTTGGTGGTTTTGTTGTCTGATGTCGTTTCTTTGGCTGATGAGTGTTCTGATGTGTTGTGGTAGGAGAAGTGATTTGCTTTTAATTTTTCCGTGGGGTATGTGGTGTTTGTCTGCTGTAAGTATGAGGTTTGTGAGCATGGTGTTGGCTGTGTGGATGTTGTCAGGTATGGTTATGTTCTCCAGTGCTGATTCTATTTCAGAGGTGTATCCTTCCCAGTCTGCTTTCCTGTAATTTGTGTAAGTTTGAAGGTGTTGTTGTAGGCGGAAAGGAGCACGCGTGTTGTGTGTGATTTTGATAGGAAGGTGGTCTGAACTGAGTGCGTGTATTGTGGTCCATGTTGTTCTGTTTGTGATGCTGTTGCTGGCTGTTGTGATGTCCGGTGATGTTGGTTGTTGGTTGATGTTTGTAGGTTTTCTGGTAGGTGTGTTTGCGTTTAGAGTGATTTGTTGGGAGTTCTGTAGTATGTCTGCAATGAGGGTGCCTCTGTGGTCGTCGTAGGGAGAGTGCCATTGTGTTGAGTGAGCGTTGATGTCTGCGGTTAGAATGGTGTTGTTCAGCGAGTTTATGTATTGGAAGGTGTTGGTGATGTCTGTATCTTCTGTGGCGTGGTCTGGTCGGGTGGTATCTCTGGGGGGTATATACATGTTGCATATGTGTAGTCTTTTGTGGTTGGTTATGTGAATCTTTACGGTTTGAATTTCTGTAGTGTTGGTGTTAATGTTGTTGGGGATGTTCATGGGAGTGAATGTGACTGATTTGTGAATGTATGTGAGCAGTCCTCCTCCTCCCTTGTGTTCTCTGTCTTTCCTAATGCTGGTGTAGTTGGTGAGACGAGGTGTGTTGTGTTGTTTTTCTAGTTTGGTTTCTTGTATGGTGATGATGTCTGCGTGCTGTTGTGAGGCGAGTTCTTCTAGTTCTGTTTTCTTGTTTTGGATGCCGTTGATGTTTATTTGTAGTATGGTCAGTGTGTGTTTGTTGTTTTTGTTGGTGGGTGTTGTTCTTTGTGGGTTGTTCGGGGGTTGTGGTGTTGGGGTGTTTGTTGTTTGCGTGTGTGTTCTGCATGTCCACGTGTTTGTGTATTGGCGGGTGGTGATGCCGGAGCAATGTCTGTGTATCCAGTGTGGGTGTGTTGAGTTGCATCTGAGTGAGGTTTGTCTGCGTGTGATGATTCTATTGCAGCTATTGCAGGTCCAGGTTTGGGGGGGTGGTCTTGTGTTTGTTGTATCTCTGTTGGAGTTGTCTGTCCGTGTTGCGTTTGAGGGTAGTGTTGGTGAGGCGAGTGTGTTGTTTTGGTCTGTTTGTGCTCTGCTGCCTGTTGGTGTCCTACGAGGTGTTGTTGTTCGTGGTGGTGTTTTGGGATGTAGTCTGCATTTCCATGTTATGTTGTATTGTCTAGTGTTTATGTTTGTGCAATGTTTGTGTACCCAGTGTGGTGTGTGGTGGTTGCATCTGAAGGATGTCTGTCTTCTTGTAATCTGTTGTGTGCAAATGTCGCATGTCCAGGTAGTTTGTTGTGTGTGTGTTTGTTGCGTGCGTGAGAGTGTCTGTGTGGGCCCCGGATTTGTCTCTATGTCCCCCGCCTGGAGCAAAAGGTCCGCCCGCCACCCTGCCAGGTTCAGGGGGCGGTTAGCCGAAAAAAAAAAAAAACGGCCGTAAGGGCACCCCGTTCGGGGTGCAGGGATTGGTTCCTTGATTTGTCCCCCCGTTCGGGGGGAACCCTCCAACTGCGAGTAAGCCAAGGAGTTTGGAGGTACAGCAGGTTGACAGCAGTGTGATCGAGCAGATTAGATAGAGTAGAATTTGAATGGGGCTTCACTGATTTATTTCATACAATTCATATCTAAAACACAGTTGAAAAATATTTGATTGTTAAAATATTTAAATACAAGAACTATATCAAGAAATTAACAAGACATAGTTTTTTTAGTTAGGAGAAAAGTCTAAAAACATATCACAAATGACAAACGTTGTGCCTCTCCTCCTCCTGTTCTTCAATGAAGCTGATCACCCTCCAGCTCCCGTTAGAAACATCGTGCTGCTGAAGGTGTGCCGGCAGAATGGTTGTGATACAGGAGGTGCTGTGGACTCTCCCAGAAACGAGGACCTAGTTTAGTTGTAGATCCAGTAAAACATAGTGCAAATGTGACATTATTTATAATGCACAGTTACAGTCTTGTGAATATTAAAAAATGTACTTCATGTAATGCAGGAAGCGAATATTTCAAACGAACTAAGGCAGCAAACAGTAAGACCAAAATCGTGTTCCAAACATTAACTCTTTTTTTAAATGTCAATTAGCTTGTGAGTAATAAGACAAAATGTGACTGTCAGACAGAGAACTGTCAGAGCAAACGGCAGATTTTAGAAAGTCCTGCCGAAATAAATCTGCACCCGACTGCGACTGTCAGCGTTGAACTGCCGCCATTGCTGTCAAAGTCAGACACATCTCCAAAATTGTTGGAGCAAATTTTTAAGCAGGCTTCATCTTGATAAATTGACCACGTATTTGACATTTACACCATAACGTTACCGCCTAAAATAATCGTAAAACAAAATTTTGTGTAACAACAAGAGTAATATGTACCCCAAAAGCTTTCAAAGCGTCTGAAAGTTTTCTCCTCCGTTTTTGTTGGGGCTTGGCTCGAAATGCATCATGATTGGCCGCCCGAAGTCCACGTGTCTGTCGGACGTGCTCTCATTGGTCTACAATACCATCACGGATGAATAAATACTCAAAGGGCTTGCCAGGCAAGCCCTTTGAACCCTTTAAATACTCAATGGGCTTGCCTGGCAAGCCCTTTGAGTATTTATTCCATATTGCCCACTAGTTCACTAGTAAGGTCATTTTGACACTTACTAGTGAACATGTAAGGCCATAAATGTGCCCACTAGTTCACTAGTAAGATCATTTTGAGGCTTACTAGTTGACATGTAAGCCACAAAACGCCCGCTAGTTCACTAGTAAGATAATTTTGAGGCTTCTAGTGAACATGTAAGCCACAGAACGCCCACTAGTTCACTAGTAAGATCATTTTGACGCTTACTAGTGAACATGTAAGCCACAAAACGCTCACTAGTTCACTAGTAAGGTCATTTTGACGCTTACTAGTGAACATGTAAGCCACAAAACGCTCACTGGTTCACTAGTAAGGTAATTTTGACGCTTACTAGTGAACATGTAAGCCACAAAACGCCCGCTAGTTCCCTAGTAAGATCATTTTGACGCTTATTTATGAACATGTCAGCCACAAAACGCTCACTCGTTCACTAGTAAGATCATTTTGACGCTTACTAGTGAACATGTAAGCCACAAAACGCCCACTAGTTCACTAGTAAGGTCATTTTGACGCTTACTCGTGAACATGTAAGCCACAAAACGCCCACTAGTTCACTAGTAAGATCATTTTGACGCTTACTAGTGAACATGTAAGGCCATAAATGTGCCCACTAGTTCACTAGTAAGTTCATTTTGAGGCTTACTAGTTGACATGTAAGCCACACATCGCCTACTAGTTCACTAGTAAGATCATTTTGAGGCTTACTAGTGAACATGTAAGCCACAAAACGCCCAATAGTTCACTAGTAAGATCATTTTGACGCTTACTAGTGAACATGTAAGCCACAAAACGCTCACTAGTTTACTAGTAAGGTCATTTTGACGCTTACTAGTGAACATGTAAGCCACAAAACGCTCACTAGTTCACTAGTAAGGTCATTTTGACGCTTACTAGTGAACATGTAAGCCGCAAAACGCCCACTAGTTCACTAATAAGATTATTTTGACGCTTACTAATGAACATTTAAGGCCATAAATGTGCCCACTAGTTCACTGGTAAGATGATTTTGACGCTTACTAGTGAACATGTAAGGCCATAAATGTGCCCACTTGTAGTGCTAGTGACATTACACTGTACTTGCATTAAATGCAAATAAGGATGATTACGAAAACATGTAACGGTATCCTATTGGCTGTACGTTTCAAAATAGTGTCATCCCACCAGTCAGGGCTCATGATTTTGGAAATTCTGTGCCCACTTAGTTTTTTAAAACAACAATGGCGGACAGTGTCCTGAGACGTATTCGGCGAAGGTGCAGGGCAATAGAGAGTGCCTGTCATCAAGGGTCTGCCGGTGAAAGTGAAGCACGCGCGATAAACATTTCAATTGCTAATTTAAGAAGAGTTAGTAACCAGTTTAGCGCTGATACTATTCAAAGTTTGATTCAAAGTCCAATAGATCTCCGATCTGTCATCATTGCGGGACCCACTCCTAATGGTGGACGTGTTTGTTCCCATGTGGCACATCGTTTGCACACAGGTAAAATGGCTACCATTTTTTGTCATTGGTTTTTCGTATGTATTTTTATTCGAACTACACACGGGTTTTACTGACGACTTGCTGTGACTTACCTTCTATCACCCTGTCAAACGTCGTTTTATACCAGTGGTTTTCCTGCAAATCAGTAGACTATTAAGTAACGCGATGGCTGTACACTTTTAAGCAATAACTAGTGATCTTTTAGTTATTCAATTATAAGTTTGAATTATTTTTTTCTTGAGTAAAATGGTTAGAGAAAATAGCTGCTCGTGGTTTTGAAGCTGCATATACTTTTATGTACATCTGTGTCTATATGCCTGTACTGTATACAGTATATAAAAAACACGTAGTGATTCGTTTGCTTGAATTCCTTAATCCTTTTATTTCCATACTTTAGGTAGACGAGGAAGACCAGCACTTGACATTACAAGTGATCAAATTGAACTGCTCCCCACTCAGGGCTTTACAGTGAGAGCCATCACTGAGATGTTGTGTTGTTCCTCTTCATACCTGCATAAAAAAATGAAGTTTTTTCAGATTTCAGCCAGAAATAGATTTACTCCCATTCATGATGTTGACCTGGAAGAGCATGTCAGAAGATTGCACAGCCAATTTCCCAGATCAGGCTCGGAAGCAAGTGTTCCTCTACATACTCTTGTCCCTTCATGTATATATCATTATATTCATTGTGAAAGTGTACTTTCTTTATTGTGTTGTTTTATGAACCTGTTGCAGATGATGAGGGCATACCTGCGTGCTGATGGTATTGTAGTACAAAGAAAAAGAGTTCGAGAAATCCTCAACCGTATTGAGCCAGCTGCTGCAGCCCAGAGATGGAGCCAGACTGTGGCTAGAAGAACATACTATGTGCCATTCCCCAATAGTTTATGGCACATAGATGGGCATATGCGTCTCATTCGGTAATAAGGGATCATCTTATATTTGTACTCGTGGGAGCATTAGAAAGCCATATTGTATGGACAGCACAGATTAAATTGAATTTTATCATTTGTATATCCAAGTTACACAAACTCCAAATTGCCTCCATGTAGTCTTAAGTGCACAGCAATACCTTCTCTACAGAGATGATATTTCAAACAAGATATGAAACTTGATTGTTTTCTTGTATTTAATCATTATTCTTTTCATGTTTGTTTTACAGGTGGGTGTTTGTGACACATGCCGGCATTGATGGGAATTCCAGGCTAATAACGTACCTTCAACTGGAGCACAGACAACACAGCTTTGACAGTGTTGAAATATTTTGTCCAAGCCACCTGCCTGTATGGGTTACCCTCCAGAGTAAGATCCGACCATGGTGGTGAAAACACTGGTTGCTCTTTTAATGAACCTACTGCAGGGACAAGACACCAAAATTATTTCTAGCTCCAGCCAACACCCCCTCACAATTTACTCACACCTCCCATGGCCTGATTATCCACCAACAGGGGCCCTTTTTGGATTATCATTTTGGCATAGGAACTTTCCTTTCCTATCCTAACCGAGTGAGATGAGCCGGTAGCACCTGGAGCAAAGATCTTCTAAATTTTAATAATGCTTAGGAAAGGTTCTGACCATCCTTTACGAAAGGAAAGGAGATATATTATGCAGCAGGAATATTTAAAGGGGAAGTCTTTTTTTATGTTGTTGTTGTTGTTGTCGACCCCACCCGTGCCCCGACATTGGGGGACCGGGCCCTCACTCCGTCTCCCGGATCCCCAGACCCCCCTCCTCCGCCCAGCGGGCGAGCAGGGCCGCCACTCCGCTTGGGTTTCGCCAGAGGTCCTCCGGAGTCAGTGTGGTGGGTATGTTTGTGCAGGTGAACAGGTGTTGTGTGTCGTGCACTTGCGTGCCGCATAGCGCACAGAGTGGTGTTGGGTGTGTGTCCGGTGTAATGTTGTGTAGGTAGGAGTGGAGGGCTGGTGATTTGTTGGTTCGGAGTTGTGCTAGGAGTTGTCTGGTTCTGTGTGGTAGGTCTTGCTCTGATGGGTCTATTTCTGGTGCTGGTGCATGTATTACTTTGTTGTGTTGTCTGGTGTCCAAGTGTGTTTGTACAAAGTGGGTGTGTATGTCTTTCATGTTCTGTTTTATGGTGTCGTTGTTGGTGTCCTGTGGTGCTGTGTCTTTGTTGTGTGTGTAGTTGTTGTTGTGGAAGATTGTTTGTTTCTTTTGTCTGGGTGGTGGTGGTTGTTGAGTGAGTGGGTGTAGTGGGTGGGTTGGGTGTTGGGCTTTTTGTCTGATTTGCGATGCGTGTAGTTTTAGATGGGTGTTCAGTGGGAGAGTTTTTGTTTCCTCATGCAAGTGTTGTATGTTTGTGTCTTGTGTGCATCCTGTTGCTATTCTGAGTGCTGTGTTCTGTGTGGTCTGGAGTTTTGTCTTGTTTGTGTCCGACAGTGTTGGTGACCATATAGTGTTTGCGTATTCGAGGCGTGTGAGTGTGGTTGCTTTGTATGTGGTGAGTATAGTTTCTTTGGATTTTCCCCAGTGAGTGGTTGTTAAGGCTTTAAGTATTTTGTTTGATTGCTTGGCGCGGGTTAGAGTGTGTTGTGTGTGTTTTGAGAAGGTGAGTTTGGGGTCCCATGTTAATCCCAGTATTTTGGGTTCGCGGACTGTGGGTAGGGTGGTGTTATCTATTTGTAAAGTGAGTCTGTTGCTGTATTCTGCCGGATCCGGTGTGAACAGAGTGGTGGTGGTTTTGTCTGCGTTGAGTGTGAGTTGGTTCTGTTTTGTCCAGTTGTATATGTCGTGGAGATATTTTTGTACTTGTTGTTGTGCCTGTTGTGGTTTGACATGTGTGGATAGAATGGTGATGTCGTCTGCATATGTAACTGTGTGTACATTTGGAGGTGGTTGTGGTAAGTCTGCCATGTATATGTTGAATAGTGTTGGTGAAAGTACTCCCCCCTGTGGTACCCCCGTTTTCGTGTTTCTGTGTTCTGATGTTTCCCCCCGGTATTGAGTGTATTGTCTGCGTCCCCTTATGTAGTTGAAGATGTATTTGATGATGATGTTTTTTGGTGTTAGTGTTGTTGAGTTTGTTTGTGAGTGTGTGTAGGTTTACCGTGTCAAAGGCTTTGGACATGTCTAGGGCTATGGCAACTGTTCGTTGTGGTGGTTTTTGTTGATTGAAACCTGTGGCTATGATGTTGTGTATGTGGTGTAGTGCTGTGGTTGTGGAGTGTTGTTTTCGGAAGCCGTGTTGGTGAGAGGGTAGTTGAGTGTTGTTGATAATGAAGGGTAGTATTACCTTTTCCATTGTTTTGGCTATTGGGCTGAGTAGTGCTATTGGTCTGTAGGATGGGCCGAGTGCGTGGTTTTTGTTGGGTTTTGGTATTGGGATTATTTTTGCAGTCTTCCATATTGCGGGGATGGTGTTGGTGTTGAGTGATGTGTTGTAAGTGTGTGTGAGTAGTGTTATTGCTTTGGGGCCTAGGTGTTTCAGATGTCTGATGTTTATGTTGTCTGGGCCTGTGGAGTTGTTGTTTTTGGAGCGTTGTAGTGCTTGTTTGACTTGTTGTTCTGTGATGGTTATGGGCGTGGTGTTGAGTTTTCGTATTTTGCGTTGTAGTTGTCTGTATGTTCTGTTGGTTTTGCTTTGTATTATGTTGGTGAATTGTTTGTTGAATGCTCGTGCTTTCTGTTTGTTGGATATTGCCGTGTGTTGTCCGAACTGTATTGTGGTGTTTTCTGGTGCTTTTTGTTCTTTGTTAGATAGTCTTGTTACTGTGTTCCAGAGTATGTATTGTTTGTGTCTGTGGTTCCATGCATCCGTTAAGTGTTCTTTCCATAGCTCTTGTTTGTGTTTTTGGATTTGTTTGTCTATTTCTTTGTTTAGGTCTGTGATGCGTGGGTCTTGGTGGTTTTGTTGTCTGATGTCGTTTCTTTGGCTGATGAGTGTTCTGATGTGTTGTGGTAGGAGAAGTGATTTGCTTTTTATTTTTCCGTGGGGTATGTGGTGTTTGTCTGCTGTAAGTATGAGGTTTGTGAGCATGGTGTTGGCTGTGTGGATGTTGTCGTCAGGTATGGTTATGTTCTCCAGTGCTGATTCTATTTCAGAGGTGTATCCTTCCCAGTCTGCTTTCCTGTAATTTGTGTAAGTTTGAAGGTGTTGTTGTAGGCGGAAAGGAGCACGCGTGTTGTGTGTGATTTTGATAGGAAGGTGGTCTGAACTGAGTGCGTGTATTGTGGTCCATGTTGTTCTGTTTGTGATGCTGTTGCTGGCTGTTGTGATGTCCGGTGATGTTGGTTGTTGGTTGATGTTTGTAGGTTTTCTGGTAGGTGTGTTTGCGTTTAGAGTGATTTGTTGGGAGTTCTGTAGTATGTCTGCAATGAGGGTGCCTCTGTGGTCGTCGTAGGGAGAGTGCCATTGTGTTGAGTGAGCGTTGATGTCTGCGGTTAGAATGGTGTTGTTCAGCGAGTTTATGTATTGGAAGGTGTTGGTGATGTCTGTATCTTCTGTGGCGTGGTCTGGTCGGGTGGTATCTCTGGGGGGTATATACATGTTGCATATGTGTAGTCTTTTGTGGTTGGTTATGTGAATCTTTACGGTTTGAATTTCTGTAGTGTTGGTGTTAATGTTGTTGGGGATGTTCATGGGAGTGAATGTGACTGATTTGTGAATGTATGTGAGCAGTCCTCCTCCTCCCTTGTGTTCTCTGTCTTTCCTAATGCTGGTGTAGTTGGTGAGACGAGGTGTGTTGTGTTGTTTTTCTAGTTTGGTTTCTTGTATGGTGATGATGTCTGCGTGCTGTTGTGAGGCGAGTTCTTCTAGTTCTGTTTTCTTGTTTTGGATGCCGTTGATGTTTATTTGTAGTATGGTCAGTGTGTGTTTGTTGTTTTTGTTGGTGGGTGTTGTTCTTTGTGGGTTGTTCGGGGGTTGTGGTGTTGGGGTGTTTGTTGTTTGCGTGTGTGTTCTGCATGTCCACGTGTTTGTGTATTGGCGGGTGGTGATGCCGGAGCAATGTCTGTGTATCCAGTGTGGGTGTGTTGAGTTGCATCTGAGTGAGGTTTGTCTGCGTGTGATGATTCTATTGCAGCTATTGCAGGTCCAGGTTTGGGGGGGTGGTCTTGTGTTTGTTGTATCTCTGTTGGAGTTGTCTGTCCGTGTTGCGTTTGAGGGTAGTGTTGGTGAGGCGAGTGTGTTGTTTTGGTCTGTTTGTGCTCTGCTGCCTGTTGGTGTCCTACGAGGTGTTGTTGTTCGTGGTGGTGTTTTGGGATGTAGTCTGCATTTCCATGTTATGTTGTATTGTCTAGTGTTTATGTTTGTGCAATGTTTGTGTACCCAGTGTGGTGTGTGGTGGTTGCATCTGAAGGATGTCTGTCTTCTTGTAATCTGTTGTGTGCAAATGTCGCATGTCCAGGTAGTTTGTTGTGTGTGTGTTTGTTGCGTGCGTGAGAGTGTCTGTGTGGGCCCCGGATTTGTCTCTATGTCCCCCGCCTGGAGCAAAAGGTCCGCCCGCCACCCTGCCAGGTTCAGGGGGCGGTTAGCCGAAAAAAAAAAAAAACGGCCGTAAGGGCACCCCGTTCGGGGTGCAGGGATTGGTTCCTTGATTTGTCCCCCCGTTCGGGGGGAACCCTCCAACTGCGAGTAAGCCAAGGAGTTTGGAGGTACAGCAGGTTGACAGCAGTGTGATCGAGCAGATTAGATAGAGTAGAATTTGAATGGGGCTTCACTGATTTATTTCATACAATTCATATCTAAAACACAGTTGAAAAATATTTGATTGTTAAAATATTTAAATACAAGAACTATATCAAGAAATTAACAAGACATAGTTTTTTTAGTTAGGAGAAAAGTCTAAAAACATATCACAAATGACAAACGTTGTGCCTCTCCTCCTCCTGTTCTTCAATGAAGCTGATCACCCTCCAGCTCCCGTTAGAAACATCGTGCTGCTGAAGGTGTGCCGGCAGAATGGTTGTGATACAGGAGGTGCTGTGGACTCTCCCAGAAACGAGGACCTAGTTTAGTTGTAGATCCAGTAAAACATAGTGCAAATGTGACATTATTTATAATGCACAGTTACAGTCTTGTGAATATTAAAAAATGTACTTCATGTAATGCAGGAAGCGAATATTTCAAACGAACTAAGGCAGCAAACAGTAAGACCAAAATCGTGTTCCAAACATTAACTCTTTTTTTAAATGTCAATTAGCTTGTGAGTAATAAGACAAAATGTGACTGTCAGACAGAGAACTGTCAGAGCAAACGGCAGATTTTAGAAAGTCCTGCCGAAATAAATCTGCACCCGACTGCGACTGTCAGCGTTGAACTGCCGCCATTGCTGTCAAAGTCAGACACATCTCCAAAATTGTTGGAGCAAATTTTTAAGCAGGCTTCATCTTGATAAATTGACCACGTATTTGACATTTACACCATAACGTTACCGCCTAAAATAATCGTAAAACAAAATTTTGTGTAACAACAAGAGTAATATGTACCCCAAAAGCTTTCAAAGCGTCTGAAAGTTTTCTCCTCCGTTTTTGTTGGGGCTTGGCTCGAAATGCATCATGATTGGCCGCCCGAAGTCCACGTGTCTGTCGGACGTGCTCTCATTGGTCTACAATACCATCACGGATGAATAAATACTCAAAGGGCTTGCCAGGCAAGCCCTTTGAACCCTTTAAATACTCAATGGGCTTGCCTGGCAAGCCCTTTGAGTATTTATTCCATATTGCCCACTAGTTCACTAGTAAGGTCATTTTGACACTTACTAGTGAACATGTAAGGCCATAAATGTGCCCACTAGTTCACTAGTAAGATCATTTTGAGGCTTACTAGTTGACATGTAAGCCACAAAACGCCCGCTAGTTCACTAGTAAGATAATTTTGAGGCTTCTAGTGAACATGTAAGCCACAGAACGCCCACTAGTTCACTAGTAAGATCATTTTGACGCTTACTAGTGAACATGTAAGCCACAAAACGCTCACTAGTTCACTAGTAAGGTCATTTTGACGCTTACTAGTGAACATGTAAGCCACAAAACGCTCACTGGTTCACTAGTAAGGTAATTTTGACGCTTACTAGTGAACATGTAAGCCACAAAACGCCCGCTAGTTCCTTAGTAAGATCATTTTGACGCTTATTTATGAACATGTCAGCCACAAAACGCTCACTCGTTCACTAGTAAGATCATTTTGACGCTTACTAGTGAACATGTAAGCCACAAAACGCCCACTAGTTCACTAGTAAGGTCATTTTGACGCTTACTAGTGAACATGTAAGCCACAAAACGCCCACTAGTTCACTAGTAAGATCATTTTGACGCTTACTAGTGAACATGTAAGGCCATAAATGTGCCCACTAGTTCACTAGTAAGTTCATTTTGAGGCTTACTAGTTGACATGTAAGCCACACATCGCCTACTAGTTCACTAGTAAGATCATTTTGAGGCTTACTAGTGAACATGTAAGCCACAAAACGCCCAATAGTTCACTAGTAAGATCATTTTGACGCTTACTAGTGAACATGTAAGCCACAAAACGCTCACTAGTTTACTAGTAAGGTCATTTTGACGCTTACTAGTGAACATGTAAGCCACAAAACGCTCACTAGTTCACTAGTAAGGTCATTTTGACGCTTACTAGTGAACATGTAAGCCGCAAAACGCCCACTAGTTCACTAATAAGATTATTTTGACGCTTACTAATGAACATTTAAGGCCATAAATGTGCCCACTAGTTCACTGGTAAGATGATTTTGACGCTTACTAGTGAACATGTAAGGCCATAAATGTGCCCACTTGTAGTGCTAGTGACATTACACTGTACTTGCATTAAATGCAAATAAGGATGATTACGAAAACATGTAACGGTATCCTATTGGCTGTACGTTTCAAAATAGTGTCATCCCACCAGTCAGGGCTCATGATTTTGGAAATTCTGTGCCCAGTTAGTTTTTTAAAACAACAATGGCGGACAGTGTCCTGAGACGTATTCGGCGAAGGTGCAGGGCAATAGAGAGTGCCTGTCATCAAGGGTCTGCCGGTGAAAGTGAAGCACGCGCGATAAACATTTCAATTGCTAATTTAAGAAGAGTTAGTGACCAGTTTAGCGCTGATACTATTCAAAGTTTGATTCAAAGTCCAATAGATCTCCGATCTGTCATCATTGCGGGACCCACTCCTAATGGTGGACGTGTTTGTTCCCATGTGGCACATCGTTTGCACACAGGTAAAATGGCTACCATTTTTTGTCATTGGTTTTTCGTATGTATTTTTATTCGAACTACACACGGGTTTTACTGACGACTTGCTGTGACTTACCTTCTATCACCCTGTCAAACGTCGTTTTATACCAGTGGTTTTCCTGCAAATCAGTAGACTATTAAGTAACGCGATGGCTGTACACTTTTAAGCAATAACTAGTGATCTTTTAGTTATTCAATTATAAGTTTGAATTATTTTTTTCTTGAGTAAAATGGTTAGAGAAAATAGCTGCTCGTGGTTTTGAAGCTGCATATACTTTTATGTACATCTGTGTCTATATGCCTGTACTGTATACAGTATATAAAAAACACGTAGTGATTCGTTTGCTTGAATTCCTTAATCCTTTTATTTCCATACTTTAGGTAGACGAGGAAGACCAGCACTTGACATTACAAGTGATCAAATTGAAATGCTACCCACTCAGGGCTTTTCAGTGAGATCCATCACTGAGATGTTGTGTTGTTCCCTTTCATACCTGCATAAAAAAATGAAGTTTTTTCAGATTTCAGCCAGAAATAGATTTACTCCCATTCATGATGTTGACCTGGAAGAGCATGTCAGAAGATTGCACAGCCAATTTCCCAGATCAGGCTCGGAAGCAAGTGTTCCTCTACATACTCTTGTCCCTTCATGTATATATCATTATATTCATTGTGAAAGTGTACTTTCTTTATTGTGTTGTTTTATGAACCTGTTGCAGATGATGAGGGCATACCTGCGTGCTGATGGTATTGTAGTACAAAGAAAAAGAGTTCGAGAAATCCTCAACCGTATTGAGCCAGCTGCTGCAGCCCAGAGATGGAGCCAGACTGTGGCTAGAAGAACATACTATGTGCCATTCCCCAATAGTTTATGGCACATAGATGGGCATATGCGTCTCATTCGGTAATAAGGGATCATCTTATATTTGTACTCGTGGGAGCATTAGAAAGCCATATTGTATGGACAGCACAGATTAAATTGAATTTTATCATTTGTATATCCAAGTTACACAAACTCCAAATTGCCTCCATGTAGTCTTAAGTGCACAGCAATACCTTCTCTACCGAGATGATATTTCAAACAAGATATGAAACTTGATTGTTTTCTTGTATTTAATCATTATTCTTTTCATGTTTGTTTTACAGGTGGGTGTTTGTGACACATGCCGGCATTGATGGGAATTCCAGGCTAATAACGTACCTTCAACTGGAGCACAGACAACACAGCTTTGACAGTGTTGAAATATTTTGTCCAAGCCACCTGCCTGTATGGGTTACCCTCCAGAGTAAGATCCGACCATGGTGGTGAAAACACTGGTTGCTCTTTTAATGAACCTACTGCAGGGACAAGACACCAAAATTATTTCTAGCTCCAGCCAACACCCCCTCACAATTTACTCACACCTCCCATGGCCTGATTATCCACCAACAGGGGCCCTTTTTGGATTATCATTTTGGCATAGGAACTTTCCTTTCCTATCCTAACCGAGTGAGATGAGCCGGTAGCACCTGGAGCAAAGATCTTCTAAATTTTAATAATGCTTAGGAAAGGTTCTGACCATCCTTTACGAAAGGAAAGGAGATATATTATGCAGCAGGAATATTTAAAGGGGAAGTCTTTTTTTATGTTGTTGTTGTTGTTGTCGACCCCACCCGTGCCCCGACATTGGGGGACCGGGCCCTCACTCCGTCTCCCGGATCCCCAGACCCCCCTCCTCCGCCCAGCGGGCGAGCAGGGCCGCCACTCCGCTTGGGTTTCGCCAGAGGTCCTCCGGAGTCAGTGTGGTGGGTATGTTTGTGCAGGTGAACAGGTGTTGTGTGTCGTGCACTTGCGTGCCGCATAGCGCACAGAGTGGTGTTGGGTGTGTGTCCGGTGTAATGTTGTGTAGGTAGGAGTGGAGGGCTGGTGATTTGTTGGTTCGGAGTTGTGCTAGGAGTTGTCTGGTTCTGTGTGGTAGGTCTTGCTCTGATGGGTCTATTTCTGGTGCTGGTGCATGTATTACTTTGTTGTGTTGTCTGGTGTCCAAGTGTGTTTGTACAAAGTGGGTGTGTATGTCTTTCATGTTCTGTTTTATGGTGTCGTTGTTGGTGTCCTGTGGTGCTGTGTCTTTGTTGTGTGTGTAGTTGTTGTTGTGGAAGATTGTTTGTTTCTTTTGTCTGGGTGGTGGTGGTTGTTGAGTGAGTGGGTGTAGTGGGTGGGTTGGGTGTTGGGCTTTTTGTCTGATTTGCGATGCGTGTAGTTTTAGATGGGTGTTCAGTGGGAGAGTTTTTGTTTCCTCATGCAAGTGTTGTATGTTTGTGTCTTGTGTGCATCCTGTTGCTATTCTGAGTGCTGTGTTCTGTGTGGTCTGGAGTTTTGTCTTGTTTGTGTCCGACAGTGTTGGTGACCATATAGTGTTTGCGTATTCGAGGCGTGTGAGTGTGGTTGCTTTGTATGTGGTGAGTATAGTTTCTTTGGATTTTCCCCAGTGAGTGGTTGTTAAGGCTTTAAGTATTTTGTTTGATTGCTTGGCGCGGGTTAGAGTGTGTTGTGTGTGTTTTGAGAAGGTGAGTTTGGGGTCCCATGTTAATCCCAGTATTTTGGGTTCGCGGACTGTGGGTAGGGTGGTGTTATCTATTTGTAAAGTGAGTCTGTTGCTGTATTCTGCCGGATCCGGTGTGAACAGAGTGGTGGTGGTTTTGTCTGCGTTGAGTGTGAGTTGGTTCTGTTTTGTCCAGTTGTATATGTCGTGGAGATATTTTTGTACTTGTTGTTGTGCCTGTTGTGGTTTGACATGTGTGGATAGAATGGTGATGTCGTCTGCATATGTAACTGTGTGTACATTTGGAGGTGGTTGTGGTAAGTCTGCCATGTATATGTTGAATAGTGTTGGTGAAAGTACTCCCCCCTGTGGTACCCCCGTTTTCGTGTTTCTGTGTTCTGATGTTTCCCCCCGGTATTGAGTGTATTGTCTGCGTCCCCTTATGTAGTTGAAGATGTATTTGATGATGATGTTTTTTGGTGTTAGTGTTGTTGAGTTTGTTTGTGAGTGTGTGTAGGTTTACCGTGTCAAAGGCTTTGGACATGTCTAGGGCTATGGCAACTGTTCGTTGTGGTGGTTTTTGTTGATTGAAACCTGTGGCTATGATGTTGTGTATGTGGTGTAGTGCTGTGGTTGTGGAGTGTTGTTTTCGGAAGCCGTGTTGGTGAGAGGGTAGTTGAGTGTTGTTGATAATGAAGGGTAGTATTACCTTTTCCATTGTTTTGGCTATTGGGCTGAGTAGTGCTATTGGTCTGTAGGATGGGCCGAGTGCGTGGTTTTTGTTGGGTTTTGGTATTGGGATTATTTTTGCAGTCTTCCATATTGCGGGGATGGTGTTGGTGTTGAGTGATGTGTTGTAAGTGTGTGTGAGTAGTGTTATTGCTTTGGGGCCTAGGTGTTTCAGATGTCTGATGTTTATGTTGTCTGGGCCTGTGGAGTTGTTGTTTTTGGAGCGTTGTAGTGCTTGTTTGACTTGTTGTTCTGTGATGGTTATGGGCGTGGTGTTGAGTTTTCGTATTTTGCGTTGTAGTTGTCTGTATGTTCTGTTGGTTTTGCTTTGTATTATGTTGGTGAATTGTTTGTTGAATGCTCGTGCTTTCTGTTTGTTGGATATTGCCGTGTGTTGTCCGAACTGTATTGTGGTGTTTTCTGGTGCTTTTTGTTCTTTGTTAGATAGTCTTGTTACTGTGTTCCAGAGTATGTATTGTTTGTGTCTGTGGTTCCATGCATCCGTTAAGTGTTCTTTCCATAGCTCTTGTTTGTGTTTTTGGATTTGTTTGTCTATTTCTTTGTTTAGGTCTGTGATGCGTGGGTCTTGGTGGTTTTGTTGTCTGATGTCGTTTCTTTGGCTGATGAGTGTTCTGATGTGTTGTGGTAGGAGAAGTGATTTGCTTTTTATTTTTCCGTGGGGTATGTGGTGTTTGTCTGCTGTAAGTATGAGGTTTGTGAGCATGGTGTTGGCTGTGTGGATGTTGTCGTCAGGTATGGTTATGTTCTCCAGTGCTGATTCTATTTCAGAGGTGTATCCTTCCCAGTCTGCTTTCCTGTAATTTGTGTAAGTTTGAAGGTGTTGTTGTAGGCGGAAAGGAGCACGCGTGTTGTGTGTGATTTTGATAGGAAGGTGGTCTGAACTGAGTGCGTGTATTGTGGTCCATGTTGTTCTGTTTGTGATGCTGTTGCTGGCTGTTGTGATGTCCGGTGATGTTGGTTGTTGGTTGATGTTTGTAGGTTTTCTGGTAGGTGTGTTTGCGTTTAGAGTGATTTGTTGGGAGTTCTGTAGTATGTCTGCAATGAGGGTGCCTCTGTGGTCGTCGTAGGGAGAGTGCCATTGTGTTGAGTGAGCGTTGATGTCTGCGGTTAGAATGGTGTTGTTCAGCGAGTTTATGTATTGGAAGGTGTTGGTGATGTCTGTATCTTCTGTGGCGTGGTCTGGTCGGGTGGTATCTCTGGGGGGTATATACATGTTGCATATGTGTAGTCTTTTGTGGTTGGTTATGTGAATCTTTACGGTTTGAATTTCTGTAGTGTTGGTGTTAATGTTGTTGGGGATGTTCATGGGAGTGAATGTGACTGATTTGTGAATGTATGTGAGCAGTCCTCCTCCTCCCTTGTGTTCTCTGTCTTTCCTAATGCTGGTGTAGTTGGTGAGACGAGGTGTGTTGTGTTGTTTTTCTAGTTTGGTTTCTTGTATGGTGATGATGTCTGCGTGCTGTTGTGAGGCGAGTTCTTCTAGTTCTGTTTTCTTGTTTTGGATGCCGTTGATGTTTATTTGTAGTATGGTCAGTGTGTGTTTGTTGTTTTTGTTGGTGGGTGTTGTTCTTTGTGGGTTGTTCGGGGGTTGTGGTGTTGGGGTGTTTGTTGTTTGCGTGTGTGTTCTGCATGTCCACGTGTTTGTGTATTGGCGGGTGGTGATGCCGGAGCAATGTCTGTGTATCCAGTGTGGGTGTGTTGAGTTGCATCTGAGTGAGGTTTGTCTGCGTGTGATGATTCTATTGCAGCTATTGCAGGTCCAGGTTTGGGGGGGTGGTCTTGTGTTTGTTGTATCTCTGTTGGAGTTGTCTGTCCGTGTTGCGTTTGAGGGTAGTGTTGGTGAGGCGAGTGTGTTGTTTTGGTCTGTTTGTGCTCTGCTGCCTGTTGGTGTCCTACGAGGTGTTGTTGTTCGTGGTGGTGTTTTGGGATGTAGTCTGCATTTCCATGTTATGTTGTATTGTCTAGTGTTTATGTTTGTGCAATGTTTGTGTACCCAGTGTGGTGTGTGGTGGTTGCATCTGAAGGATGTCTGTCTTCTTGTAATCTGTTGTGTGCAAATGTCGCATGTCCAGGTAGTTTGTTGTGTGTGTGTTTGTTGCGTGCGTGAGAGTGTCTGTGTGGGCCCCGGATTTGTCTCTATGTCCCCCGCCTGGAGCAAAAGGTCCGCCCGCCACCCTGCCAGGTTCAGGGGGCGGTTAGCCGAAAAAAAAAAAAAACGGCCGTAAGGGCACCCCGTTCGGGGTGCAGGGATTGGTTCCTTGATTTGTCCCCCCGTTCGGGGGGAACCCTCCAACTGCGAGTAAGCCAAGGAGTTTGGAGGTACAGCAGGTTGACAGCAGTGTGATCGAGCAGATTAGATAGAGTAGAATTTGAATGGGGCTTCACTGATTTATTTCATACAATTCATATCTAAAACACAGTTGAAAAATATTTGATTGTTAAAATATTTAAATACAAGAACTATATCAAGAAATTAACAAGACATAGTTTTTTTAGTTAGGAGAAAAGTCTAAAAACATATCACAAATGACAAACGTTGTGCCTCTCCTCCTCCTGTTCTTCAATGAAGCTGATCACCCTCCAGCTCCCGTTAGAAACATCGTGCTGCTGAAGGTGTGCCGGCAGAATGGTTGTGATACAGGAGGTGCTGTGGACTCTCCCAGAAACGAGGACCTAGTTTAGTTGTAGATCCAGTAAAACATAGTGCAAATGTGACATTATTTATAATGCACAGTTACAGTCTTGTGAATATTAAAAAATGTACTTCATGTAATGCAGGAAGCGAATATTTCAAACGAACTAAGGCAGCAAACAGTAAGACCAAAATCGTGTTCCAAACATTAACTCTTTTTTTAAATGTCAATTAGCTTGTGAGTAATAAGACAAAATGTGACTGTCAGACAGAGAACTGTCAGAGCAAACGGCAGATTTTAGAAAGTCCTGCCGAAATAAATCTGCACCCGACTGCGACTGTCAGCGTTGAACTGCCGCCATTGCTGTCAAAGTCAGACACATCTCCAAAATTGTTGGAGCAAATTTTTAAGCAGGCTTCATCTTGATAAATTGACCACGTATTTGACATTTACACCATAACGTTACCGCCTAAAATAATCGTAAAACAAAATTTTGTGTAACAACAAGAGTAATATGTACCCCAAAAGCTTTCAAAGCGTCTGAAAGTTTTCTCCTCCGTTTTTGTTGGGGCTTGGCTCGAAATGCATCATGATTGGCCGCCCGAAGTCCACGTGTCTGTCGGACGTGCTCTCATTGGTCTACAATACCATCACGGATGAATAAATACTCAAAGGGCTTGCCAGGCAAGCCCTTTGAACCCTTTAAATACTCAATGGGCTTGCCTGGCAAGCCCTTTGAGTATTTATTCCATATTGCCCACTAGTTCACTAGTAAGGTCATTTTGACACTTACTAGTGAACATGTAAGGCCATAAATGTGCCCACTAGTTCACTAGTAAGATCATTTTGAGGCTTACTAGTTGACATGTAAGCCACAAAACGCCCGCTAGTTCACTAGTAAGATAATTTTGAGGCTTCTAGTGAACATGTAAGCCACAGAACGCCCACTAGTTCACTAGTAAGATCATTTTGACGCTTACTAGTGAACATGTAAGCCACAAAACGCTCACTAGTTCACTAGTAAGGTCATTTTGACGCTTACTAGTGAACATGTAAGCCACAAAACGCTCACTGGTTCACTAGTAAGGTAATTTTGACGCTTACTAGTGAACATGTAAGCCACAAAACGCCCGCTAGTTCCCTAGTAAGATCATTTTGACGCTTATTTATGAACATGTCAGCCACAAAACGCTCACTCGTTCACTAGTAAGATCATTTTGACGCTTACTAGTGAACATGTAAGCCACAAAACGCCCACTAGTTCACTAGTAAGGTCATTTTGACGCTTACTAGTGAACATGTAAGCCACAAAACGCCCACTAGTTCACTAGTAAGATCATTTTGACGCTTACTAGTGAACATGTAAGGCCATAAATGTGCCCACTAGTTCACTAGTAAGTTCATTTTGAGGCTTACTAGTTGACATGTAAGCCACACATCGCCTACTAGTTCACTAGTAAGATCATTTTGAGGCTTACTAGTGAACATGTAAGCCACAAAACGCCCAATAGTTCACTAGTAAGATCATTTTGACGCTTACTAGTGAACATGTAAGCCACAAAACGCTCACTAGTTTACTAGTAAGGTCATTTTGACGCTTACTAGTGAACATGTAAGCCACAAAACGCTCACTAGTTCACTAGTAAGGTCATTTTGACACTTACTAGTGAACATGTAAGCCGCAAAACGCCCACTAGTTCACTAATAAGATTATTTTGACGCTTACTACTGAACATTTAAGGCCATAAATGTGCCCACTAGTTCACTGGTAAGATGATTTTGACGCTTACTAGTGAACATGTAAGGCCATAAATGTGCCCACTTGTAGTGCTAGTGACATTACACTGTACTTGCATTAAATGCAAATAAGGATGATTACGAAAACATGTAACGGTATCCTATTGGCTGTACGTTTCAAAATAGTGTCATCCCACCAGTCAGGGCTCATGATTTTGGAAATTCTGTGCCCACTTAGTTTTTTAAAACAACAATGGCGGACAGTGTCCTGAGACGTATTCGGCGAAGGTGCAGGGCAATAGAGAGTGCCTGTCATCAAGGGTCTGCCGGTGAAAGTGAAGCACGCGCGATAAACATTTCAATTGCTAATTTAAGAAGAGTTAGTGACCAGTTTAGCGCTGATACTATTCAAAGTTTGATTCAAAGTCCAATAGATCTCCGATCTGTCATCATTGCGGGACCCACTCCTAATGGTGGACGTGTTTGTTCCCATGTGGCACATCGTTTGCACACAGGTAAAATGGCTACCATTTTTTGTCATTGGTTTTTCGTATGTATTTTTATTCGAACTACACACGGGTTTTACTGACGACTTGCTGTGACTTACCTTCTATCACCCTGTCAAACGTCGTTTTATACCAGTGGTTTTCCTGCAAATCAGTAGACTATTAAGTAACGCGATGGCTGTACACTTTTAAGCAATAACTAGTGATCTTTTAGTTATTCAATTATAAGTTTGAATTATTTTTTTTCTTGAGTAAAATGGTTAGAGAAAATAGCTGCTCGTGGTTTTGAAGCTGCATATACTTTTATGTACATCTGTGTCTATATGCCTGTACTGTATACAGTATATAAAAAACACGTAGTGATTCGTTTGCTTGAATTCCTTAATCCTTTTATTTCCATACTTTAGGTAGACGAGGAAGACCAGCACTTGACATTACAAGTGATCAAATTGAACTGCTCCCCACTCAGGGCTTTACAGTGAGAGCCATCACTGAGATGTTGTGTTGTTCCTCTTCATACCTGCATAAAAAAATGAAGTTTTTTCAGATTTCAGCCAGAAATAGATTTACTCCCATTCATGATGTTGACCTGGAAGAGCATGTCAGAAGATTGCACAGCCAATTTCCCAGATCAGGCTCGGAAGCAAGTGTTCCTCTACATACTCTTGTCCCTTCATGTATATATCATTATATTCATTGTGAAAGTGTACTTTCTTTATTGTGTTGTTTTATGAACCTGTTGCAGATGATGAGGGCATACCTGCGTGCTGATGGTATTGTAGTACAAAGAAAAAGAGTTCGAGAAATCCTCAACCGTATTGAGCCAGCTGCTGCAGCCCAGAGATGGAGCCAGACTGTGGCTAGAAGAACATACTATGTGCCATTCCCCAATAGTTTATGGCACATAGATGGGCATATGCGTCTCATTCGGTAATAAGGGATCATCTTATATTTGTACTCGTGGGAGCATTAGAAAGCCATATTGTATGGACAGCACAGATTAAATTGAATTTTATCATTTGTATATCCAAGTTACACAAACTCCAAATTGCCTCCATGTAGTCTTAAGTGCACAGCAATACCTTCTCTACCGAGATGATATTTCAAACAAGATATGAAACTTGATTGTTTTCTTGTATTTAATCATTATTCTTTTCATGTTTGTTTTACAGGTGGGTGTTTGTGACACATGCCGGCATTGATGGGAATTCCAGGCTAATAACGTACCTTCAACTGGAGCACAGACAACACAGCTTTGACAGTGTTGAAATATTTTGTCCAAGCCACCTGCCTGTATGGGTTACCCTCCAGAGTAAGATCCGACCATGGTGGTGAAAACACTGGTTGCTCTTTTAATGAACCTACTGCAGGGACAAGACACCAAAATTATTTCTAGCTCCAGCCAACACCCCCTCACAATTTACTCACACCTCCCATGGCCTGATTATCCACCAACAGGGGCCCTTTTTGGATTATCATTTTGGCATAGGAACTTTCCTTTCCTATCCTAACCGAGTGAGATGAGCCGGTAGCACCTGGAGCAAAGATCTTCTAAATTTTAATAATGCTTAGGAAAGGTTCTGACCATCCTTTACGAAAGGAAAGGAGATATATTATGCAGCAGGAATATTTAAAGGGGAAGTCTTTTTTTATGTTGTTGTTGTTGTTGTTGTTGTCGACCCCACCCGTGCCCCGACATTGGGGGACCGGGCCCTCACTCCGTCTCCCGGATCCCCAGACCCCCCTCCTCCGCCCAGCGGGCGAGCAGGGCCGCCACTCCGCTTGGGTTTCGCCAGAGGTCCTCCGGAGTCAGTGTGGTGGGTATGTTTGTGCAGGTGAACAGGTGTTGTGTGTCGTGCACTTGCGTGCCGCATAGCGCACAGAGTGGTGTTGGGTGTGTGTCCGGTGTAATGTTGTGTAGGTAGGAGTGGAGGGCTGGTGATTTGTTGGTTCGGAGTTGTGCTAGGAGTTGTCTGGTTCTGTGTGGTAGGTCTTGCTCTGATGGGTCTATTTCTGGTGCTGGTGCATGTATTACGTTGTTGTGTTGTCTGGTGTCCAAGTGTGTTTGTACAAAGTGGGTGTGTATGTCTTTCATGTTCTGTTTTATGGTGTCGTTGTTGGTGTCCTGTGGTGCTGTGTCTTTGTTGTGTGTGTAGTTGTTGTTGTGGAAGATTGTTTCTTTTGTCTGGGTGGTGGTGGTTGTTGAGTGAGTGGGTGTAGTGGGTGGGTTGGGTGTTGGGCTTTTTGTCTGATTTGCGATGCGTGTAGTTTTAGATGGGTGTTCAGTGGGAGAGTTTTTGTTTCCTCATGCAAGTGTTGTATGTTTGTGTCTTGTGTGCATCCTGTTGCTATTCTGAGTGCTGTGTTCTGTGTGGTCTGGAGTTTTGTCTTGTTTGTGTCCGATAGTGTTGGTGACCATATAGTGTTTGCGTATTCGAGGCGTGTGAGTGTGGTTGCTTTGTATGTGGTGAGTATAGTTTCTTTGGATTTTCCCCAGTGAGTGGTTGTTAAGGCTTTAAGTATTTTGTTTGATTGCTTGGCGCGGGTTAGAGTGTGTTGTGTGTGTTTTGAGAAGGTGAGTTTGGGGTCCCATGTTAATCCCAGTATTTTGGGTTCGCGGACTGTGGGTAGGGTGGTGTTATCTATTTGTAAAGTGAGTCTGTTGCTGTATTCTGCCGGATCCGGTGTGAACAGAGTGGTGGTGGTTTTGTCTGCGTTGAGTGTGAGTTGGTTCTGTTTTGTCCAGTTGTATATGTCGTGGAGATATTTTTGTACTTGTTGTTGTGCCTGTTGTGGTTTGACATGTGTGGATAGAATGGTGATGTCGTCTGCATATGTAACTGTGTGTACATTTGGAGGTGGTTGTGGTAAGTCTGCCATGTATATGTTGAATAGTGTTGGTGAAAGTACTCCCCACTGTGGTACCCCCGTTTTCGTGTTTCTGTGTTCTGATGTTTCCCCCCGGTATTGAGTGTATTGTCTGCGTCCCCTTATGTAGTTGAAGATGTATTTGATGATGATGTTTTTTGGTGTTAGTGTTGTTGAGTTTGTTTGTGAGTGTGTGTAGGTTTACCGTGTCAAAGGCTTTGGACATGTCTAGGGCTATGGCAACTGTTCGTTGTGGTGGTTTTTGTTGATTGAAACCTGTGGCTATGATGTTGTGTATGTGGTGTAGTGCTGTGGTTGTGGAGTGTTGTTTTCGGAAGCCGTGTTGGTGAGAGGGTAGTTGAGTGTTGTTGATAATGAAGGGTAGTATTACCTTTTCCATTGTTTTGGCTATTGGGCTGAGTAGTGCTATTGGTCTGTAGGATGGGCCGAGTGCGTGGTTTTTGTTGGGTTTTGGTATTGGGATTATTTTTGGTGTTAATGTTGTTGGGGATGTTCATGGGAGTGAATGTGACTGATTTGTGAATGTATGTGAGCAGTCCTCCTCCTCCCTTGTGTTCTCTGTCTTTCCTAATGCTGGTGTAGTTGGTGAGACGAGGTGTGTTGTGTTGTTTTTCTAGTTTGGTTTCTTGTATGGTGATGATGTCTGCGTGCTGTTGTGAGGCGAGTTCTTCTAGTTCTGTTTTCTTGTTTTGGATGCCGTTGATGTTTATTTGTAGTATGGTCAGTGTGTGTTTGTTGTTTTTGTTGGTGGGTGTTGTTCTTTGTGGGTTGTTCGGGGGTTGTGGTGTTGGGGTGTTTGTTGTTTGCGTGTGTGTTCTGCATGTCCACGTGTTTGTGTATTGGCGGGTGGTGATGCCGGAGCAATGTCTGTGTATCCAGTGTGGGTGTGTTGAGTTGCATCTGAGTGAGGTTTGTCTGCGTGTGATGATTCTATTGCAGCTATTGCAGGTCCAGGTTTGGGGGGGTGGTCTTGTGTTTGTTGTATCTCTGTTGGAGTTGTCTGTCCGTGTTGCCTTTGAGGGTAGTGTTGGTGAGGCGAGTGTGTTGTTTTGGTCTGTTTGTGCTCTGCTGCCTGTTGGTGTCCTACGAGGTGTTGTTGTTCGTGGTGGTGTTTTGGGATGTAGTCTGCATTTCCATGTTATGTTGTATTGTCTAGTGTTTATGTTTGTGCAATGTTTGTGTACCCAGTGTGGTGTGTGGTGGTTGCATCTGAAGGATGTCTGTCTTCTTGTAATCTGTTGTGTGCAAATGTCGCATGTCCAGGTAGTTTGTTGTGTGTGTGTTTGTTGCGTGCGTGAGAGTGTCTGTGTGGGCCCCGGATTTGTCTCAATGTCCCCCGCCTGGAGCAAAAGGTCCGCCCGCCACCCTGCCAGGTTCAGGGGGCGGTTAGCCGAAAAAAAAAAAAAACGGCCGTAAGGGCACCCCGTTCGGGGTGCAGGGATTGGTTCCTTGATTTGTCCCCCCGTTCGGGGGGAACCCTCCAACTGCGAGTAAGCCAAGGAGTTTGGAGGTACAGCAGGTTGACAGCAGTGTGATCGAGCAGATTAGATAGAGTAGAATTTGAATGGGGCTTCACTGATTTATTTCATACAATTCATATCTAAAACACAGTTGAAAAATATTTGATTGTTAAAATATTTAAATACAAGAACTATATCAAGAAATTAACAAGACATAGTTTTTTTAGTTAGGAGAAAAGTCTAAAAACATATCACAAATGACAAACGTTGTGCCTCTCCTCCTCCTGTTCTTCAATGAAGCTGATCACCCTCCAGCTCCCGTTAGAAACATCGTGCTGCTGAAGGTGTGCCGGCAGAATGGTTGTGATACAGGAGGTGCTGTGGACTCTCCCAGAAACGAGGACCTAGTTTAGTTGTAGATCCAGTAAAACATAGTGCAAATGTGACATTATTTATAATGCACAGTTACAGTCTTGTGAATATTAAAAAATGTACTTCATGTAATGCAGGAAGCGAATATTTCAAACGAACTAAGAGCAAACAGTAAGAGCAAAATCGTGTTCCAAACATTAACTCTTTTTTTAAATGTCAATTAGCTTGTGAGTAATAAGACAAAATGTGACTGTCAGACAGAGAACTGTCAGAGCAAACGGCAGATTTTAGAAAGTCCTGCCGAAATAAATCTGCACCCGACTGCGACTGTCAGCGTTGAACTGCCGCCATTGCTGTCAAAGTCAGACACATCTCCAAAATTGTTGGAGCAAATTTTTAAGCAGGCTTCATCTTGATAAATTGACCACGTATTTGACATTTACACCATAACGTTACCGCCTAAAATAATCGTAAAACAAAATTTTGTGTAACAACAAGAGTAATATGTACCCCAAAAGCTTTCAAAGCGTCTGAAAGTATCTACTGTATATCTATAAAAAAAATCCTCGTCTCACCCCTCAGGTGGTGTCCATCCCTCATTCAGCTGGGGTCCTCTACCAGAGGCCAGGAAGCTTGAGGGTTCTGCGCAGTATCCTTGCCGTTCCCAGCACTGCACATTTCTGGACTGAGATGTCCGATGTTGTTCCCGGGATCTGTTGCAACCACTCATCATCTAGTTTGGGGGTCACTGCCCCGAGTGCTCCGACCACCACAGGCACGACTGTCCCCTTTACCTTCCAGGCTCTCTCCAGCTCCTCTCTGAGCCCTTGGGATTTCTCGAGTTTCTCGTGTTCCTTCTTTCTGATGTTTCCAGCACTTGGGACCGCTACATCCACTACAACGGCTTTCCTCTGCCCTTTATCTATCATCAGGATATCTGGTTGGTTCGCCATTACCATCTTGTCAGTCTGGATCTGGAAGTCCCATAGGATCTTCGCTCTGTCATTCTCCACCACCTTCGGAGGTGTTTCCCATTTTGACCTTGGGGTTTCCAGTCCGTACTCCGCACAGATGTTTCGGTAGACTATGCCAGCCACCTGGTTATGGCGTTCCATATAGGCTTTCCCTGCCAGCACCTTACACCCTGCAGTTATGTGTTAGATCGTCTCAGGTGCCTCTTTGCACAACCTACACCTTGGGTCTTGTCTGGTGTGGTATATCTGGGCCTCAATGGCTCTAGTGCTCAGGGCCTGCTCCTGAGCAGCCAGGATGAGTGCCTCTGTACTGTCCTTCAGGCCAGCCCTCTCTAGCCACTGATGGGAATTCTTGAGATCGGCCACTTCAGTTATGGTCCGGTGGTACATCCCGTGTAGGGGCTTGTCCTCCGATGATGGTCCCTCTTCCAGCGCCTCATCCTCTGTTGCCCATTGTCTGAGACATTCTCCGAGTACGTCATCCGTTGGAGCCTTCTCCTTGATGTATTCATGGAGCTTGGATGTTTCATCCTGGACAGTGGCTCTCACACTCACTAGTCCCCAGCCGCTTTCCTTGTTGCCAGTTCAAGGTTGCCATTGGCTTGTGGTACACCGAGGTACTTGTAGCTGTCCTCAATGTCTGCTATTGTTCCTTCGGGGAGTGAGACCCCTTCAGTCCGGACTACCGTTCCTCTCTTAGTCACCATCCGACTATCACATCCCGATGTCGCTGCTGTAGATCCTGGTTGTGTGGATCAGGGAGTCTATGTCCCTTTCACTCTTAGCATACAGCTTTATGTCATCCATGTAGAGGAGGTGACTGATCGTAGCTTCATTTCTGAGGCTGTATCCATAGCCTGTCGTGGTGATTACTTGGCTTAGGGAGTTCAGTCCTATGCAGAACAGCAATGGGGAGAGTGCATCACCTTGGTATATGCCACATTTGATGGACACTTGGGTAAGTGGCTTGCCATTGGCTTCAAGTGTGGTTTTCCACATCCTCATCAAGTTCGCAACGAAGGCTCTTAGGGTCCTGTTCACCTTATACACATCCAAGCATTCAGTGATCCATGTATGTGGCATCGAGTCATAGGCTTTCTTTTAATGAATCCAGGCTGTGCACAGGTTGGTACATCGGGACCTGCAGTCTTGTGCGACTGTTCTGTCAACCAGGAGCTGATGTTTGGCTCCCCTGGTATCTCTACCAATGCCCTTCCGTTCTTCGCTCATGTATTGATCCATGTGTGCACTTATCTTAGCCGCAACATGAGCGTCCAAAATTGTGGAGGGACAGGTTATTGGCCGATAGTTGGATGCGACTGCACCCTTTGAGGGATCTTTCATGATAAGGATCGTTCGCCCTTCGGTTAGCCATCCTGGGTGAGTCCCATCCCTAGGCAGCTGGTTCATTTGTGCTGCTGGGCGCTCATGGAGTGCTGTGAGTCTCTTTAGCCAGTAAGTGTGGACCATGTCCGGGCCTGGTGCTGTCCAGTTCTTCATATTTGAGACTATTTCCTTTATGTCTGCCACTGTTATGGTAATTGGGTTCTGTTCAGGGAGGTGTCTGTGCTCCTCTCTTTGGGTGACCAGCCATTGTGCACTGCTGTTATGTGCAACCTCCTTCTCCCATCTGCCTCTCCAGTACCTTTCAGTTTCCAGTCTTGGTGGATCAGCTCTGTTGTTAGGACCCTGCCACTGAGCGTACACTTTCGCAGGTTGTGTTGCAAACAGCCTGTTTATTCGTCTGGCCTCATTCTCTTTCGTGTACCGCTTTAGGCGGCTGGACAAGGCTTGGAGCCTTTGTTTCGAGTGCTTCATATATGGTCATCTGGATGTACCTCTCAGGATCGGCCTTTTCATCACACCTCTCTGGACCTCAGTCAATTGACTCACATCTTTCCGAGCCGCCTTGATCTTAGCCTCCAACCGTCTTTTCCATGGTCGGTAATGTATCTCATGGCTTCCATGGTTGCTCTTATAGCCAAGCATCTCAAGGATCACTGATGCTGAAGCGTATATCAGTTCATTTCCGTGATCGTTACGGTAAGGATCGCCCTCAGTGCTGAATTCACACTTTCCAAGAGACTTTCAGGTGGTACTTCACATAGCCGTTGTAATCGGATTCTAGGTTTCCCAGCTTTCATTCTTGCCATGATCTTAGCTTTCAGGTCAGTTGCTGCCTCGCTCAGCATTTCATTCATTGGGGCTGGCCTCCCAATCTCATCATCTGCATTCACTCTGGTATGAACTCCTCCTCTGATCTGGCAGCCTGGGGCCCCTCACCATGGAACCTGCGTTGTACCTCATCAATCTCAAGTTGTGACAGCAGTTGCCGTTTGTGGATGTTGGAACACTGAGTTACGAGTTGTTTCGTGGCCACCCGTGACTGTGGGTTTCGAAGTAACCATTTAGCCCACATTCTCTCCATGTAACCTCTCTGACTAGGCTTGCTTGAGTAGTAGCATTCCAACAGAGCCATGTTATTGCATCTTGCCCATCTCTGCTCCATTTTTCATCAAGGTGCTCTGGTTCCCCAGCACCTGACGCAGACCTTGTTTGGCCGGGCGACGTCTGAGCTGGCATGTCATTCATTTTATTGTCTCTCATCATTGTATGAGGTACGCATTAGCGTGAAGGCTCTTGCCCAAGGACCCACACTGGATGGTGTTATGTGCTCATTTTTTGCCCCAAGTGGGGAGCGGAGGGACGGGCGCTGGGGGGGGGACCATCGTGGTGGGGCGGGCCCCTACGCGGGATGTGCCACCGGACCGTGGCTGAGGTGGCTGATCTCAAGAAGTCCTATCGGTGGCTGGAGGGGACTGGCCTGGGGGACAGCGCAGGGGCGCTCATCCTGGCTGCTCAGGAGCGGGCCTTGGGCGCCGGAGCCGTCAAGGCCCGGATGTGCCGCGCCGGACAGGACCCGGGGTGTGGGTTGTGCGGGGAGGCGCCTGGGACGATCCGGCACGTGGCTGCGGGGTGTGGGATGCTGGCAGGGGGGGCCTGCGTGGAGCGCCATGGCCAGGTGGCTGGCGTGGTCTGCCGAGGCATCTGTGCGGAGTGTGGACTGGGGGCCCCGGGGTCGGAGTGGGGGGCACCTCCGAGGGTGGTGGAGGGTGGCGGAGCGGGGATCCTGTGGGACTTCCGGATCCAGACTGGCGGGATGGTGGTGGCGAGCCAGCCAGATGTCGTGGTCGTGGATGGGGGGCGGAGGAGGGCCGTTGTGGTGGATGTGGCGGTCCCAGGTGGTGGAGGCATCGGGAGGGGGGAGCATGGGGGGCTCGGGGGGTACCAGGGGCTCGGGGAGGGGCTGGGGAGGGCCTGGGGGGTGGGGGTGGCGGTCGTGCCTGTGGTGGTCGGGGCGCTCGGGGCAGTGACCCCCGGACTGGATGGGTGGTTGCGACAGATCCCGGGACCAGCGTCGGACATCTCGGTCCGGAGGTGTGCGGTGCTGGGAGCGGCGGGGGTACTGCGCGGGGCCCTCGGGCTTCCTGGCCTCTGGTGGAGGACCCGAGCTGAATGAGGGACGGACACCACCCGAGGACACCTCCTATTGGCTCCATGATAAGAGCTCCACCCAGCAAAGAATTAACCCTTTAAAACCTGATTCTGAGCTTTCACAATTATTTACCGCCATTTGCGTAATATCTACAGTATACAGAAGGAATCAAGCAATTTTTACCAATGTATCTGTAGGTGATGTTTATTTATTATGTACACAGAAATAAAGAGTAATGGCACAGCTCTGCAGTATCTTTCCACTTTTATATATGTATGCTATACTAAATAAAATGAATAGGGCACCATATAATGCAACAGTTATGCAACTCCCTAAATAATGATGTGAATTTTCAGTTGTTGCTAAATCAGTTAGGATGTTATAATTTGTGGTGTAGATGCGAATTTAGGAGAGCAGGACAATATATCGCATTGCAATTGGAGCAGCAGCTTGGTTGATGATGTCCCCAAACCGGCTCATCTATTATATTTGTCGTGCAATACAATGAAAATGAGCACAATTGCAAAACATAGGCTTCTTATATTTTAAAATAAAATAATCACATGTTGACCGTTCTGGGGTTTCTACAATCATGAATGGAGGCATTATTTACAGCAGGTTGATGTTGTTGTTGTCGACCCCACCCGTGCCCCGACATTGGGGGACCGGGCCCTCACTCCGTCTCCCGGATCCCCAGACCCCCCTCCGCCGCCCAGCGGGCGAGCAGGGCCGCCACTCCGCTTGGGTTTCGCCAGAGGTCCTCCGGAGTCAGTGTGGTGGGTATGTTTGTGCAGGTGAACAGGTGTTGTGTGTCGTGCACTTGCGTGCCGCATAGCGCACAGAGTGGTGTTGGGTGTGTGTCCGGTGTAATGTTGTGTAGGTAGGAGTGGAGGGCTGGTGATTTGTTGGTTCGGAGTTGTGCTAGGAGTTGTCTGGTTCTGTGTGGTAGGTCTTGCTCTGATGGGTCTATTTCTGGTGCTGGTGCATGTATTACTTTGTTGTGTTGTCTGGTGTCCAAGTGTGTTTGTACAAAGTGGGTGTGTATGTCTTTCATGTACTGTTTTATGGTGTCGTTGTTGGTGTACTGTGGTGCTGTGTCTTTGTTGTGTGTGTAGTTGTTGTTGTGGAAGATTGTTTGTTTCTTTTGTCTGGGTGGTGGTGGTTGTTGAGTGAGTGGGTGTAGTGGGTGGGTTGGGTGTTGGGCTTTTTGTCTGATTTGCGATGCGTGTAGTTTTAGATGGGTGTTCAGTGGGAGAGTTTTTGTTTCCTCATGCAAGCGTTGTATGTTTGTGTCTTGTGTGCATCCTGTTGCTATTCTGAGTGCGGTGTTCTGTGTGGTCTGGAGTTTTGTCTTGTTTGTGTCCGATAGTGTTGGTGACCATATAGTGTTTGCGTATTCGAGGCGTGTAAGTGTGGTTGCTTTGTATGTGGTGAGTATAGTTTCTTTGGATTTTCCCCAGTGAGTGGTTGTTAAGGCTTTAAGTATTTTGTTTGATTGCTTGGCGCGGGTTAGAGTGTGTTGTGTGTGTTTTGAGAAGGTGAGTTTGGGGTCCCATGTTAATCCCAGTATTTTGCGTTCGCGGACTGTGGGTAGGGTGGTGTTATCTATTTGTAAAGTGAGTCTGTTGCTGTATTCTGCCGGATCCGGTGTGAACAGAGTGGTGGTGGTTTTGTCTGCGTTGAGTGTGAGTTGGTTCTGTTTTGTCCAGTTGTATATGTCGTGGAGATATTTTTGTACTTGTTGTTGTGCCTGTTGTGGTTTGACATGTGTGGATAGAATGGTGATGTCGTCTGCATATGTAACTGTGTGTACATTTGGAGGTGGTTGTGGTAAGTCTGCCATGTATATGTTGAATAGTGTTGGTGAAAGTACTCCCCCCTGTGGTACCCCCGTTTTCGTGTTTCTGTGTTCTGATGTTTCCCCCCGGTATTGAGTGTATTGTCTGCGTCCCCTTATGTAGTTGAAGATGTATTTGATGATGATGTTTGGGGTGTTAGTGTTGTTGAGTTTGTTTGTGAGTGTGTGTAGGTTTACCGTGTCAAAGGCTTTGGACATGTCTAGGGCTATGGCAACTGTTCGTTGTGGTGGTTTTTGTTGATTGAAACCTGTGGCTATGATGTTGTGTATGTGGTGTAGTGCTGTGGTTGTGGAGTGTTGTTTTCGGAAGCCGTGTTGGTGAGAGGGTAGTTGAGTGTTGTTGGTAATGAAGGGTAGTATTACCTTTTCCATTGTTTTGGCTATTGGGCTGAGTAGTGCTATTGGTCTGTAGGATGGGCCGAGTGCGTGGTTTTTGTTGGGTTTTGGTATTGGGATTATTTTTGCAGTCTTCCATATTGCGGGGATGGTGTTGGTGTTGAGTGATGTGTTGTAAGTGTGTGTGAGTAGTGTTATTGCTTTGGGGCCTAGGTGTTTCAGATGTCTGATGTTTATGTTGTCTGGGCCTGTGGAGTTGTTGCTTTTGGAGCGTTGTAGTGCTTGTTTGACTTGTTGTTCTGTGATGGTTATGGGCGTGGTGTTGAGTTTTCGTATTTTGCGTTGTAGTTGTCTGTATGTTCTGTTGGTTTTGTGTTGTATTATGTTGGTGAATTGTTTGTTGAATGCTCGTGCTTTCTGTTTGTTGGATATTGCCGTGTGTTGTCCGAACTGTATTGTGGTGTTTTCTGGTGCTTTTTGTTCTTTGTTTGATAGTCTTGTTACTGTGTTCCAGAGTATGTGTTGTTTGTGTCTGTGGTTCCATGCATCCGTTAAGTGTTCTTTCCATAGCTCTTGTTTGTGTTTTTGGATTTGTGTGTCTATTTCTTTGTTTAGGTCTGTGATGCGTGGGTCTTGGTGGTTTTGTTGTCTGATGTCGTTTCTTTGGCTGATGAGTGTTCTGATGTGTTGTGGTAGGAGAAGTGATTTGCTTTTTATTTTTCCGTGGGGTATGTGGTGTTTGTCTGCTGTTAGTATGAGGTTTGTGAGCATGGTGTTGGCTGTGTGGATGTTGTCAGGTATGGTTATGTTCTCCAGTGCTGATTCTATTTCAGAGGTGTATCCTTCCCAGTCTGCTTTCCTGTAATTTGTGTAAGTTTGAAGGTGTTGTTGTAGGCGGAAAGGAGCATGCGTGTTGTGTGTGATTTTGATAGGAAGGTGGTCTGAACTGAGTGCGTGTATTGTGGTCCATGTTGTTCTGTTTGTGATGCTGTTGCTGGCTGTTGTGATGTCCGGTGATGTTGGTTGTTGGTTGATGTTTGTAGGTTTTCTGGTAGGTGTGTTTGCGTTTAGAGTGATTTGTTGGGAGTTCTGTAGTATGTCTGCAATGAGGGTGCCTCTGTGGTCGTCGTAGGGAGAGTGCCATTGTGTTGAGTGAGCGTTGATGTCTGCGGTTAGAATGGTGTTGTTCAGCGAGTTTATGTATTGGAAGGTGTTGGTGATGTCTGTATCTTCTGTGGCGTGGTCTGGTCGGGTGGTATCTCTGGGGGGTATATACATGTTGCATATGTGTAGTCTTTTGTGGTTGGTTATGTGAATCTTTACGGTTTGAATTTCTGTAGTGTTGGTGTTAATGTTGTTGGGGATGTTCATGGGAGTGAATGTGACTGATTTGTGAATGTATGTGAGCAGTCCTCCTCCTCCCTTGTGTTCTCTGTCTTTCCTAATGCTGGTGTAGTTGGTGAGACGAGGTGTGTTGTGTTGTTTTTCTAGTTTGGTTTCTTGTATGGTGATGATGTCTGCGTGCTGTTGTGAGGCGAGTTCTTCTAGTTCTGTTTTCTTGTTTTGGATGCCGTTGATGTTTATTTGTAGTATGGTCAGTGTGTGTTTGTTGTTTTTGTTGGTGGGTGTTGTTCTTTGTGGGTTGTTCGGGGGTTGTGGTGTTGGGGTGTTTGTTGTTTGCTTGTGTGTTCTGCATGTCCACGTGTTTGTGTATTGGCGGGTGGTGATGCCGGAGCAATGTCTGTGTATCCAGTGTGGGTGTGTTGAGTTGCATCTGAGTGAGGTTTGTCTGCGTGTGATGATTCTATTGCAGCTATTGCAGGTCCAGGTTTGGGGGGGTGGTCTTGTGTTTGTTGTATCTCTGTTGGAGTTGTCTGTCCGTGTTGCGTTTGAGGGTAGTGTTGGTGAGGCGAGTGTGTTGTTTTGGTCTGTTTGTGCTCTGCTGCCTGTTGGTGTCCTACGAGGTGTTGTTGTTCGTGGTGGTGTTTTGGGATGTAGTCTGCATTTCCATGTTATGTTGTATTGTCTAGTGTTTATGTTTGTGCAATGTTTGTGTACCCAGTGTGGTGTGTGGTGGTTGCATCTGAAGGATGTCTGTCTTCTTGTAATCTGTTGTGTGCAAATGTCGCATGTCCAGGTAGTTTGTTGTGTGTGTGTTTGTTGCGTGCGTGAGAGTGTCTGTGTGGGCCCCGGATGTGTCTCTATGTCCCCCGCCTGGAGCAAAAGGTCCGCCCGCCACCCTGCCAGGTTCAGGGGGCGGTTAGCCGAAAAAAAAAAAAAAACGGCCGTAAGGGCACCCCGTTCGGGGTGCAGGGATTGGTTCCTTGATTTGTCCCCCCGTTCGGGGGGAACCCTCCAACTGCGAGTAAGCCAAGGAGTTTGGAGGTACAGCAGGTTGACAGCAGTGTGATCGAGCAGATTAGATAGAGTAGAATTTGAATGGGGCTTCACTGATTTATTTCATACAATTCATATCTAAAACACAGTTGAAAAATATTTGATTGTTAAAATATTTAAATACAAGAACTATATCAAGAAATTAACAAGACATAGTTTTTTTAGTTAGGAGAAAAGTCTAAAAACATATCACAAATGACAAACGTTGTGCCTCTCCTCCTCCTGTTCTTCAATGAAGCTGATCACCCTCCAGCTCCCGTTAGAAACATCGTGCTGCTGAAGGTGTGCCGGCAGAATGGTTGTGATACAGGAGGTGCTGTGGACTCTCCCAGAAACGAGGACCTAGTTTAGTTGTAGATCCAGTAAAACATAGTGCAAATGTGACATTATTTATAATGCACAGTTACAGTCTTGTGAATATTAAAAAATGTACTTCATGTAATGCAGGAAGCGAATATTTCAAACGAACTAAGGCAGCAAACAGTAAGACCAAAATCGTGTTCCAAACATTAACTCTTTTTTTAAATGTCAATTAGCTTGTGAGTAATAAGACAAAATGTGACTGTCAGACAGAGAACTGTCAGAGCAAACGGCAGATTTTAGAAAGTCCTGCCGAAATAAATCTGCACCCGACTGCGACTGTCAGCGTTGAACTGCCGCCATTGCTGTCAAAGTCAGACACATCTCCAAAATTGTTGGAGCAAATTTTTAAGCAGGCTTCATCTTGATAAATTGACCACGTATTTGACATTTACACCATAACGTTACCGCCTAAAATAATCGTAAAACAAAATTTTGTGTAACAACAAGAGTAATATGTACCCCAAAAGCTTTCAAAGCGTCTGAAAGTTTTCTCCTCCGTTTTTGTTGGGGCTTGGCTCGAAATGCATCATGATTGGCCGCCCGAAGTCCACGTGTCTGTCGGACGTGCTCTCATTGGTCTACAATACCATCACGGATGAATAAATACTCAAAGGGCTTGCCAGGCAAGCCCTTTGAACCCTTTAAATACTCAATGGGCTTGCCTGGCAAGCCCTTTGAGTATTTATTCCATATTGCCCACTAGTTCACTAGTAAGGTCATTTTGACGCTTACTAGTGAACATGTAAGGCCATAAATGTGCCCACTAGTTCACTAGTAAGATCATTTTGAGGCTTACTAGTTGACATGTAAGCCACAAAACGCCCGCTAGTTCACTAGTAAGATAATTTTGAGGCTTCTAGTGAACATGTAAGCCACAGAACGCCCACTAGTTCACTAGTAAGATCATTTTGACGCTTACTAGTGAACATGTAAGCCACAAAACGCTCACTAGTTCACTAGTAAGGTCATTTTGACGCTTACTAGTGAACATGTAAGCCACAAAACGCTCACTGGTTCACTAGTAAGGTAATTTTGACGCTTACTAGTGAACATGTAAGCCACAAAACGCCCGCTAGTTCCCTAGTAAGATCATTTTGACGCTTATTTATGAACATGTCAGCCACAAAACGCTCACTCGTTCACTAGTAAGATCATTTTGACGCTTACTAGTGAACATGTAAGCCACAAAACGCCCACTAGTTCACTAGTAAGGTCATTTTGACGCTTACTAGTGAACATGTAAGCCACAAAACGCCCACTAGTTCACTAGTAAGATCATTTTGACGCTTACTAGTGAACATGTAAGGCCATAAATGTGCCCACTAGTTCACTAGTAAGTTCATTTTGAGGCTTACTAGTTGACATGTAAGCCACACATCGCCTACTAGTTCACTAGTAAGATCATTTTGAGGCTTACTAGTGAACATGTAAGCCACAAAACGCCCAATAGTTCACTAGTAAGATCATTTTGACGCTTACTAGTGAACATGTAAGCCACAAAACGCTCACTAGTTTACTAGTAAGGTCATTTTGACGCTTACTAGTGAACATGTAAGCCACAAAACGCTCACTAGTTCACTAGTAAGGTCATTTTGACGCTTACTAGTGAACATGTAAGCCGCAAAACGCCCACTAGTTCACTAATAAGATTATTTTGACGCTTACTACTGAACATTTAAGGCCATAAATGTGCCCACTAGTTCACTGGTAAGATGATTTTGACGCTTACTAGTGAACATGTAAGGCCATAAATGTGCCCACTTGTAGTGCTAGTGACATTACACTGTACTTGCATTAAATGCAAATAAGGATGATTACGAAAACATGTAACGGTATCCTATTGGCTGTACGTTTCAAAATAGTGTCATCCCACCAGTCAGGGCTCATGATTTTGGAAATTCTGTGCCCACTTAGTTTTTTAAAACAACAATGGCGGACAGTGTCCTGAGACGTATTCGGCGAAGGTGCAGGGCAATAGAGAGTGCCTGTCATCAAGGGTCTGCCGGTGAAAGTGAAGCACGCGCGATAAACATTTCAATTGCTAATTTAAGAAGAGTTAGTGACCAGTTTAGCGCTGATACTATTCAAAGTTTGATTCAAAGTCCAATAGATCTCCGATCTGTCATCATTGCGGGACCCACTCCTAATGGTGGACGTGTTTGTTCCCATGTGGCACATCGTTTGCACACAGGTAAAATGGCTACCATTTTTTGTCATTGGTTTTTCGTATGTATTTTTATTCGAACTACACACGGGTTTTACTGACGACTTGCTGTGACTTACCTTCTATCACCCTGTCAAACGTCGTTTTATACCAGTGGTTTTCCTGCAAATCAGTAGACTATTAAGTAACGCGATGGCTGTACACTTTTAAGCAATAACTAGTGATCTTTTAGTTATTCAATTATAAGTTTGAATTATTTTTTTCTTGAGTAAAATGGTTAGAGAAAATAGCTGCTCGTGGTTTTGAAGCTGCATATACTTTTATGTACATCTGTGTCTATATGCCTGTACTGTATACAGTATATAAAAAACACGTAGTGATTCGTTTGCTTGAATTCCTTAATCCTTTTATTTCCATACTTTAGGTAGACGAGGAAGACCAGCACTTGACATTACAAGTGATCAAATTGAACTGCTCCCCACTCAGGGCTTTACAGTGAGAGCCATCACTGAGATGTTGTGTTGTTCCTCTTCATACCTGCATAAAAAAATGAAGTTTTTTCAGATTTCAGCCAGAAATAGATTTACTCCCATTCATGATGTTGACCTGGAAGAGCATGTCAGAAGATTGCACAGCCAATTTCCCAGATCAGGCTCGGAAGCAAGTGTTCCTCTACATACTCTTGTCCCTTCATGTATATATCATTATATTCATTGTGAAAGTGTACTTTCTTTATTGTGTTGTTTTATGAACCTGTTGCAGATGATGAGGGCATACCTGCGTGCTGATGGCATTGTAGTACAAAGAAAAAGAGTTCGAGAAATCCTCAACCGTATTGAGCCAGCTGCTGCAGCCCAGAGATGGAGCCAGACTGTGGCTAGAAGAACATACTATGTGCCATTCCCCAATAGTTTATGGCACATAGATGGGCATATGCGTCTCATTCGGTAATAAGGGATCATCTTATATTTGTACTCGTGGGAGCATTAGAAAGCCATATTGTATGGACAGCACAGATTAAATTGAATTTTATCATTTGTATATCCAAGTTACACAAACTCCAAATTGCCTCCATGTAGTCTTAAGTGCACAGCAATACCTTCTCTACCGAGATGATATTTCAAACAAGATATGAAACTTGATTGTTTTCTTGTATTTAATCATTATTCTTTTCATGTTTGTTTTACAGGTGGGTGTTTGTGACACATGCCGGCATTGATGGGAATTCCAGGCTAATAACGTACCTTCAACTGGAGCACAGACAACACAGCTTTGACAGTGTTGAAATATTTTGTCCAAGCCACCTGCCTGTATGGGTTACCCTCCAGAGTAAGATCCGACCATGGTGGTGAAAACACTGGTTGCTCTTTTAATGAACCTACTGCAGGGACAAGACACCAAAATTATTTCTAGCTCCAGCCAACACCCCCTCACAATTTACTCACACCTCCCATGGCCTGATTATCCACCAACAGGGGCCCTTTTTGGATTATCATTTTGGCATAGGAACTTTCCTTTCCTATCCTAACCGAGTGAGATGAGCCGGTAGCACCTGGAGCAAAGATCGTCTAAATTTTAATAATGCTTAGGAAAGGTTCTGACCATCCTTTACGAAAGGAAAGGAGATATATTATGCAGCAGGAATATTTAAAGGGGAAGTCTTTTTTTATGTTGTTGTTGTTGTTGTCGACCCCACCCGTGCCCCGACATTGGGGGACCGGGCCCTCACTCCGTCTCCCGGATCCCCAGACCCCCCCTCCTCCGCCCAGCGGGCGAGCAGGGCCGCCACTCCGCTTGGGTTTCGCCAGAGGTCCTCCGGAGTCAGTGTGGTGGGTATGTTTGTGCAGGTGAACAGGTGTTGTGTGTCGTGCACTTGCGTGCCGCATAGCGCACAGAGTGGTGTTGGGTGTGTGTCCGGTGTAATGTTGTGTAGGTAGGAGTGGAGGGCTGGTGATTTGTTGGTTCGGAGTTGTGCTAGGAGTTGTCTGGTTCTGTCAAGTCAAGTCAAGTCAAGTCAACAGTATTTATAGAGCACTTTCAAACAGCCATCGCTGCATACAAAGTGCTGTACATGGAGCGATTTAACATATACAATAAACAGTAAGACGAATCAGTAATAAGTAATAAGTAATAAGGCGGTAGAAAGCACCAAGCAGTAAAACCAATAGCAAATCTAAGTCATGCTGAGTCAAACGCCAAAGAATACAAGTGAGTTTTGAGGAGGGATTTAAAGATGGGCAGCGAGGAGGCTTGCCGAATGTTCAGTGGGAGGTCATTCCAGAGAGATGGACCAGCAACAGAAAAGGCTCGATCCCCTCTGAGCCTCTGTGTGTGTGGTAGGTCTTGCTCTGATGGGTCTATTTCTGGTGCTGGTGCATGTATTACTTTGTTGTGTTGTCTGGTGTCCAAGTGTGTTTGTACAAAGTGGGTGTGTATGTCTTTCATGTTCTGTTTTATGGTGTCGTTGTTGGTGTCCTGTGGTGCTGTGTCTTTGTTGTGTGTGTAGTTGTTGTTGTGGAAGATTGTTTGTTTCTTTTGTCTGGGTGGTGGTGGTTGTTGAGTGAGTGGGTGTAGTGGGTGGGTTGGGTGTTGGGCTTTTTGTCTGATTTGCGATGCGTGTAGTTTTAGATGGGTGTTCAGTGGGAGAGTTTTTGTTTCCTCATGCAAGTGTTGTATGTTTGTGTCTTGTGTGCATCCTGTTGCTATTCTGAGTGCTGTGTTCTGTGTGGTCTGGAGTTTTGTCTTGTTTGTGTCCGATAGTGTTGGTGACCATATAGTGTTTGCGTATTCGAGGCGTGTGAGTGTGGTTGCTTTGTATGTGGTGAGTATAGTTTCTTTGGATTTTCCCCAGTGAGTGGTTGTTAAGGCTTTAAGTATTTTGTTTGATTGCTTGGCGCGGGTTAGAGTGTGTTGTGTGTGTTTTGAGAAGGTGAGTTTGGGGTCCCATGTTAATCCCAGTATTTTGCGTTCGCGGACTGTGGGTAGGGTGGTGTTATCTATTTGTAAAGTGAGTCTGTTGCTGTATTCTGCCGGATCCGGTGTGAACAGAGTGGTGGTGGTTTTGTCTGCGTTGAGTGTGAGTTGGTTCTGTTTTGTCCAGTTGTATATGTCGTGGAGATATTTTTGTACTTGTTGTTGTGCCTGTTGTGGTTTGACATGTGTGGATAGAATGGTGATGTCGTCTGCATATGTAACTGTGTGTACATTTGGAGGTGGTTGTGGTAAGTCTGCCATGTATATGTTGAATAGTGTTGGTGAAAGTACTCCCCCCTGTGGTACCCCCGTTTTCGTGTTTCTATGTTCTGATGTTTCCCCCCGGTATTGAGTGTATTGTCTGCGTCCCCTTATGTAGTTGAAGATGTATTTGATGATGATGTTTGGGGTGTTAGTGTTGTTGAGTTTGTTTGTGAGTGTGTGTAGGTTTACCGTGTCAAAGGCTTTGGACATGTCTAGGGCTATGGCAACTGTTCGTTGTGGTGGTTTTTGTTGATTGAAACCTGTGGCTATGATGTTGTGTATGTGGTGTAGTGCTGTGGTTGTGGAGTGTTGTTTTCGGAAGCCGTGTTGGTGAGAGGGTAGTTGAGTGTTGTTGGTAATGAAGGGTAGTATTACCTTTTCCATTGTTTTGGCTATTGGGCTGAGTAGTGCTATTGGTCTGTAGGATGGGCCGAGTGCGTGGTTTTTGTTGGGTTTTGGTATTGGGATTATTTTTGCAGTCTTCCATATTGCGGGGATGGTGTTGGTGTTGAGTGATGTGTTGTAAGTGTGTGTGAGTAGTGTTATTGCTTTGGGGCCTAGGTGTTTCAGATGTCTGATGTTTATGTTGTCTGGGCCTGTGGAGTTGTTGCTTTTGGAGCGTTGTAGTGCTTGTTTGACTTGTTGTTCTGTGATGGTTATGGGCGTGGTGTTGAGTTTTCGTATTTTGCGTTGTAGTTGTCTGTATGTTCTGTTGGTTTTGTGTTGTATTATGTTGGTGAATTGTTAGTTGAATGCTCGTGCTTTCTGTTTGTTGGATATTGCCGTGTGTTGTCCGAACTGTATTGTGGTGTTTTCTGGTGCTTTTTGTTCTTTGTTTGATAGTCTTGTTACTGTGTTCCAGAGTATGTGTTGTTTGTGTCTGTGGTTCCATGCATCCGTTAAGTGTTCTTTCCATAGCTCTTGTTTGTGTTTTTGGATTTGTGTGTCTATTTCTTTGTTTAGGTCTGTGATGCGTGGGTCTTGGTGGTTTTGTTGTCTGATGTCGTTTCTTTGGCTGATGAGTGTTCTGATGTGTTGTGGTAGGAGAAGTGATTTGCTTTTTATTTTTCCGTGGGGTATGTGGTGTTTGTCTGCTGTAAGTATGAGGTTTGTGAGCATGGTGTTGGCTGTGTGGATGTTGTCAGGTATGGTTAAGTTCTCCAGTGCTGATTCTATTTCAGAGGTGTATCCTTCCCAGTCTGCTTTCCTGTAATTTGTGTAAGTTTGAAGGTGTTGTTGTAGGCGGAAAGGAGCACGCGTGTTGTGTGTGATTTTGATAGGAAGGTGGTCTGAACTGAGTGCGTGTATTGTGGTCCATGTTGTTCTGTTTGTGATGCTGTTGCTGGCTGTTGTGATGTCCGGTGATGTTGGTTGTTGGTTGATGTTTGTAGGTTTTCTGGTAGGTGTCCTGAGACGTATTCGGCGAAGGTGCAGGGCAATAGAGAGTGCCTGTCATCAAGGGTCTGCCGGTGAAAGTGAAGCACGCGCGATAAACATTTCAATTGCTAATTTAAGAAGAGTTAGTGACCAGTTTAGCGCTGATACTATTCAAAGTTTGATTCAAAGTCCAATAGATCTCCGATCTGTTATCATTGCGGGACCCACTCCTAATGGTGGACGTGTTTGTTCCCATGTGGCACATCGTTTGCACACAGGTAAAATGGCTACCATTTTTTGTCATTGGTTTTTCGTATGTATTTTTATTCGAACTACACACGGGTTTTACTGACGACTTGCTGTGACTTACCTTCTATCACCCTGTCAAACGTCGTTTTATACCAGTGGTTTTCCTGCAAATCAGTAGACTATTAAGTAACGCGATGGCTGTACACTTTTAAGCAATAACTAGTGATCTTTTAGTTATTCAATTATAAGTTTGAATTATTTTTTTCTTGAGTAAAATGGTTAGAGAAAATAGCTGCTCGTGGTTTTGAAGCTGCATATACTTTTATGTACATCTGTGTCTATATGCCTGTACTGTATACAGTATATAAAAAACACGTAGTGATTCGTTTGCTTGAATTCCTTAATCCTTTTATTTCCATACTTTAGGTAGACGAGGAAGACCAGCACTTGACATTACAAGTGATCAAATTGAACTGCTCCCCACTCAGGGCTTTACAGTGAGAGCCATCACTGAGATGTTGTGTTGTTCCTCTTCATACCTGCATAAAAAAATGAAGTTTTTTCAGATTTCAGCCAGAAATAGATTTACTCCCATTCATGATGTTGACCTGGAAGAGCATGTCAGAAGATTGCACAGCCAATTTCCCAGATCAGGCTCGGAAGCAAGTGTTCCTCTACATACTCTTGTCCCTTCATGTATATATCATTATATTCATTGTGAAAGTGTACTTTCTTTATTGTGTTGTTTTATGAACCTGTTGCAGATGATGAGGGCATACCTGCGTGCTGATGGCATTGTAGTACAAAGAAAAAGAGTTCGAGAAATCCTCAACCGTATTGAGCCAGCTGCTGCAGCCCAGAGATGGAGCCAGACTGTGGCTAGAAGAACATACTATGTGCCATTCCCCAATAGTTTATGGCACATAGATGGGCATATGCGTCTCATTCGGTAATAAGGGATCATCTTATATTTGTACTCGTGGGAGCATTAGAAAGCCATATTGTATGGACAGCACAGATTAAATTGAATTTTATCATTTGTATATCCAAGTTACACAAACTCCAAATTGCCTCCATGTAGTCTTAAGTGCACAGCAATACCTTCTCTACCGAGATGATATTTCAAACAAGATATGAAACTTGATTGTTTTCTTGTATTTAATCATTATTCTTTTCATGTTTGTTTTACAGGTGGGTGTTTGTGACACATGCCGGCATTGATGGGAATTCCAGGCTAATAACGTACCTTCAACTGGAGCACAGACAACACAGCTTTGACAGTGTTGAAATATTTTGTCCAAGCCACCTGCCTGTATGGGTTACCCTCCAGAGTAAGATCCGACCATGGTGGTGAAAACACTGGTTGCTCTTTTAATGAACCTACTGCAGGGACAAGACACCAAAATTATTTCTAGCTCCAGCCAACACCCCCTCACAATTTACTCACACCTCCCATGGCCTGATTATCCACCAACAGGGGCCCTTTTTGGATTATCATTTTGGCATAGGAACTTTCCTTTCCTATCCTAACCGAGTGAGATGAGCCGGTAGCACCTGGAGCAAAGATCTTCTAAATTTTAATAATGCTTAGGAAAGGTTCTGACCATCCTTTACGAAAGGAAAGGAGATATATTATGCAGCAGGAATATTTAAAGGGGAAGTCTTTTTTTATGTTGTTGTTGTTGTTGTTGTTGTCGACCCCACCCGTGCCCCGACATTGGGGGACCGGGCCCTCACTCCGTCTCCCGGATCCCCAGACCCCCCTCCTCCGCCCAGCGGGCGAGCAGGGCCGCCACTCCGCTTGGGTTTCGCCAGAGGTCCTCCGGAGTCAGTGTGGTGGGTATGTTTGTGCAGGTGAACAGGTGTTGTGTGTCGTGCACTTGCGTGCCGCATAGCGCACAGAGTGGTGTTGGGTGTGTGTCCGGTGTAATGTTGTGTAGGTAGGAGTGGAGGGCTGGTGATTTGTTGGTTCGGAGTTGTGCTAGGAGTTGTCTGGTTCTGTGTGGTAGGTCTTGCTCTGATGGGTCTATTTCTGGTGCTGGTGCATGTATTACTTTGTTGTGTTGTCTGGTGTCCAAGTGTGTTTGTACAAAGTGGGTGTGTATGTCTTTCATGTTCTGTTTTATGGTGTCGTTGTTGGTGTCCTGTGGTGCTGTGTCTTTGTTGTGTGTGTAGTTGTTGTTGTGGAAGATTGTTTGTTTCTTTTGTCTGGGTGGTGGTGGTTGTTGAGTGAGTGGGTGTAGTGGGTGGGTTGGGTGTTGGGCTTTTTGTCTGATTTGCGATGCGTGTAGTTTTAGATGGGTGTTCAGTGGGAGAGTTTTTGTTTCCTCATGCAAGTGTTGTATGTTTGTGTCTTGTGTGCATCCTGTTGCTATTCTGAGTGCTGTGTTCTGTGTGGTCTGGAGTTTTGTCTTGTTTGTGTCCGATAGTGTTGGTGACCATATAGTGTTTGCGTATTCGAGGCGTGTGAGTGTGGTTGCTTTGTATGTGGTGAGTATAGTTTCTTTGGATTTTCCCCAGTGAGTGGTTGTTAAGGCTTTAAGTATTTTGTTTGATTGCTTGGCGCGGGTTAGAGTGTGTTGTGTGTGTTTTGAGAAGGTGAGTTTGGGGTCCCATGTTAATCCCAGTATTTTGGGTTCGCGGACTGTGGGTAGGGTGGTGTTATCTATTTGTAAAGTGAGTCTGTTGCTGTATTCTGCCGGATCCGGTGTGAACAGAGTGGTGGTGGTTTTGTCTGCGTTGAGTGTGAGTTGGTTCTGTTTTGTCCAGTTGTATATGTCGTGGAGATATTTTTGTACTTGTTGTTGTGCCTGTTGTGGTTTGACATGTGTGGATAGAATGGTGATGTCGTCTGCATATGTAACTGTGTCTACATTTGGAGGTGGTTGTGGCAAGTCTGCCATGTATATGTTGAATAGTGTTGGTGAAAGTACTCCCCCCTGTGGTACCCCCGTTTTCGTGTTTCTATGTTCTGATGTTTCCCCCCGGTATTGAGTGTATTGTCTGCGTCCCCTTATGTAGTTGAAGATGTATTTGATGATGATGTTTGGGGTGTTAGTGTTGTTGAGTTTGTTTGTGAGTGTGTGTAGGTTTACCGTGTCAAAGGCTTTGGACATGTCTAGGGCTATGGCAACTGTTCGTTGTGGTGGTTTTTGTTGATTGAAACCTGTGGCTATGATGTTGTGTATGTGGTGTAGTGCTGTGGTTGTGGAGTGTTGTTTTCGGAAGCCGTGTTGGTGAGAGGGTAGTTGAGTGTTGTTGGTAATGAAGGGTAGTATTAACTTTTCCATTGTTTTGGCTATTGGGCTGAGTAGTGCTATTGGTCTGTAGGATGGGCCGAGTGCGTGGTTTTTGTTGGGTTTTGGTATTGGGATTATTTTTGCAGTCTTCCATATTGCGGGGATGGTGTTGGTGTTGAGTGATGTGTTGTAAGTGTGTGTGAGTAGTGTTATTGCTTTGGGGCCTAGGTGTTTCAGATGTCTGATGTTTATGTTGTCTGGGCCTGTGGAGTTGTTGTTTTTGGAGCGTTGTAGTGCTTGTTTGACTTGTTGTTCTGTGATGGTTATGGGCGTGGTGTTGAGTTTTCGTATTTTGCGTTGTAGTTGTCTGTATGTTCTGTTGGTTTTGTGTTGTATTATGTTGGTGAATTGTTTGTTGAATGCTCGTGCTTTCTGTTTGTTGGATATTGCCGTGTGTTGTCCGAACTGTATTGTGGTGTTTTCTGGTGCTTTTTGTTCTTTGTTTGATAGTCTTGTTACTGTGTTCCAGAGTATGTATTGTTTGTGTCTGTGGTTCCATGCATCCGTTAAGTGTTCTTTCCATAGCTCTTGTTTGTGTTTTTGGATTTGTTTGTCTATTTCTTTGTTTAGGTCTGTGATGCGTGGGTCTTGGTGGTTTTGTTGTCTGATGTCGTTTCTTTGGCTGATGAGTGTTCTGATGTGTTGTGGTAGGAGAAGTGATTTGCTTTTTATTTTTCCGTGGGGTATGTGGTGTTTGTCTGCTGTAAGTATGAGGTTTGTGAGCATGGTGTTGGCTGTGTGGATGTTGTCAGGTATGGTTATGTTCTCCAGTGCTGATTCTATTTCAGAGGTGTATCCTTCCCAGTCTGCTTTCCTGTAATTTGTGTAAGTTTGAAGGTGTTGTTGTAGGCGGAAAGGAGCACGCGTGTTGTGTGTGATTTTGATAGGAAGGTGGTCTGAACTGAGTGCGTGTATTGTGGTCCATGTTGTTCTGTTTGTGATGCTGTTGCTGGCTGTTGTGATGTCCGGTGATGTTGGTTGTTGGTTGATGTTTGTAGGTTTTCTGGTAGGTGTGTTTGCGTTTAGAGTGATTTGTTGGGAGTTCTGTAGTATGTCTGCAATGAGGGTGCCTCTGTGGTCGTCGTAGGGAGAGTGCCATTGTGTTGAGTGAGCGTTGATGTCTGCGGTTAGAATGGTGTTGTTCAGCGAGTTTATGTATTGGAAGGTGTTGGTGATGTCTGTATCTTCTGTGGCGTGGTCTGGTCGGGTGGTATCTCTGGGGGGTATATACATGTTGCATATGTGTAGTCTTTTGTGGTTGGTTATGTGAATCTTTACGGTTTGAATTTCTGTAGTGTTGGTGTTAATGTTGTTGGGGATGTTCATGGGAGTGAATGTGACTGATTTGTGAATGTATGTGAGCAGTCCTCCTCCTCCCTTGTGTTCTCTGTCTTTCCTAATGCTGGTGTAGTTGGTGAGACGAGGTGTGTTGTGTTGTTTTTCTAGTTTGGTTTCTTGTATGGTGATGATGTCTGCGTGCTGTTGTGAGGCGAGTTCTTCTAGTTCTGTTTTCTTGTTTTGGATGCCGTTGATGTTTATTTGTAGTATGGTCAGTGTGTGTTTGTTGTTTTTGTTGGTGGGTGTTGTTCTTTGTGGGTTGTTCGGGGGTTGTGGTGTTGGGGTGTTTGTTGTTTGCGTGTGTGTTCTGCATGTCCACGTGTTTGTGTATTGGCGGGTGGTGATGCCGGAGCAATGTCTGTGTATCCAGTGTGGGTGTGTTGAGTTGCATCTGAGTGAGGTTTGTCTGCGTGTGATGATTCTATTGCAGCTATTGCAGGTCCAGGTTTGGGGGGGTGGTCTTGTGTTTGTTGTATCTCTGTTGGAGTTGTCTGTCCGTGTTGCCTTTGAGGGTAGTGTTGGTGAGGCGAGTGTGTTGTTTTGGTCTGTTTGTGCTCTGCTGCCTGTTGGTGTCCTACGAGGTGTTGTTGTTCGTGGTGGTGTTTTGGGATGTAGTCTGCATTTCCATGTTATGTTGTATTGTCTAGTGTTTATGTTTGTGCAATGTTTGTGTACCCAGTGTGGTGTGTGGTGGTTGCATCTGAAGGATGTCTGTCTTCTTGTAATCTGTTGTGTGCAAATGTCGCATGTCCAGGTAGTTTGTTGTGTGTGTGTTTGTTGCGTGCGTGAGAGTGTCTGTGTGGGCCCCGGATTTGTCTCTATGTCCCCCGCCTGGAGCAAAAGGTCCGCCCGCCACCCTGCCAGGTTCAGGGGGCGGTTAGCCGAAAAAAAAAAAACGGCCGTAAGGGCACCCCGTTCGGGGTGCAGGGATTGGTTCCTTGATTTGTCCCCCCGTTCGGGGGGAACCCTCCAACTGCGAGTAAGCCAAGGAGTTTGGAGGTACAGCGGGTTGACAGCAGTGTGATCGAGCAGATTAGATAGAGTAGAATTTGAATGGGGCTTCACTGATTTATTTCATACAATTCATATCTAAAACACAGTTGAAAAATATTTGATTGTTAAAATATTTAAATACAAGAACTATATCAAGAAATTAACAAAACATAGTTTTTTTAGTTAGGAGAAAAGTCTAAAAACATATCACAAATGACAAACGTTGTGCCTCTCCTCCTCCTGTTCTTCAATGAAGCTGATCACCCTCCAGCTCCCGTTAGAAACATCGTGCTGCTGAAGGTGTGCCGGCAGAATGGTTGTGATACAGGAGGTGCTGTGGACTCTCCCAGAAACGAGGACCTAGTTTAGTTGTAGATCCAGTAAAACATAGTGCAAATGTGACATTATTTATAATGCACAGTTACAGTCTTGTGAATATTAAAAAATGTACTTCATGTAATGCAGGAAGCGAATATTTCAAACGAACTAAGAGCAAACAGTAAGAGCAAAATCGTGTTCCAAACATTAACTCTTTTTTTAAATGTCAATTAGCTTGTGAGTAATAAGACAAAATGTGACTGTCAGACAGAGAACTGTCAGAGCAAACGGCAGATTTTAGAAAGTCCTGCCGAAATAAATCTGCACCCGACTGCGACTGTCAGCGTTGAACTGCCGCCATTGCTGTCAAAGTCAGACACATCTCCAAAATTGTTGGAGCAAATTTTTAAGCAGGCTTCATCTTGATAAATTGACCACGTATTTGACATTTACACCATAACGTTACCGCCTAAAATAATCGTAAAACAAAATTTTGTGTAACAACAAGAGTAATATGTACCCCAAAAGCTTTCAAAGCGTCTGAAAGTATCTACTGTATATCTATAAAAAAAATCCTCGTCTCACCCCTCAGGTGGTGTCCATCCCTCATTCAGCTGGGGTCCTCTACCAGAGGCCAGGAAGCTTGAGGGTTCTGCGCAGTATCCTTGCCGTTCCCAGCACTGCACATTTCTGGACTGAGATGTCCGATGTTGTTCCCGGGATCTGTTGCAACCACTCATCATCTAGTTTGGGGGTCACTGCCCCGAGTGCTCCGACCACCACAGGCACGACTGTCCCCTTTACCTTCCAGGCTCTCTCCAGCTCATCTCTGAGCCCTTGGGATTTCTCGAGTTTCTCGTGTTCCTTCTTTCTGATGTTTCCAGCACTTGGGACCGCTACATCCACTACAACGGCTTTCCTCTGCCCTTTATCTATCATCAGGATATCTGGTTGGTTCGCCATTACCATCTTGTCAGTCTGGATCTGGAAGTCCCATAGGATCTTCGCTCTGTCATTCTCCACCACCTTCGGAGGTGTTTCCCATTTTGACCTTGGGGTTTCCAGTCCGTACTCCGCACAGATGTTTCGGTAGACTATGCCAGCCACCTGGTTATGGCGTTCCATATAGGCTTTCCCTGCCAGCACCTTACACCCTGCAGTTATGTGTTAGATCGTCTCAGGTGCCTCTTTGCACAACCTACACCTTGGGTCTTGTCTGGTGTGGTATATCTGGGCCTCAATGGCTCTAGTGCTCAGGGCCTGCTCCTGAGCAGCCAGGATGAGTGCCTCTGTACTGTCCTTCAGGCCAGCCCTCTCTAGCCACTGATGGGAATTCTTGAGATCGGCCACTTCAGTTATGGTCCGGTGGTACATCCCGTGTAGGGGCTTGTCCTCCGATGATGGTCCCTCTTCCAGCGCCTCATCCTCTGTTGCCCATTGTCTGAGACATTCTCCGAGTACGTCATCCGTTGGAGCCTTCTCCTTGATGTATTCATGGAGCTTGGATGTTTCATCCTGGACAGTGGCTCTCACACTCACTAGTCCCCAGCCGCTTTCCTTGTTGCCAGTTCAAGGTTGCCATTGGCTTGTGGTACACCGAGGTACTTGTAGCTGTCCTCAATGTCTGCTATTGTTCCTTCGGGGAGTGAGACCCCTTCAGTCCGGACTACCGTTCCTCTCTTAGTCACCATCCGACTATCACATCCCGATGTCGCTGCTGTAGATCCTGGTTGTGTGGATCAGGGAGTCTATGTCCCTTTCACTCTTAGCATACAGCTTTATGTCATCCATGTAGAGGAGGTGACTGATCGTAGCTTCATTTCTGAGGCTGTATCCATAGCCTGTCTTGGTGATTACTTGGCTTAGGGAGTTCAGTCCTATGCAGAACAGCAATGGGGAGAGTGCATCACCTTGGTATATGCCACATTTGATGGACACTTGGGTAAGTGGCTTGCCATTGGCTTCAAGTGTGGTTTTCCACATCCTCATCAAGTTCGCAACGAAGGCTCTTAGGGTCCTGTTCACCTTATACACATCCAAGCATTCAGTGATCCATGTATGTGGCATCGAGTCATAGGCTTTCTTTTAATGAATCCAGGCTGTGCACAGGTTGGTACATCGGGACCTGCAGTCTTGTGCGACTGTTCTGTCAACCAGGAGCTGATGTTTGGCTCCCCTGGTATCTCTACCAATGCCCTTCCGTGCTTCGCTCATGTATTGATCCATGTGTGCACTTATCTTAGCCGCAACATGAGCGTCCAAAATTGTGGAGGGACAGGTTATTGGCCGATAGTTGGATGCGACTGCACCCTTTGAGGGATCTTTCATGATAAGGATCGTTCGCCCTTCGGTTAGCCATCCTGGGTGAGTCCCATCCCTAGGCAGCTGGTTCATTTGTGCTGCTGGGCGCTCATGGAGTGCTGTGAGTCTCTTTAGCCAGTAAGTGTGGACCATGTCCGGGCCTGGTGCTGTCCAGTTCTTCATATTTGAGACTATTTCCTTTATGTCTGCCACTGTTATGGTAATTGGGTTCTGTTCAGGGAGGTGTCTGTGCTCCTCTCTTTGGGTGACCAGCCATTGTGCACTGCTGTTATGTGCAACCTCCTTCTCCCATCTGCCTCTCCAGTACCTTTCAGTTTCCAGTCTTGGTGGATCAGCTCTGTTGTTAGGACCCTGCCACTGAGCGTACACTTTCGCAGGTTGTGTTGCAAACAGCCTGTTTATTCGTCTGGCCTCATTCTCTTTCGTGTACCGCTTTAGGCGGCTGGACAAGGCTTGGAGCCTTTGTTTCGAGTGCTTCATATATGGTCATCTGGATGTACCTCTCAGGATCGGCCTTTTCATCACACCTCTCTGGACCTCAGTCAATTGACTCACATCTTTCCGAGCCGCCTTGATCTTAGCCTCCAACCGTCTTTTCCATGGTCGGTAATGTATCTCATGGCTTCCATGGTTGCTCTTATAGCCAAGCATCTCAAGGATCACTGATGCTGAAGCGTATATCAGTTCATTTCCGTGATCGTTACGGTAAGGATCGCCCTCAGTGCTGAATTCACACTTTCCAAGAGACTTTCAGGTGGTACTTCACATAGCCGTTGTAATCGGATTCTAGGTTTCCCAGCTTTCATTCTTGCCATGATCTTAGCTTTCAGGTCAGTTGCTGCCTCGCTCAGCATTTCATTCATTGGGGCTGGCCTCCCAATCTCATCATCTGCATTCACTCTGGTATGAACTCCTCCTCTGATCTGGCAGCCTGGGGCCCCTCACCATGGAACCTGCGTTGTACCTCATCAATCTCAAGTTGTGACAGCAGTTGCCGTTTGTGGATGTTGGAACACTGAGTTACGAGTTGTTTCGTGGCCACCCGTGACTGTGGGTTTCGAAGTAACCATTTAGCCCACATTCTCTCCATGTAACCTCTCTGACTAGGCTTGCTTGAGTAGTAGCATTCCAACAGAGCCATGTTATTGCATCTTGCCCATCTCTGCTCCATTTTTCATCAAGGTGCTCTGGTTCCCCAGCACCTGACGCAGACCTTGTTTGGCCGGGCGACGTCTGAGCTGGCATGTCATTCATTTTATTGTCTCTCATCATTGTATGAGGTACGCATTAGCGTGAAGGCTCTTGCCCAAGGACCCACACTGGATGGTGTTATGTGCTCATTTTTTGCCCCAAGTGGGGAGCGGAGGGACGGGCGCTGGGGGGGGGACCATCGTGGTGGGGCGGGCCCCTACGCGGGATGTGCCACCGGACCGTGGCTGAGGTGGCTGATCTCAAGAAGTCCTATCGGTGGCTGGAGGGGACTGGCCTGGGGGACAGCGCAGGGGCGCTCATCCTGGCTGCTCAGGAGCGGGCCTTGGGCGCCGGAGCCGTCGAGGCCCGGATGTGCCGCGCCGGACAGGACCCGGGGTGTGGGTTGTGCGGGGAGGCGCCTGGGACGATCCGGCACGTGGCTGCGGGGTGTGGGATGCTGGCAGGGGGGGCCTGCGTGGAGCGCCATGGCCAGGTGGCTGGCGTGGTCTGCCGAGGCATCTGTGCGGAGTGTGGACTGGGGGCCCCGGGGTCGGAGTGGGGGGCACCTCCGAGGGTGGTGGAGGGTGGCGGAGCGGGGATCCTGTGGGACTTCCGGATCCAGACTGGCGGGATGGTGGTGGCGAGCCAGCCAGATGTCGTGGTCGTGGATGGGGGGCGGAGGAGGGCCGTTGTGGTGGATGTGGCGGTCCCAGGTGGTGGAGGCATCGGGAGGGGGGAGCATGGGGGGCTCGGGGGGTACCAGGGGCTCGGGGAGGGGCTGGGGAGGGCCTGGGGGGTGGGGGTGGCGGTCGTGCCTGTGGTGGTCGGGGCGCTCGGGGCAGTGACCCCCGGACTGGATGGGTGGTTGCGACAGATCCCGGGACCAGCGTCGGACATCTCGGTCCGGAGGTGTGCGGTGCTGGGAGCGGCGGGGGTACTGCGCGGGGCCCTCGGGCTTCCTGGCCTCTGGTGGAGGACCCGAGCTGAATGAGGGACGGACACCACCCGAGGACACCTCCTATTGGCTCCATGATAAGAGCTCCACCCAGCAAAGAATTAACCCTTTAAAACCTGATTCTGAGCTTTCACAATTATTTACCGCCATTTGCGTAATATCTACAGTATACAGAAGGAATCAAGCAATTTTTACCAATGTATCTGTAGGTGATGTTTATTTATTATGTACACAGAGATAAAGAGTAATGGCACAGCTCTGCAGTATCTTTCCACTTTTATATATGTATGCTATACTAAATAAAATGAATAGGGCACCATATAATGCAACAGTTATGCAACTCCCTAAATAATGATGTGAATTTTCAGTTGTTGCTAAATCAGTTAGGATGTTATAATTTGTGGTGTAGATGCGAATTTAGGAGAGCAGGACAATATATCGCATTGCAATTGGAGCAGCAGCTTGGTTGATGATGTCCCCAAACCGGCTCATCTATTATATTTGTCGTGCAATACAATGAAAATGAGCACAATTGCAAAACATAGGCTTCTTATATTTTAAAATAAAATAATCACATGTTGACCGTTCTGGGGTTTCTACAATCATGAATGGAGGCATTATTTACAGCAGGTTGATGTTGTTGTTGTTGTTGTCGACCCCACCCGTGCCCCGACATTGGGGGACCGGGCCCTCACTCCGTCTCCCGGATCCCCAGACCCCCCTCCGCCGCCCAGCGGGCGAGCAGGGCCGCCACTCCGCTTGGGTTTCGCCAGAGGTCCTCCGGAGTCAGTGTGGTGGGTATGTTTGTGCAGGTGAACAGGTGTTGTGTGTCGTGCACTTGCGTGCCGCATAGCGCACAGAGTGGTGTTGGGTGTGTGTCCGGTGTAATGTTGTGTAGGTAGGAGTGGAGGGCTGGTGATTTGTTGGTTCGGAGTTGTGCTAGGAGTTGTCTGGTTCTGTGTGGTAGGTCTTGCTCTGATGGGTCTATTTCTGGTGCTGGTGCATGTATTACTTTGTTGTGTTGTCTGGTGTCCAAGTGTGTTTGTACAAAGTGGGTGTGTATGTCTTTCATGTTCTGTTTTATGGTGTCGTTGTTGGTGTCCTGTGGTGCTGTGTCTTTGTTGTGTGTGTAGTTGTTGTTGTGGAAGATTGTTTGTTTCTTTTGTCTGGGTGGTGGTGGTTGTTGAGTGAGTGGGTGTAGTGGGTGGGTTGGGTGTTGGGCTTTTTGTCTGATTTGCGATGCGTGTAGTTTTAGATGGGTGTTCAGTGGGAGAGTTTTTGTTTCCTCATGCAAGTGTTGTATGTTTGTGTCTTGTGTGCATCCTGTTGCTATTCTGAGTGCTGTGTTCTGTGTGGTCTGGAGTTTTGTCTTGTTTGTGTCCGATAGTGTTGGTGACCATATAGTGTTTGCGTATTCGAGGCGTGTGAGTGTGGTTGCTTTGTATGTGGTGAGTATAGTTTCTTTGGATTTTCCCCAGTGAGTGGTTGTTAAGGCTTTAAGTATTTTGTTTGATTGCTTGGCGCGGGTTAGAGTGTGTTGTGTGTGTTTTGAGAAGGTGAGTTTGGGGTCCCATGTTAATCCCAGTATTTTGGGTTCGCGGACTGTGGGTAGGGTGGTGTTATCTATTTGTAAAGTGAGTCTGTTGCTGTATTCTGCCGGATCCGGTGTGAACAGAGTGGTGGTGGTTTTGTCTGCGTTGAGTGTGAGTTGGTTCTGTTTTGTCCAGTTGTATATGTCGTGGAGATATTTTTGTACTTGTTGTTGTGCCTGTTGTGGTTTGACATGTGTGGATAGAATGGTGATGTCGTCTGCATATGTAACTGTGTCTACATTTGGAGGTGGTTGTGGCAAGTCTGCCATGTATATGTTGAATAGTGTTGGTGAAAGTACTCCCCCCTGTGGTACCCCCGTTTTCGTGTTTCTATGTTCTGATGTTTCCCCCCGGTATTGAGTGTATTGTCTGCGTCCCCTTATGTAGTTGAAGATGTATTTGATGATGATGTTTGGGGTGTTAGTGTTGTTGAGTTTGTTTGTGAGTGTGTGTAGGTTTACCGTGTCAAAGGCTTTGGACATGTCTAGGGCTATGGCAACTGTTCGTTGTGGTGGTTTTTGTTGATTGAAACCTGTGGCTATGATGTTGTGTATGTGGTGTAGTGCTGTGGTTGTGGAGTGTTGTTTTCGGAAGCCGTGTTGGTGAGAGGGTAGTTGAGTGTTGTTGGTAATGAAGGGTAGTATTACCTTTTCCATTGTTTTGGCTATTGGGCTGAGTAGTGCTATTGGTCTGTAGGATGGGCCGAGTGCGTGGTTTTTGTTGGGTTTTGGTATTGGGATTATTTTTGCAGTCTTCCATATTGCGGGGATGGTGTTGGTGTTGAGTGATGTGTTGTAAGTGTGTGTGAGTAGTGTTATTGCTTTGGGGCCTAGGTGTTTCAGATGTCTGATGTTTATGTTGTCTGGGCCTGTGGAGTTGTTGCTTTTGGAGCGTTGTAGTGCTTGTTTGACTTGTTGTTCTGTGATGGTTATGGGCGTGGTGTTGAGTTTTCGTATTTTGCGTTGTAGTTGTCTGTATGTTCTGTTGGTTTTGTGTTGTATTATGTTGGTGAATTGTTTGTTGAATGCTCGTGCTTTCTGTTTGTTGGATATTGCCGTGTGTTGTCCGAACTGTATTGTGGTGTTTTCTGGTGCTTTTTGTTCTTTGTTTGATAGTCTTGTTACTGTGTTCCAGAGTATGTGTTGTTTGTGTCTGTGGTTCCATGCATCCGTTAAGTGTTCTTTCCATAGCTCTTGTTTGTGTTTTTGGATTTGTGTGTCTATTTCTTTGTTTAGGTCTGTGATGCGTGGGTCTTGGTGGTTTTGTTGTCTGATGTCGTTTCTTTGGCTGATGAGTGTTCTGATGTGTTGTGGTAGGAGAAGTGATTTGCTTTTTATTTTTCCGTGGGGTATGTGGTGTTTGTCTGCTGTAAGTATGAGGTTTGTGAGCATGGTGTTGGCTGCGTGGATGTTGTCAGGTATGGTTATGTTCTCCAGTGCTGATTCTATTTCAGAGGTGTATCCTTCCCAGTCTGCTTTCCTGTAATTTGTGTAAGTTTGAAGGTGTTGTTGTAGGCGGAAAGGAGCACGCGTGTTGTGTGTGATTTTGATAGGAAGGTGGTCTGAACTGAGTGCGTGTATTGTGGTCCATTTTGTTCTGTTTGTGATGCTGTTGCTGGCTGTTGTGATGTCCGGTGATGTTGGTTGTTGGTTGATGTTTGTAGGTTCTCTGGTAGGTGTGTTTGCGTTTAGAGTGATTTGTTGGGAGTTTTGTAGTATGTCTGCAATGTGGGTGCCTCTGTGGTCGTCGTAGGGAGAGTGCCATTGTGTTGAGTGAGCGTTGATGTCTGCGGTTAGAATGGTGTTGTTCAGCGAGTTTATGTATTGGAAGGTGTTGGTGATGTCTGTGTCTTCTGTGGCGTGGTCTGGTCGGGTGGTATCTCTGGGGGGTATATACATGTTGCATATGTGTAGTCTTTTGTGGTTGGTTATGTGAATCTTTACGGTTTGAATTTCTGTAGTGTTGGTGTTAATGTTGTTGGGGATGTTCATGGGAGTGAATGTGACTGATTTGTGAATGTATGTGAGCAGTCCTCCTCCTCCCTTGTGTTCTCTGTCTTTCCTAATGCTGGTGTAGTTGGTGAGACGAGGTGTGTTGTGTTGTTTTTCTAGTTTGGTTTCTTGTATGGTGATGATGTCTGCGTGCTGTTGTGAGGCGAGTTCTTCTAGTTCTGTTTTCTTGTTTTGGATGCCGTTGATGTTTATTTGTAGTATGGTCAGTGTGTGTTTGTTGTTTTTGTTGGTGGGTGTTGTTCTTTGTGCGTTGTTCGGGGGTTGTGGTGTTGGGGTGTTTGTTGTTTGCGTGTGTGTTCTGCATGTCCACGTGTTTGTGTATTGGCGGGTGGTGATGCCGGAGCAATGTCTGTGTATCCAGTGTGGGTGTGTTGAGTTGCATCTGAGTGAGGTTTGTCTGCGTGTGATGATTCTATTGCAGCTATTGCAGGTCCAGGTTTGGGGGGGTGGTCTTGTGTTTGTTGTATCTCTGTTGGAGTTGTCTGTCCGTGTTGCGTTTGAGGGTAGTGTTGGTGAAGCGAGTGTGTTGTTTTGGTCTGTTTGTGCTCTGCTGCCTGTTGGTGTCCTACGAGGTGTTGTTGTTCGTGGTGGTGTTTTGGGATGTAGTCTGCATTTCCATGTTATGTTGTATTGTCTAGTGTTTATGTTTGTGCAATGTTTGTGTACCCAGTGTGGTGTGTGGTGGTTGCATCTGAAGGATGTCTGTCTTCTTGTAATCTGTTGTGTGCAAATGTCGCATGTCCAGGTAGTTTGTTGTGTGTGTGTTTGTTGCGTGCGTGAGAGTGTCTGTGGGGGCCCCGGATTTGTCTCTATGTCCCCTGCCTGGAGCAAAAGGTCCGCCAGCCACCCTGCCAGGTTCAGGGGGCGGTTAGCCGAAAAAAAAAAAAAAAACGGCCGTAAGGGCACCCCGTTCGGGGTGCAGGGATTGGTTCCTTGATTTGTCCCCCCGTTCGGGGGGAACCCTCCAACTGCGAGTAAGCCAAGGAGTTTGGAGGTACAGCAGGTTGACAGCAGTGTGATCGAGCAGATTAGATAGAGTAGAATTTGAATGGGGCTTCACTGATTTATTTCATACAATTCATATCTAAAACACAGTTGAAAAATATTTGATTGTTAAAATATTTAAATATTCACTAGTAAGGTCATTTTGACGCTTACTAGTGAACATGTAAGCCGCAAAACGCCCACTAGTTCACTGGTAAGATGATTTTGACGCTTACTAGTGAACATGTAAGGCCATAAATGTGCCCACTTGTAGTGCTAGTGACATTACACTGTACTTGCATGAAATGCAAATAAGGATGATTACGAAAACATGTAACGGTATCCTATTGGCTGTACGTTTCAAAATAGTGTCATCCCACCAGTCAGGGCTCATGATTTTGGAAATTCTGTGCCCACTTAGTTTTTTAAAACAACAATGGCGGACAGTGTCCTGAGACGTATTCGGCGAAGGTGCAGGGCAATAGAGAGTGCCTGTCATCAAGGGTCTGCCGGTGAAAGTGAAGCACGCGCGATAAACATTTCAATTGCTAATTTAAGAAGAGTTAGTGACCAGTTTAGCGCTGATACTATTCAAAGTTTGATTCAAAGTCCAATAGATCTCCGATCTGTCATCATTGCGGGACCCACTCCTAATGGTGGACATGTTTGTTCCCATGTGGCACATCGTTTGCACACAGGTAAAATGGCTACCATTTTTTGTCATTGGTTTTTCGTATGTATTTTTATTCGAACTACACACGGGTTTTACTGACGACTTGCTGTGACTTACCTTCTATCACCCTGTCAAACGTCGTTTTATACCAGTGGTTTTCCTGCAAATCAGTAGACTATTAAGTAACGCGATGGCTGTACACTTTTAAGCAATAACTAGTGATCTTTTAGTTATTCAATTATAAGTTTGAATTATTTTTTTCTTGAGTAAAATGGTTAGAGAAAATAGCTGCTCGTGGTTTTGAAGCTGCATATACTTTTATGTACATCTGTGTCTATATGCCTGTACTGTATACAGTATATAAAAAACACGTAGTGATTCGTTTGCTTGAATTCCTTAATCCTTTTATTTCCATACTTTAGGTAGACGAGGAAGACCAGCACTTGACATTACAAGTGATCAAATTGAACTGCTCCCCACTCAGGGCTTTACAGTGAGAGCCATCACTGAGATGTTGTGTTGTTCCTCTTCATACCTGCATAAAAAAATGAAGTTTTTTCAGATTTCAGCCAGAAATAGATTTACTCCCATTCATGATGTTGACCTGGAAGAGCATGTCAGAAGATTGCACAGCCAATTTCCCAGATCAGGCTCGGAAGCAAGTGTTCCGCTACATACTCTTGTCCCTTCATGTATATATCATTATATTCATTGTGAAAGTGTACTTTCTTTATTGTGTTGTTTTATGAACCTGTTGCAGATGATGAGGGCATACCTGCGTGCTGATGGTATTGTAGTACAAAGAAAAAGAGTTCGAGAAATCCTCAACCGTATTGAGCCAGCTGCTGCAGCCCAGAGATGGAGCCAGACTGTGGCTAGAAGAACATACTATGTGCCATTCCCCAATAGTTTATGGCACATAGATGGGCATATGCGTCTCATTCGGTAATAAGGGATCATCTTATATTTGTACTCGTGGGAGCATTAGAAAGCCATATTGTATGGACAGCACAGATTAAATTGAATTTTATCATTTGTATATCCAAGTTACACAAACTCCAAATTGCCTCCATGTAGTCTTAAGTGCACAGCAATACCTTCTCTACCGAGATGATATTTCAAACAAGATATGAAACTTGATTGTTTTCTTGTATTTAATCATTATTCTTTTCATGTTTGTTTTACAGGTGGGTGTTTGTGACACATGCCGGCATTGATGGGAATTCCAGGCTAATAACGTACCTTCAACTGGAGCACAGGCAACACAGCTTTGACAGTGTTGAAATATTTTGTCCAAGCCACCTGCCTGTATGGGTTACCCTCCAGAGTAAGATCCGACCATGGTGGTGAAAACACTGGTTGCTCTTTTAATGAACCTACTGCAGGGACAAGACACCAAAATTATTTCTAGCTCCAGCCAACACCCCCTCACAATTTACTCACACCTCCCATGGTCTGATTATCCACCAACAGGGGCCCTTTTTGGATTATCATTTTGGCATAGGAACTTTCCTTTCCTATCCTAACCGAGTGAGATGAGCCGGTAGCACCTGGAGCAAAGATCGTCTAAATTTTAATAATGCTTAGGAAAGGTTCTGACCATCCTTTACGAAAGGAAAGGAGATATATTATGCAGCAGGAATATTTAAAGGGGAAGTCTTTTTTTATGTTGTTGTTGTTGTTGTCGACCCCACCCGTGCCCCGACATTGGGGGACCGGGCCCTCACTCCGTCTCCCGGATCCCCAGACCCCCCTCCTCCGCCCAGCGGGCGAGCAGGGCCGCCACTCCGCTTGGGTTTCGCCAGAGGTCCTCCGGAGTCAGTGTGGTGGGTATGTTTGTGCAGGTGAACAGGTGTTGTGTGTCGTGCACTTGCGTGCCGCATAGCGCACAGAGTGGTGTTGGGTGTGTGTCCGGTGTAATGTTGTGTAGGTAGGAGTGGAGGGCTGGTGATTTGTTGGTTCGGAGTTGTGCTAGGAGTTGTCTGGTTCTGTGTGGTAGGTCTTGCTCTGATGGGTCTATTTCTGGTGCTGGTGCATGTATTACTTTGTTGTGTTGTCTGGTGTCCAAGTGTGTTTGTACAAAGTGGGTGTGTATGTCTTTCATGTTCTGTTTTATGGTGTCGTTGTTGGTGTCCTGTGGTGCTGTGTCTTTGTTGTGTGTGTAGTTGTTGTTGTGGAAGATTGTTTCTTTTGTCTGGGTGGTGGTGGTTGTTGAGTGAGTGGGTGTAGTGGGTGGGTTGGGTGTTGGGCTTTTTGTCTGATTTGCGATGCGTGTAGTTTTAGATGGGTGTTCAGTGGGAGAGTTTTTGTTTCCTCATGCAAGTGTTGTATGTTTGTGTCTTGTGTGCATCCTGTTGCTATTCCGAGTGCGGTGTTCTGTGTGGTCTGGAGTTTTGTCTTGTTTGTGTCCGATAGTGTTGGTGACCATATAGTGTTTGCGTATTCGAGGCGTGTGAGTGTGGTTGCTTTGTATGTGGTGAGTATAGTTTCTTTGGATTTTCCCCAGTGAGTGGTTGTTAAGGCTTTAAGTATTTTGTTTGATTGCTTGGCGCGGGTTAGAGTGTGTTGTGTGTGTTTTGAGAAGGTGAGTTTGGGGTCCCATGTTAATCCCAGTATTTTGGGTTCGCGGACTGTGGGTAGGGTGGTGTTATCTATTTGTAAAGTGAGCCTGTTGCTGTATTCTGCCGGATCCGGTGTGAACAGAGTGGTGGTGGTTTTGTCTGCGTTGAGTGTGAGTTGGTTCTGTTTTGTCCAGTTGTATATGTCGTGGAGATATTTTTGTACTTGTTGTTGTGCCTGTTGTGGTTTGACATGTGTGGATAGAATGGTGATGTCGTCTGCATATGTAACTGTGTGTACATTTGGAGGTGGTTGTGGTAAGTCTGCCATGTATATGTTGAATAGTGTTGGTGAAAGTACTCCCCCCTGTGGTACCCCCGTTTTCGTGTTTCTATGTTCTGATGTTTCCCCCCGGTATTGAGTGTATTGTCTGCGTCCCCTTATGTAGTTGAAGATGTATTTGATGATGATGTTTGGGGTGTTAGTGTTGTTGAGTTTGTTTGTGAGTGTGTGTAGGTTTACCGTGTCAAAGGCTTTGGACATGTCTAGGGCTATGGCAACTGTTCGTTGTGGTGGTTTTTGTTGATTGAAACCTGTGGCTATGATGTTGTGTATGTGGTGTAGTGCTGTGGTTGTGGAGTGTTGTTTTCGGAAGCCGTGTTGGTGAGAGGGTAGTTGAGTGTTGTTGGTAATGAAGGGTAGTATTACCTTTTCCATTGTTTTGGCTATTGGGCTGAGTAGTGCTATTGGTCTGTAGGATGGGCCAAGTGCGTGGTTTTTGTTGGGTTTTGGTATTGGGATTATTTTTGCAGTCTTCCATATTGCGGGGATGGTGTTGGTGTTGAGTGATGTGTTGTAAGTGTGTGTGAGTAGTGTTATTGCTTTGGGGCCTAGGTGTTTCAGATGTCTGATGTTTATGTTGTCTGGGCCTGTGGAGTTGTTGCTTTTGGAGCGTTGTAGTGCTTGTTTGACTTGTTGTTCTGTGATGGTTATGGGCGTGGTGTTGAGTTTTCGTATTTTGCGTTGTAGTTGTCTGTATGTTCTGTTGGTTTTGTGTTGTATTATGTTGGTGAATTGTTTGTTGAATGCTCGTGCTTTCTGTTTGTTGGATATTGCCGTGTGTTGTCCGAACTGTATTGTGGTGTTTTCTGGTGCTTTTTGTTCTTTGTTTGATAGTCTTGTTACTGTGTTCCAGAGTATGTGTTGTTTGTGTCTGTGGTTCCATGCATCCGTTAAGTGTTCTTTCCATAGCTCTTGTTTGTGTTTTTGGATTTGTGTGTCTATTTCTTTGTTTAGGTCTGTGATGCGTGGGTCTTGGTGGTTTTGTTGTCTGATGTCGTTTCTTTGGCTGATGAGTGTTCTGATGTGTTGTGGTAGGAGAAGTGATTTGCTTTTTATTTTTCCGTGGGGTATGTGGTGTTTGTCTGCTGTAAGTATGAGGTTTGTGAGCATGGTGTTGGCTGTGTGGATGTTGTCAGGTATGGTTAAGTTCTCCAGTGCTGATTCTATTTCAGAGGTGTATCCTTCCCAGTCTGCTTTCCTGTAATTTGTGTAAGTTTGAAGGTGTTGTTGTAGGCGGAAAGGAGCACGCGTGTGATTTTGATAGGAAGGTGGTCTGAACTGAGTGCGTGTATTGTGGTCCATGTTGTTCTGTTTGTGATGCTGTTGCTGGCTGTTGTGATGTCCGGTGATGTTGGTTGTTGGTTGATGTTTGTAGGTTTTCTGGTAGGTGTGTTTGCGTTTAGAGTGATTTGTTGGGAGTTCTGTAGTATGTCTGCAATGAGGGTGCCTCTGTGGTCGTCGTAGGGAGAGTGCCATTGTGTTGAGTGAGCGTTGATGTCTGCGGTTAGAATGGTGTTGTTCAGCGAGTTTATGTATTGGAAGGTGTTGGTGATGTCTGTGTCTTCTGTGGCGTGGTCTGGTCGGGTGGTATCTCTGGGGGGTATATACATGTTGCATATGTGTAGTCTTTTGTGGTTGGTTATGTGAATCTTTACGGTTTGAATTTCTGTAGTGTTGGTGTTAATGTTGTTGGGGATGTTCATGGGAGTGAATGTGACTGATTTGTGAATGTATGTGAGCAGTCCTCCTCCTCCCTTGTGTTCTCTGTCTTTCCTAATGCTGGTGTAGTTGGTGAGACGAGGTGTGTTGTGTTGTTTTTCTAGTTTGGTTTCTTGTATGGTGATGATGTCTGCGTGCTGTTGTGAGGCGAGTTCTTCTAGTTCTGTTTTCTTGTTTTGGATGCCGTTGATGTTTATTTGTAGTATGGTCAGTGTGTGTTTGTTGTTTTTGTTGGTGGGTGTTGTTCTTTGTGGGTTGTTCGGGGGTTGTGGTGTTGGGGTGTTTGTTGTTTGCGTGTGTGTTCTGCATGTCCACGTGTTTGTGTATTGGCGGGTGGTGATGCCGGAGCAATGTCTGTGTATCCAGTGTGGGTGTGTTGAGTTGCATCTGAGTGAGGTTTGTCTGCGTGTGATGATTCTATTGCAGCTATTGCAGGTCCAGGTTTGGGGGGGTGGTCTTGTGTTTGTTGTATCTCTGTTGGAGTTGTCTGTCCGTGTTGCGTTTGAGGGTAGTGTTGGTGAGGCGAGTGTGTTGTTTTGGTCTGTTTGTGCTCTGCTGCCTGTTGGTGTCCTACGAGGTGTTGTTGTTCGTGGTGGTGTTTTGGGATGTAGTCTGCATTTCCATGTTATGTTGTATTGTCTAGTGTTTATGTTTGTGCAATGTTTGTGTACCCAGTGTGGTGTGTGGTGGTTGCATCTGAAGGATGTCTGTCTTCTTGTAATCTGTTGTGTGCAAATGTCGCATGTCCAGGTAGTTTGTTGTGTGTGTGTTTGTTGCGTGCGTGAGAGTGTCTGTGTGGGCCCCGGATTTGTCTCAATGTCCCCCGCCTGGAGCAAAAGGTCCGCCCGCCACCCTGCCAGGTTCAGGGGGCGGTTAGCCGAAAAAAAAAAAAAACGGCCGTAAGGGCACCCCGTTCGGGGTGCAGGGATTGGTTCCTTGATTTGTCCCCCCGTTCGGGGGGAACCCTCCAACTGCGAGTAAGCCAAGGAGTTTGGAGGTACAGCAGGTTGACAGCAGTGTGATCGAGCAGATTAGATAGAGTAGAATTTGAATGGGGCTTCACTGATTTATTTCATACAATTCATATCTAAAACACAGTTGAAAAATTGTGATTGTTAAATTGTTAATGTGATTGTTAAAATATTTAAATATTCACTAGTAAGGTCATTTTGACGCTTACTAGTGAACATGTAAGCCGCAAAACGCCCACTAGTTCACTAATAAGATTATTTTGACGCTTACTACTGAACATTTAAGGCCATAAATGTGCCCACTAGTTCACTGGTAAGATGATTTTGACGCTTACTAGTGAACATGTAAGGCCATAAATGTGCCCACTTGTAGTGCTAGTGACATTACACTGTACTTGCATTAAATGCAAATAAGGATGATTACGAAAACATGTAACGGTATCCTATTGGCTGTACGTTTCAAAATAGTGTCATCCCACCAGTCAGGGCTCATGATTTTGGAAATTCTGTGCCCACTTAGTTTTTTAAAACAACAATGGCGGACAGTGTCCTGAGACGTATTCGGCGAAGGTGCAGGGCAATAGTGCCTGTCATCAAGGGTCTGCCGGTGAAAGTGAAGCACGCGCGATAAACATTTCAATTGCTAATTTAAGAAGAGTTAGTGACCAGTTTAGCGCTGATACTATTCAAAGTTTGATTCAAAGTCCAATAGATCTCCGATCTGTCATCATTGCGGGACCCACTCCTAATGGTGGACGTGTTTGTTCCCATGTGGCACATCGTTTGCACACAGGTAAAATGGCTACCATTTTTTGTCATTGGTTTTTCGTATGTATTTTTATTCGAACTACACACGGGTTTTACTGACGACTTGCTGTGACTTACCTTCTATCACCCTGTCAAACGTCGTTTTATACCAGTGGTTTTCCTGCAAATCAGTAGACTATTAAGTAACGCGATGGCTGTACACTTTTAAGCAATAACTAGTGATCTTTTAGTTATTCAATTATAAGTTTGAATTATTTTTTTCTTGAGTAAAATGGTTAGAGAAAATAGCTGCTCGTGGTTTTGAAGCTGCATATACTTTTATGTACATCTGTGTCTATATGCCTGTACTGTATACAGTATATAAAAAACACGTAGTGATTCGTTTGCTTGAATTCCTTAATCCTTTTATTTCCATACTTTAGGTAGACGAGGAAGACCAGCACTTGACATTACAAGTGATCAAATTGAACTGCTCCCCACTCAGGGCTTTACAGTGAGAGCCATCACTGAGATGTTGTGTTGTTCCTCTTCATACCTGCATAAAAAAATGAAGTTTTTTCAGATTTCAGCCAGAAATAGATTTACTCCCATTCATGATGTTGACCTGGAAGAGCATGTCAGAAGATTGCACAGCCAATTTCCTTTGTGAGAAGAAGTTCATCCATCTTAGTTGGCAGAGATCGTAGATTAGCAAGATGGATCGATGGGATGGTGAAAAAAGGCCGAGCGTAGCCTCCCCAATGCGCAGCAACTTTTCCCTCGTGTAAGTAAGCCGCTCAGGGTCGGCAAAAATAAACGAAAATGACAAAAACAGGGATAATACTAGGGAGCGTGTGACCGAGGCTGCCATACCTGTCGGCGCCTGATGGCGTTTATTATCCGTTGTATTCTTTGCGTTCACTAACAGATGTAATGCAGAGGACCGCAGCAGCGCGACTTTGTGTGTATAAACACGGACACCCTGATTAGGAAAGGACAGTTTCCTACTCAGGAAACTGAGGTCTTTTGGGGTTCAGGGGTCACTCCTTAAGATGTTCTATCCACTCGGTGGTGGCCTCGGCCATCCATTATGGCATTGTCTGCTGGTCAGGCAGCATCTCAGCCCGGGACAGAAAGAGACTGGAGCGACTGGTCAGGAAGGCCAGTTCTGTCCTGGGTTGCTCCCTTGACACTCTGGAGGAGGTGGGCAACAGAAGGATGCTAACTAAGCTAAAAGCTATGATGGCCAGTCCCTCCCACCCCCTCCAGCCCGCCCTGACAGCACTTGGTAGCTCCATCAGCCAGAGACTGTTACACCCGCGCTGCAAGAAGGAGAGATACCGACGCTGGTTCCTACCGACTGCTGTCAGGCTGATGAATAAAAAATAACAATCATAATAATAATTAAATGATGTGAAGGAAAATTGTAAATAGTACTGCGATTTATCCATTTTGTGTTCATATTGCATTTAATTGAAAGATGTTTGTTGTTTTTTTTCTCTTTCTTCTTTCTACATACATTCTTGCTGCTGGAGGCTGTAAATTTCCGTAGTGTGGGACGAAAAAAGGATATCTTATCTTAATGTTTGACTAACCGGAGACCCTGTCTGAGGAGGGCATGTGGCGATAACGATGCGCTGATTGGCTCATTTGAATTTAAGGTGTGCCATACCTTAGCGTCAGCATATACGATGCGCTGATTGGCCCATTTGAATTTAAGGTGTGCCCATACCTAAGCGTCAGCATATACGATACGCTGATTGGCTCATTTGAATTTAAGGTGTGCCCATACTTAACCGCCAGCACGCGTCTCTCCCAATACACACGCATTCAAAATGCCTCGGACGGCGGTCGGAACCGGTCAGCGGCGAAGGGCGCGCATCGGACGATACCCGCCGTCGAACCCGAGCGTCGCGGGGGGCAAAAACGAGACGGCCGAACATCCGCATAGTGCGCAGGATTTTACAGCAGGTAACATAACGCGACGCTCGGGTTCGACGGCGGGTATCGTCCGAGGCGCGCCCTTCGGGTCGCCGCGCGCGGCGGGTCGACGGCCGCCGCTGGCCGGCTCCGACCGCGCCATCTTGCAACACACTGTCAGACGAGGGCTCGGAACGCCCCAGTGCGCATGCAAATTAGCCATGTGCGCGAAAGCCGCGCGCGGGTTTCGAAATGTACGCACCTTGTGTTGTCGTCCGAAATGAAAAATAAAATAATTTGCCCGCCCGCCGCCCCCTCTCTCTTAAAACTACTCGTCCGAGGCATTTTGAATGCGTGTGCATTGGGATAGACGCGTGCTGACAGCTGACGGTTATGTATGGGAACACCTTAAATTCAAATGAGCCAATCAGCGTATCGTATATGCTGACGCTGTGTGCAGTTCTGGCGTCGCGCATGCGACAGTTTATTTTCCCAATAAACTGCACGCCATTCTACTCGCCACGTGAGTTCACCTCCTTTTTACTAGTCGGTGTTTACATTGCGCCACAAGCTAACGCTAACACGGCGATTCAAAATGGAGGATTGTGTCAGGAAACAGACGCATGCGCAACGCCACAGTGTGCTCACAGCTTCAGCCCAGGAGAGCCGCTCACAGACAATTGGACAAAACGAATCGCGAGAGGTTTCGATTGTGTGCAGTTCTGCTCCCGTCTACCCGGGGTTCTTTGCAGCTGTTTAACAGCATAACACCGCAAGCTAAATGAACGTCACAATGGCGTCGTCAAATAATATTTGCATGCCTCAGACATTGCATTCACTTTCCACTAAAATCCTCGTGGCGGCCCGAAGGGTGCGCCTCGGACGATACCCGCCGTCGAACCCGAGAGTCGCGGGGGGCAAAAACGAGACGGCCGAACACCCGCATAGTGCGCAGGATTTTTCCACTGTCTTCCCGGGGTCCTTTGCAGCTATTTAACAGCAGGACACCGCAAGGTAAATGAGCGTCACAATGGCGTCCTCAAATAATATTTGCATGCCTCAGACATTGCATTCACTTATAGTGGAAGAACAGCACTGCACAGTCCTGTGCTCCTTGTGTCAGTATTTAAAATGGTTCTTAACTCCTCTTCTGATATATTTTTACGTGATTTCAGAGGGGATTTGAAAAGGGGAATTGTACACATGAAAAGGATATTTTTTTTTCATGTTTAGTATTATTTTGGTAAAATTAGTGCTTTGTTTTTTGTTAAAGTAAGGGAAAAAAGACAACTACTGTTTAACAAAGTTAAAGTAAAAATGTCTTATTTCCCTAAAAGGGCTATTTGTATTATTAAGCAGGCACAACTTAACAAAATAAGAGTTCCTGTGCCTCAACACAATACCTCTCATTATTTGCTGTGTACTGGCAAAGTGAATAATTGTTATTTTCATGCACCCCATTATTGATTGGTTGTGAGGAGTGTTGATTTGTATAAGCTTGGCTTTACCATACTAAATGGGCATATAGCCCTGCTACCCATGATTCCCGAGCATGGAATTGGACCTTGGTCTTATTAAAAAAAACAAAAGTGGACCTACAGCATTTCTAGTTGAGGACCACTGGCCTAAAGTAACCATTACATCTTGCTGCAACAGCGGATAGAGGTAACCTTAAAAATAAAAAAAATAAAAAACGTGAGTAACTTTTTAATGCCTTTGAAAATTATACATTTTTTAAAAAGTATTTACAGTATGTGAACTGAATAAAAAAGTTACTCATTAAGGTGAAAGTAAAATTATATATAATATGCTGTGGTCACTTAACAGTCCTGAGGCCGGTTGTTAGAATCCGAGCTTGGGCCTCCAGAAGTTTGCATGCACTCTCCATGTTTGTTGGGATTTTATGCCTGTACTCTGGCTTCCTCCTGCATTCCAAAACCACACTTTTTGGGTTAATTGAAAACTAAGAACAAATCCTTAGGTGTGAATTGATGTTTGTCGATAAGTGCCCTGCAATAGAGAGGTGACCAGTCCAGGGTTTATCATGCCTATCATCGGGATTGAGCTGGGATAGGATCCGGGTCACCTGTGACTCTCATGAGCAATATAGAAAATAGATGAACGAATGTTACAGTTGTTTCCTTCAATTTACACACCTTAGGCAAGTTATAAAATAATTTCCAGAACGTTTAAAAAAAAAAAAGTTTTTACGGTGTTTTAACACATTTTTTAAATGATCAAACACGGTTAAAATGTATCATACAGTATATTAAGATAGAAATATCAACAAATAAAAATATTTGTACTCATAACGACTCGCGACGGCGATGATGAAGCAGCCATAACACAGTACAGTCCTGTTACAAGCCTGAAATAAAGGTGTTTTCTTGGTAAAAAAAAAAGTATGACCAACCTGGTGTTGAAATTGACCATTGAAAATGTCATGTATACATGAGCATATAGTACGTCTGCATATAAACATAGTCTCCGTGCTTTTGCATCGGTGACTTTTTTGTTGTTTGTATTTCTCACAAACATCTTTTTGGGCAGGTGTTGGCTGCTTGTGTTTTTTTTTCTGTTGCAAACCCGGGTGGCTCCGCCATTGTTGTTTTGGAACTGCAGTGTGGAGGTGACTGATCGAGCGTGTGAGTGTGGTTGCTTTGTATGTGGTGAGTATAGTTTCTTTGGATTTTCCCCAGTGAGTGGTTGTTAAGGCTTTAAGTATTTTGTTTGATTGCTTGGCGCGGGTTAGAGTGTGTTGTGTGTGTTTTGAGAAGGTGAGTTTGGGGTCCCATGTTAATCCCAGTATTTTGCGTTCGCGGACTGTGGGTAGGGTGGTGTTATCTATTTGTAAAGTGAGCCTGTTGCTGTATTCTGCCGGATCCGGTGTGAACAGAGTGGTGGTGGTTTTGTCTGCGTTGAGTGTGAGTTGGTTCTGTTTTGTCCAGTTGTATATGTCGTGGAGATATTTTTGTACTTGTTGTTGTGCCTGTTGTGGTTTGACATGTGTGGATAGAATGGTGATGTCGTCTGCATATGTAACTGTGTGTACATTTGGAGGTGGTTGTGGTAAGTCTGCCATGTACAGTATATGTTGAATAGTGTTGGTGAAAGTACTCCCCCCTGTGGTACCCCCGTTTTCGTGTTTCTATGTTCTGATGTTTCCCCCCGGTATTGAGTGTATTGTCTGCGTCCCCTTATGTAGTTGAAGATGTATTTGATGATGATGTTTGGGGTGTTAGTGTTGTTGAGTTTGTTTGTGAGTGTGTGTAGGTTTACCGTGTCAAAGGCTTTGGACATGTCTAGGGCTATGGCAACTGTTCGTTGTGGTGGTTTTTGTTGATTGAAACCTGTGGCTATGATGTTGTGTATGTGGTGTAGTGCTGTGGTTGTGGAGTGTTGTTTTCGGAAGCCGTGTTGGTGAGAGGGTAGTTGAGTGTTGTTGGTAATGAAGGGTAGTATTACCTTTTCCATTGTTTTGGCTATTGGGCTGAGTAGTGCTATTGGTCTGTAGGATGGGCCGAGTGCGTGGTTTTTGTTGGGTTTTGGTATTGGGATTATTTTTGCAGTCTTCCATATTGCGGGGATGGTGTTGGTGTTGAGTGATGTGTTGTAAGTGTGTGTGAGTAGTGTTATTGCTTTGGGGCCTAGGTGTTTCAGATGTCTGATGTTTATGTTGTCTGGGCCTGTGGAGTTGTTGCTTTTGGAGCGTTGTAGTGCTTGTTTGACTTGTTGTTCTGTGATGGTTATGGGCGTGGTGTTGAGTTTTCGTATTTTGCGTTGTAGTTGTCTGTATGTTCTGTTGGTTTTGTGTTGTATTATGTTGGTGAATTGTTTGTTGAATGCTCGTGCTTTCTGTTTGTTGGATATTGCCGTGTGTTGTCCGAACTGTATTGTGGTGTTTTCTGGTGCTTTTTGTTCTTTGTTTGATAGTCTTGTTACTGTGTTCCAGAGTATGTGTTGTTTGTGTCTGTGGTTCCATGCATCCGTTAAGTGTTCTTTCCATAGCTCTTGTTTGTGTTTTTGGATTTGTGTGTCTATTTCTTTGTTTAGGTCTGTGATGCGTGGGTCTTGGTGGTTTTGTTGTCTGATGTCGTTTCTTTGGCTGATGAGTGTTCTGATGTGTTGTGGTAGGAGAAGTGATTTGCTTTTTATTTTTCCGTGGGGTATGTGGTGTTTGTCTGCTGTAAGTATGAGGTTTGTGAGCATGGTGTTGGCTGTGTGGATGTTGTCAGGTATGGTTAAGTTCTCCAGTGCTGATTCTATTTCAGAGGTGTATCCTTCCCAGTCTGCTTTCCTGTAATTTGTGTAAGTTTGAAGGTGTTGTTGTAGGCGGAAAGGAGCACGCGTGTTGTGTGTGATTTTGATAGGAAGGTGGTCTGAACTGAGTGCGTGTATTGTGGTCCATGTTGTTCTGTTTGTGATGCTGTTGCTGGCTGTTGTGATGTCCGGTGATGTTGGTTGTTGGTTGATGTTTGTAGGTTTTCTGGTAGGTGTGTTTGCGTTTAGAGTGATTTGTTGGGAGTTCTGTAGTATGTCTGCAATGAGGGTGCCTCTGTGGTCGTCGTAGGGAGAGTGCCATTGTGTTGAGTGAGCGTTGATGTCTGCGGTTAGAATGGTGTTGTTCAGCGAGTTTATGTATTGGAAGGTGTTGGTGATGTCTGTGTCTTCTGTGGCGTGGTCTGGTCGGGTGGTATCTCTGGGGGGTATATACATGTTGCATATGTGTAGTCTTTTGTGGTTGGTTATGCGAATCTTTACGGTTTGAATTTCTGTAGTGTTGGTGTTAATGTTGTTGGGGATGTTCATGGGAGTGAATGTGACTGATTTGTGAATGTATGTGAGCAGTCCTCCTCCTCCCTTGTGTTCTCTGTCTTTCCTAATGCTGGTGTAGTTGGTGAGACGAGGTGTGTTGTGTTGTTTTTCTAGTTTGGTTTCTTGTATGGTGATGATGTCTGCGTGCTGTTGTGAGGCGAGTTCTTCTAGTTCTGTTTTCTTGTTTTGGATGCCGTTGATGTTTATTTGTAGTATGGTCAGTGTGTGTTTGTTGTTTTTGTTGGTGGGTGTTGTTCTTTGTGGGTTGTTCGGGGGTTGTGGTGTTGGGGTGTTTGTTGTTTGCGTGTGTGTTCTGCATGTCCACGTGTTTGTGTATTGGCGGGTGGTGATGCCGGAGCAATGTCTGTGTATCCAGTGTGGGTGTGTTGAGTTGCATCTGAGTGAGGTTTGTCTGCGTGTGATGATTCTATTGCAGCTATTGCAGGTCCAGGTTTGGGGGGGTGGTCTTGTGTTTGTTGTATCTCTGTTGGAGTTGTCTGTCCGTGTTGCCTTTGAGGGTAGTGTTGGTGAGGCGAGTGTGTTGTTTTGGTCTGTTTGTGCTCTGCTGCCTGTTGGTGTCCTACGAGGTGTTGTTGTTCGTGGTGGTGTTTTGGGATGTAGTCTGCATTTCCATGTTATGTTGTATTGTCTAGTGTTTATGTTTGTGCAATGTTTGTGTACCCAGTGTGGTGTGTGGTGGTTGCATCTGAAGGATGTCTGTCTTCTTGTAATCTGTTGTGTGCAAATGTCGCATGTCCAGGTAGTTTGTTGTGTGTGTGTTTGTTGCGTGCGTGAGAGTGTCTGTGTGGGCCCCGGATTTGTCTCTATGTCCCCCGCCTGGAGCAAAAGGTCCGCCCGCCACCCTGCCAGGTTCAGGGGGCGGTTAGCCGAAAAAAAAAAAAAACGGCCGTAAGGGCACCCCGTTCGGGGTGCAGGGATTGGTTCCTTGATTTGTCCCCCCGTTCGGGGGGAACCCTCCAACTGCGAGTAAGCCAAGGAGTTTGGAGGTACAGCGGGTTGACAGCAGTGTGATCGAGCAGATTAGATAGAGTAGAATTTGAATGGGGCTTCACTGATTTATTTCATACAATTCATATCTAAAACACAGTTGAAAAATATTTGATTGTTAAAATATTTAAATAGAAGAACTATATCAAGAAATTAACAAAACATAGTTTTTTTAGTTAGGAGAAAAGTCTAAAAACATATCACAAATGACAAACGTTGTGCCTCTCCTCCTCCTGTTCTTCAATGAAGCTGATCACCCTCCAGCTCCCGTTAGAAACATCGTGCTGCTGAAGGTGTGCCGGCAGAATGGTTGTGATACAGGAGGTGCTGTGGACTCTCCCAGAAACGAGGACCTAGTTTAGTTGTAGATCCAGTAAAACATAGTGCAAATGTGACATTATTTATAATGCACAGTTACAGTCTTGTGAATATTAAAAAATGTACTTCATGTAATGCAGGAAGCGAATATTTCAAACGAACTAAGGCAGCAAACAGTAAGAGCAAAATCGTGTTCCAAACATTAACTCTTTTTTTAAATGTCAATTAGCTTGTGAGTAATAAGACAAAATGTGACTGTCAGACAGAGAACTGTCAGAGCAAACGGCAGATTTTAGAAAGTCCTGCCGAAATAAATCTGCACCCGACTGCGACTGTCAGCGTTGAACTGCCGCCATTGCTGTCAAAGTCAGACACATCTCCAAAATTGTTGGAGCAAATTTTTAAGCAGGCTTCATCTTGATAAATTGACCACGTATTTGACATTTACACCATAACGTTACCGCCTAAAATAATCGTAAAACAAAATTTTGTGTAACAACAAGAGTAATATGTACCCCAAAAGCTTTCAAAGCGTCTGAAAGTATCTACTGTATATCTATAAAAAAAATCCTCGTCTCACCCCTCAGGTGGTGTCCATCCCTCATTCAGCTGGGGTCCTCTACCAGAGGCCAGGAAGCTTGAGGGTTCTGCGCAGTATCCTTGCCGTTCCCAGCACTGCACATTTCTGGACTGAGATGTCCGATGTTGTTCCCGGGATCTGTTGCAACCACTCATCATCTAGTTTGGGGGTCACTGCCCCGAGTGCTCCGACCACCACAGGCACGACTGTCCCCTTTACCTTCCAGGCTCTCTCCAGCTCCTCTCTGAGCCCTTGGGATTTCTCGAGTTTCTCGTGTTCCTTCTTTCTGATGTTTCCAGCACTTGGGACCGCTACATCCACTACAACGGCTTTCCTCTGCCCTTTATCTATCATCAGGATATCTGGTTGGTTCGCCATTACCATCTTGTCAGTCTGGATCTGGAAGTCCCATAGGATCTTCGCTCTGTCATTCTCCACCACCTTCGGAGGTGTTTCCCATTTTGACCTTGGGGTTTCCAGTCCGTACTCCGCACAGATGTTTCGGTAGACTATGCCAGCCACCTGGTTATGGCGTTCCATATAGGCTTTCCCTGCCAGCACCTTACACCCTGCAGTTATGTGTTAGATCGTCTCAGGTGCCTCTTTGCACAACCTACACCTTGGGTCTTGTCTGGTGTGGTATATCTGGGCCTCAATGGCTCTAGTGCTCAGGGCCTGCTCCTGAGCAGCCAGGATGAGTGCCTCTGTACTGTCCTTCAGGCCAGCCCTCTCTAGCCACTGATGGGAATTCTTGAGATCGGCCACTTCAGTTATGGTCCGGTGGTACATCCCGTGTAGGGGCTTGTCCTCCGATGATGGTCCCTCTTCCAGCGCCTCATCCTCTGTTGCCCATTGTCTGAGACATTCTCCGAGTACGTCATCCGTTGGAGCCTTCTCCTTGATGTATTCATGGAGCTTGGATGTTTCATCCTGGACAGTGGCTCTCACACTCACTAGTCCCCAGCCGCTTTCCTTGTTGCCAGTTCAAGGTTGCCATTGGCTTGTGGTACACCGAGGTACTTGTAGCTGTCCTCAATGTCTGCTATTGTTCCTTCGGGGAGTGAGACCCCTTCAGTCCGGACTACCGTTCCTCTCTTAGTCACCATCCGACTATCACATCCCGATGTCGCTGCTGTAGATCCTGGTTGTGTGGATCAGGGAGTCTATGTCCCTTTCACTCTTAGCATACAGCTTTATGTCATCCATGTAGAGGAGGTGACTGATCGTAGCTTCATTTCTGAGGCTGTATCCATAGCCTGTCTTGGTGATTACTTGGCTTAGGGAGTTCAGTCCTATGCAGAACAGCAATGGGGAGAGTGCATCACCTTGGTATATGCCACATTTGATGGACACTTGGGTAAGTGGCTTGCCATTGGCTTCAAGTGTGGTTTTCCACATCCTCATCAAGTTCGCAACGAAGGCTCTTAGGGTCCTGTTCACCTTATACACATCCAAGCATTCAGTGATCCATGTATGTGGCATCGAGTCATAGGCTTTCTTTTAATGAATCCAGGCTGTGCACAGGTTGGTACATCGGGACCTGCAGTCTTGTGCGACTGTTCTGTCAACCAGGAGCTGATGTTTGGCTCCCCTGGTATCTCTACCAATGCCCTTCCGTGCTTCGCTCATGTATTGATCCATGTGTGCACTTATCTTAGCCGCAACATGAGCGTCCAAAATTGTGGAGGGACAGGTTATTGGCCGATAGTTGGATGCGACTGCACCCTTTGAGGGATCTTTCATGATAAGGATCGTTCGCCCTTCGGTTAGCCATCCTGGGTGAGTCCCATCCCTAGGCAGCTGGTTCATTTGTGCTGCTGGGCGCTCATGGAGTGCTGTGAGTCTCTTTAGCCAGTAAGTGTGGACCATGTCCGGGCCTGGTGCTGTCCAGTTCTTCATATTTGAGACCATTTCCTTTATGTCTGCCACTGTTATGGTAATTGGGTTCTGTTCAGGGAGGTGTCTGTGCTCCTCTCTTTGGGTGACCAGCCATTGTGCACTGCTGTTATGTGCAACCTCCTTCTCCCATCTGCCTCTCCAGTACCTTTCAGTTTCCAGTCTTGGTGGATCAGCTCTGTTGTTAGGACCCTGCCACTGAGCGTACACTTTCGCAGGTTGTGTTGCAAACAGCCTGTTTATTCGTCTGGCCTCATTCTCTTTCGTGTACCGCTTTAGGCGGCTGGACAAGGCTTGGAGCCTTTGTTTCGAGTGCTTCATATATGGTCATCTGGATGTACCTCTCAGGATCGGCCTGTTCATCACACCTCTCTGGACCTCAGTCAATTGACTCACATCTTTCCGAGCCGCCTTGATCTTAGCCTCCAACCGTCTTTTCCATGGTCGGTAATGTATCTCATGGCTTCCATGGTTGCTCTTATAGCCAAGCATCTCAAGGATCACTGATGCTGAAGCGTATATCAGTTCATTTCCGTGATCGTTACGGTAAGGATCGCCCTCAGTGCTGAATTCACACTTTCCAAGAGACTTTCAGGTGGTACTTCACATAGCCGTTGTAATCGGATTCTAGGTTTCCCAGCTTTCATTCTTGCCATGATCTTAGCTTTCAGGTCAGTTGCTGCCTCGCTCAGCATTTCATTCATTGGGGCTGGCCTCCCAATCTCATCATCTGCATTCACTCTGGTATGAACTCCTCCTCTGATCTGGCAGCCTGGGGCCCCTCACCATGGAACCTGCGTTGTACCTCATCAATCTCAAGTTGTGACAGCAGTTGCCGTTTGTGGATGTTGGAACACTGAGTTACGAGTTGTTTCGTGGCCACCCGTGACTGTGGGTTTCGAAGTAACCATTTAGCCCACATTCTCTCCATGTAACCTCTCTGACTAGGCTTGCTTGAGTAGTAGCATTCCAACAGAGCCATGTTATTGCATCTTGCCCATCTCTGCTCCATTTTTCATCAAGGTGCTCTGGTTCCCCAGCACCTGACGCAGACCTTGTTTGGCCGGGCGACGTCTGAGCTGGCATGTCATTCATTTTATTGTCTCTCATCATTGTATGAGGTACGCATTAGCGTGAAGGCTCTTGCCCAAGGACCCACACTGGATGGTGTTATGTGCTCATTTTTTGCCCCAAGTGGGGAGCGGAGGGACGGGCGCTGGGGGGGGGACCATCGTGGTGGGGCGGGCCCCTACGCGGGATGTGCCACCGGACCGTGGCTGAGGTGGCTGATCTCAAGAAGTCCTATCGGTGGCTGGAGGGGACTGGCCTGGGGGACAGCGCAGGGGCGCTCATCCTGGCTGCTCAGGAGCGGGCCTTGGGCGCCGGAGCCGTCAAGGCCCGGATGTGCCGCGCCGGACAGGACCCGGGGTGTGGGTTGTGCGGGGAGGCGCCTGGGACGATCCGGCACGTGGCTGCGGGGTGTGGGATGCTGGCAGGGGGGGCCTGCGTGGAGCGCCATGGCCAGGTGGCTGGCGTGGTCTGCCGAGGCATCTGTGCGGAGTGTGGACTGGGGGCCCCGGGGTCGGAGTGGGGGGCACCTCCGAGGGTGGTGGAGGGTGGCGGAGCGGGGATCCTGTGGGACTTCCGGATCCAGACTGGCGGGATGGTGGTGGCGAGCCAGCCAGATGTCGTGGTCGTGGATGGGGGGCGGAGGAGGGCCGTTGTGGTGGATGTGGCGGTCCCAGGTGGTGGAGGCATCGGGAGGGGGGAGCATGGGGGGCTCGGGGGGTACCAGGGGCTCGGGGAGGGGCTGGGGAGGGCCTGGGGGGTGGGGGTGGCGGTCGTGCCTGTGGTGGTCGGGGCGCTCGGGGCAGTGACCCCCGGACTGGATGGGTGGTTGCGACAGATCCCGGGACCAGCGTCGGACATCTCGGTCCGGAGGTGTGCGGTGCTGGGAGCGGCGGGGGTACTGCGCGGGGCCCTCGGGCTTCCTGGCCTCTGGTGGAGGACCCGAGCTGAATGAGGGACGGACACCACCCGAGGACACCTCCTATTGGCTCCATGATAAGAGCTCCACCCAGCAAAGAATTAACCCTTTAAAACCTGATTCTGAGCTTTCACAATTATTTACCGCCATTTGCGTAATATCTACAGTATACAGAAGGAATCAAGCAATTTTTACCAATGTATCTGTAGGTGATGTTTATTTATTATGTACACAGAGATAAAGAGTAATGGCACAGCTCTGCAGTATCTTTCCACTTTTATATATGTATGCTATACTAAATAAAATGAATAGGGCACCATATAATGCAACAGTTATGCAACTCCCTAAATAATGATGTGAATTTTCAGTTGTTGCTAAATCAGTTAGGATGTTATAATTTGCGGTGTAGATGCGAATTTAGGAGAGCAGGACAATATATCGCATTGCAATTGGAGCAGCAGCTTGGTTGATGATGTCCCCAAACCGGCTCATCTATTATATTTGTCGTGCAATACAATGAAAATGAGCACAATTGCAAAACATAGGCTTCTTATATTTTAAAATAAAATAATCACATGTTGACCGTTCTGGGGTTTCTACAATCATGAATGGAGGCATTATTTACAGCAGGTTGATGTTGTTGTTGTTGTTGTCGACCCCACCCGTGCCCCGACATTGGGGGACCGGGCCCTCACTCCGTCTCCCGGATCCCCAGACCCCCCTCCGCCGCCCAGCGGGCGAGCAGGGCCGCCACTCCGCTTGGGTTTCGCCAGAGGTCCTCCGGAGTCAGTGTGGTGGGTATGTTTGTGCAGGTGAACAGGTGTTGTGTGTCGTGCACTTGCGTGCCGCATAGCGCACAGAGTGGTGTTGGGTGTGTGTCCGGTGTAATGTTGTGTAGGTAGGAGTGGAGGGCTGGTGATTTGTTGGTTCGGAGTTGTGCTAGGAGTTGTCTGGTTCTGTGTGGTAGGTCTTGCTCTGATGGGTCTATTTCTGGTGCTGGTGCATGTATTACTTTGTTGTGTTGTCTGGTGTCCAAGTGTGTTTGTACAAAGTGGGTGTGTATGTCTTTCATGTTCTGTTTTATGGTGTCGTTGTTGGTGTCCTGTGGTGCTGTGTCTTTGTTGTGTGTGTAGTTGTTGTTGTGGAAGATTGTTTGTTTCTTTTGTCTGGGTGGTGGTGGTTGTTGAGTGAGTGGGTGTAGTGGGTGGGTTGGGTGTTGGGCTTTTTGTCTGATTTGCGATGCGTGTAGTTTTAGATGGGTGTTCAGTGGGAGAGTTTTTGTTTCCTCATGCAAGTGTTGTATGTTTGTGTCTTGTGTGCATCCTGTTGCTATTCTGAGTGCGGTGTTCTGTGTGGTCTGGAGTTTTGTCTTGTTTGTGTCCGATAGTGTTGGTGACCATATAGTGTTTGCGTATTCGAGGCGTGTGAGTGTGGTTGCTTTGTATGTGGTGAGTATAGTTTCTTTGGATTTTCCCCAGTGAGTGGTTGTTAAGGCTTTAAGTATTTTGTTTGATTGCTTGGCGCGGGTTAGAGTGTGTTGTGTGTGTTTTGAGAAGGTGAGTTTGGGGTCCCATGTTAATCCCAGTATTTTGCGTTCGCGGACTGTGGGTAGGGTGGTGTTATCTATTTGTAAAGTGAGTCTGTTGCTGTATTCTGCCGGATCCGGTGTGAACAGAGTGGTGGTGGTTTTGTCTGCGTTGAGTGTGAGTTGGTTCTGTTTTGTCCAGTTGTATATGTCGTGGAGATATTTTTGTACTTGTTGTTGTGCCTGTTGTGGTTTGACATGTGTGGATAGAATGGTGATGTCGTCTGCATATGTAACTGTGTGTACATTTGGAGGTGGTTGTGGTAAGTCTGCCATGTATATGTTGAATAGTGTTGGTGAAAGTACTCCCCCCTGTGGTACCCCCGTTTTCGTGTTTCTGTGTTCTGATGTTTCCCCCCGGTATTGAGTGTATTGTCTGCGTCCCCTTATGTAGTTGAAGATGTATTTGATGATGATGTTTGGGGTGTTAGTGTTGTTGAGTTTGTTTGTGAGTGTGTGTAGGTTTACCGTGTCAAAGGCTTTGGACATGTCTAGGGCTATGGCAACTGTTCGTTGTGGTGGTTTTTGTTGATTGAAACCTGTGGCTATGATGTGTATGTGGTGTAGTGCTGTGGTTGTGGAGTGTTGTTTTCGGAAGCCGTGTTGGTGAGAGGGTAGTTGAGTGTTGTTGGTAATGAAGGGTAGTATTACCTTTTCCATTGTTTTGGCTATTGGGCTGAGTAGTGCTATTGGTCTGTAGGATGGGCCGAGTGCGTGGTTTTTGTTGGGTTTTGGTATTGGGATTATTTTTGCAGTCTTCCATATTGCGGGGATGGTGTTGGTGTTGAGTGATGTGTTGTAAGTGTGTGTGAGTAGTGTTATTGCTTTGGGGCCTAGGTGTTTCAGATGTCTGATGTTTATGTTGTCTGGGCCTGTGGAGTTGTTGCTTTTGGAGCGTTGTAGTGCTTGTTTGACTTGTTGTTCTGTGATGGTTATGGGCGTGGTGTTGAGTTTTCGTATTTTGCGTTGTAGTTGTCTGTATGTTCTGTTGGTTTTGTGTTGTATTATGTTGGTGAATTGTTTGTTGAATGCTCGTGCTTTCTGTTTGTTGGATATTGCCGTGTGTTGTCCGAACTGTATTGTGGTGTTTTCTGGTGCTTTTTGTTCTTTGTTTGATAGTCTTGTTACTGTGTTCCAGAGTATGTGTTGTTTGTGTCTGTGGTTCCATGCATCCGTTAAGTGTTCTTTCCATAGCTCTTGTTTGTGTTTTTGGATTTGTGTGTCTATTTCTTTGTTTAGGTCTGTGATGCGTGGGTCTTGGTGGTTTTGTTGTCTGATGTCGTTTCTTTGGCTGATGATTGTTCTGATGTGTTGTGGTAGGAGAAGTGATTTGCTTTTTATTTTTCCGTGGGGTATGTGGTGTTTGTCTGCTGTAAGTATGAGGTTTGTGAGCATGGTGTTGGCTGTGTGGATGTTGTCAGGTATGGTTAAGTTCTCCAGTGCTGATTCTATTTCAGAGGTGTATCCTTCCCAGTCTGCTTTCCTGTAATTTGTGTAAGTTTGAAGGTGTTGTTGTAGGCGGAAAGGAGCACGCGTGTTGTGTGTGATTTTGATAGGAAGGTGGTCTGAACTGAGTGCGTGTATTGTGGTCCATGTTGTTCTGTTTGTGATGCTGTTGCTGGCTGTTGTGATGTCCGGTGATGTTGGTTGTTGGTTGATGTTTGTAGGTTTTCTGGTAGGTGTCCTGAGACGTATTCGGCGAAGGTGCAGGGCAATAGAGAGTGCCTGTCATCAAGGGTCTGCCGGTGAAAGTGAAGCACGCGCGATAAACATTTCAATTGCTAATTTAAGAAGAGTTAGTGACCAGTTTAGCGCTGATACTATTCAAAGTTTGATTCAAAGTCCAATAGATCTCCGATCTGTCATCATTGCGGGACCCACTCCTAATGGTGGACGTGTTTGTTCCCATGTGGCACATCGTTTGCACACAGGTAAAATGGCTACCATTTTTTGTCATTGGTTTTTCGTATGTATTTTTATTCGAACTACACACGGGTTTTACTGACGACTTGCTGTGACTTACCTTCTATCACCCTGTCAAACGTCGTTTTATACCAGTGGTTTTCCTGCAAATCAGTAGACTATTAAGTAACGCGATGGCTGTACACTTTTAAGCAATAACTAGTGATCTTTTAGTTATTCAATTATAAGTTTGAATTATTTTTTTCTTGAGTAAAATGGTTAGAGAAAATAGCTGCTCGTGGTTTTGAAGCTGCATATACTTTTATGTACATCTGTGTCTATATGCCTGTACTGTATACAGTATATAAAAAACACGTAGTGATTCGTTTGCTTGAATTCCTTAATCCTTTTATTTCCATACTTTAGGTAGACGAGGAAGACCAGCACTTGACATTACAAGTGATCAAATTGAACTGCTCCCCACTCGGGGCTTTACAGTGAGAGCCATCACTGAGATGTTGTGTTGTTCCTCTTCATACCTGCATAAAAAAATGAAGTTTTTTCAGATTTCAGACAGAAATAGATTTACTCCCATTCATGATGTTGACCTGGAAGAGCATGTCAGAAGATTGCACAGCCAATTTCCCAGATCAGGCTCGGAAGCAAGTGTTCCTCTACATACTCTTGTCCCTTCATGTATATATCATTATATTCATTGTGAAAGTGTACTTTCTTTATTGTGTTGTTTTATGAACCTGTTGCAGATGATGAGGGCATACCTGCGTGCTGATGGTATTGTAGTACAAAGAAAAAGAGTTCGAGAAATCCTCAACCGTATTGAGCCAGCTGCTGCAGCCCAGAGATGGAGCCAGACTGTGGCTAGAAGAACATACTATGTGCCATTCCCCAATAGTTTATGGCACATAGATGGGCATATGCGTCTCATTCGGTAATAAGGGATCATCTTATATTTGTACTCGTGGGAGCATTAGAAAGCCATATTGTATGGACAGCACAGATTAAATTGAATTTTATCATTTGTATATCCAAGTTACACAAACTCCAAATTGCCTCCATGTAGTCTTAAGTGCACAGCAATACCTTCTCTACCGAGATGATATTTCAAACAAGATATGAAACTTGATTGTTTTCTTGTATTTAATCATTATTCTTTTCATGTTTGTTTTACAGGTGGGTGTTTGTGACACATGCCGGCATTGATGGGAATTCCAGGCTAATAACGTACCTTCAACTGGAGCACAGGCAACACAGCTTTGACAGTGTTGAAATATTTTGTCCAAGCCACCTGCCTGTATGGGTTACCCTCCAGAGTAAGATCCGACCATGGTGGTGAAAACACTGGTTGCTCTTTTAATGAACCTACTGCAGGGACAAGACACCAAAATTATTTCTAGCTCCAGCCAACACCCCCTCACAATTTACTCACACCTCCCATGGCCTGATTATCCACCAACAGGGGCCCTTTTTGGATTATCATTTTGGCATAGGAACTTTCCTTTCCTATCCTAACCGAGTGAGATGAGCCGGTAGCACCTGGAGCAAAGATCGTCTAAATTTTAATAATGCTTAGGAAAGGTTCTGACCATCCTTTACGAAAGGAAAGGAGATATATTATGCAGCAGGAATATTTAAAGGGGAAGTCTTTTTTTATGTTGTTGTTGTTGTTGTCGACCCCACCCGTGCCCCGACATTGGGGGACCGGGCCCTCACTCCGTCTCCCGGATCCCCAGACCCCCCTCCTCCGCCCAGCGGGCGAGCAGGGCCGCCACTCCGCTTGGGTTTCGCCAGAGGTCCTCCGGAGTCAGTGTGGTGGGTATGTTTGTGCAGGTGAACAGGTGTTGTGTGTCGTGCACTTGCGTGCCGCATAGCGCACAGAGTGGTGTTGGGTGTGTGTCCGGTGTAATGTTGTGTAGGTAGGAGTGGAGGGCTGGTGATTTGTTGGTTCGGAGTTGTGCTAGGAGTTGTCTGGTTCTGTGTGGTAGGTCTTGCTCTGATGGGTCTATTTCTGGTGCTGGTGCATGTATTACTTTGTTGTGTTGTCTGGTGTCCAAGTGTGTTTGTACAAAGTGGGTGTGTATGTCTTTCATGTTCTGTTTTATGGTGTCGTTGTTGGTGTCCTGTGGTGCTGTGTCTTTGTTGTGTGTGTAGTTGTTGTTGTGGAAGATTGTTTGTTTCTTTTGTCTGGGTGGTGGTGGTTGTTGAGTGAGTGGGTGTAGTGGGTGGGTTGGGTGTTGGGCTTTTTGTCTGATTTGCGATGCGTGTAGTTTTAGATGGGTGTTCAGTGGGAGAGTTTTTGTTTCCTCATGCAAGTGTTGTATGTTTGTGTCTTGTGTGCATCCTGTTGCTATTCTGAGTGCTGTGTTCTGTGTGGTCTGGAGTTTTGTCTTGTTTGTGTCCGATAGTGTTGGTGACCATATAGTGTTTGCGTATTCGAGGCGTGTGAGTGTGGTTGCTTTGTATGTGGTGAGTATAGTTTCTTTGGATTTTCCCCAGTGAGTGGTTGTTAAGGCTTTAAGTATTTTGTTTGATTGCTTGGCGCGGGTTAGAGTGTGTTGTGTGTGTTTTGAGAAGGTGAGTTTGGGGTCCCATGTTAATCCCAGTATTTTGCGTTCGCGGACTGTGGGTAGGGTGGTGTTATCTATTTGTAAAGTGAGCCTGTTGCTGTATTCTGCCGGATCCGGTGTGAACAGAGTGGTGGTGGTTTTGTCTGCGTTGAGTGTGAGTTGGTTCTGTTTTGTCCAGTTGTATATGTCGTGGAGATATTTTTGTACTTGTTGTTGTGCCTGTTGTGGTTTGACATGTGTGGATAGAATGGTGATGTCGTCTGCATATGTAACTGTGTGTACATTTGGAGGTGGTTGTGGTAAGTCTGCCATGTATATGTTGAATAGTGTTGGTGAAAGTACTCCCCCCTGTGGTACCCCCGTTTTCGTGTTTCTATGTTCTGATGTTTCCCCCCGGTATTGAGTGTATTGTCTGCGTCCCCTTATGTAGTTGAAGATGTATTTGATGATGATGTTTGGGGTGTTAGTGTTGTTGAGTTTGTTTGTGAGTGTGTGTAGGTTTACCGTGTCAAAGGCTTTGGACATGTCTAGGGCTATGGCAACTGTTCGTTGTGGTGGTTTTTGTTGATTGAAACCTGTGGCTATGATGTTGTGTATGTGGTGTAGTGCTGTGGTTGTGGAGTGTTGTTTTCGGAAGCCGTGTTGGTGAGAGGGTAGTTGAGTGTTGTTGGTAATGAAGGGTAGTATTACCTTTTCCATTGTTTTGGCTATTGGGCTGAGTAGTGCTATTGGTCTGTAGGATGGGCCGAGTGCGTGGTTTTTGTTGGGTTTTGGTATTGGGATTATTTTTGCAGTCTTCCATATTGCGGGGATGGTGTTGGTGTTGAGTGATGTGTTGTAAGTGTGTGTGAGTAGTGTTATTGCTTTGGGGCCTAGGTGTTTCAGATGTCTGATGTTTATGTTGTCTGGGCCTGTGGAGTTGTTGCTTTTGGAGCGTTGTAGTGCTTGTTTGACTTGTTGTTCTGTGATGGTTATGGGCGTGGTGTTGAGTTTTCGTATTTTGCGTTGTAGTTGTCTGTATGTTCTGTTGGTTTTGTGTTGTATTATGTTGGTGAATTGTTTGTTGAATGCTCGTGCTTTCTGTTTGTTGGATATTGCCGTGTGTTGTCCGAACTGTATTGTGGTGTTTTCTGGTGCTTTTTGTTCTTTGTTAGATAGTCTTGTTACTGTGTTCCAGAGTATGTATTGTTTGTGTCTGTGGTTCCATGCATCCGTTAAGTGTTCTTTCCATAGCTCTTGTTTGTGTTTTTGGATTTGTTTGTCTATTTCTTTGTTTAGGTCTGTGATGCGTGGGTTTTGGTGGTTTTGTTGTCTGATGTCGTTTCTTTGGCTGATGAGTGTTCTGATGTGTTGTGGTAGGAGAAGTGATTTGCTTTTTATTTTTCCGTGGGGTATGTGGTGTTTGTCTGCTTTAAGTATGAGGTTTGTGAGCATGGTGTTGGCTGTGTGGATGTTGTCAGGTATGGTTAAGTTCTCCAGTGCTGATTCTATTTCAGAGGTGTATCCTTCCCAGTCTGCTTTCCTGTAATTTGTGTAAGTTTGAAGGTGTTGTTGTAGGCGGAAAGGAGCACGCGTGTTGTGTGTGATTTTGATAGGAAGGTGGTCTGAACTGAGTGCGTGTATTGTGGTCCATGTTGTTCTGTTTGTGATGCTGTTGCTGGCTGTTGTGATGTCCGGTGATGTTGGTTGTTGGTTGATGTTTGTAGGTTTTCTGGTAGGTGTGTTTGCGTTTAGAGTGATTTGTTGGGAGTTCTGTAGTATGTCTGCAATGAGGGTGCCTCTGTGGTCGTCGTAGGGAGAGTGCCATTGTGTTGAGTGAGCGTTGATGTCTGCGGTTAGAATGGTGTTGTTCAGCGAGTTTATGTATTGGAAGGTGTTGGTGATGTCTGTGTCTTCTGTGGCGTGGTCTGGTCGGGTGGTATCTCTGGGGGGTATATACATGTTGCATATGTGTAGTCTTTTGTGGTTGGTTATGTGAATCTTTACGGTTTGAATTTCTGTAGTGTTGGTGTTAATGTTGTTGGGGATGTTCATGGGAGTGAATGTGACTGATTTGTGAATGTATGTGAGCAGTCCTCCTCCTCCCTTGTGTTCTCTGTCTTTCCTAATGCTGGTGTAGTTGGTGAGACGAGGTGTGTTGTGTTGTTTTTCTAGTTTGGTTTCTTGTATGGTGATGATGTCTGCGTGCTGTTGTGAGGCGAGTTCTTCTAGTTCTGTTTTCTTGTTTTGGATGCCGTTGATGTTTATTTGTAGTATGGTCAGTGTGTGTTTGTTGTTTTTGTTGGTGGGTGTTGTTCTTTGTGGGTTGTTCGGGGGTTGTGGTGTTGGGGTGTTTGTTGTTTGCGTGTGTGTTCTGCATGTCCACGTGTTTGTGTATTGGCGGGTGGTGATGCCGGAGCAATGTCTGTGTATCCAGTGTGGGTGTGTTGAGTTGCATCTGAGTGAGGTTTGTCTGCGTGTGATGATTCTATTGCAGCTATTGCAGGTCCAGGTTTGGGGGGGTGGTCTTGTGTTTGTTGTATCTCTGTTGGAGTTGTCTGTCCGTGTTGCCTTTGAGGGTAGTGTTGGTGAGGCGAGTGTGTTGTTTTGGTCTGTTTGTGCTCTGCTGCCTGTTGGTGTCCTACGAGGTGTTGTTGTTCGTGGTGGTGTTTTGGGATGTAGTCTGCATTTCCATGTTATGTTGTATTGTCTAGTGTTTATGTTTGTGCAATGTTTGTGTACCCAGTGTGGTGTGTGGTGGTTGCATCTGAAGGATGTCTGTCTTCTTGTAATCTGTTGTGTGCAAATGTCGCATGTCCAGGTAGTTTGTTGTGTGTGTGTTTGTTGCGTGCATGAGAGTGTCTGTGTGGGCCCCGGATTTGTCTCTATGTCCCCCGCCTGGAGCAAAAGGTCCGCCCGCCACCCTGCCAGGTTCAGGGGGCGGTTAGCCGAAAAAAAAAAAACGGCCGTAAGGGCACCCCGTTCGGGGTGCAGGGATTGGTTCCTTGATTTGTCCCCCCGTTCGGGGGGAACCCTCCAACTGCGAGTAAGCCAAGGAGTTTGGAGGTACAGCGGGTTGACAGCAGTGTGATCGAGCAGATTAGATAGAGTAGAATTTGAATGGGGCTTCACTGATTTATTTCATACAATTCATATCTAAAACACAGTTGAAAAATATTTGATTGTTAAAATATTTAAATACAAGAACTATATCAAGAAATTAACAAAACATAGTTTTTTTAGTTAGGAGAAAAGTCTAAAAACATATCACAAATGACAAACGTTGTGCCTCTCCTCCTCCTGTTCTTCAATGAAGCTGATCACCCTCCAGCTCCCGTTAGAAACATCGTGCTGCTGAAGGTGTGCCGGCAGAATGGTTGTGATACAGGAGGTGCTGTGGACTCTCCCAGAAACGAGGACCTAGTTTAGTTGTAGATCCAGTAAAACATAGTGCAAATGTGACATTATTTATAATGCACAGTTACAGTCTTGTGAATATTAAAAAATGTACTTCATGTAATGCAGGAAGCGAATATTTCAAACGAACTAAGAGCAAACAGTAAGAGCAAAATCGTGTTCCAAACATTAACTCTTTTTTTAAATGTCAATTAGCTTGTGAGTAATAAGACAAAATGTGACTGTCAGACAGAGAACTGTCAGAGCAAACGGCAGATTTTAGAAAGTCCTGCCGAAATAAATCTGCACCCGACTGCGACTGTCAGCGTTGAACTGCCGCCATTGCTGTCAAAGTCAGACACATCTCCAAAATTGTTGGAGCAAATTTTTAAGCAGGCTTCATCTTGATAAATTGACCACGTATTTGACATTTACACCATAACGTTACCGCCTAAAATAATCGTAAAACAAAATTTTGTGTAACAACAAGAGTAATATGTACCCCAAAAGCTTTCAAAGCGTCTGAAAGTATCTACTGTATATCTATAAAAAAAATCCTCGTCTCACCCCTCAGGTGGTGTCCATCCCTCATTCAGCTGGGGTCCTCTACCAGAGGCCAGGAAGCTTGACGGTTCTGCGCAGTATCCTTGCCGTTCCCAGCACTGCACATTTCTGGACTGAGATGTCCGATGTTGTTCCCGGGATCTGTTGCAACCACTCATCATCTAGTTTGGGGGTCACTGCCCCGAGTGCTCCGACCACCACAGGCACGACTGTCCCCTTTACCTTCCAGGCTCTCTCCAGCTCCTCTCTGAGCCCTTGGGATTTCTCGAGTTTCTCGTGTTCCTTCTTTCTGATGTTTCCAGCACTTGGGACCGCTACATCCACTACAACGGCTTTCCTCTGCCCTTTATCTATCATCAGGATATCTGGTTGGTTCGCCATTACCATCTTGTCAGTCTGGATCTGGAAGTCCCATAGGATCTTCGCTCTGTCATTCTCCACCACCTTCGGAGGTGTTTCCCATTTTGACCTTGGGGTTTCCAGTCCGTACTCCGCACAGATGTTTCGGTAGACTATGCCAGCCACCTGGTTATGGCGTTCCATATAGGCTTTCCCTGCCAGCACCTTACACCCTGCAGTTATGTGTTAGATTGTCTCAGGTGCCTCTTTGCACAACCTACACCTTGGGTCTTGTCTGGTGTGGTATATCTGGGCCTCAATGGCTCTAGTGCTCAGGGCCTGCTCCTGAGCAGCCAGGATGAGTGCCTCTGTACTGTCCTTCAGGCCAGCCCTCTCTAGCCACTGATGGGAATTCTTGAGATCGGCCACTTCAGTTATGGTCCGGTGGTACATCCCGTGTAGGGGCTTGTCCTCCGATGATGGTCCCTCTTCCAGCGCCTCATCCTCTGTTGCCCATTGTCTGAGACATTCTCCGAGTACGTCATCCGTTGGAGCCTTCTCCTTGATGTATTCATGGAGCTTGGATGTTTCATCCTGGACAGTGGCTCTCACACTCACTAGTCCCCAGCCGCTTTCCTTGTTGCCAGTTCAAGGTTGCCATTGGCTTGTGGTACACCGAGGTACTTGTAGCTGTCCTCAATGTCTGCTATTGTTCCTTCGGGGAGTGAGACCCCTTCAGTCCGGACTACCGTTCCTCTCTTAGTCACCATCCGACTATCACATCCCGATGTCGCTGCTGTAGATCCTGGTTGTGTGGATCAGGGAGTCTATGTCCCTTTCACTCTTAGCATACAGCTTTATGTCATCCATGTAGAGGAGGTGACTGATCGTAGCTTCATTTCTGAGGCTGTATCCATAGCCTGTCTTGGTGATTACTTGGCTTAGGGAGTTCAGTCCTATGCAGAACAGCAATGGGGAGAGTGCATCACCTTGGTATATGCCACATTTGATGGACACTTGGGTAAGTGGCTTGCCATTGGCTTCAAGTGTGGTTTTCCACATCCTCATCAAGTTCGCAACGAAGGCTCTTAGGGTCCTGTTCACCTTATACACATCCAAGCATTCAGTGATCCATGTATGTGGCATCGAGTCATAGGCTTTCTTTTAATGAATCCAGGCTGTGCACAGGTTGGTACATCGGGACCTGCAGTCTTGTGCGACTGTTCTGTCAACCAGGAGCTGATGTTTGGCTCCCCTGGTATCTCTACCAATGCCCTTCCGTGCTTCGCTCATGTATTGATCCATGTGTGCACTTATCTTAGCCGCAACATGAGCGTCCAAAATTGTGGAGGGACAGGTTATTGGCCGATAGTTGGATGCGACTGCACCCTTTGAGGGATCTTTCATGATAAGGATCGTTCGCCCTTCGGTTAGCCATCCTGGGTGAGTCCCATCCCTAGGCAGCTGGTTCATTTGTGCTGCTGGGCGCTCATGGAGTGCTGTGAGTCTCTTTAGCCAGTAAGTGTGGACCATGTCCGGGCCTGGTGCTGTCCAGTTCTTCATATTTGAGACTATTTCCTTTATGTCTGCCACTGTTATGGTAATTGGGTTCTGTTCAGGGAGGTGTCTGTGCTCCTCTCTTTGGGTGACCAGCCATTGTGCACTGCTGTTATGTGCAACCTCCTTCTCCCATCTGCCTCTCCAGTACCTTTCAGTTTCCAGTCTTGGTGGATCAGCTCTGTTGTTAGGACCCTGCCACTGAGCGTACACTTTCGCAGGTTGTGTTGCAAACAGCCTGTTTATTCGTCTGGCCTCATTCTCTTTCGTGTACCGCTTTAGGCGGCTGGACAAGGCTTGGAGCCTTTGTTTCGAGTGCTTCATATATGGTCATCTGGATGTACCTCTCAGGATCGGCCTTTTCATCACACCTCTCTGGACCTCAGTCAATTGACTCACATCTTTCCGAGCCGCCTTGATCTTAGCCTCCAACCGTCTTTTCCATGGTCGGTAATGTATCTCATGGCTTCCATGGTTGCTCTTATAGCCAAGCATCTCAAGGATCACTGATGCTGAAGCGTATATCAGTTCATTTCCGTGATCGTTACGGTAAGGATCGCCCTCAGTGCTGAATTCACACTTTCCAAGAGACTTTCAGGTGGTACTTCACATAGCCGTTGTAATCGGATTCTAGGTTTCCCAGCTTTCATTCTTGCCATGATCTTAGCTTTCAGGTCAGTTGCTGCCTCGCTCAGCATTTCATTCATTGGGGCTGGCCTCCCAATCTCATCATCTGCATTCACTCTGGTATGAACTCCTCCTCTGATCTGGCAGCCTGGGGCCCCTCACCATGGAACCTGCGTTGTACCTCATCAATCTCAAGTTGTGACAGCAGTTGCCGTTTGTGGATGTTGGAACACTGAGTTACGAGTTGTTTCGTGGCCACCCGTGACTGTGGGTTTCGAAGTAACCATTTAGCCCACATTCTCTCCATGTAACCTCTCTGACTAGGCTTGCTTGAGTAGTAGCATTCCAACAGAGCCATGTTATTGCATCTTGCCCATCTCTGCTCCATTTTTCATCAAGGTGCTCTGGTTCCCCAGCACCTGACGCAGACCTTGTTTGGCCGGGCGACGTCTGAGCTGGCATGTCATTCATTTTATTGTCTCTCATCATTGTATGAGGTACGCATTAGCGTGAAGGCTCTTGCCCAAGGACCCACACTGGATGGTGTTATGTGCTCATTTTTTGCCCCAAGTGGGGAGCGGAGGGACGGGCGCTGGGGGGGGGACCATCGTGGTGGGGCGGGCCCCTACGCGGGATGTGCCACCGGACCGTGGCTGAGGTGGCTGATCTCAAGAAGTCCTATCGGTGGATGGAGGGGACTGGCCTGGGGGACAGCGCAGGGGCGCTCATCCTGGCTGCTCAGGAGCGGGCCTTGGGCGCCGGAGCCGTCAAGGCCCGGATGTGCCGCGCCGGACAGGACCCGGGGTGTGGGTTGTGCGGGGAGGCGCCTGGGACGATCCGGCACGTGGCTGCGGGGTGTGGGATGCTGGCAGGGGGGGCCTGCGTGGAGCGCCATGGCCAGGTGGCTGGCGTGGTCTGCCGAGGCATCTGTGCGGAGTGTGGACTGGGGGCCCCGGGGTCGGAGTGGGGGGCACCTCCGAGGGTGGTGGAGGGTGGCGGAGCGGGGATCCTGTGGGACTTCCGGATCCAGACTGGCGGGATGGTGGTGGCGAGCCAGCCAGATGTCGTGGTCGTGGATGGGGGGCGGAGGAGGGCCGTTGTGGTGGATGTGGCGGTCCCAGGTGGTGGAGGCATCGGGAGGGGGGAGCATGGGGGGCTCGGGGGGTACCAGGGGCTCGGGGAGGGGCTGGGGAGGGCCTGGGGGGTGGGGGTGGCGGTCGTGCCTGTGGTGGTCGGGGCGCTCGGGGCAGTGACCCCCGGACTGGATGGGTGGTTGCGACAGATCCCGGGACCAGCGTCGGACATCTCGGTCCGGAGGTGTGCGGTGCTGGGAGCGGCGGGGGTACTGCGCGGGGCCCTCGGGCTTCCTGGCCTCTGGTGGAGGACCCGAGCTGAATGAGGGACGGACACCACCCGAGGACACCTCCTATTGGCTCCATGGTAAGAGCTCCACCCAGCAAAGAATTAACCCTTTAAAACCTGATTCTGAGCTTTCACAATTATTTACCGCCATTTGCGTAATATCTACAGTATACAGAAGGAATCAAGCAATTTTTACCAATGTATCTGTAGGTGATGTTTATTTATTATGTACACAGAGATAAAGAGTAATGGCACAGCTCTGCAGTATCTTTCCACTTTTATATATGTATGCTATACTAAATAAAATGAATAGGGCACCATATAATGCAACAGTTATGCAACTCCCTAAATAATGATGTGAATTTTCAGTTGTTGCTAAATCAGTTAGGATGTTATAATTTGTGGTGTAGATGCGAATTTAGGAGAGCAGGACAATATATCGCATTGCAATTGGAGCAGCAGCTTGGTTGATGATGTCCCCAAACCGGCTCATCTATTATATTTGTCGTGCAATACAATGAAAATGAGCACAATTGCAAAACATAGGCTTCTTATATTTTAAAATAAAATAATCACATGTTGACCGTTCTGGGGTTTCTACAATCATGAATGGAGGCATTATTTACAGCAGGTTGATGTTGTTGTTGTTGTTGTCGACCCCACCCGTGCCCCGACATTGGGGGACCGGGCCCTCACTCCGTCTCCCGGATCCCCAGACCCCCCTCCTCCGCCCAGCGGGCGAGCAGGGCCGCCACTCCGCTTGGGTTTCGCCAGAGGTCCTCCGGAGTCAGTGTGGTGGGTATGTTTGTGCAGGTGAACAGGTGTTGTGTGTCGTGCACTTGCGTGCCGCATAGCGCACAGAGTGGTGTTGGGTGTGTGTCCGGTGTAATGTTGTGTAGGTAGGAGTGGAGGGCTGGTGATTTGTTGGTTCGGAGTTGTGCTAGGAGTTGTCTGGTTCTGTGTGGTAGGTCTTGCTCTGATGGGTCTATTTCTGGTGCTGGTGCATGTATTACTTTGTTGTGTTGTCTGGTGTCCAAGTGTGTTTGTACAAAGTGGGTGTGTATGTCTTTCATGTTCTGTTTTATGGTGTCGTTGTTGGTGTCCTGTGGTGCTGTGTCTTTGTTGTGTGTGTAGTTGTTGTTGTGGAAGATTGTTTGTTTCTTTTGTCTGGGTGGTGGTGGTTGTTGAGTGAGTGGGTGTAGTGGGTGGGTTGGGTGTTGGGCTTTTTGTCTGATTTGCGATGCGTGTAGTTTTAGATGGGTGTTCAGTGGGAGAGTTTTTGTTTCCTCATGCAAGTGTTGTATGTTTGTGTCTTGTGTGCATCCTGTTGCTATTCTGAGTGCTGTGTTCTGTGTGGTCTGGAGTTTTGTCTTGTTTGTGTCCGATAGTGTTGGTGACCATATAGTGTTTGCGTATTCGAGGCGTGTGAGTGTGGTTGCTTTGTATGTGGTGAGTATAGTTTCTTTGGATTTTCCCCAGTGAGTGGTTGTTAAGGCTTTAAGTATTTTGTTTGATTGCTTGGCGCGGGTTAGAGTGTGTTGTGTGTGTTTTGAGAAGGTGAGTTTGGGGTCCCATGTTAATCCCAGTATTTTGCGTTCGCGGACTGTGGGTAGGGTGGTGTTATCTATTTGTAAAGTGAGCCTGTTGCTGTATTCTGCCGGATCCGGTGTGAACAGAGTGGTGGTGGTTTTGTCTGCGTTGAGTGTGAGTTGGTTCTGTTTTGTCCAGTTGTATATGTCGTGGAGATATTTTTGTACTTGTTGTTGTGCCTGTTGTGGTTTGACATGTGTGGATAGAATGGTGATGTCGTCTGCATATGTAACTGTGTGTACATTTGGAGGTGGTTGTGGTAAGTCTGCCATGTATATGTTGAATAGTGTTGGTGAAAGTACTCCCCCCTGTGGTACCCCCGTTTTCGTGTTTCTATGTTCTGATGTTTCCCCCCGGTATTGAGTGTATTGTCTGCGTCCCCTTATGTAGTTGAAGATGTATTTGATGATGATGTTTGGGGTGTTAGTGTTGTTGAGTTTGTTTGTGAGTGTGTGTAGGTTTACCGTGTCAAAGGCTTTGGACATGTCTAGGGCTATGGCAACTGTTCGTTGTGGTGGTTTTTGTTGATTGAAACCTGTGGCTATGATGTTGTGTATGTGGTGTAGTGCTGTGGTTGTGGAGTGTTGTTTTCGGAAGCCGTGTTGGTGAGAGGGTAGTTGAGTGTTGTTGGTAATGAAGGGTAGTATTACCTTTTCCATTGTTTTGGCTATTGGGCTGAGTAGTGCTATTGGTCTGTAGGATGGGCCGAGTGCGTGGTTTTTGTTGGGTTTTGGTATTGGGATTATTTTTGCAGTCTTCCATATTGCGGGGATGGTGTTGGTGTTGAGTGATGTGTTGTAAGTGTGTGTGAGTAGTGTTATTGCTTTGGGGCCTAGGTGTTTCAGATGTCTGATGTTTATGTTGTCTGGGCCTGTGGAGTTGTTGCTTTTGGAGCGTTGTAGTGCTTGTTTGACTTGTTGTTCTGTGATGGTTATGGGCGTGGTGTTGAGTTTTCGTATTTTGCGTTGTAGTTGTCTGTATGTTCTGTTGGTTTTGTGTTGTATTATGTTGGTGAATTGTTTGTTGAATGCTCGTGCTTTCTGTTTGTTGGATATTGCCGTGTGTTGTCCGAACTGTATTGTGGTGTTTTCTGGTGCTTTTTGTTCTTTGTTTGATAGTCTTGTTACTGTGTTCCAGAGTATGTGTTGTTTGTGTCTGTGGTTCCATGCATCCGTTAAGTGTTCTTTCCATAGCTCTTGTTTGTGTTTTTGGATTTGTGTGTCTATTTCTTTGTTTAGGTCTGTGATGCGTGGGTCTTGGTGGTTTTGTTGTCTGATGTCGTTTCTTTGGCTGATGAGTGTTCTGATGTGTTGTGGTAGGAGAAGTGATTTGCTTTTTATTTTTCCGTGGGGTATGTGGTGTTTGTCTGCTGTAAGTATGAGGTTTGTGAGCATGGTGTTGGCTGTGTGGATGTTGTCAGGTATGGTTAAGTTCTCCAGTGCTGATTCTATTTCAGAGGTGTATCCTTCCCAGTCTGCTTTCCTGTAATTTGTGTAAGTTTGAAGGTGTTGTTGTAGGCGGAAAGGAGCACGCGTGTTGTGTGTGATTTTGATAGGAAGGTGGTCTGAACTGAGTGCGTGTATTGTGGTCCATGTTGTTCTGTTTGTGATGCTGTTGCTGGCTGTTGTGATGTCCGGTGATGTTGGTTGTTGGTTGATGTTTGTAGGTTTTCTGGTAGGTGTGTTTGCGTTTAGAGTGATTTGTTGGGAGTTCTGTAGTATGTCTGCAATGAGGGTGCCTCTGTGGTCGTCGTAGGGAGAGTGCCATTGTGTTGAGTGAGCGTTGATGTCTGCGGTTAGAATGGTGTTGTTCAGCGAGTTTATGTATTGGAAGGTGTTGGTGATGTCTGTGTCTTCTGTGGCGTGGTCTGGTCGGGTGGTATCTCTGGGGGGTATATACATGTTGCATATGTGTAGTCTTTTGTGGTTGGTTATGTGAATCTTTACGGTTTGAATTTCTGTAGTGTTGGTGTTAATGTTGTTGGGGATGTTCATGGGAGTGAATGTGACTGATTTGTGAATGTATGTGAGCAGTCCTCCTCCTCCCTTGTGTTCTCTGTCTTTCCTAATGCTGGTGTAGTTGGTGAGACGAGGTGTGTTGTGTTGTTTTTCTAGTTTGGTTTCTTGTATGGTGATGATGTCTGCGTGCTGTTGTGAGGCGAGTTCTTCTAGTTCTGTTTTCTTGTTTTGGATGCCGTTGATGTTTATTTGTAGTATGGTCAGTGTGTGTTTGTTGTTTTTGTTGGTGGGTGTTGTTCTTTGTGGGTTGTTCGGGGGTTGTGGTGTTGGGGTGTTTGTTGTTTGCGTGTGTGTTCTGCATGTCCACGTGTTTGTGTATTGGCGGGTGGTGATGCCGGAGCAATGTCTGTGTATCCAGTGTGGGTGTGTTGAGTTGCATCTGAGTGAGGTTTGTCTGCGTGTGATGATTCTATTGCAGCTATTGCAGGTCCAGGTTTGGGGGGGGTGGTCTTGTGTTTGTTGTATCTCTGTTGGAGTTGTCTGTCCGTGTTGCCTTTGAGGGTAGTGTTGGTGAGGCGAGTGTGTTGTTTTGGTCTGTTTGTGCTCTGCTGCCTGTTGGTGTCCTACGAGGTGTTGTTGTTCGTGGTGGTGTTTTGGGATGTAGTCTGCATTTCCATGTTATGTTGTATTGTCTAGTGTTTATGTTTGTGCAATGTTTGTGTACCCAGTGTGGTGTGTGGTGGTTGCATCTGAAGGATGTCTGTCTTCTTGTAATCTGTTGTGTGCAAATGTCGCATGTCCAGGTAGTTTGTTGTGTGTGTGTTTGTTGCGTGCGTGAGAGTGTCTGTGTGGGCCCCGGATTTGTCTCTATGTCCCCCGCCTGGAGCAAAAGGTCCGCCCGCCACCCTGCCAGGTTCAGGGGGCGGTTAGCCGGAAAAAAAAAAACGGCCGTAAGGGCACCCCGTTCGGGGTGCAGGGATTGGTTCCTTGATTTGTCCCCCCGTTCGGGGGGAACCCTCCAACTGCGAGTAAGCCAAGGAGTTTGGAGGTACAGCAGGTTGACAGCAGTGTGATCGAGCAGATTAGATAGAGTAGAATTTGAATGGGGCTTCACTGATTTATTTCATACAATTCATATCTAAAACACAGTTGAAAAATATTTGATTGTTAAAATATTTAAATACAAGAACTATATCAAGAAATTAACAAAACATAGTTTTTTTAGTTAGGAGAAAAGTCTAAAAACATATCACAAATGACAAACGTTGTGCCTCTCCTCCTCCTGTTCTTCAATGAAGCTGATCACCCTCCAGCTCCCGTTAGAAACATCGTGCTGCTGAAGGTGTGCCGGCAGAATGGTTGTGATACAGGAGGTGCTGTGGACTCTCCCAGAAACGAGGACCTAGTTTAGTTGTAGATCCAGTAAAACATAGTGCAAATGTGACATTATTTATAATGCACAGTTACAGTCTTGTGAATATTAAAAAATGTACTTCATGTAATGCAGGAAGCGAATATTTCAAACGAACTAAGAGCAAACAGTAAGAGCAAAATCGTGTTCCAAACATTAACTCTTTTTTTAAATGTCAATTAGCTTGTGAGTAATAAGACAAAATGTGACTGTCAGACAGAGAACTGTCAGAGCAAACGGCAGATTTTAGAAAGTCCTGCCGAAATAAATCTGCACCCGACTGCGACTGTCAGCGTTGAACTGCCGCCATTGCTGTCAAAGTCAGACACATCTCCAAAATTGTTGGAGCAAATTTTTAAGCAGGCTTCATCTTGATAAATTGACCACGTATTTGACATTTACACCATAACGTTACCGCCTAAAATAATCGTAAAACAAAATTTTGTGTAACAACAAGAGTAATATGTACCCCAAAAGCTTTCAAAGCGTCTGAAAGTATCTACTGTATATCTATAAAAAAAATCCTCGTCTCACCCCTCAGGTGGTGTCCATCCCTCATTCAGCTGGGGTCCTCTACCAGAGGCCAGGAAGCTTGAGGGTTCTGCGCAGTATCCTTGCCGTTCCCAGCACTGCACATTTCTGGACTGAGATGTCCGATGTTGTTCCCGGGATCTGTTGCAACCACTCATCATCTAGTTTGGGGGTCACTGCCCCGAGTGCTCCGACCACCACAGGCACGACTGTCCCCTTTACCTTCCAGGCTCTCTCCAGCTCCTCTCTGAGCCCTTGGGATTTCTCGAGTTTCTCGTGTTCCTTCTTTCTGATGTTTCCAGCACTTGGGACCGCTACATCCACTACAACGGCTTTCCTCTGCCCTTTATCTATCATCAGGATATCTGGTTGGTTCGCCATTACCATCTTGTCAGTCTGGATCTGGAAGTCCCATAGGATCTTCGCTCTGTCATTCTCCACCACCTTCGGAGGTGTTTCCCATTTTGACCTTGGGGTTTCCAGTCCGTACTCCGCACAGATGTTTCGGTAGACTATGCCAGCCACCTGGTTATGGCGTTCCATATAGGCTTTCCCTGCCAGCACCTTACACCCTGCAGTTATGTGTTAGATTGTCTCAGGTGCCTCTTTGCACAACCTACACCTTGGGTCTTGTCTGGTGTGGTATATCTGGGCCTCAATGGCTCTAGTGCTCAGGGCCTGCTCCTGAGCAGCCAGGATGAGTGCCTCTGTACTGTCCTTCAGGCCAGCCCTCTCTAGCCACTGATGGGAATTCTTGAGATCGGCCACTTCAGTTATGGTCCGGTGGTACATCCCGTGTAGGGGCTTGTCCTCCGATGATGGTCCCTCTTCCAGCGCCTCATCCTCTGTTGCCCATTGTCTGAGACATTCTCCGAGTACGTCATCCGTTGGAGCCTTCTCCTTGATGTATTCATGGAGCTTGGATGTTTCATCCTGGACAGTGGCTCTCACACTCACTAGTCCCCAGCCGCTTTCCTTGTTGCCAGTTCAAGGTTGCCATTGGCTTGTGGTACACCGAGGTACTTGTAGCTGTCCTCAATGTCTGCTATTGTTCCTTCGGGGAGTGAGACCCCTTCAGTCCGGACTACCGTTCCTCTCTTAGTCACCATCCGACTATCACATCCCGATGTCGCTGCTGTAGATCCTGGTTGTGTGGATCAGGGAGTCTATGTCCCTTTCACTCTTAGCATACAGCTTTATGTCATCCATGTAGAGGAGGTGACTGATCGTAGCTTCATTTCTGAGGCTGTATCCATAGCCTGTCTTGGTGATTACTTGGCTTAGGGAGTTCAGTCCTATGCAGAACAGCAATGGGGAGAGTGCATCACCTTGGTATATGCCACATTTGATGGACACTTGGGTAAGTGGCTTGCCATTGGCTTCAAGTGTGGTTTTCCACATCCTCATCAAGTTCGCAACGAAGGCTCTTAGGGTCCTGTTCACCTTATACACATCCAAGCATTCAGTGATCCATGTATGTGGCATCGAGTCATAGGCTTTCTTTTAATGAATCCAGGCTGTGCACAGGTTGGTACATCGGGACCTGCAGTCTTGTGCGACTGTTCTGTCAACCAGGAGCTGATGTTTGGCTCCCCTGGTATCTCTACCAATGCCCTTCCGTGCTTCGCTCATGTATTGATCCATGTGTGCACTTATCTTAGCCGCAACATGAGCGTCCAAAATTGTGGAGGGACAGGTTATTGGCCGATAGTTGGATGCGACTGCACCCTTTGAGGGATCTTTCATGATAAGGATCGTTCGCCCTTCGGTTAGCCATCCTGGGTGAGTCCCATCCCTAGGCAGCTGGTTCATTTGTGCTGCTGGGCGCTCATGGAGTGCTGTGAGTCTCTTTAGCCAGTAAGTGTGGACCATGTCCGGGCCTGGTGCTGTCCAGTTCTTCATATTTGAGACTATTTCCTTTATGTCTGCCACTGTTATGGTAATTGGGTTCTGTTCAGGGAGGTGTCTGTGCTCCTCTCTTTGGGTGACCAGCCATTGTGCACTGCTGTTATGTGCAACCTCCTTCTCCCATCTGCCTCTCCAGTACCTTTCAGTTTCCAGTCTTGGTGGATCAGCTCTGTTGTTAGGACCCTGCCACTGAGCGTACACTTTCGCAGGTTGTGTTGCAAACAGCCTGTTTATTCGTCTGGCCTCATTCTCTTTCGTGTACCGCTTTAGGCGGCTGGACAAGGCTTGGAGCCTTTGTTTCGAGTGCTTCATATATGGTCATCTGGATGTACCTCTCAGGATCGGCCTTTTCATCACACCTCTCTGGACCTCAGTCAATTGACTCACATCTTTCCGAGCCGCCTTGATCTTAGCCTCCAACCGTCTTTTCCATGGTCGGTAATGTATCTCATGGCTTCCATGGTTGCTCTTATAGCCAAGCATCTCAAGGATCACTGATGCTGAAGCGTATATCAGTTCATTTCCGTGATCGTTACGGTAAGGATCGCCCTCAGTGCTGAATTCACACTTTCCAAGAGACTTTCAGGTGGTACTTCACATAGCCGTTGTAATCGGATTCTAGGTTTCCCAGCTTTCATTCTTGCCATGATCTTAGCTTTCAGGTCAGTTGCTGCCTCGCTCAGCATTTCATTCATTGGGGCTGGCCTCCCAATCTCATCATCTGCATTCACTCTGGTATGAACTCCTCCTCTGATCTGGCAGCCTGGGGCCCCTCACCATGGAACCTGCGTTGTACCTCATCAATCTCAAGTTGTGACAGCAGTTGCCGTTTGTGGATGTTGGAACACTGAGTTACGAGTTGTTTCGTGGCCACCCGTGACTGTGGGTTTCGAAGTAACCATTTAGCCCACATTCTCTCCATGTAACCTCTCTGACTAGGCTTGCTTGAGTAGTAGCATTCCAACAGAGCCATGTTATTGCATCTTGCCCATCTCTGCTCCATTTTTCATCAAGGTGCTCTGGTTCCCCAGCACCTGACGCAGACCTTGTTTGGCCGGGCGACGTCTGAGCTGGCATGTCATTCATTTTATTGTCTCTCATCATTGTATGAGGTACGCATTAGCGTGAAGGCTCTTGCCCAAGGACCCACACTGGATGGTGTTATGTGCTCATTTTTTGCCCCAAGTGGGGAGCGGAGGGACGGGCGCTGGGGGGGGGACCATCGTGGTGGGGCGGGCCCCTACGCGGGATGTGCCACCGGACCGTGGCTGAGGTGGCTGATCTCAAGAAGTCCTATCGGTGGATGGAGGGGACTGGCCTGGGGGACAGCGCAGGGGCGCTCATCCTGGCTGCTCAGGAGCGGGCCTTGGGCGCCGGAGCCGTCAAGGCCCGGATGTGCCGCGCCGGACAGGACCCGGGGTGTGGGTTGTGCGGGGAGGCGCCTGGGACGATCCGGCACGTGGCTGCGGGGTGTGGGATGCTGGCAGGGGGGGCCTGCGTGGAGCGCCATGGCCAGGTGGCTGGCGTGGTCTGCCGAGGCATCTGTGCGGAGTGTGGACTGGGGGCCCCGGGGTCGGAGTGGGGGGCACCTCCGAGGGTGGTGGAGGGTGGCGGAGCGGGGATCCTGTGGGACTTCCGGATCCAGACTGGCGGGATGGTGGTGGCGAGCCAGCCAGATGTCGTGGTCGTGGATGGGGGGCGGAGGAGGGCCGTTGTGGTGGATGTGGCGGTCCCAGGTGGTGGAGGCATCGGGAGGGGGGAGCATGGGGGGCTCGGGGGGTACCAGGGGCTCGGGGAGGGGCTGGGGAGGGCCTGGGGGGTGGGGGTGGCGGTCGTGCCTGTGGTGGTCGGGGCGCTCGGGGCAGTGACCCCCGGACTGGATGGGTGGTTGCGACAGATCCCGGGACCAGCGTCGGACATCTCGGTCCGGAGGTGTGCGGTGCTGGGAGCGGCGGGGGTACTGCGCGGGGCCCTCGGGCTTCCTGGCCTCTGGTGGAGGACCCGAGCTGAATGAGGGACGGACACCACCCGAGGACACCTCCTATTGGCTCCATGGTAAGAGCTCCACCCAGCAAAGAATTAACCCTTTAAAACCTGATTCTGAGCTTTCACAATTATTTACCGCCATTTGCGTAATATCTACAGTATACAGAAGGAATCAAGCAATTTTTACCAATGTATCTGTAGGTGATGTTTATTTATTATGTACACAGAGATAAAGAGTAATGGCACAGCTCTGCAGTATCTTTCCACTTTTATATATGTATGCTATACTAAATAAAATGAATAGGGCACCATATAATGCAACAGTTATGCAACTCCCTAAATAATGATGTGAATTTTCAGTTGTTGCTAAATCAGTTAGGATGTTATAATTTGTGGTGTAGATGCGAATTTAGGAGAGCAGGACAATATATCGCATTGCAATTGGAGCAGCAGCTTGGTTGATGATGTCCCCAAACCGGCTCATCTATTATATTTGTCGTGCAATACAATGAAAATGAGCACAATTGCAAAACATAGGCTTCTTATATTTTAAAATAAAATAATCACATGTTGACCGTTCTGGGGTTTCTACAATCATGAATGGAGGCATTATTTACAGCAGGTTGATGTTGTTGTTGTTGTTGTCGACCCCACCCGTGCCCCGACATTGGGGGACCGGGCCCTCACTCCGTCTCCCGGATCCCCAGACCCCCCTCCTCCGCCCAGCGGGCGAGCAGGGCCGCCACTCCGCTTGGGTTTCGCCAGAGGTCCTCCGGAGTCAGTGTGGTGGGTATGTTTGTGCAGGTGAACAGGTGTTGTGTGTCGTGCACTTGCGTGCCGCATAGCGCACAGAGTGGTGTTGGGTGTGTGTCCGGTGTAATGTTGTGTAGGTAGGAGTGGAGGGCTGGTGATTTGTTGGTTCGGAGTTGTGCTAGGAGTTGTCTGGTTCTGTGTGGTAGGTCTTGCTCTGATGGGTCTATTTCTGGTGCTGGTGCATGTATTACTTTGTTGTGTTGTCTGGTGTCCAAGTGTGTTTGTACAAAGTGGGTGTGTATGTCTTTCATGTTCTGTTTTATGGTGTCGTTGTTGGTGTCCTGTGGTGCTGTGTCTTTGTTGTGTGTGTAGTTGTTGTTGTGGAAGATTGTTTGTTTCTTTTGTCTGGGTGGTGGTGGTTGTTGAGTGAGTGGGTGTAGTGGGTGGGTTGGGTGTTGGGCTTTTTGTCTGATTTGCGATGCGTGTAGTTTTAGATGGGTGTTCAGTGGGAGAGTTTTTGTTTCCTCATGCAAGTGTTGTATGTTTGTGTCTTGTGTGCATCCTGTTGCTATTCTGAGTGCTGTGTTCTGTGTGGTCTGGAGTTTTGTCTTGTTTGTGTCCGATAGTGTTGGTGACCATATAGTGTTTGCGTATTCGAGGCGTGTGAGTGTGGTTGCTTTGTATGTGGTGAGTATAGTTTCTTTGGATTTTCCCCAGTGAGTGGTTGTTAAGGCTTTAAGTATTTTGTTTGATTGCTTGGCGCGGGTTAGAGTGTGTTGTGTGTGTTTTGAGAAGGTGAGTTTGGGGTCCCATGTTAATCCCAGTATTTTGCGTTCGCGGACTGTGGGTAGGGTGGTGTTATCTATTTGTAAAGTGAGCCTGTTGCTGTATTCTGCCGGATCCGGTGTGAACAGAGTGGTGGTGGTTTTGTCTGCGTTGAGTGTGAGTTGGTTCTGTTTTGTCCAGTTGTATATGTCGTGGAGATATTTTTGTACTTGTTGTTGTGCCTGTTGTGGTTTGACATGTGTGGATAGAATGGTGATGTCGTCTGCATATGTAACTGTGTGTACATTTGGAGGTGGTTGTGGTAAGTCTGCCATGTATATGTTGAATAGTGTTGGTGAAAGTACTCCCCCCTGTGGTACCCCCGTTTTCGTGTTTCTATGTTCTGATGTTTCCCCCCGGTATTGAGTGTATTGTCTGCGTCCCCTTATGTAGTTGAAGATGTATTTGATGATGATGTTTGGGGTGTTAGTGTTGTTGAGTTTGTTTGTGAGTGTGTGTAGGTTTACCGTGTCAAAGGCTTTGGACATGTCTAGGGCTATGGCAACTGTTCGTTGTGGTGGTTTTTGTTGATTGAAACCTGTGGCTATGATGTTGTGTATGTGGTGTAGTGCTGTGGTTGTGGAGTGTTGTTTTCGGAAGCCGTGTTGGTGAGAGGGTAGTTGAGTGTTGTTGGTAATGAAGGGTAGTATTACCTTTTCCATTGTTTTGGCTATTGGGCTGAGTAGTGCTATTGGTCTGTAGGATGGGCCGAGTGCGTGGTTTTTGTTGGGTTTTGGTATTGGGATTATTTTTGCAGTCTTCCATATTGCGGGGATGGTGTTGGTGTTGAGTGATGTGTTGTAAGTGTGTGTGAGTAGTGTTATTGCTTTGGGGCCTAGGTGTTTCAGATGTCTGATGTTTATGTTGTCTGGGCCTGTGGAGTTGTTGCTTTTGGAGCGTTGTAGTGCTTGTTTGACTTGTTGTTCTGTGATGGTTATGGGCGTGGTGTTGAGTTTTCGTATTTTGCGTTGTAGTTGTCTGTATGTTCTGTTGGTTTTGTGTTGTATTATGTTGGTGAATTGTTTGTTGAATGCTCGTGCTTTCTGTTTGTTGGATATTGCCGTGTGTTGTCCGAACTGTATTGTGGTGTTTTCTGGTGCTTTTTGTTCTTTGTTTGATAGTCTTGTTACTGTGTTCCAGAGTATGTGTTGTTTGTGTCTGTGGTTCCATGCATCCGTTAAGTGTTCTTTCCATAGCTCTTGTTTGTGTTTTTGGATTTGTGTGTCTATTTCTTTGTTTAGGTCTGTGATGCGTGGGTCTTGGTGGTTTTGTTGTCTGATGTCGTTTCTTTGGCTGATGAGTGTTCTGATGTGTTGTGGTAGGAGAAGTGATTTGCTTTTTATTTTTCCGTGGGGTATGTGGTGTTTGTCTGCTGTAAGTATGAGGTTTGTGAGCATGGTGTTGGCTGTGTGGATGTTGTCAGGTATGGTTAAGTTCTCCAGTGCTGATTCTATTTCAGAGGTGTATCCTTCCCAGTCTGCTTTCCTGTAATTTGTGTAAGTTTGAAGGTGTTGTTGTAGGCGGAAAGGAGCACGCGTGTTGTGTGTGATTTTGATAGGAAGGTGGTCTGAACTGAGTGCGTGTATTGTGGTCCATGTTGTTCTGTTTGTGATGCTGTTGCTGGCTGTTGTGATGTCCGGTGATGTTGGTTGTTGGTTGATGTTTGTAGGTTTTCTGGTAGGTGTGTTTGCGTTTAGAGTGATTTGTTGGGAGTTCTGTAGTATGTCTGCAATGAGGGTGCCTCTGTGGTCGTCGTAGGGAGAGTGCCATTGTGTTGAGTGAGCGTTGATGTCTGCGGTTAGAATGGTGTTGTTCAGCGAGTTTATGTATTGGAAGGTGTTGGTGATGTCTGTGTCTTCTGTGGCGTGGTCTGGTCGGGTGGTATCTCTGGGGGGTATATACATGTTGCATATGTGTAGTCTTTTGTGGTTGGTTATGCGAATCTTTACGGTTTGAATTTCTGTAGTGTTGGTGTTAATGTTGTTGGGGATGTTCATGGGAGTGAATGTGACTGATTTGTGAATGTATGTGAGCAGTCCTCCTCCTCCCTTGTGTTCTCTGTCTTTCCTAATGCTGGTGTAGTTGGTGAGACGAGGTGTGTTGTGTTGTTTTTCTAGTTTGGTTTCTTGTATGGTGATGATGTCTGCGTGCTGTTGTGAGGCGAGTTCTTCTAGTTCTGTTTTCTTGTTTTGGATGCCGTTGATGTTTATTTGTAGTATGGTCAGTGTGTGTTTGTTGTTTTTGTTGGTGGGTGTTGTTCTTTGTGGGTTGTTCGGGGGTTGTGGTGTTGGGGTGTTTGTTGTTTGCGTGTGTGTTCTGCATGTCCACGTGTTTGTGTATTGGCGGGTGGTGATGCCGGAGCAATGTCTGTGTATCCAGTGTGGGTGTGTTGAGTTGCATCTGAGTGAGGTTTGTCTGCGTGTGATGATTCTATTGCAGCTATTGCAGGTCCAGGTTTGGGGGGGGTGGTCTTGTGTTTGTTGTATCTCTGTTGGAGTTGTCTGTCCGTGTTGCCTTTGAGGGTAGTGTTGGTGAGGCGAGTGTGTTGTTTTGGTCTGTTTGTGCTCTGCTGCCTGTTGGTGTCCTACGAGGTGTTGTTGTTCGTGGTGGTGTTTTGGGATGTAGTCTGCATTTCCATGTTATGTTGTATTGTCTAGTGTTTATGTTTGTGCAATGTTTGTGTACCCAGTGTGGTGTGTGGTGGTTGCATCTGAAGGATGTCTGTCTTCTTGTAATCTGTTGTGTGCAAATGTCGCATGTCCAGGTAGTTTGTTGTGTGTGTGTTTGTTGCGTGCGTGAGAGTGTCTGTGTGGGCCCCGGATTTGTCTCTATGTCCCCCGCCTGGAGCAAAAGGTCCGCCCGCCACCCTGCCAGGTTCAGGGGGCGGTTAGCCGGAAAAAAAAAAAACGGCCGTAAGGGCACCCCGTTCGGGGTGCAGGGATTGGTTCCTTGATTTGTCCCCCCGTTCGGGGGGAACCCTCCAACTGCGAGTAAGCCAAGGAGTTTGGAGGTACAGCAGGTTGACAGCAGTGTGATCGAGCAGATTAGATAGAGTAGAATTTGAATGGGGCTTCACTGATTTATTTCATACAATTCATATCTAAAACACAGTTGAAAAATATTTGATTGTTAAAATATTTAAATACAAGAACTATATCAAGAAATTAACAAAACATAGTTTTTTTATTTAGGAGAAAAGTCTAAAAACATATCACAAATGACAAACGTTGTGCCTCTCCTCCTCCTGTTCTTCAATGAAGCCGATCACCCTCCAGCTACCGTTAGAAACATCGTGCTGCTGAAGGTGTGCCGGCAGAATGGTTGTGATACAGGAGGTGCTGTGGACTCTCCCAGAAACGAGGACCTAGTTTAGTTGTAGATCCAGTAAAACATAGTGCAAATGTGACATTATTTATAATGCACAGTTACAGTCTTGTGAATATTAAAAAATGTACTTCATGTAATGCAGGAAGCGAATATTTCAAACGAACTAAGGCAGCAAACAGTAAGAGCAAAATCGTGTTCCAAACATTAACTCTTTTTTTAAATGTCAATTAGCTTGTGAGTAATAAGACAAAATGTGACTGTCAGACAGAGAACTGTCAGAGCAAACGGCAGATTTTAGAAAGTCCTGCCGAAATAAATCTGCACCCGACTGCGACTGTCAGCGTTGAACTGCCGCCATTGCTGTCAAAGTCAGACACATCTCCAAAATTGTTGGAGCAAATTTTTAAGCAGGCTTCATCTTGATAAATTGACCACGTATTTGACATTTACACCATAACGTTACCGCCTAAAATAATCGTAAAACAAAATTTTGTGTAACAACAAGAGTAATATGTACCCCAAAAGCTTTCAAAGCGTCTGAAAGTTTTCTCCTCCGTTTTTGTTGGGGCTTGGCTCGAAATGCATCATGATTGGCCGCCCGAAGTCCACGTGTCTGTCGGACGTGCTCTCATTGGTCTACAATACCATCACGGATGAATAAATACTCAAAGGGCTTGCCAGGCAAGCCCTTTGAACCCTTTAAATACTCAATGGGCTTGCCTGGCAAGCCCTTTGAGTATTTATTCCATATTGCCCACTAGTTCACTAGTAAGGTCATTTTGACGCTTACTAGTGAACATGTAAGGCCATAAATGTGCCCACTAGTTCACTAGTAAGATCATTTTGAGGCTTACTAGTTGACATGTAAGCCACAAAACGCCCGCTAGTTCACTAGTAAGATAATTTTGAGGCTTCTAGTGAACATGTAAGCCACAGAACGCCCACTAGTTCACTAGTAAGATCATTTTGACGCTTACTAGTGAACATGTAAGCCACAAAACGCTCACTAGTTCACTAGTAAGGTCATTTTGACGCTTACTAGTGAACATGTAAGCCACAAAACGCTCACTGGTTCACTAGTAAGGTAATTTTCACGCTTACTAGTGAACATGTAAGCCACAAAACGCCCGCTAGTTCCCTAGTAAGATCATTTTGACGCTTATTTATGAACATGTCAGCCACAAAACGCTCACTCGTTCACTAGTAAGATCATTTTGACGCTTACTAGTGAACATGTAAGCCACAAAACGCCCACTAGTTCACTAGTAAGGTCATTTTGACGCTTACTAGTGAACATGTAAGCCACAAAACGCCCACTAGTTCACTAGTAAGATCATTTTGACGCTTACTAGTGAACATGTAAGGCCATAAATGTGCCCACTAGTTCACTAGTAAGTTCATTTTGAGGCTTACTAGTTGACATGTAAGCCACACATCGCCTACTAGTTCACTAGTAAGATCATTTTGAGGCTTACTGGTGAACATGTAAGCCACAAAACGCCCAATAGTTCACTAGTAAGATCATTTTGACGCTTACTAGTGAACATGTAAGCCACAAAACGCTCACTAGTTTACTAGTAAGGTCATTTTGACGCTTACTACTGAACATGTAAGCCACAAAACGCTCACTAGTTCACTAGTAAGGTCATTTTGACGCTTACTAGTGAACATGTAAGCCGCAAAACGCCCACTAGTTCACTAATAAGATTATTTTGACGCTTACTACTGAACATTTAAGGCCATAAATGTGCCCACTAGTTCACTGGTAAGATGATTTTGACGCTTACTAGTGAACATGTAAGGCCATAAATGTGCCCACTTGTAGTGCTAGTGACATTACACTGTACTTGCATTAAATGCAAATAAGGATGATTACGAAAACATGTAACGGTATCCTATTGGCTGTACGTTTCAAAATAGTGTCATCCCACCAGTCAGGGCTCATGATTTTGGAAATTCTGTGCCCACTTAGTTTTTTAAAACAACAATGGCGGACAGTGTCCTGAGACGTATTCGGCGAAGGTGCAGGGCAATAGAGAGTGCCTGTCATCAAGGGTCTGCCGGTGAAAGTGAAGCACGCGCGATAAACATTTCAATTGCTAATTTAAGAAGAGTTAGTGACCAGTTTAGCGCTGATACTATTCAAAGTTTGATTCAAAGTCCAATAGATCTCCGATCTGTCATCATTGCGGGACCCACTCCTAATGGTGGACGTGTTTGTTCCCATGTGGCACATCGTTTGCACACAGGTAAAATGGCTACCATTTTTTGTCATTGGTTTTTCGTATGTATTTTTATTCGAACTACACACGGGTTTTACTGACGACTTGCTGTGACTTACCTTCTATCACCCTGTCAAACGTCGTTTTATACCAGTGGTTTTCCTGCAAATCAGTAGACTATTAAGTAACGCGATGGCTGTACACTTTTAAGCAATAACTAGTGATCTTTTAGTTATTCAATTATAAGTTTGAATTATTTTTTTCTTGAGTAAAATGGTTAGAGAAAATAGCTGCTCGTGGTTTTGAAGCAGCATATACTTTTATGTACATCTGTGTCTATATGCCTGTACTGTATACAGTATATAAAAAACACGTAGTGATTCGTTTGCTTGAATTCCTTAATCCTTTTATTTCCATACTTTAGGTAGACGAGGAAGACCAGCACTTGACATTACAAGTGATCAAATTGAACTGCTCCCCACTCAGGGCTTTACAGTGAGAGCCATCACTGAGATGTTGTGTTGTTCCTCTTCATACCTGCATAAAAAAATGAAGTTTTTTCAGATTTCAGCCAGAAATAGATTTACTCCCATTCATGATGTTGACCTGGAAGAGCATGTCAGAAGATTGCACAGCCAATTTCCCAGATCAGGCTCGGAAGCAAGTGTTCTGCTACATACTCTTGTCCCTTCATGTATATATCATTATATTCATTGTGAAAGTGTACTTTCTTTATTGTGTTGTTTTATGAACCTGTTGCAGATGATGAGGGCATACCTGCGTGCTGATGGTATTGTAGTACAAAGAAAAAGAGTTCGAGAAATCCGCAACCGTATTGAGCCAGCTGCTGCAGCCCAGAGATGGAGCCAGACTGTGGCTAGAAGAACATACTATGTGCCATTCCCCAATAGTTTATGGCACATAGATGGGCATATGCGTCTCATTCGGTAATAAGGGATCATCTTATATTTGTACTCGTGGGAGCATTAGAAAGCCATATTGTATGGACAGCACAGATTAAATTGAATTTTATCATTTGTATATCCAAGTTACACAAACTCCAAATTGCCTCCATGTAGTCTTAAGTGCACAGCAATACCTTCTCTACCGAGATGATATTTCAAACAAGATATGAAACTTGATTGTTTTCTTGTATTTAATCATTATTCTTTTCATGTTTGTTTTACAGGTGGGTGTTTGTGACACATGCCGGCATTGATGGGAATTCCAGGCTAATAACGTACCTTCAACTGGAGCACAGGCAACACAGCTTTGACAGTGTTGAAATATTTTGTCCAAGCCACCTGCCTGTATGGGTTACCCTCCAGAGTAAGATCCGACCATGGTGGTGAAAACACTGGTTGCTCTTTTAATGAACCTACTGCAGGGACAAGACACCAAAATTATTTCTAGCTCCAGCCAACACCCCCTCACAATTTACTCACACCTCCCATGGCCTGATTATCCACCAACAGGGGCCCTTTTTGGATTATCATTTTGGCATAGGAACTTTCCTTTCCTATCCTAACCGAGTGAGATGAGCCGGTAGCACCTGGAGCAAAGATCTTCTAAATTTTAATAATGCTTAGGAAAGGTTCTGACCATCCTTTACGAAAGGAAAGGAGATATATTATGCAGCAGGAATATTTAAAGGGGAAGTCTTTTTTTATGTTGTTGTTGTTGTTGTTGTTGTCGACCCCACCCGTGCCCCGACATTGGGGGACCGGGCCCTCACTCCGTCTCCCGGATCCCCAGACCCCCCTCCTCCGCCCAGCGGGCGAGCAGGGCCGCCACTCCGCTTGGGTTTCGCCAGAGGTCCTCCGGAGTCAGTGTGGTGGGTATGTTTGTGCAGGTGAACAGGTGTTGTGTGTCGTGCACTTGCGTGCCGCATAGCCCACAGAGTGGTGTTGGGTGTGTGTCCGGTGTAATGTTGTGTAGGTAGGAGTGGAGGGCTGGTGATTTGTTGGTTCGGAGTTGTGCTAGGAGTTGTCTGGTTCTGTGTGGTAGGTCTTGCTCTGATGGGTCTATTTCTGGTGCTGGTGCATGTATTACTTTGTTGTGTTGTCTGGTGTCCAAGTGTGTTTGTACAAAGTGGGTGTGTATGTCTTTCATGTTCTGTTTTATGGTGTCGTTGTTGGTGTCCTGTGGTGCTGTGTCTTTGTTGTGTGTGTAGTTGTTGTTGTGGAAGATTGTTTGTTTCTTTTGTCTGGGTGGTGGTGGTTGTTGAGTGAGTGGGTGTAGTGGGTGGGTTGGGTGTTGGGCTTTTTGTCTGATTTGCGATGCGTGTAGTTTTAGATGGGTGTTCAGTGGGAGAGTTTTTGTTTCCTCATGCAAGTGTTGTATGTTTGTGTCTTGTGTGCATCCTGTTGCTATTCTGAGTGCTGTGTTCTGTGTGGTCTGGAGTTTTGTCTTGTTTGTGTCCGATAGTGTTGGTGACCATATAGTGTTTGCGTATTCGAGGCGTGTGAGTGTGGTTGCTTTGTATGTGGTGAGTATAGTTTCTTTGGATTTTCCCCAGTGAGTGGTTGTTAAGGCTTTAAGTATTTTGTTTGATTGCTTGGCGCGGGTTAGAGTGTGTTGTGTGTGTTTTGAGAAGGTGAGTTTGGGGTCCCATGTTAATCCCAGTATTTTGCGTTCGCGGACTGTGGGTAGGGTGGTGTTATCTATTTGTAAAGTGAGCCTGTTGCTGTATTCTGCCGGATCCGGTGTGAACAGAGTGGTGGTGGTTTTGTCTGCGTTGAGTGTGAGTTGGTTCTGTTTTGTCCAGTTGTATATGTCGTGGAGATATTTTTGTACTTGTTGTTGTGCCTGTTGTGGTTTGACATGTGTGGATAGAATGGTGATGTCGTCTGCATATGTAACTGTGTGTACATTTGGAGGTGGTTGTGGTAAGTCTGCCATGTATATGTTGAATAGTGTTGGTGAAAGTACTCCCCCCTGTGGTACCCCCGTTTTCGTGTTTCTATGTTCTGATGTTTCCCCCCGGTATTGAGTGTATTGTCTGCGTCCCCTTATGTAGTTGAAGATGTATTTGATGATGATGTTTGGGGTGTTAGTGTTGTTGAGTTTGTTTGTGAGTGTGTGTAGGTTTACCGTGTCAAATGCTTTGGACATGTCTAGGGCTATGGCAACTGTTCGTTGTGGTGGTTTTTGTTGATTGAAACCTGTGGCTATGATGTTGTGTATGTGGTGTAGTGCTGTGGTTGTGGAGTGTTGTTTTCGGAAGCCGTGTTGGTGAGAGGGTAGTTGAGTGTTGTTGGTAATGAAGGGTAGTATTACCTTTTCCATTGTTTTGGCTATTGGGCTGAGTAGTGCTATTGGTCTGTAGGATGGGCCGAGTGCGTGGTTTTTGTTGGGTTTTGGTATTGGGATTATTTTTGCAGTCTTCCATATTGCGGGGATGGTGTTGGTGTTGAGTGATGTGTTGTAAGTGTGTGTGAGTAGTGTTATTGCTTTGGGGCCTAGGTGTTTCAGATGTCTGATGTTTATGTTGTCTGGGCCTGTGGAGTTGTTGCTTTTGGAGCGTTGTAGTGCTTGTTTGACTTGTTGTTCTGTGATGGTTATGGGCGTGGTGTTGAGTTTTCGTATTTTGCGTTGTAGTTGTCTGTATGTTCTGTTGGTTTTGTGTTGTATTATGTTGGTGAATTGTTTGTTGAATGCTCGTGCTTTCTGTTTGTTGGATATTGCCGTGTGTTGTCCGAACTGTATTGTGGTGTTTTCTGGTGCTTTTTGTTCTTTGTTTGATAGTCTTGTTACTGTGTTCCAGAGTATGTGTTGTTTGTGTCTGTGGTTCCATGCATCCGTTAAGTGTTCTTTCCATAGCTCTTGTTTGTGTTTTTGGATTTGTGTGTCTATTTCTTTGTTTAGGTCTGTGATGCGTGGGTCTTGGTGGTTTTGTTGTCTGATGTCGTTTCTTTGGCTGATGAGTGTTCTGATGTGTTGTGGTAGGAGAAGTGATTTGCTTTTTATTTTTCCGTGGGGTATGTGGTGTTTGTCTGCTGTAAGTATGAGGTTTGTGAGCATGGTGTTGGCTGTGTGGATGTTGTCAGGTATGGTTAAGTTCTCCAGTGCTGATTCTATTTCAGAGGTGTATCCTTCCCAGTCTGCTTTCCTGTAATTTGTGTAAGTTTGAAGGTGTTGTTGTAGGCGGAAAGGAGCACGCGTGTTGTGTGTGATTTTGATAGGAAGGTGGTCTGAACTGAGTGCGTGTATTGTGGTCCATGTTGTTCTGTTTGTGATGCTGTTGCTGGCTGTTGTGATGTCCGGTGATGTTGGTTGTTGGTTGATGTTTGTAGGTTTTCTGGTAGGTGTGTTTGCGTTTAGAGTGATTTGTTGGGAGTTCTGTAGTATGTCTGCAATGAGGGTGCCTCTGTGGTCGTCGTAGGGAGAGTGCCATTGTGTTGAGTGAGCGTTGATGTCTGCGGTTAGAATGGTGTTGTTCAGCGAGTTTATGTATTGGAAGGTGTTGGTGATGTCTGTGTCTTCTGTGGCGTGGTCTGGTCGGGTGGTATCTCTGGGGGGTATATACATGTTGCATATGTGTAGTCTTTTGTGGTTGGTTATGTGAATCTTTACGGTTTGAATTTCTGTAGTGTTGGTGTTAATGTTGTTGGGGATGTTCATGGGAGTGAATGTGACTGATTTGTGAATGTATGTGAGCAGTCCTCCTCCTCCCTTGTGTTCTCTGTCTTTCCTAATGCTGGTGTAGTTGGTGAGACGAGGTGTGTTGTGTTGTTTTTCTAGTTTGGTTTCTTGTATGGTGATGATGTCTGCGTGCTGTTGTGAGGCGAGTTCTTCTAGTTCTGTTTTCTTGTTTTGGATGCCGTTGATGTTTATTTGTAGTATGGTCAGTGTGTGTTTGTTGTTTTTGTTGGTGGGTGTTGTTCTTTGTGGGTTGTTCGGGGGTTGTGGTGTTGGGGTGTTTGTTGTTTGCGTGTGTGTTCTGCATGTCCACGTGTTTGTGTATTGGCGGGTGGTGATGCCGGAGCAATGTCTGTGTATCCAGTGTGGGTGTGTTGAGTTGCATCTGAGTGAGGTTTGTCTGCGTGTGATGATTCTATTGCAGCTATTGCAGGTCCAGGTTTGGGGGGGGTGGTCTTGTGTTTGTTGTATCTCTGTTGGAGTTGTCTGTCCGTGTTGCGTTTGAGGGTAGTGTTGGTGAGGCGAGTGTGTTGTTTTGGTCTGTTTGTGCTCTGCTGCCTGTTGGTGTCCTACGAGGTGTTGTTGTTCGTGGTGGTGTTTTGGGATGTAGTCTGCATTTCCATGTTATGTTGTATTGTCTAGTGTTTATGTTTGTGCAATGTTTGTGTACCCAGTGTGGTGTGTGGTGGTTGCATCTGAAGGATGTCTGTCTTCTTGTAATCTGTTGTGTGCAAATGTCGCATGTCCAGGTAGTTTGTTGTGTGTGTGTTTGTTGCGTGCGTGAGAGTGTCTGTGTGGGCCCCGGATTTGTCTCTATGTCCCCCGCCTGGAGCAAAAGGTCCGCCCGCCACCCTGCCAGGTTCAGGGGGCGGTTAGCCGGAAAAAAAAAAAACGGCCGTAAGGGCACCCCGTTCGGGGTGCAGGGATTGGTTCCTTGATTTGTCCCCCCGTTCGGGGGGAACCCTCCAACTGCGAGTAAGCCAAGGAGTTTGGAGGTACAGCAGGTTGACAGCAGTGTGATCGAGCAGATTAGATAGAGTAGAATTTGAATGGGGCTTCACTGATTTATTTCATACAATTCATATCTAAAACACAGTTGAAAAATATTTGATTGTTAAAATATTTAAATACAAGAACTATATCAAGAAATTAACAAAACATAGTTTTTTTAGTTAGGAGAAAAGTCTAAAAACATATCACAAATGACAAACGTTGTGCCTCTCCTCCTCCTGTTCTTCAATGAAGCTGATCACCCTCCAGCTCCCGTTAGAAACATCGTGCTGCTGAAGGTGTGCCGGCAGAATGGTTGTGATACAGGAGGTGCTGTGGACTCTCCCAGAAACGAGGACCTAGTTTAGTTGTAGATCCAGTAAAACATAGTGCAAATGTGACATTATTTATAATGCACAGTTACAGTCTTGTGAATATTAAAAAATGTACTTCATGTAATGCAGGAAGCGAATATTTCAAACGAACTAAGAGCAAACAGTAAGAGCAAAATCGTGTTCCAAACATTAACTCTTTTTTTAAATGTCAATTAGCTTGTGAGTAATAAGACAAAATGTGACTGTCAGACAGAGAACTGTCAGAGCAAACGGCAGATTTTAGAAAGTCCTGCCGAAATAAATCTGCACCCGACTGCGACTGTCAGCGTTGAACTGCCGCCATTGCTGTCAAAGTCAGACACATCTCCAAAATTGTTGGAGCAAATTTTTAAGCAGGCTTCATCTTGATAAATTGACCACGTATTTGACATTTACACCATAACGTTACCGCCTAAAATAATCGTAAAACAAAATTTTGTGTAACAACAAGAGTAATATGTACCCCAAAAGCTTTCAAAGCGTCTGAAAGTATCTACTGTATATCTATAAAAAAAATCCTCGTCTCACCCCTCAGGTGGTGTCCATCCCTCATTCAGCTGGGGTCCTCTACCAGAGGCCAGGAAGCTTGACGGTTCTGCGCAGTATCCTTGCCGTTCCCAGCACTGCACATTTCTGGACTGAGATGTCCGATGTTGTTCCCGGGATCTGTTGCAACCACTCATCATCTAGTTTGGGGGTCACTGCCCCGAGTGCTCCGACCACCACAGGCACGACTGTCCCCTTTACCTTCCAGGCTCTCTCCAGCTCCTCTCTGAGCCCTTGGGATTTCTCGAGTTTCTCGTGTTCCTTCTTTCTGATGTTTCCAGCACTTGGGACCGCTACATCCACTACAACGGCTTTCCTCTGCCCTTTATCTATCATCAGGATATCTGGTTGGTTCGCCATTACCATCTTGTCAGTCTGGATCTGGAAGTCCCATAGGATCTTCGCTCTGTCATTCTCCACCACCTTCGGAGGTGTTTCCCATTTTGACCTTGGGGTTTCCAGTCCGTACTCCGCACAGATGTTTCGGTAGACTATGCCAGCCACCTGGTTATGGCGTTCCATATAGGCTTTCCCTGCCAGCACCTTACACCCTGCAGTTATGTGTTAGATCGTCTCAGGTGCCTCTTTGCACAACCTACACCTTGGGTCTTGTCTGGTGTGGTATATCTGGGCCTCAATGGCTCTAGTGCTCAGGGCCTGCTCCTGAGCAGCCAGGATGAGTGCCTCTGTACTGTCCTTCAGGCCAGCCCTCTCTAGCCACTGATGGGAATTCTTGAGATCGGCCACTTCAGTTATGGTCCGGTGGTACATCCCGTGTAGGGGCTTGTCCTCCGATGATGGTCCCTCTTCCAGCGCCTCATCCTCTGTTGCCCATTGTCTGAGACATTCTCCGAGTACGTCATCCGTTGGAGCCTTCTCCTTGATGTATTCATGGAGCTTGGATGTTTCATCCTGGACAGTGGCTCTCACACTCACTAGTCCCCAGCCGCTTTCCTTGTTGCCAGTTCAAGGTTGCCATTGGCTTGTGGTACACCGAGGTACTTGTAGCTGTCCTCAATGTCTGCTATTGTTCCTTCGGGGAGTGAGACCCCTTCAGTCCGGACTACCGTTCCTCTCTTAGTCACCATCCGACTATCACATCCCGATGTCGCTGCTGTAGATCCTGGTTGTGTGGATCAGGGAGTCTATGTCCCTTTCACTCTTAGCATACAGCTTTATGTCATCCATGTAGAGGAGGTGACTGATCGTAGCTTCATTTCTGAGGCTGTATCCATAGCCTGTCTTGGTGATTACTTGGCTTAGGGAGTTCAGTCCTATGCAGAACAGCAATGGGGAGAGTGCATCACCTTGGTATATGCCACATTTGATGGACACTTGGGTAAGTGGCTTGCCATTGGCTTCAAGTGTGGTTTTCCACATCCTCATCAAGTTCGCAACGAAGGCTCTTAGGGTCCTGTTCACCTTATACACATCCAAGCATTCAGTGATCCATGTATGTGGCATCGAGTCATAGGCTTTCTTTTAATGAATCCAGGCTGTGCACAGGTTGGTACATCGGGACCTGCAGTCTTGTGCGACTGTTCTGTCAACCAGGAGCTGATGTTTGGCTCCCCTGGTATCTCTACCAATGCCCTTCCGTGCTTCGCTCATGTATTGATCCATGTGTGCACTTATCTTAGCTGCAACATGAGCGTCCAAAATTGTGGAGGGACAGGTTATTGGCCGATAGTTGGATGCGACTGCACCCTTTGAGGGATCTTTCATGATAAGGATCGTTCGCCCTTCGGTTAGCCATCCTGGGTGAGTCCCATCCCTAGGCAGCTGGTTCATTTGTGCTGCTGGGCGCTCATGGAGTGCTGTGAGTCTCTTTAGCCAGTAAGTGTGGACCATGTCCGGGCCTGGTGCTGTCCAGTTCTTCATATTTGAGACTATTTCCTTTATGTCTGCCACTGTTATGGTAATTGGGTTCTGTTCAGGGAGGTGTCTGTGCTCCTCTCTTTGGGTGACCAGCCATTGTGCACTGCTGTTATGTGCAACCTCCTTCTCCCATCTGCCTCTCCAGTACCTTTCAGTTTCCAGTCTTGGTGGATCAGCTCTGTTGTTAGGACCCTGCCACTGAGCGTACACTTTCGCAGGTTGTGTTGCAAACAGCCTGTTTATTCGTCTGGCCTCATTCTCTTTCGTGTACCGCTTTAGGCGGCTGGACAAGGCTTGGAGCCTTTGTTTCGAGTGCTTCATATATGGTCATCTGGATGTACCTCTCAGGATCGGCCTTTTCATCACACCTCTCTGGACCTCAGTCAATTGACTCACATCTTTCCGAGCCGCCTTGATCTTAGCCTCCAACCGTCTTTTCCATGGTCGGTAATGTATCTCATGGCTTCCATGGTTGCTCTTATAGCCAAGCATCTCAAGGATCACTGATGCTGAAGCGTATATCAGTTCATTTCCGTGATCGTTACGGTAAGGATCGCCCTCAGTGCTGAATTCACACTTTCCAAGAGACTTTCAGGTGGTACTTCACATAGCCGTTGTAATCGGATTCTAGGTTTCCCAGCTTTCATTCTTGCCATGATCTTAGCTTTCAGGTCAGTTGCTGCCTCGCTCAGCATTTCATTCATTGGGGCTGGCCTCCCAATCTCATCATCTGCATTCACTCTGGTATGAACTCCTCCTCTGATCTGGCAGCCTGGGGCCCCTCACCATGGAACCTGCGTTGTACCTCATCAATCTCAAGTTGTGACAGCAGTTGCCGTTTGTGGATGTTGGAACACTGAGTTACGAGTTGTTTCGTGGCCACCCGTGACTGTGGGTTTCGAAGTAACCATTTAGCCCACATTCTCTCCATGTAACCTCTCTGACTAGGCTTGCTTGAGTAGTAGCATTCCAACAGAGCCATGTTATTGCATCTTGCCCATCTCTGCTCCATTTTTCATCAAGGTGCTCTGGTTCCCCAGCACCTGACGCAGACCTTGTTTGGCCGGGCGACGTCTGAGCTGGCATGTCATTCATTTTATTGTCTCTCATCATTGTATGAGGTACGCATTAGCGTGAAGGCTCTTGCCCAAGGACCCACACTGGATGGTGTTATGTGCTCATTTTTTGCCCCAAGTGGGGAGCGGAGGGACGGGCGCTGGGGGGGGGACCATCGTGGTGGGGCGGGCCCCTACGCGGGATGTGCCACCGGACCGTGGCTGAGGTGGCTGATCTCAAGAAGTCCTATCGGTGGCTGGAGGGGACTGGCCTGGGGGACAGCGCAGGGGCGCTCATCCTGGCTGCTCAGGAGCGGGCCTTGGGCGCCGGAGCCGTCAAGGCCCGGATGTGCCGCGCCGGACAGGACCCGGGGTGTGGGTTGTGCGGGGAGGCGCCTGGGACGATCCGGCACGTGGCTGCGGGGTGTGGGATGCTGGCAGGGGGGGCCTGCGTGGAGCGCCATGGCCAGGTGGCTGGCGTGGTCTGCCGAGGCATCTGTGCGGAGTGTGGACTGGGGGCCCCGGGGTCGGAGTGGGGGGCACCTCCGAGGGTGGTGGAGGGTGGCGGAGCGGGGATCCTGTGGGACTTCCGGATCCAGACTGGCGGGATGGTGGTGGCGAGCCAGCCAGATGTCGTGGTCGTGGATGGGGGGCGGAGGAGGGCCGTTGTGGTGGATGTGGCGGTCCCAGGTGGTGGAGGCATCGGGAGGGGGGAGCATGGGGGGCTCGGGGGGTACCAGGGGCTCGGGGAGGGGCTGGGGAGGGCCTGGGGGGTGGGGGTGGCGGTCGTGCCTGTGGTGGTCGGGGCGCTCGGGGCAGTGACCCCCGGACTGGATGGGTGGTTGCGACAGATCCCGGGACCAGCGTCGGACATCTCGGTCCGGAGGTGTGCGGTGCTGGGAGCGGCGGGGGTACTGCGCGGGGCCCTCGGGCTTCCTGGCCTCTGGTGGAGGACCCGAGCTGAATGAGGGACGGACACCACCCGAGGACACCTCCTATTGGCTCCATGATAAGAGCTCCACCCAGCAAAGAATTAACCCTTTAAAACCTGATTCTGAGCTTTCACAATTATTTACCGCCATTTGCGTAATATCTACAGTATACAGAAGGAATCAAGCAATTTTTACCAATGTATCTGTAGGTGATGTTTATTTATTATGTACACAGAGATAAAGAGTAATGGCACAGCTCTGCAGTATCTTTCCACTTTTATATATGTATGCTATACTAAATAAAATGAATAGGGCACCATATAATGCAACAGTTATGCAACTCCCTAAATAATGATGTGAATTTTCAGTTGTTGCTAAATCAGTTAGGATGTTATAATTTGTGGTGTAGATGCGAATTTAGGAGAGCAGGACAATATATCGCATTGCAATTGGAGCAGCAGCTTGGTTGATGATGTCCCCAAACCGGCTCATCTATTATATTTGTCGTGCAATACAATGAAAATGAGCACAATTGCAAAACATAGGCTTCTTATATTTTAAAATAAAATAATCACATGTTGACCGTTCTGGGGTTTCTACAATCATGAATGGAGGCATTATTTACAGCAGGTTGATGTTGTTGTTGTTGTTGTCGACCCCACCCGTGCCCCGACATTGGGGGACCGGGCCCTCACTCCGTCTCCCGGATCCCCAGACCCCCCTCCGCCGCCCAGCGGGCGAGCAGGGCCGCCACTCCGCTTGGGTTTCGCCAGAGGTCCTCCGGAGTCAGTGTGGTGGGTATGTTTGTGCAGGTGAACAGGTGTTGTGTGTCGTGCACTTGCGTGCCGCATAGCGCACAGAGTGGTGTTGGGTGTGTGTCCGGTGTAATGTTGTGTAGGTAGGAGTGGAGGGCTGGTGATTTGTTGGTTCGGAGTTGTGCTAGGAGTTGTCTGGTTCTGTGTGGTAGGTCTTGCTCTGATGGGTCTATTTCTGGTGCTGGTGCATGTATTACTTTGTTGTGTTGTCTGGTGTCCAAGTGTGTTTGTACAAAGTGGGTGTGTATGTCTTTCATGTTCTGTTTTATGGTGTCGTTGTTGGTGTCCTGTGGTGCTGTGTCTTTGTTGTGTGTGTAGTTGTTGTTGTGGAAGATTGTTTGTTTCTTTTGTCTGGGTGGTGGTGGTTGTTGAGTGAGTGGGTGTAGTGGGTGGGTTGGGTGTTGGGCTTTTTGTCTGATTTGCGATGCGTGTAGTTTTAGATGGGTGTTCAGTGGGAGAGTTTTTGTTTCCTCATGCAAGTGTTGTATGTTTGTGTCTTGTGTGCATCCTGTTGCTATTCTGAGTGCGGTGTTCTGTGTGGTCTGGAGTTTTGTCTTGTTTGTGTCCGATAGTGTTGGTGACCATATAGTGTTTGCGTATTCGAGGCGTGTGAGTGTGGTTGCTTTGTATGTGGTGAGTATAGTTTCTTTGGATTTTCCCCAGTGAGTGGTTGTTAAGGCTTTAAGTATTTTGTTTGATTGCTTGGCGCGGGTTAGAGTGTGTTGTGTGTGTTTTGAGAAGGTGAGTTTGGGGTCCCATGTTAATCCCAGTATTTTGCGTTCGCGGACTGTGGGTAGGGTGGTGTTATCTATTTGTAAAGTGAGTCTGTTGCTGTATTCTGCCGGATCCGGTGTGAACAGAGTGGTGGTGGTTTTGTCTGCGTTGAGTGTGAGTTGGTTCTGTTTTGTCCAGTTGTATATGTCGTGGAGATATTTTTGTACTTGTTGTTGTGCCTGTTGTGGTTTGACATGTGTGGATAGAATGGTGATGTCGTCTGCATATGTAACTGTGTGTACATTTGGAGGTGGTTGTGGTAAGTCTGCCATGTATATGTTGAATAGTGTTGGTGAAAGTACTCCCCCCTGTGGTACCCCCGTTTTCGTGTTTCTGTGTTCTGATGTTTCCCCCCGGTATTGAGTGTATTGTCTGCGTCCCCTTATGTAGTTGAAGATGTATTTGATGATGATGTTTGGGGTGTTAGTGTTGTTGAGTTTGTTTGTGAGTGTGTGTAGGTTTACCGTGTCAAAGGCTTTGGACATGTCTAGGGCTATGGCAACTGTTCGTTGTGGTGGTTTTTGTTGATTGAAACCTGTGGCTATGATGTGTATGTGGTGTAGTGCTGTGGTTGTGGAGTGTTGTTTTCGGAAGCCGTGTTGGTGAGAGGGTAGTTGAGTGTTGTTGGTAATGAAGGGTAGTATTACCTTTTCCATTGTTTTGGCTATTGGGCTGAGTAGTGCTATTGGTCTGTAGGATGGGCCGAGTGCGTGGTTTTTGTTGGGTTTTGGTATTGGGATTATTTTTGCAGTCTTCCATATTGCGGGGATGGTGTTGGTGTTGAGTGATTTGTTGTAAGTGTGTGTGAGTAGTGTTATTGCTTTGGGGCCTAGGTGTTTCAGATGTCTGATGTTTATGTTGTCTGGGCCTGTGGAGTTGTTGCTTTTGGAGCGTTGTAGTGCTTGTTTGACTTGTTGTTCTGTGATGGTTATGGGCGTGGTGTTGAGTTTTCGTATTTTGCGTTGTAGTTGTCTGTATGTTCTGTTGGTTTTGTGTTGTATTATGTTGGTGAATTGTTTGTTGAATGCTCGTGCTTTCTGTTTGTTGGATATTGCCGTGTGTTGTCCGAACTGTATTGTGGTGTTTTCTGGTGCTTTTTGTTCTTTGTTTGATAGTCTTGTTACTGTGTTCCAGAGTATGTGTTGTTTGTGTCTGTGGTTCCATGCATCCGTTAAGTGTTCTTTCCATAGCTCTTGTTTGTGTTTTTGGATTTGTGTGTCTATTTCTTTGTTTAGGTCTGTGATGCGTGGGTCTTGGTGGTTTTGTTGTCTGATGTCGTTTCTTTGGCTGATGATTGTTCTGATGTGTTGTGGTAGGAGAAGTGATTTGCTTTTTATTTTTCCGTGGGGTATGTGGTGTTTGTCTGCTGTAAGTATGAGGTTTGTGAGCATGGTGTTGGCTGTGTGGATGTTGTCAGGTATGGTTAAGTTCTCCAGTGCTGATTCTATTTCAGAGGTGTATCCTTCCCAGTCTGCTTTCCTGTAATTTGTGTAAGTTTGAAGGTGTTGTTGTAGGCGGAAAGGAGCACGCGTGTTGTGTGTGATTTTGATAGGAAGGTGGTCTGAACTGAGTGCGTGTATTGTGGTCCATGTTGTTCTGTTTGTGATGCTGTTGCTGGCTGTTGTGATGTCCGGTGATGTTGGTTGTTGGTTGATGTTTGTAGGTTTTCTGGTAGGTGTCCTGAGACGTATTCGGCGAAGGTGCAGGGCAATAGAGAGTGCCTGTCATCAAGGGTCTGCCGGTGAAAGTGAAGCACGCGCGATAAACATTTCAATTGCTAATTTAAGAAGAGTTAGTGACCAGTTTAGCGCTGATACTATTCAAAGTTTGATTCAAAGTCCAATAGATCTCCGATCTGTCATCATTGCGGGACCCACTCCTAATGGTGGACGTGTTTGTTCCCATGTGGCACATCGTTTGCACACAGGTAAAATGGCTACCATTTTTTGTCATTGGTTTTTCGTATGTATTTTTATTCGAACTACACACGGGTTTTACTGACGACTTGCTGTGACTTACCTTCTATCACCCTGTCAAACGTCGTTTTATACCAGTGGTTTTCCTGCAAATCAGTAGACTATTAAGTAACGCGATGGCTGTACACTTTTAAGCAATAACTAGTGATCTTTTAGTTATTCAATTATAAGTTTGAATTATTTTTTTCTTGAGTAAAATGGTTAGAGAAAATAGCTGCTCGTGGTTTTGAAGCTGCATATACTTTTATGTACATCTGTGTCTATATGCCTGTACTGTATACAGTATATAAAAAACACGTAGTGATTCGTTTGCTTGAATTCCTTAATCCTTTTATTTCCATACTTTAGGTAGACGAGGAAGACCAGCACTTGACATTACAAGTGATCAAATTGAACTGCTCCCCACTCAGGGCTTTACAGTGAGAGCCATCACTGAGATGTTGTGTTGTTCCTCTTCATACCTGCATAAAAAAATGAAGTTTTTTCAGATTTCAGCCAGAAATAGATTTACTCCCATTCATGATGTTGACCTGGAAGAGCATGTCAGAAGATTGCACAGCCAATTTCCCAGATCAGGCTCGGAAGCAAGTGTTCCTCTACATACTCTTGTCCCTTCATGTATATATCATTATATTCATTGTGAAAGTGTACTTTCTTTATTGTGTTGTTTTATGAACCTGTTGCAGATGATGAGGGCATACCTGCGTGCTGATGGTATTGTAGTACAAAGAAAAAGAGTTCGAGAAATCCTCAACCGTATTGAGCCAGCTGCTGCAGCCCAGAGATGGAGCCAGACTGTGGCTAGAAGAACATACTATGTGCCATTCCCCAATAGTTTATGGCACATAGATGGGCATATGCGTCTCATTCGGTAATAAGGGATCATCTTATATTTGTACTCGTGGGAGCATTAGAAAGCCATATTGTATGGACAGCACAGATTAAATTGAATTTTATCATTTGTATATCCAAGTTACACAAACTCCAAATTGCCTCCATGTAGTCTTAAGTGCACAGCAATACCTTCTCTACCGAGATGATATTTCAAACAAGATATGAAACTTGATTGTTTTCTTGTATTTAATCATTATTCTTTTCATGTTTGTTTTACAGGTGGGTGTTTGTGACACATGCCGGCATTGATGGGAATTCCAGGCTAATAACGTACCTTCAACTGGAGCACAGACAACACAGCTTTGACAGTGTTGAAATATTTTGTCCAAGCCACCTGCCTGTATGGGTTACCCTCCAGAGTAAGATCCGACCATGGTGGTGAAAACACTGGTTGCTCTTTTAATGAACCTACTGCAGGGACAAGACACCAAAATTATTTCTAGCTCCAGCCAACACCCCCTCACAATTTACTCACACCTCCCATGGCCTGATTATCCACCAACAGGGGCCCTTTTTGGATTATCATTTTGGCATAGGAACTTTCCTTTCCTATCCTAACCGAGTGAGATGAGCCGGTAGCACCTGGAGCAAAGATCGTCTAAATTTTAATAATGCTTAGGAAAGGTTCTGACCATCCTTTACGAAAGGAAAGGAGATATATTATGCAGCAGGAATATTTAAAGGGGAAGTCTTTTTTTATGTTGTTGTTGTTGTTGTTGTTGTCGACCCCACCCGTGCCCCGACATTGGGGGACCGGGCCCTCACTCCGTCTCCCGGATCCCCAGACCCCCCTCCTCCGCCCAGCGGGCGAGCAGGGCCGCCACTCCGCTTGGGTTTCGCCAGAGGTCCTCCGGAGTCAGTGTGGTGGGTATGTTTGTGCAGGTGAACAGGTGTTGTGTGTCGTGCACTTGCGTGCCGCATAGCGCACAGAGTGGTGTTGGGTGTGTGTCCGGTGTAATGTTGTGTAGGTAGGAGTGGAGGGCTGGTGATTTGTTGGTTCGGAGTTGTGCTAGGAGTTGTCTGGTTCTGTGTGGTAGGTCTTGCTCTGATGGGTCTATTTCTGGTGCTGGTGCATGTATTACTTTGTTGTGTTGTCTGGTGTCCAAGTGTGTTTGTACAAAGTGGGTGTGTATGTCTTTCATGTTCTGTTTTATGGTGTCGTTGTTGGTGTCCTGTGGTGCTGTGTCTTTGTTGTGTGTGTAGTTGTTGTTGTGGAAGATTGTTTGTTTCTTTTGTCTGGGTGGTGGTGGTTGTTGAGTGAGTGGGTGTAGTGGGTGGGTTGGGTGTTGGGCTTTTTGTCTGATTTGCGATGCGTGTAGTTTTAGATGGGTGTTCAGTGGGAGAGTTTTTGTTTCCTCATGCAAGTGTTGTATGTTTGTGTCTTGTGTGCATCCTGTTGCTATTCTGAGTGCTGTGTTCTGTGTGGTCTGGAGTTTTGTCTTGTTTGTGTCCGATAGTGTTGGTGACCATATAGTGTTTGCGTATTCGAGGCGTGTGAGTGTGGTTGCTTTGTATGTGGTGAGTATAGTTTCTTTGGATTTTCCCCAGTGAGTGGTTGTTAAGGCTTTAAGTATTTTGTTTGATTGCTTGGCGCGGGTTAGAGTGTGTTGTGTGTGTTTTGAGAAGGTGAGTTTGGGGTCCCATGTTAATCCCAGTATTTTGGGTTCGCGGACTGTGGGTAGGGTGGTGTTATCTATTTGTAAAGTGAGTCTGTTGCTGTATTCTGCCGGATCCGGTGTGAACAGAGTGGTGGTGGTTTTGTCTGCGTTGAGTGTGAGTTGGTTCTGTTTTGTCCAGTTGTATATGTCGTGGAGATATTTTTGTACTTGTTGTTGTGCCTGTTGTGGTTTGACATGTGTGGATAGAATGGTGATGTCGTCTGCATATGTAACTGTGTGTACATTTGGAGGTGGTTGTGGTAAGTCTGCCATGTATATGTTGAATAGTGTTGGTGAAAGTACTCCCCCCTGTGGTACCCCCGTTTTCGTGTTTCTGTGTTCTGATGTTTCCCCCCGGTATTGAGTGTATTGTCTGCGTCCCCTTATGTAGTTGAAGATGTATTTGATGATGATGTTTTTTGGTGTTAGTGTTGTTGAGTTTGTTTGTGAGTGTGTGTAGGTTTACCGTGTCAAAGGCTTTGGACATGTCTAGGGCTATGGCAACTGTTCGTTGTGGTGGTTTTTGTTGATTGAAACCTGTGGCTATGATGTTGTGTATGTGGTGTAGTGCTGTGGTTGTGGAGTGTTGTTTTCGGAAGCCGTGTTGGTGAGAGGGTAGTTGAGTGTTGTTGATAATGAAGGGTAGTATTACCTTTTCCATTGTTTTGGCTATTGGGCTGAGTAGTGCTATTGGTCTGTAGGATGGGCCGAGTGCGTGGTTTTTGTTGGGTTTTGGTATTGGGATTATTTTTGCAGTCTTCCATATTGCGGGGATGGTGTTGGTGTTGAGTGATGTGTTGTAAGTGTGTGTGAGTAGTGTTATTGCTTTGGGGCCTAGGTGTTTCAGATGTCTGATGTTTATGTTGTCTGGGCCTGTGGAGTTGTTGTTTTTGGAGCGTTGTAGTGCTTGTTTGACTTGTTGTTCTGTGATGGTTATGGGCGTGGTGTTGAGTTTTCGTATTTTGCGTTGTAGTTGTCTGTATGTTCTGTTGGTTTTGCTTTGTATTATGTTGGTGAATTGTTTGTTGAATGCTCGTGCTTTCTGTTTGTTGGATATTGCCGTGTGTTGTCCGAACTGTATTGTGGTGTTTTCTGGTGCTTTTTGTTCTTTGTTAGATAGTCTTGTTACTGTGTTCCAGAGTATGTATTGTTTGTGTCTGTGGTTCCATGCATCCGTTAAGTGTTCTTTCCATAGCTCTTGTTTGTGTTTTTGGATTTGTTTGTCTATTTCTTTGTTTAGGTCTGTGATGCGTGGGTCTTGGTGGTTTTGTTGTCTGATGTCGTTTCTTTGGCTGATGAGTGTTCTGATGTGTTGTGGTAGGAGAAGTGATTTGCTTTTTATTTTTCCGTGGGGTATGTGGTGTTTGTCTGCTGTAAGTATGAGGTTTGTGAGCATGGTGTTGGCTGTGTGGATGTTGTCAGGTATGGTTATGTTCTCCAGTGCTGATTCTATTTCAGAGGTGTATCCTTCCCAGTCTGCTTTCCTGTAATTTGTGTAAGTTTGAAGGTGTTGTTGTAGGCGGAAAGGAGCACGCGTGTTGTGTGTGATTTTGATAGGAAGGTGGTCTGAACTGAGTGCGTGTATTGTGGTCCATGTTGTTCTGTTTGTGATGCTGTTGCTGGCTGTTGTGATGTCCGGTGATGTTGGTTGTTGGTTGATGTTTGTAGGTTTTCTGGTAGGTGTGTTTGCGTTTAGAGTGATTTGTTGGGAGTTCTGTAGTATGTCTGCAATGAGGGTGCCTCTGTGGTCGTCGTAGGGAGAGTGCCATTGTGTTGAGTGAGCGTTGATGTCTGCGGTTAGAATGGTGTTGTTCAGCGAGTTTATGTATTGGAAGGTGTTGGTGATGTCTGTATCTTCTGTGGCGTGGTCTGGTCGGGTGGTATCTCTGGGGGGTATATACATGTTGCATATGTGTAGTCTTTTGTGGTTGGTTATGTGAATCTTTACGGTTTGAATTTCTGTAGTGTTGGTGTTAATGTTGTTGGGGATGTTCATGGGAGTGAATGTGACTGATTTGTGAATGTATGTGAGCAGTCCTCCTCCTCCCTTGTGTTCTCTGTCTTTCCTAATGCTGGTGTAGTTGGTGAGACGAGGTGTGTTGTGTTGTTTTTCTAGTTTGGTTTCTTGTATGGTGATGATGTCTGCGTGCTGTTGTGAGGCGAGTTCTTCTAGTTCTGTTTTCTTGTTTTGGATGCCGTTGATGTTTATTTGTAGTATGGTCAGTGTGTGTTTGTTGTTTTTGTTGGTGGGTGTTGTTCTTTGTGGGTTGTTCGGGGGTTGTGGTGTTGGGGTGTTTGTTGTTTGCGTGTGTGTTCTGCATGTCCACGTGTTTGTGTATTGGCGGGTGGTGATGCCGGAGCAATGTCTGTGTATCCAGTGTGGGTGTGTTGAGTTGCATCTGAGTGAGGTTTGTCTGCGTGTGATGATTCTATTGCAGGTCCAGGTTTGGGGGGGTGGTCTTGTGTTTGTTGTATCTCTGTTGGAGTTGTCTGTCCGTGTTGCCTTTGAGGGTAGTGTTGGTGAGGCGAGTGTGTTGTTTTGGTCTGTTTGTGCTCTGCTGCCTGTTGGTGTCCTACGAGGTGTTGTTGTTCGTGGTGGTGTTTTGGGATGTAGTCTGCATTTCCATGTTATGTTGTATTGTCTAGTGTTTATGTTTGTGCAATGTTTGTGTACCCAGTGTGGTGTGTGGTGGTTGCATCTGAAGGATGTCTGTCTTCTTGTAATCTGTTGTGTGCAAATGTCGCATGTCCAGGTAGTTTGTTGTGTGTGTGTTTGTTGCGTGCGTGAGAGTGTCTGTGTGGGCCCCGGATTTGTCTCTATGTCCCCCGCCTGGAGCAAAAGGTCCGCCCGCCACCCTGCCAGGTTCAGGGGGCGGTTAGCCGAAAAAAAAAAAAAACGGCCGTAAGGGCACCCCGTTCGGGGTGCAGGGATTGGTTCCTTGATTTGTCCCCCCGTTCGGGGGGAACCCTCCAACTGCGAGTAAGCCAAGGAGTTTGGAGGTACAGCAGGTTGACAGCAGTGTGATCGAGCAGATTAGATAGAGTAGAATTTGAATGGGGCTTCACTGATTTATTTCAAACAATTCATATCTAAAACACAGTTGAAAAATATTTGATTGTTAAAATATTTAAATACAAGAACTATATCAAGAAATTAACAAGACATAGTTTTTTTAGTTAGGAGAAAAGTCTAAAAACATATCACAAATGACAAACGTTGTGCCTCTCCTCCTCCTGTTCTTCAATGAAGCTGATCACCCTCCAGCTCCCGTTAGAAACATCGTGCTGCTGAAGGTGTGCCGGCAGAATGGTTGTGATACAGGAGGTGCTGTGGACTCTCCCAGAAACGAGGACCTAGTTTAGTTGTAGATCCAGTAAAACATAGTGCAAATGTGACATTATTTATAATGCACAGTTACAGTCTTGTGAATATTAAAAAATGTACTTCATGTAATGCAGGAAGCGAATATTTCAAACGAACTAAGGCAGCAAACAGTAAGAGCAAAATCGTGTTCCAAACATTAACTCTTTTTTTAAATGTCAATTAGCTTGTGAGTAATAAGACAAAATGTGACTGTCAGACAGAGAACTGTCAGAGCAAACGGCAGATTTTAGAAAGTCCTGCCGAAATAAATCTGCACCCGACTGCGACTGTCAGCGTTGAACTGCCGCCATTGCTGTCAAAGTCAGACACATCTCCAAAATTGTTGGAGCAAATTTTTAAGCAGGCTTCATCTTGATAAATTGACCACGTATTTGACATTTACACCATAACGTTACCGCCTAAAATAATCGTAAAACAAAATTTTGTGTAACAACAAGAGTAATATGTACCCCAAAAGCTTTCAAAGCGTCTGAAAGTTTTCTCCTCCGTTTTTGTTGGGGCTTGGCTCGAAATGCATCATGATTGGCCGCCCGAAGTCCACGTGTCTGTCGGACGTGCTCTCATTGGTCTACAATACCATCACGGATGAATAAATACTCAAAGGGCTTGCCAGGCAAGCCCTTTGAACCCTTTAAATACTCAATGGGCTTGCCTGGCAAGCCCTTTGAGTATTTATTCCATATTGCCCACTAGTTCACTAGTAAGGTCATTTTGACACTTACTAGTGAACATGTAAGGCCATAAATGTGCCCACTAGTTCACTAGTAAGATCATTTTGAGGCTTACTAGTTGACATGTAAGCCACAAAACGCCCGCTAGTTCACTAGTAAGATAATTTTGAGGCTTCTAGTGAACATGTAAGCCACAGAACGCCCACTAGTTCACTAGTAAGATCATTTTGACGCTTACTAGTGAACATGTAAGCCACAAAACGCTCACTAGTTCACTAGTAAGGTCATTTTGACGCTTACTAGTGAACATGTAAGCCACAAAACGCTCACTGGTTCACTAGTAAGGTAATTTTGACGCTTACTAGTGAACATGTAAGCCACAAAACGCCCGCTAGTTCCCTAGTAAGATCATTTTGACGCTTATTTATGAACATGTCAGCCACAAAACGCTCACTCGTTCACTAGTAAGATCATTTTGACGCTTACTAGTGAACATGTAAGCCACAAAACGCCCACTAGTTCACTAGTAAGGTCATTTTGACGCTTACTAGTGAACATGTAAGCCACAAAACGCCCACTAGTTCACTAGTAAGATCATTTTGACGCTTACTAGTGAACATGTAAGGCCATAAATGTGCCCACTAGTTCACTAGTAAGTTCATTTTGAGGCTTACTAGTTGACATGTAAGCCACACATCGCCTACTAGTTCACTAGTAAGATCATTTTGAGGCTTACTAGTGAACATGTAAGCCACAAAACGCCCAATAGTTCACTAGTAAGATCATTTTGACGCTTACTAGTGAACATGTAAGCCACAAAACGCTCACTAGTTTACTAGTAAGGTCATTTTGACGCTTACTAGTGAACATGTAAGCCACAAAACGCTCACTAGTTCACTAGTAAGGTCATTTTGACGCTTACTAGTGAACATGTAAGCCGCAAAACGCCCACTAGTTCACTAATAAGATTATTTTGACGCTTACTACTGAACATTTAAGGCCATAAATGTGCCCACTAGTTCACTGGTAAGATGATTTTGACGCTTACTAGTGAACATGTAAGGCCATAAATGTGCCCACTTGTAGTGCTAGTGACATTACACTGTACTTGCATTAAATGCAAATAAGGATGATTACGAAAACATGTAACGGTATCCTATTGGCTGTACGTTTCAAAATAGTGTCATCCCACCAGTCAGGGCTCATGATTTTGGAAATTCTGTGCCCACTTAGTTTTTTAAAACAACAATGGCGGACAGTGTCCTGAGACGTATTCGGCGAAGGTGCAGGGCAATAGAGAGTGCCTGTCATCAAGGGTCTGCCGGTGAAAGTGAAGCACGCGCGATAAACATTTCAATTGCTAATTTAAGAAGAGTTAGTGACCAGTTTAGCGCTGATACTATTCAAAGTTTGATTCAAAGTCCAATAGATCTCCGATCTGTCATCATTGCGGGACCCACTCCTAATGGTGGACGTGTTTGTTCCCATGTGGCACATCGTTTGCACACAGGTAAAATGGCTACCATTTTTTGTCATTGGTTTTTCGTATGTATTTTTATTCGAACTACACACGGGTTTTACTGACGACTTGCTGTGACTTACCTTCTATCACCCTGTCAAACGTCGTTTTATACCAGTGGTTTCCCTGCAAATCAGTAGACTATTAAGTAACGCGATGGCTGTACACTTTTAAGCAATAACTAGTGATCTTTTAGTTATTCAATTATAAGTTTGAATTATTTTTTTCTTGAGTAAAATGGTTAGAGAAAATAGCTGCTCGTGGTTTTGAAGCTGCATATACTTTTATGTACATCTGTGTCTATATGCCTGTACTGTATACAGTATATAAAAAACACGTAGTGATTCGTTTGCTTGAATTCCTTAATCCTTTTATTTCCATACTTTAGGTAGACGAGGAAGACCAGCACTTGACATTACAAGTGATCAAATTGAACTGCTCCCCACTCAGGGCTTTACAGTGAGAGCCATCACTGAGATGTTGTGTTGTTCCTCTTCATACCTGCATAAAAAAATGAAGTTTTTTCAGATTTCAGCCAGAAATAGATTTACTCCCATTCATGATGTTGACCTGGAAGAGCCTGCTCAGAAGATTCCACAGCCAATTTCCCAGATCAGGCTCGGAAGCAAGTGTTCTGCTACATACTCTTGTCCCTTCATGTATATATCATTATATTCATTGTGAAAGTGTACTTTCTTTATTGTGTTGTTTTATGAACCTGTTGCAGATGATGAGGGCATACCTGCGTGCTGATGGTATTGTAGTACAAAGAAAAAGAGTTCGAGAAATCCTCAACCGTATTGAGCCAGCTGCTGCAGCCCAGAGATGGAGCCAGACTGTGGCTAGAAGAACATACTATGTGCCATTCCCCAATAGTTTATGGCACATAGATGGGCATATGCGTCTCATTCGGTAATAAGGGATCATCTTATATTTGTACTCGTGGGAGCATTAGAAAGCCATATTGTATGGACAGCACAGATTAAATTGAATTTTATCATTTGTATATCCAAGTTACACAAACTCCAAATTGCCTCCATGTAGTCTTAAGTGCACAGCAATACCTTCTCTACCGAGATGATATTTCAAACAAGATATGAAACTTGATTGTTTTCTTGTATTTAATCATTATTCTTTTCATGTTTGTTTTACAGGTGGGTGTTTGTGACACATGCCGGCATTGATGGGAATTCCAGGCTAATAACGTACCTTCAACTGGAGCACAGGCAACACAGCTTTGACAGTGTTGAAATATTTTGTCCAAGCCACCTGCCTGTATGGGTTACCCTCCAGAGTAAGATCCGACCATGGTGGTGAAAACACTGGTTGCTCTTTTAATGAACCTACTGCAGGGACAAGACACCAAAATTATTTCTAGCTCCAGCCAACACCCCCCCACAATTTACTCACACCTCCCATGGCCTGATTATCCACCAACAGGGGCCCTTTTTGGATTATCATTTTGGCATAGGAACTTTCCTTTCCTATCCTAACCGAGTGAGATGAGCCGGTAGCACCTGGAGCAAAGATCTTCTAAATTTTAATAATGCTTAGGAAAGGTTCTGACCATCCTTTACGAAAGGAAAGGAGATATATTATGCAGCAGGAATATTTAAAGGGGAAGTCTTTTTTTATGTTGTTGTTGTTGTTGTCGACCCCACCCGTGCCCCGACATTGGGGGACCGGGCCCTCACTCCGTCTCCCGGATCCCCAGACCCCCCTCCTCCGCCCAGCGGGCGAGCAGGGCCGCCACTCCGCTTGGGTTTCGCCAGAGGTCCTCCGGAGTCAGTGTGGTGGGTATGTTTGTGCAGGTGAACAGGTGTTGTGTGTCGTGCACTTGCGTGCCGCATAGCCCACAGAGTGGTGTTGGGTGTGTGTCCGGTGTAATGTTGTGTAGGTAGGAGTGGAGGGCTGGTGATTTGTTGGTTCGGAGTTGTGCTAGGAGTTGTCTGGTTCTGTGTGGTAGGTCTTGCTCTGATGGGTCTATTTCTGGTGCTGGTGCATGTATTACTTTGTTGTGTTGTCTGGTGTCCAAGTGTGTTTGTACAAAGTGGGTGTGTATGTCTTTCATGTTCTGTTTTATGGTGTCGTTGTTGGTGTCCTGTGGTGCTGTGTCTTTGTTGTGTGTGTAGTTGTTGTTGTGGAAGATTGTTTGTTTCTTTTGTCTGGGTGGTGGTGGTTGTTGAGTGAGTGGGTGTAGTGGGTGGGTTGGGTGTTGGGCTTTTTGTCTGATTTGCGATGCGTGTAGTTTTAGATGGGTGTTCAGTGGGAGAGTTTTTGTTTCCTCATGCAAGTGTTGTATGTTTGTGTCTTGTGTGCATCCTGTTGCTATTCTGAGTGCTGTGTTCTGTGTGGTCTGGAGTTTTGTCTTGTTTGTGTCCGATAGTGTTGGTGACCATATAGTGTTTGCGTATTCGAGGCGTGTGAGTGTGGTTGCTTTGTATGTGGTGAGTATAGTTTCTTTGGATTTTCCCCAGTGAGTGGTTGTTAAGGCTTTAAGTATTTTGTTTGATTGCTTGGCGCGGGTTAGAGTGTGTTGTGTGTGTTTTGAGAAGGTGAGTTTGGGGTCCCATGTTAATCCCAGTATTTTGCGTTCGCGGACTGTGGGTAGGGTGGTGTTATCTATTTGTAAAGTGAGCCTGTTGCTGTATTCTGCCGGATCCGGTGTGAACAGAGTGGTGGTGGTTTTGTCTGCGTTGAGTGTGAGTTGGTTCTGTTTTGTCCAGTTGTATATGTCATGGAGATATTTTTGTACTTGTTGTTGTGCCTGTTGTGGTTTGACATGTGTGGATAGAATGGTGATGTCGTCTGCATATGTAACTGTGTGTACATTTGGAGGTGGTTGTGGTAAGTCTGCCATGTATATGTTGAATAGTGTTGGTGAAAGTACTCCCCCCTGTGGTACCCCCGTTTTCGTGTTTCTATGTTCTGATGTTTCCCCCCGGTATTGAGTGTATTGTCTGCGTCCCCTTATGTAGTTGAAGATGTATTTGATGATGATGTTTGGGGTGTTAGTGTTGTTGAGTTTGTTTGTGAGTGTGTGTAGGTTTACCGTGTCAAAGGCTTTGGACATGTCTAGGGCTATGGCAACTGTTCGTTGTGGTGGTTTTTGTTGATTGAAACCTGTGGCTATGATGTTGTGTATGTGGTGTAGTGCTGTGGTTGTGGAGTGTTGTTTTCGGAAGCCGTGTTGGTGAGAGGGTAGTTGAGTGTTGTTGGTAATGAAGGGTAGTATTACCTTTTCCATTGTTTTGGCTATTGGGCTGAGTAGTGCTATTGGTCTGTAGGATGGGCCGAGTGCGTGGTTTTTGTTGGGTTTTGGTATTGGGATTATTTTTGCAGTCTTCCATATTGCGGGGATGGTGTTGGTGTTGAGTGATGTGTTGTAAGTGTGTGTGAGTAGTGTTATTGCTTTGGGGCCTAGGTGTTTCAGATGTCTGATGTTTATGTTGTCTGGGCCTGTGGAGTTGTTGCTTTTGGAGCGTTGTAGTGCTTGTTTGACTTGTTGTTCTGTGATGGTTATGGGCGTGGTGTTGAGTTTTCGTATTTTGCGTTGTAGTTGTCTGTATGTTCTGTTGGTTTTGTGTTGTATTATGTTGGTGAATTGTTTGTTGAATGCTCGTGCTTTCTGTTTGTTGGATATTGCCGTGTGTTGTCCGAACTGTATTGTGGTGTTTTCTGGTGCTTTTTGTTCTTTGTTTGATAGTCTTGTTACTGTGTTCCAGAGTATGTGTTGTTTGTGTCTGTGGTTCCATGCATCCGTTAAGTGTTCTTTCCATAGCTCTTGTTTGTGTTTTTGGATTTGTGTGTCTATTTCTTTGTTTAGGTCTGTGATGCGTGGGTCTTGGTGGTTTTGTTGTCTGATGTCGTTTCTTTGGCTGATGAGTGTTCTGATGTGTTGTGGTAGGAGAAGTGATTTGCTTTTTATTTTTCCGTGGGGTATGTGGTGTTTGTCTGCTGTAAGTATGAGGTTTGTGAGCATGGTGTTGGCTGTGTGGATGTTGTCAGGTATGGTTAAGTTCTCCAGTGCTGATTCTATTTCAGAGGTGTATCCTTCCCAGTCTGCTTTCCTGTAATTTGTGTAAGTTTGAAGGTGTTGTTGTAGGCGGAAAGGAGCACGCGTGTTGTGTGTGATTTTGATAGGAAGGTGGTCTGAATTGAGTGCGTGTATTGTGGTCCATGTTGTTCTGTTTGTGATGCTGTTGCTGGCTGTTGTGATGTCCGGTGATGTTGGTTGTTGGTTGATGTTTGTAGGTTTTCTGGTAGGTGTGTTTGCGTTTAGAGTGATTTGTTGGGAGTTCTGTAGTATGTCTGCAATGAGGGTGCCTCTGTGGTCGTCGTAGGGAGAGTGCCATTGTGTTGAGTGAGCGTTGATGTCTGCGGTTAGAATGGTGTTGTTCAGCGAGTTTATGTATTGGAAGGTGTTGGTGATGTCTGTGTCTTCTGTGGCGTGGTCTGGTCGGGTGGTATCTCTGGGGGGTATATACATGTTGCATATGTGTAGTCTTTTGTGGTTGGTTATGCGAATCTTTACGGTTTGAATTTCTGTAGTGTTGGTGTTAATGTTGTTGGGGATGTTCATGGGAGTGAATGTGACTGATTTGTGAATGTATGTGAGCAGTCCTCCTCCTCCCTTGTGTTCTCTGTCTTTCCTAATGCTGGTGTAGTTGGTGAGACGAGGTGTGTTGTGTTGTTTTTCTAGTTTGGTTTCTTGTATGGTGATGATGTCTGCGTGCTGTTGTGAGGCGAGTTCTTCTAGTTCTGTTTTCTTGTTTTGGATGCCGTTGATGTTTATTTGTAGTATGGTCAGTGTGTGTTTGTTGTTTTTGTTGGTGGGTGTTGTTCTTTGTGGGTTGTTCGGGGGTTGTGGTGTTGGGGTGTTTGTTGTTTGCGTGTGTGTTCTGCATGTCCACGTGTTTGTGTATTGGCGGGTGGTGATGCCGGAGCAATGTCTGTGTATCCAGTGTGGGTGTGTTGAGTTGCATCTGAGTGAGGTTTGTCTGCGTGTGATGATTCTATTGCAGCTATTGCAGGTCCAGGTTTGGGGGGGGTGGTCTTGTGTTTGTTGTATCTCTGTTGGAGTTGTCTGTCCGTGTTGCGTTTGAGGGTAGTGTTGGTGAGGCGAGTGTGTTGTTTTGGTCTGTTTGTGCTCTGCTGCCTGTTGGTGTCCTACGAGGTGTTGTTGTTCGTGGTGGTGTTTTGGGATGTAGTCTGCATTTCCATGTTATGTTGTATTGTCTAGTGTTTATGTTTGTGCAATGTTTGTGTACCCAGTGTGGTGTGTGGTGGTTGCATCTGAAGGATGTCTGTCTTCTTGTAATCTGTTGTGTGCAAATGTCGCATGTCCAGGTAGTTTGTTGTGTGTGTGTTTGTTGCGTGCGTGAGAGTGTCTGTGTGGGCCCCGGATTTGTCTCTATGTCCCCCGCCTGGAGCAAAAGGTCCGCCCGCCACCCTGCCAGGTTCAGGGGGCGGTTAGCCGGAAAAAAAAAAAACGGCCGTAAGGGCACCCCGTTCGGGGTGCAGGGATTGGTTCCTTGATTTGTCCCCCCGTTCGGGGGGAACCCTCCAACTGCGAGTAAGCCAAGGAGTTTGGAGGTACAGCAGGTTGACAGCAGTGTGATCGAGCAGATTAGATAGAGTAGAATTTGAATGGGGCTTCACTGATTTATTTCATACAATTCATATCTAAAACACAGTTGAAAAATATTTGATTGTTAAAATATTTAAATACAAGAACTATATCAAGAAATTAACAAAACATAGTTTTTTTATTTAGGAGAAAAGTCTAAAAACATATCACAAATGACAAACGTTGTGCCTCTCCTCCTCCTGTTCTTCAATGAAGCTGATCACCCTCCAGCTCCCGTTAGAAACATCGTGCTGCTGAAGGTGTGCCGGCAGAATGGTTGTGATACAGGAGGTGCTGTGGACTCTCCCAGAAACGAGGACCTAGTTTAGTTGTAGATCCAGTAAAACATAGTGCAAATGTGACATTATTTATAATGCACAGTTACAGTCTTGTGAATATTAAAAAATGTACTTCATGTAATGCAGGAAGCGAATATTTCAAACGAACTAAGGCAGCAAACAGTAAGAGCAAAATCGTGTTCCAAACATTAACTCTTTTTTTAAATGTCAATTAGCTTGTGAGTAATAAGACAAAATGTGACTGTCAGACAGAGAACTGTCAGAGCAAACGGCAGATTTTAGAAAGTCCTGCCGAAATAAATCTGCACCCGACTGCGACTGTCAGCGTTGAACTGCCGCCATTGCTGTCAAAGTCAGACACATCTCCAAAATTGTTGGAGCAAATTTTTAAGCAGGCTTCATCTTGATAAATTGACCACGTATTTGACATTTACACCATAACGTTACCGCCTAAAATAATCGTAAAACAAAATTTTGTGTAACAACAAGAGTAATATGTACCCCAAAAGCTTTCAAAGCGTCTGAAAGTTTTCTCCTCCGTTTTTGTTGGGGCTTGGCTCGAAATGCATCATGATTGGCCGCCCGAAGTCCACGTGTCTGTCGGACGTGCTCTCATTGGTCTACAATACCATCACGGATGAATAAATACTCAAAGGGCTTGCCAGGCAAGCCCTTTGAACCCTTTAAATACTCAATGGGCTTGCCTGGCAAGCCCTTTGAGTATTTATTCCATATTGCCCACTAGTTCACTAGTAAGGTCATTTTGACGCTTACTAGTGGGGTAAGGTCATTTTGACGCTTACTAGTGAACATGTAAGGCCATAAATGTGCCCACTAGTTCACTAGTAAGATCATTTTGAGGCTTACTAGTTGACATGTAAGCCACAAAACGCCCGCTAGTTCACTAGTAAGATAATTTTGAGGCTTCTAGTGAACATGTAAGCCACAGAACGCCCACTAGTTCACTAGTAAGATCATTTTGACGCTTACTAGTGAACATGTAAGCCACAAAACGCTCACTAGTTCACTAGTAAGGTCATTTTGACGCTTACTAGTGAACATGTAAGCCACAAAACGCTCACTGGTTCACTAGTAAGGTAATTTTGACGCTTACTAGTGAACATGTAAGCCACAAAACGCCCGCTAGTTCCCTAGTAAGATCATTTTGACGCTTATTTATGAACATGTCAGCCACAAAACGCTCACTCGTTCACTAGTAAGATCATTTTGACGCTTACTAGTGAACATGTAAGCCACAAAACGCCCACTAGTTCACTAGTAAGGTCATTTTGACGCTTACTAGTGAACATGTAAGCCACAAAACGCCCACTAGTTCACTAGTAAGATCATTTTGACGCTTACTAGTGAACATGTAAGGCCATAAATGTGCCCACTAGTTCACTAGTAAGTTCATTTTGAGGCTTACTAGTTGACATGTAAGCCACACATCGCCTACTAGTTCACTAGTAAGATCATTTTGAGGCTTACTGGTGAACATGTAAGCCACAAAACGCCCAATAGTTCACTAGTAAGATCATTTTGACGCTTACTAGTGAACATGTAAGCCACAAAACGCTCACTAGTTTACTAGTAAGGTCATTTTGACGCTTACTAGTGAACATGTAAGCCACAAAACGCTCACTAGTTCACTAGTAAGGTCATTTTGACGCTTACTAGTGAACATGTAAGCCGCAAAACGCCCACTAGTTCACTAATAAGATTATTTTGACGCTTACTACTGAACATTTAAGGCCATAAATGTGCCCACTAGTTCACTGGTAAGATGATTTTGACGCTTACTAGTGAACATGTAAGGCCATAAATGTGCCCACTTGTAGTGCTAGTGACATTACACTGTACTTGCATTAAATGCAAATAAGGATGATTACGAAAACATGTAACGGTATCCTATTGGCTGTACGTTTCAAAATAGTGTCATCCCACCAGTCAGGGCTCATGATTTTGGAAATTCTGTGCCCACTTAGTTTTTTAAAACAACAATGGCGGACAGTGTCCTGAGACGTATTCGGCGAAGGTGCAGGGCAATAGAGAGTGCCTGTCATCAAGGGTCTGCCGGTGAAAGTGAAGCACGCGCGATAAACATTTCAATTGCTAATTTAAGAAGAGTTAGTGACCAGTTTAGCGCTGATACTATTCAAAGTTTGATTCAAAGTCCAATAGATCTCCGATCTGTCATCATTGCGGGACCCACTCCTAATGGTGGACGTGTTTGTTCCCATGTGGCACATCGTTTGCACACAGGTAAAATGGCTACCATTTTTTGTCATTGGTTTTTCGTATGTATTTTTATTCGAACTACACACGGGTTTTACTGACGACTTGCTGTGACTTACCTTCTATCACCCTGTCAAACGTCGTTTTATACCAGTGGTTTTCCTGCAAATCAGTAGACTATTAAGTAACGCGATGGCTGTACACTTTTAAGCAATAACTAGTGATCTTTTAGTTATTCAATTATAAGTTTGAATTATTTTTTTCTTGAGTAAAATGGTTAGAGAAAATAGCTGCTCGTGGTTTTGAAGCAGCATATACTTTTATGTACATCTGTGTCTATATGCCTGTACTGTATACAGTATATAAAAAACACGTAGTGATTCGTTTGCTTGAATTCCTTAATCCTTTTATTTCCATACTTTAGGTAGACGAGGAAGACCAGCACTTGACATTACAAGTGATCAAATTGAACTGCTCCCCACTCAGGGCTTTACAGTGAGAGCCATCACTGAGATGTTGTGTTGTTCCTCTTCATACCTGCATAAAAAAATGAAGTTTTTTCAGATTTCAGCCAGAAATAGATTTACTCCCATTCATGATGTTGACCTGGAAGAGCATGTCAGAAGATTGCACAGCCAATTTCCCAGATCAGGCTCGGAAGCAAGTGTTCTGCTACATACTCTTGTCCCTTCATGTATATATCATTATATTCATTGTGAAAGTGTACTTTCTTTATTGTGTTGTTTTATGAACCTGTTGCAGATGATGAGGGCATACCTGCGTGCTGATGGTATTGTAGTACAAAGAAAAAGAGTTCGAGAAATCCGCAACCGTATTGAGCCAGCTGCTGCAGCCCAGAGATGGAGCCAGACTGTGGCTAGAAGAACATACTATGTGCCATTCCCCAATAGTTTATGGCACATAGATGGGCATATGCGTCTCATTCGGTAATAAGGGATCATCTTATATTTGTACTCGTGGGAGCATTAGAAAGCCATATTGTATGGACAGCACAGATTAAATTGAATTTTATCATTTGTATATCCAAGTTACACAAACTCCAAATTGCCTCCATGTAGTCTTAAGTGCACAGCAATACCTTCTCTACCGAGATGATATTTCAAACAAGATATGAAACTTGATTGTTTTCTTGTATTTAATCATTATTCTTTTCATGTTTGTTTTACAGGTGGGTGTTTGTGACACATGCCGGCATTGATGGGAATTCCAGGCTAATAACGTACCTTCAACTGGAGCACAGGCAACACAGCTTTGACAGTGTTGAAATATTTTGTCCAAGCCACCTGCCTGTATGGGTTACCCTCCAGAGTAAGATCCGACCATGGTGGTGAAAACACTGGTTGCTCTTTTAATGAACCTACTGCAGGGACAAGACACCAAAATTATTTCTAGCTCCAGCCAACACCCCCTCACAATTTACTCACACCTCCCATGGCCTGATTATCCACCAACAGGGGCCCTTTTTGGATTATCATTTTGGCATAGGAACTTTCCTTTCCTATCCTAACCGAGTGAGATGAGCCGGTAGCACCTGGAGCAAAGATCTTCTAAATTTTAATAATGCTTAGGAAAGGTTCTGACCATCCTTTACGAAAGGAAAGGAGATATATTATGCAGCAGGAATATTTAAAGGGGAAGTCTTTTTTTATGTTGTTGTTGTTGTTGTCGACCCCACCCGTGCCCCGACATTGGGGGACCGGGCCCTCACTCCGTCTCCCGGATCCCCAGACCCCCCTCCTCCGCCCAGCGGGCGAGCAGGGCCGCCACTCCGCTTGGGTTTCGCCAGAGGTCCTCCGGAGTCAGTGTGGTGGGTATGTTTGTGCAGGTGAACAGGTGTTGTGTGTCGTGCACTTGCGTGCCGCATAGCCCACAGAGTGGTGTTGGGTGTGTGTCCGGTGTAATGTTGTGTAGGTAGGAGTGGAGGGCTGGTGATTTGTTGGTTCGGAGTTGTGCTAGGAGTTGTCTGGTTCTGTGTGGTAGGTCTTGCTCTGATGGGTCTATTTCTGGTGCTGGTGCATGTATTACTTTGTTGTGTTGTCTGGTGTCCAAGTGTGTTTGTACAAAGTGGGTGTGTATGTCTTTCATGTTCTGTTTTATGGTGTCGTTGTTGGTGTCCTGTGGTGCTGTGTCTTTGTTGTGTGTGTAGTTGTTGTTGTGGAAGATTGTTTGTTTCTTTTGTCTGGGTGGTGGTGGTTGTTGAGTGAGTGGGTGTAGTGGGTGGGTTGGGTGTTGGGCTTTTTGTCTGATTTGCGATGCGTGTAGTTTTAGATGGGTGTTCAGTGGGAGAGTTTTTGTTTCCTCATGCAAGTGTTGTATGTTTGTGTCTTGTGTGCATCCTGTTGCTATTCTGAGTGCTGTGTTCTGTGTGGTCTGGAGTTTTGTCTTGTTTGTGTCCGATAGTGTTGGTGACCATATAGTGTTTGCGTATTCGAGGCGTGTGAGTGTGGTTGCTTTGTATGTGGTGAGTATAGTTTCTTTGGATTTTCCCCAGTGAGTGGTTGTTAAGGCTTTAAGTATTTTGTTTGATTGCTTGGCGCGGGTTAGAGTGTGTTGTGTGTGTTTTGAGAAGGTGAGTTTGGGGTCCCATGTTAATCCCAGTATTTTGCGTTCGCGGACTGTGGGTAGGGTGGTGTTATCTATTTGTAAAGTGAGCCTGTTGCTGTATTCTGCCGGATCCGGTGTGAACAGAGTGGTGGTGGTTTTGTCTGCGTTGAGTGTGAGTTGGTTCTGTTTTGTCCAGTTGTATATGTCGTGGAGATATTTTTGTACTTGTTGTTGTGCCTGTTGTGGTTTGACATGTGTGGATAGAATGGTGATGTCGTCTGCATATGTAACTGTGTGTACATTTGGAGGTGGTTGTGGTAAGTCTGCCATGTATATGTTGAATAGTGTTGGTGAAAGTACTCCCCCCTGTGGTACCCCCGTTTTCGTGTTTCTATGTTCTGATGTTTCCCCCCGGTATTGAGTGTATTGTCTGCGTCCCCTTATGTAGTTGAAGATGTATTTGATGATGATGTTTGGGGTGTTAGTGTTGTTGAGTTTGTTTGTGAGTGTGTGTAGGTTTACCGTGTCAAATGCTTTGGACATGTCTAGGGCTATGGCAACTGTTCGTTGTGGTGGTTTTTGTTGATTGAAACCTGTGGCTATGATGTTGTGTATGTGGTGTAGTGCTGTGGTTGTGGAGTGTTGTTTTCGGAAGCCGTGTTGGTGAGAGGGTAGTTGAGTGTTGTTGGTAATGAAGGGTAGTATTACCTTTTCCATTGTTTTGGCTATTGGGCTGAGTAGTGCTATTGGTCTGTAGGATGGGCCGAGTGCGTGGTTTTTGTTGGGTTTTGGTATTGGGATTATTTTTGCAGTCTTCCATATTGCGGGGATGGTGTTGGTGTTGAGTGATGTGTTGTAAGTGTGTGTGAGTAGTGTTATTGCTTTGGGGCCTAGGTGTTTCAGATGTCTGATGTTTATGTTGTCTGGGCCTGTGGAGTTGTTGCTTTTGGAGCGTTGTAGTGCTTGTTTGACTTGTTGTTCTGTGATGGTTATGGGCGTGGTGTTGAGTTTTCGTATTTTGCGTTGTAGTTGTCTGTATGTTCTGTTGGTTTTGTGTTGTATTATGTTGGTGAATTGTTTGTTGAATGCTCGTGCTTTCTGTTTGTTGGATATTGCCGTGTGTTGTCCGAACTGTATTGTGGTGTTTTCTGGTGCTTTTTGTTCTTTGTTTGATAGTCTTGTTACTGTGTTCCAGAGTATGTGTTGTTTGTGTCTGTGGTTCCATGCATCCGTTAAGTGTTCTTTCCATAGCTCTTGTTTGTGTTTTTGGATTTGTGTGTCTATTTCTTTGTTTAGGTCTGTGATGCGTGGGTCTTGGTGGTTTTGTTGTCTGATGTCGTTTCTTTGGCTGATGAGTGTTCTGATGTGTTGTGGTAGGAGAAGTGATTTGCTTTTTATTTTTCCGTGGGGTATGTGGTGTTTGTCTGCTGTAAGTATGAGGTTTGTGAGCATGGTGTTGGCTGTGTGGATGTTGTCAGGTATGGTTAAGTTCTCCAGTGCTGATTCTATTTCAGAGGTGTATCCTTCCCAGTCTGCTTTCCTGTAATTTGTGTAAGTTTGAAGGTGTTGTTGTAGGCGGAAAGGAGCACGCGTGTTGTGTGTGATTTTGATAGGAAGGTGGTCTGAACTGAGTGCGTGTATTGTGGTCCATGTTGTTCTGTTTGTGATGCTGTTGCTGGCTGTTGTGATGTCCGGTGATGTTGGTTGTTGGTTGATGTTTGTAGGTTTTCTGGTAGGTGTGTTTGCGTTTAGAGTGATTTGTTGGGAGTTCTGTAGTATGTCTGCAATGAGGGTGCCTCTGTGGTCGTCGTAGGGAGAGTGCCATTGTGTTGAGTGAGCGTTGATGTCTGCGGTTAGAATGGTGTTGTTCAGCGAGTTTATGTATTGGAAGGTGTTGGTGATGTCTGTGTCTTCTGTGGCGTGGTCTGGTCGGGTGGTATCTCTGGGGGGTATATACATGTTGCATATGTGTAGTCTTTTGTGGTTGGTTATGTGAATCTTTACGGTTTGAATTTCTGTAGTGTTGGTGTTAATGTTGTTGGGGATGTTCATGGGAGTGAATGTGACTGATTTGTGAATGTATGTGAGCAGTCCTCCTCCTCCCTTGTGTTCTCTGTCTTTCCTAATGCTGGTGTAGTTGGTGAGACGAGGTGTGTTGTGTTGTTTTTCTAGTTTGGTTTCTTGTATGGTGATGATGTCTGCGTGCTGTTGTGAGGCGAGTTCTTCTAGTTCTGTTTTCTTGTTTTGGATGCCGTTGATGTTTATTTGTAGTATGGTCAGTGTGTGTTTGTTGTTTTTGTTGGTGGGTGTTGTTCTTTGTGGGTTGTTCGGGGGTTGTGGTGTTGGGGTGTTTGTTGTTTGCGTGTGTGTTCTGCATGTCCACGTGTTTGTGTATTGGCGGGTGGTGATGCCGGAGCAATGTCTGTGTATCCAGTGTGGGTGTGTTGAGTTGCATCTGAGTGAGGTTTGTCTGCGTGTGATGATTCTATTGCAGCTATTGCAGGTCCAGGTTTGGGGGGGGTGGTCTTGTGTTTGTTGTATCTCTGTTGGAGTTGTCTGTCCGTGTTGCGTTTGAGGGTAGTGTTGGTGAGGCGAGTGTGTTGTTTTGGTCTGTTTGTGCTCTGCTGCCTGTTGGTGTCCTACGAGGTGTTGTTGTTCGTGGTGGTGTTTTGGGATGTAGTCTGCATTTCCATGTTATGTTGTATTGTCTAGTGTTTATGTTTGTGCAATGTTTGTGTACCCAGTGTGGTGTGTGGTGGTTGCATCTGAAGGATGTCTGTCTTCTTGTAATCTGTTGTGTGCAAATGTCGCATGTCCAGGTAGTTTGTTGTGTGTGTGTTTGTTGCGTGCGTGAGAGTGTCTGTGTGGGCCCCGGATTTGTCTCTATGTCCCCCGCCTGGAGCAAAAGGTCCGCCCGCCACCCTGCCAGGTTCAGGGGGCGGTTAGCCGGAAAAAAAAAAAACGGCCGTAAGGGCACCCCGTTCGGGGTGCAGGGATTGGTTCCTTGATTTGTCCCCCCGTTCGGGGGGAACCCTCCAACTGCGAGTAAGCCAAGGAGTTTGGAGGTACAGCAGGTTGACAGCAGTGTGATCGAGCAGATTAGATAGAGTAGAATTTGAATGGGGCTTCACTGATTTATTTCATACAATTCATATCTAAAACACAGTTGAAAAATATTTGATTGTTAAAATATTTAAATACAAGAACTATATCAAGAAATTAACAAAACATAGTTTTTTTAGTTAGGAGAAAAGTCTAAAAACATATCACAAATGACAAACGTTGTGCCTCTCCTCCTCCTGTTCTTCAATGAAGCTGATCACCCTCCAGCTCCCGTTAGAAACATCGTGCTGCTGAAGGTGTGCCGGCAGAATGGTTGTGATACAGGAGGTGCTGTGGACTCTCCCAGAAACGAGGACCTAGTTTAGTTGTAGATCCAGTAAAACATAGTGCAAATGTGACATTATTTATAATGCACAGTTACAGTCTTGTGAATATTAAAAAATGTACTTCATGTAATGCAGGAAGCGAATATTTCAAACGAACTAAGAGCAAACAGTAAGAGCAAAATCGTGTTCCAAACATTAACTCTTTTTTTAAATGTCAATTAGCTTGTGAGTAATAAGACAAAATGTGACTGTCAGACAGAGAACTGTCAGAGCAAACGGCAGATTTTAGAAAGTCCTGCCGAAATAAATCTGCACCCGACTGCGACTGTCAGCGTTGAACTGCCGCCATTGCTGTCAAAGTCAGACACATCTCCAAAATTGTTGGAGCAAATTTTTAAGCAGGCTTCATCTTGATAAATTGACCACGTATTTGACATTTACACCATAACGTTACCGCCTAAAATAATCGTAAAACAAAATTTTGTGTAACAACAAGAGTAATATGTACCCCAAAAGCTTTCAAAGCGTCTGAAAGTATCTACTGTATATCTATAAAAAAAATCCTCGTCTCACCCCTCAGGTGGTGTCCATCCCTCATTCAGCTGGGGTCCTCTACCAGAGGCCAGGAAGCTTGAGGGTTCTGCGCAGTATCCTTGCCGTTCCCAGCACTGCACATTTCTGGACTGAGATGTCCGATGTTGTTCCCGGGATCTGTTGCAACCACTCATCATCTAGTTTGGGGGTCACTGCCCCGAGTGCTCCGACCACCACAGGCACGACTGTCCCCTTTACCTTCCAGGCTCTCTCCAGCTCCTCTCTGAGCCCTTGGGATTTCTCGAGTTTCTCGTGTTCCTTCTTTCTGATGTTTCCAGCACTTGGGACCGCTACATCCACTACAACGGCTTTCCTCTGCCCTTTATCTATCATCAGGATATCTGGTTGGTTCGCCATTACCATCTTGTCAGTCTGGATCTGGAAGTCCCATAGGATCTTCGCTCTGTCATTCTCCACCACCTTCGGAGGTGTTTCCCATTTTGACCTTGGGGTTTCCAGTCCGTACTCCGCACAGATGTTTCGGTAGACTATGCCAGCCACCTGGTTATGGCGTTCCATATAGGCTTTCCCTGCCAGCACCTTACACCCTGCAGTTATGTGTTAGATCGTCTCAGGTGCCTCTTTGCACAACCTACACCTTGGGTCTTGTCTGGTGTGGTATATCTGGGCCTCAATGGCTCTAGTGCTCAGGGCCTGCTCCTGAGCAGCCAGGATGAGTGCCTCTGTACTGTCCTTCAGGCCAGCCCTCTCTAGCCACTGATGGGAATTCTTGAGATCGGCCACTTCAGTTATGGTCCGGTGGTACATCCCGTGTAGGGGCTTGTCCTCCGATGATGGTCCCTCTTCCAGCGCCTCATCCTCTGTTGCCCATTGTCTGAGACATTCTCCGAGTACGTCATCCGTTGGAGCCTTCTCCTTGATGTATTCATGGAGCTTGGATGTTTCATCCTGGACAGTGGCTCTCACACTCACTAGTCCCCAGCCGCTTTCCTTGTTGCCAGTTCAAGGTTGCCATTGGCTTGTGGTACACCGAGGTACTTGTAGCTGTCCTCAATGTCTGCTATTGTTCCTTCGGGGAGTGAGACCCCTTCAGTCCGGACTACCGTTCCTCTCTTAGTCACCATCCGACTATCACATCCCGATGTCGCTGCTGTAGATCCTGGTTGTGTGGATCAGGGAGTCTATGTCCCTTTCACTCTTAGCATACAGCTTTATGTCATCCATGTAGAGGAGGTGACTGATCGTAGCTTCATTTCTGAGGCTGTATCCATAGCCTGTCTTGGTGATTACTTGGCTTAGGGAGTTCAGTCCTATGCAGAACAGCAATGGGGAGAGTGCATCACCTTGGTATATGCCACATTTGATGGACACTTGGGTAAGTGGCTTGCCATTGGCTTCAAGTGTGGTTTTCCACATCCTCATCAAGTTCGCAACGAAGGCTCTTAGGGTCCTGTTCACCTTATACACATCCAAGCATTCAGTGATCCATGTATGTGGCATCGAGTCATAGGCTTTCTTTTAATGAATCCAGGCTGTGCACAGGTTGGTACATCGGGACCTGCAGTCTTGTGCGACTGTTCTGTCAACCAGGAGCTGATGTTTGGCTCCCCTGGTATCTCTACCAATGCCCTTCCGTGCTTCGCTCATGTATTGATCCATGTGTGCACTTATCTTAGCTGCAACATGAGCGTCCAAAATTGTGGAGGGACAGGTTATTGGCCGATAGTTGGATGCGACTGCACCCTTTGAGGGATCTTTCATGATAAGGATCGTTCGCCCTTCGGTTAGCCATCCTGGGTGAGTCCCATCCCTAGGCAGCTGGTTCATTTGTGCTGCTGGGCGCTCATGGAGTGCTGTGAGTCTCTTTAGCCAGTAAGTGTGGACCATGTCCGGGCCTGGTGCTGTCCAGTTCTTCATATTTGAGACTATTTCCTTTATGTCTGCCACTGTTATGGTAATTGGGTTCTGTTCAGGGAGGTGTCTGTGCTCCTCTCTTTGGGTGACCAGCCATTGTGCACTGCTGTTATGTGCAACCTCCTTCTCCCATCTGCCTCTCCAGTACCTTTCAGTTTCCAGTCTTGGTGGATCAGCTCTGTTGTTAGGACCCTGCCACTGAGCGTACACTTTCGCAGGTTGTGTTGCAAACAGCCTGTTTATTCGTCTGGCCTCATTCTCTTTCGTGTACCGCTTTAGGCGGCTGGACAAGGCTTGGAGCCTTTGTTTCGAGTGCTTCATATATGGTCATCTGGATGTACCTCTCAGGATCGGCCTTTTCATCACACCTCTCTGGACCTCAGTCAATTGACTCACATCTTTCCGAGCCGCCTTGATCTTAGCCTCCAACCGTCTTTTCCATGGTCGGTAATGTATCTCATGGCTTCCATGGTTGCTCTTATAGCCAAGCATCTCAAGGATCACTGATGCTGAAGCGTATATCAGTTCATTTCCGTGATCGTTACGGTAAGGATCGCCCTCAGTGCTGAATTCACACTTTCCAAGAGACTTTCAGGTGGTACTTCACATAGCCGTTGTAATCGGATTCTAGGTTTCCCAGCTTTCATTCTTGCCATGATCTTAGCTTTCAGGTCAGTTGCTGCCTCGCTCAGCATTTCATTCATTGGGGCTGGCCTCCCAATCTCATCATCTGCATTCACTCTGGTATGAACTCCTCCTCTGATCTGGCAGCCTGGGGCCCCTCACCATGGAACCTGCGTTGTACCTCATCAATCTCAAGTTGTGACAGCAGTTGCCGTTTGTGGATGTTGGAACACTGAGTTACGAGTTGTTTCGTGGCCACCCGTGACTGTGGGTTTCGAAGTAACCATTTAGCCCACATTCTCTCCATGTAACCTCTCTGACTAGGCTTGCTTGAGTAGTAGCATTCCAACAGAGCCATGTTATTGCATCTTGCCCATCTCTGCTCCATTTTTCATCAAGGTGCTCTGGTTCCCCAGCACCTGACGCAGACCTTGTTTGGCCGGGCGACGTCTGAGCTGGCATGTCATTCATTTTATTGTCTCTCATCATTGTATGAGGTACGCATTAGCGTGAAGGCTCTTGCCCAAGGACCCACACTGGATGGTGTTATGTGCTCATTTTTTGCCCCAAGTGGGGAGCGGAGGGACGGGCGCTGGGGGGGGGACCATCGTGGTGGGGCGGGCCCCTACGCGGGATGTGCCACCGGACCGTGGCTGAGGTGGCTGATCTCAAGAAGTCCTATCGGTGGCTGGAGGGGACTGGCCTGGGGGACAGCGCAGGGGCGCTCATCCTGGCTGCTCAGGAGCGGGCCTTGGGCGCCGGAGCCGTCAAGGCCCGGATGTGCCGCGCCGGACAGGACCCGGGGTGTGGGTTGTGCGGGGAGGCGCCTGGGACGATCCGGCACGTGGCTGCGGGGTGTGGGATGCTGGCAGGGGGGGCCTGCGTGGAGCGCCATGGCCAGGTGGCTGGCGTGGTCTGCCGAGGCATCTGTGCGGAGTGTGGACTGGGGGCCCCGGGGTCGGAGTGGGGGGCACCTCCGAGGGTGGTGGAGGGTGGCGGAGCGGGGATCCTGTGGGACTTCCGGATCCAGACTGGCGGGATGGTGGTGGCGAGCCAGCCAGATGTCGTGGTCGTGGATGGGGGGCGGAGGAGGGCCGTTGTGGTGGATGTGGCGGTCCCAGGTGGTGGAGGCATCGGGAGGGGGGAGCATGGGGGGCTCGGGGGGTACCAGGGGCTCGGGGAGGGGCTGGGGAGGGCCTGGGGGGTGGGGGTGGCGGTCGTGCCTGTGGTGGTCGGGGCGCTCGGGGCAGTGACCCCCGGACTGGATGGGTGGTTGCGACAGATCCCGGGACCAGCGTCGGACATCTCGGTCCGGAGGTGTGCGGTGCTGGGAGCGGCGGGGGTACTGCGCGGGGCCCTCGGGCTTCCTGGCCTCTGGTGGAGGACCCGAGCTGAATGAGGGACGGACACCACCCGAGGACACCTCCTATTGGCTCCATGATAAGAGCTCCACCCAGCAAAGAATTAACCCTTTAAAACCTGATTCTGAGCTTTCACAATTATTTACCGCCATTTGCGTAATATCTACAGTATACAGAAGGAATCAAGCAATTTTTACCAATGTATCTGTAGGTGATGTTTATTTATTATGTACACAGAGATAAAGAGTAATGGCACAGCTCTGCAGTATCTTTCCACTTTTATATATGTATGCTATACTAAATAAAATGAATAGGGCACCATATAATGCAACAGTTATGCAACTCCCTAAATAATGATGTGAATTTTCAGTTGTTGCTAAATCAGTTAGGATGTTATAATTTGTGGTGTAGATGCGAATTTAGGAGAGCAGGACAATATATCGCATTGCAATTGGAGCAGCAGCTTGGTTGATGATGTCCCCAAACCGGCTCATCTATTATATTTGTCGTGCAATACAATGAAAATGAGCACAATTGCAAAACATAGGCTTCTTATATTTTAAAATAAAATAATCACATGTTGACCGTTCTGGGGTTTCTACAATCATGAATGGAGGCATTATTTACAGCAGGTTGATGTTGTTGTTGTTGTTGTCGACCCCACCCGTGCCCCGACATTGGGGGACCGGGCCCTCACTCCGTCTCCCGGATCCCCAGACCCCCCTCCGCCGCCCAGCGGGCGAGCAGGGCCGCCACTCCGCTTGGGTTTCGCCAGAGGTCCTCCGGAGTCAGTGTGGTGGGTATGTTTGTGCAGGTGAACAGGTGTTGTGTGTCGTGCACTTGCGTGCCGCATAGCGCACAGAGTGGTGTTGGGTGTGTGTCCGGTGTAATGTTGTGTAGGTAGGAGTGGAGGGCTGGTGATTTGTTGGTTCGGAGTTGTGCTAGGAGTTGTCTGGTTCTGTGTGGTAGGTCTTGCTCTGATGGGTCTATTTCTGGTGCTGGTGCATGTATTACTTTGTTGTGTTGTCTGGTGTCCAAGTGTGTTTGTACAAAGTGGGTGTGTATGTCTTTCATGTTCTGTTTTATGGTGTCGTTGTTGGTGTCCTGTGGTGCTGTGTCTTTGTTGTGTGTGTAGTTGTTGTTGTGGAAGATTGTTTGTTTCTTTTGTCTGGGTGGTGGTGGTTGTTGAGTGAGTGGGTGTAGTGGGTGGGTTGGGTGTTGGGCTTTTTGTCTGATTTGCGATGCGTGTAGTTTTAGATGGGTGTTCAGTGGGAGAGTTTTTGTTTCCTCATGCAAGTGTTGTATGTTTGTGTCTTGTGTGCATCCTGTTGCTATTCTGAGTGCGGTGTTCTGTGTGGTCTGGAGTTTTGTCTTGTTTGTGTCCGATAGTGTTGGTGACCATATAGTGTTTGCGTATTCGAGGCGTGTGAGTGTGGTTGCTTTGTATGTGGTGAGTATAGTTTCTTTGGATTTTCCCCAGTGAGTGGTTGTTAAGGCTTTAAGTATTTTGTTTGATTGCTTGGCGCGGGTTAGAGTGTGTTGTGTGTGTTTTGAGAAGGTGAGTTTGGGGTCCCATGTTAATCCCAGTATTTTGCGTTCGCGGACTGTGGGTAGGGTGGTGTTATCTATTTGTAAAGTGAGTCTGTTGCTGTATTCTGCCGGATCCGGTGTGAACAGAGTGGTGGTGGTTTTGTCTGCGTTGAGTGTGAGTTGGTTCTGTTTTGTCCAGTTGTATATGTCGTGGAGATATTTTTGTACTTGTTGTTGTGCCTGTTGTGGTTTGACATGTGTGGATAGAATGGTGATGTCGTCTGCATATGTAACTGTGTGTACATTTGGAGGTGGTTGTGGTAAGTCTGCCATGTATATGTTGAATAGTGTTGGTGAAAGTACTCCCCCCTGTGGTACCCCCGTTTTCGTGTTTCTGTGTTCTGATGTTTCCCCCCGGTATTGAGTGTATTGTCTGCGTCCCCTTATGTAGTTGAAGATGTATTTGATGATGATGTTTGGGGTGTTAGTGTTGTTGAGTTTGTTTGTGAGTGTGTGTAGGTTTACCGTGTCAAAGGCTTTGGACATGTCTAGGGCTATGGCAACTGTTCGTTGTGGTGGTTTTTGTTGATTGAAACCTGTGGCTATGATGTGTATGTGGTGTAGTGCTGTGGTTGTGGAGTGTTGTTTTCGGAAGCCGTGTTGGTGAGAGGGTAGTTGAGTGTTGTTGGTAATGAAGGGTAGTATTACCTTTTCCATTGTTTTGGCTATTGGGCTGAGTAGTGCTATTGGTCTGTAGGATGGGCCGAGTGCGTGGTTTTTGTTGGGTTTTGGTATTGGGATTATTTTTGCAGTCTTCCATATTGCGGGGATGGTGTTGGTGTTGAGTGATGTGTTGTAAGTGTGTGTGAGTAGTGTTATTGCTTTGGGGCCTAGGTGTTTCAGATGTCTGATGTTTATGTTGTCTGGGCCTGTGGAGTTGTTGCTTTTGGAGCGTTGTAGTGCTTGTTTGACTTGTTGTTCTGTGATGGTTATGGGCGTGGTGTTGAGTTTTCGTATTTTGCGTTGTAGTTGTCTGTATGTTCTGTTGATTTTGTGTTGTATTATGTTGGTGAATTGTTTGTTGAATGCTCGTGCTTTCTGTTTGTTGGATATTGCCGTGTGTTGTCCGAACTGTATTGTGGTGTTTTCTGGTGCTTTTTGTTCTTTGTTTGATAGTCTTGTTACTGTGTTCCAGAGTATGTGTTGTTTGTGTCTGTGGTTCCATGCATCCGTTAAGTGTTCTTTCCATAGCTCTTGTTTGTGTTTTTGGATTTGTGTGTCTATTTCTTTGTTTAGGTCTGTGATGCGTGGGTCTTGGTGGTTTTGTTGTCTGATGTCGTTTCTTTGGCTGATGATTGTTCTGATGTGTTGTGGTAGGAGAAGTGATTTGCTTTTTATTTTTCCGTGGGGTATGTGGTGTTTGTCTGCTGTAAGTATGAGGTTTGTGAGCATGGTGTTGGCTGTGTGGATGTTGTCAGGTATGGTTAAGTTCTCCAGTGCTGATTCTATTTCAGAGGTGTATCCTTCCCAGTCTGCTTTCCTGTAATTTGTGTAAGTTTGAAGGTGTTGTTGTAGGCGGAAAGGAGCACGCGTGTTGTGTGTGATTTTGATAGGAAGGTGGTCTGAACTGAGTGCGTGTATTGTGGTCCATGTTGTTCTGTTTGTGATGCTGTTGCTGGCTGTTGTGATGTCCGGTGATGTTGGTTGTTGGTTGATGTTTGTAGGTTTTCTGGTAGGTGTCCTGAGACGTATTCGGCGAAGGTGCAGGGCAATAGAGAGTGCCTGTCATCAAGGGTCTGCCGGTGAAAGTGAAGCACGCGCGATAAACATTTCAATTGCTAATTTAAGAAGAGTTAGTGACCAGTTTAGCGCTGATACTATTCAAAGTTTGATTCAAAGTCCAATAGATCTCCGATCTGTCATCATTGCGGGACCCACTCCTAATGGTGGACGTGTTTGTTCCCATGTGGCACATCGTTTGCACACAGGTAAAATGGCTACCATTTTTTGTCATTGGTTTTTCGTATGTATTTTTATTCGAACTACACACGGGTTTTACTGACGACTTGCTGTGACTTACCTTCTATCACCCTGTCAAACGTCGTTTTATACCAGTGGTTTTCCTGCAAATCAGTAGACTATTAAGTAACGCGATGGCTGTACACTTTTAAGCAATAACTAGTGATCTTTTAGTTATTCAATTATAAGTTTGAATTATTTTTTTCTTGAGTAAAATGGTTAGAGAAAATAGCTGCTCGTGGTTTTGAAGCTGCATATACTTTTATGTACATCTGTGTCTATATGCCTGTACTGTATACAGTATATAAAAAACACGTAGTGATTCGTTTGCTTGAATTCCTTAATCCTTTTATTTCCATACTTTAGGTAGACGAGGAAGACCAGCACTTGACATTACAAGTGATCAAATTGAACTGCTCCCCACTCAGGGCTTTACAGTGAGAGCCATCACTGAGATGTTGTGTTGTTCCTCTTCATACCTGCATAAAAAAATGAAGTTTTTTCAGATTTCAGCCAGAAATAGATTTACTCCCATTCATGATGTTGACCTGGAAGAGCATGTCAGAAGATTGCACAGCCAATTTCCCAGATCAGGCTCGGAAGCAAGTGTTCCTCTACATACTCTTGTCCCTTCATGTATATATCATTATATTCATTGTGAAAGTGTACTTTCTTTATTGTGTTGTTTTATGAACCTGTTGCAGATGATGAGGGCATACCTGCGTGCTGATGGTATTGTAGTACAAAGAAAAAGAGTTCGAGAAATCCTCAACCGTATTGAGCCAGCTGCTGCAGCCCAGAGATGGAGCCAGACTGTGGCTAGAAGAACATACTATGTGCCATTCCCCAATAGTTTATGGCACATAGATGGGCATATGCGTCTCATTCGGTAATAAGGGATCATCTTATATTTGTACTCGTGGGAGCATTAGAAAGCCATATTGTATGGACAGCACAGATTAAATTGAATTTTATCATTTGTATATCCAAGTTACACAAACTCCAAATTGCCTCCATGTAGTCTTAAGTGCACAGCAATACCTTCTCTACCGAGATGATATTTCAAACAAGATATGAAACTTGATTGTTTTCTTGTATTTAATCATTATTCTTTTCATGTTTGTTTTACAGGTGGGTGTTTGTGACACATGCCGGCATTGATGGGAATTCCAGGCTAATAACGTACCTTCAACTGGAGCACAGACAACACAGCTTTGACAGTGTTGAAATATTTTGTCCAAGCCACCTGCCTGTATGGGTTACCCTCCAGAGTAAGATCCGACCATGGTGGTGAAAACACTGGTTGCTCTTTTAATGAACCTACTGCAGGGACAAGACACCAAAATTATTTCTAGCTCCAGCCAACACCCCCTCACAATTTACTCACACCTCCCATGGCCTGATTATCCACCAACAGGGGCCCTTTTTGGATTATCATTTTGGCATAGGAACTTTCCTTTCCTATCCTAACCGAGTGAGATGAGCCGGTAGCACCTGGAGCAAAGATCGTCTAAATTTTAATAATGCTTAGGAAAGGTTCTGACCATCCTTTACGAAAGGAAAGGAGATATATTATGCAGCAGGAATATTTAAAGGGGAAGTCTTTTTTTATGTTGTTGTTGTTGTTGTTGTTGTCGACCCCACCCGTGCCCCGACATTGGGGGACCGGGCCCTCACTCCGTCTCCCGGATCCCCAGACCCCCCTCCTCCGCCCAGCGGGCGAGCAGGGCCGCCACTCCGCTTGGGTTTCGCCAGAGGTCCTCCGGAGTCAGTGTGGTGGGTATGTTTGTGCAGGTGAACAGGTGTTGTGTGTCGTGCACTTGCGTGCCGCATAGCGCACAGAGTGGTGTTGGGTGTGTGTCCGGTGTAATGTTGTGTAGGTAGGAGTGGAGGGCTGGTGATTTGTTGGTTCGGAGTTGTGCTAGGAGTTGTCTGGTTCTGTGTGGTAGGTCTTGCTCTGATGGGTCTATTTCTGGTGCTGGTGCATGTATTACTTTGTTGTGTTGTCTGGTGTCCAAGTGTGTTTGTACAAAGTGGGTGTGTATGTCTTTCATGTTCTGTTTTATGGTGTCGTTGTTGGTGTCCTGTGGTGCTGTGTCTTTGTTGTGTGTGTAGTTGTTGTTGTGGAAGATTGTTTGTTTCTTTTGTCTGGGTGGTGGTGGTTGTTGAGTGAGTGGGTGTAGTGGGTGGGTTGGGTGTTGGGCTTTTTGTCTGATTTGCGATGCGTGTAGTTTTAGATGGGTGTTCAGTGGGAGAGTTTTTGTTTCCTCATGCAAGTGTTGTATGTTTGTGTCTTGTGTGCATCCTGTTGCTATTCTGAGTGCTGTGTTCTGTGTGGTCTGGAGTTTTGTCTTGTTTGTGTCCGATAGTGTTGGTGACCATATAGTGTTTGCGTATTCGAGGCGTGTGAGTGTGGTTGCTTTGTATGTGGTGAGTATAGTTTCTTTGGATTTTCCCCAGTGAGTGGTTGTTAAGGCTTTAAGTATTTTGTTTGATTGCTTGGCGCGGGTTAGAGTGTGTTGTGTGTGTTTTGAGAAGGTGAGTTTGGGGTCCCATGTTAATCCCAGTATTTTGGGTTCGCGGACTGTGGGTAGGGTGGTGTTATCTATTTGTAAAGTGAGTCTGTTGCTGTATTCTGCCGGATCCGGTGTGAACAGAGTGGTGGTGGTTTTGTCTGCGTTGAGTGTGAGTTGGTTCTGTTTTGTCCAGTTGTATATGTCGTGGAGATATTTTTGTACTTGTTGTTGTGCCTGTTGTGGTTTGACATGTGTGGATAGAATGGTGATGTCGTCTGCATATGTAACTGTGTGTACATTTGGAGGTGGTTGTGGTAAGTCTGCCATGTATATGTTGAATAGTGTTGGTGAAAGTACTCCCCCCTGTGGTACCCCCGTTTTCGTGTTTCTGTGTTCTGATGTTTCCCCCCGGTATTGAGTGTATTGTCTGCGTCCCCTTATGTAGTTGAAGATGTATTTGATGATGATGTTTTTTGGTGTTAGTGTTGTTGAGTTTGTTTGTGAGTGTGTGTAGGTTTACCGTGTCAAAGGCTTTGGACATGTCTAGGGCTATGGCAACTGTTCGTTGTGGTGGTTTTTGTTGATTGAAACCTGTGGCTATGATGTTGTGTATGTGGTGTAGTGCTGTGGTTGTGGAGTGTTGTTTTCGGAAGCCGTGTTGGTGAGAGGGTAGTTGAGTGTTGTTGATAATGAAGGGTAGTATTACCTTTTCCATTGTTTTGGCTATTGGGCTGAGTAGTGCTATTGGTCTGTAGGATGGGCCGAGTGCGTGGTTTTTGTTGGGTTTTGGTATTGGGATTATTTTTGCAGTCTTCCATATTGCGGGGATGGTGTTGGTGTTGAGTGATGTGTTGTAAGTGTGTGTGAGTAGTGTTATTGCTTTGGGGCCTAGGTGTTTCAGATGTCTGATGTTTATGTTGTCTGGGCCTGTGGAGTTGTTGTTTTTGGAGCGTTGTAGTGCTTGTTTGACTTGTTGTTCTGTGATGGTTATGGGCGTGGTGTTGAGTTTTCGTATTTTGCGTTGTAGTTGTCTGTATGTTCTGTTGGTTTTGCTTTGTATTATGTTGGTGAATTGTTTGTTGAATGCTCGTGCTTTCTGTTTGTTGGATATTGCCGTGTGTTGTCCGAACTGTATTGTGGTGTTTTCTGGTGCTTTTTGTTCTTTGTTAGATAGTCTTGTTACTGTGTTCCAGAGTATGTATTGTTTGTGTCTGTGGTTCCATGCATCCGTTAAGTGTTCTTTCCATAGCTCTTGTTTGTGTTTTTGGATTTGTTTGTCTATTTCTTTGTTTAGGTCTGTGATGCGTGGGTCTTGGTGGTTTTGTTGTCTGATGTCGTTTCTTTGGCTGATGAGTGTTCTGATGTGTTGTGGTAGGAGAAGTGATTTGCTTTTTATTTTTCCGTGGGGTATGTGGTGTTTGTCTGCTGTAAGTATGAGGTTTGTGAGCATGGTGTTGGCTGTGTGGATGTTGTCAGGTATGGTTATGTTCTCCAGTGCTGATTCTATTTCAGAGGTGTATCCTTCCCAGTCTGCTTTCCTGTAATTTGTGTAAGTTTGAAGGTGTTGTTGTAGGCGGAAAGGAGCACGCGTGTTGTGTGTGATTTTGATAGGAAGGTGGTCTGAACTGAGTGCGTGTATTGTGGTCCATGTTGTTCTGTTTGTGATGCTGTTGCTGGCTGTTGTGATGTCCGGTGATGTTGGTTGTTGGTTGATGTTTGTAGGTTTTCTGGTAGGTGTGTTTGCGTTTAGAGTGATTTGTTGGGAGTTCTGTAGTATGTCTGCAATGAGGGTGCCTCTGTGGTCGTCGTAGGGAGAGTGCCATTGTGTTGAGTGAGCGTTGATGTCTGCGGTTAGAATGGTGTTGTTCAGCGAGTTTATGTATTGGAAGGTGTTGGTGATGTCTGTATCTTCTGTGGCGTGGTCTGGTCGGGTGGTATCTCTGGGGGGTATATACATGTTGCATATGTGTAGTCTTTTGTGGTTGGTTATGTGAATCTTTACGGTTTGAATTTCTGTAGTGTTGGTGTTAATGTTGTTGGGGATGTTCATGGGAGTGAATGTGACTGATTTGTGAATGTATGTGAGCAGTCCTCCTCCTCCCTTGTGTTCTCTGTCTTTCCTAATGCTGGTGTAGTTGGTGAGACGAGGTGTGTTGTGTTGTTTTTCTAGTTTGGTTTCTTGTATGGTGATGATGTCTGCGTGCTGTTGTGAGGCGAGTTCTTCTAGTTCTGTTTTCTTGTTTTGGATGCCGTTGATGTTTATTTGTAGTATGGTCAGTGTGTGTTTGTTGTTTTTGTTGGTGGGTGTTGTTCTTTGTGGGTTGTTCGGGGGTTGTGGTGTTGGGGTGTTTGTTGTTTGCGTGTGTGTTCTGCATGTCCACGTGTTTGTGTATTGGCGGGTGGTGATGCCGGAGCAATGTCTGTGTATCCAGTGTGGGTGTGTTGAGTTGCATCTGAGTGAGGTTTGTCTGCGTGTGATGATTCTATTGCAGGTCCAGGTTTGGGGGGGTGGTCTTGTGTTTGTTGTATCTCTGTTGGAGTTGTCTGTCCGTGTTGCCTTTGAGGGTAGTGTTGGTGAGGCGAGTGTGTTGTTTTGGTCTGTTTGTGCTCTGCTGCCTGTTGGTGTCCTACGAGGTGTTGTTGTTCGTGGTGGTGTTTTGGGATGTAGTCTGCATTTCCATGTTATGTTGTATTGTCTAGTGTTTATGTTTGTGCAATGTTTGTGTACCCAGTGTGGTGTGTGGTGGTTGCATCTGAAGGATGTCTGTCTTCTTGTAATCTGTTGTGTGCAAATGTCGCATGTCCAGGTAGTTTGTTGTGTGTGTGTTTGTTGCGTGCGTGAGAGTGTCTGTGTGGGCCCCGGATTTGTCTCTATGTCCCCCGCCTGGAGCAAAAGGTCCGCCCGCCACCCTGCCAGGTTCAGGGGGCGGTTAGCCGAAAAAAAAAAAAAACGGCCGTAAGGGCACCCCGTTCGGGGTGCAGGGATTGGTTCCTTGATTTGTCCCCCCGTTCGGGGGGAACCCTCCAACTGCGAGTAAGCCAAGGAGTTTGGAGGTACAGCAGGTTGACAGCAGTGTGATCGAGCAGATTAGATAGAGTAGAATTTGAATGGGGCTTCACTGATTTATTTCAAACAATTCATATCTAAAACACAGTTGAAAAATATTTGATTGTTAAAATATTTAAATACAAGAACTATATCAAGAAATTAACAAGACATAGTTTTTTTAGTTAGGAGAAAAGTCTAAAAACATATCACAAATGACAAACGTTGTGCCTCTCCTCCTCCTGTTCTTCAATGAAGCTGATCACCCTCCAGCTCCCGTTAGAAACATCGTGCTGCTGAAGGTGTGCCGGCAGAATGGTTGTGATACAGGAGGTGCTGTGGACTCTCCCAGAAACGAGGACCTAGTTTAGTTGTAGATCCAGTAAAACATAGTGCAAATGTGACATTATTTATAATGCACAGTTACAGTCTTGTGAATATTAAAAAATGTACTTCATGTAATGCAGGAAGCGAATATTTCAAACGAACTAAGGCAGCAAACAGTAAGAGCAAAATCGTGTTCCAAACATTAACTCTTTTTTTAAATGTCAATTAGCTTGTGAGTAATAAGACAAAATGTGACTGTCAGACAGAGAACTGTCAGAGCAAACGGCAGATTTTAGAAAGTCCTGCCGAAATAAATCTGCACCCGACTGCGACTGTCAGCGTTGAACTGCCGCCATTGCTGTCAAAGTCAGACACATCTCCAAAATTGTTGGAGCAAATTTTTAAGCAGGCTTCATCTTGATAAATTGACCACGTATTTGACATTTACACCATAACGTTACCGCCTAAAATAATCGTAAAACAAAATTTTGTGTAACAACAAGAGTAATATGTACCCCAAAAGCTTTCAAAGCGTCTGAAAGTTTTCTCCTCCGTTTTTGTTGGGGCTTGGCTCGAAATGCATCATGATTGGCCGCCCGAAGTCCACGTGTCTGTCGGACGTGCTCTCATTGGTCTACAATACCATCACGGATGAATAAATACTCAAAGGGCTTGCCAGGCAAGCCCTTTGAACCCTTTAAATACTCAATGGGCTTGCCTGGCAAGCCCTTTGAGTATTTATTCCATATTGCCCACTAGTTCACTAGTAAGGTCATTTTGACACTTACTAGTGAACATGTAAGGCCATAAATGTGCCCACTAGTTCACTAGTAAGATCATTTTGAGGCTTACTAGTTGACATGTAAGCCACAAAACGCCCGCTAGTTCACTAGTAAGATAATTTTGAGGCTTCTAGTGAACATGTAAGCCACAGAACGCCCACTAGTTCACTAGTAAGATCATTTTGACGCTTACTAGTGAACATGTAAGCCACAAAACGCTCACTAGTTCACTAGTAAGGTCATTTTGACGCTTACTAGTGAACATGTAAGCCACAAAACGCTCACTGGTTCACTAGTAAGGTAATTTTGACGCTTACTAGTGAACATGTAAGCCACAAAACGCCCGCTAGTTCCCTAGTAAGATCATTTTGACGCTTATTTATGAACATGTCAGCCACAAAACGCTCACTCGTTCACTAGTAAGATCATTTTGACGCTTACTAGTGAACATGTAAGCCACAAAACGCCCACTAGTTCACTAGTAAGGTCATTTTGACGCTTACTAGTGAACATGTAAGCCACAAAACGCCCACTAGTTCACTAGTAAGATCATTTTGACGCTTACTAGTGAACATGTAAGGCCATAAATGTGCCCACTAGTTCACTAGTAAGTTCATTTTGAGGCTTACTAGTTGACATGTAAGCCACACATCGCCTACTAGTTCACTAGTAAGATCATTTTGAGGCTTACTAGTGAACATGTAAGCCACAAAACGCCCAATAGTTCACTAGTAAGATCATTTTGACGCTTACTAGTGAACATGTAAGCCACAAAACGCTCACTAGTTTACTAGTAAGGTCATTTTGACGCTTACTAGTGAACATGTAAGCCACAAAACGCTCACTAGTTCACTAGTAAGGTCATTTTGACGCTTACTAGTGAACATGTAAGCCGCAAAACGCCCACTAGTTCACTAATAAGATTATTTTGACGCTTACTACTGAACATTTAAGGCCATAAATGTGCCCACTAGTTCACTGGTAAGATGATTTTGACGCTTACTAGTGAACATGTAAGGCCATAAATGTGCCCACTTGTAGTGCTAGTGACATTACACTGTACTTGCATTAAATGCAAATAAGGATGATTACGAAAACATGTAACGGTATCCTATTGGCTGTACGTTTCAAAATAGTGTCATTCCACCAGTCAGGGCTCATGATTTTGGAAATTCTGTGCCCACTTAGTTTTTTAAAACAACAATGGCGGACAGTGTCCTGAGACGTGTTCGGCGAAGGTGCAGGGCAATAGAGAGTGCCTGTCATCAAGGGTCTGCCGGTGAAAGTGAAGCACGCGCGATAAACATTTCAATTGCTAATTTAAGAAGAGTTAGTGACCAGTTTAGCGCTGATACTATTCAAAGTTTGATTCAAAGTCCAATAGATCTCCGATCTGTCATCATTGCGGGACCCACTCCTAATGGTGGACGTGTTTGTTCCCATGTGGCACATCGTTTGCACACAGGTAAAATGGCTACCATTTTTTGTCATTGGTTTTTCGTATGTATTTTTATTCGAACTACACACGGGTTTTACTGACGACTTGCTGTGACTTACCTTCTATCACCCTGTCAAACGTCGTTTTATACCAGTGGTTTTCCTGCAAATCAGTAGACTATTAAGTAACGCGATGGCTGTACACTTTTAAGCAATAACTAGTGATCTTTTAGTTATTCAATTATAAGTTTGAATTATTTTTTTCTTGAGTAAAATGGTTAGAGAAAATAGCTGCTCGTGGTTTTGAAGCTGCATATACTTTTATGTACATCTGTGTCTATATGCCTGTACTGTATACAGTATATAAAAAACACGTAGTGATTCGTTTGCTTGAATTCCTTAATCCTTTTATTTCCATACTTTAGGTAGACGAGGAAGACCAGCACTTGACATTACAAGTGATCAAATTGAACTGCTCCCCACTCAGGGCTTTACAGTGAGAGCCATCACTGAGATGTTGTGTTGTTCCTCTTCATACCTGCATAAAAAAATGAAGTTTTTTCAGATTTCAGCCAGAAATAGATTTACTCCCATTCATGATGTTGACCTGGAAGAGCCTGCTCAGAAGATTCCACAGCCAATTTCCCAGATCAGGCTCGGAAGCAAGTGTTCCTCTACATACTCTTGTCCCTTCATGTATATATCATTATATTCATTGTGAAAGTGTACTTTCTTTATTGTGTTGTTTTATGAACCTGTTGCAGATGATGAGGGCATACCTGCGTGCTGATGGTATTGTAGTACAAAGAAAAAGAGTTCGAGAAATCCTCAACCGTATTGAGCCAGCTGCTGCAGCCCAGAGATGGAGCCAGACTGTGGCTAGAAGAACATACTATGTGCCATTCCCCAATAGTTTATGGCACATAGATGGGCATATGCGTCTCATTCGGTAATAAGGGATCATCTTATATTTGTACTCGTGGGAGCATTAGAAAGCCATATTGTATGGACAGCACAGATTAAATTGAATTTTATCATTTGTATATCCAAGTTACACAAACTCCAAATTGCCTCCATGTAGTCTTAAGTGCACAGCAATACCTTCTCTACCGAGATGATATTTCAAACAAGATATGAAACTTGATTGTTTTCTTGTATTTAATCATTATTCTTTTCATGTTTGTTTTACAGGTGGGTGTTTGTGACACATGCCGGCATTGATGGGAATTCCAGGCTAATAACGTACCTTCAACTGGAGCACAGACAACACAGCTTTGACAGTGTTGAAATATTTTGTCCAAGCCACCTGCCTGTATGGGTTACCCTCCAGAGTAAGATCCGACCATGGTGGTGAAAACACTGGTTGCTCTTTTAATGAACCTACTGCAGGGACAAGACACCAAAATTATTTCTAGCTCCAGCCAACACCCCCTCACAATTTACTCACACCTCCCATGGCCTGATTATCCACCAACAGGGGCCCTTTTTGGATTATCATTTTGGCATAGGAACTTTCCTTTCCTATCCTAACCGAGTGAGATGAGCCGGTAGCACCTGGAGCAAAGATCTTCTAAATTTTAATAATGCTTAGGAAAGGTTCTGACCATCCTTTACGAAAGGAAAGGAGATATATTATGCAGCAGGAATATTTAAAGGGGAAGTCTTTTTTTATGTTGTTGTTGTTGTTGTCGACCCCACCCGTGCCCCGACATTGGGGGACCGGGCCCTCACTCCGTCTCCCGGATCCCCAGACCCCCCTCCTCCGCCCAGCGGGCGAGCAGGGCCGCCACTCCGCTTGGGTTTCGCCAGAGGTCCTCCGGAGTCAGTGTGGTGGGTATGTTTGTGCAGGTGAACAGTTGTTGTGTGTCGTGCACTTGCGTGCCGCATAGCGCACAGAGTGGTGTTGGGTGTGTGTCCGGTGTAATGTTGTGTAGGTAGGAGTGGAGGGCTGGTGATTTGTTGGTTCGGAGTTGTGCTAGGAGTTGTCTGGTTCTGTGTGGTAGGTCTTGCTCTGATGGGTCTATTTCTGGTGCTGGTGCATGTATTACTTTGTTGTGTTGTCTGGTGTCCAAGTGTGTTTGTACAAAGTGGGTGTGTATGTCTTTCATGTTCTGTTTTATGGTGTCGTTGTTGGTGTCCTGTGGTGCTGTGTCTTTGTTGTGTGTGTAGTTGTTGTTGTGGAAGATTGTTTGTTTCTTTTGTCTGGGTGGTGGTGGTTGTTGAGTGAGTGGGTGTAGTGGGTGGGTTGGGTGTTGGGCTTTTTGTCTGATTTGCGATGCGTGTAGTTTTAGATGGGTGTTCAGTGGGAGAGTTTTTGTTTCCTCATGCAAGTGTTGTATGTTTGTGTCTTGTGTGCATCCTGTTGCTATTCTGAGTGCTGTGTTCTGTGTGGTCTGGAGTTTTGTCTTGTTTGTGTCCGATAGTGTTGGTGACCATATAGTGTTTGCGTATTCGAGGCGTGTGAGTGTGGTTGCTTTGTATGTGGTGAGTATAGTTTCTTTGGATTTTCCCCAGTGAGTGGTTGTTAAGGCTTTAAGTATTTTGTTTGATTGCTTGGCGCGGGTTAGAGTGTGTTGTGTGTGTTTTGAGAAGGTGAGTTTGGGGTCCCATGTTAATCCCAGTATTTTGGGTTCGCGGACTGTGGGTAGGGTGGTGTTATCTATTTGTAAAGTGAGTCTGTTGCTGTATTCTGCCGGATCCGGTGTGAACAGAGTGGTGGTGGTTTTGTCTGCGTTGAGTGTGAGTTGGTTCTGTTTTGTCCAGTTGTATATGTCGTGGAGATATTTTTGTACTTGTTGTTGTGCCTGTTGTGGTTTGACATGTGTGGATAGAATGGTGATGTCGTCTGCATATGTAACTGTGTGTACATTTGGAGGTGGTTGTGGTAAGTCTGCCATGTATATGTTGAATAGTGTTGGTGAAAGTACTCCCCCCTGTGGTACCCCCGTTTTCGTGTTTCTGTGTTCTGATGTTTCCCCCCGGTATTGAGTGTATTGTCTGCGTCCCCTTATGTAGTTGAAGATGTATTTGATGATGATGTTTTTTGGTGTTAGTGTTGTTGAGTTTGTTTGTGAGTGTGTGTAGGTTTACCGTGTCAAAGGCTTTGGACATGTCTAGGGCTATGGCAACTGTTCGTTGTGGTGGTTTTTGTTGATTGAAACCTGTGGCTATGATGTTGTGTATGTGGTGTAGTGCTGTGGTTGTGGAGTGTTGTTTTCGGAAGCCGTGTTGGTGAGAGGGTAGTTGAGTGTTGTTGATAATGAAGGGTAGTATTACCTTTTCCATTGTTTTGGCTATTGGGCTGAGTAGTGCTATTGGTCTGTAGGATGGGCCGAGTGCGTGGTTTTTGTTGGGTTTTGGTATTGGGATTATTTTTGCAGTCTTCCATATTGCGGGGATGGTGTTGGTGTTGAGTGATGTGTTGTAAGTGTGTGTGAGTAGTGTTATTGCTTTGGGGCCTAGGTGTTTCAGATGTCTGATGTTTATGTTGTCTGGGCCTGTGGAGTTGTTGTTTTTGGAGCGTTGTAGTGCTTGTTTGACTTGTTGTTCTGTGATGGTTATGGGCGTGGTGTTGAGTTTTCGTATTTTGCGTTGTAGTTGTCTGTATGTTCTGTTGGTTTTGCTTTGTATTATGTTGGTGAATTGTTTGTTGAATGCTCGTGCTTTCTGTTTGTTGGATATTGCCGTGTGTTGTCCGAACTGTATTGTGGTGTTTTCTGGTGCTTTTTGTTCTTTGTTAGATAGTCTTGTTACTGTGTTCCAGAGTATGTATTGTTTGTGTCTGTGGTTCCATGCATCCGTTAAGTGTTCTTTCCATAGCTCTTGTTTGTGTTTTTGGATTTGTTTGTCTATTTCTTTGTTTAGGTCTGTGATGCGTGGGTCTTGGTGGTTTTGTTGTCTGATGTCGTTTCTTTGGCTGATGAGTGTTCTGATGTGTTGTGGTAGGAGAAGTGATTTGCTTTTTATTTTTCCGTGGGGTATGTGGTGTTTGTCTGCTGTAAGTATGAGGTTTGTGAGCATGGTGTTGGCTGTGTGGATGTTGTCAGGTATGGTTATGTTCTCCAGTGCTGATTCTATTTCAGAGGTGTATCCTTCCCAGTCTGCTTTCCTGTAATTTGTGTAAGTTTGAAGGTGTTGTTGTAGGCGGAAAGGAGCACGCGTGTTGTGTGTGATTTTGATAGGAAGGTGGTCTGAACTGAGTGCGTGTATTGTGGTCCATGTTGTTCTGTTTGTGATGCTGTTGCTGGCTGTTGTGATGTCCGGTGATGTTGGTTGTTGGTTGATGTTTGTAGGTTTTCTGGTAGGTGTGTTTGCGTTTAGAGTGATTTGTTGGGAGTTCTGTAGTATGTCTGCAATGAGGGTGCCTCTGTGGTCGTCGTAGGGAGAGTGCCATTGTGTTGAGTGAGCGTTGATGTCTGCGGTTAGAATGGTGTTGTTCAGCGAGTTTATGTATTGGAAGGTGTTGGTGATGTCTGTATCTTCTGTGGCGTGGTCTGGTCGGGTGGTATCTCTGGGGGGTATATACATGTTGCATATGTGTAGTCTTTTGTGGTTGGTTATGTGAATCTTTACGGTTTGAATTTCTGTAGTGTTGGTGTTAATGTTGTTGGGGATGTTCATGGGAGTGAATGTGACTGATTTGTGAATGTATGTGAGCAGTCCTCCTCCTCCCTTGTGTTCTCTGTCTTTCCTAATGCTGGTGTAGTTGGTGAGACGAGGTGTGTTGTGTTGTTTTTCTAGTTTGGTTTCTTGTATGGTGATGATGTCTGCGTGCTGTTGTGAGGCGAGTTCTTCTAGTTCTGTTTTCTTGTTTTGGATGCCGTTGATGTTTATTTGTAGTATGGTCAGTGTGTGTTTGTTGTTTTTGTTGGTGGGTGTTGTTCTTTGTGGGTTGTTCGGGGGTTGTGGTGTTGGGGTGTTTGTTGTTTGCGTGTGTGTTCTGCATGTCCACGTGTTTGTGTATTGGCGGGTGGTGATGCCGGAGCAATGTCTGTGTATCCAGTGTGGGTGTGTTGAGTTGCATCTGAGTGAGGTTTGTCTGCGTGTGATGATTCTATTGCAGGTCCAGGTTTGGGGGGGTGGTCTTGTGTTTGTTGTATCTCTGTTGGAGTTGTCTGTCCGTGTTGCCTTTGAGGGTAGTGTTGGTGAGGCGAGTGTGTTGTTTTGGTCTGTTTGTGCTCTGCTGCCTGTTGGTGTCCTACGAGGTGTTGTTGTTCGTGGTGGTGTTTTGGGATGTAGTCTGCATTTCCATGTTATGTTGTATTGTCTAGTGTTTATGTTTGTGCAATGTTTGTGTACCCAGTGTGGTGGTTGCATCTGAAGGATGTCTGTCTTCTTGTAATCTGTTGTGTGCAAATGTCGCATGTCCAGGTAGTTTGTTGTGTGTGTGTTTGTTGCGTGCGTGAGAGTGTCTGTGTGGGCCCCGGATTTGTCTCTATGTCCCCCGCCTGGAGCAAAAGGTCCGCCCGCCACCCTGCCAGGTTCAGGGGGCGGTTAGCCGAAAAAAAAAAAAAACGGCCGTAAGGGCACCCCGTTCGGGGTGCAGGGATTGGTTCCTTGATTTGTCCCCCCGTTCGGGGGGAACCCTCCAACTGCGAGTAAGCCAAGGAGTTTGGAGGTACAGCAGGTTGACAGCAGTGTGATCGAGCAGATTAGATAGAGTAGAATTTGAATGGGGCTTCACTGATTTATTTCAAACAATTCATATCTAAAACACAGTTGAAAAATATTTGATTGTTAAAATATTTAAATACAAGAACTATATCAAGAAATTAACAAGACATAGTTTTTTTAGTTAGGAGAAAAGTCTAAAAACATATCACAAATGACAAACGTTGTGCCTCTCCTCCTCCTGTTCTTCAATGAAGCTGATCACCCTCCAGCTCCCGTTAGAAACATCGTGCTGCTGAAGGTGTGCCGGCAGAATGGTTGTGATACAGGAGGTGCTGTGGACTCTCCCAGAAACGAGGACCTAGTTTAGTTGTAGATCCAGTAAAACATAGTGCAAATGTGACATTATTTATAATGCACAGTTACAGTCTTGTGAATATTAAAAAATGTACTTCATGTAATGCAGGAAGCGAATATTTCAAACGAACTAAGGCAGCAAACAGTAAGAGCAAAATCGTGTTCCAAACATTAACTCTTTTTTTAAATGTCAATTAGCTTGTGAGTAATAAGACAAAATGTGACTGTCAGACAGAGAACTGTCAGAGCAAACGGCAGATTTTAGAAAGTCCTGCCGAAATAAATCTGCACCCGACTGCGACTGTCAGCGTTGAACTGCCGCCATTGCTGTCAAAGTCAGACACATCTCCAAAATTGTTGGAGCAAATTTTTAAGCAGGCTTCATCTTGATAAATTGACCACGTATTTGACATTTACACCATAACGTTACCGCCTAAAATAATCGTAAAACAAAATTTTGTGTAACAACAAGAGTAATATGTACCCCAAAAGCTTTCAAAGCGTCTGAAAGTTTTCTCCTCCGTTTTTGTTGGGGCTTGGCTCGAAATGCATCATGATTGGCCGCCCGAAGTCCACGTGTCTGTCGGACGTGCTCTCATTGGTCTACAATACCATCACGGATGAATAAATACTCAAAGGGCTTGCCAGGCAAGCCCTTTGAACCCTTTAAATACTCAATGGGCTTGCCTGGCAAGCCCTTTGAGTATTTATTCCATATTGCCCACTAGTTCACTAGTAAGGTCATTTTGACACTTACTAGTGAACATGTAAGGCCATAAATGTGCCCACTAGTTCACTAGTAAGATCATTTTGAGGCTTACTAGTTGACATGTAAGCCACAAAACGCCCGCTAGTTCACTAGTAAGATAATTTTGAGGCTTCTAGTGAACATGTAAGCCACAGAACGCCCACTAGTTCACTAGTAAGATCATTTTGACGCTTACTAGTGAACATGTAAGCCACAAAACGCTCACTAGTTCACTAGTAAGGTCATTTTGACGCTTACTAGTGAACATGTAAGCCACAAAACGCTCACTGGTTCACTAGTAAGGTAATTTTGACGCTTACTAGTGAACATGTAAGCCACAAAACGCCCGCTAGTTCCCTAGTAAGATCATTTTGACGCTTATTTATGAACATGTCAGCCACAAAACGCTCACTCGTTCACTAGTAAGATCATTTTGACGCTTACTAGTGAACATGTAAGCCACAAAACGCCCACTAGTTCACTAGTAAGGTCATTTTGACGCTTACTAGTGAACATGTAAGCCACAAAACGCCCACTAGTTCACTAGTAAGATCATTTTGACGCTTACTAGTGAACATGTAAGGCCATAAATGTGCCCACTAGTTCACTAGTAAGTTCATTTTGAGGCTTACTAGTTGACATGTAAGCCACACATCGCCTACTAGTTCACTAGTAAGATCATTTTGAGGCTTACTAGTGAACATGTAAGCCACAAAACGCCCAATAGTTCACTAGTAAGATCATTTTGACGCTTACTAGTGAACATGTAAGCCACAAAACGCTCACTAGTTTACTAGTAAGGTCATTTTGACGCTTACTAGTGAACATGTAAGCCACAAAACGCTCACTAGTTCACTAGTAAGGTCATTTTGACGCTTACTAGTGAACATGTAAGCCGCAAAACGCCCACTAGTTCACTAATAAGATTATTTTGACGCTTACTACTGAACATTTAAGGCCATAAATGTGCCCACTAGTTCACTGGTAAGATGATTTTGACGCTTACTAGTGAACATGTAAGGCCATAAATGTGCCCACTTGTAGTGCTAGTGACATTACACTGTACTTGCATTAAATGCAAATAAGGATGATTACGAAAACATGTAACGGTATCCTATTGGCTGTACGTTTCAAAATAGTGTCATCCCACCAGTCAGGGCTCATGATTTTGGAAATTCTGTGCCCACTTAGTTTTTTAAAACAACAATGGCGGACAGTGTCCTGAGACGTATTCGGCGAAGGTGCAGGGCAATAGAGAGTGCCTGTCATCAAGGGTCTGCCGGTGAAAGTGAAGCACGCGCGATAAACATTTCAATTGCTAATTTAAGAAGAGTTAGTGACCAGTTTAGCGCTGATACTATTCAAAGTTTGATTCAAAGTCCAATAGATCTCCGATCTGTCATCATTGCGGGACCCACTCCTAATGGTGGACGTGTTTGTTCCCATGTGGCACATCGTTTGCACACAGGTAAAATGGCTACCATTTTTTGTCATTGGTTTTTCGTATGTGTTTTTATTCGAACTACACACGGGTTTTACTGACGACTTGCTGTGACTTACCTTCTATCACCCTGTCAAACGTCGTTTTATACCAGTGGTTTTCCTGCAAATCAGTAGACTATTAAGTAACGCGATGGCTGTACACTTTTAAGCAATAACTAGTGATCTTTTAGTTATTCAATTATAAGTTTGAATTATTTTTTTCTTGAGTAAAAATGGTTAGAGAAAATAGCTGCTCGTGGTTTTGAAGCTGCATATACTTTTATGTACATCTGTGTCTATATGCCTGTACTGTATACAGTATATAAAAAACACGTAGTGATTCGTTTGCTTGAATTCCTTAATCCTTTTATTTCCATACTTTAGGTAGACGAGGAAGACCAGCACTTGACATTACAAGTGATCAAATTGAACTGCTCCCCACTCAGGGCTTTACAGTGAGAGCCATCACTGAGATGTTGTGTTGTTCCTCTTCATACCTGCATAAAAAATGAAGTTTTTTCAGATTTCAGCCAGAAATAGATTTACTCCCATTCATGATGTTGACCTGGAAGAGCATGTCAGAAGATTGCACAGCCAATTTCCCAGATCAGGCTCGGAAGCAAGTGTTCCTCTACATACTCTTGTCCCTTCATGTATATATCATTATATTCATTGTGAAAGTGTACTTTCTTTATTGTGTTGTTTTATGAACCTGTTGCAGATGATGAGGGCATACCTGCGTGCTGATGGTATTGTAGTACAAAGAAAAAGAGTTCGAGAAATCCTCAACCGTATTGAGCCAGCTGCTGCAGCCCAGAGATGGAGCCAGACTGTGGCTAGAAGAACATACTATGTTTCATTCCCCAATAGTTTATGGCACATAGATGGGCATATGCGTCTCATTCGGTAATAAGGGATCATCTTATATTTGTACTCGTGGGAGCATTAGAAAGCCATATTGTATGGACAGCACAGATTAAATTGAATTTTATCATTTGTATATCCAAGTTACACAAACTCCAAATTGCCTCCATGTAGTCTTAAGTGCACAGCAATACCTTCTCTACCGAGATGATATTTCAAACAAGATATGAAACTTGATTGTTTTCTTGTATTTAATCATTATTCTTTTCATGTTTGTTTTACAGGTGGGTGTTTGTGACACATGCCGGCATTGATGGGAATTCCAGGCTAATAACGTACCTTCAACTGGAGCACAGACAACACAGCTTTGACAGTGTTGAAATATTTTGTCCAAGCCACCTGCCTGTATGGGTTACCCTCCAGAGTAAGATCCGACCATGGTGGTGAAAACACTGGTTGCTCTTTTAATGAACCTACTGCAGGGACAAGACACCAAAATTATTTCTAGCTCCAGCCAACACCCCCTCACAATTTACTCACACCTCCCATGGCCTGATTATCCACCAACAGGGGCCCTTTTTGGATTATCATTTTGGCATAGGAACTTTCCTTTCCTATCCTAACCGAGTGAGATGAGCCGGTAGCACCTGGAGCAAAGATCTTCTAAATTTTAATAATGCTTAGGAAAGGTTCTGACCATCCTTTACGAAAGGAAAGGAGATATATTATGCAGCAGGAATATTTAAAGGGGAAGTCTTTTTTTATGTTGTTGTTGTTGTTGTCGACCCCACCCGTGCCCCGACATTGGGGGACCGGGCCCTCACTCCGTCTCCCGGATCCCCAGACCCCCCTCCTCCGCCCAGCGGGCGAGCAGGGCCGCCACTCCGCTTGGGTTTCGCCAGAGGTCCTCCGGAGTCAGTGTGGTGGGTATGTTTGTGCAGGTGAACAGGTGTTGTGTGTCGTGCACTTGCGTGCCGCATAGCGCACAGAGTGGTGTTGGGTGTGTGTCCGGTGTAATGTTGTGTAGGTAGGAGTGGAGGGCTGGTGATTTGTTGGTTCGGAGTTGTGCTAGGAGTTGTCTGGTTCTGTGTGGTAGGTCTTGCTCTGATGGGTCTATTTCTGGTGCTGGTGCATGTATTACTTTGTTGTGTTGTCTGGTGTCCAAGTGTGTTTGTACAAAGTGGGTGTGTATGTCTTTCATGTTCTGTTTTATGGTGTCGTTGTTGGTGTCCTGTGGTGCTGTGTCTTTGTTGTGTGTGTAGTTGTTGTTGTGGAAGATTGTTTGTTTCTTTTGTCTGGGTGGTGGTGGTTGTTGAGTGAGTGGGTGTAGTGGGTGGGTTGGGTGTTGGGCTTTTTGTCTGATTTGCGATGCGTGTAGTTTTAGATGGGTGTTCAGTGGGAGAGTTTTTGTTTCCTCATGCAAGTGTTGTATGTTTGTGTCTTGTGTGCATCCTGTTGCTATTCTGAGTGCTGTGTTCTGTGTGGTCTGGAGTTTTGTCTTGTTTGTGTCCGATAGTGTTGGTGACCATATAGTGTTTGCGTATTCGAGGCGTGTGAGTGTGGTTGCTTTGTATGTGGTGAGTATAGTTTCTTTGGATTTTCCCCAGTGAGTGGTTGTTAAGGCTTTAAGTATTTTGTTTGATTGCTTGGCGCGGGTTAGAGTGTGTTGTGTGTGTTTTGAGAAGGTGAGTTTGGGGTCCCATGTTAATCCCAGTATTTTGCGTTCGCGGACTGTGGGTAGGGTGGTGTTATCTATTTGTAAAGTGAGTCTGTTGCTGTATTCTGCCGGATCCGGTGTGAACAGAGTGGTGGTGGTTTTGTCTGCGTTGAGTGTGAGTTGGTTCTGTTTTGTCCAGTTGTATATGTCGTGGAGATATTTTTGTACTTGTTGTTGTGCCTGTTGTGGTTTGACATGTGTGGATAGAATGGTGATGTCGTCTGCATATGTAACTGTGTGTACATTTGGAGGTGGTTGTGGTAAGTCTGCCATGTATATGTTGAATAGTGTTGGTGAAAGTACTCCCCCCTGTGGTACCCCCGTTTTCGTGTTTCTATGTTCTGATGTTTCCCCCCGGTATTGAGTGTATTGTCTGCGTCCCCTTATGTAGTTGAAGATGTATTTGATGATGATGTTTGGGGTGTTAGTGTTGTTGAGTTTGTTTGTGAGTGTGTGTAGGTTTACCGTGTCAAAGGCTTTGGACATGTCTAGGGCTATGGCAACTGTTCGTTGTGGTGGTTTTTGTTGATTGAAACCTGTGGCTATGATGTTGTGTATGTGGTGTAGTGCTGTGGTTGTGGAGTGTTGTTTTCGGAAGCCGTGTTGGTGAGAGGGTAGTTGAGTGTTGTTGGTAATGAAGGGTAGTATTACCTTTTCCATTGTTTTGGCTATTGGGCTGAGTAGTGCTATTGGTCTGTAGGATGGGCCGAGTGCGTGGTTTTTGTTGGGTTTTGGTATTGGGATTATTTTTGCAGTCTTCCATATTGCGGGGATGGTGTTGGTGTTGAGTGATGTGTTGTAAGTGTGTGTGAGTAGTGTTATTGCTTTGGGGCCTAGGTGTTTCAGATGTCTGATGTTTATGTTGTCTGGGCCTGTGGAGTTGTTGCTTTTGGAGCGTTGTAGTGCTTGTTTGACTTGTTGTTCTGTGATGGTTATGGGCGTGGTGTTGAGTTTTCGTATTTTGCGTTGTAGTTGTCTGTATGTTCTGTTGGTTTTGTGTTGTATTATGTTGGTGAATTGTTTGTTGAATGCTCGTGCTTTCTGTTTGTTGGATATTGCCGTGTGTTGTCCGAACTGTATTGTGGTGTTTTCTGGTGCTTTTTGTTCTTTGTTTGATAGTCTTGTTACTGTGTTCCAGAGTATGTGTTGTTTGTGTCTGTGGTTCCATGCATCCGTTAAGTGTTCTTTCCATAGCTCTTGTTTGTGTTTTTGGATTTGTGTGTCTATTTCTTTGTTTAGGTCTGTGATGCGTGGGTCTTGGTGGTTTTGTTGTCTGATGTCGTTTCTTTGGCTGATGAGTGTTCTGATGTGTTGTGGTAGGAGAAGTGATTTGCTTTTTATTTTTCCGTGGGGTATGTGGTGTTTGTCTGCTGTAAGTATGAGGTTTGTGAGCATGGTGTTGGCTGTGTGGATGTTGTCAGGTATGGTTAAGTTCTCCAGTGCTGATTCTATTTCAGAGGTGTATCCTTCCCAGTCTGCTTTCCTGTAATTTGTGTAAGTTTGAAGGTGTTGTTGTAGGCGGAAAGGAGCACGCGTGTTGTGTGTGATTTTGATAGGAAGGTGGTCTGAATTGAGTGCGTGTATTGTGGTCCATGTTGTTCTGTTTGTGATGCTGTTGCTGGCTGTTGTGATGTCCGGTGATGTTGGTTGTTGGTTGATGTTTGTAGGTTTTCTGGTAGGTGTGTTTGCGTTTAGAGTGATTTGTTGGGAGTTCTGTAGTATGTCTGCAATGAGGGTGCCTCTGTGGTCGTCGTAGGGAGAGTGCCATTGTGTTGAGTGAGCGTTGATGTCTGCGGTTAGAATGGTGTTGTTCAGCGAGTTTATGTATTGGAAGGTGTTGGTGATGTCTGTGTCTTCTGTGGCGTGGTCTGGTCGGGTGGTATCTCTGGGGGGTATATACATGTTGCATATGTGTAGTCTTTTGTGGTTGGTTATGCGAATCTTTACGGTTTGAATTTCTGTAGTGTTGGTGTTAATGTTGTTGGGGATGTTCATGGGAGTGAATGTGACTGATTTGTGAATGTATGTGAGCAGTCCTCCTCCTCCCTTGTGTTCTCTGTCTTTCCTAATGCTGGTGTAGTTGGTGAGACGAGGTGTGTTGTGTTGTTTTTCTAGTTTGGTTTCTTGTATGGTGATGATGTCTGCGTGCTGTTGTGAGGCGAGTTCTTCTAGTTCTGTTTTCTTGTTTTGGATGCCGTTGATGTTTATTTGTAGTATGGTCAGTGTGTGTTTGTTGTTTTTGTTGGTGGGTGTTGTTCTTTGTGGGTTGTTCGGGGGTTGTGGTGTTGGGGTGTTTGTTGTTTGCGTGTGTGTTCTGCATGTCCACGTGTTTGTGTATTGGCGGGTGGTGATGCCGGAGCAATGTCTGTGTATCCAGTGTGGGTGTGTTGAGTTGCATCTGAGTGAGGTTTGTCTGCGTGTGATGATTCTATTGCAGCTATTGCAGGTCCAGGTTTGGGGGGGGTGGTCTTGTGTTTGTTGTATCTCTGTTGGAGTTGTCTGTCCGTGTTGCGTTTGAGGGTAGTGTTGGTGAGGCGAGTGTGTTGTTTTGGTCTGTTTGTGCTCTGCTGCCTGTTGGTGTCCTACGAGGTGTTGTTGTTCGTGGTGGTGTTTTGGGATGTAGTCTGCATTTCCATGTTATGTTGTATTGTCTAGTGTTTATGTTTGTGCAATGTTTGTGTACCCAGTGTGGTGTGTGGTGGTTGCATCTGAAGGATGTCTGTCTTCTTGTAATCTGTTGTGTGCAAATGTCGCATGTCCAGGTAGTTTGTTGTGTGTGTGTTTGTTGCGTGCGTGAGAGTGTCTGTGTGGGCCCCGGATTTGTCTCTATGTCCCCCGCCTGGAGCAAAAGGTCCGCCCGCCACCCTGCCAGGTTCAGGGGGCGGTTAGCCGGAAAAAAAAAAAACGGCCGTAAGGGCACCCCGTTCGGGGTGCAGGGATTGGTTCCTTGATTTGTCCCCCCGTTCGGGGGGAACCCTCCAACTGCGAGTAAGCCAAGGAGTTTGGAGGTACAGCAGGTTGACAGCAGTGTGATCGAGCAGATTAGATAGAGTAGAATTTGAATGGGGCTTCACTGATTTATTTCATACAATTCATATCTAAAACACAGTTGAAAAATATTTGATTGTTAAAATATTTAAATACAAGAACTATATCAAGAAATTAACAAAACATAGTTTTTTTAGTTAGGAGAAAAGTCTAAAAACATATCACAAATGACAAACGTTGTGCCTCTCCTCCTCCTGTTCTTCAATGAAGCTGATCACCCTCCAGCTCCCGTTAGAAACATCGTGCTGCTGAAGGTGTGCCGGCAGAATGGTTGTGATACAGGAGGTGCTGTGGACTCTCCCAGAAACGAGGACCTAGTTTAGTTGTAGATCCAGTAAAACATAGTGCAAATGTGACATTATTTATAATGCACAGTTACAGTCTTGTGAATATTAAAAAATGTACTTCATGTAATGCAGGAAGCGAATATTTCAAACGAACTAAGGCAGCAAACAGTAAGAGCAAAATCGTGTTCCAAACATTAACTCTTTTTTTAAATGTCAATTAGCTTGTGAGTAATAAGACAAAATGTGACTGTCAGACAGAGAACTGTCAGAGCAAACGGCAGATTTTAGAAAGTCCTGCCGAAATAAATCTGCACCCGACTGCGACTGTCAGCGTTGAACTGCCGCCATTGCTGTCAAAGTCAGACACATCTCCAAAATTGTTGGAGCAAATTTTTAAGCAGGCTTCATCTTGATAAATTGACCACGTATTTGACATTTACACCATAACGTTACCGCCTAAAATAATCGTAAAACAAAATTTTGTGTAACAACAAGAGTAATATGTACCCCAAAAGCTTTCAAAGCGTCTGAAAGTTTTCTCCTCCGTTTTTGTTGGGGCTTGGCTCGAAATGCATCATGATTGGCCGCCCGAAGTCCACGTGTCTGTCGGACGTGCTCTCATTGGTCTACAATACCATCACGGATGAATAAATACTCAAAGGGCTTGCCAGGCAAGCCCTTTGAACCCTTTAAATACTCAATGGGCTTGCCTGGCAAGCCCTTTGAGTATTTATTCCATATTGCCCACTAGTTCACTAGTAAGGTCATTTTGACGCTTACTAGTGAACATGTAAGGCCATAAATGTGCCCACTAGTTCACTAGTAAGATCATTTTGAGGCTTACTAGTTGACATGTAAGCCACAAAACGCCCGCTAGTTCACTAGTAAGATAATTTTGAGGCTTCTAGTGAACATGTAAGCCACAGAACGCCCACTAGTTCACTAGTAAGATCATTTTGACGCTTACTAGTGAACATGTAAGCCACAAAACGCTCACTAGTTCACTAGTAAGGTCATTTTGACGCTTACTAGTGAACATGTAAGCCACAAAACGCTCACTGGTTCACTAGTAAGGTAATTTTGACGCTTACTAGTGAACATGTAAGCCACAAAACGCCCGCTAGTTCCCTAGTAAGATCATTTTGACGCTTATTTATGAACATGTCAGCCACAAAACGCTCACTCGTTCACTAGTAAGATCATTTTGACGCTTACTAGTGAACATGTAAGCCACAAAACGCCCACTAGTTCACTAGTAAGGTCATTTTGACGCTTACTAGTGAACATGTAAGCCACAAAACGCCCACTAGTTCACTAGTAAGATCATTTTGACGCTTACTAGTGAACATGTAAGGCCATAAATGTGCCCACTAGTTCACTAGTAAGTTCATTTTGAGGCTTACTAGTTGACATGTAAGCCACACATCGCCTACTAGTTCACTAGTAAGATCATTTTGAGGCTTACTGGTGAACATGTAAGCCACAAAACGCCCAATAGTTCACTAGTAAGATCATTTTGACGCTTACTAGTGAACATGTAAGCCACAAAACGCTCACTAGTTTACTAGTAAGGTCATTTTGACGCTTACTAGTGAACATGTAAGCCACAAAACGCTCACTAGTTCACTAGTAAGGTCATTTTGACGCTTACTAGTGAACATGTAAGCCGCAAAACGCCCACTAGTTCACTAATAAGATTATTTTGACGCTTACTACTGAACATTTAAGGCCATAAATGTGCCCACTAGTTCACTGGTAAGATGATTTTGACGCTTACTAGTGAACATGTAAGGCCATAAATGTGCCCACTTGTAGTGCTAGTGACATTACACTGTACTTGCATTAAATGCAAATAAGGATGATTACGAAAACATGTAACGGTATCCTATTGGCTGTACGTTTCAAAATAGTGTCATCCCACCAGTCAGGGCTCATGATTTTGGAAATTCTGTGCCCACTTAGTTTTTTAAAACAACAATGGCGGACAGTGTCCTGAGACGTATTCGGCGAAGGTGCAGGGCAAGAGAGAGTGCCTGTCATCAAGGGTCTGCCGGTGAAAGTGAAGCACGCGCGATAAACATTTCAATTGCTAATTTAAGAAGAGTTAGTGACCAGTTTAGCGCTGATACTATTCAAAGTTTGATTCAAAGTCCAATAGATCTCCGATCTGTCATCATTGCGGGACCCACTCCTAATGGTGGACGTGTTTGTTCCCATGTGGCACATCGTTTGCACACAGGTAAAATGGCTACCATTTTTTGTCATTGGTTTTTCGTATGTATTTTTATTCGAACTACACACGGGTTTTACTGACGACTTGCTGTGACTTACCTTCTATCACCCTGTCAAACGTCGTTTTATACCAGTGGTTTTCCTGCAAATCAGTAGACTATTAAGTAACGCGATGGCTGTACACTTTTAAGCAATAACTAGTGATCTTTTAGTTATTCAATTATAAGTTTGAATTATTTTTTTCTTGAGTAAAATGGTTAGAGAAAATAGCTGCTCGTGGTTTTGAAGCAGCATATACTTTTATGTACATCTGTGTCTATATGCCTGTACTGTATACAGTATATAAAAAACACGTAGTGATTCGTTTGCTTGAATTCCTTAATCCTTTTATTTCCATACTTTAGGTAGACGAGGAAGACCAGCACTTGACATTACAAGTGATCAAATTGAACTGCTCCCCACTCAGGGCTTTACAGTGAGAGCCATCACTGAGATGTTGTGTTGTTCCTCTTCATACCTGCATAAAAAAATGAAGTTTTTTCAGATTTCAGCCAGAAATAGATTTACTCCCATTCATGATGTTGACCTGGAAGAGCATGTCAGAAGATTGCACAGCCAATTTCCCAGATCAGGCTCGGAAGCAAGTGTTCTGCTACATACTCTTGTCCCTTCATGTATATATCATTATATTCATTGTGAAAGTGTACTTTCTTTATTGTGTTGTTTTATGAACCTGTTGCAGATGATGAGGGCATACCTGCGTGCTGATGGTATTGTAGTACAAAGAAAAAGAGTTCGAGAAATCCGCAACCGTATTGAGCCAGCTGCTGCAGCCCAGAGATGGAGCCAGACTGTGGCTAGAAGAACATACTATGTGCCATTCCCCAATAGTTTATGGCACATAGATGGGCATATGCGTCTCATTCGGTAATAAGGGATCATCTTATATTTGTACTCGTGGGAGCATTAGAAAGCCATATTGTATGGACAGCACAGATTAAATTGAATTTTATCATTTGTATATCCAAGTTACACAAACTCCAAATTGCCTCCATGTAGTCTTAAGTGCACAGCAATACCTTCTCTACCGAGATGATATTTCAAACAAGATATGAAACTTGATTGTTTTCTTGTATTTAATCATTATTCTTTTCATGTTTGTTTTACAGGTGGGTGTTTGTGACACATGCCGGCATTGATGGGAATTCCAGGCTAATAACGTACCTTCAACTGGAGCACAGGCAACACAGCTTTGACAGTGTTGAAATATTTTGTCCAAGCCACCTGCCTGTATGGGTTACCCTCCAGAGTAAGATCCGACCATGGTGGTGAAAACACTGGTTGCTCTTTTAATGAACCTACTGCAGGGACAAGACACCAAAATTATTTCTAGCTCCAGCCAACACCCCCTCACAATTTACTCACACCTCCCATGGCCTGATTATCCACCAACAGGGGCCCTTTTTGGATTATCATTTTGGCATAGGAACTTTCCTTTCCTATCCTAACCGAGTGAGATGAGCCGGTAGCACCTGGAGCAAAGATCTTCTAAATTTTAATAATGCTTAGGAAAGGTTCTGACCATCCTTTACGAAAGGAAAGGAGATATATTATGCAGCAGGAATATTTAAAGGGGAAGTCTTTTTTTATGTTGTTGTTGTTGTTGTTGTTGTCGACCCCACCCGTGCCCCGACATTGGGGGACCGGGCCCTCACTCCGTCTCCCGGATCCCCAGACCCCCCTCCTCCGCCCAGCGGGCGAGCAGGGCCGCCACTCCGCTTGGGTTTCGCCAGAGGTCCTCCGGAGTCAGTGTGGTGGGTATGTTTGTGCAGGTGAACAGGTGTTGTGTGTCGTGCACTTGCGTGCCGCATAGCCCACAGAGTGGTGTTGGGTGTGTGTCCGGTGTAATGTTGTGTAGGTAGGAGTGGAGGGCTGGTGATTTGTTGGTTCGGAGTTGTGCTAGGAGTTGTCTGGTTCTGTGTGGTAGGTCTTGCTCTGATGGGTCTATTTCTGGTGCTGGTGCATGTATTACTTTGTTGTGTTGTCTGGTGTCCAAGTGTGTTTGTACAAAGTGGGTGTGTATGTCTTTCATGTTCTGTTTTATGGTGTCGTTGTTGGTGTCCTGTGGTGCTGTGTCTTTGTTGTGTGTGTAGTTGTTGTTGTGGAAGATTGTTTGTTTCTTTTGTCTGGGTGGTGGTGGTTGTTGAGTGAGTGGGTGTAGTGGGTGGGTTGGGTGTTGGGCTTTTTGTCTGATTTGCGATGCGTGTAGTTTTAGATGGGTGTTCAGTGGGAGAGTTTTTGTTTCCTCATGCAAGTGTTGTATGTTTGTGTCTTGTGTGCATCCTGTTGCTATTCTGAGTGCTGTGTTCTGTGTGGTCTGGAGTTTTGTCTTGTTTGTGTCCGATAGTGTTGGTGACCATATAGTGTTTGCGTATTCGAGGCGTGTGAGTGTGGTTGCTTTGTATGTGGTGAGTATAGTTTCTTTGGATTTTCCCCAGTGAGTGGTTGTTAAGGCTTTAAGTATTTTGTTTGATTGCTTGGCGCGGGTTAGAGTGTGTTGTGTGTGTTTTGAGAAGGTGAGTTTGGGGTCCCATGTTAATCCCAGTATTTTGCGTTCGCGGACTGTGGGTAGGGTGGTGTTATCTATTTGTAAAGTGAGCCTGTTGCTGTATTCTGCCGGATCCGGTGTGAACAGAGTGGTGGTGGTTTTGTCTGCGTTGAGTGTGAGTTGGTTCTGTTTTGTCCAGTTGTATATGTCGTGGAGATATTTTTGTACTTGTTGTTGTGCCTGTTGTGGTTTGACATGTGTGGATAGAATGGTGATGTCGTCTGCATATGTAACTGTGTGTACATTTGGAGGTGGTTGTGGTAAGTCTGCCATGTATATGTTGAATAGTGTTGGTGAAAGTACTCCCCCCTGTGGTACCCCCGTTTTCGTGTTTCTATGTTCTGATGTTTCCCCCCGGTATTGAGTGTATTGTCTGCGTCCCCTTATGTAGTTGAAGATGTATTTGATGATGATGTTTGGGGTGTTAGTGTTGTTGAGTTTGTTTGTGAGTGTGTGTAGGTTTACCGTGTCAAATGCTTTGGACATGTCTAGGGCTATGGCAACTGTTCGTTGTGGTGGTTTTTGTTGATTGAAACCTGTGGCTATGATGTTGTGTATGTGGTGTAGTGCTGTGGTTGTGGAGTGTTGTTTTCGGAAGCCGTGTTGGTGAGAGGGTAGTTGAGTGTTGTTGGTAATGAAGGGTAGTATTACCTTTTCCATTGTTTTGGCTATTGGGCTGAGTAGTGCTATTGGTCTGTAGGATGGGCCGAGTGCGTGGTTTTTGTTGGGTTTTGGTATTGGGATTATTTTTGCAGTCTTCCATATTGCGGGGATGGTGTTGGTGTTGAGTGATGTGTTGTAAGTGTGTGTGAGTAGTGTTATTGCTTTGGGGCCTAGGTGTTTCAGATGTCTGATGTTTATGTTGTCTGGGCCTGTGGAGTTGTTGCTTTTGGAGCGTTGTAGTGCTTGTTTGACTTGTTGTTCTGTGATGGTTATGGGCGTGGTGTTGAGTTTTCGTATTTTGCGTTGTAGTTGTCTGTATGTTCTGTTGGTTTTGTGTTGTATTATGTTGGTGAATTGTTTGTTGAATGCTCGTGCTTTCTGTTTGTTGGATATTGCCGTGTGTTGTCCGAACTGTATTGTGGTGTTTTCTGGTGCTTTTTGTTCTTTGTTTGATAGTCTTGTTACTGTGTTCCAGAGTATGTGTTGTTTGTGTCTGTGGTTCCATGCATCCGTTAAGTGTTCTTTCCATAGCTCTTGTTTGTGTTTTTGGATTTGTGTGTCTATTTCTTTGTTTAGGTCTGTGATGCGTGGGTCTTGGTGGTTTTGTTGTCTGATGTCGTTTCTTTGGCTGATGAGTGTTCTGATGTGTTGTGGTAGGAGAAGTGATTTGCTTTTTATTTTTCCGTGGGGTATGTGGTGTTTGTCTGCTGTAAGTATGAGGTTTGTGAGCATGGTGTTGGCTGTGTGGATGTTGTCAGGTATGGTTAAGTTCTCCAGTGCTGATTCTATTTCAGAGGTGTATCCTTCCCAGTCTGCTTTCCTGTGATTTGTGTAAGTTTGAAGGTGTTGTTGTAGGCGGAAAGGAGCACGCGTGTTGTGTGTGATTTTGATAGGAAGGTGGTCTGAACTGAGTGCGTGTATTGTGGTCCATGTTGTTCTGTTTGTGATGCTGTTGCTGGCTGTTGTGATGTCCGGTGATGTTGGTTGTTGGTTGATGTTTGTAGGTTTTCTGGTAGGTGTGTTTGCGTTTAGAGTGATTTGTTGGGAGTTCTGTAGTATGTCTGCAATGAGGGTGCCTCTGTGGTCGTCGTAGGGAGAGTGCCATTGTGTTGAGTGAGCGTTGATGTCTGCGGTTAGAATGGTGTTGTTCAGCGAGTTTATGTATTGGAAGGTGTTGGTGATGTCTGTGTCTTCTGTGGCGTGGTCTGGTCGGGTGGTATCTCTGGGGGGTATATACATGTTGCATATGTGTAGTCTTTTGTGGTTGGTTATGTGAATCTTTACGGTTTGAATTTCTGTAGTGTTGGTGTTAATGTTGTTGGGGATGTTCATGGGAGTGAATGTGACTGATTTGTGAATGTATGTGAGCAGTCCTCCTCCTCCCTTGTGTTCTCTGTCTTTCCTAATGCTGGTGTAGTTGGTGAGACGAGGTGTGTTGTGTTGTTTTTCTAGTTTGGTTTCTTGTATGGTGATGATGTCTGCGTGCTGTTGTGAGGCGAGTTCTTCTAGTTCTGTTTTCTTGTTTTGGATGCCGTTGATGTTTATTTGTGGTATGGTCAGTGTGTGTTTGTTGTTTTTGTTGGTGGGTGTTGTTCTTTGTGGGTTGTTCGGGGGTTGTGGTGTTGGGGTGTTTGTTGTTTGCGTGTGTGTTCTGCATGTCCACGTGTTTGTGTATTGGCGGGTGGTGATGCCGGAGCAATGTCTGTGTATCCAGTGTGGGTGTGTTGAGTTGCATCTGAGTGAGGTTTGTCTGCGTGTGATGATTCTATTGCAGCTATTGCAGGTCCAGGTTTGGGGGGGGTGGTCTTGTGTTTGTTGTATCTCTGTTGGAGTTGTCTGTCCGTGTTGCGTTTGAGGGTAGTGTTGGTGAGGCGAGTGTGTTGTTTTGGTCTGTTTGTGCTCTGCTGCCTGTTGGTGTCCTACGAGGTGTTGTTGTTCGTGGTGGTGTTTTGGGATGTAGTCTGCATTTCCATGTTATGTTGTATTGTCTAGTGTTTATGTTTGTGCAATGTTTGTGTACCCAGTGTGGTGTGTGGTGGTTGCATCTGAAGGATGTCTGTCTTCTTGTAATCTGTTGTGTGCAAATGTCGCATGTCCAGGTAGTTTGTTGTGTGTGTGTTTGTTGCGTGCGTGAGAGTGTCTGTGTGGGCCCCGGATTTGTCTCTATGTCCCCCGCCTGGAGCAAAAGGTCCGCCCGCCACCCTGCCAGGTTCAGGGGGCGGTTAGCCGGAAAAAAAAAAAACGGCCGTAAGGGCACCCCGTTCGGGGTGCAGGGATTGGTTCCTTGATTTGTCCCCCCGTTCGGGGGGAACCCTCCAACTGCGAGTAAGCCAAGGAGTTTGGAGGTACAGCAGGTTGACAGCAGTGTGATCGAGCAGATTAGATAGAGTAGAATTTGAATGGGGCTTCACTGATTTATTTCATACAATTCATATCTAAAACACAGTTGAAAAATATTTGATTGTTAAAATATTTAAATACAAGAACTATATCAAGAAATTAACAAAACATAGTTTTTTTAGTTAGGAGAAAAGTCTAAAAACATATCACAAATGACAAACGTTGTGCCTCTCCTCCTCCTGTTCTTCAATGAAGCTGATCACCCTCCAGCTCCCGTTAGAAACATCGTGCTGCTGAAGGTGTGCCGGCAGAATGGTTGTGATACAGGAGGTGCTGTGGACTCTCCCAGAAACGAGGACCTAGTTTAGTTGTAGATCCAGTAAAACATAGTGCAAATGTGACATTATTTATAATGCACAGTTACAGTCTTGTGAATATTAAAAAATGTACTTCATGTAATGCAGGAAGCGAATATTTCAAACGAACTAAGAGCAAACAGTAAGAGCAAAATCGTGTTCCAAACATTAACTCTTTTTTTAAATGTCAATTAGCTTGTGAGTAATAAGACAAAATGTGACTGTCAGACAGAGAACTGTCAGAGCAAACGGCAGATTTTAGAAAGTCCTGCCGAAATAAATCTGCACCCGACTGCGACTGTCAGCGTTGAACTGCCGCCATTGCTGTCAAAGTCAGACACATCTCCAAAATTGTTGGAGCAAATTTTTAAGCAGGCTTCATCTTGATAAATTGACCACGTATTTGACATTTACACCATAACGTTACCGCCTAAAATAATCGTAAAACAAAATTTTGTGTAACAACAAGAGTAATATGTACCCCAAAAGCTTTCAAAGCGTCTGAAAGTATCTACTGTATATCTATAAAAAAAATCCTCGTCTCACCCCTCAGGTGGTGTCCATCCCTCATTCAGCTGGGGTCCTCTACCAGAGGCCAGGAAGCTTGAGGGTTCTGCGCAGTATCCTTGCCGTTCCCAGCACTGCACATTTCTGGACTGAGATGTCCGATGTTGTTCCCGGGATCTGTTGCAACCACTCATCATCTAGTTTGGGGGTCACTGCCCCGAGTGCTCCGATCACCACAGGCACGACTGTCCCCTTTACCTTCCAGGCTCTCTCCAGCTCCTCTCTGAGCCCTTGGGATTTCTCGAGTTTCTCGTGTTCCTTCTTTCTGATGTTTCCAGCACTTGGGACCGCTACATCCACTACAACGGCTTTCCTCTGCCCTTTATCTATCATCAGGATATCTGGTTGGTTCGCCATTACCATCTTGTCAGTCTGGATCTGGAAGTCCCATAGGATCTTCGCTCTGTCATTCTCCACCACCTTCGGAGGTGTTTCCCATTTTGACCTTGGGGTTTCCAGTCCGTACTCCGCACAGATGTTTCGGTAGACTATGCCAGCCACCTGGTTATGGCGTTCCATATAGGCTTTCCCTGCCAGCACCTTACACCCTGCAGTTATGTGTTAGATTGTCTCAGGTGCCTCTTTGCACAACCTACACCTTGGGTCTTGTCTGGTGTGGTATATCTGGGCCTCAATGGCTCTAGTGCTCAGGGCCTGCTCCTGAGCAGCCAGGATGAGTGCCTCTGTACTGTCCTTCAGGCCAGCCCTCTCTAGCCACTGATGGGAATTCTTGAGATCGGCCACTTCAGTTATGGTCCGGTGGTACATCCCGTGTAGGGGCTTGTCCTCCGATGATGGTCCCTCTTCCAGCGCCTCATCCTCTGTTGCCCATTGTCTGAGACATTCTCCGAGTACGTCATCCGTTGGAGCCTTCTCCTTGATGTATTCATGGAGCTTGGATGTTTCATCCTGGACAGTGGCTCTCACACTCACTAGTCCCCAGCCGCTTTCCTTGTTGCCAGTTCAAGGTTGCCATTGGCTTGTGGTACACCGAGGTACTTGTAGCTGTCCTCAATGTCTGCTATTGTTCCTTCGGGGAGTGAGACCCCTTCAGTCCGGACTACCGTTCCTCTCTTAGTCACCATCCGACTATCACATCCCGATGTCGCTGCTGTAGATCCTGGTTGTGTGGATCAGGGAGTCTATGTCCCTTTCACTCTTAGCATACAGCTTTATGTCATCCATGTAGAGGAGGTGACTGATCGTAGCTTCATTTCTGAGGCTGTATCCATAGCCTGTCTTGGTGATTACTTGGCTTAGGGAGTTCAGTCCTATGCAGAACAGCAATGGGGAGAGTGCATCACCTTGGTATATGCCACATTTGATGGACACTTGGGTAAGTGGCTTGCCATTGGCTTCAAGTGTGGTTTTCCACATCCTCATCAAGTTCGCAACGAAGGCTCTTAGGGTCCTGTTCACCTTATACACATCCAAGCATTCAGTGATCCATGTATGTGGCATCGAGTCATAGGCTTTCTTTTAATGAATCCAGGCTGTGCACAGGTTGGTACATCGGGACCTGCAGTCTTGTGCGACTGTTCTGTCAACCAGGAGCTGATGTTTGGCTCCCCTGGTATCTCTACCAATGCCCTTCCGTGCTTCGCTCATGTATTGATCCATGTGTGCACTTATCTTAGCCGCAACATGAGCGTCCAAAATTGTGGAGGGACAGGTTATTGGCCGATAGTTGGATGCGACTGCACCCTTTGAGGGATCTTTCATGATAAGGATCGTTCGCCCTTCGGTTAGCCATCCTGGGTGAGTCCCATCCCTAGGCAGCTGGTTCATTTGTGCTGCTGGGCGCTCATGGAGTGCTGTGAGTCTCTTTAGCCAGTAAGTGTGGACCATGTCCGGGCCTGGTGCTGTCCAGTTCTTCATATTTGAGACTATTTCCTTTATGTCTGCCACTGTTATGGTAATTGGGTTCTGTTCAGGGAGGTGTCTGTGCTCCTCTCTTTGGGTGACCAGCCATTGTGCACTGCTGTTATGTGCAACCTCCTTCTCCCATCTGCCTCTCCAGTACCTTTCAGTTTCCAGTCTTGGTGGATCAGCTCTGTTGTTAGGACCCTGCCACTGAGCGTACACTTTCGCAGGTTGTGTTGCAAACAGCCTGTTTATTCGTCTGGCCTCATTCTCTTTCGTGTACCGCTTTAGGCGGCTGGACAAGGCTTGGAGCCTTTGTTTCGAGTGCTTCATATATGGTCATCTGGATGTACCTCTCAGGATCGGCCTTTTCATCACACCTCTCTGGACCTCAGTCAATTGACTCACATCTTTCCGAGCCGCCTTGATCTTAGCCTCCAACCGTCTTTTCCATGGTCGGTAATGTATCTCATGGCTTCCATGGTTGCTCTTATAGCCAAGCATCTCAAGGATCACTGATGCTGAAGCGTATATCAGTTCATTTCCGTGATCGTTACGGTAAGGATCGCCCTCAGTGCTGAATTCACACTTTCCAAGAGACTTTCAGGTGGTACTTCACATAGCCGTTGTAATCGGATTCTAGGTTTCCCAGCTTTCATTCTTGCCATGATCTTAGCTTTCAGGTCAGTTGCTGCCTCGCTCAGCATTTCATTCATTGGGGCTGGCCTCCCAATCTCATCATCTGCATTCACTCTGGTATGAACTCCTCCTCTGATCTGGCAGCCTGGGGCCCCTCACCATGGAACCTGCGTTGTACCTCATCAATCTCAAGTTGTGACAGCAGTTGCCGTTTGTGGATGTTGGAACACTGAGTTACGAGTTGTTTCGTGGCCACCCGTGACTGTGGGTTTCGAAGTAACCATTTAGCCCACATTCTCTCCATGTAACCTCTCTGACTAGGCTTGCTTGAGTAGTAGCATTCCAACAGAGCCATGTTATTGCATCTTGCCCATCTCTGCTCCATTTTTCATCAAGGTGCTCTGGTTCCCCAGCACCTGACGCAGACCTTGTTTGGCCGGGCGACGTCTGAGCTGGCATGTCATTCATTTTATTGTCTCTCATCATTGTATGAGGTACGCATTAGCGTGAAGGCTCTTGCCCAAGGACCCACACTGGATGGTGTTATGTGCTCATTTTTTGCCCCAAGTGGGGAGCGGAGGGACGGGCGCTGGGGGGGGGACCATCGTGGTGGGGCGGGCCCCTACGCGGGATGTGCCACCGGACCGTGGCTGAGGTGGCTGATCTCAAGAAGTCCTATCGGTGGCTGGAGGGGACTGGCCTGGGGGACAGCGCAGGGGCGCTCATCCTGGCTGCTCAGGAGCGGGCCTTGGGCGCCGGAGCCGTCGAGGCCCGGATGTGCCGCGCCGGACAGGACCCGGGGTGTGGGTTGTGCGGGGAGGCGCCTGGGACGATCCGGCACGTGGCTGCGGGGTGTGGGATGCTGGCAGGGGGGGCCTGCGTGGAGCGCCATGGCCAGGTGGCTGGCGTGGTCTGCCGAGGCATCTGTGCGGAGTGTGGACTGGGGGCCCCGGGGTCGGAGTGGGGGGCACCTCCGAGGGTGGTGGAGGGTGGCGGAGCGGGGATCCTGTGGGACTTCCGGATCCAGACTGGCGGGATGGTGGTGGCGAGCCAGCCAGATGTCGTGGTCGTGGATGGGGGGCGGAGGAGGGCCGTTGTGGTGGATGTGGCGGTCCCAGGTGGTGGAGGCATCGGGAGGGGGGAGCATGGGGGGCTCGGGGGGTACCAGGGGCTCGGGGAGGGGCTGGGGAGGGCCTGGGGGGTGGGGGTGGCGGTCGTGCCTGTGGTGGTCGGGGCGCTCGGGGCAGTGACCCCCGGACTGGATGGGTGGTTGCGACAGATCCCGGGACCAGCGTCGGACATCTCGGTCCGGAGGTGTGCGGTGCTGGGAGCGGCGGGGGTACTGCGCGGGGCCCTCGGGCTTCCTGGCCTCTGGTGGAGGACCCGAGCTGAATGAGGGACGGACACCACCCGAGGACACCTCCTATTGGCTCCATGATAAGAGCTCCACCCAGCAAAGAATTAACCCTTTAAAACCTGATTCTGAGCTTTCACAATTATTTACCGCCATTTGCGTAATATCTACAGTATACAGAAGGAATCAAGCAATTTTTACCAATGTATCTGTAGGTGATGTTTATTTATTATGTACACAGAGATAAAGAGTAATGGCACAGCTCTGCAGTATCTTTCCACTTTTATATATGTATGCTATACTAAATAAAATGAATAGGGCACCATATAATGCAACAGTTATGCAACTCCCTAAATAATGATGTGAATTTTCAGTTGTTGCTAAATCAGTTAGGATGTTATAATTTGTGGTGTAGATGCGAATTTAGGAGAGCAGGACAATATATCGCATTGCAATTGGAGCAGCAGCTTGGTTGATGATGTCCCCAAACCGGCTCATCTATTATATTTGTCGTGCAATACAATGAAAATGAGCACAATTGCAAAACATAGGCTTCTTATATTTTAAAATAAAATAATCACATGTTGACCGTTCTGGGGTTTCTACAATCATGAATGGAGGCATTATTTACAGCAGGTTGATGTTGTTGTTGTTGTTGTCGACCCCACCCGTGCCCCGACATTGGGGGACCGGGCCCTCACTCCGTCTCCCGGATCCCCAGACCCCCCTCCGCCGCCCAGCGGGCGAGCAGGGCCGCCACTCCGCTTGGGTTTCGCCAGAGGTCCTCCGGAGTCAGTGTGGTGGGTATGTTTGTGCAGGTGAACAGGTGTTGTGTGTCGTGCACTTGCGTGCCGCATAGCGCACAGAGTGGTGTTGGGTGTGTGTCCGGTGTAATGTTGTGTAGGTAGGAGTGGAGGGCTGGTGATTTGTTGGTTCGGAGTTGTGCTAGGAGTTGTCTGGTTCTGTGTGGTAGGTCTTGCTCTGATGGGTCTATTTCTGGTGCTGGTGCATGTATTACTTTGTTGTGTTGTCTGGTGTCCAAGTGTGTTTGTACAAAGTGGGTGTGTATGTCTTTCATGTTCTGTTTTATGGTGTCGTTGTTGGTGTCCTGTGGTGCTGTGTCTTTGTTGTGTGTGTAGTTGTTGTTGTGGAAGATTGTTTGTTTCTTTTGTCTGGGTGGTGGTGGTTGTTGAGTGAGTGGGTGTAGTGGGTGGGTTGGGTGTTGGGCTTTTTGTCTGATTTGCGATGCGTGTAGTTTTAGATGGGTGTTCAGTGGGAGAGTTTTTGTTTCCTCATGCAAGTGTTGTATGTTTGTGTCTTGTGTGCATCCTGTTGCTATTCTGAGTGCGGTGTTCTGTGTGGTCTGGAGTTTTGTCTTGTTTGTGTCCGATAGTGTTGGTGACCATATAGTGTTTGCGTATTCGAGGCGTGTGAGTGTGGTTGCTTTGTATGTGGTGAGTATAGTTTCTTTGGATTTTCCCCAGTGAGTGGTTGTTAAGGCTTTAAGTATTTTGTTTGATTGCTTGGCGCGGGTTAGAGTGTGTTGTGTGTGTTTTGAGAAGGTGAGTTTGGGGTCCCATGTTAATCCCAGTATTTTGCGTTCGCGGACTGTGGGTAGGGTGGTGTTATCTATTTGTAAAGTGAGTCTGTTGCTGTATTCTGCCGGATCCGGTGTGAACAGAGTGGTGGTGGTTTTGTCTGCGTTGAGTGTGAGTTGGTTCTGTTTTGTCCAGTTGTATATGTCGTGGAGATATTTTTGTACTTGTTGTTGTGCCTGTTGTGGTTTGACATGTGTGGATAGAATGGTGATGTCGTCTGCATATGTAACTGTGTGTACATTTGGAGGTGGTTGTGGTAAGTCTGCCATGTATATGTTGAATAGTGTTGGTGAAAGTACTCCCCCCTGTGGTACCCCCGTTTTCGTGTTTCTGTGTTCTGATGTTTCCCCCCGGTATTGAGTGTATTGTCTGCGTCCCCTTATGTAGTTGAAGATGTATTTGATGATGATGTTTGGGGTGTTAGTGTTGTTGAGTTTGTTTGTGAGTGTGTGTAGGTTTACCGTGTCAAAGGCTTTGGACATGTCTAGGGCTATGGCAACTGTTCGTTGTGGTGGTTTTTGTTGATTGAAACCTGTGGCTATGATGTGTATGTGGTGTAGTGCTGTGGTTGTGGAGTGTTGTTTTCGGAAGCCGTGTTGGTGAGAGGGTAGTTGAGTGTTGTTGGTAATGAAGGGTAGTATTACCTTTTCCATTGTTTTGGCTATTGGGCTGAGTAGTGCTATTGGTCTGTAGGATGGGCCGAGTGCGTGGTTTTTGTTGGGTTTTGGTATTGGGATTATTTTTGCAGTCTTCCATATTGCGGGGATGGTGTTGGTGTTGAGTGATGTGTTGTAAGTGTGTGTGAGTAGTGTTATTGCTTTGGGGCCTAGGTGTTTCAGATGTCTGATGTTTATGTTGTCTGGGCCTGTGGAGTTGTTGCTTTTGGAGCGTTGTAGTGCTTGTTTGACTTGTTGTTCTGTGATGGTTATGGGCGTGGTGTTGAGTTTTCGTATTTTGCGTTGTAGTTGTCTGTATGTTCTGTTGGTTTTGTGTTGTATTATGTTGGTGAATTGTTTGTTGAATGCTCGTGCTTTCTGTTTGTTGGATATTGCCGTGTGTTGTCCGAACTGTATTGTGGTGTTTTCTGGTGCTTTTTGTTCTTTGTTTGATAGTCTTGTTACTGTGTTCCAGAGTATGTGTTGTTTGTGTCTGTGGTTCCATGCATCCGTTAAGTGTTCTTTCCATAGCTCTTGTTTGTGTTTTTGGATTTGTGTGTCTATTTCTTTGTTTAGGTCTGTGATGCGTGGGTCTTGGTGGTTTTGTTGTCTGATTTCGTTTCTTTGGCTGATGATTGTTCTGATGTGTTGTGGTAGGAGAAGTGATTTGCTTTTTATTTTTCCGTGGGGTATGTGGTGTTTGTCTGCTGTAAGTATGAGGTTTGTGAGCATGGTGTTGGCTGTGTGGATGTTGTCAGGTATGGTTAAGTTCTCCAGTGCTGATTCTATTTCAGAGGTGTATCCTTCCCAGTCTGCTTTCCTGTAATTTGTGTAAGTTTGAAGGTGTTGTTGTAGGCGGAAAGGAGCACGCGTGTTGTGTGTGATTTTGATAGGAAGGTGGTCTGAACTGAGTGCGTGTATTGTGGTCCATGTTGTTCTGTTTGTGATGCTGTTGCTGGCTGTTGTGATGTCCGGTGATGTTGGTTGTTGGTTGATGTTTGTAGGTTTTCTGGTAGGTGTCCTGAGACGTATTCGGCGAAGGTGCAGGGCAATAGAGAGTGCCTGTCATCAAGGGTCTGCCGGTGAAAGTGAAGCACGCGCGATAAACATTTCAATTGCTAATTTAAGAAGAGTTAGTGACCAGTTTAGCGCTGATACTATTCAAAGTTTGATTCAAAGTCCAATAGATCTCCGATCTGTCATCATTGCGGGACCCACTCCTAATGGTGGACGTGTTTGTTCCCATGTGGCACATCGTTTGCACACAGGTAAAATGGCTACCATTTTTTGTCATTGGTTTTTCGTATGTATTTTTATTCGAACTACACACGGGTTTTACTGACGACTTGCTGTGACTTACCTTCTATCACCCTGTCAAACGTCGTTTTATACCAGTGGTTTTCCTGCAAATCAGTAGACTATTAAGTAACGCGATGGCTGTACACTTTTAAGCAATAACTAGTGATCTTTTAGTTATTCAATTATAAGTTTGAATTATTTTTTTCTTGAGTAAAATGGTTAGAGAAAATAGCTGCTCGTGGTTTTGAAGCTGCATATACTTTTATGTACATCTGTGTCTATATGCCTGTACTGTATACAGTATATAAAAAACACGTAGTGATTCGTTTGCTTGAATTCCTTAATCCTTTTATTTCCATACTTTAGGTAGACGAGGAAGACCAGCACTTGACATTACAAGTGATCAAATTGAACTGCTCCCCACTCAGGGCTTTACAGTGAGAGCCATCACTGAGATGTTGTGTTGTTCCTCTTCATACCTGCATAAAAAAATGAAGTTTTTTCAGATTTCAGCCAGAAATAGATTTACTCCCATTCATGATGTTGACCTGGAAGAGCATGTCAGAAGATTGCACAGCCAATTTCCCAGATCAGGCTCGGAAGCAAGTGTTCCTCTACATACTCTTGTCCCTTCATGTATATATCATTATATTCATTGTGAAAGTATACTTTCTTTATTGTGTTGTTTTATGAACCTGTTGCAGATGATGAGGGCATACCTGCGTGCTGATGGTATTGTAGTACAAAGAAAAAGAGTTCGAGAAATCCTCAACCGTATTGAGCCAGCTGCTGCAGCCCAGAGATGGAGCCAGACTGTGGCTAGAAGAACATACTATGTGCCATTCCCCAATAGTTTATGGCACATAGATGGGCATATGCGTCTCATTCGGTAATAAGGGATCATCTTATATTTGTACTCGTGGGAGCATTAGAAAGCCATATTGTATGGACAGCACAGATTAAATTGAATTTTATCATTTGTATATCCAAGTTACACAAACTCCAAATTGCCTCCATGTAGTCTTAAGTGCACAGCAATACCTTCTCTACCGAGATGATATTTCAAACAAGATATGAAACTTGATTGTTTTCTTGTATTTAATCATTATTCTTTTCATGTTTGTTTTACAGGTGGGTGTTTGTGACACATGCCGGCATTGATGGGAATTCCAGGCTAATAACGTACCTTCAACTGGAGCACAGGCAACACAGCTTTGACAGTGTTGAAATATTTTGTCCAAGCCACCTGCCTGTATGGGTTACCCTCCAGAGTAAGATCCGACCATGGTGGTGAAAACACTGGTTGCTCTTTTAATGAACCTACTGCAGGGACAAGACACCAAAATTATTTCTAGCTCCAGCCAACACCCCCTCACAATTTACTCACACCTCCCATGGCCTGATTATCCACCAACAGGGGCCCTTTTTGGATTATCATTTTGGCATAGGAACTTTCCTTTCCTATCCTAACCGAGTGAGATGAGCCGGTAGCACCTGGAGCAAAGATCGTCTAAATTTTAATAATGCTTAGGAAAGGTTCTGACCATCCTTTACGAAAGGAAAGGAGATATATTATGCAGCAGGAATATTTAAAGGGGAAGTCTTTTTTTATGTTGTTGTTGTTGTTGTTGTTGTCGACCCCACCCGTGCCCCGACATTGGGGGACCGGGCCCTCACTCCGTCTCCCGGATCCCCAGACCCCCCTCCTCCGCCCAGCGGGCGAGCAGGGCCGCCACTCCGCTTGGGTTTCGCCAGAGGTCCTCCGGAGTCAGTGTGGTGGGTATGTTTGTGCAGGTGAACAGGTGTTGTGTGTCGTGCACTTGCGTGCCGCATAGCGCACAGAGTGGTGTTGGGTGTGTGTCCGGTGTAATGTTGTGTAGGTAGGAGTGGAGGGCTGGTGATTTGTTGGTTCGGAGTTGTGCTAGGAGTTGTCTGGTTCTGTGTGGTAGGTCTTGCTCTGATGGGTCTATTTCTGGTGCTGGTGCATGTATTACTTTGTTGTGTTGTCTGGTGTCCAAGTGTGTTTGTACAAAGTGGGTGTGTATGTCTTTCATGTTCTGTTTTATGGTGTCGTTGTTGGTGTCCTGTGGTGCTGTGTCTTTGTTGTGTGTGTAGTTGTTGTTGTGGAAGATTGTTTGTTTCTTTTGTCTGGGTGGTGGTGGTTGTTGAGTGAGTGGGTGTAGTGGGTGGGTTGGGTGTTGGGCTTTTTGTCTGATTTGCGATGCGTGTAGTTTTAGATGGGTGTTCAGTGGGAGAGTTTTTGTTTCCTCATGCAAGTGTTGTATGTTTGTGTCTTGTGTGCATCCTGTTGCTATTCTGAGTGCTGTGTTCTGTGTGGTCTGGAGTTTTGTCTTGTTTGTGTCCGATAGTGTTGGTGACCATATAGTGTTTGCGTATTTGAGGCGTGTGAGTGTGGTTGCTTTGTATGTGGTGAGTATAGTTTCTTTGGATTTTCCCCAGTGAGTGGTTGTTAAGGCTTTAAGTATTTTGTTTGATTGCTTGGCGCGGGTTAGAGTGTGTTGTGTGTGTTTTGAGAAGGTGAGTTTGGGGTCCCATGTTAATCCCAGTATTTTGGGTTCGCGGACTGTGGGTAGGGTGGTGTTATCTATTTGTAAAGTGAGTCTGTTGCTGTATTCTGCCGGATCCGGTGTGAACAGAGTGGTGGTGGTTTTGTCTGCGTTGAGTGTGAGTTGGTTCTGTTTTGTCCAGTTGTATATGTCGTGGAGATATTTTTGTACTTGTTGTTGTGCCTGTTGTGGTTTGACATGTGTGGATAGAATGGTGATGTCGTCTGCATATGTAACTGTGTGTACATTTGGAGGTGGTTGTGGTAAGTCTGCCATGTATATGTTGAATAGTGTTGGTGAAAGTACTCCCCCCTGTGGTACCCCCGTTTTCGTGTTTCTGTGTTCTGATGTTTCCCCCCGGTATTGAGTGTATTGTCTGCGTCCCCTTATGTAGTTGAAGATGTATTTGATGATGATGTTTTTTGGTGTTAGTGTTGTTGAGTTTGTTTGTGAGTGTGTGTAGGTTTACCGTGTCAAAGGCTTTGGACATGTCTAGGGCTATGGCAACTGTTCGTTGTGGTGGTTTTTGTTGATTGAAACCTGTGGCTATGATGTTGTGTATGTGGTGTAGTGCTGTGGTTGTGGAGTGTTGTTTTCGGAAGCCGTGTTGGTGAGAGGGTAGTTGAGTGTTGTTGATAATGAAGGGTAGTATTACGTTTTCCATTGTTTTGGCTATTGGGCTGAGTAGTGCTATTGGTCTGTAGGATGGGCCGAGTGCGTGGTTTTTGTTGGGTTTTGGTATTGGGATTATTTTTGCAGTCTTCCATATTGCGGGGATGGTGTTGGTGTTGAGTGATGTGTTGTAAGTGTGTGTGAGTAGTGTTATTGCTTTGGGGCCTAGGTGTTTCAGATGTCTGATGTTTATGTTGTCTGGGCCTGTGGAGTTGTTGCTTTTGGAGCGTTGTAGTGCTTGTTTGACTTGTTGTTCTGTGATGGTTATGGGCGTGGTGTTGAGTTTTCGTATTTTGCGTTGTAGTTGTCTGTATGTTCTGTTGGTTTTGTGTTGTATTATGTTGGTGAATTGTTTGTTGAATGCTCGTGCTTTCTGTTTGTTGGATATTGCCGTGTGTTGTCCGAACTGTATTGTGGTGTTTTCTGGTGCTTTTTGTTCTTTGTTAGATAGTCTTGTTACTGTGTTCCAGAGTATGTATTGTTTGTGTCTGTGGTTCCATGCATCCGTTAAGTGTTCTTTCCATAGCTCTTGTTTGTGTTTTTGGATTTGTTTGTCTATTTCTTTGTTTAGGTCTGTGATGCGTGGGTCTTGGTGGTTTTGTTGTCTGATGTCGTTTCTTTGGCTGATGAGTGTTCTGATGTGTTGTGGTAGGAGAAGTGATTTGCTTTTTATTTTTCCGTGGGGTATGTGGTGTTTGTCTGCTGTAAGTATGAGGTTTGTGAGCATGGTGTTGGCTGTGTGGATGTTGTCAGGTATGGTTAAGTTCTCCAGTGCTGATTCTATTTCAGAGGTGTATCCTTCCCAGTCTGCTTTCCTGTAATTTGTGTAAGTTTGAAGGTGTTGTTGTAGGCGGAAAGGAGCACGCGTGTTGTGTGTGATTTTGATAGGAAGGTGGTCTGAACTGAGTGCGTGTATTGTGGTCCATGTTGTTCTGTTTGTGATGCTGTTGCTGGCTGTTGTGATGTCCGGTGATGTTGGTTGTTGGTTGATGTTTGTAGGTTTTCTGGTAGGTGTGTTTGCGTTTAGAGTGATTTGTTGGGAGTTCTGTAGTATGTCTGCAATGAGGGTGCCTCTGTGGTCGTCGTAGGGAGAGTGCCATTGTGTTGAGTGAGCGTTGATGTCTGCGGTTAGAATGGTGTTGTTCAGCGAGTTTATGTATTGGAAGGTGTTGGTGATGTCTGTATCTTCTGTGGCGTGGTCTGGTCGGGTGGTATCTCTGGGGGGTATATACATGTTGCATATGTGTAGTCTTTTGTGGTTGGTTATGTGAATCTTTACGGTTTGAATTTATGTAGTGTTGGTGTTAATGTTGTTGGGGATGTTCATGGGAGTGAATGTGACTGATTTGTGAATGTATGTGAGCAGTCCTCCTCCTCCCTTGTGTTCTCTGTCTTTCCTAATGCTGGTGTAGTTGGTGAGACGAGGTGTGTTGTGTTGTTTTTCTAGTTTGGTTTCTTGTATGGTGATGATGTCTGCGTGCTGTTGTGAGGCGAGTTCTTCTAGTTCTGTTTTCTTGTTTTGGATGCCGTTGATGTTTATTTGTAGTATGGTCAGTGTGTGTTTGTTGTTTTTGTTGGTGGGTGTTGTTCTTTGTGGGTTGTTCGGGGGTTGTGGTGTTGGGGTGTTTGTTGTTTGCGTGTGTGTTCTGCATGTCCACGTGTTTGTGTATTGGCGGGTGGTGATGCCGGAGCAATGTCTGTGTATCCAGTGTGGGTGTGTTGAGTTGCATCTGAGTGAGGTTTGTCTGCGTGTGATGATTCTATTGCCGCTATTGCAGGTCCAGGTTTGGGGGGGTGGTCTTGTGTTTGTTGTATCTCTGTTGGAGTTGTCTGTCCGTGTTGCGTTTGAGGGTAGTGTTGGTGAGGCGAGTGTGTTGTTTTGGTCTGTTTGTGCTCTGCTGCCTGTTGGTGTCCTACGAGGTGTTGTTGTTCGTGGTGGTGTTTTGGGATGTAGTCTGCATTTCCATGTTATGTTGTATTGTCTAGTGTTTATGTTTGTGCAATGTTTGTGTACCCAGTGTGGTGTGTGGTGGTTGCATCTGAAGGATGTCTGTCTTCTTGTAATCTGTTGTGTGCAAATGTCGCATGTCCAGGTAGTTTGTTGTGTGTGTGTTTGTTGCGTGCGTGAGAGTGTCTGTGTGGGCCCCGGATTTGTCTCTATGTCCCCCGCCTGGAGCAAAAGGTCCGCCCGCCACCCTGCCAGGTTCAGGGGGCGGTTAGCCGAAAAAAAAAAAAACGGCCGTAAGGGCACCCCGTTCGGGGTGCAGGGATTGGTTCCTTGATTTGTCCCCCCGTTCGGGGGGAACCCTCCAACTGCGAGTAAGCCAAGGAGTTTGGAGGTACAGCAGGTTGACAGCAGTGTGATCGAGCAGATTAGATAGAGTAGAATTTGAATGGGGCTTCACTGATTTATTTCATACAATTCATATCTAAAACACAGTTGAAAAATATTTGATTGTTAAAATATTTAAATACAAGAACTATATCAAGAAATTAACAAGACATAGTTTTTTTAGTTAGGAGAAAAGTCTAAAAACATATCACAAATGACAAACGTTGTGCCTCTCCTCCTCCTGTTCTTCAATGAAGCTGATCACCCTCCAGCTCCCGTTAGAAACATCGTGCTGCTGAAGGTGTGCCGGCAGAATGGTTGTGATACAGGAGGTGCTGTGGACTCTCCCAGAAACGAGGACCTAGTTTAGTTGTAGATCCAGTAAAACATAGTGCAAATGTGACATTATTTATAATGCACAGTTACAGTCTTGTGAATATTAAAAAATGTACTTCATGTAATGCAGGAAGCGAATATTTCAAACGAACTAAGAGCAAACAGTAAGAGCAAAATCGTGTTCCAAACATTAACTCTTTTTTTAAATGTCAATTAGCTTGTGAGTAATAAGACAAAATGTGACTGTCAGACAGAGAACTGTCAGAGCAAACGGCAGATTTTAGAAAGTCCTGCCGAAATAAATCTGCACCCGACTGCGACTGTCAGCGTTGAACTGCCGCCATTGCTGTCAAAGTCAGACACATCTCCAAAATTGTTGGAGCAAATTTTTAAGCAGGCTTCATCTTGATAAATTGACCACGTATTTGACATTTACACCATAACGTTACCGCCTAAAATAATCGTAAAACAAAATTTTGTGTAACAACAAGAGTAATATGTACCCCAAAAGCTTTCAAAGCGTCTGAAAGTATCTACTGTATATCTATAAAAAAAATCCTCGTCTCACCCCTCAGGTGGTGTCCATCCCTCATTCAGCTGGGGTCCTCTACCAGAGGCCAGGAAGCTTGAGGGTTCTGCGCAGTATCCTTGCCGTTCCCAGCACTGCACATTTCTGGACTGAGATGTCCGATGTTGTTCCCGGGATCTGTTGCAACCACTCATCATCTAGTTTGGGGGTCACTGCCCCGAGTGCTCCGACCACCACAGGCACGACTGTCCCCTTTACCTTCCAGGCTCTCTCCAGCTCCTCTCTGAGCCCTTGGGATTTCTCGAGTTTCTCGTGTTCCTTCTTTCTGATGTTTCCAGCACTTGGGACCGCTACATCCACTACAACGGCTTTCCTCTGCCCTTTATCTATCATCAGGATATCTGGTTGGTTCGCCATTACCATCTTGTCAGTCTGGATCTGGAAGTCCCATAGGATCTTCGCTCTGTCATTCTCCACCACCTTCGGAGGTGTTTCCCATTTTGACCTTGGGGTTTCCAGTCCGTACTCCGCACAGATGTTTCGGTAGACTATGCCAGCCACCTGGTTATGGCGTTCCATATAGGCTTTCCCTGCCAGCACCTTACACCCTGCAGTTATGTGTTAGATCGTCTCAGGTGCCTCTTTGCACAACCTACACCTTGGGTCTTGTCTGGTGTGGTATATCTGGGCCTCAATGGCTCTAGTGCTCAGGGCCTGCTCCTGAGCAGCCAGGATGAGTGCCTCTGTACTGTCCTTCAGGCCAGCCCTCTCTAGCCACTGATGGGAATTCTTGAGATCGGCCACTTCAGTTATGGTCCGGTGGTACATCCCGTGTAGGGGCTTGTCCTCCGATGATGGTCCCTCTTCCAGCGCCTCATCCTCTGTTGCCCATTGTCTGAGACATTCTCCGAGTACGTCATCCGTTGGAGCCTTCTCCTTGATGTATTCATGGAGCTTGGATGTTTCATCCTGGACAGTGGCTCTCACACTCACTAGTCCCCAGCCGCTTTCCTTGTTGCCAGTTCAAGGTTGCCATTGGCTTGTGGTACACCGAGGTACTTGTAGCTGTCCTCAATGTCTGCTATTGTTCCTTCGGGGAGTGAGACCCCTTCAGTCCGGACTACCGTTCCTCTCTTAGTCACCATCCGACTATCACATCCCGATGTCGCTGCTGTAGATCCTGGTTGTGTGGATCAGGGAGTCTATGTCCCTTTCACTCTTAGCATACAGCTTTATGTCATCCATGTAGAGGAGGTGACTGATCGTAGCTTCATTTCTGAGGCTGTATCCATAGCCTGTCTTGGTGATTACTTGGCTTAGGGAGTTCAGTCCTATGCAGAACAGCAATGGGGAGAGTGCATCACCTTGGTATATGCCACATTTGATGGACACTTGGGTAAGTGGCTTGCCATTGGCTTCAAGTGTGGTTTTCCACATCCTCATCAAGTTCGCAACGAAGGCTCTTAGGGTCCTGTTCACCTTATACACATCCAAGCATTCAGTGATCCATGTATGTGGCATCGAGTCATAGGCTTTCTTTTAATGAATCCAGGCTGTGCACAGGTTGGTACATCGGGACCTGCAGTCTTGTGCGACTGTTCTGTCAACCAGGAGCTGATGTTTGGCTCCCCTGGTATCTCTACCAATGCCCTTCCGTGCTTCGCTCATGTATTGATCCATGTGTGCACTTATCTTAGCCGCAACATGAGCGTCCAAAATTGTGGAGGGACAGGTTATTGGCCGATAGTTGGATGCGACTGCACCCTTTGAGGGATCTTTCATGATAAGGATCGTTCGCCCTTCGGTTAGCCATCCTGGGTGAGTCCCATCCCTAGGCAGCTGGTTCATTTGTGCTGCTGGGCGCTCATGGAGTGCTGTGAGTCTCTTTAGCCAGTAAGTGTGGACCATGTCCGGGCCTGGTGCTGTCCAGTTCTTCATATTTGAGACTATTTCCTTTATGTCTGCCACTGTTATGGTAATTGGGTTCTGTTCAGGGAGGTGTCTGTGCTCCTCTCTTTGGGTGACCAGCCATTGTGCACTGCTGTTATGTGCAACCTCCTTCTCCCATCTGCCTCTCCAGTACCTTTCAGTTTCCAGTCTTGGTGGATCAGCTCTGTTGTTAGGACCCTGCCACTGAGCGTACACTTTCGCAGGTTGTGTTGCAAACAGCCTGTTTATTCGTCTGGCCTCATTCTCTTTCGTGTACCGCTTTAGGCGGCTGGACAAGGCTTGGAGCCTTTGTTTCGAGTGCTTCATATATGGTCATCTGGATGTACCTCTCAGGATCGGCCTTTTCATCACACCTCTCTGGACCTCAGTCAATTGACTCACATCTTTCCGAGCCGCCTTGATCTTAGCCTCCAACCGTCTTTTCCATGGTCGGTAATGTATCTCATGGCTTCCATGGTTGCTCTTATAGCCAAGCATCTCAAGGATCACTGATGCTGAAGCATATATCAGTTCATTTCCGTGATCGTTACGGTAAGGATCGCCCTCAGTGCTGAATTCACACTTTCCAAGAGACTTTCAGGTGGTACTTCACATAGCCGTTGTAATCGGATTCTAGGTTTCCCAGCTTTCATTCTTGCCATGATCTTAGCTTTCAGGTCAGTTGCTGCCTCGCTCAGCATTTCATTCATTGGGGCTGGCCTCCCAATCTCATCATCTGCATTCACTCTGGTATGAACTCCTCCTCTGATCTGGCAGCCTGGGGCCCCTCACCATGGAACCTGCGTTGTACCTCATCAATCTCAAGTTGTGACAGCAGTTGCCGTTTGTGGATGTTGGAACACTGAGTTACGAGTTGTTTCGTGGCCACCCGTGACTGTGGGTTTCGAAGTAACCATTTAGCCCACATTCTCTCCATGTAACCTCTCTGACTAGGCTTGCTTGAGTAGTAGCATTCCAACAGAGCCATGTTATTGCATCTTGCCCATCTCTGCTCCATTTTTCATCAAGGTGCTCTGGTTCCCCAGCACCTGACGCAGACCTTGTTTGGCCGGGCGACGTCTGAGCTGGCATGTCATTCATTTTATTGTCTCTCATCATTGTATGAGGTACGCATTAGCGTGAAGGCTCTTGCCCAAGGACCCACACTGGATGGTGTTATGTGCTCATTTTTTGCCCCAAGTGGGGAGCGGAGGGACGGGCGCTGGGGGGGGGACCATCGTGGTGGGGCGGGCCCCTACGCGGGATGTGCCACCGGACCGTGGCTGAGGTGGCTGATCTCAAGAAGTCCTATCGGTGGATGGAGGGGACTGGCCTGGGGGACAGCGCAGGGGCGCTCATCCTGGCTGCTCAGGAGCGGGCCTTGGGCGCCGGAGCCGTCAAGGCCCGGATGTGCCGCGCCGGACAGGACCCGGGGTGTGGGTTGTGCGGGGAGGCGCCTGGGACGATCCGGCACGTGGCTGCGGGGTGTGGGATGCTGGCAGGGGGGGCCTGCGTGGAGCGCCATGGCCAGGTGGCTGGCGTGGTCTGCCGAGGCATCTGTGCGGAGTGTGGACTGGGGGCCCCGGGGTCGGAGTGGGGGGCACCTCCGAGGGTGGTGGAGGGTGGCGGAGCGGGGATCCTGTGGGACTTCCGGATCCAGACTGGCGGGATGGTGGTGGCGAGCCAGCCAGATGTCGTGGTCGTGGATGGGGGGCGGAGGAGGGCCGTTGTGGTGGATGTGGCGGTCCCAGGTGGTGGAGGCATCGGGAGGGGGGAGCATGGGGGGCTCGGGGGGTACCAGGGGCTCGGGGAGGGGCTGGGGAGGGCCTGGGGGGTGGGGGTGGCGGTCGTGCCTGTGGTGGTCGGGGCGCTCGGGGCAGTGACCCCCGGACTGGATGGGTGGTTGCGACAGATCCCGGGACCAGCGTCGGACATCTCGGTCCGGAGGTGTGCGGTGCTGGGAGCGGCGGGGGTACTGCGCGGGGCCCTCGGGCTTCCTGGCCTCTGGTGGAGGACCCGAGCTGAATGAGGGACGGACACCACCCGAGGACACCTCCTATTGGCTCCATGGTAAGAGCTCCACCCAGCAAAGAATTAACCCTTTAAAACCTGATTCTGAGCTTTCACAATTATTTACCGCCATTTGCGTAATATCTACAGTATACAGAAGGAATCAAGCAATTTTTACCAATGTATCTGTAGGTGATGTTTATTTATTATGTACACAGAGATAAAGAGTAATGGCACAGCTCTGCAGTATCTTTCCACTTTTATATATGTATGCTATACTAAATAAAATGAATAGGGCACCATATAATGCAACAGTTATGCAACTCCCTAAATAATGATGTGAATTTTCAGTTGTTGCTAAATCAGTTAGGATGTTATAATTTGTGGTCTAGATGTGAATTTAGGAGAGCAGGACAATATATCGCATTGCAATTGGAGCAGCAGCTTGGTTGATGATGTCCCCAAACCGGCTCATCTATTATATTTGTCGTGCAATACAATGAAAATGAGCACAATTGCAAAACATAGGCTTCTTATATTTTAAAATAAAATAATCACATGTTGACCGTTCTGGGGTTTCTACAATCATGAATGGAGGCATTATTTACAGCAGGTTGATGTTGTTGTTGTTGTTGTCGACCCCACCCGTGCCCCGACATTGGGGGACCGGGCCCTCACTCCGTCTCCCGGATCCCCAGACCCCCCTCCGCCGCCCAGCGGGCGAGCAGGGCCGCCACTCCGCTTGGGTTTCGCCAGAGGTCCTCCGGAGTCAGTGTGGTGGGTATGTTTGTGCAGGTGAACAGGTGTTGTGTGTCGTGCACTTGCGTGCCGCATAGCGCACAGAGTGGTGTTGGGTGTGTGTCCGGTGTAATGTTGTGTAGGTAGGAGTGGAGGGCTGGTGATTTGTTGGTTCGGAGTTGTGCTAGGAGTTGTCTGGTTCTGTGTGGTAGGTCTTGCTCTGATGGGTCTATTTCTGGTGCTGGTGCATGTATTACTTTGTTGTGTTGTCTGGTGTCCAAGTGTGTTTGTACAAAGTGGGTGTGTATGTCTTTCATGTTCTGTTTTATGGTGTCGTTGTTGGTGTCCTGTGGTGCTGTGTCTTTGTTGTGTGTGTAGTTGTTGTTGTGGAAGATTGTTTGTTTCTTTTGTCTGGGTGGTGGTGGTTGTTGAGTGAGTGGGTGTAGTGGGTGGGTTGGGTGTTGGGCTTTTTGTCTGATTTGCGATGCGTGTAGTTTTAGATGGGTGTTCAGTGGGAGAGTTTTTGTTTCCTCATGCAAGTGTTGTATGTTTGTGTCTTGTGTGCATCCTGTTGCTATTCTGAGTGCGGTGTTCTGTGTGGTCTGGAGTTTTGTCTTGTTTGTGTCCGATAGTGTTGGTGACCATATAGTGTTTGCGTATTCGAGGCGTGTGAGTGTGGTTGCTTTGTATGTGGTGAGTATAGTTTCTTTGGATTTTCCCCAGTGAGTGGTTGTTAAGGCTTTAAGTATTTTGTTTGATTGCTTGGCGCGGGTTAGAGTGTGTTGTGTGTGTTTTGAGAAGGTGAGTTTGGGGTCCCATGTTAATCCCAGTATTTTGCGTTCGCGGACTGTGGGTAGGGTGGTGTTATCTATTTGTAAAGTGAGTCTGTTGCTGTATTCTGCCGGATCCGGTGTGAACAGAGTGGTGGTGGTTTTGTCTGCGTTGAGTGTGAGTTGGTTCTGTTTTGTCCAGTTGTATATGTCGTGGAGATATTTTTGTACTTGTTGTTGTGCCTGTTGTGGTTTGACATGTGTGGATAGAATGGTGATGTCGTCTGCATATGTAACTGTGTGTACATTTGGAGGTGGTTGTGGTAAGTCTGCCATGTATATGTTGAATAGTGTTGGTGAAAGTACTCCCCCCTGTGGTACCCCCGTTTTCGTGTTTCTGTGTTCTGATGTTTCCCCCCGGTATTGAGTGTATTGTCTGCGTCCCCTTATGTAGTTGAAGATGTATTTGATGATGATGTTTGGGGTGTTAGTGTTGTTGAGTTTGTTTGTGAGTGTGTGTAGGTTTACCGTGTCAAAGGCTTTGGACATGTCTAGGGCTATGGCAACTGTTCGTTGTGGTGGTTTTTGTTGATTGAAACCTGTGGCTATGATGTTGTGTATGTGGTGTAGTGCTGTGGTTGTGGAGTGTTGTTTTCGGAAGCCGTGTTGGTGAGAGGGTAGTTGAGTGTTGTTGGTAATGAAGGGTAGTATTACCTTTTCCATTGTTTTGGCTATTGGGCTGAGTAGTGCTATTGGTCTGTAGGATGGGCCGAGTGCGTGGTTTTTGTTGGGTTTTGGTATTGGGATTATTTTTGCAGTCTTCCATATTGCGGGGATGGTGTTGGTGTTGAGTGATGTGTTGTAAGTGTGTGTGAGTAGTGTTATTGCTTTGGGGCCTAGGTGTTTCAGATGTCTGATGTTTATGTTGTCTGGGCCTGTGGAGTTGTTGCTTTTGGAGCGTTGTAGTGCTTGTTTGACTTGTTGTTCTGTGATGGTTATGGGCGTGGTGTTGAGTTTTCGTATTTTGCGTTGTAGTTGTCTGTATGTTCTGTTGGTTTTGTGTTGTATTATGTTGGTGAATTGTTTGTTGAATGCTCGTGCTTTCTGTTTGTTGGATATTGCCGTGTGTTGTCCGAACTGTATTGTGGTGTTTTCTGGTGCTTTTTGTTCTTTGTTAGATAGTCTTGTTACTGTGTTCCAGAGTATGTATTGTTTGTGTCTGTGGTTCCATGCATCCGTTAAGTGTTCTTTCCATAGCTCTTGTTTGTGTTTTTGGATTTGTTTGTCTATTTCTTTGTTTAGGTCTGTGATGCGTGGGTCTTGGTGGTTTTGTTGTCTGATGTCGTTTCTTTGGCTGATGAGTGTTCTGATGTGTTGTGGTAGGAGAAGTGATTTGCTTTTTATTTTTCCGTGGGGTATGTGGTGTTTGTCTGCTGTAAGTATGAGGTTTGTGAGCATGGTGTTGGCTGTGTGGATGTTGTCAGGTATGGTTAAGTTCTCCAGTGCTGATTCCATTTCAGAGGTGTATCCTTCCCAGTCTGCTTTCCTGTAATTTGTGTAAGTTTGAAGGTGTTGTTGTAGGCGGAAAGGAGCACGCGTGTTGTGTGTGATTTTGATAGGAAGGTGGTCTGAACTGAGTGCGTGTATTGTGGTCCATGTTGTTCTGTTTGTGATGCTGTTGCTGGCTGTTGTGATGTCCGGTGATGTTGGTTGTTGATGATGTTTGTAGGTTTTCTGGTAGGTGTGTTTGCGTTTAGAGTGATTTGTTGGGAGTTCTGTAGTATGTCTGCAATGAGGGTGCCTCTGTGGTCGTCGTAGGGAGAGTGCCATTGTGTTGAGTGAGCGTTGATGTCTGCGGTTAGAATGGTGTTGTTCAGCGAGTTTATGTATTGGAAGGTGTTGGTGATGTCTGTGTCTTCTGTGGCGTGGTCTGGTCGGGTGGTATCTCTGGGGGGTATATACATGTTGCATATGTGTAGTCTTTTGTGGTTGGTTATGTGAATCTTTACGGTTTGAATTTCTGTAGTGTTGGTGTTAATGTTGTTGGGGATGTTCATGGGAGTGAATGTGACTGATTTGTGAATGTATGTGAGCAGTCCTCCTCCTCCCTTGTGTTCTCTGTCTTTCCTAATGCTGGTGTAGTTGGTGAGACGAGGTGTGTTGTGTTGTTTTTCTAGTTTGGTTTCTTGTATGGTGATGATGTCTGCGTGCTGTTGTGAGGCGAGTTCTTCTAGTTCTGTTTTCTTGTTTTGGATGCCGTTGATGTTTATTTGTAGTATGGTCAGTGTGTGTTTGTTGTTTTTGTTGGTGGGTGTTGTTCTTTGTGGGTTGTTCGGGGGTTGTGGTGTTGGGGTGTTTGTTGTTTGCGTGTGTGTTCTGCATGTCCACGTGTTTGTGTATTGGCGGGTGGTGATGCCGGAGCAATGTCTGTGTATCCAGTGTGGGTGTGTTGAGTTGCATCTGAGTGAGGTTTGTCTGCGTGTGATGATTCTATTGCAGCTATTGCAGGTCCAGGTTTGGGGGGGTGGTCTTGTGTTTGTTGTATCTCTGTTGGAGTTGTCTGTCCGTGTTGCCTTTGAGGGTAGTGTTGGTGAGGCGAGTGTGTTGTTTTGGTCTGTTTGTGCTCTGCTGCCTGTTGGTGTCCTACGAGGTGTTGTTGTTCGTGGTGGTGTTTTGGGATGTAGTCTGCATTTCCATGTTATGTTGTATTGTCTAGTGTTTATGTTTGTGCAATGTTTGTGTACCCAGTGTGGTGTGTGGTGGTTGCATCTGAAGGATGTCTGTCTTCTTGTAATCTGTTGTGTGCAAATGTCGCATGTCCAGGTAGTTTGTTGTGTGTGTGTTTGTTGCGTGCGTGAGAGTGTCTGTGTGGGCCCCGGATTTGTCTCTATGTCCCCCGCCTGGAGCAAAAGGTCCGCCCGCCACCCTGCCAGGTTCAGGGGGCGGTTAGCCGAAAAAAAAAAAAACGGCCGTAAGGGCACCCCGTTCGGGGTGCAGGGATTGGTTCCTTGATTTGTCCCCCCGTTCGGGGGGAACCCTCCAACTGCGAGTAAGCCAAGGAGTTTGGAGGTACAGCGGGTTGACAGCAGTGTGATCGAGCAGATTAGATAGAGTAGAATTTGAATGGGGCTTCACTGATTTATTTCATACAATTCATATCTAAAACACAGTTGAAAAATATTTGATTGTTAAAATATTTAAATACAAGAACTATATCAAGAAATTAACAAGACATAGTTTTTTTAGTTAGGAGAAAAGTCTAAAAACATATCACAAATGACAAACGTTGTGCCTCTCCTCCTCCTGTTCTTCAATGAAGCTGATCACCCTCCAGCTCCCGTTAGAAACATCGTGCTGCTGAAGGTGTGCCGGCAGAATGGTTGTGATACAGGAGGTGCTGTGGACTGTCCCAGAAACGAGGACCTAGTTTAGTTGTAGATCCAGTAAAACATAGTGCAAATGTGACATTATTTATAATGCACAGTTACAGTCTTGTGAATATTAAAAAATGTACTTCATGTAATGCAGGAAGCGAATATTTCAAACGAACTAAGGCAGCAAACAGTAAGAGCAAAATCGTGTTCCAAACATTAACTCTTTTTTTAAATGTCAATTAGCTTGTGAGTAATAAGACAAAATGTGACTGTCAGACAGAGAACTGTCAGAGCAAACGGCAGATTTTAGAAAGTCCTGCCGAAATAAATCTGCACCCGACTGCGACTGTCAGCGTTGAACTGCCGCCATTGCTGTCAAAGTCAGACACATCTCCAAAATTGTTGGAGCAAATTTTTAAGCAGGCTTCATCTTGATAAATTGACCACGTATTTGACATTTACACCATAACGTTACCGCCTAAAATAATCGTAAAACAAAATTTTGTGTAACAACAAGAGTAATATGTACCCCAAAAGCTTTCAAAGCGTCTGAAAGTTTTCTCCTCCGTTTTTGTTGGGGCTTGGCTCGAAATGCATCATGATTGGCCGCCCGAAGTCCACGTGTCTGTCGGACGTGCTCTCATTGGTCTACAATACCATCACGGATGAATAAATACTCAAAGGGCTTGCCAGGCAAGCCCTTTGAACCCTTTAAATACTCAATGGGCTTGCCTGGCAAGCCCTTTGAGTATTTATTCCATATTGCCCACTAGTTCACTAGTAAGGTCATTTTGACGCTTACTAGTGAACATGTAAGGCCATAAATGTGCCCACTAGTTCACTAGTAAGATCATTTTGAGGCTTACTAGTTGACATGTAAGCCACAAAACGCCCGCTAGTTCACTAGTAAGATAATTTTGAGGCTTCTAGTGAACATGTAAGCCACAGAACGCCCACTAGTTCACTAGTAAGATCATTTTGACGCTTACTAGTGAACATGTAAGCCACAAAACGCTCACTAGTTCACTAGTAAGGTCATTTTGACGCTTACTAGTGAACATGTAAGCCACAAAACGCTCACTGGTTCACTAGTAAGGTAATTTTGACGCTTACTAGTGAACATGTAAGCCACAAAACGCCCACTAGTTCCCTAGTAAGATCATTTTGACGCTTATTTATGAACATGTCAGCCACAAAACGCTCACTCGTTCACTAGTAAGATCATTTTGACGCTTACTAGTGAACATGTAAGCCACAAAACGCCCACTAGTTCACTAGTAAGGTCATTTTGACGCTTACTAGTGAACATGTAAGCCACAAAACGCCCACTAGTTCACTAGTAAGATCATTTTGACGCTTACTAGTGAACATGTAAGGCCATAAATGTGCCCACTAGTTCACTAGTAAGTTCATTTTGAGGCTTACTAGTTGACATGTAAGCCACACATCGCCTACTAGTTCACTAGTAAGATCATTTTGAGGCTTACTAGTGAACATGTAAGCCACAAAACGCCCAATAGTTCACTAGTAAGATCATTTTGACGCTTACTAGTGAACATGTAAGCCACAAAACGCTCACTAGTTTACTAGTAAGGTCATTTTGACGCTTACTAGTGAACATGTAAGCCACAAAACGCTCACTAGTTCACTAGTAAGGTCATTTTGACGCTTACTAGTGAACATGTAAGCCGCAAAACGCCCACTAGTTCACTAATAAGATTATTTTGACGCTTACTACTGAACATTTAAGGCCATAAATGTGCCCACTAGTTCACTGGTAAGATGATTTTGACGCTTACTAGTGAACATGTAAGGCCATAAATGTGCCCACTTGTAGTGCTAGTGACATTACACTGTACTTGCATTAAATGCAAATAAGGATGATTACGAAAACATGTAACGGTATCCTATTGGCTGTACGTTTCAAAATAGTGTCATCCCACCAGTCAGGGCTCATGATTTTGGAAATTCTGTGCCCACTTAGTTTTTTAAAACAACAATGGCGGACAGTGTCCTGAGACGTATTCGGCGAAGGTGCAGGGCAATAGAGAGTGCCTGTCATCAAGGGTCTGCCGGTGAAAGTGAAGCACGCGCGATAAACATTTCAATTGCTAATTTAAGAAGAGTTAGTGACCAGTTTAGCGCTGATACTATTCAAAGTTTGATTCAAAGTCCAATAGATCTCCGATCTGTCATCATTGCGGGACCCACTCCTAATGGTGGACGTGTTTGTTCCCATGTGGCACATCGTTTGCACACAGGTAAAATGGCTACCATTTTTTGTCATTGGTTTTTCGTATGTATTTTTATTCGAACTACACACGGGTTTTACTGACGACTTGCTGTGACTTACCTTCTATCACCCTGTCAAACGTCGTTTTATACCAGTGGTTTTCCTGCAAATCAGTAGACTATTAAGTAACGCGATGGCTGTACACTTTTAAGCAATAACTAGTGATCTTTTAGTTATTCAATTATAAGTTTGAATTATTTTTTTCTTGAGTAAAATGGTTAGAGAAAATAGCTGCTCGTGGTTTTGAAGCTGCATATACTTTTATGTACATCTGTGTCTATATGCCTGTACTGTATACAGTATATAAAAAACACGTAGTGATTCGTTTGCTTGAATTCCTTAATCCTTTTATTTCCATACTTTAGGTAGACGAGGAAGACCAGCACTTGACATTACAAGTGATCAAATTGAACTGCTCCCCACTCAGGGCTTTACAGTGAGAGCCATCACTGAGATGTTGTGTTGTTCCTCTTCATACCTGCATAAAAAAATGAAGTTTTTTCAGATTTCAGCCAGAAATAGATTTACTCCCATTCATGATGTTGACCTGGAAGAGCATGTCAGAAGATTGCACAGCCAATTTCCCAGATCAGGCTCGGAAGCAAGTGTTCCTCTACATACTCTTGTCCCTTCATGTATATATCATTATATTCATTGTGAAAGTGTACTTTCTTTATTGTGTTGTTTTATGAACCTGTTGCAGATGATGAGGGCATACCTGCGTGCTGATGGTATTGTAGTACAAAGAAAAAGAGTTCGAGAAATCCTCAACCGTATTGAGCCAGCTGCTGCAGCCCAGAGATGGAGCCAGACTGTGGCTAGAAGAACATACTATGTGCCATTCCCCAATAGTTTATGGCACATAGATGGGCATATGCGTCTCATTCGGTAATAAGGGATCATCTTATATTTGTACTCGTGGGAGCATTAGAAAGCCATATTGTATGGACAGCACAGATTAAATTGAATTTTATCATTTGTATATCCAAGTTACACAAACTCCAAATTGCCTCCATGTAGTCTTAAGTGCACAGCAATACCTTCTCTACCGAGATGATATTTCAAACAAGATATGAAACTTGATTGTTTTCTTGTATTTAATCATTATTCTTTTCATGTTTGTTTTACAGGTGGGTGTTTGTGACACATGCCGGCATTGATGGGAATTCCAGGCTAATAACGTACCTTCAACTGGAGCACAGACAACACAGCTTTGACAGTGTTGAAATATTTTGTCCAAGCCACCTGCCTGTATGGGTTACCCTCCAGAGTAAGATCCGACCATGGTGGTGAAAACACTGGTTGCTCTTTTAATGAACCTACTGCAGGGACAAGACACCAAAATTATTTCTAGCTCCAGCCAACACCCCCTCACAATTTACTCACACCTCCCATGGCCTGATTATCCACCAACAGGGGCCCTTTTTGGATTATCATTTTGGCATAGGAACTTTCCTTTCCTATCCTAACCGAGTGAGATGAGCCGGTAGCACCTGGAGCAAAGATCTTCTAAATTTTAATAATGCTTAGGAAAGGTTCTGACCATCCTTTACGAAAGGAAAGGAGATATATTATGCAGCAGGAATATTTAAAGGGGAAGTCTTTTTTTATGTTGTTGTTGTTGTTGTTGTTGTCGACCCCACCCGTGCCCCGACATTGGGGGACCGGGCCCTCACTCCGTCTCCCGGATCCCCAGACCCCCCTCCTCCGCCCAGCGGGCGAGCAGGGCCGCCACTCCGCTTGGGTTTCGCCAGAGGTCCTCCGGAGTCAGTGTGGTGGGTATGTTTGTGCAGGTGAACAGGTGTTGTGTGTCGTGCACTTGCGTGCCGCATAGCCCACAGAGTGGTGTTGGGTGTGTGTCCGGTGTAATGTTGTGTAGGTAGGAGTGGAGGGCTGGTGATTTGTTGGTTCGGAGTTGTGCTAGGAGTTGTCTGGTTCTGTGTGGTAGGTCTTGCTCTGATGGGTCTATTTCTGGTGCTGGTGCATGTATTACTTTGTTGTGTTGTCTGGTGTCCAAGTGTGTTTGTACAAAGTGGGTGTGTATGTCTTTCATGTTCTGTTTTATGGTGTCGTTGTTGGTGTCCTGTGGTGCTGTGTCTTTGTTGTGTGTGTAGTTGTTGTTGTGGAAGATTGTTTGTTTCTTTTGTCTGGGTGGTGGTGGTTGTTGAGTGAGTGGGTGTAGTGGGTGGGTTGGGTGTTGGGCTTTTTGTCTGATTTGCGATGCGTGTAGTTTTAGATGGGTGTTCAGTGGGAGAGTTTTTGTTTCCTCATGCAAGTGTTGTATGTTTGTGTCTTGTGTGCATCCTGTTGCTATTCTGAGTGCTGTGTTCTGTGTGGTCTGGAGTTTTGTCTTGTTTGTGTCCGATAGTGTTGGTGACCATATAGTGTTTGCGTATTCGAGGCGTGTGAGTGTGGTTGCTTTGTATGTGGTGAGTATAGTTTCTTTGGATTTTCCCCAGTGAGTGGTTGTTAAGGCTTTAAGTATTTTGTTTGATTGCTTGGCGCGGGTTAGAGTGTGTTGTGTGTGTTTTGAGAAGGTGAGTTTGGGGTCCCATGTTAATCCCAGTATTTTGCGTTCGCGGACTGTGGGTAGGGTGGTGTTATCTATTTGTAAAGTGAGCCTGTTGCTGTATTCTGCCGGATCCGGTGTGAACAGAGTGGTGGTGGTTTTGTCTGCGTTGAGTGTGAGTTGGTTCTGTTTTGTCCAGTTGTATATGTCGTGGAGATATTTTTGTACTTGTTGTTGTGCCTGTTGTGGTTTGACATGTGTGGATAGAATGGTGATGTCGTCTGCATATGTAACTGTGTGTACATTTGGAGGTGGTTGTGGTAAGTCTGCCATGTATATGTTGAATAGTGTTGGTGAAAGTACTCCCCCCTGTGGTACCCCCGTTTTCGTGTTTCTATGTTCTGATGTTTCCCCCCGGTATTGAGTGTATTGTCTGCGTCCCCTTATGTAGTTGAAGATGTATTTGATGATGATGTTTGGGGTGTTCGTGTTGTTGAGTTTGTTTGTGAGTGTGTGTAGGTTTACCGTGTCAAAGGCTTTGGACATGTCTAGGGCTATGGCAACTGTTCGTTGTGGTGGTTTTTGTTGATTGAAACCTGTGGCTATGATGTTGTGTATGTGGTGTAGTGCTGTGGTTGTGGAGTGTTGTTTTCGGAAGCCGTGTTGGTGAGAGGGTAGTTGAGTGTTGTTGGTAATGAAGGGTAGTATTACCTTTTCCATTGTTTTGGCTATTGGGCTGAGTAGTGCTATTGGTCTGTAGGATGGGCCGAGTGCGTGGTTTTTGTTGGGTTTTGGTATTGGGATTATTTTTGCAGTCTTCCATATTGCGGGGATGGTGTTGGTGTTGAGTGATGTGTTGTAAGTGTGTGTGAGTAGTGTTATTGCTTTGGGGCCTAGGTGTTTCAGATGTCTGATGTTTATGTTGTCTGGGCCTGTGGAGTTGTTGCTTTTGGAGCGTTGTAGTGCTTGTTTGACTTGTTGTTCTGTGATGGTTATGCGCGTGGTGTTGAGTTTTCGTATTTTGCGTTGTAGTTGTCTGTATGTTCTGTTGGTTTTGTGTTGTATTATGTTGGTGAATTGTTTGTTGAATGCTCGTGCTTTCTGTTTGTTGGATATTGCCGTGTGTTGTCCGAACTGTATTGTGGTGTTTTCTGGTGCTTTTTGTTCTTTGTTTGATAGTCTTGTTACTGTGTTCCAGAGTATGTGTTGTTTGTGTCTGTGGTTCCATGCATCCGTTAAGTGTTCTTTCCATAGCTCTTGTTTGTGTTTTTGGATTTGTGTGTCTATTTCTTTGTTTAGGTCTGTGATGCGTGGGTCTTGGTGGTTTTGTTGTCTGATGTCGTTTCTTTGGCTGATGAGTGTTCTGATGTGTTGTGGTAGGAGAAGTGATTTGCTTTTTATTTTTCCGTGGGGTATGTGGTGTTTGTCTGCTGTAAGTATGAGGTTTGTGAGCATGGTGTTGGCTGTGTGGATGTTGTCAGGTATGGTTAAGTTCTCCAGTGCTGATTCTATTTCAGAGGTGTATCCTTCCCAGTCTGCTTTCCTGTAATTTGTGTAAGTTTGAAGGTGTTGTTGTAGGCGGAAAGGAGCACGCGTGTTGTGTGTGATTTTGATAGGAAGGTGGTCTGAACTGAGTGCGTGTATTGTGGTCCATGTTGTTCTGTTTGTGATGCTGTTGCTGGCTGTTGTGATGTCCGGTGATGTTGGTTGTTGGTTGATGTTTGTAGGTTTTCTGGTAGGTGTGTTTGCGTTTAGAGTGATTTGTTGGGAGTTCTGTAGTATGTCTGCAATGAGGGTGCCTCTGTGGTCGTCGTAGGGAGAGTGCCATTGTGTTGAGTGAGCGTTGATGTCTGCGGTTAGAATGGTGTTGTTCAGCGAGTTTATGTATTGGAAGGTGTTGGTGATGTCTGTGTCTTCTGTGGCGTGGTCTGGTCGGGTGGTATCTCTGGGGGGTATATACATGTTGCATATGTGTAGTCTTTTGTGGTTGGTTATGTGAATCTTTACGGTTTGAATTTCTGTAGTGTTGGTGTTAATGTTGTTGGGGATGTTCATGGGAGTGAATGTGACTGATTTGTGAATGTATGTGAGCAGTCCTCCTCCTCCCTTGTGTTCTCTGTCTTTCCTAATGCTGGTGTAGTTGGTGAGACGAGGTGTGTTGTGTTGTTTTTCTAGTTTGGTTTCTTGTATGGTGATGATGTCTGCGTGCTGTTGTGAGGCGAGTTCTTCTAGTTCTGTTTTCTTGTTTTGGATGCCGTTGATGTTTATTTGTAGTATGGTCAGTGTGTGTTTGTTGTTTTTGTTGGTGGGTGTTGTTCTTTGTGGGTTGTTCGGGGGTTGTGGTGTTGGGGTGTTTGTTGTTTGCGTGTGTGTTCTGCATGTCCACGTGTTTGTGTATTGGCGGGTGGTGATGCCGGAGCAATGTCTGTGTATCCAGTGTGGGTGTGTTGAGTTGCATCTGAGTGAGGTTTGTCTGCGTGTGATGATTCTATTGCAGCTATTGCAGGTCCAGGTTTGGGGGGGGTGGTCTTGTGTTTGTTGTATCTCTGTTGGAGTTGTCTGTCCGTGTTGCCTTTGAGGGTAGTGTTGGTGAGGCGAGTGTGTTGTTTTGGTCTGTTTGTGCTCTGCTGCCTGTTGGTGTCCTACGAGGTGTTGTTGTTCGTGGTGGTGTTTTGGGATGTAGTCTGCATTTCCATGTTATGTTGTATTGTCTAGTGTTTATGTTTGTGCAATGTTTGTGTACCCAGTGTGGTGTGTGGTGGTTGCATCTGAAGGATGTCTGTCTTCTTGTAATCTGTTGTGTGCAAATGTCGCATGTCCAGGTAGTTTGTTGTGTGTGTGTTTGTTGCGTGCGTGAGAGTGTCTGTGTGGGCCCCGGATTTGTCTCTATGTCCCCCGCCTGGAGCAAAAGGTCCGCCCGCCACCCTGCCAGGTTCAGGGGGCGGTTAGCCGGAAAAAAAAAAACGGCCGTAAGGGCACCCCGTTCGGGGTGCAGGGATTGGTTCCTTGATTTGTCCCCCCGTTCGGGGGGAACCCTCCAACTGCGAGTAAGCCAAGGAGTTTGGAGGTACAGCAGGTTGACAGCAGTGTGATCGAGCAGATTAGATAGAGTAGAATTTGAATGGGGCTTCACTGATTTATTTCATACAATTCATATCTAAAACACAGTTGAAAAATATTTGATTGTTAAAATATTTAAATACAAGAACTATATCAAGAAATTAACAAAACATAGTTTTTTTAGTTAGGAGAAAAGTCTAAAAACATATCACAAATGACAAACGTTGTGCCTCTCCTCCTCCTGTTCTTCAATGAAGCTGATCACCCTCCAGCTCCCGTTAGAAACATCGTGCTGCTGAAGGTGTGCCGGCAGAATGGTTGTGATACAGGAGGTGCTGTGGACTCTCCCAGAAACGAGGACCTAGTTTAGTTGTAGATCCAGTAAAACATAGTGCAAATGTGACATTATTTATAATGCACAGTTACAGTCTTGTGAATATTAAAAAATGTACTTCATGTAATGCAGGAAGCGAATATTTCAAACGAACTAAGAGCAAACAGTAAGAGCAAAATCGTGTTCCAAACATTAACTCTTTTTTTAAATGTCAATTAGCTTGTGAGTAATAAGACAAAATGTGACTGTCAGACAGAGAACTGTCAGAGCAAACGGCAGATTTTAGAAAGTCCTGCCGAAATAAATCTGCACCCGACTGCGACTGTCAGCGTTGAACTGCCGCCATTGCTGTCAAAGTCAGACACATCTCCAAAATTGTTGGAGCAAATTTTTAAGCAGGCTTCATCTTGATAAATTGACCACGTATTTGACATTTACACCATAACGTTACCGCCTAAAATAATCGTAAAACAAAATTTTGTGTAACAACAAGAGTAATATGTACCCCAAAAGCTTTCAAAGCGTCTGAAAGTATCTACTGTATATCTATAAAAAAAATCCTCGTCTCACCCCTCAGGTGGTGTCCATCCCTCATTCAGCTGGGGTCCTCTACCAGAGGCCAGGAAGCTTGAGGGTTCTGCGCAGTATCCTTGCCGTTCCCAGCACTGCACATTTCTGGACTGAGATGTCCGATGTTGTTCCCGGGATCTGTTGCAACCACTCATCATCTAGTTTGGGGGTCACTGCCCCGAGTGCTCCGACCACCACAGGCACGACTGTCCCCTTTACCTTCCAGGCTCTCTCCAGCTCCTCTCTGAGCCCTTGGGATTTCTCGAGTTTCTCGTGTTCCTTCTTTCTGATGTTTCCAGCACTTGGGACCGCTACATCCACTACAACGGCTTTCCTCTGCCCTTTATCTATCATCAGGATATCTGGTTGGTTCGCCATTACCATCTTGTCAGTCTGGATCTGGAAGTCCCATAGGATCTTCGCTCTGTCATTCTCCACCACCTTCGGAGGTGTTTCCCATTTTGACCTTGGGGTTTCCAGTCCGTACTCCGCACAGATGTTTCGGTAGACTATGCCAGCCACCTGGTTATGGCGTTCCATATAGGCTTTCCCTGCCAGCACCTTACACCCTGCAGTTATGTGTTAGATCGTCTCAGGTGCCTCTTTGCACAACCTACACCTTGGGTCTTGTCTGGTGTGGTATATCTGGGCCTCAATGGCTCTAGTGCTCAGGGCCTGCTCCTGAGCAGCCAGGATGAGTGCCTCTGTACTGTCCTTCAGGCCAGCCCTCTCTAGCCACTGATGGGAATTCTTGAGATCGGCCACTTCAGTTATGGTCCGGTGGTACATCCCGTGTAGGGGCTTGTCCTCCGATGATGGTCCCTCTTCCAGCGCCTCATCCTCTGTTGCCCATTGTCTGAGACATTCTCCGAGTACGTCATCCGTTGGAGCCTTCTCCTTGATGTATTCATGGAGCTTGGATGTTTCATCCTGGACAGTGGCTCTCACACTCACTAGTCCCCAGCCGCTTTCCTTGTTGCCAGTTCAAGGTTGCCATTGGCTTGTGGTACACCGAGGTACTTGTAGCTGTCCTCAATGTCTGCTATTGTTCCTTCGGGGAGTGAGACCCCTTCAGTCCGGACTACCGTTCCTCTCTTAGTCACCATCCGACTATCACATCCCGATGTCGCTGCTGTAGATCCTGGTTGTGTGGATCAGGGAGTCTATGTCCCTTTCACTCTTAGCATACAGCTTTATGTCATCCATGTAGAGGAGGTGACTGATCGTAGCTTCATTTCTGAGGCTGTATCCATAGCCTGTCTTGGTGATTACTTGGCTTAGGGAGTTCAGTCCTATGCAGAACAGCAATGGGGAGAGTGCATCACCTTGGTATATGCCACATTTGATGGACACTTGGGTAAGTGGCTTGCCATTGGCTTCAAGTGTGGTTTTCCACATCCTCATCAAGTTCGCAACGAAGGCTCTTAGGGTCCTGTTCACCTTATACACATCCAAGCATTCAGTGATCCATGTATGTGGCATCGAGTCATAGGCTTTCTTTTAATGAATCCAGGCTGTGCACAGGTTGGTACATCGGGACCTGCAGTCTTGTGCGACTGTTCTGTCAACCAGGAGCTGATGTTTGGCTCCCCTGGTATCTCTACCAATGCCCTTCCGTGCTTCGCTCATGTATTGATCCATGTGTGCACTTATCTTAGCCGCAACATGAGCGTCCAAAATTGTGGAGGGACAGGTTATTGGCCGATAGTTGGATGCGACTGCACCCTTTGAGGGATCTTTCATGATAAGGATCGTTCGCCCTTCGGTTAGCCATCCTGGGTGAGTCCCATCCCTAGGCAGCTGGTTCATTTGTGCTGCTGGGCGCTCATGGAGTGCTGTGAGTCTCTTTAGCCAGTAAGTGTGGACCATGTCCGGGCCTGGTGCTGTCCAGTTCTTCATATTTGAGACTATTTCCTTTATGTCTGCCACTGTTATGGTAATTGGGTTCTGTTCAGGGAGGTGTCTGTGCTCCTCTCTTTGGGTGACCAGCCATTGTGCACTGCTGTTATGTGCAACCTCCTTCTCCCATCTGCCTCTCCAGTACCTTTCAGTTTCCAGTCTTGGTGGATCAGCTCTGTTGTTAGGACCCTGCCACTGAGCGTACACTTTCGCAGGTTGTGTTGCAAACAGCCTGTTTATTCGTCTGGCCTCATTCTCTTTCGTGTACCGCTTTAGGCGGCTGGACAAGGCTTGGAGCCTTTGTTTCGAGTGCTTCATATATGGTCATCTGGATGTACCTCTCAGGATCGGCCTTTTCATCACACCTCTCTGGACCTCAGTCAATTGACTCACATCTTTCCGAGCCGCCTTGATCTTAGCCTCCAACCGTCTTTTCCATGGTCGGTAATGTATCTCATGGCTTCCATGGTTGCTCTTATAGCCAAGCATCTCAAGGATCACTGATGCTGAAGCGTATATCAGTTCATTTCCGTGATCGTTACGGTAAGGATCGCCCTCAGTGCTGAATTCACACTTTCCAAGAGACTTTCAGGTGGTACTTCACATAGCCGTTGTAATCGGATTCTAGGTTTCCCAGCTTTCATTCTTGCCATGATCTTAGCTTTCAGGTCAGTTGCTGCCTCGCTCAGCATTTCATTCATTGGGGCTGGCCTCCCAATCTCATCATCTGCATTCACTCTGGTATGAACTCCTCCTCTGATCTGGCAGCCTGGGGCCCCTCACCATGGAACCTGCGTTGTACCTCATCAATCTCAAGTTGTGACAGCAGTTGCCGTTTGTGGATGTTGGAACACTGAGTTACGAGTTGTTTCGTGGCCACCCGTGACTGTGGGTTTCGAAGTAACCATTTAGCCCACATTCTCTCCATGTAACCTCTCTGACTAGGCTTGCTTGAGTAGTAGCATTCCAACAGAGCCATGTTATTGCATCTTGCCCATCTCTGCTCCATTTTTCATCAAGGTGCTCTGGTTCCCCAGCACCTGACGCAGACCTTGTTTGGCCGGGCGACGTCTGAGCTGGCATGTCATTCATTTTATTGTCTCTCATCATTGTATGAGGTACGCATTAGCGTGAAGGCTCTTGCCCAAGGACCCACACTGGATGGTGTTATGTGCTCATTTTTTGCCCCAAGTGGGGAGCGGAGGGACGGGCGCTGGGGGGGGGACCATCGTGGTGGGGCGGGCCCCTACGCGGGATGTGCCACCGGACCGTGGCTGAGGTGGCTGATCTCAAGAAGTCCTATCGGTGGCTGGAGGGGACTGGCCTGGGGGACAGCGCAGGGGCGCTCATCCTGGCTGCTCAGGAGCGGGCCTTGGGCGCCGGAGCCGTCAAGGCCCGGATGTGCCGCGCCGGACAGGACCCGGGGTGTGGGTTGTGCGGGGAGGCGCCTGGGACGATCCGGCACGTGGCTGCGGGGTGTGGGATGCTGGCAGGGGGGGCCTGCGTGGAGCGCCATGGCCAGGTGGCTGGCGTGGTCTGCCGAGGCATCTGTGCGGAGTGTGGACTGGGGGCCCCGGGGTCGGAGTGGGGGGCACCTCCGAGGGTGGTGGAGGGTGGCGGAGCGGGGATCCTGTGGGACTTCCGGATCCAGACTGGCGGGATGGTGGTGGCGAGCCAGCCAGATGTCGTGGTCGTGGATGGGGGGCGGAGGAGGGCCGTTGTGGTGGATGTGGCGGTCCCAGGTGGTGGAGGCATCGGGAGGGGGGAGCATGGGGGGCTCGGGGGGTACCAGGGGCTCGGGGAGGGGCTGGGGAGGGCCTGGGGGGTGGGGGTGGCGGTCGTGCCTGTGGTGGTCGGGGCGCTCGGGGCAGTGACCCCCGGACTGGATGGGTGGTTGCGACAGATCCCGGGACCAGCGTCGGACATCTCGGTCCGGAGGTGTGCGGTGCTGGGAGCGGCGGGGGTACTGCGCGGGGCCCTCGGGCTTCCTGGCCTCTGGTGGAGGACCCGAGCTGAATGAGGGACGGACACCACCCGAGGACACCTCCTATTGGCTCCATGATAAGAGCTCCACCCAGCAAAGAATTAACCCTTTAAAACCTGATTCTGAGCTTTCACAATTATTTACCGCCATTTGCGTAATATCTACAGTATACAGAAGGAATCAAGCAATTTTTACCAATGTATCTGTAGGTGATGTTTATTTATTATGTACACAGAGATAAAGAGTAATGGCACAGCTCTGCAGTATCTTTCCACTTTTATATATGTATGCTATACTAAATAAAATGAATAGGGCACCATATAATGCAACAGTTATGCAACTCCCTAAATAATGATGTGAATTTTCAGTTGTTGCTAAATCAGTTAGGATGTTATAATTTGTGGTGTAGATGCGAATTTAGGAGAGCAGGACAATATATCGCATTGCAATTGGAGCAGCAGCTTGGTTGATGATGTCCCCAAACCGGCTCATCTATTATATTTGTCGTGCAATACAATGAAAATGAGCACAATTGCAAAACATAGGCTTCTTATATTTTAAAATAAAATAATCACATGTTGACCGTTCTGGGGTTTCTACAATCATGAATGGAGGCATTATTTACAGCAGGTTGATGTTGTTGTTGTTGTTGTCGACCCCACCCGTGCCCCGACATTGGGGGACCGGGCCCTCACTCCGTCTCCCGGATCCCCAGACCCCCCTCCGCCGCCCAGCGGGCGAGCAGGGCCGCCACTCCGCTTGGGTTTCGCCAGAGGTCCTCCGGAGTCAGTGTGGTGGGTATGTTTGTGCAGGTGAACAGGTGTTGTGTGTCGTGCACTTGCGTGCCGCATAGCGCACAGAGTGGTGTTGGGTGTGTGTCCGGTGTAATGTTGTGTAGGTAGGAGTGGAGGGCTGGTGATTTGTTGGTTCGGAGTTGTGCTAGGAGTTGTCTGGTTCTGTGTGGTAGGTCTTGCTCTGATGGGTCTATTTCTGGTGCTGGTGCATGTATTACTTTGTTGTGTTGTCTGGTGTCCAAGTGTGTTTGTACAAAGTGGGTGTGTATGTCTTTCATGTTCTGTTTTATGGTGTCGTTGTTGGTGTCCTGTGGTGCTGTGTCTTTGTTGTGTGTGTAGTTGTTGTTGTGGAAGATTGTTTGTTTCTTTTGTCTGGGTGGTGGTGGTTGTTGAGTGAGTGGGTGTAGTGGGTGGGTTGGGTGTTGGGCTTTTTGTCTGATTTGCGATGCGTGTAGTTTTAGATGGGTGTTCAGTGGGAGAGTTTTTGTTTCCTCATGCAAGTGTTGTATGTTTGTGTCTTGTGTGCATCCTGTTGCTATTCTGAGTGCTGTGTTCTGTGTGGTCTGGAGTTTTGTCTTGTTTGTGTCCGATAGTGTTGGTGACCATATAGTGTTTGCGTATTCGAGGCGTGTGAGTGTGGTTGCTTTGTATGTGGTGAGTATAGTTTCTTTGGATTTTCCCCAGTGAGTGGTTGTTAAGGCTTTAAGTATTTTGTTTGATTGCTTGGCGCGGGTTAGAGTGTGTTGTGTGTGTTTTGAGAAGGTGAGTTTGGGGTCCCATGTTAATCCCAGTATTTTGCGTTCGCGGACTGTGGGTAGGGTGGTGTTATCTATTTGTAAAGTGAGCCTGTTGCTGTATTCTGCCGGATCCGGTGTGAACAGAGTGGTGGTGGTTTTGTCTGCGTTGAGTGTGAGTTGGTTCTGTTTTGTCCAGTTGTATATGTCGTGGAGATATTTTTGTACTTGTTGTTGTGCCTGTTGTGGTTTGACATGTGTGGATAGAATGGTGATGTCGTCTGCATATGTAACTGTGTGTACATTTGGAGGTGGTTGTGGTAAGTCTGCCATGTATATGTTGAATAGTGTTGGTGAAAGTACTCCCCCCTGTGGTACCCCCGTTTTCGTGTTTCTATGTTCTGATGTTTCCCCCCGGTATTGAGTGTATTGTCTGCGTCCCCTTATGTAGTTGAAGATGTATTTGATGATGATGTTTGGGGTGTTAGTGTTGTTGAGTTTGTTTGTGAGTGTGTGTAGGTTTACCGTGTCAAAGGCTTTGGACATGTCTAGGGCTATGGCAACTGTTCGTTGTGGTGGTTTTTGTTGATTGAAACCTGTGGCTATGATGTGTATGTGGTGTAGTGCTGTGGTTGTGGAGTGTTGTTTTCGGAAGCCGTGTTGGTGAGAGGGTAGTTGAGTGTTGTTGGTAATGAAGGGTAGTATTACCTTTTCCATTGTTTTGGCTATTGGGCTGAGTAGTGCTATTGGTCTGTAGGATGGGCCGAGTGCGTGGTTTTTGTTGGGTTTTGGTATTGGGATTATTTTTGCAGTCTTCCATATTGCGGGGATGGTGTTGGTGTTGAGTGATGTGTTGTAAGTGTGTGTGAGTAGTGTTATTGCTTTGGGGCCTAGGTGTTTCAGATGTCTGATGTTTATGTTGTCTGGGCCTGTGGAGTTGTTGCTTTTGGAGCGTTGTAGTGCTTGTTTGACTTGTTGTTCTGTGATGGTTATGGGCGTGGTGTTGAGTTTTCGTATTTTGCGTTGTAGTTGTCTGTATGTTCTGTTGGTTTTGTGTTGTATTATGTTGGTGAATTGTTTGTTGAATGCTCGTGCTTTCTGTTTGTTGGATATTGCCGTGTGTTGTCCGAACTGTATTGTGGTGTTTTCTGGTGCTTTTTGTTCTTTGTTTGATAGTCTTGTTACTGTGTTCCAGAGTATGTGTTGTTTGTGTCTGTGGTTCCATGCATCCGTTAAGTGTTCTTTCCATAGCTCTTGTTTGTGTTTTTGGATTTGTGTGTCTATTTCTTTGTTTAGGTCTGTGATGCGTGGGTCTTGGTGGTTTTGTTGTCTGATGTCGTTTCTTTGGCTGATGATTGTTCTGATGTGTTGTGGTAGGAGAAGTGATTTGCTTTTTATTTTTCCGTGGGGTATGTGGTGTTTGTCTGCTGTAAGTATGAGGTTTGTGAGCATGGTGTTGGCTGTGTGGATGTTGTCAGGTATGGTTAAGTTCTCCAGTGCTGATTCTATTTCAGAGGTGTATCCTTCCCAGTCTGCTTTCCTGTAATTTGTGTAAGTTTGAAGGTGTTGTTGTAGGCGGAAAGGAGCACGCGTGTTGTGTGTGATTTTGATAGGAAGGTGGTCTGAACTGAGTGCGTGTATTGTGGTCCATGTTGTTCTGTTTGTGATGCTGTTGCTGGCTGTTGTGATGTCCGGTGATGTTGGTTGTTGGTTGATGTTTGTAGGTTTTCTGGTAGGTGTCCTGAGACGTATTCGGCGAAGGTGCAGGGCAATAGAGAGTGCCTGTCATCAAGGGTCTGCCGGTGAAAGTGAAGCACGCGCGATAAACATTTCAATTGCTAATTTAAGAAGAGTTAGTGACCAGTTTAGCGCTGATACTATTCAAAGTTTGATTCAAAGTCCAATAGATCTCCGATCTGTCATCATTGCGGGACCCACTCCTAATGGTGGACGTGTTTGTTCCCATGTGGCACATCGTTTGCACACAGGTAAAATGGCTACCATTTTTTGTCATTGGTTTTTCGTATGTATTTTTATTCGAACTACACACGGGTTTTACTGACGACTTGCTGTGACTTACCTTCTATCACCCTGTCAAACGTCGTTTTATACCAGTGGTTTTCCTGCAAATCAGTAGACTATTAAGTAACGCGATGGCTGTACACTTTTAAGCAATAACTAGTGATCTTTTAGTTATTCAATTATAAGTTTGAATTATTTTTTTCTTGAGTAAAATGGTTAGAGAAAATAGCTGCTCGTGGTTTTGAAGCTGCATATACTTTTATGTACATCTGTGTCTATATGCCTGTACTGTATACAGTATATAAAAAACACGTAGTGATTCGTTTGCTTGAATTCCTTAATCCTTTTATTTCCATACTTTAGGTAGACGAGGAAGACCAGCACTTGACATTACAAGTGATCAAATTGAACTGCTCCCCACTCGGGGCTTTACAGTGAGAGCCATCACTGAGATGTTGTGTTGTTCCTCTTCATACCTGCATAAAAAAATGAAGTTTTTTCAGATTTCAGACAGAAATAGATTTACTCCCATTCATGATGTTGACCTGGAAGAGCATGTCAGAAGATTGCACAGCCAATTTCCCAGATCAGGCTCGGAAGCAAGTGTTCCTCTACATACTCTTGTCCCTTCATGTATATATCATTATATTCATTGTGAAAGTGTACTTTCTTTATTGTGTTGTTTTATGAACCTGTTGCAGATGATGAGGGCATACCTGCGTGCTGATGGTATTGTAGTACAAAGAAAAAGAGTTCGAGAAATCCTCAACCGTATTGAGCCAGCTGCTGCAGCCCAGAGATGGAGCCAGACTGTGGCTAGAAGAACATACTATGTGCCATTCCCCAATAGTTTATGGCACATAGATGGGCATATGCGTCTCATTCGGTAATAAGGGATCATCTTATATTTGTACTCGTGGGAGCATTAGAAAGCCATATTGTATGGACAGCACAGATTAAATTGAATTTTATCATTTGTATATCCAAGTTACACAAACTCCAAATTGCCTCCATGTAGTCTTAAGTGCACAGCAATACCTTCTCTACCGAGATGATATTTCAAACAAGATATGAAACTTGATTGTTTTCTTGTATTTAATCATTATTCTTTTCATGTTTGTTTTACAGGTGGGTGTTTGTGACACATGCCGGCATTGATGGGAATTCCAGGCTAATAACGTACCTTCAACTGGAGCACAGACAACACAGCTTTGACAGTGTTGAAATATTTTGTCCAAGCCACCTGCCTGTATGGGTTACCCTCCAGAGTAAGATCCGACCATGGTGGTGAAAACACTGGTTGCTCTTTTAATGAACCTACTGCAGGGACAAGACACCAAAATTATTTCTAGCTCCAGCCAACACCCCCTCACAATTTACTCACACCTCCCATGGCCTGATTATCCACCAACAGGGGCCCTTTTTGGATTATCATTTTGGCATAGGAACTTTCCTTTCCTATCCTAACCGAGTGAGATGAGCCGGTAGCACCTGGAGCAAAGATCTTCTAAATTTTAATAATGCTTAGGAAAGGTTCTGACCATCCTTTACGAAAGGAAAGGAGATATATTATGCAGCAGGAATATTTAAAGGGGAAGTCTTTTTTTATGTTGTTGTTGTTGTTGTCGACCCCACCCGTGCCCCGACATTGGGGGACCGGGCCCTCACTCCGTCTCCCGGATCCCCAGACCCCCCTCCTCCGCCCAGCGGGCGAGCAGGGCCGCCACTCCGCTTGGGTTTCGCCAGAGGTCCTCCGGAGTCAGTGTGGTGGGTATGTTTGTGCAGGTGAACAGGTGTTGTGTGTCGTGCACTTGCGTGCCGCATAGCGCACAGAGTGGTGTTGGGTGTGTGTCCGGTGTAATGTTGTGTAGGTAGGAGTGGAGGGCTGGTGATTTGTTGGTTCGGAGTTGTGCTAGGAGTTGTCTGGTTCTGTGTGGTAGGTCTTGCTCTGATGGGTCTATTTCTGGTGCTGGTGCATGTATTACTTTGTTGTGTTGTCTGGTGTCCAAGTGTGTTTGTACAAAGTGGGTGTGTATGTCTTTCATGTTCTGTTTTATGGTGTCGTTGTTGGTGTCCTGTGGTGCTGTGTCTTTGTTGTGTGTGTAGTTGTTGTTGTGGAAGATTGTTTGTTTCTTTTGTCTGGGTGGTGGTGGTTGTTGAGTGAGTGGGTGTAGTGGGTGGGTTGGGTGTTGGGCTTTTTGTCTGATTTGCGATGCGTGTAGTTTTAGATGGGTGTTCAGTGGGAGAGTTTTTGTTTCCTCATGCAAGTGTTGTATGTTTGTGTCTTGTGTGCATCCTGTTGCTATTCTGAGTGCTGTGTTCTGTGTGGTCTGGAGTTTTGTCTTGTTTGTGTCCGATAGTGTTGGTGACCATATAGTGTTTGCGTATTCGAGGCGTGTGAGTGTGGTTGCTTTGTATGTGGTGAGTATAGTTTCTTTGGATTTTCCCCAGTGAGTGGTTGTTAAGGCTTTAAGTATTTTGTTTGATTGCTTGGCGCGGGTTAGAGTGTGTTGTGTGTGTTTTGAGAAGGTGAGTTTGGGGTCCCATGTTAATCCCAGTATTTTGGGTTCGCGGACTGTGGGTAGGGTGGTGTTATCTATTTGTAAAGTGAGTCTGTTGCTGTATTCTGCCGGATCCGGTGTGAACAGAGTGGTGGTGGTTTTGTCTGCGTTGAGTGTGAGTTGGTTCTGTTTTGTCCAGTTGTATATGTCGTGGAGATATTTTTGTACTTGTTGTTGTGCCTGTTGTGGTTTGACATGTGTGGATAGAATGGTGATGTCGTCTGCATATGTAACTGTGTGTACATTTGGAGGTGGTTGTGGTAAGTCTGCCATGTATATGTTGAATAGTGTTGGTGAAAGTACTCCCCCCTGTGGTACCCCCGTTTTCGTGTTTCTGTGTTCTGATGTTTCCCCCCGGTATTGAGTGTATTGTCTGCGTCCCCTTATGTAGTTGAAGATGTATTTGATGATGATGTTTTTTGGTGTTAGTGTTGTTGAGTTTGTTTGTGAGTGTGTGTAGGTTTACCGTGTCAAAGGCTTTGGACATGTCTAGGGCTATGGCAACTGTTCGTTGTGGTGGTTTTTGTTGATTGAAACCTGTGGCTATGATGTTGTGTATGTGGTGTAGTGCTGTGGTTGTGGAGTGTTGTTTTCGGAAGCCGTGTTGGTGAGAGGGTAGTTGAGTGTTGTTGATAATGAAGGGTAGTATTACCTTTTCCATTGTTTTGGCTATTGGGCTGAGTAGTGCTATTGGTCTGTAGGATGGGCCGAGTGCGTGGTTTTTGTTGGGTTTTGGTATTGGGATTATTTTTGCAGTCTTCCATATTGCGGGGATGGTGTTGGTGTTGAGTGATGTGTTGTAAGTGTGTGTGAGTAGTGTTATTGCTTTGGGGCCTAGGTGTTTCAGATGTCTGATGTTTATGTTGTCTGGGCCTGTGGAGTTGTTGTTTTTGGAGCGTTGTAGTGCTTGTTTGACTTGTTGTTCTGTGATGGTTATGGGCGTGGTGTTGAGTTTTCGTATTTTGCGTTGTAGTTGTCTGTATGTTCTGTTGGTTTTGCTTTGTATTATGTTGGTGAATTGTTTGTTGAATGCTCGTGCTTTCTGTTTGTTGGATATTGCCGTGTGTTGTCCGAACTGTATTGTGGTGTTTTCTGGTGCTTTTTGTTCTTTGTTAGATAGTCTTGTTACTGTGTTCCAGAGTATGTATTGTTTGTGTCTGTGGTTCCATGCATCCGTTAAGTGTTCTTTCCATAGCTCTTGTTTGTGTTTTTGGATTTGTTTGTCTATTTCTTTGTTTAGGTCTGTGATGCGTGGGTCTTGGTGGTTTTGTTGTCTGATGTCGTTTCTTTGGCTGATGAGTGTTCTGATGTGTTGTGGTAGGAGAAGTGATTTGCTTTTTATTTTTCCGTGGGGTATGTGGTGTTTGTCTGCTGTAAGTATGAGGTTTGTGAGCATGGTGTTGGCTGTGTGGATGTTGTCAGGTATGGTTATGTTCTCCAGTGCTGATTCTATTTCAGAGGTGTATCCTTCCCAGTCTGCTTTCCTGTAATTTGTGTAAGTTTGAAGGTGTTGTTGTAGGCGGAAAGGAGCACGCGTGTTGTGTGTGATTTTGATAGGAAGGTGGTCTGAACTGAGTGCGTGTATTGTGGTCCATGTTGTTCTGTTTGTGATGCTGTTGCTGGCTGTTGTGATGTCCGGTGATGTTGGTTGTTGGTTGATGTTTGTAGGTTTTCTGGTAGGTGTGTTTGCGTTTAGAGTGATTTGTTGGGAGTTCTGTAGTATGTCTGCAATGAGGGTGCCTCTGTGGTCGTCGTAGGGAGAGTGCCATTGTGTTGAGTGAGCGTTGATGTCTGCGGTTAGAATGGTGTTGTTCAGCGAGTTTATGTATTGGAAGGTGTTGGTGATGTCTGTATCTTCTGTGGCGTGGTCTGGTCGGGTGGTATCTCTGGGGGGTATATACATGTTGCATATGTGTAGTCTTTTGTGGTTGGTTATGTGAATCTTTACGGTTTGAATTTCTGTAGTGTTGGTGTTAATGTTGTTGGGGATGTTCATGGGAGTGAATGTGACTGATTTGTGAATGTATGTGAGCAGTCCTCCTCCTCCCTTGTGTTCTCTGTCTTTCCTAATGCTGGTGTAGTTGGTGAGACGAGGTGTGTTGTGTTGTTTTTCTAGTTTGGTTTCTTGTATGGTGATGATGTCTGCGTGCTGTTGTGAGGCGAGTTCTTCTAGTTCTGTTTTCTTGTTTTGGATGCCGTTGATGTTTATTTGTAGTATGGTCAGTGTGTGTTTGTTGTTTTTGTTGGTGGGTGTTGTTCTTTGTGGGTTGTTCGGGGGTTGTGGTGTTGGGGTGTTTGTTGTTTGCGTGTGTGTTCTGCATGTCCACGTGTTTGTGTATTGGCGGGTGGTGATGCCGGAGCAATGTCTGTGTATCCAGTGTGGGTGTGTTGAGTTGCATCTGAGTGAGGTTTGTCTGCGTGTGATGATTCTATTGCAGGTCCAGGTTTGGGGGGGTGGTCTTGTGTTTGTTGTATCTCTGTTGGAGTTGTCTGTCCGTGTTGCCTTTGAGGGTAGTGTTGGTGAGGCGAGTGTGTTGTTTTGGTCTGTTTGTGCTCTGCTGCCTGTTGGTGTCCTACGAGGTGTTGTTGTTCGTGGTGGTGTTTTGGGATGTAGTCTGCATTTCCATGTTATGTTGTATTGTCTAGTGTTTATGTTTGTGCAATGTTTGTGTACCCAGTGTGGTGTGTGGTGGTTGCATCTGAAGGATGTCTGTCTTCTTGTAATCTGTTGTGTGCAAATGTCGCATGTCCAGGTAGTTTGTTGTGTGTGTGTTTGTTGCGTGCGTGAGAGTGTCTGTGTGGGCCCCGGATTTGTCTCTATGTCCCCCGCCTGGAGCAAAAGGTCCGCCCGCCACCCTGCCAGGTTCAGGGGGCGGTTAGCCGAAAAAAAAAAAAAACGGCCGTAAGGGCACCCCGTTCGGGGTGCAGGGATTGGTTCCTTGATTTGTCCCCCCGTTCGGGGGGAACCCTCCAACTGCGAGTAAGCCAAGGAGTTTGGAGGTACAGCAGGTTGACAGCAGTGTGATCGAGCAGATTAGATAGAGTAGAATTTGAATGGGGCTTCACTGATTTATTTCAAACAATTCATATCTAAAACACAGTTGAAAAATATTTGATTGTTAAAATATTTAAATACAAGAACTATATCAAGAAATTAACAAGACATAGTTTTTTTAGTTAGGAGAAAAGTCTAAAAACATATCACAAATGACAAACGTTGTGCCTCTCCTCCTCCTGTTCTTCAATGAAGCTGATCACCCTCCAGCTCCCGTTAGAAACATCGTGCTGCTGAAGGTGTGCCGGCAGAATGGTTGTGATACAGGAGGTGCTGTGGACTCTCCCAGAAACGAGGACCTAGTTTAGTTGTAGATCCAGTAAAACATAGTGCAAATGTGACATTATTTATAATGCACAGTTACAGTCTTGTGAATATTAAAAAATGTACTTCATGTAATGCAGGAAGCGAATATTTCAAACGAACTAAGGCAGCAAACAGTAAGAGCAAAATCGTGTTCCAAACATTAACTCTTTTTTTAAATGTCAATTAGCTTGTGAGTAATAAGACAAAATGTGACTGTCAGACAGAGAACTGTCAGAGCAAACGGCAGATTTTAGAAAGTCCTGCCGAAATAAATCTGCACCCGACTGCGACTGTCAGCGTTGAACTGCCGCCATTGCTGTCAAAGTCAGACACATCTCCAAAATTGTTGGAGCAAATTTTTAAGCAGGCTTCATCTTGATAAATTGACCACGTATTTGACATTTACACCATAACGTTACCGCCTAAAATAATCGTAAAACAAAATTTTGTGTAACAACAAGAGTAATATGTACCCCAAAAGCTTTCAAAGCGTCTGAAAGTTTTCTCCTCCGTTTTTGTTGGGGCTTGGCTCGAAATGCATCATGATTGGCCGCCCGAAGTCCACGTGTCTGTCGGACGTGCTCTCATTGGTCTACAATACCATCACGGATGAATAAATACTCAAAGGGCTTGCCAGGCAAGCCCTTTGAACCCTTTAAATACTCAATGGGCTTGCCTGGCAAGCCCTTTGAGTATTTATTCCATATTGCCCACTAGTTCACTAGTAAGGTCATTTTGACACTTACTAGTGAACATGTAAGGCCATAAATGTGCCCACTAGTTCACTAGTAAGATCATTTTGAGGCTTACTAGTTGACATGTAAGCCACAAAACGCCCGCTAGTTCACTAGTAAGATAATTTTGAGGCTTCTAGTGAACATGTAAGCCACAGAACGCCCACTAGTTCACTAGTAAGATCATTTTGACGCTTACTAGTGAACATGTAAGCCACAAAACGCTCACTAGTTCACTAGTAAGGTCATTTTGACGCTTACTAGTGAACATGTAAGCCACAAAACGCTCACTGGTTCACTAGTAAGGTAATTTTGACGCTTACTAGTGAACATGTAAGCCACAAAACGCCCGCTAGTTCCCTAGTAAGATCATTTTGACGCTTATTTATGAACATGTCAGCCACAAAACGCTCACTCGTTCACTAGTAAGATCATTTTGACGCTTACTAGTGAACATGTAAGCCACAAAACGCCCACTAGTTCACTAGTAAGGTCATTTTGACGCTTACTAGTGAACATGTAAGCCACAAAACGCCCACTAGTTCACTAGTAAGATCATTTTGACGCTTACTAGTGAACATGTAAGGCCATAAATGTGCCCACTAGTTCACTAGTAAGTTCATTTTGAGGCTTACTAGTTGACATGTAAGCCACACATCGCCTACTAGTTCACTAGTAAGATCATTTTGAGGCTTACTAGTGAACATGTAAGCCACAAAACGCCCAATAGTTCACTAGTAAGATCATTTTGACGCTTACTAGTGAACATGTAAGCCACAAAACGCTCACTAGTTTACTAGTAAGGTCATTTTGACGCTTACTAGTGAACATGTAAGCCACAAAACGCTCACTAGTTCACTAGTAAGGTCATTTTGACGCTTACTAGTGAACATGTAAGCCGCAAAACGCCCACTAGTTCACTAATAAGATTATTTTGACGCTTACTACTGAACATTTAAGGCCATAAATGTGCCCACTAGTTCACTGGTAAGATGATTTTGACGCTTACTAGTGAACATGTAAGGCCATAAATGTGCCCACTTGTAGTGCTAGTGACATTACACTGTACTTGCATTAAATGCAAATAAGGATGATTACGAAAACATGTAACGGTATCCTATTGGCTGTACGTTTCAAAATAGTGTCATCCCACCAGTCAGGGCTCATGATTTTGGAAATTCTGTGCCCACTTAGTTTTTTAAAACAACAATGGCGGACAGTGTCCTGAGACGTATTCGGCGAAGGTGCAGGGCAATAGAGAGTGCCTGTCATCAAGGGTCTGCCGGTGAAAGTGAAGCACGCGCGATAAACATTTCAATTGCTAATTTAAGAAGAGTTAGTGACCAGTTTAGCGCTGATACTATTCAAAGTTTGATTCAAAGTCCAATAGATCTCCGATCTGTCATCATTGCGGGACCCACTCCTAATGGTGGACGTGTTTGTTCCCATGTGGCACATCGTTTGCACACAGGTAAAATGGCTACCATTTTTTGTCATTGGTTTTTCGTATGTGTTTTTATTCGAACTACACACGGGTTTTACTGACGACTTGCTGTGACTTACCTTCTATCACCCTGTCAAACGTCGTTTTATACCAGTGGTTTTCCTGCAAATCAGTAGACTATTAAGTAACGCGATGGCTGTACACTTTTAAGCAATAACTAGTGATCTTTTAGTTATTCAATTATAAGTTTGAATTATTTTTTTCTTGAGTAAAAATGGTTAGAGAAAATAGCTGCTCGTGGTTTTGAAGCTGCATATACTTTTATGTACATCTGTGTCTATATGCCTGTACTGTATACAGTATATAAAAAACACGTAGTGATTCGTTTGCTTGAATTCCTTAATCCTTTTATTTCCATACTTTAGGTAGACGAGGAAGACCAGCACTTGACATTACAAGTGATCAAATTGAACTGCTCCCCACTCAGGGCTTTACAGTGAGAGCCATCACTGAGATGTTGTGTTGTTCCTCTTCATACCTGCATAAAAAATGAAGTTTTTTCAGATTTCAGCCAGAAATAGATTTACTCCCATTCATGATGTTGACCTGGAAGAGCATGTCAGAAGATTGCACAGCCAATTTCCCAGATCAGGCTCGGAAGCAAGTGTTCCTCTACATACTCTTGTCCCTTCATGTATATATCATTATATTCATTGTGAAAGTGTACTTTCTTTATTGTGTTGTTTTATGAACCTGTTGCAGATGATGAGGGCATACCTGCGTGCTGATGGTATTGTAGTACAAAGAAAAAGAGTTCGAGAAATCCTCAACCGTATTGAGCCAGCTGCTGCAGCCCAGAGATGGAGCCAGACTGTGGCTAGAAGAACATACTATGTGCCATTCCCCAATAGTTTATGGCACATAGATGGGCATATGCGTCTCATTCGGTAATAAGGGATCATCTTATATTTGTACTCGTGGGAGCATTAGAAAGCCATATTGTATGGACAGCACAGATTAAATTGAATTTTATCATTTGTATATCCAAGTTACACAAACTCCAAATTGCCTCCATGTAGTCTTAAGTGCACAGCAATACCTTCTCTACCGAGATGATATTTCAAACAAGATATGAAACTTGATTGTTTTCTTGTATTTAATCATTATTCTTTTCATGTTTGTTTTACAGGTGGGTGTTTGTGACACATGCCGGCATTGATGGGAATTCCAGGCTAATAACGTACCTTCAACTGGAGCACAGACAACACAGCTTTGACAGTGTTGAAATATTTTGTCCAAGCCACCTGCCTGTATGGGTTACCCTCCAGAGTAAGATCCGACCATGGTGGTGAAAACACTGGTTGCTCTTTTAATGAACCTACTGCAGGGACAAGACACCAAAATTATTTCTAGCTCCAGCCAACACCCCCTCACAATTTACTCACACCTCCCATGGCCTGATTATCCACCAACAGGGGCCCTTTTTGGATTATCATTTTGGCATAGGAACTTTCCTTTCCTATCCTAACCGAGTGAGATGAGCCGGTAGCACCTGGAGCAAAGATCTTCTAAATTTTAATAATGCTTAGGAAAGGTTCTGACCATCCTTTACGAAAGGAAAGGAGATATATTATGCAGCAGGAATATTTAAAGGGGAAGTCTTTTTTTATGTTGTTGTTGTTGTTGTCGACCCCACCCGTGCCCCGACATTGGGGGACCGGGCCCTCACTCCGTCTCCCGGATCCCCAGACCCCCCTCCTCCGCCCAGCGGGCGAGCAGGGCCGCCACTCCGCTTGGGTTTCGCCAGAGGTCCTCCGGAGTCAGTGTGGTGGGTATGTTTGTGCAGGTGAACAGGTGTTGTGTGTCGTGCACTTGCGTGCCGCATAGCGCACAGAGTGGTGTTGGGTGTGTGTCCGGTGTAATGTTGTGTAGGTAGGAGTGGAGGGCTGGTGATTTGTTGGTTCGGAGTTGTGCTAGGAGTTGTCTGGTTCTGTGTGGTAGGTCTTGCTCTGATGGGTCTATTTCTGGTGCTGGTGCATGTATTACTTTGTTGTGTTGTCTGGTGTCCAAGTGTGTTTGTACAAAGTGGGTGTGTATGTCTTTCATGTTCTGTTTTATGGTGTCGTTGTTGGTGTCCTGTGGTGCTGTGTCTTTGTTGTGTGTGTAGTTGTTGTTGTGGAAGATTGTTTGTTTCTTTTGTCTGGGTGGTGGTGGTTGTTGAGTGAGTGGGTGTAGTGGGTGGGTTGGGTGTTGGGCTTTTTGTCTGATTTGCGATGCGTGTAGTTTTAGATGGGTGTTCAGTGGGAGAGTTTTTGTTTCCTCATGCAAGTGTTGTATGTTTGTGTCTTGTGTGCATCCTGTTGCTATTCTGAGTGCTGTGTTCTGTGTGGTCTGGAGTTTTGTCTTGTTTGTGTCCGATAGTGTTGGTGACCATATAGTGTTTGCGTATTCGAGGCGTGTGAGTGTGGTTGCTTTGTATGTGGTGAGTATAGTTTCTTTGGATTTTCCCCAGTGAGTGGTTGTTAAGGCTTTAAGTATTTTGTTTGATTGCTTGGCGCGGGTTAGAGTGTGTTGTGTGTGTTTTGAGAAGGTGAGTTTGGGGTCCCATGTTAATCCCAGTATTTTGCGTTCGCGGACTGTGGGTAGGGTGGTGTTATCTATTTGTAAAGTGAGCCTGTTGCTGTATTCTGCCGGATCCGGTGTGAACAGAGTGGTGGTGGTTTTGTCTGCGTTGAGTGTGAGTTGGTTCTGTTTTGTCCAGTTGTATATGTCGTGGAGATATTTTTGTACTTGTTGTTGTGCCTGTTGTGGTTTGACATGTGTGGATAGAATGGTGATGTCGTCTGCATATGTAACTGTGTGTACATTTGGAGGTGGTTGTGGTAAGTCTGCCATGTATATGTTGAATAGTGTTGGTGAAAGTACTCCCCCCTGTGGTACCCCCGTTTTCGTGTTTCTATGTTCTGATGTTTCCCCCCGGTATTGAGTGTATTGTCTGCGTCCCCTTATGTAGTTGAAGATGTATTTGATGATGATGTTTGGGGTGTTAGTGTTGTTGAGTTTGTTTGTGAGTGTGTGTAGGTTTACCGTGTCAAAGGCTTTGGACATGTCTAGGGCTATGGCAACTGTTCGTTGTGGTGGTTTTTGTTGATTGAAACCTGTGGCTATGATGTTGTGTATGTGGTGTAGTGCTGTGGTTGTGGAGTGTTGTTTTCGGAAGCCGTGTTGGTGAGAGGGTAGTTGAGTGTTGTTGGTAATGAAGGGTAGTATTACCTTTTCCATTGTTTTGGCTATTGGGCTGAGTAGTGCTATTGGTCTGTAGGATGGGCCGAGTGCGTGGTTTTTGTTGGGTTTTGGTATTGGGATTATTTTTGCAGTCTTCCATATTGCGGGGATGGTGTTGGTGTTGAGTGATGTGTTGTAAGTGTGTGTGAGTAGTGTTATTGCTTTGGGGCCTAGGTGTTTCAGATGTCTGATGTTTATGTTGTCTGGGCCTGTGGAGTTGTTGCTTTTGGAGCGTTGTAGTGCTTGTTTGACTTGTTGTTCTGTGATGGTTATGGGCGTGGTGTTGAGTTTTCGTATTTTGCGTTGTAGTTGTCTGTATGTTCTGTTGGTTTTGTGTTGTATTATGTTGGTGAATTGTTTGTTGAATGCTCGTGCTTTCTGTTTGTTGGATATTGCCGTGTGTTGTCCGAACTGTATTGTGGTGTTTTCTGGTGCTTTTTGTTCTTTGTTTGATAGTCTTGTTACTGTGTTCCAGAGTATGTGTTGTTTGTGTCTGTGGTTCCATGCATCCGTTAAGTGTTCTTTCCATAGCTCTTGTTTGTGTTTTTGGATTTGTGTGTCTATTTCTTTGTTTAGGTCTGTGATGCGTGGGTCTTGGTGGTTTTGTTGTCTGATGTCGTTTCTTTGGCTGATGAGTGTTCTGATGTGTTGTGGTAGGAGAAGTGATTTGCTTTTTATTTTTCCGTGGGGTATGTGGTGTTTGTCTGCTGTAAGTATGAGGTTTGTGAGCATGGTGTTGGCTGTGTGGATGTTGTCAGGTATGGTTAAGTTCTCCAGTGCTGATTCTATTTCAGAGGTGTATCCTTCCCAGTCTGCTTTCCTGTAATTTGTGTAAGTTTGAAGGTGTTGTTGTAGGCGGAAAGGAGCACGCGTGTTGTGTGTGATTTTGATAGGAAGGTGGTCTGAACTGAGTGTGTGTATTGTGGTCCATGTTGTTCTGTTTGTGATGCTGTTGCTGGCTGTTGTGATGTCCGGTGATGTTGGTTGTTGGTTGATGTTTGTAGGTTTTCTGGTAGGTGTGTTTGCGTTTAGAGTGATTTGTTGGGAGTTCTGTAGTATGTCTGCAATGAGGGTGCCTCTGTGGTCGTCGTAGGGAGAGTGCCATTGTGTTGAGTGAGCGTTGATGTCTGCGGTTAGAATGGTGTTGTTCAGCGAGTTTATGTATTGGAAGGTGTTGGTGATGTCTGTGTCTTCTGTGGCGTGGTCTGGTCGGGTGGTATCTCTGGGGGGTATATACATGTTGCATATGTGTAGTCTTTTGTGGTTGGTTATGCGAATCTTTACGGTTTGAATTTCTGTAGTGTTGGTGTTAATGTTGTTGGGGATGTTCATGGGAGTGAATGTGACTGATTTGTGAATGTATGTGAGCAGTCCTCCTCCTCCCTTGTGTTCTCTGTCTTTCCTAATGCTGGTGTAGTTGGTGAGACGAGGTGTGTTGTGTTGTTTTTCTAGTTTGGTTTCTTGTATGGTGATGATGTCTGCGTGCTGTTGTGAGGCGAGTTCTTCTAGTTCTGTTTTCTTGTTTTGGATGCCGTTGATGTTTATTTGTAGTATGGTCAGTGTGTGTTTGTTGTTTTTGTTGGTGGGTGTTGTTCTTTGTGGGTTGTTCGGGGGTTGTGGTGTTGGGGTGTTTGTTGTTTGCGTGTGTGTTCTGCATGTCCACGTGTTTGTGTATTGGCGGGTGGTGATGCCGGAGCAATGTCTGTGTATCCAGTGTGGGTGTGTTGAGTTGCATCTGAGTGAGGTTTGTCTGCGTGTGATGATTCTATTGCAGCTATTGCAGGTCCAGGTTTGGGGGGGGTGGTCTTGTGTTTGTTGTATCTCTGTTGGAGTTGTCTGTCCGTGTTGCGTTTGAGGGTAGTGTTGGTGAGGCGAGTGTGTTGTTTTGGTCTGTTTGTGCTCTGCTGCCTGTTGGTGTCCTACGAGGTGTTGTTGTTCGTGGTGGTGTTTTGGGATGTAGTCTGCATTTCCATGTTATGTTGTATTGTCTAGTGTTTATGTTTGTGCAATGTTTGTGTACCCAGTGTGGTGTGTGGTGGTTGCATCTGAAGGATGTCTGTCTTCTTGTAATCTGTTGTGTGCAAATGTCGCATGTCCAGGTAGTTTGTTGTGTGTGTGTTTGTTGCGTGCGTGAGAGTGTCTGTGTGGGCCCCGGATTTGTCTCTATGTCCCCCGCCTGGAGCAAAAGGTCCGCCCGCCACCCTGCCAGGTTCAGGGGGCGGTTAGCCGGAAAAAAAAAAAACGGCCGTAAGGGCACCCCGTTCGGGGTGCAGGGATTGGTTCCTTGATTTGTCCCCCCGTTCGGGGGGAACCCTCCAACTGCGAGTAAGCCAAGGAGTTTGGAGGTACAGCAGGTTGACAGCAGTGTGATCGAGCAGATTAGATAGAGTAGAATTTGAATGGGGCTTCACTGATTTATTTCATACAATTCATATCTAAAACACAGTTGAAAAATATTTGATTGTTAAAATATTTAAATACAAGAACTATATCAAGAAATTAACAAAACATAGTTTTTTTAGTTAGGAGAAAAGTCTAAAAACATATCACAAATGACAAACGTTGTGCCTCTCCTCCTCCTGTTCTTCAATGAAGCTGATCACCCTCCAGCTCCCGTTAGAAACATCGTGCTGCTGAAGGTGTGCCGGCAGAATGGTTGTGATACAGGAGGTGCTGTGGACTCTCCCAGAAACGAGGACCTAGTTTAGTTGTAGATCCAGTAAAACATAGTGCAAATGTGACATTATTTATAATGCACAGTTACAGTCTTGTGAATATTAAAAAATGTACTTCATGTAATGCAGGAAGCGAATATTTCAAACGAACTAAGGCAGCAAACAGTAAGAGCAAAATCGTGTTCCAAACATTAACTCTTTTTTTAAATGTCAATTAGCTTGTGAGTAATAAGACAAAATGTGACTGTCAGACAGAGAACTGTCAGAGCAAACGGCAGATTTTAGAAAGTCCTGCCGAAATAAATCTGCACCCGACTGCGACTGTCAGCGTTGAACTGCCGCCATTGCTGTCAAAGTCAGACACATCTCCAAAATTGTTGGAGCAAATTTTTAAGCAGGCTTCATCTTGATAAATTGACCACGTATTTGACATTTACACCATAACGTTACCGCCTAAAATAATCGTAAAACAAAATTTTGTGTAACAACAAGAGTAATATGTACCCCAAAAGCTTTCAAAGCGTCTGAAAGTTTTCTCCTCCGTTTTTGTTGGGGCTTGGCTCGAAATGCATCATGATTGGCCGCCCGAAGTCCACGTGTCTGTCGGACGTGCTCTCATTGGTCTACAATACCATCACGGATGAATAAATACTCAAAGGGCTTGCCAGGCAAGCCCTTTGAACCCTTTAAATACTCAATGGGCTTGCCTGGCAAGCCCTTTGAGTATTTATTCCATATTGCCCACTAGTTCACTAGTAAGGTCATTTTGACGCTTACTAGTGAACATGTAAGGCCATAAATGTGCCCACTAGTTCACTAGTAAGATCATTTTGAGGCTTACTAGTTGACATGTAAGCCACAAAACGCCCGCTAGTTCACTAGTAAGATAATTTTGAGGCTTCTAGTGAACATGTAAGCCACAGAACGCCCACTAGTTCATTAGTAAGATCATTTTGACGCTTACTAGTGAACATGTAAGCCACAAAACGCTCACTAGTTCACTAGTAAGGTCATTTTGACGCTTACTAGTGAACATGTAAGCCACAAAACGCTCACTGGTTCACTAGTAAGGTAATTTTGACGCTTACTAGTGAACATGTAAGCCACAAAACGCCCGCTAGTTCCCTAGTAAGATCATTTTGACGCTTATTTATGAACATGTCAGCCACAAAACGCTCACTCGTTCACTAGTAAGATCATTTTGACGCTTACTAGTGAACATGTAAGCCACAAAACGCCCACTAGTTCACTAGTAAGGTCATTTTGACGCTTACTAGTGAACATGTAAGCCACAAAACGCCCACTAGTTCACTAGTAAGATCATTTTGACGCTTACTAGTGAACATGTAAGGCCATAAATGTGCCCACTAGTTCACTAGTAAGTTCATTTTGAGGCTTACTAGTTGACATGTAAGCCACACATCGCCTACTAGTTCACTAGTAAGATCATTTTGAGGCTTACTGGTGAACATGTAAGCCACAAAACGCCCAATAGTTCACTAGTAAGATCATTTTGACGCTTACTAGTGAACATGTAAGCCACAAAACGCTCACTAGTTTACTAGTAAGGTCATTTTGACGCTTACTAGTGAACATGTAAGCCACAAAACGCTCACTAGTTCACTAGTAAGGTCATTTTGACGCTTACTAGTGAACATGTAAGCCGCAAAACGCCCACTAGTTCACTAATAAGATTATTTTGACGCTTACTACTGAACATTTAAGGCCATAAATGTGCCCACTAGTTCACTGGTAAGATGATTTTGACGCTTACTAGTGAACATGTAAGGCCATAAATGTGCCCACTTGTAGTGCTAGTGACATTACACTGTACTTGCATTAAATGCAAATAAGGATGATTACGAAAACATGTAACGGTATCCTATTGGCTGTACGTTTCAAAATAGTGTCATCCCACCAGTCAGGGCTCATGATTTTGGAAATTCTGTGCCCACTTAGTTTTTTAAAACAACAATGGCGGACAGTGTCCTGAGACGTATTCGGCGAAGGTGCAGGGCAATAGAGAGTGCCTGTCATCAAGGGTCTGCCGGTGAAAGTGAAGCACGCGCGATAAACATTTCAATTGCTAATTTAAGAAGAGTTAGTGACCAGTTTAGCGCTGATACTATTCAAAGTTTGATTCAAAGTCCAATAGATCTCCGATCTGTCATCATTGCGGGACCCACTCCTAATGGTGGACGTGTTTGTTCCCATGTGGCACATCGTTTGCACACAGGTAAAATGGCTACCATTTTTTGTCATTGGTTTTTCGTATGTATTTTTATTCGAACTACACACGGGTTTTACTGACGACTTGCTGTGACTTACCTTCTATCACCCTGTCAAACGTCGTTTTATACCAGTGGTTTCCCTGCAAATCAGTAGACTATTAAGTAACGCGATGGCTGTACACTTTTAAGCAATAACTAGTGATCTTTTAGTTATTCAATTATAAGTTTGAATTATTTTTTTCTTGAGTAAAATGGTTAGAGAAAATAGCTGCTCGTGGTTTTGAAGCAGCATATACTTTTATGTACATCTGTGTCTATATGCCTGTACTGTATACAGTATATAAAAAACACGTAGTGATTCGTTTGCTTGAATTCCTTAATCCTTTTATTTCCATACTTTAGGTAGACGAGGAAGACCAGCACTTGACATTACAAGTGATCAAATTGAACTGCTCCCCACTCAGGGCTTTACAGTGAGAGCCATCACTGAGATGTTGTGTTGTTCCTCTTCATACCTGCATAAAAAAATGAAGTTTTTTCAGATTTCAGCCAGAAATAGATTTACTCCCATTCATGATGTTGACCTGGAAGAGCATGTCAGAAGATTGCACAGCCAATTTCCCAGATCAGGCTCGGAAGCAAGTGTTCTGCTACATACTCTTGTCCCTTCATGTATATATCATTATATTCATTGTGAAAGTGTACTTTCTTTATTGTGTTGTTTTATGAACCTGTTGCAGATGATGAGGGCATACCTGCGTGCTGATGGTATTGTAGTACAAAGAAAAAGAGTTCGAGAAATCCTCAACCGTATTGAGCCAGCTGCTGCAGCCCAGAGATGGAGCCAGACTGTGGCTAGAAGAACATACTATGTGCCATTCCCCAATAGTTTATGGCACATAGATGGGCATATGCGTCTCATTCGGTAATAAGGGATCATCTTATATTTGTACTCGTGGGAGCATTAGAAAGCCATATTGTATGGACAGCACAGATTAAATTGAATTTTATCATTTGTATATCCAAGTTACACAAACTCCAAATTGCCTCCATGTAGTCTTAAGTGCACAGCAATACCTTCTCTACCGAGATGATATTTCAAACAAGATATGAAACTTGATTGTTTTCTTGTATTTAATCATTATTCTTTTCATGTTTGTTTTACAGGTGGGTGTTTGTGACACATGCCGGCATTGATGGGAATTCCAGGCTAATAACGTACCTTCAACTGGAGCACAGGCAACACAGCTTTGACAGTGTTGAAATATTTTGTCCAAGCCACCTGCCTGTATGGGTTACCCTCCAGAGTAAGATCCGACCATGGTGGTGAAAACACTGGTTGCTCTTTTAATGAACCTACTGCAGGGACAAGACACCAAAATTATTTCTAGCTCCAGCCAACACCCCCTCACAATTTACTCACACCTCCCATGGCCTGATTATCCACCAACAGGGGCCCTTTTTGGATTATCATTTTGGCATAGGAACTTTCCTTTCCTATCCTAACCGAGTGAGATGAGCCGGTAGCACCTGGAGCAAAGATCTTCTAAATTTTAATAATGCTTAGGAAAGGTTCTGACCATCCTTTACGAAAGGAAAGGAGATATATTATGCAGCAGGAATATTTAAAGGGGAAGTCTTTTTTTATGTTGTTGTTGTTGTTGTTGTTGTCGACCCCACCCGTGCCCCGACATTGGGGGACCGGGCCCTCACTCCGTCTCCCGGATCCCCAGACCCCCCTCCTCCGCCCAGCGGGCGAGCAGGGCCGCCACTCCGCTTGGGTTTCGCCAGAGGTCCTCCGGAGTCAGTGTGGTGGGTATGTTTGTGCAGGTGAACAGGTGTTGTGTGTCGTGCACTTGCGTGCCGCATAGCCCACAGAGTGGTGTTGGGTGTGTGTCCGGTGTAATGTTGTGTAGGTAGGAGTGGAGGGCTGGTGATTTGTTGGTTCGGAGTTGTGCTAGGAGTTGTCTGGTTCTGTGTGGTAGGTCTTGCTCTGATGGGTCTATTTCTGGTGCTGGTGCATGTATTACTTTGTTGTGTTGTCTGGTGTCCAAGTGTGTTTGTACAAAGTGGGTGTGTATGTCTTTCATGTTCTGTTTTATGGTGTCGTTGTTGGTGTCCTGTGGTGCTGTGTCTTTGTTGTGTGTGTAGTTGTTGTTGTGGAAGATTGTTTGTTTCTTTTGTCTGGGTGGTGGTGGTTGTTGAGTGAGTGGGTGTAGTGGGTGGGTTGGGTGTTGGGCTTTTTGTCTGATTTGCGATGCGTGTAGTTTTAGATGGGTGTTCAGTGGGAGAGTTTTTGTTTCCTCATGCAAGTGTTGTATGTTTGTGTCTTGTGTGCATCCTGTTGCTATTCTGAGTGCTGTGTTCTGTGTGGTCTGGAGTTTTGTCTTGTTTGTGTCCGATAGTGTTGGTGACCATATAGTGTTTGCGTATTCGAGGCGTGTGAGTGTGGTTGCTTTGTATGTGGTGAGTATAGTTTCTTTGGATTTTCCCCAGTGAGTGGTTGTTAAGGCTTTAAGTATTTTGTTTGATTGCTTGGCGCGGGTTAGAGTGTGTTGTGTGTGTTTTGAGAAGGTGAGTTTGGGGTCCCATGTTAATCCCAGTATTTTGCGTTCGCGGACTGTGGGTAGGGTGGTGTTATCTATTTGTAAAGTGAGCCTGTTGCTGTATTCTGCCGGATCCGGTGTGAACAGAGTGGTGGTGGTTTTGTCTGCGTTGAGTGTGAGTTGGTTCTGTTTTGTCCAGTTGTATATGTCGTGGAGATATTTTTGTACTTGTTGTTGTGCCTGTTGTGGTTTGACATGTGTGGATAGAATGGTGATGTCGTCTGCATATGTAACTGTGTGTACATTTGGAGGTGGTTGTGGTAAGTCTGCCATGTATATGTTGAATAGTGTTGGTGAAAGTACTCCCCCCTGTGGTACCCCCGTTTTCGTGTTTCTATGTTCTGATGTTTCCCCCCGGTATTGAGTGTATTGTCTGCGTCCCCTTATGTAGTTGAAGATGTATTTGATGATGATGTTTGGGGTGTTAGTGTTGTTGAGTTTGTTTGTGAGTGTGTGTAGGTTTACCGTGTCAAAGGCTTTGGACATGTCTAGGGCTATGGCAACTGTTCGTTGTGGTGGTTTTTGTTGATTGAAACCTGTGGCTATGATGTTGTGTATGTGGTGTAGTGCTGTGGTTGTGGAGTGTTGTTTTCGGAAGCCGTGTTGGTGAGAGGGTAGTTGAGTGTTGTTGGTAATGAAGGGTAGTATTACCTTTTCCATTGTTTTGGCTATTGGGCTGAGTAGTGCTATTGGTCTGTAGGATGGGCCGAGTGCGTGGTTTTTGTTGGGTTTTGGTATTGGGATTATTTTTGCAGTCTTCCATATTGCGGGGATGGTGTTGGTGTTGAGTGATGTGTTGTAAGTGTGTGTGAGTAGTGTTATTGCTTTGGGGCCTAGGTGTTTCAGATGTCTGATGTTTATGTTGTCTGGGCCTGTGGAGTTGTTGCTTTTGGAGCGTTGTAGTGCTTGTTTGACTTGTTGTTCTGTGATGGTTATGGGCGTGGTGTTGAGTTTTCGTATTTTGCGTTGTAGTTGTCTGTATGTTCTGTTGGTTTTGTGTTGTATTATGTTGGTGAATTGTTTGTTGAATGCTCGTGCTTTCTGTTTGTTGGATATTGCCGTGTGTTGTCCGAACTGTATTGTGGTGTTTTCTGGTGCTTTTTGTTCTTTGTTTGATAGTCTTGTTACTGTGTTCCAGAGTATGTGTTGTTTGTGTCTGTGGTTCCATGCATCCGTTAAGTGTTCTTTCCATAGCTCTTGTTTGTGTTTTTGGATTTGTGTGTCTATTTCTTTGTTTAGGTCTGTGATGCGTGGGTCTTGGTGGTTTTGTTGTCTGATGTCGTTTCTTTGGCTGATGAGTGTTCTGATGTGTTGTGGTAGGAGAAGTGATTTGCTTTTTATTTTTCCGTGGGGTATGTGGTGTTTGTCTGCTGTAAGTATGAGGTTTGTGAGCATGGTGTTGGCTGTGTGGATGTTGTCAGGTATGGTTAAGTTCTCCAGTGCTGATTCTATTTCAGAGGTGTATCCTTCCCAGTCTGCTTTCCTGTAATTTGTGTAAGTTTGAAGGTGTTGTTGTAGGCGGAAAGGAGCACGCGTGTTGTGTGTGATTTTGATAGGAAGGTGGTCTGAATTGAGTGCGTGTATTGTGGTCCATGTTGTTCTGTTTGTGATGCTGTTGCTGGCTGTTGTGATGTCCGGTGATGTTGGTTGTTGGTTGATGTTTGTAGGTTTTCTGGTAGGTGTGTTTGCGTTTAGAGTGATTTGTTGGGAGTTCTGTAGTATGTCTGCAATGAGGGTGCCTCTGTGGTCGTCGTAGGGAGAGTGCCATTGTGTTGAGTGAGCGTTGATGTCTGCGGTTAGAATGGTGTTGTTCAGCGAGTTTATGTATTGGAAGGTGTTGGTGATGTCTGTGTCTTCTGTGGCGTGGTCTGGTCGGGTGGTATCTCTGGGGGGTATATACATGTTGCATATGTGTAGTCTTTTGTGGTTGGTTATGCGAATCTTTACGGTTTGAATTTCTGTAGTGTTGGTGTTAATGTTGTTGGGGATGTTCATGGGAGTGAATGTGACTGATTTGTGAATGTATGTGAGCAGTCCTCCTCCTCCCTTGTGTTCTCTGTCTTTCCTAATGCTGGTGTAGTTGGTGAGACGAGGTGTGTTGTGTTGTTTTTCTAGTTTGGTTTCTTGTATGGTGATGATGTCTGCGTGCTGTTGTGAGGCGAGTTCTTCTAGTTCTGTTTTCTTGTTTTGGATGCCGTTGATGTTTATTTGTAGTATGGTCAGTGTGTGTTTGTTGTTTTTGTTGGTGGGTGTTGTTCTTTGTGGGTTGTTCGGGGGTTGTGGTGTTGGGGTGTTTGTTGTTTGCGTGTGTGTTCTGCATGTCCACGTGTTTGTGTATTGGCGGGTGGTGATGCCGGAGCAATGTCTGTGTATCCAGTGTGGGTGTGTTGAGTTGCATCTGAGTGAGGTTTGTCTGCGTGTGATGATTCTATTGCAGCTATTGCAGGTCCAGGTTTGGGGGGGGTGGTCTTGTGTTTGTTGTATCTCTGTTGGAGTTGTCTGTCCGTGTTGCGTTTGAGGGTAGTGTTGGTGAGGCGAGTGTGTTGTTTTGGTCTGTTTGTGCTCTGCTGCCTGTTGGTGTCCTACGAGGTGTTGTTGTTCGTGGTGGTGTTTTGGGATGTAGTCTGCATTTCCATGTTATGTTGTATTGTCTAGTGTTTATGTTTGTGCAATGTTTGTGTACCCAGTGTGGTGTGTGGTGGTTGCATCTGAAGGATGTCTGTCTTCTTGTAATCTGTTGTGTGCAAATGTCGCATGTCCAGGTAGTTTGTTGTGTGTGTGTTTGTTGCGTGCGTGAGAGTGTCTGTGTGGGCCCCGGATTTGTCTCTATGTCCCCCGCCTGGAGCAAAAGGTCCGCCCGCCACCCTGCCAGGTTCAGGGGGCGGTTAGCCGGAAAAAAAAAAAACGGCCGTAAGGGCACCCCGTTCGGGGTGCAGGGATTGGTTCCTTGATTTGTCCCCCCGTTCGGGGGGAACCCTCCAACTGCGAGTAAGCCAAGGAGTTTGGAGGTACAGCAGGTTGACAGCAGTGTGATCGAGCAGATTAGATAGAGTAGAATTTGAATGGGGCTTCACTGATTTATTTCATACAATTCATATCTAAAACACAGTTGAAAAATATTTGATTGTTAAAATATTTAAATACAAGAACTATATCAAGAAATTAACAAAACATAGTTTTTTTATTTAGGAGAAAAGTCTAAAAACATATCACAAATGACAAACGTTGTGCCTCTCCTCCTCCTGTTCTTCAATGAAGCTGATCACCCTCCAGCTCCCGTTAGAAACATCGTGCTGCTGAAGGTGTGCCGGCAGAATGGTTGTGATACAGGAGGTGCTGTGGACTCTCCCAGAAACGAGGACCTAGTTTAGTTGTAGATCCAGTAAAACATAGTGCAAATGTGACATTATTTATAATGCACAGTTACAGTCTTGTGAATATTAAAAAATGTACTTCATGTAATGCAGGAAGCGAATATTTCAAACGAACTAAGGCAGCAAACAGTAAGAGCAAAATCGTGTTCCAAACATTAACTCTTTTTTTAAATGTCAATTAGCTTGTGAGTAATAAGACAAAATGTGACTGTCAGACAGAGAACTGTCAGAGCAAACGGCAGATTTTAGAAAGTCCTGCCGAAATAAATCTGCACCCGACTGCGACTGTCAGCGTTGAACTGCCGCCATTGCTGTCAAAGTCAGACACATCTCCAAAATTGTTGGAGCAAATTTTTAAGCAGGCTTCATCTTGATAAATTGACCACGTATTTGACATTTACACCATAACGTTACCGCCTAAAATAATCGTAAAACAAAATTTTGTGTAACAACAAGAGTAATATGTACCCCAAAAGCTTTCAAAGCGTCTGAAAGTTTTCTCCTCCGTTTTTGTTGGGGCTTGGCTCGAAATGCATCATGATTGGCCGCCCGAAGTCCACGTGTCTGTCGGACGTGCTCTCATTGGTCTACAATACCATCACGGATGAATAAATACTCAAAGGGCTTGCCAGGCAAGCCCTTTGAACCCTTTAAATACTCAATGGGCTTGCCTGGCAAGCCCTTTGAGTATTTATTCCATATTGCCCACTAGTTCACTAGTAAGGTCATTTTGACGCTTACTAGTGAACATGTAAGGCCATAAATGTGCCCACTAGTTCACTAGTAAGATCATTTTGAGGCTTACTAGTTGACATGTAAGCCACAAAACGCCCGCTAGTTCACTAGTAAGATAATTTTGAGGCTTCTAGTGAACATGTAAGCCACAGAACGCCCACTAGTTCACTAGTAAGATCATTTTGACGCTTACTAGTGAACATGTAAGCCACAAAACGCTCACTAGTTCACTAGTAAGGTCATTTTGACACTTACTAGTGAACATGTAAGCCACAAAACGCTCACTGGTTCACTAGTAAGGTAATTTTGACGCATACTAGTGAACATGTAAGCCACAAAACGCCCGCTAGTTCCCTAGTAAGATCATTTTGACGCTTATTTATGAACATGTCAGCCACAAAACGCTCACTCGTTCACTAGTAAGATCATTTTGACGCTTACTAGTGAACATGTAAGCCACAAAACGCCCACTAGTTCACTAGTAAGGTCATTTTGACGCTTACTAGTGAACATGTAAGCCACAAAACGCCCACTAGTTCACTAGTAAGATCATTTTGACGCTTACTAGTGAACATGTAAGGCCATAAATGTGCCCACTAGTTCACTAGTAAGTTCATTTTGAGGCTTACTAGTTGACATGTAAGCCACACATCGCCTACTAGTTCACTAGTAAGATCATTTTGAGGCTTACTGGTGAACATGTAAGCCACAAAACGCCCAATAGTTCACTAGTAAGATCATTTTGACGCTTACTAGTGAACATGTAAGCCACAAAACGCTCACTAGTTTACTAGTAAGGTCATTTTGACGCTTACTAGTGAACATGTAAGCCACAAAACGCTCACTAGTTCACTAGTAAGGTCATTTTGACGCTTACTAGTGAACATGTAAGCCGCAAAACGCCCACTAGTTCACTAATAAGATTATTTTGACGCTTACTACTGAACATTTAAGGCCATAAATGTGCCCACTAGTTCACTGGTAAGATGATTTTGACGCTTACTAGTGAACATGTAAGGCCATAAATGTGCCCACTTGTAGTGCTAGTGACATTACACTGTACTTGCATTAAATGCAAATAAGGATGATTACGAAAACATGTAACGGTATCCTATTGGCTGTACGTTTCAAAATAGTGTCATCCCACCAGTCAGGGCTCATGATTTTGGAAATTCTGTGCCCACTTAGTTTTTTAAAACAACAATGGCGGACAGTGTCCTGAGACGTATTCGGCGAAGGTGCAGGGCAATAGAGAGTGCCTGTCATCAAGGGTCTGCCGGTGAAAGTGAAGCACGCGCGATAAACATTTCAATTGCTAATTTAAGAAGAGTTAGTGACCAGTTTAGCGCTGATACTATTCAAAGTTTGATTCAAAGTCCAATAGATCTCCGATCTGTCATCATTGCGGGACCCACTCCTAATGGTGGACGTGTTTGTTCCCATGTGGCACATCGTTTGCACACAGGTAAAATGGCTACCATTTTTTGTCATTGGTTTTTCGTATGTATTTTTATTCGAACTACACACGGGTTTTACTGACGACTTGCTGTGACTTACCTTCTATCACCCTGTCAAACGTCGTTTTATACCAGTGGTTTTCCTGCAAATCAGTAGACTATTAAGTAACGCGATGGCTGTACACTTTTAAGCAATAACTAGTGATCTTTTAGTTATTCAATTATAAGTTTGAATTATTTTTTTCTTGAGTAAAATGGTTAGAGAAAATAGCTGCTCGTGGTTTTGAAGCAGCATATACTTTTATGTACATCTGTGTCTATATGCCTGTACTGTATACAGTATATAAAAAACACGTAGTGATTCGTTTGCTTGAATTCCTTAATCCTTTTATTTCCATACTTTAGGTAGACGAGGAAGACCAGCACTTGACATTACAAGTGATCAAATTGAACTGCTCCCCACTCAGGGCTTTACAGTGAGAGCCATCACTGAGATGTTGTGTTGTTCCTCTTCATACCTGCATAAAAAAATGAAGTTTTTTCAGATTTCAGCCAGAAATAGATTTACTCCCATTCATGATGTTGACCTGGAAGAGCATGTCAGAAGATTGCACAGCCAATTTCCCAGATCAGGCTCGGAAGCAAGTGTTCTGCTACATACTCTTGTCCCTTCATGTATATATCATTATATTCATTGTGAAAGTGTACTTTCTTTATTGTGTTGTTTTATGAACCTGTTGCAGATGATGAGGGCATACCTGCGTGCTGATGGTATTGTAGTACAAAGAAAAAGAGTTCGAGAAATCCGCAACCGTATTGAGCCAGCTGCTGCAGCCCAGAGATGGAGCCAGACTGTGGCTAGAAGAACATACTATGTGCCATTCCCCAATAGTTTATGGCACATAGATGGGCATATGCGTCTCATTCGGTAATAAGGGATCATCTTATATTTGTACTCGTGGGAGCATTAGAAAGCCATATTGTATGGACAGCACAGATTAAATTGAATTTTATCATTTGTATATCCAAGTTACACAAACTCCAAATTGCCTCCATGTAGTCTTAAGTGCACAGCAATACCTTCTCTACCGAGATGATATTTCAAACAAGATATGAAACTTGATTGTTTTCTTGTATTTAATCATTATTCTTTTCATGTTTGTTTTACAGGTGGGTGTTTGTGACACATGCCGGCATTGATGGGAATTCCAGGCTAATAACGTACCTTCAACTGGAGCACAGGCAACACAGCTTTGACAGTGTTGAAATATTTTGTCCAAGCCACCTGCCTGTATGGGTTACCCTCCAGAGTAAGATCCGACCATGGTGGTGAAAACACTGGTTGCTCTTTTAATGAACCTACTGCAGGGACAAGACACCAAAATTATTTCTAGCTCCAGCCAACACCCCCTCACAATTTACTCACACCTCCCATGGCCTGATTATCCACCAACAGGGGCCCTTTTTGGATTATCATTTTGGCATAGGAACTTTCCTTTCCTATCCTAACCGAGTGAGATGAGCCGGTAGCACCTGGAGCAAAGATCTTCTAAATTTTAATAATGCTTAGGAAAGGTTCTGACCATCCTTTACGAAAGGAAAGGAGATATATTATGCAGCAGGAATATTTAAAGGGGAAGTCTTTTTTTATGTTGTTGTTGTTGTTGTTGTTGTCGACCCCACCCGTGCCCCGACATTGGGGGACCGGGCCCTCACTCCGTCTCCCGGATCCCCAGACCCCCCTCCTCCGCCCAGCGGGCGAGCAGGGCCGCCACTCCGCTTGGGTTTCGCCAGAGGTCCTCCGGAGTCAGTGTGGTGGGTATGTTTGTGCAGGTGAACAGGTGTTGTGTGTCGTGCACTTGCGTGCCGCATAGCCCACAGAGTGGTGTTGGGTGTGTGTCCGGTGTAATGTTGTGTAGGTAGGAGTGGAGGGCTGGTGATTTGTTGGTTCGGAGTTGTGCTAGGAGTTGTCTGGTTCTGTGTGGTAGGTCTTGCTCTGATGGGTCTATTTCTGGTGCTGGTGCATGTATTACTTTGTTGTGTTGTCTGGTGTCCAAGTGTGTTTGTACAAAGTGGGTGTGTATGTCTTTCATGTTCTGTTTTATGGTGTCGTTGTTGGTGTCCTGTGGTGCTGTGTCTTTGTTGTGTGTGTAGTTGTTGTTGTGGAAGATTGTTTGTTTCTTTTGTCTGGGTGGTGGTGGTTGTTGAGTGAGTGGGTGTAGTGGGTGGGTTGGGTGTTGGGCTTTTTGTCTGATTTGCGATGCGTGTAGTTTTAGATGGGTGTTCAGTGGGAGAGTTTTTGTTTCCTCATGCAAGTGTTGTATGTTTGTGTCTTGTGTGCATCCTGTTGCTATTCTGAGTGCTGTGTTCTGTGTGGTCTGGAGTTTTGTCTTGTTTGTGTCCGATAGTGTTGGTGACCATATAGTGTTTGCGTATTCGAGGCGTGTGAGTGTGGTTGCTTTGTATGTGGTGAGTATAGTTTCTTTGGATTTTCCCCAGTGAGTGGTTGTTAAGGCTTTAAGTATTTTGTTTGATTGCTTGGCGCGGGTTAGAGTGTGTTGTGTGTGTTTTGATAAGGTGAGTTTGGGGTCCCATGTTAATCCCAGTATTTTGCGTTCGCGGACTGTGGGTAGGGTGGTGTTATCTATTTGTAAAGTGAGCCTGTTGCTGTATTCTGCCGGATCCGGTGTGAACAGAGTGGTGGTGGTTTTGTCTGCGTTGAGTGTGAGTTGGTTCTGTTTTGTCCAGTTGTATATGTCGTGGAGATATTTTTGTACTTGTTGTTGTGCCTGTTGTGGTTTGACATGTGTGGATAGAATGGTGATGTCGTCTGCATATGTAACTGTGTGTACATTTGGAGGTGGTTGTGGTAAGTCTGCCATGTATATGTTGAATAGTGTTGGTGAAAGTACTCCCCCCTGTGGTACCCCCGTTTTCGTGTTTCTATGTTCTGATGTTTCCCCCCGGTATTGAGTGTATTGTCTGCGTCCCCTTATGTAGTTGAAGATGTATTTGATGATGATGTTTGGGGTGTTAGTGTTGTTGAGTTTGTTTGTGAGTGTGTGTAGGTTTACCGTGTCAAATGCTTTGGACATGTCTAGGCCTATGGCAACTGTTCGTTGTGGTGGTTTTTGTTGATTGAAACCTGTGGCTATGATGTTGTGTATGTGGTGTAGTGCTGTGGTTGTGGAGTGTTGTTTTCGGAAGCCGTGTTGGTGAGAGGGTAGTTGAGTGTTGTTGGTAATGAAGGGTAGTATTACCTTTTCCATTGTTTTGGCTATTGGGCTGAGTAGTGCTATTGGTCTGTAGGATGGGCCGAGTGCGTGGTTTTTGTTGGGTTTTGGTATTGGGATTATTTTTGCAGTCTTCCATATTGCGGGGATGGTGTTGGTGTTGAGTGATGTGTTGTAAGTGTGTGTGAGTAGTGTTATTGCTTTGGGGCCTAGGTGTTTCAGATGTCTGATGTTTATGTTGTCTGGGCCTGTGGAGTTGTTGCTTTTGGAGCGTTGTAGTGCTTGTTTGACTTGTTGTTCTGTGATGGTTATGGGCGTGGTGTTGAGTTTTCGTATTTTGCGTTGTAGTTGTCTGTATGTTCTGTTGGTTTTGTGTTGTATTATGTTGGTGAATTGTTTGTTGAATGCTCGTGCTTTCTGTTTGTTGGATATTGCCGTGTGTTGTCCGAACTGTATTGTGGTGTTTTCTGGTGCTTTTTGTTCTTTGTTTGATAGTCTTGTTACTGTGTTCCAGAGTATGTGTTGTTTGTGTCTGTGGTTCCATGCATCCGTTAAGTGTTCTTTCCATAGCTCTTGTTTGTGTTTTTGGATTTGTGTGTCTATTTCTTTGTTTAGGTCTGTGATGCGTGGGTCTTGGTGGTTTTGTTGTCTGATGTCGTTTCTTTGGCTGATGAGTGTTCTGATGTGTTGTGGTAGGAGAAGTGATTTGCTTTTTATTTTTCCGTGGGGTATGTGGTGTTTGTCTGCTGTAAGTATGAGGTTTGTGAGCATGGTGTTGGCTGTGTGGATGTTGTCAGGTATGGTTAAGTTCTCCAGTGCTGATTCTATTTCAGAGGTGTATCCTTCCCAGTCTGCTTTCCTGTGATTTGTGTAAGTTTGAAGGTGTTGTTGTAGGCGGAAAGGAGCACGCGTGTTGTGTGTGATTTTGATAGGAAGGTGGTCTGAACTGAGTGCGTGTATTGTGGTCCATGTTGTTCTGTTTGTGATGCTGTTGCTGGCTGTTGTGATGTCCGGTGATGTTGGTTGTTGGTTGATGTTTGTAGGTTTTCTGGTAGGTGTGTTTGCGTTTAGAGTGATTTGTTGGGAGTTCTGTAGTATGTCTGCAATGAGGGTGCCTCTGTGGTCGTCGTAGGGAGAGTGCCATTGTGTTGAGTGAGCGTTGATGTCTGCGGTTAGAATGGTGTTGTTCAGAGAGTTTATGTATTGGAAGGTGTTGGTGATGTCTGTGTCTTCTGTGGCGTGGTCTGGTCGGGTGGTATCTCTGGGGGGTATATACATGTTGCATATGTGTAGTCTTTTGTGGTTGGTTATGTGAATCTTTACGGTTTGAATTTCTGTAGTGTTGGTGTTAATGTTGTTGGGGATGTTCATGGGAGTGAATGTGACAGATTTGTGAATGTATGTGAGCAGTCCTCCTCCTCCCTTGTGTTCTCTGTCTTTCCTAATGCTGGTGTAGTTGGTGAGACGAGGTGTGTTGTGTTGTTTTTCTAGTTTGGTTTCTTGTATGGTGATGATGTCTGCGTGCTGTTGTGAGGCGAGTTCTTCTAGTTCTGTTTTCTTGTTTTGGATGCCGTTGATGTTTATTTGTAGTATGGTCAGTGTGTGTTTGTTGTTTTTGTTGGTGGGTGTTGTTCTTTGTGGGTTGTTCGGGGGTTGTGGTGTTGGGGTGTTTGTTGTTTGCGTGTGTGTTCTGCATGTCCACGTGTTTGTGTATTGGCGGGTGGTGATGCCGGAGCAATGTCTGTGTATCCAGTGTGGGTGTGTTGAGTTGCATCTGAGTGAGGTTTGTCTGCGTGTGATGATTCTATTGCAGCTATTGCAGGTCCAGGTTTGGGGGGGTGGTCTTGTGTTTGTTGTATCTCTGTTGGAGTTGTCTGTCCGTGTTGCGTTTGAGGGTAGTGTTGGTGAGGCGAGTGTGTTGTTTTGGTCTGTTTGTGCTCTGCTGCCTGTTGGTGTCCTACGAGGTGTTGTTGTTCGTGGTGGTGTTTTGGGATGTAGTCTGCATTTCCATGTTATGTTGTATTGTCTAGTGTTTATGTTTGTGCAATGTTTGTGTACCCAGTGTGGTGTGTGGTGGTTGCATCTGAAGGATGTCTGTCTTCTTGTAATCTGTTGTGTGCAAATGTCGCATGTCCAGGTAGTTTGTTGTGTGTGTGTTTGTTGCGTGCGTGAGAGTGTCTGTGTGGGCCCCGGATTTGTCTCTATGTCCCCCGCCTGGAGCAAAAGGTCCGCCCGCCACCCTGCCAGGTTCAGGGGGCGGTTAGCCGGAAAAAAAAAAAACGGCCGTAAGGGCACCCCGTTCGGGGTGCAGGGATTGGTTCCTTGATTTGTCCCCCCGTTCGGGGGGAACCCTCCAACTGCGAGTAAGCCAAGGAGTTTGGAGGTACAGCAGGTTGACAGCAGTGTGATCGAGCAGATTAGATAGAGTAGAATTTGAATGGGGCTTCACTGATTTATTTCATACAATTCATATCTAAAACACAGTTGAAAAATATTTGATTGTTAAAATATTTAAATACAAGAACTATATCAAGAAATTAACAAAACATAGTTTTTTTAGTTAGGAGAAAAGTCTAAAAACATATCACAAATGACAAACGTTGTGCCTCTCCTCCTCCTGTTCTTCAATGAAGCTGATCACCCTCCAGCTCCCGTTAGAAACATCGTGCTGCTGAAGGTGTGCCGGCAGAATGGTTGTGATACAGGAGGTGCTGTGGACTCTCCCAGAAACGAGGACCTAGTTTAGTTGTAGATCCAGTAAAACATAGTGCAAATGTGACATTATTTATAATGCACAGTTACAGTCTTGTGAATATTAAAAAATGTACTTCATGTAATGCAGGAAGCGAATATTTCAAACGAACTAAGAGCAAACAGTAAGAGCAAAATCGTGTTCCAAACATTAACTCTTTTTTTAAATGTCAATTAGCTTGTGAGTAATAAGACAAAATGTGACTGTCAGACAGAGAACTGTCAGAGCAAACGGCAGATTTTAGAAAGTCCTGCCGAAATAAATCTGCACCCGACTGCGACTGTCAGCGTTGAACTGCCGCCATTGCTGTCAAAGTCAGACACATCTCCAAAATTGTTGGAGCAAATTTTTAAGCAGGCTTCATCTTGATAAATTGACCACGTATTTGACATTTACACCATAACGTTACCGCCTAAAATAATCGTAAAACAAAATTTTGTGTAACAACAAGAGTAATATGTACCCCAAAAGCTTTCAAAGCGTCTGAAAGTATCTACTGTATATCTATAAAAAAAATCCTCGTCTCACCCCTCAGGTGGTGTCCATCCCTCATTCAGCTGGGGTCCTCTACCAGAGGCCAGGAAGCTTGAGGGTTCTGCGCAGTATCCTTGCCGTTCCCAGCACTGCACATTTCTGGACTGAGATGTCCGATGTTGTTCCCGGGATCTGTTGCAACCACTCATCATCTAGTTTGGGGGTCACTGCCCCGAGTGCTCCGACCACCACAGGCACGACTGTCCCCTTTACCTTCCAGGCTCTCTCCAGCTCATCTCTGAGCCCTTGGGATTTCTCGAGTTTCTCGTGTTCCTTCTTTCTGATGTTTCCAGCACTTGGGACCGCTACATCCACTACAACGGCTTTCCTCTGCCCTTTATCTATCATCAGGATATCTGGTTGGTTCGCCATTACCATCTTGTCAGTCTGGATCTGGAAGTCCCATAGGATCTTCGCTCTGTCATTCTCCACCACCTTCGGAGGTGTTTCCCATTTTGACCTTGGGGTTTCCAGTCCGTACTCCGCACAGATGTTTCGGTAGACTATGCCAGCCACCTGGTTATGGCGTTCCATATAGGCTTTCCCTGCCAGCACCTTACACCCTGCAGTTATGTGTTAGATCGTCTCAGGTGCCTCTTTGCACAACCTACACCTTGGGTCTTGTCTGGTGTGGTATATCTGGGCCTCAATGGCTCTAGTGCTCAGGGCCTGCTCCTGAGCAGCCAGGATGAGTGCCTCTGTACTGTCCTTCAGGCCAGCCCTCTCTAGCCACTGATGGGAATTCTTGAGATCGGCCACTTCAGTTATGGTCCGGTGGTACATCCCGTGTAGGGGCTTGTCCTCCGATGATGGTCCCTCTTCCAGCGCCTCATCCTCTGTTGCCCATTGTCTGAGACATTCTCCGAGTACGTCATCCGTTGGAGCCTTCTCCTTGATGTATTCATGGAGCTTGGATGTTTCATCCTGGACAGTGGCTCTCACACTCACTAGTCCCCAGCCGCTTTCCTTGTTGCCAGTTCAAGGTTGCCATTGGCTTGTGGTACACCGAGGTACTTGTAGCTGTCCTCAATGTCTGCTATTGTTCCTTCGGGGAGTGAGACCCCTTCAGTCCGGACTACCGTTCCTCTCTTAGTCACCATCCGACTATCACATCCCGATGTCGCTGCTGTAGATCCTGGTTGTGTGGATCAGGGAGTCTATGTCCCTTTCACTCTTAGCATACAGCTTTATGTCATCCATGTAGAGGAGGTGACTGATCGTAGCTTCATTTCTGAGGCTGTATCCATAGCCTGTCTTGGTGATTACTTGGCTTAGGGAGTTCAGTCCTATGCAGAACAGCAATGGGGAGAGTGCATCACCTTGGTATATGCCACATTTGATGGACACTTGGGTAAGTGGCTTGCCATTGGCTTCAAGTGTGGTTTTCCACATCCTCATCAAGTTCGCAACGAAGGCTCTTAGGGTCCTGTTCACCTTATACACATCCAAGCATTCAGTGATCCATGTATGTGGCATCGAGTCATAGGCTTTCTTTTAATGAATCCAGGCTGTGCACAGGTTGGTACATCGGGACCTGCAGTCTTGTGCGACTGTTCTGTCAACCAGGAGCTGATGTTTGGCTCCCCTGGTATCTCTACCAATGCCCTTCCGTGCTTCGCTCATGTATTGATCCATGTGTGCACTTATCTTAGCCGCAACATGAGCGTCCAAAATTGTGGAGGGACAGGTTATTGGCCGATAGTTGGATGCGACTGCACCCTTTGAGGGATCTTTCATGATAAGGATCGTTCGCCCTTCGGTTAGCCATCCTGGGTGAGTCCCATCCCTAGGCAGCTGGTTCATTTGTGCTGCTGGGCGCTCATGGAGTGCTGTGAGTCTCTTTAGCCAGTAAGTGTGGACCATGTCCGGGCCTGGTGCTGTCCAGTTCTTCATATTTGAGACTATTTCCTTTATGTCTGCCACTGTTATGGTAATTGGGTTCTGTTCAGGGAGGTGTCTGTGCTCCTCTCTTTGGGTGACCAGCCATTGTGCACTGCTGTTATGTGCAACCTCCTTCTCCCATCTGCCTCTCCAGTACCTTTCAGTTTCCAGTCTTGGTGGATCAGCTCTGTTGTTAGGACCCTGCCACTGAGCGTACACTTTCGCAGGTTGTGTTGCAAACAGCCTGTTTATTCGTCTGGCCTCATTCTCTTTCGTGTACCGCTTTAGGCGGCTGGACAAGGCTTGGAGCCTTTGTTTCGAGTGCTTCATATATGGTCATCTGGATGTACCTCTCAGGATCGGCCTTTTCATCACACCTCTCTGGACCTCAGTCAATTGACTCACATCTTTCCGAGCCGCCTTGATCTTAGCCTCCAACCGTCTTTTCCATGGTCGGTAATGTATCTCATGGCTTCCATGGTTGCTCTTATAGCCAAGCATCTCAAGGATCACTGATGCTGAAGCGTATATCAGTTCATTTCCGTGATCGTTACGGTAAGGATCGCCCTCAGTGCTGAATTCACACTTTCCAAGAGACTTTCAGGTGGTACTTCACATAGCCGTTGTAATCGGATTCTAGGTTTCCCAGCTTTCATTCTTGCCATGATCTTAGCTTTCAGGTCAGTTGCTGCCTCGCTCAGCATTTCATTCATTGGGGCTGGCCTCCCAATCTCATCATCTGCATTCACTCTGGTATGAACTCCTCCTCTGATCTGGCAGCCTGGGGCCCCTCACCATGGAACCTGCGTTGTACCTCATCAATCTCAAGTTGTGACAGCAGTTGCCGTTTGTGGATGTTGGAACACTGAGTTACGAGTTGTTTCGTGGCCACCCGTGACTGTGGGTTTCGAAGTAACCATTTAGCCCACATTCTCTCCATGTAACCTCTCTGACTAGGCTTGCTTGAGTAGTAGCATTCCAACAGAGCCATGTTATTGCATCTTGCCCATCTCTGCTCCATTTTTCATCAAGGTGCTCTGGTTCCCCAGCACCTGACGCAGACCTTGTTTGGCCGGGCGACGTCTGAGCTGGCATGTCATTCATTTTATTGTCTCTCATCATTGTATGAGGTACGCATTAGCGTGAAGGCTCTTGCCCAAGGACCCACACTGGATGGTGTTATGTGCTCATTTTTTGCCCCAAGTGGGGAGCGGAGGGACGGGCGCTGGGGGGGGGACCATCGTGGTGGGGCGGGCCCCTACGCGGGATGTGCCACCGGACCGTGGCTGAGGTGGCTGATCTCAAGAAGTCCTATCGGTGGCTGGAGGGGACTGGCCTGGGGGACAGCGCAGGGGCGCTCATCCTGGCTGCTCAGGAGCGGGCCTTGGGCGCCGGAGCCGTCAAGGCCCGGATGTGCCGCGCCGGACAGGACCCGGGGTGTGGGTTGTGCGGGGAGGCGCCTGGGACGATCCGGCACGTGGCTGCGGGGTGTGGGATGCTGGCAGGGGGGGCCTGCGTGGAGCGCCATGGCCAGGTGGCTGGCGTGGTCTGCCGAGGCATCTGTGCGGAGTGTGGACTGGGGGCCCCGGGGTCGGAGTGGGGGGCACCTCCGAGGGTGGTGGAGGGTGGCGGAGCGGGGATCCTGTGGGACTTCCGGATCCAGACTGGCGGGATGGTGGTGGCGAGCCAGCCAGATGTCGTGGTCGTGGATGGGGGGCGGAGGAGGGCCGTTGTGGTGGATGTGGCGGTCCCAGGTGGTGGAGGCATCGGGAGGGGGGAGCATGGGGGGCTCGGGGGGTACCAGGGGCTCGGGGAGGGGCTGGGGAGGGCCTGGGGGGTGGGGGTGGCGGTCGTGCCTGTGGTGGTCGGGGCGCTCGGGGCAGTGACCCCCGGACTGGATGGGTGGTTGCGACAGATCCCGGGACCAGCGTCGGACATCTCGGTCCGGAGGTGTGCGGTGCTGGGAGCGGCGGGGGTACTGCGCGGGGCCCTCGGGCTTCCTGGCCTCTGGTGGAGGACCCGAGCTGAATGAGGGACGGACACCACCCGAGGACACCTCCTATTGGCTCCATGATAAGAGCTCCACCCAGCAAAGAATTAACCCTTTAAAACCTGATTCTGAGCTTTCACAATTATTTACCGCCATTTGCGTAATATCTACAGTATACAGAAGGAATCAAGCAATTTTTACCAATGTATCTGTAGGTGATGTTTATTTATTATGTACACAGAGATAAAGAGTAATGGCACAGCTCTGCAGTATCTTTCCACTTTTATATATGTATGCTATACTAAATAAAATGAATAGGGCACCATATAATGCAACAGTTATGCAACTCCCTAAATAATGATGTGAATTTTCAGTTGTTGCTAAATCAGTTAGGATGTTATAATTTGTGGTGTAGATGCGAATTTAGGAGAGCAGGACAATATATCGCATTGCAATTGGAGCAGCAGCTTGGTTGATGATGTCCCCAAACCGGCTCATCTATTATATTTGTCGTGCAATACAATGAAAATGAGCACAATTGCAAAACATAGGCTTCTTATATTTTAAAATAAAATAATCACATGTTGACCGTTCTGGGGTTTCTACAATCATGAATGGAGGCATTATTTACAGCAGGTTGATGTTGTTGTTGTTGTTGTCGACCCCACCCGTGCCCCGACATTGGGGGACCGGGCCCTCACTCCGTCTCCCGGATCCCCAGACCCCCCTCCGCCGCCCAGCGGGCGAGCAGGGCCGCCACTCCGCTTGGGTTTCGCCAGAGGTCCTCCGGAGTCAGTGTGGTGGGTATGTTTGTGCAGGTGAACAGGTGTTGTGTGTCGTGCACTTGCGTGCCGCATAGCGCACAGAGTGGTGTTGGGTGTGTGTCCGGTGTAATGTTGTGTAGGTAGGAGTGGAGGGCTGGTGATTTGTTGGTTCGGAGTTGTGCTAGGAGTTGTCTGGTTCTGTGTGGTAGGTCTTGCTCTGATGGGTCTATTTCTGGTGCTGGTGCATGTATTACTTTGTTGTGTTGTCTGGTGTCCAAGTGTGTTTGTACAAAGTGGGTGTGTATGTCTTTCATGTTCTGTTTTATGGTGTCGTTGTTGGTGTCCTGTGGTGCTGTGTCTTTGTTGTGTGTGTAGTTGTTGTTGTGGAAGATTGTTTGTTTCTTTTGTCTGGGTGGTGGTGGTTGTTGAGTGAGTGGGTGTAGTGGGTGGGTTGGGTGTTGGGCTTTTTGTCTGATTTGCGATGCGTGTAGTTTTTTTTAGATGGGTGTTCAGTGGGAGAGTTTTTGTTTCCTCATGCAAGTGTTGTATGTTTGTGTCTTGTGTGCATCCTGTTGCTATTCTGAGTGCGGTGTTCTGTGTGGTCTGGAGTTTTGTCTTGTTTGTGTCCGATAGTGTTGGTGACCATATAGTGTTTGCGTATTCGAGGCGTGTGAGTGTGGTTGCTTTGTATGTGGTGAGTATAGTTTCTTTGGATTTTCCCCAGTGAGTGGTTGTTAAGGCTTTAAGTATTTTGTTTGATTGCTTGGCGCGGGTTAGAGTGTGTTGTGTGTGTTTTGAGAAGGTGAGTTTGGGGTCCCATGTTAATCCCAGTATTTTGCGTTCGCGGACTGTGGGTAGGGTGGTGTTATCTATTTGTAAAGTGAGTCTGTTGCTGTATTCTGCCGGATCCGGTGTGAACAGAGTGGTGGTGGTTTTGTCTGCGTTGAGTGTGAGTTGGTTCTGTTTTGTCCAGTTGTATATGTCGTGGAGATATTTTTGTACTTGTTGTTGTGCCTGTTGTGGTTTGACATGTGTGGATAGAATGGTGATGTCGTCTGCATATGTAACTGTGTGTACATTTGGAGGTGGTTGTGGTAAGTCTGCCATGTATATGTTGAATAGTGTTGGTGAAAGTACTCCCCCCTGTGGTACCCCCGTTTTCGTGTTTCTGTGTTCTGATGTTTCCCCCCGGTATTGAGTGTATTGTCTGCGTCCCCTTATGTAGTTGAAGATGTATTTGATGATGATGTTTGGGGTGTTAGTGTTGTTGAGTTTGTTTGTGAGTGTGTGTAGGTTTACCGTGTCAAAGGCTTTGGACATGTCTAGGGCTATGGCAACTGTTCGTTGTGGTGGTTTTTGTTGATTGAAACCTGTGGCTATGATGTGTATGTGGTGTAGTGCTGTGGTTGTGGAGTGTTGTTTTCGGAAGCCGTGTTGGTGAGAGGGTAGTTGAGTGTTGTTGGTAATGAAGGGTAGTATTACCTTTTCCATTGTTTTGGCTATTGGGCTGAGTAGTGCTATTGGTCTGTAGGATGGGCCGAGTGCGTGGTTTTTGTTGGGTTTTGGTATTGGGATTATTTTTGCAGTCTTCCATATTGCGGGGATGGTGTTGGTGTTGAGTGATGTGTTGTAAGTGTGTGTGAGTAGTGTTATTGCTTTGGGGCCTAGGTGTTTCAGATGTCTGATGTTTATGTTGTCTGGGCCTGTGGAGTTGTTGCTTTTGGAGCGTTGTAGTGCTTGTTTGACTTGTTGTTCTGTGATGGTTATGGGCGTGGTGTTGAGTTTTCGTATTTTGCGTTGTAGTTGTCTGTATGTTCTGTTGGTTTTGTGTTGTATTATGTTGGTGAATTGTTTGTTGAATGCTCGTGCTTTCTGTTTGTTGGATATTGCCGTGTGTTGTCCGAACTGTATTGTGGTGTTTTCTGGTGCTTTTTGTTCTTTGTTTGATAGTCTTGTTACTGTGTTCCAGAGTATGTGTTGTTTGTGTCTGTGGTTCCATGCATCCGTTAAGTGTTCTTTCCATAGCTCTTGTTTGTGTTTTTGGATTTGTGTGTCTATTTCTTTGTTTAGGTCTGTGATGCGTGGGTCTTGGTGGTTTTGTTGTCTGATGTCGTTTCTTTGGCTGATGATTGTTCTGATGTGTTGTGGTAGGAGAAGTGATTTGCTTTTTATTTTTCCGTGGGGTATGTGGTGTTTGTCTGCTGTAAGTATGAGGTTTGTGAGCATGGTGTTGGCTGTGTGGATGTTGTCAGGTATGGTTAAGTTCTCCAGTGCTGATTCTATTTCAGAGGTGTATCCTTCCCAGTCTGCTTTCCTGTAATTTGTGTAAGTTTGAAGGTGTTGTTGTAGGCGGAAAGGAGCACGCGTGTTGTGTGTGATTTTGATAGGAAGGTGGTCTGAACTGAGTGCGTGTATTGTGGTCCATGTTGTTCTGTTTGTGATGCTGTTGCTGGCTGTTGTGATGTCCGGTGATGTTGGTTGTTGGTTGATGTTTGTAGGTTTTCTGGTAGGTGTCCTGAGACGTATTCGGCGAAGGTGCAGGGCAATAGAGAGTGCCTGTCATCAAGGGTCTGCCGGTGAAAGTGAAGCACGCGCGATAAACATTTCAATTGCTAATTTAAGAAGAGTTAGTGACCAGTTTAGCGCTGATACTATTCAAAGTTTGATTCAAAGTCCAATAGATCTCCGATCTGTCATCATTGCGGGACCCACTCCTAATGGTGGACGTGTTTGTTCCCATGTGGCACATCGTTTGCACACAGGTAAAATGGCTACCATTTTTTGTCATTGGTTTTTCGTATGTATTTTTATTCGAACTACACACGGGTTTTACTGACGACTTGCTGTGACTTACCTTCTATCACCCTGTCAAACGTCGTTTTATACCAGTGGTTTTCCTGCAAATCAGTAGACTATTAAGTAACGCGATGGCTGTACACTTTTAAGCAATAACTAGTGATCTTTTAGTTATTCAATTATAAGTTTGAATTATTTTTTTCTTGAGTAAAATGGTTAGAGAAAATAGCTGCTCGTGGTTTTGAAGCTGCATATACTTTTATGTACATCTGTGTCTATATGCCTGTACTGTATACAGTATATAAAAAACACGTAGTGATTCGTTTGCTTGAATTCCTTAATCCTTTTATTTCCATACTTTAGGTAGACGAGGAAGACCAGCACTTGACATTACAAGTGATCAAATTGAACTGCTCCCCACTCAGGGCTTTACAGTGAGAGCCATCACTGAGATGTTGTGTTGTTCCTCTTCATACCTGCATAAAAAAATGAAGTTTTTTCAGATTTCAGCCAGAAATAGATTTACTCCCATTCATGATGTTGACCTGGAAGAGCATGTCAGAAGATTGCACAGCCAATTTCCCAGATCAGGCTCGGAAGCAAGTGTTCCTCTACATACTCTTGTCCCTTCATGTATATATCATTATATTCATTGTGAAAGTATACTTTCTTTATTGTGTTGTTTTATGAACCTGTTGCAGATGATGAGGGCATACCTGCGTGCTGATGGTATTGTAGTACAAAGAAAAAGAGTTCGAGAAATCCTCAACCGTATTGAGCCAGCTGCTGCAGCCCAGAGATGGAGCCAGACTGTGGCTAGAAGAACATACTATGTGCCATTCCCCAATAGTTTATGGCACATAGATGGGCATATGCGTCTCATTCGGTAATAAGGGATCATCTTATATTTGTACTCGTGGGAGCATTAGAAAGCCATATTGTATGGACAGCACAGATTAAATTGAATTTTATCATTTGTATATCCAAGTTACACAAACTCCAAATTGCCTCCATGTAGTCTTAAGTGCACAGCAATACCTTCTCTACCGAGATGATATTTCAAACAAGATATGAAACTTGATTGTTTTCTTGTATTTAATCATTATTCTTTTCATGTTTGTTTTACAGGTGGGTGTTTGTGACACATGCCGGCATTGATGGGAATTCCAGGCTAATAACGTACCTTCAACTGGAGCACAGGCAACACAGCTTTGACAGTGTTGAAATATTTTGTCCAAGCCACCTGCCTGTATGGGTTACCCTCCAGAGTAAGATCCGACCATGGTGGTGAAAACACTGGTTGCTCTTTTAATGAACCTACTGCAGGGACAAGACACCAAAATTATTTCTAGCTCCAGCCAACACCCCCTCACAATTTACTCACACCTCCCATGGCCTGATTATCCACCAACAGGGGCCCTTTTTGGATTATCATTTTGGCATAGGAACTTTCCTTTCCTATCCTAACCGAGTGAGATGAGCCGGTAGCACCTGGAGCAAAGATCGTCTAAATTTTAATAATGCTTAGGAAAGGTTCTGACCATCCTTTACGAAAGGAAAGGAGATATATTATGCAGCAGGAATATTTAAAGGGGAAGTCTTTTTTTATGTTGTTGTTGTTGTTGTTGTTGTCGACCCCACCCGTGCCCCGACATTGGGGGACCGGGCCCTCACTCCGTCTCCCGGATCCCCAGACCCCCCTCCTCCGCCCAGCGGGCGAGCAGGGCCGCCACTCCGCTTGGGTTTCGCCAGAGGTCCTCCGGAGTCAGTGTGGTGGGTATGTTTGTGCAGGTGAACAGGTGTTGTGTGTCGTGCACTTGCGTGCCGCATAGCGCACAGAGTGGTGTTGGGTGTGTGTCCGGTGTAATGTTGTGTAGGTAGGAGTGGAGGGCTGGTGATTTGTTGGTTCGGAGTTGTGCTAGGAGTTGTCTGGTTCTGTGTGGTAGGTCTTGCTCTGATGGGTCTATTTCTGGTGCTGGTGCATGTATTACTTTGTTGTGTTGTCTGGTGTCCAAGTGTGTTTGTACAAAGTGGGTGTGTATGTCTTTCATGTTCTGTTTTATGGTGTCGTTGTTGGTGTCCTGTGGTGCTGTGTCTTTGTTGTGTGTGTAGTTGTTGTTGTGGAAGATTGTTTGTTTCTTTTGTCTGGGTGGTGGTGGTTGTTGAGTGAGTGGGTGTAGTGGGTGGGTTGGGTGTTGGGCTTTTTGTCTGATTTGCGATGCGTGTAGTTTTAGATGGGTGTTCAGTGGGAGAGTTTTTGTTTCCTCATGCAAGTGTTGTATGTTTGTGTCTTGTGTGCATCCTGTTGCTATTCTGAGTGCTGTGTTCTGTGTGGTCTGGAGTTTTGTCTTGTTTGTGTCCGATAGTGTTGGTGACCATATAGTGTTTGCGTATTTGAGGCGTGTGAGTGTGGTTGCTTTGTATGTGGTGAGTATAGTTTCTTTGGATTTTCCCCAGTGAGTGGTTGTTAAGGCTTTAAGTATTTTGTTTGATTGCTTGGCGCGGGTTAGAGTGTGTTGTGTGTGTTTTGAGAAGGTGAGTTTGGGGTCCCATGTTAATCCCAGTATTTTGGGTTCGCGGACTGTGGGTAGGGTGGTGTTATCTATTTGTAAAGTGAGTCTGTTGCTGTATTCTGCCGGATCCGGTGTGAACAGAGTGGTGGTGGTTTTGTCTGCGTTGAGTGTGAGTTGGTTCTGTTTTGTCCAGTTGTATATGTCGTGGAGATATTTTTGTACTTGTTGTTGTGCCTGTTGTGGTTTGACATGTGTGGATAGAATGGTGATGTCGTCTGCATATGTAACTGTGTGTACATTTGGAGGTGGTTGTGGTAAGTCTGCCATGTATATGTTGAATAGTGTTGGTGAAAGTACTCCCCCCTGTGGTACCCCCGTTTTCGTGTTTCTGTGTTCTGATGTTTCCCCCCGGTATTGAGTGTATTGTCTGCGTCCCCTTATGTAGTTGAAGATGTATTTGATGATGATGTTTTTTGGTGTTAGTGTTGTTGAGTTTGTTTGTGAGTGTGTGTAGGTTTACCGTGTCAAAGGCTTTGGACATGTCTAGGGCTATGGCAACTGTTCGTTGTGGTGGTTTTTGTTGATTGAAACCTGTGGCTATGATGTTGTGTATGTGGTGTAGTGCTGTGGTTGTGGAGTGTTGTTTTCGGAAGCCGTGTTGGTGAGAGGGTAGTTGAGTGTTGTTGATAATGAAGGGTAGTATTACGTTTTCCATTGTTTTGGCTATTGGGCTGAGTAGTGCTATTGGTCTGTAGGATGGGCCGAGTGCGTGGTTTTTGTTGGGTTTTGGTATTGGGATTATTTTTGCAGTCTTCCATATTGCGGGGATGGTGTTGGTGTTGAGTGATGTGTTGTAAGTGTGTGTGAGTAGTGTTATTGCTTTGGGGCCTAGGTGTTTCAGATGTCTGATGTTTATGTTGTCTGGGCCTGTGGAGTTGTTGCTTTTGGAGCGTTGTAGTGCTTGTTTGACTTGTTGTTCTGTGATGGTTATGGGCGTGGTGTTGAGTTTTCGTATTTTGCGTTGTAGTTGTCTGTATGTTCTGTTGGTTTTGTGTTGTATTATGTTGGTGAATTGTTTGTTGAATGCTCGTGCTTTCTGTTTGTTGGATATTGCCGTGTGTTGTCCGAACTGTATTGTGGTGTTTTCTGGTGCTTTTTGTTCTTTGTTAGATAGTCTTGTTACTGTGTTCCAGAGTATGTATTGTTTGTGTCTGTGGTTCCATGCATCCGTTAAGTGTTCTTTCCATAGCTCTTGTTTGTGTTTTTGGATTTGTTTGTCTATTTCTTTGTTTAGGTCTGTGATGCGTGGGTCTTGGTGGTTTTGTTGTCTGATGTCGTTTCTTTGGCTGATGAGTGTTCTGATGTGTTGTGGTAGGAGAAGTGATTTGCTTTTTATTTTTCCGTGGGGTATGTGGTGTTTGTCTGCTGTAAGTATGAGGTTTGTGAGCATGGTGTTGGCTGTGTGGATGTTGTCAGGTATGGTTAAGTTCTCCAGTGCTGATTCTATTTCAGAGGTGTATCCTTCCCAGTCTGCTTTCCTGTAATTTGTGTAAGTTTGAAGGTGTTGTTGTAGGCGGAAAGGAGCACGCGTGTTGTGTGTGATTTTGATAGGAAGGTGGTCTGAACTGAGTGCGTGTATTGTGGTCCATGTTGTTCTGTTTGTGATGCTGTTGCTGGCTGTTGTGATGTCCGGTGATGTTGGTTGTTGGTTGATGTTTGTAGGTTTTCTGGTAGGTGTGTTTGCGTTTAGAGTGATTTGTTGGGAGTTCTGTAGTATGTCTGCAATGAGGGTGCCTCTGTGGTCGTCGTAGGGAGAGTGCCATTGTGTTGAGTGAGCGTTGATGTCTGCGGTTAGAATGGTGTTGTTCAGCGAGTTTATGTATTGGAAGGTGTTGGTGATGTCTGTATCTTCTGTGGCGTGGTCTGGTCGGGTGGTATCTCTGGGGGGTATATACATGTTGCATATGTGTAGTCTTTTGTGGTTGGTTATGTGAATCTTTACGGTTTGAATTTCTGTAGTGTTGGTGTTAATGTTGTTGGGGATGTTCATGGGAGTGAATGTGACTGATTTGTGAATGTATGTGAGCAGTCCTCCTCCTCCCTTGTGTTCTCTGTCTTTCCTAATGCTGGTGTAGTTGGTGAGACGAGGTGTGTTGTGTTGTTTTTCTAGTTTGGTTTCTTGTATGGTGATGATGTCTGCGTGCTGTTGTGAGGCGAGTTCTTCTAGTTCTGTTTTCTTGTTTTGGATGCCGTTGATGTTTATTTGTAGTATGGTCAGTGTGTGTTTGTTGTTTTTGTTGGTGGGTGTTGTTCTTTGTGGGTTGTTCGGGGGTTGTGGTGTTGGGGTGTTTGTTGTTTGCGTGTGTGTTCTGCATGTCCACGTGTTTGTGTATTGGCGGGTGGTGATGCCGGAGCAATGTCTGTGTATCCAGTGTGGGTGTGTTGAGTTGCATCTGAGTGAGGTTTGTCTGCGTGTGATGATTCTATTGCCGCTATTGCAGGTCCAGGTTTGGGGGGGTGGTCTTGTGTTTGTTGTATCTCTGTTGGAGTTGTCTGTCCGTGTTGCGTTTGAGGGTAGTGTTGGTGAGGCGAGTGTGTTGTTTTGGTCTGTTTGTGCTCTGCTGCCTGTTGGTGTCCTACGAGGTGTTGTTGTTCGTGGTGGTGTTTTGGGATGTAGTCTGCATTTCCATGTTATGTTGTATTGTCTAGTGTTTATGTTTGTGCAATGTTTGTGTACCCAGTGTGGTGTGTGGTGGTTGCATCTGAAGGATGTCTGTCTTCTTGTAATCTGTTGTGTGCAAATGTCGCATGTCCAGGTAGTTTGTTGTGTGTGTGTTTGTTGCGTGCGTGAGAGTGTCTGTGTGGGCCCCGGATTTGTCTCTATGTCCCCCGCCTGGAGCAAAAGGTCCGCCCGCCACCCTGCCAGGTTCAGGGGGCGGTTAGCCGAAAAAAAAAAAAAACGGCCGTAAGGGCACCCCGTTCGGGGTGCAGGGATTGGTTCCTTGATTTGTCCCCCCGTTCGGGGGGAACCCTCCAACTGCGAGTAAGCCAAGGAGTTTGGAGGTACAGCAGGTTGACAGCAGTGTGATCGAGCAGATTAGATAGAGTAGAATTTGAATGGGGCTTCACTGATTTATTTCATACAATTCATATCTAAAACACAGTTGAAAAATATTTGATTGTTAAAATATTTAAATACAAGAACTATATCAAGAAATTAACAAGACATAGTTTTTTTAGTTAGGAGAAAAGTCTAAAAACATATCACAAATGACAAACGTTGTGCCTCTCCTCCTCCTGTTCTTCAATGAAGCTGATCACCCTCCAGCTCCCGTTAGAAACATCGTGCTGCTGAAGGTGTGCCGGCAGAATGGTTGTGATACAGGAGGTGCTGTGGACTCTCCCAGAAACGAGGACCTAGTTTAGTTGTAGATCCAGTAAAACATAGTGCAAATGTGACATTATTTATAATGCACAGTTACAGTCTTGTGAATATTAAAAAATGTACTTCATGTAATGCAGGAAGCGAATATTTCAAACGAACTAAGAGCAAACAGTAAGAGCAAAATCGTGTTCCAAACATTAACTCTTTTTTTAAATGTCAATTAGCTTGTGAGTAATAAGACAAAATGTGACTGTCAGACAGAGAACTGTCAGAGCAAACGGCAGATTTTAGAAAGTCCTGCCGAAATAAATCTGCACCCGACTGCGACTGTCAGCGTTGAACTGCCGCCATTGCTGTCAAAGTCAGACACATCTCCAAAATTGTTGGAGCAAATTTTTAAGCAGGCTTCATCTTGATAAATTGACCACGTATTTGACATTTACACCATAACGTTACCGCCTAAAATAATCGTAAAACAAAATTTTGTGTAACAACAAGAGTAATATGTACCCCAAAAGCTTTCAAAGCGTCTGAAAGTATCTACTGTATATCTATAAAAAAAATCCTCGTCTCACCCCTCAGGTGGTGTCCATCCCTCATTCAGCTGGGGTCCTCTACCAGAGGCCAGGAAGCTTGAGGGTTCTGCGCAGTATCCTTGCCGTTCCCAGCACTGCACATTTCTGGACTGAGATGTCCGATGTTGTTCCCGGGATCTGTTGCAACCACTCATCATCTAGTTTGGGGGTCACTGCCCCGAGTGCTCCGACCACCACAGGCACGACTGTCCCCTTTACCTTCCAGGCTCTCTCCAGCTCCTCTCTGAGCCCTTGGGATTTCTCGAGTTTCTCGTGTTCCTTCTTTCTGATGTTTCCAGCACTTGGGACCGCTACATCCACTACAACGGCTTTCCTCTGCCCTTTATCTATCATCAGGATATCTGGTTGGTTCGCCATTACCATCTTGTCAGTCTGGATCTGGAAGTCCCATAGGATCTTCGCTCTGTCATTCTCCACCACCTTCGGAGGTGTTTCCCATTTTGACCTTGGGGTTTCCAGTCCGTACTCCGCACAGATGTTTCGGTAGACTATGCCAGCCACCTGGTTATGGCGTTCCATATAGGCTTTCCCTGCCAGCACCTTACACCCTGCAGTTATGTGTTAGATCGTCTCAGGTGCCTCTTTGCACAACCTACACCTTGGGTCTTGTCTGGTGTGGTATATCTGGGCCTCAATGGCTCTAGTGCTCAGGGCCTGCTCCTGAGCAGCCAGGATGAGTGCCTCTGTACTGTCCTTCAGGCCAGCCCTCTCTAGCCACTGATGGGAATTCTTGAGATCGGCCACTTCAGTTATGGTCCGGTGGTACATCCCGTGTAGGGGCTTGTCCTCCGATGATGGTCCCTCTTCCAGCGCCTCATCCTCTGTTGCCCATTGTCTGAGACATTCTCCGAGTACGTCATCCGTTGGAGCCTTCTCCTTGATGTATTCATGGAGCTTGGATGTTTCATCCTGGACAGTGGCTCTCACACTCACTAGTCCCCAGCCGCTTTCCTTGTTGCCAGTTCAAGGTTGCCATTGGCTTGTGGTACACCGAGGTACTTGTAGCTGTCCTCAATGTCTGCTATTGTTCCTTCGGGGAGTGAGACCCCTTCAGTCCGGACTACCGTTCCTCTCTTAGTCACCATCCGACTATCACATCCCGATGTCGCTGCTGTAGATCCTGGTTGTGTGGATCAGGGAGTCTATGTCCCTTTCACTCTTAGCATACAGCTTTATGTCATCCATGTAGAGGAGGTGACTGATCGTAGCTTCATTTCTGAGGCTGTATCCATAGCCTGTCTTGGTGATTACTTGGCTTAGGGAGTTCAGTCCTATGCAGAACAGCAATGGGGAGAGTGCATCACCTTGGTATATGCCACATTTGATGGACACTTGGGTAAGTGGCTTGCCATTGGCTTCAAGTGTGGTTTTCCACATCCTCATCAAGTTCGCAACGAAGGCTCTTAGGGTCCTGTTCACCTTATACACATCCAAGCATTCAGTGATCCATGTATGTGGCATCGAGTCATAGGCTTTCTTTTAATGAATCCAGGCTGTGCACAGGTTGGTACATCGGGACCTGCAGTCTTGTGCGACTGTTCTGTCAACCAGGAGCTGATGTTTGGCTCCCCTGGTATCTCTACCAATGCCCTTCCGTGCTTCGCTCATGTATTGATCCATGTGTGCACTTATCTTAGCCGCAACATGAGCGTCCAAAATTGTGGAGGGACAGGTTATTGGCCGATAGTTGGATGCGACTGCACCCTTTGAGGGATCTTTCATGATAAGGATCGTTCGCCCTTCGGTTAGCCATCCTGGGTGAGTCCCATCCCTAGGCAGCTGGTTCATTTGTGCTGCTGGGCGCTCATGGAGTGCTGTGAGTCTCTTTAGCCAGTAAGTGTGGACCATGTCCGGGCCTGGTGCTGTCCAGTTCTTCATATTTGAGACTATTTCCTTTATGTCTGCCACTGTTATGGTAATTGGGTTCTGTTCAGGGAGGTGTCTGTGCTCCTCTCTTTGGGTGACCAGCCATTGTGCACTGCTGTTATGTGCAACCTCCTTCTCCCATCTGCCTCTCCAGTACCTTTCAGTTTCCAGTCTTGGTGGATCAGCTCTGTTGTTAGGACCCTGCCACTGAGCGTACACTTTCGCAGGTTGTGTTGCAAACAGCCTGTTTATTCGTCTGGCCTCATTCTCTTTCGTGTACCGCTTTAGGCGGCTGGACAAGGCTTGGAGCCTTTGTTTCGAGTGCTTCATATATGGTCATCTGGATGTACCTCTCAGGATCGGCCTTTTCATCACACCTCTCTGGACCTCAGTCAATTGACTCACATCTTTCCGAGCCGCCTTGATCTTAGCCTCCAACCGTCTTTTCCATGGTCGGTAATGTATCTCATGGCTTCCATGGTTGCTCTTATAGCCAAGCATCTCAAGGATCACTGATGCTGAAGCATATATCAGTTCATTTCCGTGATCGTTACGGTAAGGATCGCCCTCAGTGCTGAATTCACACTTTCCAAGAGACTTTCAGGTGGTACTTCACATAGCCGTTGTAATCGGATTCTAGGTTTCCCAGCTTTCATTCTTGCCATGATCTTAGCTTTCAGGTCAGTTGCTGCCTCGCTCAGCATTTCATTCATTGGGGCTGGCCTCCCAATCTCATCATCTGCATTCACTCTGGTATGAACTCCTCCTCTGATCTGGCAGCCTGGGGCCCCTCACCATGGAACCTGCGTTGTACCTCATCAATCTCAAGTTGTGACAGCAGTTGCCGTTTGTGGATGTTGGAACACTGAGTTACGAGTTGTTTCGTGGCCACCCGTGACTGTGGGTTTCGAAGTAACCATTTAGCCCACATTCTCTCCATGTAACCTCTCTGACTAGGCTTGCTTGAGTAGTAGCATTCCAACAGAGCCATGTTATTGCATCTTGCCCATCTCTGCTCCATTTTTCATCAAGGTGCTCTGGTTCCCCAGCACCTGACGCAGACCTTGTTTGGCCGGGCGACGTCTGAGCTGGCATGTCATTCATTTTATTGTCTCTCATCATTGTATGAGGTACGCATTAGCGTGAAGGCTCTTGCCCAAGGACCCACACTGGATGGTGTTATGTGCTCATTTTTTGCCCCAAGTGGGGAGCGGAGGGACGGGCGCTGGGGGGGGGACCATCGTGGTGGGGCGGGCCCCTACGCGGGATGTGCCACCGGACCGTGGCTGAGGTGGCTGATCTCAAGAAGTCCTATCGGTGGATGGAGGGGACTGGCCTGGGGGACAGCGCAGGGGCGCTCATCCTGGCTGCTCAGGAGCGGGCCTTGGGCGCCGGAGCCGTCAAGGCCCGGATGTGCCGCGCCGGACAGGACCCGGGGTGTGGGTTGTGCGGGGAGGCGCCTGGGACGATCCGGCACGTGGCTGCGGGGTGTGGGATGCTGGCAGGGGGGGCCTGCGTGGAGCGCCATGGCCAGGTGGCTGGCGTGGTCTGCCGAGGCATCTGTGCGGAGTGTGGACTGGGGGCCCCGGGGTCGGAGTGGGGGGCACCTCCGAGGGTGGTGGAGGGTGGCGGAGCAGGGATCCTGTGGGACTTCCTTGATCCAGACTGGCGGGATGGTGGTGGCGAGCCAGCCAGATGTCGTGGTCGTGGATGGGGGGCGGAGGAGGGCCGTTGTGGTGGATGTGGCGGTCCCAGGTGGTGGAGGCATCGGGAGGGGGGAGCATGGGGGGCTCGGGGGGTACCAGGGGCTCGGGGAGGGGCTGGGGAGGGCCTGGGGGGTGGGGGTGGCGGTCGTGCCTGTGGTGGTCGGGGCGCTCGGGGCAGTGACCCCCGGACTGGATGGGTGGTTGCGACAGATCCCGGGACCAGCGTCGGACATCTCGGTCCGGAGGTGTGCGGTGCTGGGAGCGGCGGGGGTACTGCGCGGGGCCCTCGGGCTTCCTGGCCTCTGGTGGAGGACCCGAGCTGAATGAGGGACGGACACCACCCGAGGACACCTCCTATTGGCTCCATGGTAAGAGCTCCACCCAGCAAAGAATTAACCCTTTAAAACCTGATTCTGAGCTTTCACAATTATTTACCGCCATTTGCGTAATATCTACAGTATACAGAAGGAATCAAGCAATTTTTACCAATGTATCTGTAGGTGATGTTTATTTATTATGTACACAGAGATAAAGAGTAATGGCACAGCTCTGCAGTATCTTTCCACTTTTATATATGTATGCTATACTAAATAAAATGAATAGGGCACCATATAATGCAACAGTTATGCAACTCCCTAAATAATGATGTGAATTTTCAGTTGTTGCTAAATCAGTTAGGATGTTATAATTTGTGGTCTAGATGTGAATTTAGGAGAGCAGGACAATATATCGCATTGCAATTGGAGCAGCAGCTTGGTTGATGATGTCCCCAAACCGGCTCATCTATTATATTTGTCGTGCAATACAATGAAAATGAGCACAATTGCAAAACATAGGCTTCTTATATTTTAAAATAAAATAATCACATGTTGACCGTTCTGGGGTTTCTACAATCATGAATGGAGGCATTATTTACAGCAGGTTGATGTTGTTGTTGTTGTTGTCGACCCCACCCGTGCCCCGACATTGGGGGACCGGGCCCTCACTCCGTCTCCCGGATCCCCAGACCCCCCTCCGCCGCCCAGCGGGCGAGCAGGGCCGCCACTCCGCTTGGGTTTCGCCAGAGGTCCTCCGGAGTCAGTGTGGTGGGTATGTTTGTGCAGGTGAACAGGTGTTGTGTGTCGTGCACTTGCGTGCCGCATAGCGCACAGAGTGGTGTTGGGTGTGTGTCCGGTGTAATGTTGTGTAGGTAGGAGTGGAGGGCTGGTGATTTGTTGGTTCGGAGTTGTGCTAGGAGTTGTCTGGTTCTGTGTGGTAGGTCTTGCTCTGATGGGTCTATTTCTGGTGCTGGTGCATGTATTACTTTGTTGTGTTGTCTGGTGTCCAAGTGTGTTTGTACAAAGTGGGTGTGTATGTCTTTCATGTTCTGTTTTATGGTGTCGTTGTTGGTGTCCTGTGGTGCTGTGTCTTTGTTGTGTGTGTAGTTGTTGTTGTGGAAGATTGTTTGTTTCTTTTGTCTGGGTGGTGGTGGTTGTTGAGTGAGTGGGTGTAGTGGGTGGGTTGGGTGTTGGGCTTTTTGTCTGATTTGCGATGCGTGTAGTTTTAGATGGGTGTTCAGTGGGAGAGTTTTTGTTTCCTCATGCAAGTGTTGTATGTTTGTGTCTTGTGTGCATCCTGTTGCTATTCTGAGTGCGGTGTTCTGTGTGGTCTGGAGTTTTGTCTTGTTTGTGTCCGATAGTGTTGGTGACCATATAGTGTTTGCGTATTCGAGGCGTGTGAGTGTGGTTGCTTTGTATGTGGTGAGTATTGTTTCTTTGGATTTTCCCCAGTGAGTGGTTGTTAAGGCTTTAAGTATTTTGTTTGATTGCTTGGCGCGGGTTAGAGTGTGTTGTGTGTGTTTTGAGAAGGTGAGTTTGGGGTCCCATGTTAATCCCAGTATTTTGGGTTCGCGGACTGTGGGTAGGGTGGTGTTATCTATTTGTAAAGTGAGTCTGTTGCTGTATTCTGCCGGATCCGGTGTGAACAGAGTGGTGGTGGTTTTGTCTGCGTTGAGTGTGAGTTGGTTCTGTTTTGTCCAGTTGTATATGTCGTGGAGATATTTTTGTACTTGTTGTTGTGCCTGTTGTGGTTTGACATGTGTGGATAGAATGGTGATGTCGTCTGCATATGTAACTGTGTGTACATTTGGAGGTGGTTGTGGTAAGTCTGCCATGTATATGTTGAATAGTGTTGGTGAAAGTACTCCCCCCTGTGGTACCCCCGTTTTCGTGTTTCTGTGTTCTGATGTTTCCCCCCGGTATTGAGTGTATTGTCTGCGTCCCCTTATGTAGTTGAAGATGTATTTGATGATGATGTTTTTTGGTGTTAGTGTTGTTGAGTTTGTTTGTGAGTGTGTGTAGGTTTACCGTGTCAAAGGCTTTGGACATGTCTAGGGCTATGGCAACTGTTCGTTGTGGTGGTTTTTGTTGATTGAAACCTGTGGCTATGATGTTGTGTATGTGGTGTAGTGCTGTGGTTGTGGAGTGTTGTTTTCGGAAGCCGTGTTGGTGAGAGGGTAGTTGAGTGTTGTTGATAATGAAGGGTAGTATTACCTTTTCCATTGTTTTGGCTATTGGGCTGAGTAGTGCTATTGGTCTGTAGGATGGGCCGAGTGCGTGGTTTTTGTTGGGTTTTGGTATTGGGATTATTTTTGCAGTCTTCCATATTGCGGGGATGGTGTTGGTGTTGAGTGATGTGTTGTAAGTGTGTGTGAGTAGTGTTATTGCTTTGGGGCCTAGGTGTTTCAGATGTCTGATGTTTATGTTGTCTGGGCCTGTGGAGTTGTTGTTTTTGGAGCGTTGTAGTGCTTGTTTGACTTGTTGTTCTGTGATGGTTATGGGCGTGGTGTTGAGTTTTCGTATTTTGCGTTGTAGTTGTCTGTATGTTCTGTTGGTTTTGCTTTGTATTATGTTGGTGAATTGTTTGTTGAATGCTCGTGCTTTCTGTTTGTTGGATATTGCCGTGTGTTGTCCGAACTGTATTGTGGTGTTTTCTGGTGCTTTTTGTTCTTTGTTAGATAGTCTTGTTACTGTGTTCCAGAGTATGTATTGTTTGTGTCTGTGGTTCCATGCATCCGTTAAGTGTTCTTTCCATAGCTCTTGTTTGTGTTTTTGGATTTGTTTGTCTATTTCTTTGTTTAGGTCTGTGATGCGTGGGTCTTGGTGGTTTTGTTGTCTGATGTCGTTTCTTTGGCTGATGAGTGTTCTGATGTGTTGTGGTAGGAGAAGTGATTTGCTTTTTATTTTTCCGTGGGGTATGTGGTGTTTGTCTGCTGTAAGTATGAGGTTTGTGAGCATGGTGTTGGCTGTGTGGATGTTGTCAGGTATGGTTATGTTCTCCAGTGCTGATTCTATTTCAGAGGTGTATCCTTCCCAGTCTGCTTTCCTGTAATTTGTGTAAGTTTGAAGGTGTTGTTGTAGGCGGAAAGGAGCACGCGTGTTGTGTGTGATTTTGATAGGAAGGTGGTCTGAACTGAGTGCGTGTATTGTGGTCCATGTTGTTCTGTTTGTGATGCTGTTGCTGGCTGTTGTGATGTCCGGTGATGTTGGTTGTTGGTTGATGTTTGTAGGTTTTCTGGTAGGTGTGTTTGCGTTTAGAGTGATTTGTTGGGAGTTCTGTAGTATGTCTGCAATGAGGGTGCCTCTGTGGTCGTCGTAGGGAGAGTGCCATTGTGTTGAGTGAGCGTTGATGTCTGCGGTTAGAATGGTGTTGTTCAGCGAGTTTATGTATTGGAAGGTGTTGGTGATGTCTGTATCTTCTGTGGCGTGGTCTGGTCGGGTGGTATCTCTGGGGGGTATATACATGTTGCATATGTGTAGTCTTTTGTGGTTGGTTATGTGAATCTTTACGGTTTGAATTTCTGTAGTGTTGGTGTTAATGTTGTTGGGGATGTTCATGGGAGTGAATGTGACAGATTTGTGAATGTATGTGAGCAGTCCTCCTCCTCCCTTGTGTTCTCTGTCTTTCCTAATGCTGGTGTAGTTGGTGAGACGAGGTGTGTTGTGTTGTTTTTCTAGTTTGGTTTCTTGTATGGTGATGATGTCTGCGTGCTGTTGTGAGGCGAGTTCTTCTAGTTCTGTTTTCTTGTTTTGGATGCCGTTGATGTTTATTTGTAGTATGGTCAGTGTGTGTTTGTTGTTTTTGTTGGTGGGTGTTGTTCTTTGTGGGTTGTTCGGGGGTTGTGGTGTTGGGGTGTTTGTTGTTTGCGTGTGTGTTCTGCATGTCCACGTGTTTGTGTATTGGCGGGTGGTGATGCCGGAGCAATGTCTGTGTATCCAGTGTGGGTGTGTTGAGTTGCATCTGAGTGAGGTTTGTCTGCGTGTGATGATTCTATTGCAGCTATTGCAGGTCCAGGTTTGGGGGGGTGGTCTTGTGTTTGTTGTATCTCTGTTGGAGTTGTCTGTCCGTGTTGCGTTTGAGGGTAGTGTTGGTGAGGCGAGTGTGTTGTTTTGGTCTGTTTGTGCTCTGCTGCCTGTTGGTGTCCTACGAGGTGTTGTTGTTCGTGGTGGTGTTTTGGGATGTAGTCTGCATTTCCATGTTATGTTGTATTGTCTAGTGTTTATGTTTGTGCAATGTTTGTGTACCCAGTGTGGTGTGTGGTGGTTGCATCTGAAGGATGTCTGTCTTCTTGTAATCTGTTGTGTGCAAATGTCGCATGTCCAGGTAGTTTGTTGTGTGTGTGTTTGTTGCGTGCGTGAGAGTGTCTGTGTGGGCCCCGGATTTGTCTCTATGTCCCCCGCCTGGAGCAAAAGGTCCGCCCGCCACCCTGCCAGGTTCAGGGGGCGGTTAGCCGAAAAAAAAAAAAACGGCCGTAAGGGCACCCCGTTCGGGGTGCAGGGATTGGTTCCTTGATTTGTCCCCCCGTTCGGGGGGAACCCTCCAACTGCGAGTAAGCCAAGGAGTTTGGAGGTACAGCAGGTTGACAGCAGTGTGATCGAGCAGATTAGATAGAGTAGAATTTGAATGGGGCTTCACTGATTTATTTCATACAATTCATATCTAAAACACAGTTGAAAAATATTTGATTGTTAAAATATTTAAATACAAGAACTATATCAAGAAATTAACAAGACATAGTTTTTTTAGTTAGGAGAAAAGTCTAAAAACATATCACAAATGACAAACGTTGTGCCTCTCCTCCTCCTGTTCTTCAATGAAGCTGATCACCCTCCAGCTCCCGTTAGAAACATCGTGCTGCTGAAGGTGTGCCGGCAGAATGGTTGTGATACAGGAGGTGCTGTGGACTCTCCCAGAAACGAGGACCTAGTTTAGTTGTAGATCCAGTAAAACATAGTGCAAATGTGACATTATTTATAATGCACAGTTACAGTCTTGTGAATATTAAAAAATGTACTTCATGTAATGCAGGAAGCGAATATTTCAAACGAACTAAGGCAGCAAACAGTAAGAGCAAAATCGTGTTCCAAACATTAACTCTTTTTTTAAATGTCAATTAGCTTGTGAGTAATAAGACAAAATGTGACTGTCAGACAGAGAACTGTCAGAGCAAACGGCAGATTTTAGAAAGTCCTGCCGAAATAAATCTGCACCCGACTGCGACTGTCAGCGTTGAACTGCCGCCATTGCTGTCAAAGTCAGACACATCTCCAAAATTGTTGGAGCAAATTTTTAAGCAGGCTTCATCTTGATAAATTGACCACGTATTTGACATTTACACCATAACGTTACCGCCTAAAATAATCGTAAAACAAAATTTTGTGTAACAACAAGAGTAATATGTACCCCAAAAGCTTTCAAAGCGTCTGAAAGTTTTCTCCTCCGTTTTTGTTGGGGCTTGGCTCGAAATGCATCATGATTGGCCGCCCGAAGTCCACGTGTCTGTCGGACGTGCTCTCATTGGTCTACAATACCATCACGGATGAATAAATACTCAAAGGGCTTGCCAGGCAAGCCCTTTGAACCCTTAAAATACTCAATGGGCTTGCCTGGCAAGCCCTTTGAGTATTTATTCCATATTGCCCACTAGTTCACTAGTAAGGTCATTTTGACACTTACTAGTGAACATGTAAGGCCATAAATGTGCCCACTAGTTCACTAGTAAGATCATTTTGAGGCTTACTAGTTGACATGTAAGCCACAAAACGCCCGCTAGTTCACTAGTAAGATAATTTTGAGGCTTCTAGTGAACATGTAAGCCACAGAACGCCCACTAGTTCACTAGTAAGATCATTTTGACGCTTACTAGTGAACATGTAAGCCACAAAACGCTCACTAGTTCACTAGTAAGGTCATTTTGACGCTTACTAGTGAACATGTAAGCCACAAAACGCTCACTGGTTCACTAGTAAGGTAATTTTGACGCTTACTAGTGAACATGTAAGCCACAAAACGCCCGCTAGTTCCCTAGTAAGATCATTTTGACGCTTATTTATGAACATGTCAGCCACAAAACGCTCACTCGTTCACTAGTAAGATCATTTTGACGCTTACTAGTGAACATGTAAGCCACAAAACGCCCACTAGTTCACTAGTAAGGTCATTTTGACGCTTACTAGTGAACATGTAAGCCACAAAACGCCCACTAGTTCACTAGTAAGATCATTTTGACGCTTACTAGTGAACATGTAAGGCCATAAATGTGCCCACTAGTTCACTAGTAAGTTCATTTTGAGGCTTACTAGTTGACATGTAAGCCACACATCGCCTACTAGTTCACTAGTAAGATCATTTTGAGGCTTACTAGTGAACATGTAAGCCACAAAACGCCCAATAGTTCACTAGTAAGATCATTTTGACGCTTACTAGTGAACATGTAAGCCACAAAACGCTCACTAGTTTACTAGTAAGGTCATTTTGACGCTTACTAGTGAACATGTAAGCCACAAAACGCTCACTAGTTCACTAGTAAGGTCATTTTGACGCTTACTAGTGAACATGTAAGCCGCAAAACGCCCACTAGTTCACTAATAAGATTATTTTGACGCTTACTACTGAACATTTAAGGCCATAAATGTGCCCACTAGTTCACTGGTAAGATGATTTTGACGCTTACTAGTGAACATGTAAGGCCATAAATGTGCCCACTTGTAGTGCTAGTGACATTACACTGTACTTGCATTAAATGCAAATAAGGATGATTACGAAAACATGTAACGGTATCCTATTGGCTGTACGTTTCAAAATAGTGTCATCCCACCAGTCAGGGCTCATGATTTTGGAAATTCTGTGCCCACTTAGTTTTTTAAAACAACAATGGCGGACAGTGTCCTGAGACGTATTCGGCGAAGGTGCAGGGCAATAGAGAGTGCCTGTCATCAAGGGTCTGCCGGTGAAAGTGAAGCACGCGCGATAAACATTTCAATTGCTAATTTAAGAAGAGTTAGTGACCAGTTTAGCGCTGATACTATTCAAAGTTTGATTCAAAGTCCAATAGATCTCCGATCTGTCATCATTGCGGGACCCACTCCTAATGGTGGACGTGTTTGTTCCCATGTGGCACATCGTTTGCACACAGGTAAAATGGCTACCATTTTTTGTCATTGGTTTTTCGTATGTATTTTTATTCGAACTACACACGGGTTTTACTGACGACTTGCTGTGACTTACCTTCTATCACCCTGTCAAACGTCGTTTTATACCAGTGGTTTTCCTGCAAATCAGTAGACTATTAAGTAACGCGATGGCTGTACACTTTTAAGCAATAACTAGTGATCTTTTAGTTATTCAATTATAAGTTTGAATTATTTTTTTCTTGAGTAAAATGGTTAGAGAAAATAGCTGCTCGTGGTTTTGAAGCTGCATATACTTTTATGTACATCTGTGTCTATATGCCTGTACTGTATACAGTATATAAAAAACACGTAGTGATTCGTTTGCTTGAATTCCTTAATCCTTTTATTTCCATACTTTAGGTAGACGAGGAAGACCAGCACTTGACATTACAAGTGATCAAATTGAAATGCTACCCACTCAGGGCTTTTCAGTGAGATCCATCACTGAGATGTTGTGTTGTTCCCTTTCATACCTGCATAAAAAAATGAAGTTTTTTCAGATTTCAGCCAGAAATAGATTTACTCCCATTCATGATGTTGACCTGGAAGAGCATGTCAGAAGATTGCACAGCCAATTTCCCAGATCAGGCTCGGAAGCAAGTGTTCCTCTACATACTCTTGTCCCTTCATGTATATATCATTATATTCATTGTGAAAGTGTACTTTCTTTATTGTGTTGTTTTATGAACCTGTTGCAGATGATGAGGGCATACCTGCGTGCTGATGGTATTGTAGTACAAAGAAAAAGAGTTCGAGAAATCCTCAACCGTATTGAGCCAGCTGCTGCAGCCCAGAGATGGAGCCAGACTGTGGCTAGAAGAACATACTATGTGCCATTCCCCAATAGTTTATGGCACATAGATGGGCATATGCGTCTCATTCGGTAATAAGGGATCATCTTATATTTGTACTCGTGGGAGCATTAGAAAGCCATATTGTATGGACAGCACAGATTAAATTGAATTTTATCATTTGTATATCCAAGTTACACAAACTCCAAATTGCCTCCATGTAGTCTTAAGTGCACAGCAATACCTTCTCTACCGAGATGATATTTCAAACAAGATATGAAACTTGATTGTTTTCTTGTATTTAATCATTATTCTTTTCATGTTTGTTTTACAGGTGGGTGTTTGTGACACATGCCGGCATTGATGGGAATTCCAGGCTAATAACGTACCTTCAACTGGAGCACAGACAACACAGCTTTGACAGTGTTGAAATATTTTGTCCAAGCCACCTGCCTGTATGGGTTACCCTCCAGAGTAAGATCCGACCATGGTGGTGAAAACACTGGTTGCTCTTTTAATGAACCTACTGCAGGGACAAGACACCAAAATTATTTCTAGCTCCAGCCAACACCCCCTCACAATTTACTCACACCTCCCATGGCCTGATTATCCACCAACAGGGGCCCTTTTTGGATTATCATTTTGGCATAGGAACTTTCCTTTCCTATCCTAACCGAGTGAGATGAGCCGGTAGCACCTGGAGCAAAGATCTTCTAAATTTTAATAATGCTTAGGAAAGGTTCTGACCATCCTTTACGAAAGGAAAGGAGATATATTATGCAGCAGGAATATTTAAAGGGGAAGTCTTTTTTTATGTTGTTGTTGTTGTTGTCGACCCCACCCGTGCCCCGACATTGGGGGACCGGGCCCTCACTCCGTCTCCCGGATCCCCAGACCCCCCTCCTCCGCCCAGCGGGCGAGCAGGGCCGCCACTCCGCTTGGGTTTCGCCAGAGGTCCTCCGGAGTCAGTGTGGTGGGTATGTTTGTGCAGGTGAACAGGTGTTGTGTGTCGTGCACTTGCGTGCCGCATAGCGCACAGAGTGGTGTTGGGTGTGTGTCCGGTGTAATGTTGTGTAGGTAGGAGTGGAGGGCTGGTGATTTGTTGGTTCGGAGTTGTGCTAGGAGTTGTCTGGTTCTGTGTGGTAGGTCTTGCTCTGATGGGTCTATTTCTGGTGCTGGTGCATGTATTACTTTGTTGTGTTGTCTGGTGTCCAAGTGTGTTTGTACAAAGTGGGTGTGTATGTCTTTCATGTTCTGTTTTATGGTGTCGTTGTTGGTGTCCTGTGGTGCTGTGTCTTTGTTGTGTGTGTAGTTGTTGTTGTGGAAGATTGTTTGTTTCTTTTGTCTGGGTGGTGGTGGTTGTTGAGTGAGTGGGTGTAGTGGGTGGGTTGGGTGTTGGGCTTTTTGTCTGATTTGCGATGCGTGTAGTTTTAGATGGGTGTTCAGTGGGAGAGTTTTTGTTTCCTCATGCAAGTGTTGTATGTTTGTGTCTTGTGTGCATCCTGTTGCTATTCTGAGTGCTGTGTTCTGTGTGGTCTGGAGTTTTGTCTTGTTTGTGTCCGATAGTGTTGGTGACCATATAGTGTTTGCGTATTCGAGGCGTGTGAGTGTGGTTGCTTTGTATGTGGTGAGTATAGTTTCTTTGGATTTTCCCCAGTGAGTGGTTGTTAAGGCTTTAAGTATTTTGTTTGATTGCTTGGCGCGGGTTAGAGTGTGTTGTGTGTGTTTTGAGAAGGTGAGTTTGGGGTCCCATGTTAATCCCAGTATTTTGGGTTCGCGGACTGTGGGTAGGGTGGTGTTATCTATTTGTAAAGTGAGTCTGTTGCTGTATTCTGCCGGATCCGGTGTGAACAGAGTGGTGGTGGTTTTGTCTGCGTTGAGTGTGAGTTGGTTCTGTTTTGTCCAGTTGTATATGTCGTGGAGATATTTTTGTACTTGTTGTTGTGCCTGTTGTGGTTTGACATGTGTGGATAGAATGGTGATGTCGTCTGCATATGTAACTGTGTGTACATTTGGAGGTGGTTGTGGTAAGTCTGCCATGTATATGTTGAATAGTGTTGGTGAAAGTACTCCCCCCTGTGGTACCCCCGTTTTCGTGTTTCTGTGTTCTGATGTTTCCCCCCGGTATTGAGTGTATTGTCTGCGTCCCCTTATGTAGTTGAAGATGTATTTGATGATGATGTTTTTTGGTGTTAGTGTTGTTGAGTTTGTTTGTGAGTGTGTGTAGGTTTACCGTGTCAAAGGCTTTGGACATGTCTAGGGCTATGGCAACTGTTCGTTGTGGTGGTTTTTGTTGATTGAAACCTGTGGCTATGATGTTGTGTATGTGGTGTAGTGCTGTGGTTGTGGAGTGTTGTTTTCGGAAGCCGTGTTGGTGAGAGGGTAGTTGAGTGTTGTTGATAATGAAGGGTAGTATTACCTTTTCCATTGTTTTGGCTATTGGGCTGAGTAGTGCTATTGGTCTGTAGGATGGGCCGAGTGCGTGGTTTTTGTTGGGTTTTGGTATTGGGATTATTTTTGCAGTCTTCCATATTGCGGGGATGGTGTTGGTGTTGAGTGATGTGTTGTAAGTGTGTGTGAGTAGTGTTATTGCTTTGGGGCCTAGGTGTTTCAGATGTCTGATGTTTATGTTGTCTGGGCCTGTGGAGTTGTTGTTTTTGGAGCGTTGTAGTGCTTGTTTGACTTGTTGTTCTGTGATGGTTATGGGCGTGGTGTTGAGTTTTCGTATTTTGCGTTGTAGTTGTCTGTATGTTCTGTTGGTTTTGCTTTGTATTATGTTGGTGAATTGTTTGTTGAATGCTCGTGCTTTCTGTTTGTTGGATATTGCCGTGTGTTGTCCGAACTGTATTGTGGTGTTTTCTGGTGCTTTTTGTTCTTTGTTAGATAGTCTTGTTACTGTGTTCCAGAGTATGTATTGTTTGTGTCTGTGGTTCCATGCATCCGTTAAGTGTTCTTTCCATAGCTCTTGTTTGTGTTTTTGGATTTGTTTGTCTATTTCTTTGTTTAGGTCTGTGATGCGTGGGTCTTGGTGGTTTTGTTGTCTGATGTCGTTTCTTTGGCTGATGAGTGTTCTGATGTGTTGTGGTAGGAGAAGTGATTTGCTTTTTATTTTTCCGTGGGGTATGTGGTGTTTGTCTGCTGTAAGTATGAGGTTTGTGAGCATGGTGTTGGCTGTGTGGATGTTGTCAGGTATGGTTATGTTCTCCAGTGCTGATTCTATTTCAGAGGTGTATCCTTCCCAGTCTGCTTTCCTGTAATTTGTGTAAGTTTGAAGGTGTTGTTGTAGGCGGAAAGGAGCACGCGTGTTGTGTGTGATTTTGATAGGAAGGTGGTCTGAACTGAGTGCGTGTATTGTGGTCCATGTTGTTCTGTTTGTGATGCTGTTGCTGGCTGTTGTGATGTCCGGTGATGTTGGTTGTTGGTTGATGTTTGTAGGTTTTCTGGTAGGTGTGTTTGCGTTTAGAGTGATTTGTTGGGAGTTCTGTAGTATGTCTGCAATGAGGGTGCCTCTGTGGTCGTCGTAGGGAGAGTGCCATTGTGTTGAGTGAGCGTTGATGTCTGCGGTTAGAATGGTGTTGTTCAGCGAGTTTATGTATTGGAAGGTGTTGGTGATGTCTGTATCTTCTGTGGCGTGGTCTGGTCGGGTGGTATCTCTGGGGGGTATATACATGTTGCATATGTGTAGTCTTTTGTGGTTGGTTATGTGAATCTTTACGGTTTGAATTTCTGTAGTGTTGGTGTTAATGTTGTTGGGGATGTTCATGGGAGTGAATGTGACTGATTTGTGAATGTATGTGAGCAGTCCTCCTCCTCCCTTGTGTTCTCTGTCTTTCCTAATGCTGGTGTAGTTGGTGAGACGAGGTGTGTTGTGTTGTTTTTCTAGTTTGGTTTCTTGTATGGTGATGATGTCTGCGTGCTGTTGTGAGGCGAGTTCTTCTAGTTCTGTTTTCTTGTTTTGGATGCCGTTGATGTTTATTTGTAGTATGGTCAGTGTGTGTTTGTTGTTTTTGTTGGTGGGTGTTGTTCTTTGTGGGTTGTTCGGGGGTTGTGGTGTTGGGGTGTTTGTTGTTTGCGTGTGTGTTCTGCATGTCCACGTGTTTGTGTATTGGCGGGTGGTGATGCCGGAGCAATGTCTGTGTATCCAGTGTGGGTGTGTTGAGTTGCATCTGAGTGAGGTTTGTCTGCGTGTGATGATTCTATTGCAGGTCCAGGTTTGGGGGGGTGGTCTTGTGTTTGTTGTATCTCTGTTGGAGTTGTCTGTCCGTGTTGCCTTTGAGGGTAGTGTTGGTGAGGCGAGTGTGTTGTTTTGGTCTGTTTGTGCTCTGCTGCCTGTTGGTGTCCTACGAGGTGTTGTTGTTCGTGGTGGTGTTTTGGGATGTAGTCTGCATTTCCATGTTATGTTGTATTGTCTAGTGTTTATGTTTGTGCAATGTTTGTGTACCCAGTGTGGTGTGTGGTGGTTGCATCTGAAGGATGTCTGTCTTCTTGTAATCTGTTGTGTGCAAATGTCCAGTCGCATGTCCAGGTAGTTTGTTGTGTGTGTGTTTGTTGCGTGCGTGAGAGTGTCTGTGTGGGCCCCGGATTTGTCTCTATGTCCCCCGCCTGGAGCAAAAGGTCCGCCCGCCACCCTGCCAGGTTCAGGGGGCGGTTAGCCGAAAAAAAAAAAAAACGGCCGTAAGGGCACCCCGTTCGGGGTGCAGGGATTGGTTCCTTGATTTGTCCCCCCGTTCGGGGGGAACCCTCCAACTGCGAGTAAGCCAAGGAGTTTGGAGGTACAGCAGGTTGACAGCAGTGTGATCGAGCAGATTAGATAGAGTAGAATTTGAATGGGGCTTCACTGATTTATTTCAAACAATTCATATCTAAAACACAGTTGAAAAATATTTGATTGTTAAAATATTTAAATACAAGAACTATATCAAGAAATTAACAAGACATAGTTTTTTTAGTTAGGAGAAAAGTCTAAAAACATATCACAAATGACAAACGTTGTGCCTCTCCTCCTCCTGTTCTTCAATGAAGCTGATCACCCTCCAGCTCCCGTTAGAAACATCGTGCTGCTGAAGGTGTGCCGGCAGAATGGTTGTGATACAGGAGGTGCTGTGGACTCTCCCAGAAACGAGGACCTAGTTTAGTTGTAGATCCAGTAAAACATAGTGCAAATGTGACATTATTTATAATGCACAGTTACAGTCTTGTGAATATTAAAAAATGTACTTCATGTAATGCAGGAAGCGAATATTTCAAACGAACTAAGGCAGCAAACAGTAAGAGCAAAATCGTGTTCCAAACATTAACTCTTTTTTTAAATGTCAATTAGCTTGTGAGTAATAAGACAAAATGTGACTGTCAGACAGAGAACTGTCAGAGCAAACGGCAGATTTTAGAAAGTCCTGCCGAAATAAATCTGCACCCGACTGCGACTGTCAGCGTTGAACTGCCGCCATTGCTGTCAAAGTCAGACACATCTCCAAAATTGTTGGAGCAAATTTTTAAGCAGGCTTCATCTTGATAAATTGACCACGTATTTGACATTTACACCATAACGTTACCGCCTAAAATAATCGTAAAACAAAATTTTGTGTAACAACAAGAGTAATATGTACCCCAAAAGCTTTCAAAGCGTCTGAAAGTTTTCTCCTCCGTTTTTGTTGGGGCTTGGCTCGAAATGCATCATGATTGGCCGCCCGAAGTCCACGTGTCTGTCGGACGTGCTCTCATTGGTCTACAATACCATCACGGATGAATAAATACTCAAAGGGCTTGCCAGGCAAGCCCTTTGAACCCTTTAAATACTCAATGGGCTTGCCTGGCAAGCCCTTTGAGTATTTATTCCATATTGCCCACTAGTTCACTAGTAAGGTCATTTTGACACTTACTAGTGAACATGTAAGGCCATAAATGTGCCCACTAGTTCACTAGTAAGATCATTTTGAGGCTTACTAGTTGACATGTAAGCCACAAAACGCCCGCTAGTTCACTAGTAAGATAATTTTGAGGCTTCTAGTGAACATGTAAGCCACAGAACGCCCACTAGTTCACTAGTAAGATCATTTTGACGCTTACTAGTGAACATGTAAGCCACAAAACGCTCACTAGTTCACTAGTAAGGTCATTTTGACGCTTACTAGTGAACATGTAAGCCACAAAACGCTCACTGGTTCACTAGTAAGGTAATTTTGACGCTTACTAGTGAACATGTAAGCCACAAAACGCCCGCTAGTTCCCTAGTAAGATCATTTTGACGCTTATTTATGAACATGTCAGCCACAAAACGCTCACTCGTTCACTAGTAAGATCATTTTGACGCTTACTAGTGAACATGTAAGCCACAAAACGCCCACTAGTTCACTAGTAAGGTCATTTTGACGCTTACTAGTGAACATGTAAGCCACAAAACGCCCACTAGTTCACTAGTAAGATCATTTTGACGCTTACTAGTGAACATGTAAGGCCATAAATGTGCCCACTAGTTCACTAGTAAGTTCATTTTGAGGCTTACTAGTTGACATGTAAGCCACACATCGCCTACTAGTTCACTAGTAAGATCATTTTGAGGCTTACTAGTGAACATGTAAGCCACAAAACGCCCAATAGTTCACTAGTAAGATCATTTTGACGCTTACTAGTGAACATGTAAGCCACAAAACGCTCACTAGTTTACTAGTAAGGTCATTTTGACGCTTACTAGTGAACATGTAAGCCACAAAACGCTCACTAGTTCACTAGTAAGGTCATTTTGACGCTTACTAGTGAACATGTAAGCCGCAAAACGCCCACTAGTTCACTAATAAGATTATTTTGACGCTTACTACTGAACATTTAAGGCCATAAATGTGCCCACTAGTTCACTGGTAAGATGATTTTGACGCTTACTAGTGAACATGTAAGGCCATAAATGTGCCCACTTGTAGTGCTAGTGACATTACACTGTACTTGCATTAAATGCAAATAAGGATGATTACGAAAACATGTAACGGTATCCTATTGGCTGTACGTTTCAAAATAGTGTCATCCCACCAGTCAGGGCTCATGATTTTGGAAATTCTGTGCCCACTTAGTTTTTTAAAACAACAATGGCGGACAGTGTCCTGAGACGTATTCGGCGAAGGTGCAGGGCAATAGAGAGTGCCTGTCATCAAGGGTCTGCCGGTGAAAGTGAAGCACGCGCGATAAACATTTCAATTGCTAATTTAAGAAGAGTTAGTGACCAGTTTAGCGCTGATACTATTCAAAGTTTGATTCAAAGTCCAATAGATCTCCGATCTGTCATCATTGCGGGACCCACTCCTAATGGTGGACGTGTTTGTTCCCATGTGGCACATCGTTTGCACACAGGTAAAATGGCTACCATTTTTTGTCATTGGTTTTTCGTATGTATTTTTATTCGAACTACACACGGGTTTTACTGACGACTTGCTGTGACTTACCTTCTATCACCCTGTCAAACGTCGTTTTATACCAGTGGTTTTCCTGCAAATCAGTAGACTATTAAGTAACGCGATGGCTGTACACTTTTAAGCAATAACTAGTGATCTTTTAGTTATTCAATTATAAGTTTGAATTATTTTTTTCTTGAGTAAAATGGTTAGAGAAAATAGCTGCTCGTGGTTTTGAAGCTGCATATACTTTTATGTACATCTGTGTCTATATGCCTGTACTGTATACAGTATATAAAAAACACGTAGTGATTCGTTTGCTTGAATTCCTTAATCCTTTTATTTCCATACTTTAGGTAGACGAGGAAGACCAGCACTTGACATTACAAGTGATCAAATTGAACTGCTCCCCACTCAGGGCTTTACAGTGAGAGCCATCACTGAGATGTTGTGTTGTTCCTCTTCATACCTGCATAAAAAAATGAAGTTTTTTCAGATTTCAGCCAGAAATAGATTTACTCCCATTCATGATGTTGACCTGGAAGAGCATGTCAGAAGATTGCACAGCCAATTTCCCAGATCAGGCTCGGAAGCAAGTGTTCCTCTACATACTCTTGTCCCTTCATGTATATATCATTATATTCATTGTGAAAGTGTACTTTCTTTATTGTGTTGTTTTATGAACCTGTTGCAGATGATGAGGGCATACCTGCGTGCTGATGGTATTGTAGTACAAAGAAAAAGAGTTCGAGAAATCCTCAACCGTATTGAGCCAGCTGCTGCAGCCCAGAGATGGAGCCAGACTGTGGCTAGAAGAACATACTATGTGCCATTCCCCAATAGTTTATGGCACATAGATGGGCATATGCGTCTCATTCGGTAATAAGGGATCATCTTATATTTGTACTCGTGGGAGCATTAGAAAGCCATATTGTATGGACAGCACAGATTAAATTGAATTTTATCATTTGTATATCCAAGTTACACAAACTCCAAATTGCCTCCATGTAGTCTTAAGTGCACAGCAATACCTTCTCTACCGAGATGATATTTCAAACAAGATATGAAACTTGATTGTTTTCTTGTATTTAATCATTATTCTTTTCATGTTTGTTTTACAGGTGGGTGTTTGTGACACATGCCGGCATTGATGGGAATTCCAGGCTAATAACGTACCTTCAACTGGAGCACAGACAACACAGCTTTGACAGTGTTGAAATATTTTGTCCAAGCCACCTGCCTGTATGGGTTACCCTCCAGAGTAAGATCCGACCATGGTGGTGAAAACACTGGTTGCTCTTTTAATGAACCTACTGCAGGGACAAGACACCAAAATTATTTCTAGCTCCAGCCAACACCCCCTCACAATTTACTCACACCTCCCATGGCCTGATTATCCACCAACAGGGGCCCTTTTTGGATTATCATTTTGGCATAGGAACTTTCCTTTCCTATCCTAACCGAGTGAGATGAGCCGGTAGCACCTGGAGCAAAGATCTTCTAAATTTTAATAATGCTTAGGAAAGGTTCTGACCATCCTTTACGAAAGGAAAGGAGATATATTATGCAGCAGGAATATTTAAAGGGGAAGTCTTTTTTTATGTTGTTGTTGTTGTTGTCGACCCCACCCGTGCCCCGACATTGGGGGACCGGGCCCTCACTCCGTCTCCCGGATCCCCAGACCCCCCTCCTCCGCCCAGCGGGCGAGCAGGGCCGCCACTCCGCTTGGGTTTCGCCAGAGGTCCTCCGGAGTCAGTGTGGTGGGTATGTTTGTGCAGGTGAACAGGTGTTGTGTGTCGTGCACTTGCGTGCCGCATAGCGCACAGAGTGGTGTTGGGTGTGTGTCCGGTGTAATGTTGTGTAGGTAGGAGTGGAGGGCTGGTGATTTGTTGGTTCGGAGTTGTGCTAGGAGTTGTCTGGTTCTGTGTGGTAGGTCTTGCTCTGATGGGTCTATTTCTGGTGCTGGTGCATGTATTACTTTGTTGTGTTGTCTGGTGTCCAAGTGTGTTTGTACAAAGTGGGTGTGTATGTCTTTCATGTTCTGTTTTATGGTGTCGTTGTTGGTGTCCTGTGGTGCTGTGTCTTTGTTGTGTGTGTAGTTGTTGTTGTGGAAGATTGTTTGTTTCTTTTGTCTGGGTGGTGGTGGTTGTTGAGTGAGTGGGTGTAGTGGGTGGGTTGGGTGTTGGGCTTTTTGTCTGATTTGCGATGCGTGTAGTTTTAGATGGGTGTTCAGTGGGAGAGTTTTTGTTTCCTCATGCAAGTGTTGTATGTTTGTGTCTTGTGTGCATCCTGTTGCTATTCTGAGTGCTGTGTTCTGTGTGGTCTGGAGTTTTGTCTTGTTTGTGTCCGATAGTGTTGGTGACCATATAGTGTTTGCGTATTCGAGGCGTGTGAGTGTGGTTGCTTTGTATGTGGTGAGTATAGTTTCTTTGGATTTTCCCCAGTGAGTGGTTGTTAAGGCTTTAAGTATTTTGTTTGATTGCTTGGCGCGGGTTAGAGTGTGTTGTGTGTGTTTTGAGAAGGTGAGTTTGGGGTCCCATGTTAATCCCAGTATTTTGCGTTCGCGGACTGTGGGTAGGGTGGTGTTATCTATTTGTAAAGTGAGCCTGTTGCTGTATTCTGCCGGATCCGGTGTGAACAGAGTGGTGGTGGTTTTGTCTGCGTTGAGTGTGAGTTGGTTCTGTTTTGTCCAGTTGTATATGTCGTGGAGATATTTTTGTACTTGTTGTTGTGCCTGTTGTGGTTTGACATGTGTGGATAGAATGGTGATGTCGTCTGCATATGTAACTGTGTGTACATTTGGAGGTGGTTGTGGTAAGTCTGCCATGTATATGTTGAATAGTGTTGGTGAAAGTACTCCCCCCTGTGGTACCCCCGTTTTCGTGTTTCTATGTTCTGATGTTTCCCCCCGGTATTGAGTGTATTGTCTGCGTCCCCTTATGTAGTTGAAGATGTATTTGATGATGATGTTTGGGGTGTTAGTGTTGTTGAGTTTGTTTGTGAGTGTGTGTAGGTTTACCGTGTCAAAGGCTTTGGACATGTCTAGGGCTATGGCAACTGTTCGTTGTGGTGGTTTTTGTTGATTGAAACCTGTGGCTATGATGTTGTGTATGTGGTGTAGTGCTGTGGTTGTGGAGTGTTGTTTTCGGAAGCCGTGTTGGTGAGAGGGTAGTTGAGTGTTGTTGGTAATGAAGGGTAGTATTACCTTTTCCATTGTTTTGGCTATTGGGCTGAGTAGTGCTATTGGTCTGTAGGATGGGCCGAGTGCGTGGTTTTTGTTGGGTTTTGGTATTGGGATTATTTTTGCAGTCTTCCATATTGCGGGGATGGTGTTGGTGTTGAGTGATGTGTTGTAAGTGTGTGTGAGTAGTGTTATTGCTTTGGGGCCTAGGTGTTTCAGATGTCTGATGTTTATGTTGTCTGGGCCTGTGGAGTTGTTGCTTTTGGAGCGTTGTAGTGCTTGTTTGACTTGTTGTTCTGTGATGGTTATGGGCGTGGTGTTGAGTTTTCGTATTTTGCGTTGTAGTTGTCTGTATGTTCTGTTGGTTTTGTGTTGTATTATGTTGGTGAATTGTTTGTTGAATGCTCGTGCTTTCTGTTTGTTGGATATTGCCGTGTGTTGTCCGAACTGTATTGTGGTGTTTTCTGGTGCTTTTTGTTCTTTGTTTGATAGTCTTGTTACTGTGTTCCAGAGTATGTGTTGTTTGTGTCTGTGGTTCCATGCATCCGTTAAGTGTTCTTTCCATAGCTCTTGTTTGTGTTTTTGGATTTGTGTGTCTATTTCTTTGTTTAGGTCTGTGATGCGTGGGTCTTGGTGGTTTTGTTGTCTGATGTCGTTTCTTTGGCTGATGAGTGTTCTGATGTGTTGTGGTAGGAGAAGTGATTTGCTTTTTATTTTTCCGTGGGGTATGTGGTGTTTGTCTGCTGTAAGTATGAGGTTTGTGAGCATGGTGTTGGCTGTGTGGATGTTGTCAGGTATGGTTAAGTTCTCCAGTGCTGATTCTATTTCAGAGGTGTATCCTTCCCAGTCTGCTTTCCTGTAATTTGTGTAAGTTTGAAGGTGTTGTTGTAGGCGGAAAGGAGCACGCGTGTTGTGTGTGATTTTGATAGGAAGGTGGTCTGAACTGAGTGCGTGTATTGTGGTCCATGTTGTTCTGTTTGTGATGCTGTTGCTGGCTGTTGTGATGTCCGGTGATGTTGGTTGTTGGTTGATGTTTGTAGGTTTTATGGTAGGTGTGTTTGCGTTTAGAGTGATTTGTTGGGAGTTCTGTAGTATGTCTGCAATGAGGGTGCCTCTGTGGTCGTCGTAGGGAGAGTGCCATTGTGTTGAGTGAGCGTTGATGTCTGCGGTTAGAATGGTGTTGTTGAGCGAGTTTATGTATTGGAAGGTGTTGGTGATGTCTGTGTCTTCTGTGGCGTGGTCTGGTCGGGTGGTATCTCTGGGGGGTATATACATGTTGCATATGTGTAGTCTTTTGTGGTTGGTTATGCGAATCTTTACGGTTTGAATTTCTGTAGTGTTGGTGTTAATGTTGTTGGGGATGTTCATGGGAGTGAATGTGACTGATTTGTGAATGTATGTGAGCAGTCCTCCTCCTCCCTTGTGTTCTCTGTCTTTCCTAATGCTGGTGTAGTTGGTGAGACGAGGTGTGTTGTGTTGTTTTTCTAGTTTGGTTTCTTGTATGGTGATGATGTCTGCGTGCTGTTGTGAGGCGAGTTCTTCTAGTTCTGTTTTCTTGTTTTGGATGCCGTTGATGTTTATTTGTAGTATGGTCAGTGTGTGTTTGTTGTTTTTGTTGGTGGGTGTTGTTCTTTGTGGGTTGTTCGGGGGTTGTGGTGTTGGGGTGTTTGTTGTTTGCGTGTGTGTTCTGCATGTCCACGTGTTTGTGTATTGGCGGGTGGTGATGCCGGAGCAATGTCTGTGTATCCAGTGTGGGTGTGTTGAGTTGCATCTGAGTGAGGTTTGTCTGCGTGTGATGATTCTATTGCAGCTATTGCAGGTCCAGGTTTGGGGGGGGTGGTCTTGTGTTTGTTGTATCTCTGTTGGAGTTGTCTGTCCGTGTTGCGTTTGAGGGTAGTGTTGGTGAGGCGAGTGTGTTGTTTTGGTCTGTTTGTGCTCTGCTGCCTGTTGGTGTCCTACGAGGTGTTGTTGTTCGTGGTGGTGTTTTGGGATGTAGTCTGCATTTCCATGTTATGTTGTATTGTCTAGTGTTTATGTTTGTGCAATGTTTGTGTACCCAGTGTGGTGTGTGGTGGTTGCATCTGAAGGATGTCTGTCTTCTTGTAATCTGTTGTGTGCAAATGTCGCATGTCCAGGTAGTTTGTTGTGTGTGTGTTTGTTGCGTGCGTGAGAGTGTCTGTGTGGGCCCCGGATTTGTCTCTATGTCCCCCGCCTGGAGCAAAAGGTCCGCCCGCCACCCTGCCAGGTTCAGGGGGCGGTTAGCCGGAAAAAAAAAAAACGGCCGTAAGGGCACCCCGTTCGGGGTGCAGGGATTGGTTCCTTGATTTGTCCCCCCGTTCGGGGGGAACCCTCCAACTGCGAGTAAGCCAAGGAGTTTGGAGGTACAGCAGGTTGACAGCAGTGTGATCGAGCAGATTAGATAGAGTAGAATTTGAATGGGGCTTCACTGATTTATTTCATACAATTCATATCTAAAACACAGTTGAAAAATATTTGATTGTTAAAATATTTAAATACAAGAACTATATCAAGAAATTAACAAGACATAGTTTTTTTAGTTAGGAGAAAAGTCTAAAAACATATCACAAATGACAAACGTTGTGCCTCTCCTCCTCCTGTTCTTCAATGAAGCTGATCACCCTCCAGCTCCCGTTAGAAACATCGTGCTGCTGAAGGTGTGCCGGCAGAATGGTTGTGATACAGGAGGTGCTGTGGACTCTCCCAGAAACGAGGACCTAGTTTAGTTGTAGATCCAGTAAAACATAGTGCAAATGTGACATTATTTATAATGCACAGTTACAGTCTTGTGAATATTAAAAAATGTACTTCATGTAATGCAGGAAGCGAATATTTCAAACGAACTAAGGCAGCAAACAGTAAGAGCAAAATCGTGTTCCAAACATTAACTCTTTTTTTAAATGTCAATTAGCTTGTGAGTAATAAGACAAAATGTGACTGTCAGACAGAGAACTGTCAGAGCAAACGGCAGATTTTAGAAAGTCCTGCCGAAATAAATCTGCACCCGACTGCGACTGTCAGCGTTGAACTGCCGCCATTGCTGTCAAAGTCAGACACATCTCCAAAATTGTTGGAGCAAATTTTTAAGCAGGCTTCATCTTGATAAATTGACCACGTATTTGACATTTACACCATAACGTTACCGCCTAAAATAATCGTAAAACAAAATTTTGTGTAACAACAAGAGTAATATGTACCCCAAAAGCTTTCAAAGCGTCTGAAAGTTTTCTCCTCCGTTTTTGTTGGGGCTTGGCTCGAAATGCATCATGATTGGCCGCCCGAAGTCCACGTGTCTGTCGGACGTGCTCTCATTGGTCTACAATACCATCACGGATGAATAAATACTCAAAGGGCTTGCCAGGCAAGCCCTTTGAACCCTTAAAATACTCAATGGGCTTGCCTGGCAAGCCCTTTGAGTATTTATTCCATATTGCCCACTAGTTCACTAGTAAGGTCATTTTGACACTTACTAGTGAACATGTAAGGCCATAAATGTGCCCACTAGTTCACTAGTAAGATCATTTTGAGGCTTACTAGTTGACATGTAAGCCACAAAACGCCCGCTAGTTCACTAGTAAGATAATTTTGAGGCTTCTAGTGAACATGTAAGCCACAGAACGCCCACTAGTTCACTAGTAAGATCATTTTGACGCTTACTAGTGAACATGTAAGCCACAAAACGCTCACTAGTTCACTAGTAAGGTCATTTTGACGCTTACTAGTGAACATGTAAGCCACAAAACGCTCACTGGTTCACTAGTAAGGTAATTTTGACGCTTACTAGTGAACATGTAAGCCACAAAACGCCCGCTAGTTCCCTAGTAAGATCATTTTGACGCTTATTTATGAACATGTCAGCCACAAAACGCTCACTCGTTCACTAGTAAGATCATTTTGACGCTTACTAGTGAACATGTAAGCCACAAAACGCCCACTAGTTCACTAGTAAGGTCATTTTGACGCTTACTAGTGAACATGTAAGCCACAAAACGCCCACTAGTTCACTAGTAAGATCATTTTGACGCTTACTAGTGAACATGTAAGGCCATAAATGTGCCCACTAGTTCACTAGTAAGTTCATTTTGAGGCTTACTAGTTGACATGTAAGCCACACATCGCCTACTAGTTCACTAGTAAGATCATTTTGAGGCTTACTGGTGAACATGTAAGCCACAAAACGCCCAATAGTTCACTAGTAAGATCATTTTGACGCTTACTAGTGAACATGTAAGCCACAAAACGCTCACTAGTTTACTAGTAAGGTCATTTTGACGCTTACTAGTGAACATGTAAGCCACAAAACGCTCACTAGTTCACTAGTAAGGTCATTTTGACGCTTACTAGTGAACATGTAAGCCGCAAAACGCCCACTAGTTCACTAATAAGATTATTTTGACGCTTACTACTGAACATTTAAGGCCATAAATGTGCCCACTAGTTCACTGGTAAGATGATTTTGACGCTTACTAGTGAACATGTAAGGCCATAAATGTGCCCACTTGTAGTGCTAGTGACATTACACTGTACTTGCATTAAATGCAAATAAGGATGATTACGAAAACATGTAACGGTATCCTATTGGCTGTACGTTTCAAAATAGTGTCATCCCACCAGTCAGGGCTCATGATTTTGGAAATTCTGTGCCCACTTAGTTTTTTAAAACAACAATGGCGGACAGTGTCCTGAGACGTATTCGGCGAAGGTGCAGGGCAATAGAGAGTGCCTGTCATCAAGGGTCTGCCGGTGAAAGTGAAGCACGCGCGATAAACATTTCAATTGCTAATTTAAGAAGAGTTAGTGACCAGTTTAGCGCTGATACTATTCAAAGTTTGATTCAAAGTCCAATAGATCTCCGATCTGTCATCATTGCGGGACCCACTCCTAATGGTGGACGTGTTTGTTCCCATGTGGCACATCGTTTGCACACAGGTAAAATGGCTACCATTTTTTGTCATTGGTTTTTCGTATGTATTTTTATTCGAACTACACACGGGTTTTACTGACGACTTGCTGTGACTTACCTTCTATCACCCTGTCAAACGTCGTTTTATACCAGTGGTTTTCCTGCAAATCAGTAGACTATTAAGTAACGCGATGGCTGTACACTTTTAAGCAATAACTAGTGATCTTTTAGTTATTCAATTATAAGTTTGAATTATTTTTTTCTTGAGTAAAATGGTTAGAGAAAATAGCTGCTCGTGGTTTTGAAGCTGCATATACTTTTATGTACATCTGTGTCTATATGCCTGTACTGTATACAGTATATAAAAAACACGTAGTGATTCGTTTGCTTGAATTCCTTAATCCTTTTATTTCCATACTTTAGGTAGACGAGGAAGACCAGCACTTGACATTACAAGTGATCAAATTGAACTGCTCCCCACTCAGGGCTTTACAGTGAGAGCCATCACTGAGATGTTGTGTTGTTCCTCTTCATACCTGCATAAAAAAATGAAGTTTTTTCAGATTTCAGCCAGAAATAGATTTACTCCCATTCATGATGTTGACCTGGAAGAGCATGTCAGAAGATTGCACAGCCAATTTCCCAGATCAGGCTCGGAAGCAAGTGTTCCTCTACATACTCTTGTCCCTTCATGTATATATCATTATATTCATTGTGAAAGTGTACTTTCTTTATTGTGTTGTTTTATGAACCTGTTGCAGATGATGAGGGCATACCTGCGTGCTGATGGTATTGTAGTACAAAGAAAAAGAGTTCGAGAAATCCTCAACCGTATTGAGCCAGCTGCTGCAGCCCAGAGATGGAGCCAGACTGTGGCTAGAAGAACATACTATGTGCCATTCCCCAATAGTTTATGGCACATAGATGGGCATATGCGTCTCATTCGGTAATAAGGGATCATCTTATATTTGTACTCGTGGGAGCATTAGAAAGCCATATTGTATGGACAGCACAGATTAAATTGAATTTTATCATTTGTATATCCAAGTTACACAAACTCCAAATTGCCTCCATGTAGTCTTAAGTGCACAGCAATACCTTCTCTACCGAGATGATATTTCAAACAAGATATGAAACTTGATTGTTTTCTTGTATTTAATCATTATTCTTTTCATGTTTGTTTTACAGGTGGGTGTTTGTGACACATGCCGGCATTGATGGGAATTCCAGGCTAATAACGTACCTTCAACTGGAGCACAGACAACACAGCTTTGACAGTGTTGAAATATTTTGTCCAAGCCACCTGCCTGTATGGGTTACCCTCCAGAGTAAGATCCGACCATGGTGGTGAAAACACTGGTTGCTCTTTTAATGAACCTACTGCAGGGACAAGACACCAAAATTATTTCTAGCTCCAGCCAACACCCCCTCACAATTTACTCACACCTCCCATGGCCTGATTATCCACCAACAGGGGCCCTTTTTGGATTATCATTTTGGCATAGGAACTTTCCTTTCCTATCCTAACCGAGTGAGATGAGCCGGTAGCACCTGGAGCAAAGATCTTCTAAATTTTAATAATGCTTAGGAAAGGTTCTGACCATCCTTTACGAAAGGAAAGGAGATATATTATGCAGCAGGAATATTTAAAGGGGAAGTCTTTTTTTATGTTGTTGTTGTTGTTGTCGACCCCACCCGTGCCCCGACATTGGGGGACCGGGCCCTCACTCCGTCTCCCGGATCCCCAGACCCCCCTCCTCCGCCCAGCGGGCGAGCAGGGCCGCCACTCCGCTTGGGTTTCGCCAGAGGTCCTCCGGAGTCAGTGTGGTGGGTATGTTTGTGCAGGTGAACAGGTGTTGTGTGTCGTGCACTTGCGTGCCGCATAGCGCACAGAGTGGTGTTGGGTGTGTGTCCGGTGTAATGTTGTGTAGGTAGGAGTGGAGGGCTGGTGATTTGTTGGTTCGGAGTTGTGCTAGGAGTTGTCTGGTTCTGTGTGGTAGGTCTTGCTCTGATGGGTCTATTTCTGGTGCTGGTGCATGTATTACTTTGTTGTGTTGTCTGGTGTCCAAGTGTGTTTGTACAAAGTGGGTGTGTATGTCTTTCATGTTCTGTTTTATGGTGTCGTTGTTGGTGTCCTGTGGTGCTGTGTCTTTGTTGTGTGTGTAGTTGTTGTTGTGGAAGATTGTTTGTTTCTTTTGTCTGGGTGGTGGTGGTTGTTGAGTGAGTGGGTGTAGTGGGTGGGTTGGGTGTTGGGCTTTTTGTCTGATTTGCGATGCGTGTAGTTTTAGATGGGTGTTCAGTGGGAGAGTTTTTGTTTCCTCATGCAAGCGTTGTATGTTTGTGTCTTGTGTGCATCCTGTTGCTATTCTGAGTGCTGTGTTCTGTGTGGTCTGGAGTTTTGTCTTGTTTGTGTCCGATAGTGTTGGTGACCATATAGTGTTTGCGTATTCGAGGCGTGTGAGTGTGGTTGCTTTGTATGTGGTGAGTATAGTTTCTTTGGATTTTCCCCAGTGAGTGGTTGTTAAGGCTTTAAGTATTTTGTTTGATTGCTTGGCGCGGGTTAGAGTGTGTTGTGTGTGTTTTGAGAAGGTGAGTTTGGGGTCCCATGTTAATCCCAGTATTTTGGGTTCGCGGACTGTGGGTAGGGTGGTGTTATCTATTTGTAAAGTGAGTCTGTTGCTGTATTCTGCCGGATCCGGTGTGAACAGAGTGGTGGTGGTTTTGTCTGCGTTGAGTGTGAGTTGGTTCTGTTTTGTCCAGTTGTATATGTCGTGGAGATATTTTTGTACTTGTTGTTGTGCCTGTTGTGGTTTGACATGTGTGGATAGAATGGTGATGTCGTCTGCATATGTAACTGTGTGTACATTTGGAGGTGGTTGTGGTAAGTCTGCCATGTATATGTTGAATAGTGTTGGTGAAAGTACTCCCCCCTGTGGTACCCCCGTTTTCGTGTTTCTGTGTTCTGATGTTTCCCCCCGGTATTGAGTGTATTGTCTGCGTCCCCTTATGTAGTTGAAGATGTATTTGATGATGATGTTTGGGGTGTTAGTGTTGTTGAGTTTGTTTGTGAGTGTGTGTAGGTTTACCGTGTCAAAGGCTTTGGACATGTCTAGGGCTATGGCAACTGTTCGTTGTGGTGGTTTTTGTTGATTGAAACCTGTGGCTATGATGTTGTGTATGTGGTGTAGTGCTGTGGTTGTGGAGTGTTGTTTTCGGAAGCCGTGTTGGTGAGAGGGTAGTTGAGTGTTGTTGGTAATGAAGGGTAGTATTACCTTTTCCATTGTTTTGGCTATTGGGCTGAGTAGTGCTATTGGTCTGTAAGATGGGCCGAGTGCGTGGTTTTTGTTGGGTTTTGGTATTGGGATTATTTTTGCAGTCTTCCATATTGCGGGGATGGTGTTGGTGTTGAGTGATGTGTTGTAAGTGTGTGTGAGTAGTGTTATTGCTTTGGGGCCTAGGTGTTTCAGATGTCTGATGTTTATGTTGTCTGGGCCTGTGGAGTTGTTGCTTTTGGAGCGTTGTAGTGCTTGTTTGACTTGTTGTTCTGTGATGGTTATGGGCGTGGTGTTGAGTTTTCGTATTTTGCGTTGTAGTTGTCTGTATGTTCTGTTGGTTTTGTGTTGTATTATGTTGGTGAATTGTTTGTTGAATGCTCGTGCTTTCTGTTTGTTGGACATTGCCGTGTGTTGTCCGAACTGTATTGTGGTGTTTTCTGGTGCTTTTTGTTCTTTGTTTGATAGTCTTGTTACTGTGTTCCAGAGTATGTGTTGTTTGTGTCTGTGGTTCCATGCATCCGTTAAGTGTTCTTTCCATAGCTCTTGTTTGTGTTTTTGGATTTGTGTGTCTATTTCTTTGTTTAGGTCTGTGATGCGTGGGTCTTGGTGGTTTTGTTGTCTGATGTCGTTTCTTTGGCTGATGAGTGTTCTGATGTGTTGTGGTAGGAGAAGTGATTTGCTTTTTATTTTTCCGTGGGGTATGTGGTGTTTGTCTGATGTAAGTATGAGGTTTGTGAGCATGGTGTTGGCTGTGTGGATGTTGTCAGGTATGGTTAAGTTCTCCAGTGCTGATTCTATTTCAGAGGTGTATCCTTCCCAGTCTGCTTTCCTGTAATTTGTGTAAGTTTGAAGGTGTTGTTGTAGGCGGAAAGGAGCACGCTTGTTGTGTGTGATTTTGATAGGAAGGTGGTCTGAACTGAGTGCGTGTATTGTGGTCCATGTTGTTCTGTTTGTGATGCTGTTGCTGGCTGTTGTGATGTCCGGTGATGTTGGTTGTTGGTTGATGTTTGTAGGTTTTCTGGTAGGTGTGTTTGCGTTTAGAGTGATTTGTTGGGAGTTCTGTAGTATGTCTGCAATGAGGGTGCCTCTGTGGTCGTCGTAGGGAGAGTGCCATTGTGTTGAGTGAGCGTTGATGTCTGCGGTTAGAATGGTGTTGTTCAGCGAGTTTATGTATTGGAAGGTGTTGGTGATGTCTGTGTCTTCTGTGGCGTGGTCTGGTCGGGTGGTATCTCTGGGGGGTATATACATGTTGCATATGTGTAGTCTTTTGTGGTTGGTTATGTGAATCTTTACGGTTTGAATTTCTGTAGTGTTGGTGTTAATGTTGTTGGGGATGTTCATGGGAGTGAATGTGACTGATTTGTGAATGTATGTGAGCAGTCCTCCTCCTCCCTTGTGTTCTCTGTCTTTCCTAATGCTGGTGTAGTTGGTGAGACGAGGTGTGTTGTGTTGTTTTTCTAGTTTGGTTTCTTGTATGGTGATGATGTCTGCGTGCTGTTGTGAGGCGAGTTCTTCTAGTTCTGTTTTCTTGTTTTGGATGCCGTTGATGTTTATTTGTAGTATGGTCAGTGTGTGTTTGTTGTTTTTGTTGGTGAGTGTTGTTCTTTGTGGGTTGTTCGGGGGTTGTGGTGTTGGGGTGTTTGTTGTTTGCGTGTGTGTTCTGCATGTCCACGTGTTTGTGTATTGGCGGGTGGTGATGCCGGAGCAATGTCTGTGTATCCAGTGTGGGTGTGTTGAGTTGCATCTGAGTGAGGTTTGTCTGCGTGTGATGATTCTATTGCAGCTATTGCAGGTCCAGGTTTGGGGGGGTGGTCTTGTGTTTGTTGTATCTCTGTTGGAGTTGTCTGTCCGTGTTGCCTTTGAGGGTAGTGTTGGTGAGGCGAGTGTGTTGTTTTGGTCTGTTTGTGCTCTGCTGCCTGTTGGTGTCCTACGAGGTGTTGTTGTTCGTGGTGGTGTTTTGGGATGTAGTCTGCATTTCCATGTTATGTTGTATTGTCTAGTGTTTATGTTTGTGCAATGTTTGTGTACCCAGTGTGGTGTGTGGTGGTTGCATCTGAAGGATGTCTGTCTTCTTGTAATCTGTTGTGTGCAAATGTCGCATGTCCAGGTAGTTTGTTGTGTGTGTGTTTGTTGCGTGCGTGAGAGTGTCTGTGTGGGCCCCGGATTTGTCTCTATGTCCCCCGCCTGGAGCAAAAGGTCCGCCCGCCACCCTGCCAGGTTCAGGGGGCGGTTAGCCGAAAAAAAAAAAACGGCCGTAAGGGCACCCCGTTCGGGGTGCAGGGATTGGTTCCTTGATTTGTCCCCCCGTTCGGGGGGAACCCTCCAACTGCGAGTAAGCCAAGGAGTTTGGAGGTACAGCGGGTTGACAGCAGTGTGATCGAGCAGATTAGATAGAGTAGAATTTGAATGGGGCTTCACTGATTTATTTCATACAATTCATATCTAAAACACAGTTGAAAAATATTTGATTGTTAAAATATTTAAATACAAGAACTATATCAAGAAATTAACAAAACATAGTTTTTTTAGTTAGGAGAAAAGTCTAAAAACATATCACAAATGACAAACGTTGTGCCTCTCCTCCTCCTGTTCTTCAATGAAGCTGATCACCCTCCAGCTCCCGTTAGAAACATCGTGCTGCTGAAGGTGTGCCGGCAGAATGGTTGTGATACAGGAGGTGCTGTGGACTCTCCCAGAAACGAGGACCTAGTTTAGTTGTAGATCCAGTAAAACATAGTGCAAATGTGACATTATTTATAATGCACAGTTACAGTCTTGTGAATATTAAAAAATGTACTTCATGTAATGCAGGAAGCGAATATTTCAAACGAACTAAGGCAGCAAACAGTAAGAGCAAAATCGTGTTCCAAACATTAACTCTTTTTTTAAATGTCAATTAGCTTGTGAGTAATAAGACAAAATGTGACTGTCAGACAGAGAACTGTCAGAGCAAACGGCAGATTTTAGAAAGTCCTGCCGAAATAAATCTGCACCCGACTGCGACTGTCAGCGTTGAACTGCCGCCATTGCTGTCAAAGTCAGACACATCTCCAAAATTGTTGGAGCAAATTTTTAAGCAGGCTTCATCTTGATAAATTGACCACGTATTTGACATTTACACCATAACGTTACCGCCTAAAATAATCGTAAAACAAAATTTTGTGTAACAACAAGAGTAATATGTACCCCAAAAGCTTTCAAAGCGTCTGAAAGTTTTCTCCTCCGTTTTTGTTGGGGCTTGGCTCGAAATGCATCATGATTGGCCGCCCGAAGTCCACGTGTCTGTCGGACGTGCTCTCATTGGTCTACAATACCATCACGGATGAATAAATACTCAAAGGGCTTGCCAGGCAAGCCCTTTGAACCCTTTAAATACTCAATGGGCTTGCCTGGCAAGCCCTTTGAGTATTTATTCCATATTGCCCACTAGTTCACTAGTAAGGTCATTTTGACGCTTACTAGTGAACATGTAAGGCCATAAATGTGCCCACTAGTTCACTAGTAAGATCATTTTGAGGCTTACTAGTTGACATGTAAGCCACAAAACGCCCGCTAGTTCACTAGTAAGATAATTTTGAGGCTTCTAGTGAACATGTAAGCCACAGAACGCCCACTAGTTCACTAGTAAGATCATTTTGACGCTTACTAGTGAACATGTAAGCCACAAAACGCTCACTAGTTCACTAGTAAGGTCATTTTGACGCTTACTAGTGAACATGTAAGCCACAAAACGCCCGCTAGTTCCCTAGTAAGATCATTTTGACGCTTATTTATGAACATGTCAGCCACAAAACGCTCACTCGTTCACTAGTAAGATCATTTTGACGCTTACTAGTGAACATGTAAGCCACAAAACGCCCACTAGTTCACTAGTAAGGTCATTTTGACGCTTACTAGTGAACATGTAAGCCACAAAACGCCCACTAGTTCACTAGTAAGATAATTTTGAGGCTTCTAGTGAACATGTAAGCCACAGAACGCCCACTAGTTCACTAGTAAGATCATTTTGACGCTTACTAGTGAACATGTAAGCCACAAAACGCTCACTAGTTCACTAGTAAGGTCATTTTGACGCTTACTAGTGAACATGTAAGCCACAAAACGCCCGCTAGTTCCCTAGTAAGATCATTTTGACGCTTATTTATGAACATGTCAGCCACAAAACGCTCACTCGTTCACTAGTAAGATCATTTTGACGCTTACTAGTGAACATGTAAGCCACAAAACGCCCACTAGTTCACTAGTAAGGTCATTTTGACGCTTACTAGTGAACATGTAAGCCACAAAACGCCCACTAGTTCACTAGTAAGATCATTTTGACGCTTACTAGTGAACATGTAAGGCCATAAATGTGCCCACTAGTTCACTAGTAAGTTCATTTTGAGGCTTACTAGTTGACATGTAAGCCACACATCGCCTACTAGTTCACTAGTAAGATCATTTTGAGGCTTACTAGTGAACATGTAAGCCACAAAACGCCCAATAGTTCACTAGTAAGATCATTTTGACGCTTACTAGTGAACATGTAAGCCACAAAACGCTCACTAGTTTACTAGTAAGGTCATTTTGACGCTTACTAGTGAACATGTAAGCCACAAAACGCTCACTAGTTCACTAGTAAGGTCATTTTGACGCTTACTAGTGAACATGTAAGCCGCAAAACGCCCACTAGTTCACTAATAAGATTATTTTGACGCTTACTACTGAACATTTAAGGCCATAAATGTGCCCACTAGTTCACTGGTAAGATGATTTTGACGCTTACTAGTGAACATGTAAGGCCATAAATGTGCCCACTTGTAGTGCTAGTGACATTACACTGTACTTGCATTAAATGCAAATAAGGATGATTACGAAAACATGTAACGGTATCCTATTGGCTGTACGTTTCAAAATAGTGTCATCCCACCAGTCAGGGCTCATGATTTTGGAAATTCTGTGCCCACTTAGTTTTTTAAAACAACAATGGCGGACAGTGTCCTGAGACGTATTCGGCGAAGGTGCAGGGCAATAGAGAGTGCCTGTCATCAAGGGTCTGCCGGTGAAAGTGAAGCACGCGCGATAAACATTTCAATTGCTAATTTAAGAAGAGTTAGTGACCAGTTTAGCGCTGATACTATTCAAAGTTTGATTCAAAGTCCAATAGATCTCCGATCTGTCATCATTGCGGGACCCACTCCTAATGGTGGACGTGTTTGTTCCCATGTGGCACATCGTTTGCACACAGGTAAAATGGCTACCATTTTTTGTCATTGGTTTTTCGTATGTATTTTTATTCGAACTACACACGGGTTTTACTGACGACTTGCTGTGACTTACCTTCTATCACCCTGTCAAACGTCGTTTTATACCAGTGGTTTTCCTGCAAATCAGTAGACTATTAAGTAACGCGATGGCTGTACACTTTTAAGCAATAACTAGTGATCTTTTAGTTATTCAATTATAAGTTTGAATTATTTTTTTCTTGAGTAAAATGGTTAGAGAAAATAGCTGCTCGTGGTTTTGAAGCTGCATATACTTTTATGTACATCTGTGTCTATATGCCTGTACTGTATACAGTATATAAAAAACACGTAGTGATTCGTTTGCTTGAATTCCTTAATCCTTTTATTTCCATACTTTAGGTAGACGAGGAAGACCAGCACTTGACATTACAAGTGATCAAATTGAACTGCTCCCCACTCAGGGCTTTACAGTGAGAGCCATCACTGAGATGTTGTGTTGTTCCTCTTCATACCTGCATAAAAAAATGAAGTTTTTTCAGATTTCAGCCAGAAATAGATTTACTCCCATTCATGATGTTGACCTGGAAGAGCATGTCAGAAGATTGCACAGCCAATTTCCCAGATCAGGCTCGGAAGCAAGTGTTCCTCTACATACTCTTGTCCCTTCATGTATATATCATTATATTCATTGTGAAAGTGTACTTTCTTTATTGTGTTGTTTTATGAACCTGTTGCAGATGATGAGGGCATACCTGCGTGCTGATGGTATTGTAGTACAAAGAAAAAGAGTTCGAGAAATCCTCAACCGTATTGAGCCAGCTGCTGCAGCCCAGAGATGGAGCCAGACTGTGGCTAGAAGAACATACTATGTGCCATTCCCCAATAGTTTATGGCACATAGATGGGCATATGCGTCTCATTCGGTAATAAGGGATCATCTTATATTTGTACTCGTGGGAGCATTAGAAAGCCATATTGTATGGACAGCACAGATTAAATTGAATTTTATCATTTGTATATCCAAGTTACACAAACTCCAAATTGCCTCCATGTAGTCTTAAGTGCACAGCAATACCTTCTCTACCGAGATGATATTTCAAACAAGATATGAAACTTGATTGTTTTCTTGTATTTAATCATTATTCTTTTCATGTTTGTTTTACAGGTGGGTGTTTGTGACACATGCCGGCATTGATGGGAATTCCAGGCTAATAACGTACCTTCAACTGGAGCACAGGCAACACAGCTTTGACAGTGTTGAAATATTTTGTCCAAGCCACCTGCCTGTATGGGTTACCCTCCAGAGTAAGATCCGACCATGGTGGTGAAAACACTGGTTGCTCTTTTAATGAACCTACTGCAGGGACAAGACACCAAAATTATTTCTAGCTCCAGCCAACACCCCCTCACAATTTACTCACACCTCCCATGGCCTGATTATCCACCAACAGGGGCCCTTTTTGGATTATCATTTTGGCATAGGAACTTTCCTTTCCTATCCTAACCGAGTGAGATGAGCCGGTAGCACCTGGAGCAAAGATCGTCTAAATTTTAATAATGCTTAGGAAAGGTTCTGACCATCCTTTACGAAAGGAAAGGAGATATATTATGCAGCAGGAATATTTAAAGGGGAAGTCTTTTTTTATGTTGTTGTTGTTGTTGTCGACCCCACCCGTGCCCCGACATTGGGGGACCGGGCCCTCACTCCGTCTCCCGGATCCCCAGACCCCCCTCCTCCGCCCAGCGGGCGAGCAGGGCCGCCACTCCGCTTGGGTTTCGCCAGAGGTCCTCCGGAGTCAGTGTGGTGGGTATGTTTGTGCAGGTGAACAGGTGTTGTGTGTCGTGCACTTGCGTGCCGCATAGCGCACAGAGTGGTGTTGGGTGTGTGTCCGGTGTAATGTTGTGTAGGTAGGAGTGGAGGGCTGGTGATTTGTTGGTTCGGAGTTGTGCTAGGAGTTGTCTGGTTCTGTGTGGTAGGTCTTGCTCTGATGGGTCTATTTCTGGTGCTGGTGCATGTATTACTTTGTTGTGTTGTCTGGTGTCCAAGTGTGTTTGTACAAAGTGGGTGTGTATGTCTTTCATGTTCTGTTTTATGGTGTCGTTGTTGGTGTCCTGTGGTGCTGTGTCTTTGTTGTGTGTGTAGTTGTTGTTGTGGAAGATTGTTTGTTTCTTTTGTCTGGGTGGTGGTGGTTGTTGAGTGAGTGGGTGTAGTGGGTGGGTTGGGTGTTGGGCTTTTTGTCTGATTTGCGATGCGTGTAGTTTTAGATGGGTGTTCAGTGGGAGAGTTTTTGTTTCCTCATGCAAGTGTTGTATGTTTGTGTCTTGTGTGCATCCTGTTGCTATTCTGAGTGCTGTGTTCTGTGTGGTCTGGAGTTTTGTCTTGTTTGTGTCCGATAGTGTTGGTGACCATATAGTGTTTGCGTATTCGAGGCGTGTGAGTGTGGTTGCTTTGTATGTGGTGAGTATAGTTTCTTTGGATTTTCCCCAGTGAGTGGTTGTTAAGGCTTTAAGTATTTTGTTTGATTGCTTGGCGCGGGTTAGAGTGTGTTGTGTGTGTTTTGAGAAGGTGAGTTTGGGGTCCCATGTTAATCCCAGTATTTTGGGTTCGCGGACTGTGGGTAGGGTGGTGTTATCTATTTGTAAAGTGAGTCTGTTGCTGTATTCTGCCGGATCCGGTGTGAACAGAGTGGTGGTGGTTTTGTCTGCGTTGAGTGTGAGTTGGTTCTGTTTTGTCCAGTTGTATATGTCGTGGAGATATTTTTGTACTTGTTGTTGTGCCTGTTGTGGTTTGACATGTGTGGATAGAATGGTGATGTCGTCTGCATATGTAACTGTGTGTACATTTGGAGGTGGTTGTGGTAAGTCTGCCATGTATATGTTGAATAGTGTTGGTGAAAGTACTCCCCCCTGTGGTACCCCCGTTTTCGTGTTTCTGTGTTCTGATGTTTCCCCCCGGTATTGAGTGTATTGTCTGCGTCCCCTTATGTAGTTGAAGATGTATTTGATGATGATGTTTTTTGGTGTTAGTGTTGTTGAGTTTGTTTGTGAGTGTGTGTAGGTTTACCGTGTCAAAGGCTTTGGACATGTCTAGGGCTATGGCAACTGTTCGTTGTGGTGGTTTTTGTTGATTGAAACCTGTGGCTATGATGTTGTGTATGTGGTGTAGTGCTGTGGTTGTGGAGTGTTGTTTTCGGAAGCCGTGTTGGTGAGAGGGTAGTTGAGTGTTGTTGATAATGAAGGGTAGTATTACCTTTTCCATTGTTTTGGCTATTGGGCTGAGTAGTGCTATTGGTCTGTAGGATGGGCCGAGTGCGTGGTTTTTGTTGGGTTTTGGTATTGGGATTATTTTTGCAGTCTTCCATATTGCGGGGATGGTGTTGGTGTTGAGTGATGTGTTGTAAGTGTGTGTGAGTAGTGTTATTGCTTTGGGGCCTAGGTGTTTCAGATGTCTGATGTTTATGTTGTCTGGGCCTGTGGAGTTGTTGTTTTTGGAGCGTTGTAGTGCTTGTTTGACTTGTTGTTCTGTGATGGTTATGGGCGTGGTGTTGAGTTTTCGTATTTTGCGTTGTAGTTGTCTGTATGTTCTGTTGGTTTTGCTTTGTATTATGTTGGTGAATTGTTTGTTGAATGCTCGTGCTTTCTGTTTGTTGGATATTGCCGTGTGTTGTCCGAACTGTATTGTGGTGTTTTCTGGTGCTTTTTGTTCTTTGTTAGATAGTCTTGTTACTGTGTTCCAGAGTATGTATTGTTTGTGTCTGTGGTTCCATGCATCCGTTAAGTGTTCTTTCCATAGCTCTTGTTTGTGTTTTTGGATTTGTTTGTCTATTTCTTTGTTTAGGTCTGTGATGCGTGGGTCTTGGTGGTTTTGTTGTCTGATGTCGTTTCTTTGGCTGATGAGTGTTCTGATGTGTTGTGGTAGGAGAAGTGATTTGCTTTTTATTTTTCCGTGGGGTATGTGGTGTTTGTCTGCTGTAAGTATGAGGTTTGTGAGCATGGTGTTGGCTGTGTGGATGTTGTCAGGTATGGTTATGTTCTCCAGTGCTGATTCTATTTCAGAGGTGTATCCTTCCCAGTCTGCTTTCCTGTAATTTGTGTAAGTTTGAAGGTGTTGTTGTAGGCGGAAAGGAGCACGCGTGTTGTGTGTGATTTTGATAGGAAGGTGGTCTGAACTGAGTGCGTGTATTGTGGTCCATGTTGTTCTGTTTGTGATGCTGTTGCTGGCTGTTGTGATGTCCGGTGATGTTGGTTGTTGGTTGATGTTTGTAGGTTTTCTGGTAGGTGTGTTTGCGTTTAGAGTGATTTGTTGGGAGTTCTGTAGTATGTCTGCAATGAGGGTGCCTCTGTGGTCGTCGTAGGGAGAGTGCCATTGTGTTGAGTGAGCGTTGATGTCTGCGGTTAGAATGGTGTTGTTCAGCGAGTTTATGTATTGGAAGGTGTTGGTGATGTCTGTATCTTCTGTGGCGTGGTCTGGTCGGGTGGTATCTCTGGGGGGTATATACATGTTGCATATGTGTAGTCTTTTGTGGTTGGTTATGTGAATCTTTACGGTTTGAATTTCTGTAGTGTTGGTGTTAATGTTGTTGGGGATGTTCATGGGAGTGAATGTGACTGATTTGTGAATGTATGTGAGCAGTCCTCCTCCTCCCTTGTGTTCTCTGTCTTTCCTAATGCTGGTGTAGTTGGTGAGACGAGGTGTGTTGTGTTGTTTTTCTAGTTTGGTTTCTTGTATGGTGATGATGTCTGCGTGCTGTTGTGAGGCGAGTTCTTCTAGTTCTGTTTTCTTGTTTTGGATGCCGTTGATGTTTATTTGTAGTATGGTCAGTGTGTGTTTGTTGTTTTTGTTGGTGGGTGTTGTTCTTTGTGGGTTGTTCGGGGGTTGTGGTGTTGGGGTGTTTGTTGTTTGCGTGTGTGTTCTGCATGTCCACGTGTTTGTGTATTGGCGGGTGGTGATGCCGGAGCAATGTCTGTGTATCCAGTGTGGGTGTGTTGAGTTGCATCTGAGTGAGGTTTGTCTGCGTGTGATGATTCTATTGCAGCTATTGCAGGTCCAGGTTTGGGGGGGTGGTCTTGTGTTTGTTGTATCTCTGTTGGAGTTGTCTGTCCGTGTTGCCTTTGAGGGTAGTGTTGGTGAGGCGAGTGTGTTGTTTTGGTCTGTTTGTGCTCTGCTGCCTGTTGGTGTCCTACGAGGTGTTGTTGTTCGTGGTGGTGTTTTGGGATGTAGTCTGCATTTCCATGTTATGTTGTATTGTCTAGTGTTTATGTTTGTGCAATGTTTGTGTACCCAGTGTGGTGTGTGGTGGTTGCATCTGAAGGATGTCTGTCTTCTTGTAATCTGTTGTGTGCAAATGTCGCATGTCCAGGTAGTTTGTTGTGTGTGTGTTTGTTGCGTGCGTGAGAGTGTCTGTGTGGGCCCCGGATTTGTCTCTATGTCCCCCGCCTGGAGCAAAAGGTCCGCCCGCCACCCTGCCAGGTTCAGGGGGCGGTTAGCCGAAAAAAAAAAAAACGGCCGTAAGGGCACCCCGTTCGGGGTGCAGGGATTGGTTCCTTGATTTGTCCCCCCGTTCGGGGGGAACCCTCCAACTGCGAGTAAGCCAAGGAGTTTGGAGGTACAGCAGGTTGACAGCAGTGTGATCGAGCAGATTAGATAGAGTAGAATTTGAATGGGGCTTCACTGATTTATTTCATACAATTCATATCTAAAACACAGTTGAAAAATATTTGATTGTTAAAATATTTAAATACAAGAACTATATCAAGAAATTAACAAGACATAGTTTTTTTAGTTAGGAGAAAAGTCTAAAAACATATCACAAATGACAAACGTTGTGCCTCTCCTCCTCCTGTTCTTCAATGAAGCTGATCACCCTCCAGCTCCCGTTAGAAACATCGTGCTGCTGAAGGTGTGCCGGCAGAATGGTTGTGATACAGGAGGTGCTGTGGACTCTCCCAGAAACGAGGACCTAGTTTAGTTGTAGATCCAGTAAAACATAGTGCAAATGTGACATTATTTATAATGCACAGTTACAGTCTTGTGAATATTAAAAAATGTACTTCATGTAATGCAGGAAGCGAATATTTCAAACGAACTAAGGCAGCAAACAGTAAGACCAAAATCGTGTTCCAAACATTAACTCTTTTTTTAAATGTCAATTAGCTTGTGAGTAATAAGACAAAATGTGACTGTCAGACAGAGAACTGTCAGAGCAAACGGCAGATTTTAGAAAGTCCTGCCGAAATAAATCTGCACCCGACTGCGACTGTCAGCGTTGAACTGCCGCCATTGCTGTCAAAGTCAGACACATCTCCAAAATTGTTGGAGCAAATTTTTAAGCAGGCTTCATCTTGATAAATTGACCACGTATTTGACATTTACACCATAACGTTACCGCCTAAAATAATCGTAAAACAAAATTTTGTGTAACAACAAGAGTAATATGTACCCCAAAAGCTTTCAAAGCGTCTGAAAGTTTTCTCCTCCGTTTTTGTTGGGGCTTGGCTCGAAATGCATCATGATTGGCCGCCCGAAGTCCACGTGTCTGTCGGACGTGCTCTCATTGGTCTACAATACCATCACGGATGAATAAATACTCAAAGGGCTTGCCAGGCAAGCCCTTTGAACCCTTTAAATACTCAATGGGCTTGCCTGGCAAGCCCTTTGAGTATTTATTCCATATTGCCCACTAGTTCACTAGTAAGGTCATTTTGACACTTACTAGTGAACATGTAAGGCCATAAATGTGCCCACTAGTTCACTAGTAAGATCATTTTGAGGCTTACGATTTGACATGTAAGCCACAAAACGCCCGCTAGTTCACTAGTAAGATAATTTTGAGGCTTCTAGTGAACATGTAAGCCACAGAACGCCCACTAGTTCACTAGTAAGATCATTTTGACGCTTACTAGTGAACATGTAAGCCACAAAACGCTCACTAGTTCACTAGCAAGGTCATTTTGACGCTTACTAGTGAACATGTAAGCCACAAAACGCTCACTGGTTCACTAGTAAGGTAATTTTGACGCTTACTAGTGAACATGTAAGCCACAAAACGCCCGCTAGTTCCCTAGTAAGATCATTTTGACGCTTATTTATGAACATGTCAGCCACAAAACGCTCACTCGTTCACTAGTAAGATCATTTTGACGCTTACTAGTGAACATGTAAGCCACAAAACGCCCACTAGTTCACTAGTAAGGTCATTTTGACGCTTACTAGTGAACATGTAAGCCACAAAACGCCCACTAGTTCACTAGTAAGATCATTTTGACGCTTACTAGTGAACATGTAAGGCCATAAATGTGCCCACTAGTTCACTAGTAAGTTCATTTTGAGGCTTACTAGTTGACATGTAAGCCACACATCGCCTACTAGTTCACTAGTAAGATCATTTTGAGGCTTACTAGTGAACATGTAAGCCACAAGACGCCCAATAGTTCACTAGTAAGATCATTTTGACGCTTACTAGTGAACATGTAAGCCACAAAACGCTCACTAGTTTACTAGTAAGGTCATTTTGACGCTTACTAGTGAACATGTAAGCCACAAAACGCTCACTAGTTCACTAGTAAGGTCATTTTGACGCTTACTAGTGAACATGTAAGCCGCAAAACGCCCACTAGTTCACTAATAAGATTATTTTGACGCTTACTACTGAACATTTAAGGCCATAAATGTGCCCACTAGTTCACTGGTAAGATGATTTTGACGCTTACTAGTGAACATGTAAGGCCATAAATGTGCCCACTTGTAGTGCTAGTGACATTACACTGTACTTGCATTAAATGCAAATAAGGATGATTACGAAAACATGTAACGGTATCCTATTGGCTGTACGTTTCAAAATAGTGTCATCCCACCAGTCAGGGCTCATGATTTTGGAAATTCTGTGCCCACTTAGTTTTTTAAAACAACAATGGCGGACAGTGTCCTGAGACGTATTCGGCGAAGGTGCAGGGCAATAGAGAGTGCCTGTCATCAAGGGTCTGCCGGTGAAAGTGAAGCACGCGCGATAAACATTTCAATTGCTAATTTAAGAAGAGTTAGTGACCAGTTTAGCGCTGATACTATTCAAAGTTTGATTCAAAGTCCAATAGATCTCCGATCTGTCATCATTGCGGGACCCACTCCTAATGGTGGACGTGTTTGTTCCCATGTGGCACATCGTTTGCACACAGGTAAAATGGCTACCATTTTTTGTCATTGGTTTTTCGTATGTATTTTTATTCGAACTACACACGGGTTTTACTGACGACTTGCTGTGACTTACCTTCTATCACCCTGTCAAACGTCGTTTTATACCAGTGGTTTTCCTGCAAATCAGTAGACTATTAAGTAACGCGATGGCTGTACACTTTTAAGCAATAACTAGTGATCTTTTAGTTATTCAATTATAAGTTTGAATTATTTTTTTCTTGAGTAAAATGGTTAGAGAAAATAGCTGCTCGTGGTTTTGAAGCTGCATATACTTTTATGTACATCTGTGTCTATATGCCTGTACTGTATACAGTATATAAAAAACACGTAGTGATTCGTTTGCTTGAATTCCTTAATCCTTTTATTTCCATACTTTAGGTAGACGAGGAAGACCAGCACTTGACATTACAAGTGATCAAATTGAACTGCTCCCCACTCAGGGCTTTACAGTGAGAGCCATCACTGAGATGTTGTGTTGTTCCTCTTCATACCTGCATAAAAAAATGAAGTTTTTTCAGATTTCAGCCAGAAATAGATTTACTCCCATTCATGATGTTTACCTGGAAGAGCATGTCAGAAGATTGCACAGCCAATTTCCCAGATCAGGCTCGGAAGCAAGTGTTCCTCTACATACTCTTGTCCCTTCATGTATATATCATTATATTCATTGTGAAAGTGTACTTTCTTTATTGTGTTGTTTTATGAACCTGTTGCAGATGATGAGGGCATACCTGCGTGCTGATGGTATTGTAGTACAAAGAAAAAGAGTTCGAGAAATCCTCAACCGTATTGAGCCAGCTGCTGCAGCCCAGAGATGGAGCCAGACTGTGGCTAGAAGAACATACTATGTGCCATTCCCCAATAGTTTATGGCACATAGATGGGCATATGCGTCTCATTCGGTAATAAGGGATCATCTTATATTTGTACTCGTGGGAGCATTAGAAAGCCATATTGTATGGACAGCACAGATTAAATTGAATTTTATCATTTGTATATCCAAGTTACACAAACTCCAAATTGCCTCCATGTAGTCTTAAGTGCACAGCAATACCTTCTCTACCGAGATGATATTTCAAACAAGATATGAAACTTGATTGTTATTTCAAACAAGATATGAAACTTGATTGTTTTCTTGTATTTAATCATTATTCTTTTCATGTTTGTTTTACAGGTGGGTGTTTGTGACACATGCCGGCATTGATGGGAATTCCAGGCTAATAACGTACCTTCAACTGGAGCACAGACAACACAGCTTTGACAGTGTTGAAATATTTTGTCCAAGCCACCTGCCTGTATGGGTTACCCTCCAGAGTAAGATCCGACCATGGTGGTGAAAACACTGGTTGCTCTTTTAATGAACCTACTGCAGGGACAAGACACCAAAATTATTTCTAGCTCCAGCCAACACCCCCTCACAATTTACTCACACCTCCCATGGCCTGATTATCCACCAACAGGGGCCCTTTTTGGATTATCATTTTGGCATAGGAACTTTCCTTTCCTATCCTAACCGAGTGAGATGAGCCGGTAGCACCTGGAGCAAAGATCTTCTAAATTTTAATAATGCTTAGGAAAGGTTCTGACCATCCTTTACGAAAGGAAAGGAGATATATTATGCAGCAGGAATATTTAAAGGGGAAGTCTTTTTTTATGTTGTTGTTGTTGTTGTCGACCCCACCCGTGCCCCGACATTGGGGGACCGGGCCCTCACTCCGTCTCCCGGATCCCCAGACCCCCCTCCTCCGCCCAGCGGGCGAGCAGGGCCGCCACTCCGCTTGGGTTTCGCCAGAGGTCCTCCGGAGTCAGTGTGGTGGGTATGTTTGTGCAGGTGAACAGGTGTTGTGTGTCGTGCACTTGCGTGCCGCATAGCGCACAGAGTGGTGTTGGGTGTGTGTCCGGTGTAATGTTGTGTAGGTAGGAGTGGAGGGCTGGTGATTTGTTGGTTCGGAGTTGTGCTAGGAGTTGTCTGGTTCTGTGTGGTAGGTCTTGCTCTGATGGGTCTATTTCTGGTGCTGGTGCATGTATTACTTTGTTGTGTTGTCTGGTGTCCAAGTGTGTTTGTACAAAGTGGGTGTGTATGTCTTTCATGTTCTGTTTTATGGTGTCGTTGTTGGTGTCCTGTGGTGCTGTGTCTTTGTTGTGTGTGTAGTTGTTGTTGTGGAAGATTGTTTGTTTCTTTTGTCTGGGTGGTGGTGGTTGTTGAGTGAGTGGGTGTAGTGGGTGGGTTGGGTGTTGGGCTTTTTGTCTGATTTGCGATGCGTGTAGTTTTAGATGGGTGTTCAGTGGGAGAGTTTTTGTTTCCTCATGCAAGTGTTGTATGTTTGTGTCTTGTGTGCATCCTGTTGCTATTCTGAGTGCTGTGTTCTGTGTGGTCTGGAGTTTTGTCTTGTTTGTGTCCGATAGTGTTGGTGACCATATAGTGTTTGCGTATTCGAGGCGTGTGAGTGTGGTTGCTTTGTATGTGGTGAGTATAGTTTCTTTGGATTTTCCCCAGTGAGTGGTTGTTAAGGCTTTAAGTATTTTGTTTGATTGCTTGGCGCGGGTTAGAGTGTGTTGTGTGTGTTTTGAGAAGGTGAGTTTGGGGTCCCATGTTAATCCCAGTATTTTGCGTTCGCGGACTGTGGGTAGGGTGGTGTTATCTATTTGTAAAGTGAGCCTGTTGCTGTATTCTGCCGGATCCGGTGTGAACAGAGTGGTGGTGGTTTTGTCTGCGTTGAGTGTGAGTTGGTTCTGTTTTGTCCAGTTGTATATGTCGTGGAGATATTTTTGTACTTGTTGTTGTGCCTGTTGTGGTTTGACATGTGTGGATAGAATGGTGATGTCGTCTGCATATGTAACTGTGTGTACATTTGGAGGTGGTTGTGGTAAGTCTGCCATGTATATGTTGAATAGTGTTGGTGAAAGTACTCCCCCCTGTGGTACCCCCGTTTTCGTGTTTCTGTGTTCTGATGTTTCCCCCCGGTATTGAGTGTATTGTCTGCGTCCCCTTATGTAGTTGAAGATGTATTTGATGATGATGTTTGGGGTGTTAGTGTTGTTGAGTTTGTTTGTGAGTGTGTGTAGGTTTACCGTGTCAAAGGCTTTGGACATGTCTAGGGCTATGGCAACTGTTCGTTGTGGTGGTTTTTGTTGATTGAAACCTGTGGCTATGATGTTGTGTATGTGGTGTAGTGCTGTGGTTGTGGAGTGTTGTTTTCGGAAGCCGTGTTGGTGAGAGGGTAGTTGAGTGTTGTTGGTAATGAAGGGTAGTATTACCTTTTCCATTGTTTTGGCTATTGGGCTGAGTAGTGCTATTGGTCTGTAGGATGGGCCGAGTGCGTGGTTTTTGTTGGGTTTTGGTATTGGGATTATTTTTGCAGTCTTCCATATTGCGGGGATGGTGTTGGTGTTGAGTGATGTGTTGTAAGTATGTGTGAGTAGTGTTATTGCTTTGGGGCCTAGGTGTTTCAGATGTCTGATGTTTATGTTGTCTGGGCCTGTGGAGTTGTTGCTTTTGGAGCGTTGTAGTGCTTGTTTGACTTGTTGTTCTGTGATGGTTATGGGCGTGGTGTTGAGTTTTCGTATTTTGCGTTGTAGTTGTCTGTATGTTCTGTTGGTTTTGTGTTGTATTATGTTGGTGAATTGTTTGTTGAATGCTCGTGCTTTCTGTTTGTTGGATATTGCCGTGTGTTGTCCGAACTGTATTGTGGTGTTTTCTGGTGCTTTTTGTTCTTTGTTTGATAGTCTTGTTACTGTGTTCCAGAGTATGTGTTGTTTGTGTCTGTGGTTCCATGCATCCGTTAAGTGTTCTTTCCATAGCTCTTGTTTGTGTTTTTGGATTTGTGTGTCTATTTCTTTGTTTAGGTCTGTGATGCGTGGGTCTTGGTGGTTTTGTTGTCTGATGTCGTTTCTTTGGCTGATGAGTGTTCTGATGTGTTGTGGTAGGAGAAGTGATTTGCTTTTTATTTTTCCGTGGGGTATGTGGTGTTTGTCTGCTGTAAGTATGAGGTTTGTGAGCATGGTGTTGGCTGTGTGGATGTTGTCAGGTATGGTTATGTTCTCCAGTGCTGATTCTATTTCAGAGGTGTATCCTTCCCAGTCTGCTTTCCTGTAATTTGTGTAAGTTTGAAGGTGTTGTTGTAGGCGGAAAGGAGCACGCGTGTTGTGTGTGATTTTGATAGGAAGGTGGTCTGAACTGAGTGCGTGTATTGTGGTCCATGTTGTTCTGTTTGTGATGCTGTTGCTGGCTGTTGTGATGTCCGGTGATGTTGGTTGTTGGTTGATGTTTGTAGGTTCTCTGGTAGGTGTGTTTGCGTTTAGAGTGATTTGTTGGGAGTTTTGTAGTATGTCTGCAATGTGGGTGCCTCTGTGGTCGTCGTAGGGAGAGTGCCATTGTGTTGAGTGAGCGTTGATGTCTGCGGTTAGAATGGTGTTGTTCAGCGAGTTTATGTATTGGAAGGTGTTGGTGATGTCTGTGTCTTCTGTGGCGTGGTCTGGTCGGGTGGTATCTCTGGGGGGTATATACATGTTGCATATGTGTAGTCTTTTGTGGTTGGTTATGTGAATCTTTACGGTTTGAATTTCTGTAGTGTTGGTGTTAATGTTGTTGGGGATGTTCATGGGAGTGAATGTGACTGATTTGTGAATGTATGTGAGCAGTCCTCCTCCTCCCTTGTGTTCTCTGTCTTTCCTAATGCTGGTGTAGTTGGTGAGACGAGGTGTGTTGTGTTGTTTTTCTAGTTTGGTTTCTTGTATGGTGATGATGTCTGCGTGCTGTTGTGAGGCGAGTTCTTCTAGTTCTGTTTTCTTGTTTTGGATGCCGTTGATGTTTATTTGTAGTATGGTCAGTGTGTGTTTGTTGTTTTTGTTGGTGGGTGTTGTTCTTTGTGGGTTGTTCGGGGGTTGTGGTGTTGGGGTGTTTGTTGTTTCCGTGTGTGTTCTGCATGTCCACGTGTTTGTGTATTGGCGGGTGGTGATGCCGGAGCAATGTCTGTGTATCCAGTGTGGGTGTGTTGAGTTGCATCTGAGTGAGGTTTGTCTGCGTGTGATGATTCTATTGCAGCTATTGCAGGTCCAGGTTTGGGGGGGTGGTCTTGTGTTTGTTGTATCTCTGTTGGAGTTGTCTGTCCGTGTTGCGTTTGAGGGTAGTGTTGGTGAAGCGAGTGTGTTGTTTTGGTCTGTTTGTGCTCTGCTGCCTGTTGGTGTCCTACGAGGTGTTGTTGTTCGTGGTGGTGTTTTGGGATGTAGTCTGCATTTCCATGTTATGTTGTATTGTCTAGTGTTTATGTTTGTGCAATGTTTGTGTACCCAGTGTGGTGTGTGGTGGTTGCATCTGAAGGATGTCTGTCTTCTTGTAATCTGTTGTGTGCAAATGTCGCATGTCCAGGTAGTTTGTTGTGTGTGTGTTTGTTGCGTGCGTGAGAGTGTCTGTGGGGGCCCCGGATTTGTCTCTATGTCCCCCGCCTGGAGCAAAAGGTCCGCCAGCCACCCTGCCAGGTTCAGGGGGCGGTTAGCCGAAAAAAAAAAAAACGGCCGTAAGGGCACCCCGTTCGGGGTGCAGGGATTGGTTCCTTGATTTGTCCCCCCGTTCGGGGGGAACCCTCCAACTGCGAGTAAGCCAAGGAGTTTGGAGGTACAGCAGGTTGACAGCAGTGTGATCGAGCAGATTAGATAGAGTAGAATTTGAATGGGGCTTCACTGATTTATTTCATACAATTCATATCTAAAACACAGTTGAAAAATATTTGATTGTTAAAATATTTAAATATTCACTAGTAAGGTCATTTTGACGCTTACTAGTGAACATGTAAGCCGCAAAACGCCCACTAGTTCACTAATAAGATTATTTTGACGCTTACTAATGAACATTTAAGGCCATAAATGTGCCCACTAGTTCACTGGTAAGATGATTTTGACGCTTACTAGTGAACATGTAAGGCCATAAATGTGCCCACTTGTAGTGCTAGTGACATTACACTGTACTTGCATTAAATGCAAATAAGGATGATTACGAAAACATGTAACGGTATCCTATTGGCTGTACGTTTCAAAATAGTGTCATCCCACCAGTCAGGGCTCATGATTTTGGAAATTCTGTGCCCACTTAGTTTTTTAAAACAACAATGGCGGACAGTGTCCTGAGACGTATTCGGCGAAGGTGCAGGGCAATAGAGAGTGCCTGTCATCAAGGGTCTGCCGGTGAAAGTGAAGCACGCGCGATAAACATTTCAATTGCTAATTTAAGAAGAGTTAGTGACCAGTTTAGCGCTGATACTATTCAAAGTTTGATTCAAAGTCCAATAGATCTCCGATCTGTCATCATTGCGGGACCCACTCCTAATGGTGGACGTGTTTGTTCCCATGTGGCACATCGTTTGCACACAGGTAAAATGGCTACCATTTTTTGTCATTGGTTTTTCGTATGTATTTTTATTCGAACTACACACGGGTTTTACTGACGACTTGCTGTGACTTACCTTCTATCACCCTGTCAAACGTCGTTTTATACCAGTGGTTTTCCTGCAAATCAGTAGACTATTAAGTAACGCGATGGCTGTACACTTTTAAGCAATAACTAGTGATCTTTTAGTTATTCAATTATAAGTTTGAATTATTTTTTTCTTGAGTAAAATGGTTAGAGAAAATAGCTGCTCGTGGTTTTGAAGCTGCATATACTTTTATGTACATCTGTGTCTATATGCCTGTACTGTATACAGTATATAAAAAACACGTAGTGATTCGTTTGCTTGAATTCCTTAATCCTTTTATTTCCATACTTTAGGTAGACGAGGAAGACCAGCACTTGACATTACAAGTGATCAAATTGAACTGCTCCCCACTCAGGGCTTTACAGTGAGAGCCATCACTGAGATGTTGTGTTGTTCCTCTTCATACCTGCATAAAAAAATGAAGTTTTTTCAGATTTCAGCCAGAAATAGATTTACTCCCATTCATGATGTTGACCTGGAAGAGCATGTCAGAAGATTGCACAGCCAATTTCCCAGATCAGGCTCGGAAGCAAGTGTTCCTCTACATACTCTTGTCCCTTCATGTATATATCATTATATTCATTGTGAAAGTGTACTTTCTTTATTGTGTTGTTTTATGAACCTGTTGCAGATGATGAGGGCATACCTGCGTGCTGATGGTATTGTAGTACAAAGAAAAAGAGTTCGAGAAATCCTCAACCGTATTGAGCCAGCTGCTGCAGCCCAGAGATGGAGCCAGACTGTGGCTAGAAGAACATACTATGTGCCATTCCCCAATAGTTTATGGCACATAGATGGGCATATGCGTCTCATTCGGTAATAAGGGATCATCTTATATTTGTACTCGTGGGAGCATTAGAAAGCCATATTGTATGGACAGCACAGATTAAATTGAATTTTATCATTTGTATATCCAAGTTACACAAACTCCAAATTGCCTCCATGTAGTCTTAAGTGCACAGCAATACCTTCTCTACCGAGATGATATTTCAAACAAGATATGAAACTTGATTGTTTTCTTGTATTTAATCATTATTCTTTTCATGTTTGTTTTACAGGTGGGTGTTTGTGACACATGCCGGCATTGATGGGAATTCCAGGCTAATAACGTACCTTCAACTGGAGCACAGACAACACAGCTTTGACAGTGTTGAAATATTTTGTCCAAGCCACCTGCCTGTATGGGTTACCCTCCAGAGTAAGATCCGACCATGGTGGTGAAAACACTGGTTGCTCTTTTAATGAAACTACTGCAGGGACAAGACACCAAAATTATTTCTAGCTCCAGCCAACACCCCCTCACAATTTACTCACACCTCCCATGGCCTGATTATCCACCAACAGGGGCCCTTTTTGGATTATCATTTTGGCATAGGAACTTTCCTTTCCTATCCTAACCGAGTGAGATGAGCCGGTAGCACCTGGAGCAAAGATCGTCTAAATTTTAATAATGCTTAGGAAAGGTTCTGACCATCCTTTACGAAAGGAAAGGAGATATATTATGCAGCAGGAATATTTAAAGGGGAAGTCTTTTTTTATGTTGTTGTTGTTGTTGTTGTCGACCCCACCCGTGCCCCGACATTGGGGGACCGGGCCCTCACTCCGTCTCCCGGATCCCCAGACCCCCCTCCGCCGCCCAGCGGGCGAGCAGGGCCGCCACTCCGCTTGGGTTTCGCCAGAGGTCCTCCGGAGTCAGTGTGGTGGGTATGTTTGTGCAGGTGAACAGGTGTTGTGTGTCGTGCACTTGCGTGCCGCATAGCGCACAGAGTGGTGTTGGGTGTGTGTCCGGTGTAATGTTGTGTAGGTAGGAGTGGAGGGCTGGTGATTTGTTGGTTCGGAGTTGTGCTAGGAGTTGTCTGGTTCTGTGTGGTAGGTCTTGCTCTGATGGGTCTATTTCTGGTGCTGGTGCATGTATTACTTTGTTGTGTTGTCTGGTGTCCAAGTGTGTTTGTACAAAGTGGGTGTGTATGTCTTTCATGTTCTGTTTTATGGTGTCGTTGTTGGTGTCCTGTGGTGCTGTGTCTTTGTTGTGTGTGTAGTTGTTGTTGTGGAAGATTGTTTCTTTTGTCTGGGTGGTGGTGGTGGTTGTTGAGTGAGTGGGTGTAGTGGGTGGGTTGGGTGTTGGGCTTTTTGTCTGATTTGCGATGCGTGTAGTTTTAGATGGGTGTTCAGTGGGAGAGTTTTTGTTTCCTCATGCAAGTGTTGTATGTTTGTGTCTTGTGTGCATCCTGTTGCTATTCCGAGTGCGGTGTTCTGTGTGGTCTGGAGTTTTGTCTTGTTTGTGTCCGATAGTGTTGGTGACCATATAGTGTTTGCGTATTCGAGGCGTGTGAGTGTGGTTGCTTTGTATGTGGTGAGTATAGTTTCTTTGGATTTTCCCCAGTGAGTGGTTGTTAAGGCTTTAAGTATTTTGTTTGATTGCTTGGCGCGGGTTAGAGTGTGTTGTGTGTGTTTTGAGAAGGTGAGTTTGGGGTCCCATGTTAATCCCAGTATTTTGGGTTCGCGGACTGTGGGTAGGGTGGTGTTATCTATTTGTAAAGTGAGCCTGTTGCTGTATTCTGCCGGATCCGGTGTGAACAGAGTGGTGGTGGTTTTGTCTGCGTTGAGTGTGAGTTGGTTCTGTTTTGTCCAGTTGTATATGTCGTGGAGATATTTTTGTACTTGTTGTTGTGCCTGTTGTGGTTTGACATGTGTGGATAGAATGGTGATGTCGTCTGCATATGTAACTGTGTGTACATTTGGAGGTGGTTGTGGTAAGTCTGCCATGTATATGTTGAATAGTGTTGGTGAAAGTACTCCCCCCTGTGGTACCCCCGTTTTCGTGTTTCTATGTTCTGATGTTTCCCCCCGGTATTGAGTGTATTGTCTGCGTCCCCTTATGTAGTTGAAGATGTATTTGATGATGATGTTTGGGGTGTTAGTGTTGTTGAGTTTGTTTGTGAGTGTGTGTAGGTTTACCGTGTCAAAGGCTTTGGACATGTCTAGGGCTATGGCAACTGTTCGTTGTGGTGGTTTTTGTTGATTGAAACCTGTGGCTATGATGTTGTGTATGTGGTGTAGTGCTGTGGTTGTGGAGTGTTGTTTTCGGAAGCCGTGTTGGTGAGAGGGTAGTTGAGTGTTGTTGGTAATGAAGGGTAGTATTACCTTTTCCATTGTTTTGGCTATTGGGCTGAGTAGTGCTATTGGTCTGTAAGATGGGCCGAGTGCGTGGTTTTTGTTGGGTTTTGGTATTGGGATTATTTTTGCAGTCTTCCATATTGCGGGGATGGTGTTGGTGTTGAGTGATGTGTTGTAAGTGTGTGTGAGTAGTGTTATTGCTTTGGGGCCTAGGTGTTTCAGATGTCTGATGTTTATGTTGTCTGGGCCTGTGGAGTTGTTGCTTTTGGAGCGTTGTAGTGCTTGTTTGACTTGTTGTTCTGTGATGGTTATGGGCGTGGTGTTGAGTTTTCGTATTTTGCGTTGTAGTTGTCTGTATGTTCTGTTGGTTTTGTGTTGTATTATGTTGGTGAATTGTTTGTTGAATGCTCGTGCTTTCTGTTTGTTGGATATTGCCGTGTGTTGTCCGAACTGTATTGTGGTGTTTTCTGGTGCTTTTTGTTCTTTGTTTGATAGTCTTGTTACTGTGTTCCAGAGTATGTGTTGTTTGTGTCTGTGGTTCCATGCATCCGTTAAGTGTTCTTTCCATAGCTCTTGTTTGTGTTTTTGGATTTGTGTGTCTATTTCTTTGTTTAGGTCTGTGATGCGTGGGTCTTGGTGGTTTTGTTGTCTGATGTCGTTTCTTTGGCTGATGAGTGTTCTGATGTGTTGTGGTAGGAGAAGTGATTTGCTTTTTATTTTTCCGTGGGGTATGTGGTGTTTGTCTGCTGTAAGTATGAGGTTTGTGAGCATGGTGTTGGCTGTGTGGATGTTGTCAGGTATGGTTATGTTCTCCAGTGCTGATTCTATTTCAGAGGTGTATCCTTCCCAGTCTGCTTTCCTGTAATTTGTGTAAGTTTGAAGGTGTTGTTGTAGGCGGAAAGGAGCACGCGTGTTGTGTGTGATTTTGATAGGAAGGTGGTCTGAACTGAGTGCGTGTATTGTGGTCCATGTTGTTCTGTTTGTGATGCTGTTGCTGGCTGTTGTGATGTCCGGTGATGTTGGTTGATGTTTGTAGGTTTTCTGGTGGGTGTGTTTATGTAAGCCACAAAACGCCCACTAGTTCACTAGTAAGATCATTTTGAGGCTTACTAGTGAACATGTAAGCCACAAAACGCCCACTAGTTCACTAGTAAGATCATTTTGAGGCTTACTAGTGAACATGTAAGGCAATAAATGTGCCCACTATTTCACTAGTAAGATCATTTTGAGGCTTAATAGTTGACATGTAAGCCACAAAACGCCCACTAGTTCACTAGTAAGGTCATTTTGACGCTTACTAGTGAACATGTAAGCCACAAAACGCCCACTAGTTCACTAGTAAGATCATTTTGAGGCTTACTAGTGAACATGTAAGCCACAAAATGCCCACTAGTTCACTAGTAAGATCATTTTGAGGCTTACTAGTGAACACGTAAGCCACAAAACGCCCACTAGTTCACTAGTAAGATCATTTTGAGGCTTACTAGTGAACATGTAAGCCACAAAACGCCCACTAGTTCACTAGTAAGATCATTTTGAGGCTTACTAGTGAACATGTAAGCCACAAAACGCTCACTAGTTCACTAGTAAGATCATTTTTAGTCTTACTAGTGAACATGTGAGCCACAAAACGCCCACTAGTTCACTAGTAAGTTCATTTTGAGGCTTACTAGTGAACATGTAAGCCACAAAATGCCCACTAGTTCACTAGTAAGATCATTTTTAGTCTTACTAGTGAACATGTGAGCCACAAAACGCCCACTAGTTAACTAGTAAGATCATTTTGACGCTTACTAGTGAACATGTAAGCCACAAAACGCTCACTAGTTCACTAGTAAGGTCATTTTGATGCTTACTAGTGAACATGTAAGCCACAAAACGCCCACTAGTTCACTAGTAAGATCATTTTGAGGCTTACTAGTGAACATGTAAGCCACAAAACGCCCACTAGTTCACTAGTAAGGTCATTTTGACGCTTACTAGTGAACATGTAAGCCGCAAAACGCCCACTAGTTCACAAGTAAGATCATTTTGAGGCTTACTAGTGAACATGTAAGCCACAACACGCCCACTAGTTCACTCGTAAGATCATTTTGACGCTTACCAGTGAACATATAAGGCCATAAATGTGCCCACTAGTTCACTAGTAAGATCATTTTGAGGCTTACTAGTGAACATGTAAGCCACAAAACGCCCACTAGTTCACTAGTAAGATCATTTTGAGGCTTACTAGTTGACATGTAAGCCACAAAACGCCCACTAGTTACTAGTAAGGTCATTTTGACGCTTACTAGTGAACATGTAAGCCACAAAACGCCCACTAGTTCACTAGTAAGATCATTTTGACGCTTACTAGAGAACATGTAAGTCAATAAATGTGCCCACTAGTAAGATCATTTTGAGGCTTACTAGTGAACATGTAAGCCACAAAACGCCCACTAGTTCACTAGTAAGATCATTTTGAGGCTTACTAGTGAACATGTAAGGCAATAAATGTGCCCACTATTTCACTAGTAAGATCATTTTGAGGCTTAATAGTTGACATGTAAGCCACAAAACGCCCACTAGTTCACTAGTAAGGTCATTTTGACGCTTACTAGTGAACATGTAAGCCACAAAACGCCCACTAGTTCACTAGTAAGATCATTTTGAGGCTTACTAGTGAACATGTAAGCCACAAAATGCCCACTAGTTCACTAGTAAGATCATTTTGAGGCTTACTAGTGAACATGTAAGCCACAAAACGCCCACTAGTTCACTAGTAAGATCATTTTGAGGCTTACTAGTTGACATGTAAGCCAAAAAACGCCCACTAGTTCACTAGTAAGATCATTTTGAGGCTTACTAGTGAACATGTAAGCCACAAAACGCTCACTAGTTCACTAGTAAGATCATTTTTAGTCTTACTAGTGAACATGTGAGCCACAAAACGCCCACTAGTTCACTAGTAAGTTCATTTTGAGGCTTACTAGTGAACATGTAAGCCACAAAACGCCCACTAGTTCACTAGTAAGATCATTTTGAGGCTTACTAGTGAACATGTAAGCCACAAAACGCCCACTAGTTCACTAGTAAGGTCATTTTGACGCTTACTAGTGAACATGTAAGCCGCAAAACGCCCACTAGTTCACAAGTAAGATCATTTTGAGGCTTACTAGTGAACATGTAAGCCACAAAACGCCCACTAGTTCACTAGTAAGATCATTTTGACGCTTACTAGAGAACATGTAAGTCAATAAATGTGCCCACTAGTAAGATCATTTTGAGGCTTACTAGTGAACATGTAAGCCACAAAACGCCCACTAGTTCACTAGTAAGATCATTTTGAGGCTTACTAGTGAACATGTAAGCCACAAAACGCCCACTAGTTCACTAGTAAGATCATTTTGAGGCTTACTAGTGAACATGTAAGCCACAAAATGCCCACTAGTTCACTAGTAAGATCATTTTGAGGCTTACTGGTGAACATGTAAGCCACAAAACGCCCACTAGTTCACTAGTAAGATCATTTTGAGGCTTACTAATTGCATTGTAAGCCACAAAACGCCCACTAGTTCACTAGTAAGATCATTTTGAGGCTTACTAGTGAACATGTAAGCCACAAAACGCCCACTAGTTCACTAGTAAGATCATTTTGAGGCTTACTAGTGAACATGTAAGCCACAAAATGCCCAATAGTTCACTAGTAAGATCATTTTGAGGCTTACTAGTGAACATGTAAGCCACAAAACGCCCACTAGTTCACTAGTAAGGTCATTTTGACGCTTACTAGTGAACATGTAAGCCACAAAACGCCCACTAGTTCACTAGTAAGATCATTTTGACGCTTACTAGAGAACATGTAAGTCAATAAATGTGCCCACTAGTAAGATCATTTTGAGGCTTACTAGTGAACATGTAAGCCACAAAACGCCCACTAGTTCACTAGTAAGATCATTTTGAGGCTTACTAGTGAACACGTAAGCCACAAAACGCCCACTAGTTCACTAGTAAGATCATTTTGAGGCTTACTAGTGAACATGTAAGCCACAAAACGCCCACTAGTTCACTAGTAAGATCATTTTGAGGCTTACTAGTTGACATGTAAGCCACAAAACGCCCACTAGTTCACTAGTAAGATCATTTTGAGGCTTACTAGTGAACATGTAAGCCACAAAATGCCCACTAGTTCACTAGTAAGATCATTTTGAGGCTTACTGGTGAACATGTAAGCCACAAAACGCCCACTAGTTCACTAGTAAGATCATTTTGAGGCTTACTAATTGCATTGTAAGCCACAAAACGCCCACTAGTTCACTAGTAAGATCATTTTGAGGCTTACTAGTGAACATGTAAGCCACAAAACGCCCACTAGTTCACTAGTAAGATCATTTTGAGGCTTACTAGTGAACACGTAAGCCACAAAACGCCCACTAGTTCACTAGTAAGATCATTTTGAGGCTTACTAGTGAACATGTAAGCCACAAAACGCCCACTAGTTCACTAGTAAGGTCATTGTGACGCTTACTAGTGAACATGTAAGCCACAAAGCGCCCACTAGTTCACTAGTAAGATCATTTTGAGGCTTACTAGTTGACATGTAAGCCACAAAACGCCCAGTAGTTCACTAGTAAGATCATTTTGAGGCTTACTAGTGAACATGTAAGCCACAAAACGCCCACTAGTTCACTAGTAAGGTAATTTTGACGCTTACTAGTGAACATGTAAGCCACAAAACGCCCACTAGTTCACTAGTAAGATCATTTTGAGGCTTACTAGTTGACATGTAAGCCACAAAACGCCCACTAGTTACTAGTAAGGTCATTTTGAGGCTTACTAGTGAACATGTAAGCCACAAAACGCCCACTAGTTCACTAGTAAGATCATTTTGAGGCTTACTAGTGAACATGTAAGCCACAAAACGCCCACTAGTTCACTAGTAAGATCATTTTGAGGCTTACTAGTGAACATGTAAGCCACAAAACGCCCACTAGTTCACTAGTAAGATCATTTTGAGGCTTACTAGTTGACATGTAAGCCACAAAACGCCCACTAGTTACTAGTAAGGTCATTTTGACGCTTACTAGTGAACATGTAAGCCACAAAACGCCCACTAGTTCACTAGTAAGATCATTTTGACGCTTACTAGAGAACATGTAAGTCAATAAATGTGCCCACTAGTAAGATCATTTTGAGGCTTACTAGTGAACATGTAAGCCACAAAACGCCCACTAGTTCACTAGTAAGATCATTTTGAGGCTTACTAGTGAACACGTAAGCCACAAAACGCCCACTAGTTCACTAGTAAGATCATTTTGAGGCTTACTAGTGAACATGTAAGCCACAAAACGCTCACTAGTTCACTAGTAAGATAATTTTTAGGCTTACTAGTGAACATGTAAGCCACGAAACGCCCACTAGTTCACTAGTAAGATCATTTTGACGCTTACTAGTGAACATATAAGGCCATAAATGTGCCCACTAGTTCACTAGTAAGATCATTTTGAGGCTTACTAGTGAACATGTAAGCCACAAAACGCCCACTAGTTCACTAGTAAGATCATTTTGAGGCTTACTAATTGCATTGTAAGCCACAAAACGCCCACTAGTTCACTAGTAAGATCATTTTGAGGCTTACTAGTGAACATGTAAGCCACAAAACGCCCACTAGTTCACTAGTAAGATCATTTTGAGGCTTACTAGTGAACATGTAAGCCACAAAATGCCCAATAGTTCACTAGTAAGATCATTTTGAGGCTTACTAGTGAACATGTAAGCCACAAAACGCCCACTAGTTCACTAGTAAGGTCATTTTGACGCTTACTAGTGAACATGTAAGCCACAAAACGCCCACTAGTTCACTAGTAAGATCATTTTGAGGCTTACTAGTTGACATGTAAGCCACAAAACGCCCAGTAGTTCACTAGTAAGATCATTTTGAGGCTTACTAGTGAACATGTAAGCCACAAAACGCCCACTAGTTCACTAGTAAGGTCATTTTGACGCTTACTAGTGAACATGTAAGCCACAAAACGCCCACTAGTTCACTAGTAAGATCATTTTGAGGCTTACTAGTTGACATGTAAGCCACAAAACGCCCACTAGTTACTAGTAAGGTCATTTTGACGCTTACTAGTGAACATGTAAGCCACAAAACGCCCACTAGTTCACTAGTAAGATCATTTTGAGGCTTACTAGTGAACATGTAAGCCACAAAAGCCCACTAGTTCACTAGTAAGATCATTTTGAGGCTTACTAGTGAACATGTAAGCCACAAAACGCCCACTAGTTCACTAGTAAGATCATTTTGAGGCTTACTAGTGAACATGTAAGCCACAAAACGCCCACTAGTTCACTAGTAAGATCATTTTGAGGCTTACTAGTTGACATGTAAGCCACAAAACGCCCACTAGTTACTAGTAAGGTCATTTTGACGCTTACTAGTGAACATGTAAGCCACAAAACGCCCACTAGTTCACTAGTAAGATCATTTTGACGCTTAGTAGAGAACATGTAAGTCAATAAATGTGCCCACTAGTAAGATCATTTTGAGGCTTACTAGTGAACATGTAAGCCACAAAACGCCCACTAGTTCACTAGTAAGATCATTTTGAGGCTTACTAGTGAACACGTAAGCCACAAAACGCCCAATAGTTCACTAGTAAGATCATTTTGAGGCTTACTAGTGAACATGTAAGCCACAAAACGCTCACTAGTTCACTAGTAAGATAATTTTTAGGCTTACTAGTGAACATGTAAGCCACAAAACGCCCACTAGTTCACTAGTAAGATCATTTTGACGCTTACTAGTGAACATATAAGGCCATAAATGTGCCCACTAGTTCACTAGTAAGATCATTTTGAGGCCTACTAGTGAACATGTAAGCCACAAAACGCCCACTAGTTCACTAGTAAGATCATTTTGAGGCTTACTAGTGAACATGTAAGCCACAAAACGCCCACTTGTTCACTAGTAGGGTCATTTTGACGCTTACTAGTGAAGATGTAAACCACAAAACGCTCACAAGTTAACTAGTAAGATCATTTTGAGGCTTACTAGTTGACATGTAAGCCACAATACGCCCACTAGTTTACTATTAAGATCATTTTGAGGCTTAATAGTTGACATGTAAGCCAGAAAACGCCCACTGGTTCACTAGTAAGGTCATTTTGACGCTTACTAGTGAACATATAAGGCCATAAATCTGCCCACTAGTAAGATCATTTTGAGGCTTACTAGTGAACATGTAAGCCACAACACACTCACTAGTTCACTAGTAAGGTCATTTTGACGCTTACTAGTGAACATATAAGGCCATAAATGTGCCCACTAGTAAGATCATTTTGAGGCTTACTAGTGAACATGTAAGCCACAACACGCTCACTAGTTCACTAGTAAGATCATTTTGACGCTTACTAGTGAACATATAAGGCCATAAATGTGCCCACGAGTTCACTAGTAAGATCATTTTGAGGCTTACTAGTGAACATGTAAGCCACAAAACGCCCACTAGTTCACTAGTAAGATCATTTTGAGGCTTACTAGTGAACATGTAAGCCACAAAACGCCCACTTGTTCACTAGTAAGGTCATTTTGACGCTTACTAGTGAAGATGTAAACCACAAAACGCTCACAAGTTCACTAGTAAGATCATTTTGAGGCTTACTAGTTGACATGTAAGCCACAATACGTCCACTAGTTTACTAGTAAGATCATTTTGAGGCTTAATAGTTGACATGTAAGCCAGAAAACGCCCACTAGTTCACTAGTAAGGTCATTTTGACGCTTACCAGTGAACATATAAGGCCATAAATCTGCCCACTAGTAAGATCATTTTGAGGCTTACTAGTGAACATGTAAGCCACAACACGCTCACTAGTTCACTAGTAAGGTCATTTTGACGCTTACTAGTGAACATATAAGGCCATAAATGTGCCCACTAGTAAGATCATTTTGAGGCTTACTAGTGAACATGTAAGCCACAACACGCTCACTAGTTCACTAGTAAGGTCATTTTGACGTTTACTAGTGAACAAGTAAGCCACAAAACGCCCACTAGTTCACTAGTAAGATCATTTTGAGGCTTACTAGTGAACACGTAAGCCACAAAACGCCCACTAGTTCACTAGTAAGATCATTTTGAGGCTTACTAGTGAACATGTAAGCCACAAAACGCTCACTAGTTCACAAGTAAGATCATTTTTAGTCTTACTAGTGAACATGTGAGCCACAAAACGCCCACTAGTTCACTAGTAAGATCATTTTGAGGCTTACTAGTGAACACGTAAGCCACAAAACGCCCACTAGTTCACTAGTAAGATCATTTTGAGGCTTACTAGTGAACATGTAAGCCACAAAACGCTCACTAGTTCACAAGTAAGATCATTTTTAGTCTTACTAGTGAACATGTGAGCCACAAAAGCCCACTAGTTCACTAGTAAGATCATTTTGAGGCTTACTAGTGAACATGTAAGCCACAAAACGCCCACTAGTTCACTAGTAAGGTCATTTTGACGCTTACTAGTGAACATGTAAGCCGCAAAACGCCCACTAGTTCACAAGTAAGATCATTTTGAGGCTTACTAGTGAACATGTAAGCCACAACACGCCCACAAGTTCACTCGTAAGATCATTTTGACGCTTACCAGTGAACATATAAGGCCATAAATGTGCCCACTAGTTCACTCGTAAGATCATTTTGACACTTATTAGTGAACATACAAGCCACAAAACGCTCACTAGTTCACTAGTAAGATCATTTTTGGGCTTACTAGTGAACATGTAAGCCACAAAACGCCCACTAGTTCACTAGTAAAATCATTTTGAGGCTTACTAGTGAACATGTAAGCCACAAAACGCCCACTAGTTCACTAGTAAGATCATTTTGAGGCTTACTAGTGAACATGTAAGCCACAAAACGCTCACTAGTTCACTAGTAAGATCATTTTTGGGCTTACTAGTGAACATGTAAGCCACAAAACGCCCACTAGTCCACTAGTAAGATCATTTTGAGGCTTACTAGTGAAAGTGTAAGCCACAAAACGCCCACTAGTTCACTAGTAAGATCATTTTGAGGCTTACTAGTGAACATGTAAGCCACAAAACGCTCACTAGTTCACTAGTAAGATCATTTTTAGTCTTACTAGTGAACATGTGAGCCACAAAACGCCCACTAGTTCACTAGTAAGATCATTTTTGGGCTTACTAGTGAACATGTAAGCCACAAAACGCCCACTAGTCCACTAGTAAGATCATTTTGAGGCTTACTAGTGAAAGTGTAAGCCACAAAACGCCCACTAGTTCACTAGTAAGATCATTTTGAGGCTTACTAGTGAACATGTAAGCCACAAAACGCTCACTAGTTCACTAGTAAGATCATTTTTAGTCTTACTAGTGAACATGTGAGCCACAAAACGCCCACTAGTTCACTAGTAAAATCATTTTGAGGCTTACTAGTTGACATGTAAGCCACAAAACGCCCACTAGTTACTAGTAAGGTCATTTTGACGCTTACTAGTGAACATGTAAGCCACAAAATGCCCACTAGTTCACTCGTAAGATCATTTTGACGCTTACAAGTGAACATATAAGCCACAAAACGCCCACTAGTTCACTCGTTAGATCATTTTGACGCTTACTAGTGAACATATAAGCCACAAAACGCTCACTAGTTCACTAGTAAGGTCATTTTGGGCTTACTAGTGAACATGTAAGCCACAAAACGCCCACTAGTTCACTAGTAAGATCATTTTGAGGCTTACTAGTGAACATGTAAGCCACAAAACGGACGCTTACTAGTGAACATGTAAGCCGCAAAACGCCCACTAGTTCACAAGTAAGATCATTTTGAGGCTTACTAGTGAACATGTAAGCCACAACACGCCCACAAGTTCACTCGTAAGATCATTTTGACGCTTACCAGTGAACATATAAGGCCATAAATGTGCCCACTAGTTCACTCGTAAGATCATTTTGACACTTATTAGTGAACATACAAGCCACAAAACGCTCACTAGTTCACTAGTAAGATCATTTTTGGGCTTACTAGTGAACATGTAAGCCACAAAACGCCCACTAGTTCACTAGTAAAATCATTTTGAGGCTTACTAGTGAACATGTAAGCCACAAAACGCCCACTAGTTCACTAGTAAGATCATTTTGAGGCTTACTAGTGAACATGTAAGCCACAAAACGCTCACTAGTTCACTAGTAAGATCATTTTTGGGCTTACTAGTGAACATGTAAGCCACAAAACGCCCACTAGTCCACTAGTAAGATCATTTTGAGGCTTCCTAGTGAACATGTAAGCCACAAAACGCCCACTAGTTCACTAGTAAGATCATTTTGAGGCTTACTAGTGAACATGTAAGCCACAAAACGCCCACTAGTTCACTAGTAAGATCATTTTGAGGCTTACTAGTGAACATGTAAGCCACAAAACGCTCACTAGTTCACTAGTAAGATCATTTTTAGTCTTACTAGTGAACATGTGAGCCACAAAACGCCCACTAGTTCACTAGTAAAATCATTTTGAGGCTTACTAGTTGACATGTAAGCCAAAAAACGCCCACTAGTTACTAGTAAGGTCATTTTGACGCTTACTAGTGAACATGTAAGCCACAAAATGCCCACTAGTTCACTCGTAAGATCATTTTGACGCTTACAAGTGAACATATAAGCCACAAAACGCCCACTAGTTCACTCGTTAGATCATTTTGACGCTTACTAGTGAACATATAAGCCACAAAACGCCCACTAGTTCACTAGTAAGATCATTTTGAGGCTTACTAGTGAACATGTAAGCCACAAAACGCCCACTAGTTCACTAGTAAGGTCATTTTGACGCCTACTAGTGAACATGTAAGCCGCAAAACGCCCACTAGTTCACTAGTAAGGTCATTTTGACGCTTACTAGTGAATATGTAAGCCACAAAACGCCCACTAGTTCACTAGTAAGATCATTTTGAGGCTTACTAGTGAACATGTAAGCCACAAAACGCCCACTAGTTCACTAGTAAGGTCATTTTGACGCTTACTAGTGAACATGTAAGCCGCAAAACGCCCACTAGTTCACTAGTAAGATCATTTTGAGGCTTACTAGTGAACATGTAAGCCACAAAACGCCCACTTGTTCACTAGTAAGGTCATTTTGACGCTTACTAGTGAAGATGTAAACCACAAAACGCCCACTAGTTCACTAGTAAGGTCATTTTGACGCTTACTAGTGAACATATAAGGCCATAAATCTGCCCACTAGTAAGATCATTTTGAGGCTTACTAGTGAACATGTAAGCCACAACACGCTCACTAGTTCACTAGTAAGGTCATTTTGACGCTTACTAGTGAACATATAAGGCCATAAATGTGCCCACTAGTAAGGTCATTTTGAGGCTTACTAGTGAACATGTAAGCCACAACACGCTCACTAGTTCACTAGTAAGGTCATTTTGACGTTTACTAGTGAACAAGTAAGCCACAAAACGCCCACTAGTTCACTAGTAAGATCATTTTGAGGCTTACTAGTGAACACGTAAGCCACAAAACGCCCACTAGTTCACTAGTAAGATCATTTTGAGGCTTACTAGTGAACATGTAAGCCACAAAACGCTCACTAGTTCACTAGTAAGATCATTTTTAGGCTTACTAGTGAACATGTAAGCCACAAAACGCCCACTAGTTCACTAGTAAAATCATTTTGAGGCTTACTAGTGAACATGTAAGCCACAAAACGCCCACTAGTTCACTAGTAAGATCATTTTGACGCTTACTAGTGAACATGTAAGCCACAAAACGCTCACTAGTTCACTAGTAAGGTCATTTTGATGCTTACTAGTGAACATGTAAGCCACAAAACGCCCACTAGTTCACTAGTAAGATCATTTTGAGGCTTACTAGTGAACATGTAAGCCACAAAACGCCCACTAGTTCACTAGTACGGTCATTTTGACGCTTACTAGTGAACATGTAAGCCGCAAAACGCCCACTAGTTCACAAGTAAGATCATTTTGAGGCTTACTAGTGAACATGTAAGCCACAACACGCCCACAAGTTCACTCGTAAGATCATTTTGACGCTTACCAGTGAACATATAAGGCCATAAATGTGCCCACTAGTTCACTCGTAAGATCATTTTGACACTTATTAGTGAACATATAAGCCACAAAACGCCCACTAGTTCACTCGTTAGATCATTTTGACGCTTACTAGTTGACATGTAAGCCACAATACGTCCACTAGTTTACTAGTAAGATCATTTTGAGGCTTAATAGTTGACATGTAAGCCAGAAAACGCCCACTAGTTCACTAGTAAGGTCATTTTGACGCTTACCAGTGAACATATAAGGCCATAAATCTGCCCACTAGTAAGATCATTTTGAGGCTTACTAGTGAACATGTAAGCCACAACACGCTCACTAGTTCACTAGTAAGGTCATTTTGACGCTTACTAGTGAACATATAAGGCCATAAATGTGCCCACTAGTAAGATCATTTTGAGGCTTACTAGTGAACATGTAAGCCACAACACGCTCACTAGTTCACTAGTAAGGTCATTTTGACGTTTACTAGTGAACAAGTAAGCCACAAAACGCCCACTAGTTCACTAGTAAGATCATTTTGAGGCTTACTAGTGAACACGTAAGCCACAAAACGCCCACTAGTTCACTAGTAAGATCATTTTGAGGCTTACTAGTGAACATGTAAGCCACAAAACGCTCACTAGTTCACAAGTAAGATCATTTTTAGTCTTACTAGTGAACATGTGAGCCACAAAACGCCCACTAGTTCACTAGTAAGATCATTTTGAGGCTTACTAGTGAACACGTAAGCCACAAAACGCCCACTAGTTCACTAGTAAGATCATTTTGAGGCTTACTAGTGAACATGTAAGCCACAAAACGCTCACTAGTTCACAAGTAAGATCATTTTTAGTCTTACTAGTGAACATGTGAGCCACAAAAGCCCACTAGTTCACTAGTAAGATCATTTTGAGGCTTACTAGTGAACATGTAAGCCACAAAACGCCCACTAGTTCACTAGTAAGGTCATTTTGACGCTTACTAGTGAACATGTAAGCCGCAAAACGCCCACTAGTTCACAAGTAAGATCATTTTGAGGCTTACTAGTGAACATGTAAGCCACAACACGCCCACAAGTTCACTCGTAAGATCATTTTGACGCTTACCAGTGAACATATAAGGCCATAAATGTGCCCACTAGTTCACTCGTAAGATCATTTTGACACTTATTAGTGAACATACAAGCCACAAAACGCTCACTAGTTCACTAGTAAGATCATTTTTGGGCTTACTAGTGAACATGTAAGCCACAAAACGCCCACTAGTTCACTAGTAAAATCATTTTGAGGCTTACTAGTGAACATGTAAGCCACAAAACGCCCACTAGTTCACTAGTAAGATCATTTTGAGGCTTACTAGTGAACATGTAAGCCACAAAACGCTCACTAGTTCACTAGTAAGATCATTTTTGGGCTTACTAGTGAACATGTAAGCCACAAAACGCCCACTAGTCCACTAGTAAGATCATTTTGAGGCTTACTAGTGAAAGTGTAAGCCACAAAACGCCCACTAGTTCACTAGTAAGATCATTTTGAGGCTTACTAGTGAACATGTAAGCCACAAAACGCTCACTAGTTCACTAGTAAGATCATTTTTAGTCTTACTAGTGAACATGTGAGCCACAAAACGCCCACTAGTTCACTAGTAAGATCATTTTTGGGCTTACTAGTGAACATGTAAGCCACAAAACGCCCACTAGTCCACTAGTAAGATCATTTTGAGGCTTACTAGTGAAAGTGTAAGCCACAAAACGCCCACTAGTTCACTAGTAAGATCATTTTGAGGCTTACTAGTGAACATGTAAGCCACAAAACGCTCACTAGTTCACTAGTAAGATCATTTTTAGTCTTACTAGTGAACATGTGAGCCACAAAACGCCCACTAGTTCACTAGTAAAATCATTTTGAGGCTTACTAGTTGACATGTAAGCCACAAAACGCCCACTAGTTACTAGTAAGGTCATTTTGACGCTTACTAGTGAACATGTAAGCCACAAAATGCCCACTAGTTCACTCGTAAGATCATTTTGACGCTTACAAGTGAACATATAAGCCACAAAACGCCCACTAGTTCACTCGTTAGATCATTTTGACGCTTACTAGTGAACATATAAGCCACAAAACGCTCACTAGTTCACTAGTAAGGTCATTTTGGGCTTACTAGTGAACATGTAAGCCACAAAACGCCCACTAGTTCACTAGTAAGATCATTTTGAGGCTTACTAGTGAACATGTAAGCCACAAAACGGACGCTTACTAGTGAACATGTAAGCCGCAAAACGCCCACTAGTTCACAAGTAAGATCATTTTGAGGCTTACTAGTGAACATGTAAGCCACAACACGCCCACAAGTTCACTCGTAAGATCATTTTGACGCTTACCAGTGAACATATAAGGCCATAAATGTGCCCACTAGTTCACTCGTAAGATCATTTTGACACTTATTAGTGAACATACAAGCCACAAAACGCTCACTAGTTCACTAGTAAGATCATTTTTGGGCTTACTAGTGAACATGTAAGCCACAAAACGCCCACTAGTTCACTAGTAAAATCATTTTGAGGCTTACTAGTGAACATGTAAGCCACAAAACGCCCACTAGTTCACTAGTAAGATCATTTTGAGGCTTACTAGTGAACATGTAAGCCACAAAACGCTCACTAGTTCACTAGTAAGATCATTTTTGGGCTTACTAGTGAACATGTAAGCCACAAAACGCCCACTAGTCCACTAGTAAGATCATTTTGAGGCTTCCTAGTGAACATGTAAGCCACAAAACGCCCACTAGTTCACTAGTAAGATCATTTTGAGGCTTACTAGTGAACATGTAAGCCACAAAACGCCCACTAGTTCACTAGTAAGATCATTTTGAGGCTTACTAGTGAACATGTAAGCCACAAAACGCTCACTAGTTCACTAGTAAGATCATTTTTAGTCTTACTAGTGAACATGTGAGCCACAAAACGCCCACTAGTTCACTAGTAAAATCATTTTGAGGCTTACTAGTTGACATGTAAGCCAAAAAACGCCCACTAGTTACTAGTAAGGTCATTTTGACGCTTACTAGTGAACATGTAAGCCACAAAATGCCCACTAGTTCACTCGTAAGATCATTTTGACGCTTACAAGTGAACATATAAGCCACAAAACGCCCACTAGTTCACTCGTTAGATCATTTTGACGCTTACTAGTGAACATATAAGCCACAAAACGCCCACTAGTTCACTAGTAAGATCATTTTGAGGCTTACTAGTGAACATGTAAGCCACAAAACGCCCACTAGTTCACTAGTAAGGTCATTTTGACGCCTACTAGTGAACATGTAAGCCGCAAAACGCCCACTAGTTCACTAGTAAGGTCATTTTGACGCTTACTAGTGAATATGTAAGCCACAAAACGCCCACTAGTTCACTAGTAAGATCATTTTGAGGCTTACTAGTGAACATGTAAGCCACAAAACGCCCACTAGTTCACTAGTAAGGTCATTTTGACGCTTACTAGTGAACATGTAAGCCGCAAAACGCCCACTAGTTCACTAGTAAGATCATTTTGAGGCTTACTAGTGAACATGTAAGCCACAAAACGCCCACTTGTTCACTAGTAAGGTCATTTTGACGCTTACTAGTGAAGATGTAAACCACAAAACGCCCACTAGTTCACTAGTAAGGTCATTTTGACGCTTACTAGTGAACATATAAGGCCATAAATCTGCCCACTAGTAAGATCATTTTGAGGCTTACTAGTGAACATGTAAGCCACAACACGCTCACTAGTTCACTAGTAAGGTCATTTTGACGCTTACTAGTGAACATATAAGGCCATAAATGTGCCCACTAGTAAGGTCATTTTGAGGCTTACTAGTGAACATGTAAGCCACAACACGCTCACTAGTTCACTAGTAAGGTCATTTTGACGTTTACTAGTGAACAAGTAAGCCACAAAACGCCCACTAGTTCACTAGTAAGATCATTTTGAGGCTTACTAGTGAACACGTAAGCCACAAAACGCCCACTAGTTCACTAGTAAGATCATTTTGAGGCTTACTAGTGAACATGTAAGCCACAAAACGCTCACTAGTTCACTAGTAAGATCATTTTTAGGCTTACTAGTGAACATGTAAGCCACAAAACGCCCACTAGTTCACTAGTAAAATCATTTTGAGGCTTACTAGTGAACATGTAAGCCACAAAACGCCCACTAGTTCACTAGTAAGATCATTTTGACGCTTACTAGTGAACATGTAAGCCACAAAACGCTCACTAGTTCACTAGTAAGGTCATTTTGATGCTTACTAGTGAACATGTAAGCCACAAAACGCCCACTAGTTCACTAGTAAGATCATTTTGAGGCTTACTAGTGAACATGTAAGCCACAAAACGCCCACTAGTTCACTAGTACGGTCATTTTGACGCTTACTAGTGAACATGTAAGCCGCAAAACGCCCACTAGTTCACAAGTAAGATCATTTTGAGGCTTACTAGTGAACATGTAAGCCACAACACGCCCACAAGTTCACTCGTAAGATCATTTTGACGCTTACCAGTGAACATATAAGGCCATAAATGTGCCCACTAGTTCACTCGTAAGATCATTTTGACACTTATTAGTGAACATACAAGCCACAAAACGCTCACTAGTTCACTAGTAAGATCATTTTTGGGCTTACTCGTGAACATGTAAGCCACAAAACGCCCACTAGTTCACTAGTAAAATCATTTTGAGGCTTACTAGTGAACATGTAAGCCACAAAACGCCCACTAGTTCACTAGTAAGATCATTTTGAGGCTTACTAGTGAACATGTAAGCCACAAAACGCCCACTAGTTCACAAGTAAGATCATTTTGAGGCTTACTAGTGAACATGTAAGCCACAACACGCCCACAAGTTCACTCGTAAGATCATTTTGACGCTTACCAGTGAACATATAAGGCCATAAATGTGCCCACTAGTTCACTCGTAAGATCATTTTGACACTTATTAGTGAACATACAAGCCACAAAACGCTCACTAGTTCACTAGTAAGATCATTTTGAGGCTTACTAGTTGACATGTAAGCCACAAAACGCCCACTAGTTCACTAGTAAGATCATTTTGAGGCTTACTAGTGAACATGTAAGCCACAAAATGCCCACTAGTTCACTAGTAAGATCATTTTGAGGCTTACTGGTGAACATGTAAGCCACAAAACGCCCACTAGTTCACTAGTAAGATCATTTTGAGGCTTACTAATTGCATTGTAAGCCACAAAACGCCCACTAGTTCACTAGTAAGATCATTTTGAGGCTTACTAGTGAACATGTAAGCCACAAAACGCCCACTAGTTCACTAGTAAGTTCATTTTGAGGCTTACTAGTTGACATGTAAGCCACACATCGCCTACTAGTTCACTAGTAAGATCATTTTGAGGCTTACTAGTGAACATGTAAGCCACAAAACGCCCACTAGTTCACTAGTAAGATCATTTTGAGGCTTACTAGTGAACATGTAAGCCACAAAACGCTCACTAGTTCACTAGTAAGATCATTTTTAGTCTTACTAGTGAACATGTGAGCCACAAAACGCCCACTAGTTCACTAGTAAGTTCATTTTGAGGCTTACTAGTGAACATGTAAGCCACAAAATGCCCACTAGTTCACTAGTAAGATCATTTTTAGTCTTACTAGTGAACATGTGAGCCACAAAACGCCCACTAGTTAACTAGTAAGATCATTTTGACGCTTACTAGTGAACATGTAAGCCACAAAACGCTCACTAGTTCACTAGTAAGGTCATTTTGATGCTTACTAGTGAACATGTAAGCCACAAAACGCCCACTAGTTCACTAGTAAGATCATTTTGAGGCTTACTAGTGAACATGTAAGCCACAAAACGCCCACTAGTTCACTAGTAAGGTCATTTTGACGCTTACTAGTGAACATGTAAGCCGCAAAACGCCCACTAGTTCACAAGTAAGATCATTTTGAGGCTTACTAGTGAACATGTAAGCCACAACACGCCCACTAGTTCACTCGTAAGATCATTTTGACGCTTACCAGTGAACATATAAGGCCATAAATGTGCCCACTAGTTCACTAGTAAGATCATTTTGAGGCTTACTAGTGAACATGTAAGCCACAAAACGCCCACTAGTTCACTAGTAGGATCATTTTGAGGCTTACTAGTTGACATGTAAGCCACAAAACGCCCACTAGTTACTAGTAAGGTCATTTTGACGCTTACTAGTGAACATGTAAGCCACAAAACGCCCACTAGTTCACTAGTAAGATCATTTTGACGCTTACTAGAGAACATGTAAGTCAATAAATGTGCCCACTAGTAAGATCATTTTGAGGCTTACTAGTGAACATGTAAGCCACAAAACGCCCACTAGTTCACTAGTAAGATCATTTTGAGGCTTACTAGTGAACATGTAAGGCAATAAATGTGCCCACTATTTCACTAGTAAGATCATTTTGAGGCTTAATAGTTGACATGTAAGCCACAAAACGCCCACTACTTCACTAGTAAGATCATTTTGACACTTATTAGTGAACATACAAGCCACAAAACGCTCACTAGTTCACTAGTAAGATCATTTTTGGGCTTACTCGTGAACATGTAAGCCACAAAACGCCCACTAGTTCACTAGTAAAATCATTTTGAGGCTTACTAGTGAACATGTAAGCCACAAAACGCCCACTAGTTCACTAGTAAGATCATTTTGAGGCTTACTAGTGAACATGTAAGCCACAAAACGCCCACTAGTTCACAAGTAAGATCATTTTGAGGCTTACTAGTGAACATGTAAGCCACAACACGCCCACAAGTTCACTCGTAAGATCATTTTGACGCTTACCAGTGAACATATAAGGCCATAAATGTGCCCACTAGTTCACTCGTAAGATCATTTTGACACTTATTAGTGAACATACAAGCCACAAAACGCTCACTAGTTCACTAGTAAGATCATTTTGAGGCTTACTAGTTGACATGTAAGCCACAAAACGCCCACTAGTTCACTAGTAAGATCATTTTGAGGCTTACTAGTGAACATGTAAGCCACAAAATGCCCACTAGTTCACTAGTAAGATCATTTTGAGGCTTACTGGTGAACATGTAAGCCACAAAACGCCCACTAGTTCACTAGTAAGATCATTTTGAGGCTTACTAATTGCATTGTAAGCCACAAAACGCCCACTAGTTCACTAGTAAGATCATTTTGAGGCTTACTAGTGAACATGTAAGCCACAAAACGCCCACTAGTTCACTAGTAAGTTCATTTTGAGGCTTACTAGTTGACATGTAAGCCACACATCGCCTACTAGTTCACTAGTAAGATCATTTTGAGGCTTACTAGTGAACATGTAAGCCACAAAACGCCCACTAGTTCACTAGTAAGATCATTTTGAGGCTTACTAGTGAACATGTAAGCCACAAAACGCTCACTAGTTCACTAGTAAGATCATTTTTAGTCTTACTAGTGAACATGTGAGCCACAAAACGCCCACTAGTTCACTAGTAAGTTCATTTTGAGGCTTACTAGTGAACATGTAAGCCACAAAATGCCCACTAGTTCACTAGTAAGATCATTTTTAGTCTTACTAGTGAACATGTGAGCCACAAAACGCCCACTAGTTAACTAGTAAGATCATTTTGACGCTTACTAGTGAACATGTAAGCCACAAAACGCTCACTAGTTCACTAGTAAGGTCATTTTGATGCTTACTTGTGAACATGTAAGCCACAAAACGCCCACTAGTTCACTAGTAAGATCATTTTGAGGCTTACTAGTGAACATGTAAGCCACAAAACGCCCACTAGTTCACTAGTAAGGTCATTTTGACGCTTACTAGTGAACATGTAAGCCACAACACGCCCACTAGTTCACTCGTAAGATCATTTTGACGCTTACCAGTGAACATGTAAGCCACAACACGCCCACTAGTTCACTAGTAAGGTCATTTTGACGCTTACTAGTGAACATGTAAGCCACAAAACGCCCACTAGTTCACTAGTAAGATCATTTTGACGCTTACTAGAGAACATGTAAGTCAATAAATGTGCCCACTAGTAAGATCATTTTGAGGCTTACTAGTGAACATGTAAGCCACAAAACGCCCACTAGTTCACTAGTAAGATCATTTTGAGGCTTACTAGTGAACATGTAAGGCAATAAATGTGCCCACTATTTCACTAGTAAGATCATTTTGAGGCTTAATAGTTGACATGTAAGCCACAAAACGCCCACTAGTTCACTAGTAAGGTCATTTTGACGCTTACTAGTGAACATGTAAGCCACAAAACGCCCACTAGTTCACTAGTAAGATCATTTTGAGGCTTACTAGTGAACATGTAAGCCACAAAATGCCCACTAGTTCACTAGTAAGATCATTTTGAGGCTTACTAGTGAACATGTAAGCCACAAAACGCCCACTAGTTCACTAGTAAGATCATTTTGAGGCTTACTAGTTGACATGTAAGCCACAAAACGCCCACTAGTTCACTAGTAAGATCATTTTGAGGCTTACTAGTGAACATGTAAGCCACAAAACGCTCACTAGTTCACTAGTAAGATCATTTTTAGTCTTACTAGTGAACATGTGAGCCACAAAACGCCCACTAGTTCACTAGTAAGTTCATTTTGAGGCTTACTAGTGAACATGTAAGCCACAAAACGCCCACTAGTTCACTAGTAAGATCATTTTGAGGCTTACTAGTGAACATGTAAGCCACAAAACGCCCACTAGTTCACTAGTAAGGTCATTTTGACGCTTACTAGTGAACATGTAAGCCGCAAAACGCCCACTAGTTCACAAGTAAGATCATTTTGAGGCTTACTAGTGAACATGTAAGCCACAAAACGCCCACTAGTTCACTAGTAAGATCATTTTGAGGCTTACTAGTTGACATGTAAGCCACAAAACGCCCACTAGTTACTAGTAAGGTCATTTTGACGCTTACTAGTGAACATGTAAGCCACAAAACGCCCACTAGTTCACTAGTAAGATCATTTTGACGCTTACTAGAGAACATGTAAGTCAATAAATGTGCCCACTAGTAAGATCATTTTGAGGCTAGTAAGATCATTTTGAGGCTTACTAGTGAACATGTAAGCCACAAAACGCCCACTAGTTCACTAGTAAGATCATTTTGAGGCTTACTAGTGAACACGTAAGCCACAAAACGCCCACTAGTTCACTAGTAAGATCATTTTGAGGCTTACTAGTGAACATGTAAGCCACAAAACGCCCACTAGTTCACTAGTAAGATCATTTTGAGGCTTACTAGTGAACATGTAAGCCACAAAATGCCCACTAGTTCACTAGTAAGATCATTTTGAGGCTTACTGGTGAACATGTAAGCCACAAAACGCGCCCTCTAGTTCACTAGTAAGATCATTTTGAGGCTTACTAATTGCATTGTAAGCCACAAAACGCCCACTAGTTCAATAGTAAGATCATTTTGAGGCTTACTAGTGAACATGTAAGCCACAAAACGCCCACTAGTTCACTAGTAAGATCATTTTGAGGCTTACTAGTGAACATGTAAGCCACAAAATGCCCAATAGTTCACTAGTAAGATAATTTTGAGGCTTACTAGTGAACATGTAAGCCACAAAACGCCCACTAGTTCACTAGTAAGGTCATTTTGACGCTTACTAGTGAACATGTAAGCCACAAAACGCCCACTAGTTCACTAGTAAGATCATTTTGAGGCTTACTAGTTGACATGTAAGCCACAAAACGCCCAGTAGTTCACTAGTAAGATCATTTTGAGGCTTACTAGTGAACATGTAAGCCACAAAACGCCCACTAGTTCACTAGTAAGATCATTTTGAGGCTTACTAGTGAACATGTAAGCCACAAAACGCCCACTAGTTCACTAGTAAGATCATTTTGAGGCTTACTAGTTGACATGTAAGCCACAAAACGCCCACTAGTTACTAGTAAGGTCATTTTTACGCTTACTAGTGAACATGTAAGCCACAAAACGCCCACTAGTTCACTAGTAAGATCATTTTGACGCTTACTAGAGAACATGTAAGTCAATAAATGTGCCCACTAGTAAGATCATTTTGAGGCTTACTAGTGAACATGTAAGCCACAAAACGCCCACTAGTTCACTAGTAAGATCATTTTGAGGCTTACTAGTGAACACGTAAGCCACAAAACGCCCACTAGTTCACTAGTAATTTTATTTTGAGGCTTACTAGTGAACATGTAAGCCACAAAACGCCCACTAGTTCACTAGTAAGATCATTTTGAGGCTTACTAGTTGACATGTAAGCCACAAAACGCCCACTAGTTCACTAGTAAGATCATTTTGAGGCTTACTAGTGAACATGTAAGCCACAAAATGCCCACTAGTTCACTAGTAAGATCATTTTGAGGCTTACTGGTGAACATGTAAGCCACAAAACGCCCACTAGTTCACTAGTAAGATCATTTTGAGGCTTACTAATTGCATTGTAAGCCACAAAACGCCCACTAGTTCACTAGTAAGATCATTTTGAGGCTTACTAGTGAACATGTAAGCCACAAAACGCCCACTAGTTCACTAGTAAGATCATTTTGAGGCTTACTAGTGAACATGTAAGCCACAAAATGCCCAATAGTTCACTAGTAAGATCATTTTGAGGCTTACTAGTGAACATGTAAGCCACAAAACGCCCACTAGTTCACTAGTAAGGTCATTGTGACGCTTACTAGTGAACATGTAAGCCACAAAGCGCCCACTAGTTCACTAGTAAGATCATTTTGAGGCTTACTAGTTGACATGTAAGCCACAAAACGCCCAGTAGTTCACTAGTAAGATCATTTTGAGGCTTACTAGTGAACATGTAAGCCACAAAACGCCCACTAGTTCACTAGTAAGGTAATTTTGACGCTTACTAGTGAACATGTAAGCCACAAAACGCCCACTAGTTCACTAGTAAGATCATTTTGAGGCTTACTAGTTGACATGTAAGCCACAAAACGCCCACTAGTTACTAGTAAGGTCATTTTGAGGCTTACTAGTGAACATGTAAGCCACAAAACGCCCACTAGTTCACTAGTAAGATCATTTTGAGGCTTACTAGTGAACATGTAAGCCACAAAACGCCCACTAGTTCACTAGTAAGATCATTTTGAGGCTTACTAGTGAACATGTAAGCCACAAAACGCCCACTAGTTCACTAGTAAGATCATTTTGAGGCTTACTAGTTGACATGTAAGCCACAAAACGCCCACTAGTTACTAGTAAGGTCATTTTGACGCTTACTAGTGAACATGTAAGCCACAAAACGCCCACTAGTTCACTAGTAAGATCATTTTGACGCTTACTAGAGAACATGTAAGTCAATAAATGTGCCCACTAGTAAGATCATTTTGAGGCTTACTAGTGAACATGTAAGCCACAAAACGCCCACTAGTTCACTAGTAAGATCATTTTGAGGCTTACTAGTGAACACGTAAGCCACAAAACGCCCACTAGTTCACTAGTAAGATCATTTTGAGGCTTACTAGTGAACATGTAAGCCACAAAACGCCCACTAGTTCACTAGTAAGATCATTTTGAGGCTTACTAGTTGACATGTAAGCCACAAAACGCCCACTAGTTCACTAGTAAGATCATTTTGAGGCTTACTAGTGAACATGTAAGCCACAAAATGCCCACTAGTTCACTAGTAAGATCATTTTGAGGCTTACTGGTGAACATGTAAGCCACAAAACGCCCACTAGTTCACTAGAAAGATCATTTTGAGGCTTACTAATTGCATTGTAAGCCACAAAACGCCCACTAGTTCACTAGTAAGATCATTTTGAGGCTTACTAGTGAACATGTAAGCCACAAAACGCCCACTAGTTCACTAGTAAGATCATTTTGAGGCTTACTAGTGAACATGTAAGCCACAAAATGCCCAATAGTTCACTAGTAAGATCATTTTGAGGCTTACTAGTGAACATGTAAGCCACAAAACGCCCACTAGTTCACTAGTAAGGTCATTGTGACGCTTACTAGTGAACATGTAAGCCACAAAACGCCCACTAGTTCACTAGTAAGATCATTTTGAGGCTTACTAGTTGACATGTAAGCCACAAAACGCCCAGTAGTTCACTAGTAAGATCATTTTGAGGCTTACTAGTGAACATGTAAGCCACAAAACGCCCACTAGTTCACTAGTAAGGTAATTTTGACGCTTACTAGTGAACATGTAAGCCACAAAACGCCCACTAGTTCACTAGTAAGATCATTTTGAGGCTTACTAGTTGACATGTAAGCCACAAAACGCCCACTAGTTACTAGTAAGGTCATTTTGAGGCTTACTAGTGAACATGTAAGCCACAAAACGCCCACTAGTTCACTAGTGAGATCATTTTGAGGCTTACTAGTGAACATGTAAGCCACAAAAGCCCACTAGTTCACTAGTAAGATCATTTTGAGGCTTACTAGTGAACATGTAAGCCACAAAACGCCCACTAGTTCACTAGTAAGATCATTTTGAGGCTTACTAGTGAACATGTAAGCCACAAAACGCCCAAAAGTTCACTAGTAAGATCATTTTGAGGCTTACTAGTTGACATGTAAGCCACAAAACGCCCACTAGTTACTAGTAAGGTCATTTTGACGCTTACTAGTGAACATGTAAGCCACAAAACGCCCACTAGTTCACTAGTAAGATCATTTTGACGCTTACTAGAGAACATGTAAGTCAATAAATGTGCCCACTAGTAAGATCATTTTGAGGCTTACTAGTGAACATGTAAGCCACAAAACGCCCACTAGTTCACTAGTAAGATCATTTTGAGGCTTACTAGTGAACACGTAAGCCACAAAACGCCCACTAGTTCACTAGTAAGATCATTTTGAGGCTTACTAGTGAACACGTAAGCCACAAAACGCTCACTAGTTCACTAGTAAGATAATTTTTAGGCTTACTAGTGAACATGTAAGCCACAAAACGCCCACTAGTTCACTAGTAAGATCATTTTGACGCTTACTAGTGAACATATAAGGCCATAAATGTGCCCACTAGTTCACTAGTAAGATCATTTTGAGGCTTACTAGTGAACATGTACGCCACAAAACGCCCACTAGTTCACTAGTAAGATCATTTTGAGGCTTACTAATTGCATTGTAAGCCACAAAACGCCCACTAGTTCACTAGTAAGATCATTTTGAGGCTTACTAGTGAACATGTAAGCCACAAAACGCCCACTAGTTCACTAGTAAGATCATTTTGAGGCTTACTAGTTGACATGTAAGCCACAAAACGCCCACTAGTTACTAGTAAGGTCATTTTGACGCTTACTAGTGAACATGTAAGCCACAAAACGCCCACTAGTTCACTAGTAAGATCATTTTGACGCTTACTAGAGAACATGTAAGTCAATAAATGTGCCCACTAGTAAGATCATTTTGAGGCTTACTAGTGAACATGTAAGCCACAAAACGCCCACTAGTTCACTAGTAAGATCATTTTGAGGCTTACTAGTGAACACGTAAGCCACAAAACGCCCACTAGTTCACTAGTAAGATCATTTTGAGGCTTACTAGTGAACACGTAAGCCACAAAACGCTCACTAGTTCACTAGTAAGATAATTTTTAGGCTTACTAGTGAACATGTAAGCCACAAAACGCCCACTAGTTCACTAGTAAGATCATTTTGACGCTTACTAGTGAACATATAAGGCCATAAATGTGCCCACTAGTTCACTAGTAAGATCATTTTGAGGCTTACTAGTGAACATGTAAGCCACAAAACGCCCACTAGTTCACTAGTAAGATCATTTTGAGGCTTACTAATTGCATTGTAAGCCACAAAACGCCCACTAGTTCACTAGTAAGATCATTTTGAGGCTTACTAGTGAACATGTAAGCCACAAAACGCCCACTAGTTCACTAGTAAGATCATTTTGAGGCTTACTAGTTGACATGTAAGCCACAAAACGCCCACTAGTTACTAGTAAGGTCATTTTGACGCTTACTAGTGAACATGTAAGCCACAAAACGCCCACTAGTTCACTAGTAAGATCATTTTGACGCTTAGTAGAGAACATGTAAGTCAATAAATGTGCCCACTAGTAAGATCATTTTGAGGCTTACTAGTGAACATGTAAGCCACAAAACGCCCACTAGTTCACTAGTAAGATCATTTTGAGGCTTACTAGTGAACACGTAAGCCACAAAACGCCCAATAGTTCACTAGTAAGATCATTTTGAGGCTTACTAGTGAACATGTAAGCCACAAAACGCTCACTAGTTCACTAGTAAGATAATTTTTAGGCTTACTAGTGAACATGTAAGCCACAAAACGCCCACTAGTTCACTAGTAAGATCATTTTGACGCTTACTAGTGAACATATAAGGCCATAAATGTGCCCACTAGTTCACTAGTAAGATCATTTTGAGGCCTACTAGTGAACATGTAAGCCACAAAACGCCCACTAGTTCACTAGTAAGATCATTTTGAGGCTTACTAGTGAACATGTAAGCCACAAAACGCCCACTTGTTCACTAGTAGGGTCATTTTGACGCTTACTAGTGAAGATGTAAACCACAAAACGCTCACAAGTTAACTAGTAAGATCATTTTGAGGCTTACTAGTTGACATGTAAGCCACAATACGCCCACTAGTTTACTATTAAGATCATTTTGAGGCTTAATAGTTGACATGTAAGCCAGAAAACGCCCACTGGTTCACTAGTAAGGTCATTTTGACGCTTACTAGTGAACATATAAGGCCATAAATCTGCCCACTAGTAAGATCATTTTGAGGCTTACTAGTGAACATGTAAGCCACAACACACTCACTAGTTCACTAGTAAGGTCATTTTGACGCTTACTAGTGAACATATAAGACCATAAATGTGCCCACTAGTAAGATCATTTTGAGGCTTACTAGTGAACATGTAAGCCACAACACGCTCACTAGTTCACTAGTAAGATCATTTTGACGCTTACTAGTGAACATATAAGGCCATAAATGTGCCCACGAGTTCACTAGTAAGATCATTTTGAGGCTTACTAGTGAACATGTAAGCCACAAAACGCCCACTAGTTCACTAGTAACATCATTTTGAGGCTTACTAGTGAACATGTAAGCCACAAAACGCCCACTTGTTCACTAGTAAGGTCATTTTGACGCTTACTAGTGAAGATGTAAACCACAAAACGCTCACAAGTTCACTAGTAAGATCATTTTGAGGCTTACTAGTTGACATGTAAGCCACAATACGTCCACTAGTTTACTAGTAAGATCATTTTGAGGCTTAATAGTTGACATGTAAGCCAGAAAACGCCCACTAGTTCACTAGTAAGGTCATTTTGACGCTTACCAGTGAACATATAAGGCCATAAATCTGCCCACTAGTAAGATCATTTTGAGGCTTACTAGTGAACATGTAAGCCACAACACGCTCACTAGTTCACTAGTAAGGTCATTTTGACGCTTACTAGTGAACATATAAGGCCATAAATGTGCCCACTAGTAAGATCATTTTGAGGCTTACTAGTGAACATGTAAGCCACAACACGCTCACTAGTTCACTAGTAAGGTCATTTTGACGTTTACTAGTGAACAAGTAAGCCACAAAACGCCCACTAGTTCACTAGTAAGATCATTTTGAGGCTTACTAGTGAACACGTAAGCCACAAAACGCCCACTAGTTCACTAGTAAGATCATTTTGAGGCTTACTAGTGAACATGTAAGCCACAAAACGCTCACTAGTTCACAAGTAAGATCATTTTTAGTCTTACTAGTGAACATGTGAGCCACAAAACGCCCACTAGTTCACTAGTAAGATCATTTTGAGGCTTACTAGTGAACACGTAAGCCACAAAACGCCCACTAGTTCACTAGTAAGATCATTTTGAGGCTTACTAGTGAACATGTAAGCCACAAAACGCTCACTAGTTCACAAGTAAGATCATTTTTAGTCTTACTAGTGAACATGTGAGCCACAAAACGCCCACTAGTTCACTAGTAAAATCACTTTGACGCTTACTAGTGAACATGTAAGCCACAAAACGCTCACTAGTTCACTAGTAAGGTCATTTTGATGCTTACTAGTGAACATGTAAGCCACAAAAGCCCACTAGTTCACTAGTAAGATCATTTTGAGGCTTACTAGTGAACATGTAAGCCACAAAACGCCCACTAGTTCACTAGTAAGGTCATTTTGACGCTTACTAGTGAACATGTAAGCCGCAAAACGCCCACTAGTTCACAAGTAAGATCATTTTGAGGCTTACTAGTGAACATGTAAGCCACAACACGCCCACAAGTTCACTCGTAAGATCATTTTGACGCTTACCAGTGAACATATAAGGCCATAAATGTGCCCACTAGTTCACTCGTAAGATCATTTTGACACTTATTAGTGAACATACAAGCCACAAAACGCTCACTAGTTCACTAGTAAGATCATTTTTGGGCTTACTAGTGAACATGTAAGCCACAAAACGCCCACTAGTTCACTAGTAAAATCATTTTGAGGCTTACTAGTGAACATGTAAGCCACAAAACGCCCACTAGTTCACTAGTAAGATCATTTTGAGGCTTACTAGTGAACATGTAAGCCACAAAACGCTCACTAGTTCACTAGTAAGATCATTTTTGGGCTTACTAGTGAACATGTAAGCCACAAAACGCCCACTAGTCCACTAGTAAGATCATTTTGAGGCTTACTAGTGAAAGTGTAAGCCACAAAACGCCCACTAGTTCACTAGTAAGATCATTTTGAGGCTTACTAGTGAACATGTAAGCCACAAAACGCTCACTAGTTCACTAGTAAGATCATTTTTAGTCTTACTAGTGAACATGTGAGCCACAAAACGCCCACTAGTTCACTAGTAAAATCATTTTGAGGCTTACTAGTTGACATGTAAGCCACAAAACGCCCACTAGTTACTAGTAAGGTCATTTTGACGCTTACTAGTGAACATGTAAGCCACAAAATGCCCACTAGTTCACTCGTAAGATCATTTTGACGCTTACAAGTGAACATATAAGCCACAAAACGCCCACTAGTTCACTCGTTAGATCATTTTGACGCTTACTAGTGAACATATAAGCCACAAAACGCTCACTAGTTCACTAGTAAGGTCATTTTGATGCTTACTAGTGAACATGTAAGCCACAAAACGCCCACTAGTTCACTAGTAAGATCATTTTGAGGCTTACTAGTGAACATGTAAGCCACAAAACGGACGCTTACTAGTGAACATGTAAGCCGCAAAACGCCCACTAGTTCACAAGTAAGATCATTTTGAGGCTTACTAGTGAACATGTAAGCCACAACACGCCCACAAGTTCACTCGTAAGATCATTTTTACGCTTACCAGTGAACATATAAGGCCATAAATGTGCCCACTAGTTCACTCGTAAGATCATTTTGACACTTATTAGTGAACATACAAGCCACAAAACGCTCACTAGTTCACTAGTAAGATCATTTTTGGGCTTACTAGTGAACATGTAAGCCACAAAACGCCCACTAGTTCACTAGTAAAATCATTTTGAGGCTTACTAGTGAACATGTAAGCCACAAAACGCCCACTAGTTCACTAGTAAGATCATTTTGAGGCTTACTAGTGAACATGTAAGCCACAAAACGCTCACTAGTTCACTAGTAAGATCATTTTTGGGCTTACTAGTGAACATGTAAGCCACAAAACGCCCACTAGTCCACTAGTAAGATCATTTTGAGGCTTCCTAGTGAACATGTAAGCCACAAAACGCCCACTAGTTCACTAGTAAGATCATTTTGAGGCTTCCTAGTGAACATGTAAGCCACAAAACGCCCACTAGTTCACTAGTAAGATCATTTTGAGGCTTACTAGTGAACATGTAAGCCACAAAACGCTCACTAGTTCACTAGTAAGATCATTTTTAGTCTTACTAGTGAACATGTGAGCCACAAAACGCCCACTAGTTCACTAGTAAAATCATTTTGAGGCTTACTAGTTGACATGTAAGCCAAAAAACGCCCACTAGTTACTAGTAAGGTCATTTTGACGCTTACTAGTGAACATGTAAGCCACAAAATGCCCACTAGTTCACTCGTAAGATCATTTTGACGCTTACAAGTGAACATATAAGCCACAAAACGCCCACTAGTTCACTCGTTAGATCATTTTGACGCTTACTAGTGAACATATAAGCCACAAAACGCCCACTAGTTCACTAGTAAGATCATTTTGAGGCTTACTAGTGAACATGTAAGCCACAAAACGCCCACTAGTTCACTAGTAAGGTCATTTTGACGCTTACTAGTGAACATGTAAGCCACAAAACGCCCACTAGTTCACTAGTAAGGTCATTTTGACGCTTACTAGTGAACATGTAAGCCGCAAAACGCCCACTAGTTCACTAGTAAGATCATTTTGAGGCTTACTAGTGAACATGTAAGCCACAAAACGCCCACTTGTTCACTAGTAAGGTCATTTTGACGCTTACTAGTGAAGATGTAAACCACAAAACGCCCACTAGTTCACTAGTAAGGTCATTTTGACGCTTACTAGTGAACATATAAGGCCATAAATCTGCCCACTAGTAAGATCATTTTGAGGCTTACTAGTGAACATGTAAGCCACAACACGCTCACTAGTTCACTAGTAAGGTCATTTTGACGCTTACTAGTGAACATATAAGGCCATAAATGTGCCCACTAGTAAGATCATTTTGAGGCTTACTAGTGAACATGTAAGCCACAACACGCTCACTAGTTCACTAGTAAGGTCATTTTGACGTTTACTAGTGAACAAGTAAGCCACAAAACGCCCACTAGTTCACTAGTAAGATCATTTTGAGGCTTACTAGTGAACACGTAAGCCACAAAACGCCCACTAGTTCACTAGTAAGATCATTTTGAGGCTTACTAGTGAACATGTAAGCCACAAAACGCCCACTAGTTCACTAGTAAAATCATTTTGAGGCTTACTAGTGAACATGTAAGCCACAAAACGCCCACTAGTTCACTAGTAAGATCATTTTGACGCTTACTAGTGAACATGTAAGCCACAAAACGCTCACTAGTTCACTAGTAAGGTCATTTTGATGCTTACTAGTGAACATGTAAGCCACAAAACGCCCACTAGTTCACTAGTAAGATCATTTTGAGGCTTACTAGTGAACATGTAAGCCACAAAACGCCCACTAGTTCACTAGTACGGTCATTTTGACGCTTACTAGTGAACATGTAAGCCGCAAAACGCCCACTAGTTCACAAGTAAGATCATTTTGAGGCTTACTAGTGAACATGTAAGCCACAACACGCCCACAAGTTCACTCGTAAGATCATTTTGACGCTTACCAGTGAACATATAAGGCCATAAATGTGCCCACTAGTTCACTCGTAAGATCATTTTGACACTTATTAGTGAACATACAAGCCACAAAACGCTCACTAGTTCACTAGTAAGATCATTTTTGGGCTTACTCGTGAACATGTAAGCCACAAAACGCCCACTAGTTCACTAGTAAAATCATTTTGAGGCTTACTAGTGAACATGTAAGCCACAAAACGCCCACTAGTTCACTAGTAAGATCATTTTGAGGCTTACTAGTGAACATGTAAGCCACAAAACGCCCACTAGTTCACTAGTAAGGTCATTTTGACGCTTACTAGTGAACATGTAAGCCGCAAAACGCCCACTAGTTCACAAGTAAGATCATTTTGAGGCTTACTAGTGAACATGTAAGCCACAACACGCCCACAAGTTCACTCGTAAGATCATTTTGACGCTTACCAGTGAACATATAAGGCCATAAATGTGCCCACTAGTTCACTCGTAAGATCATTTTGACACTTATTAGTGAACATACAAGCCACAAAACGCTCACTAGTTCACTAGTAAGATCATTTTTGGGCTTACTAGTGAACATGTAAGCCACAAAACGCCCACTAGTTCACTAGTAAAATCATTTTGAGGCTTACTAGTGAACATGTAAGCCACAAAACGCCCACTAGTTCACTAGTAAGATCATTTTGAGGCTTCCTAGTGAACATGTAAGCCACAAAACGCCCACTAGTTCACTAGTAAGATCATTTTGAGGCTTACTAGTGAACATGTAAGCCACAAAACGCCCACTAGTTCACTAGTAAGATCATTTTGAGGCTTACTAGTGAACATGTAAGCCACAAAACGCTCACTAGTTCACTAGTAAGATCATTTTTAGTCTTACTAGTGAACATGTGAGCCACAAAACGCCCACTAGTTCACTAGTAAAATCATTTTGAGGCTTACTAGTTGACATGTAAGCCACAAAACGCCCACTAGTTACTAGTAAGGTCATTTTGACGCTTACTAGTGAACATGTAAGCCACAAAATGCCCACTAGTTCACTCGTAAGATCATTTTGACGCTTACTAGTGAACATATAAGCCACAAAACGCCCACTAGTTCACTCGTAAGATCATTTTGACGCTTACTAGTGAACATATAAGCCACAAAACGCCCACTAGTTCACGAGTAAGATCATTTTGAGGCTTACTAGTGAACATGTAAGCCACAAAACGCCCACTAGTTCACTAGTAAGATCATTTTGAGGCTTACTAGTGAACATGTAAGCCACAAAATGCCCACTAGTTCACTAGTAAGATCATTTTGCGGCTTACTACTGAACATGTAAGCCACAAAACGCCCACTAGTTCACTAGTAAGGTCATTTTGAGGCTTACTAGTTGACATGTAAGCCACAAAACGCCCACTAGTTACTAGTATGGTCGTTTTGACGCTTACTAGTGAACATGTAAGCCACAAAATGCCCACTAGTTCACTAGTAAGATCATTTTGAGGCTTACTAGTGAAGATGTAAGGCAATAAATGTGCCCACTATTTCACTAGTAAGATCATTTTGAGGCTTAATAGTTGACATGTAAGCCGCAAAACGCCCACTAGTTCACTAGTAAGGTCATTTTGACGCTTACTAGTGAACATGTAAGCCACAAAACGCCCACTAGTTCACTAGTAAGATCATTTTGAGGCTTACTAGTGAACATGTAAGCCACAAAATGCCCACTAGTTCACTAGTAAGATCATTTTGAGGCTTACTAGTGAACACGTAAGCCACAAAACGCCCACTAGTTCACTAGTAAGATCATTTTGAGGCTTACTAGTGAACATGTAAGCCACAAAACGCCCACTAGTTCACTAGTAAGATCATTTTTAGGCTTACTAGTGAACATGTAAGCCACAAAACGCTCACTAGTTCACGAGTAAGATCATTTTTAGTCTTACTAGTGAACATGTGAGCCACAAAACGCCCACTAGTTCACTAGTAAGATCATTTTGAGGCTTACTAGTGAACATGTAAGCCACAAAATGCCCACTAGTTCACTAGTAAAATCATTTTTAGTCTTACTAGTGAACATGTGAGCCACAAAACGCCCACTAGTTAACTAGTAAGATCATTTTGACGCTTACTAGTGAACATGTAAGCCACAAAACGCTCACTAGTTCACTAGTAAGGTCATTTTGATGCTTACTAGTGAACATGTAAGCCACAAAACGCCCACTAGTTCACTAGTAAGATCATTTTGAGGCTTACTAGTTGACATGTAAGCCACAAAACGCCCCTTAGCTCACTCGTAAGATCATTTTGAGGCTTATTAGTGAACATGTAAGCCACAAAACGCTCACTAGTTCACAAGTAAGATCATTTTTAGTCTTACTAGTGAACATGTGAGCCACAAAACGCCCACTAGTTCACTAGTAAGATCATTTTGAGGCTTACTAGTGAACACGTAAGCCACAAAACGCCCACTAGTTCACTAGTAAGATCATTTTGAGGCTTACTAGTGAACATGTAAGCCACAAAACGCTCACTAGTTCACAAGTAAGATCATTTTTAGTCTTACTAGTGAACATGTGAGCCACAAAACGCCCACTAGTTCACTAGTAAAATCACTTTGACGCTTACTAGTGAACATGTAAGCCACAAAACGCTCACTAGTTCACTAGTAAGGTCATTTTGATGCTTACTAGTGAACATGTAAGCCACAAAAGCCCACTAGTTCACTAGTAAGATCATTTTGAGGCTTACTAGTGAACATGTAAGCCACAAAACGCCCACTAGTTCACTAGTAAGGTCATTTTGACGCTTACTAGTGAACATGTAAGCCGCAAAACGCCCACTAGTTCACAAGTAAGATCATTTTGAGGCTTACTAGTGAACATGTAAGCCACAACACGCCCACAAGTTCACTCGTAAGATCATTTTGACGCTTACCAGTGAACATATAAGGCCATAAATGTGCCCACTAGTTCACTCGTAAGATCATTTTGACACTTATTAGTGAACATACAAGCCACAAAACGCTCACTAGTTCACTAGTAAGATCATTTTTGGGCTTACTAGTGAACATGTAAGCCACAAAACGCCCACTAGTTCACTAGTAAAATCATTTTGAGGCTTACTAGTGAACATGTAAGCCACAAAACGCTCACTAGTTCACTAGTAAGATCATTTTTAGTCTTACTAGTGAACATGTGAGCCACAAAACGCCCACTAGTTCACTAGTAAAATCATTTTGAGGCTTACTAGTTGACATGTAAGCCACAAAACGCCCACTAGTTACTAGTAAGGTCATTTTGACGCTTACTAGTGAACATGTAAGCCACAAAATGCCCACTAGTTCACTCGTAAGATCATTTTGACGCTTACTAGTTAACATATAAGCCACAAAACGCCCACTAGTTCACTCGTAAGATCATTTTGACGCTTACTAGTGAACATATAAGCCACAAAACGCCCACTAGTTCACGAGTAAGATCATTTTGAGGCTTACTAGTGAACATGTAAGCCACAAAACGCCCACTAGTTCACTAGTAAGATCATTTTGAGGCTTACTAGTGAACATGTAAGCCACAAAATGCCCACTAGTTCACTAGTAAGATCATTTTGCGGCTTACTACTGAACATGTAAGCCACAAAACGCCCACTAGTTCACTAGTAAGGTCATTTTGAGGCTTACTAGTTGACATGTAAGCCACAAAACGCCCACTAGTTACTAGTATTGTCGTTTTGACGCTTACTAGTGAACATGTAAGCCACAAAATGCCCACTAGTTCACTAGTAAGATCATTTTGAGGCTTACTAGTGAAGATGTAAGGCAATAAATGTGCCCACTATTTCACTAGTAAGATCATTTTGAGGCTTAATAGTTGACATGTAAGCCGCAAAACGCCCACTAGTTCACTAGTAAGGTCATTTTGACGCTTACTAGTGAACATGTAAGCCACAAAACGCCCACTAGTTCACTAGTAAGATCATTTTGAGGCTTACTAGTGAACATGTAAGCCACAAAATGCCCACTAGTTCACTAGTAAGATCATTTTGAGGCTTACTAGTGAACACGTAAGCCACAAAACGCCCACTAGTTCACTAGTAAGATCATTTTGAGGCTTACTAGTGAACATGTAAGCCACAAAACGCCCACTAGTTCACTAGTAAGATCATTTTTAGGCTTACTAGTGAACATGTAAGCCACAAAACGCTCACTAGTTCACGAGTAAGATCATTTTTAGTCTTACTAGTGAACATGTGAGCCACAAAACGCCCACTAGTTCACTAGTAAGATCATTTTGAGGCTTACTAGTGAACATGTAAGCCACAAAATGCCCACTAGTTCACTAGTAAAATCATTTTTAGTCTTACTAGTGAACATGTGAGCCACAAAACGCCCACTAGTTAACTAGTAAGATCATTTTGACGCTTACTAGTGAACATGTAAGCCACAAAACGCTCACTAGTTCACTAGTAAGGTCATTTTGATGCTTACTAGTGAACATGTAAGCCACAAAACGCCCACTAGTTCACTAGTAAGATCATTTTGAGGCTTACTAGTTGACATGTAAGCCACAAAACGCCCCTTAGCTCACTCGTAAGATCATTTTGAGGCTTATTAGTGAACATGTAAGCCACAAAACGCTCACTAGTTCACAAGTAAGATCATTTTTAGTCTTACTAGTGAACATGTGAGCCACAAAACGCCCACTAGTTCACTAGTAAGATCATTTTGAGGCTTACTAGTGAACACGTAAGCCACAAAACGCCCACTAGTTCACTAGTAAGATCATTTTGAGGCTTACTAGTGAACATGTAAGCCACAAAACGCTCACTAGTTCACAAGTAAGATCATTTTTAGTCTTACTAGTGAACATGTGAGCCACAAAACGCCCACTAGTTCACTAGTAAAATCACTTTGACGCTTACTAGTGAACATGTAAGCCACAAAACGCTCACTAGTTCACTAGTAAGGTCATTTTGATGCTTACTAGTGAACATGTAAGCCACAAAAGCCCACTAGTTCACTAGTAAGATCATTTTGAGGCTTACTAGTGAACATGTAAGCCACAAAACGCCCACTAGTTCACTAGTAAGGTCATTTTGACGCTTACTAGTGAACATGTAAGCCGCAAAACGCCCACTAGTTCACAAGTAAGATCATTTTGAGGCTTACTAGTGAACATGTAAGCCACAACACGCCCACAAGTTCACTCGTAAGATCATTTTGACGCTTACCAGTGAACATATAAGGCCATAAATGTGCCCACTAGTTCACTCGTAAGATCATTTTGACACTTATTAGTGAACATACAAGCCACAAAACGCTCACTAGTTCACTAGTAAGATCATTTTTGGGCTTACTAGTGAACATGTAAGCCACAAAACGCCCACTAGTTCACTAGTAAAATCATTTTGAGGCTTACTAGTGAACATGTAAGCCACAAAACGCCCACTAGTTCACTAGTAAGATCATTTTGAGGCTTACTAGTGAACATGTAAGCCACAAAACGCTCACTAGTTCACTAGTAAGATCATTTTTGGGCTTACTAGTGAACATGTAAGCCACAAAACGCCCACTAGTCCACTAGTAAGATCATTTTGAGGCTTACTAGTGAAAGTGTAAGCCACAAAACGCCCACTAGTTCACTAGTAAGATCATTTTGAGGCTTACTAGTGAACATGTAAGCCACAAAACGCTCACTAGTTCACTAGTAAGATCATTTTTAGTCTTACTAGTGAACATGTGAGCCACAAAACGCCCACTAGTTCACTAGTAAAATCATTTTGAGGCTTACTAGTTGACATGTAAGCCACAAAACGCCCACTAGTTACTAGTAAGGTCATTTTGACGCTTACTAGTGAACATGTAAGCCACAAAATGCCCACTAGTTCACTCGTAAGATCATTTTGACGCTTACAAGTGAACATATAAGCCACAAAACGCCCACTAGTTCACTCGTTAGATCATTTTGACGCTTACTAGTGAACATATAAGCCACAAAACGCTCACTAGTTCACTAGTAAGGTCATTTTGATGCTTACTAGTGAACATGTAAGCCACAAAACGCCCACTAGTTCACTAGTAAGATCATTTTGAGGCTTACTAGTGAACATGTAAGCCACAAAACGGACGCTTACTAGTGAACATGTAAGCCGCAAAACGCCCACTAGTTCACAAGTAAGATCATTTTGAGGCTTACTAGTGAACATGTAAGCCACAACACGCCCACAAGTTCACTCGTAAGATCATTTTGACGCTTACCAGTGAACATATAAGGCCATAAATGTGCCCACTAGTTCACTCGTAAGATCATTTTGACACTTATTAGTGAACATACAAGCCACAAAACGCTCACTAGTTCACTAGTAAGATCATTTTGAGGCTTACTAGTGAACATGTAAGCCACAAAACGCTCACTAGTTCACTAGTAAGATCATTTTTGGGCTTACTAGTGAACATGTAAGCCACAAAACGCCCACTAGTCCACTAGTAAGATCATTTTGAGGCTTCCTAGTGAACATGTAAGCCACAAAACGCCCACTAGTTCACTAGTAAGATCATTTTGAGGCTTACTAGTGAACATGTAAGCCACAAAACGCCCACTAGTTCACTAGTAAGATCATTTTGAGGCTTACTAGTGAACATGTAAGCCACAAAACGCTCACTAGTTCACTAGTAAGATCATTTTTAGTCTTACTAGTGAACATGTGAGCCACAAAACGCCCACTAGTTCACTAGTAAAATCATTTTGAGGCTTACTAGTTGACATGTAAGCCAAAAAACGCCCACTAGTTACTAGTAAGGTCATTTTGACGCTTACTAGTGAACATGTAAGCCACAAAATGCCCACTAGTTCACTCGTAAGATCATTTTGACGCTTACAAGTGAACATATAAGCCACAAAACGCCCACTAGTTCACTCGTTAGATCATTTTGACGCTTACTAGTGAACATATAAGCCACAAAACGCCCACTAGTTCACTAGTAAGATCATTTTGAGGCTTACTAGTGAACATGTAAGCCACAAAACGCCCACTAGTTCACTAGTAAGGTCATTTTGACGCTTACTAGTGAACATGTAAGCCACAAAACGCCCACTAGTTCACTAGTAAGGTCATTTTGACGCTTACTAGTGAACATGTAAGCCGCAAAACGCCCACTAGTTCACTAGTAAGATCATTTTGAGGCTTACTAGTGAACATGTAAGCCACAAAACGCCCACTTGTTCACTAGTAAGGTCATTTTGACGCTTACTAGTGAAGATGTAAACCACAAAACGCCCACTAGTTCACTAGTAAGGTCATTTTGACGCTTACTAGTGAACATATAAGGCCATAAATCTGCCCACTAGTAAGATCATTTTGAGGCTTACTAGTGAACATGTAAGCCACAACACGCTCACTAGTTCACTAGTAAGGTCATTTTGACGCTTACTAGTGAACATATAAGGCCATAAATGTGCCCACTAGTAAGATCATTTTGAGGCTTACTAGTGAACATGTAAGCCACAACACGCTCACTAGTTCACTAGTAAGGTCATTTTGACGTTTACTAGTGAACAAGTAAGCCACAAAACGCCCACTAGTTCACTAGTAAGATCATTTTGAGGCTTACTAGTGAACACGTAAGCCACAAAACGCCCACTAGTTCACTAGTAAGATCATTTTGAGGCTTACTAGTGAACATGTAAGCCACAAAACGCTCACTAGTTCACTAGTAAGATCATTTTTAGGCTTACTAGTGAACATGTAAGCCACAAAACGCCCACTAGTTCACTAGTAAAATCATTTTGAGGCTTACTAGTGAACATGTAAGCCACAAAACGCCCACTAGTTCACTAGTAAGATCATTTTGACGCTTACTAGTGAACATGTAAGCCACAAAACGCTCACTAGTTCACTAGTAAGGTCATTTTGATGCTTACTAGTGAACATGTAAGCCACAAAACGCCCACTAGTTCACTAGTAAGATCATTTTGAGGCTTACTAGTGAACATGTAAGCCACAAAACGCCCACTAGTTCACTAGTACGGTCATTTTGACGCTTACTAGTGAACATGTAAGCCGCAAAACGCCCACTAGTTCACAAGTAAGATCATTTTGAGGCTTACTAGTGAACATGTAAGCCACAACACGCCCACAAGTTCACTCGTAAGATCATTTTGACGCTTACCAGTGAACATATAAGGCCATAAATGTGCCCACTAGTTCACTCGTAAGATCATTTTGACACTTATTAGTGAACATACAAGCCACAAAACGCTCACTAGTTCACTAGTAAGATCATTTTTGGGCTTACTCGTGAACATGTAAGCCACAAAACGCCCACTAGTTCACTAGTAAAATCATTTTGAGGCTTACTAGTGAACATGTAAGCCACAAAACGCCCACTAGTTCACTAGTAAGATCATTTTGAGGCTTACTAGTGAACATGTAAGCCACAAAACGCCCACTAGTTCACTAGTAAGGTCATTTTGACGCTTACTAGTGAACATGTAAGCCGCAAAACGCCCACTAGTTCACAAGTAAGATCATTTTGAGGCTTACTAGTGAACATGTAAGCCACAACACGCCCACAAGTTCACTCGTAAGATCATTTTGACGCTTACCAGTGAACATATAAGGCCATAAATGTGCCCACTAGTTCACTCGTAAGATCATTTTGACACTTATTAGTGAACATACAAGCCACAAAACGCTCACTAGTTCACTAGTAAGATCATTTTTGGGCTTACTAGTGAACATGTAAGCCACAAAACGCCCACTAGTTCACTAGTAAAATCATTTTGAGGCTTACTAGTGAACATGTAAGCCACAAAACGCCCACTAGTTCACTAGTAAGATCATTTTGAGGCTTCCTAGTGAACATGTAAGCCACAAAACGCCCACTAGTTCACTAGTAAGATCATTTTGAGGCTTACTAGTGAACATGTAAGCCACAAAACGCCCACTAGTTCACTAGTAAGATCATTTTGAGGCTTACTAGTGAACATGTAAGCCACAAAACGCTCACTAGTTCACTAGTAAGATCATTTTTAGTCTTACTAGTGAACATGTGAGCCACAAAACGCCCACTAGTTCACTAGTAAAATCATTTTGAGGCTTACTAGTTGACATGTAAGCCACAAAACGCCCACTAGTTACTAGTAAGGTCATTTTGACGCTTACTAGTGAACATGTAAGCCACAAAATGCCCACTAGTTCACTCGTAAGATCATTTTGACGCTTACTAGTGAACATATAAGCCACAAAACGCCCACTAGTTCACTCGTAAGATCATTTTGACGCTTACTAGTGAACATATAAGCCACAAAACGCCCACTAGTTCACGAGTAAGATCATTTTGAGGCTTACTAGTGAACATGTAAGCCACAAAACGCCCACTAGTTCACTAGTAAGATCATTTTGAGGCTTACTAGTGAACATGTAAGCCACAAAATGCCCACTAGTTCACTAGTAAGATCATTTTGCGGCTTACTACTGAACATGTAAGCCACAAAACGCCCACTAGTTCACTAGTAAGGTCATTTTGAGGCTTACTAGTTGACATGTAAGCCACAAAACGCCCACTAGTTACTAGTATGGTCGTTTTGACGCTTACTAGTGAACATGTAAGCCACAAAACGCTCACTAGTTCACTAGTAAGATCATTTTTGGGCTTACTAGTGAACATGTAAGCCACAAAACGCCCACTAGTAAGGTCATTTTGACGCTTACTAGTGAACATGTAAGCCGCAAAACGCCCACTAGTTCACTAGTAAGGTCATTTTGACGCTTACTAGTGAACATGTAAGCCACAAAATGCCCACTAGTTCACTAGTAAGATCATTTTGAGGCTTACTAGTGAAGATGTAAGGCAATAAATGTGCCCACTATTTCACTAGTAAGATCATTTTGACACTTATTAGTGAACATACAAGCCACAAAACGCTCACTAGTTCACTAGTAAGATCATTTTTGGGCTTACTCGTGAACATGTAAGCCACAAAACGCCCACTAGTTCACTAGTAAAATCATTTTGAGGCTTACTAGTGAACATGTAAGCCACAAAACGCCCACTAGTTCACTAGTAAGATCATTTTGAGGCTTACTAGTGAACATGTAAGCCACAAAACGCCCACTAGTTCACTAGTAAGGTCATTTTGACGCTTACTAGTGAACATGTAAGCCGCAAAACGCCCACTAGTTCACAAGTAAGATCATTTTGAGGCTTACTAGTGAACATGTAAGCCACAACACGCCCACAAGTTCACTCGTAAGATCATTTTGACGCTTACCAGTGAACATATAAGGCCATAAATGTGCCCACTAGTTCACTCGTAAGATCATTTTGACACTTATTAGTGAACATACAAGCCACAAAACGCTCACTAGTTCACTAGTAAGATCATTTTTGGGCTTACTAGTGAACATGTAAGCCACAAAACGCCCACTAGTTCACTAGTAAAATCATTTTGAGGCTTACTAGTGAACATGTAAGCCACAAAACGCCCACTAGTTCACTAGTAAGATCATTTTGAGGCTTCCTAGTGAACATGTAAGCCACAAAACGCCCACTAGTTCACTAGTAAGATCATTTTGAGGCTTACTAGTGAACATGTAAGCCACAAAACGCCCACTAGTTCACTAGTAAGATCATTTTGAGGCTTACTAGTTGACATGTAAGCCACAAAACGCCCACTAGTTACTAGTATGGTCATTTTGACGCTTACTAGTGAACATGTAAGCCACAAAATGCCCACTAGTTCACTAGTAAGATCATTTTGAGGCTTACTAGTGAAGATGTAAGGCAATAAATGTGCCCACTATTTCACTAGTAAGATCATTTTGAGGCTTAATAGTTGACATGTAAGCCGCAAAACGCCCACTAGTTCACTAGTAAGGTCATTTTGACGCTTACTAGTGAACATGTAAGCCACAAAACGCCCACTAGTTCACTAGTAAGATCATTTTGAGGCTTACTAGTGAACATGTAAGCCACAAAATGCCCACTAGTTCACGAGTAAGATCATTTTGAGGCTTACTAGTGAACACGTAAGCCACAAAACGCCCACTAGTTCACTAGTAAGATCATTTTGAGGCTTACTAGTGAACATGTAAGCCACAAAACGCCCACTAGTTCACTAGTAAGATCATTTTTAGGCTTACTAGTGAACATGTAAGCCACAAAACGCTCACTAGTTCACTAGTAAGATCATTTTTAGTCTTACTAGTGAACATGTAAGCCACAAAACGCTCACTAGTTCACTAGTAAGGTCATTTTGATGCTTACTAGTGAACATGTAAGCCACAAAACGCCCACTAGTTCACTAGTAAGATCATTTTGAGGCTTACTAGTGAACATGTAAGCCACAAAACGCCCACTAGTTCACTAGTAAGGTCATTTTGACGCTTACTAGTGAACATGTAAGCCACAACACGCCCACTAGTTCACTCGTAAGATCATTTTGACGCTGACCAGTGAACATATAAGGCCATAAATGTGCCCACTAGTTCACTAGTAAGATCATTTTTAGGCTTACTAGTGAACATGTAAGCCACAAAACGCCCACTAGTTCACTAGTAAGATCATTTTTAGTCTTACTAGTGAACATGTAAGCCACAAAACGCTCACTAGTTCACTAGTAAGATCATTTTTGGGCTTACTAGTGAACATGTAAGCCACAAAACGCCCACTAGTTCACTAGTAAAATCATTTTGAGGCTTACTAGTGAACATGTAAGCCACAAAACGCCCACTAGTTCACTAGTAAGATCATTTTGAGGCTTACTAGTTGACATGTAAGCCACAAAACGCTCACTCGTTCACTCGTAAGATCATTTTGACGCTTACTAGTGAACATATAAGCCACAAAACGCCCACTAGTTCACGAGTAAGATCATTTTGAGGCTTACTAGTGAACATGTAAGCCACAAAACGCCCACTAGTTCACTAGTAAGATCATTTTGAGGCTTACTAGTGAACATGTAAGCCACAAAATGCCCACTAGTTCACTAGTAAGATCATTTTGCGGCTTACTACTGAACATGTAAGCCACAAAACGCCCACTAGTTCACTAGTAAGGTCATTTTGAGGCTTACTAGTTGACATGTAAGCCACAAAACGCCCACTAGTTACTAGTATGGTCGTTTTGACGCTTACTAGTGAACATGTAAGCCACAAAATGCCCACTAGTTCACTAGTAAGATCATTTTGAGGCTTACTAGTGAAGATGTAAGGCAATAAATGTGCCCACTATTTCACTAGTAAGATCATTTTGAGGCTTAATAGTTGACATGTAAGCCGCAAAACGCCCACTAGTTCACTAGTAAGGTCATTTTGACGCTTACTAGTGAACATGTAAGCCACAAAACGCCCACTAGTTCACTAGTAAGATCATTTTGAGGCTTACTAGTGAACATGTAAGCCACAAAATGCCCACTAGTTCACTAGTAAGATCATTTTGAGGCTTACTAGTGAACACGTAAGCCACAAAACGCCCACTAGTTCCCTAGTAAGATCATTTTGAGGCTTACTAGTGAACATGTAAGCCACAAAACGCCCACTAGTTCACTAGTAAGATCATTTTTAGGCTTACTAGTGAACATGTAAGCCACAAAACGCTCACTAGTTCACTAGTAAGATCATTTTTAGTCTTACTAGTGAACATGTGAGCCACAAAACGCCCACTAGTTCACTAGTAAGATCATTTTGAGGCTTACTAGTGAACATGTAAGCCACAAAATGCCCACTAGTTCACTAGTAAAATCATTTTTAGTCTTACTAGTGAACATGTGAGCCAAAAAACGCCCACTAGTTAACTAGTAAGATCATTTTGACGCTTACTAGTGAACATGTAAGCCACAAAACGCTCACTAGTTCACTAGTAAGGTCATTTTGATGCTTACTAGTGAACATGTAAGCCACAAAACGCCCACTAGTTCACTAGTAAGATCATTTTGAGGCTTACTAGTGAACATGTAAGCCACAAAACGCCCACTAGTTCACTAGTAAGGTCATTTTGACGCTTACTAGTGAACATGTAAGCCGCAAAACGCCCACTAGTTCACAAGTAAGATCATTTTGAGGCTTACTAGTGAACATGTAAGCCACAACACGCCCACTAGTTCACTCGTAAGATCATTTTGACGCTGACCAGTGAACATATAAGGCCATAAATGTGCCCACTAGTTCACTCGTAAGATCATTTTGACACTTATTAGTGAACATACAAGCCACAAAACGCTCACTAGTTCACTAGTAAGATCATTTTTGGGCTTACTAGTGAACATGTAAGCCACAAAACGCCCACTAGTTCACTAGTAAAATCATTTTGAGGCTTACTAGTGAACATGTAAGCCACAAAACGCCCACTAGTTCACTAGTAAGATCATTTTGAGGCTTACTAGTGAACATGTAAGCCACAAAACGCTCACTAGTTCACTAGTAAGATCATTTTTGGGCTTACTAGTGAACATGTAAGCCACAAAACGCCCACTAGTAAGGTCATTTTGACGCTTACTAGTGAACATGTAAGCCGCAAAACGCCCACTAGTTCACTAGTAAGGTCATTTTGACGCTTACTAGTGAACATGTAAGCCACAAAATGCCCACTAGTTCACTAGTAAGATCATTTTGAGGCTTACTAGTTGACATGTAAGCCACAAAACGCCCACTAGTTACTAGTATGGTCATTTTGACGCTTACTAGTGAACATGTAAGCCACAAAATGCCCACTAGTTCACTAGTAAGATCATTTTGAGGCTTACTAGTGAAGATGTAAGGCAATAAATGTGCCCACTATTTCACTAGTAAGATCATTTTGAGGCTTAATAGTTGACATGTAAGCCGCAAAACGCCCACTAGTTCACTAGTAAGGTCATTTTGACGCTTACTAGTGAACATGTAAGCCACAAAACGCCCACTAGTTCACTAGTAAGATCATTTTGAGGCTTACTAGTGAACACGTAAGCCACAAAATGCCCACTAGTTCACTAGTAAGATCATTTTGAGGCTTACTAGTGAACACGTAAGCCACAAAACGCCCACTAGTTCACTAGTAAGATCATTTTGAGGCTTACTAGTGAACATGTAAGCCACAAAACGCCCACTAGTTCACTAGTAAGATCATTTTTAGGCTTACTAGTGAACATGTAAGCCACAAAACGCTCACTAGTTCACTAGTAAGATCATTTTTAGTCTTACTAGTGAACATGTAAGCCACAAAACGCTCACTAGTTCACTAGTAAGGTCATTTTGATGCTTACTAGTGAACATGTAAGCCACAAAACGCCCACTAGTTCACTAGTAAGATCATTTTGAGGCTTACTAGTGAACATGTAAGCCACAAAACGCCCACTAGTTCACTAGTAAGGTCATTTTGACGCTTACTAGTGAACATGTAAGCCACAACACGCCCACTAGTTCACTCGTAAGATCATTTTGACGCTGACCAGTGAACATATAAGGCCATAAATGTGCCCACTAGTTCACTCGTAAGATCATTTTGACACTTATTAGTGAACATACAAGCCACAAAACGCTCACTAGTTCACTAGTAAGATCATTTTTGGGCTTACTAGTGAACATGTAAGCCACAAAACGCCCACTAGTTCACTAGTAAAATCATTTTGAGGCTTACTAGTGAACATGTAAGCCACAAAACGCCCACTAGTTCACTAGTAAGATCATTTTGAGGCTTACTAGTGAACATGTAAGCCACAAAACGCTCACTAGTTCACTAGTAAGATCATTTTTGGGCTTACTAGTGAACATGTAAGCCACAAAACGCCCACTAGTTCACTAGTAAGATCATTTTGAGGCTTACTAGTGAACATGTAAGCCACAAAACGCCCACTAGTTCACTAGTAAGATCATTTTGAGGCTTGCTAGTGAACATGTAAGCCACAAAACGCTCACTAGTTCACTAGTAAGATCATTTTTAGTCTTACTAGTGAACATGTGAGCCACAAAACGCCCACTAGTTCACTAGTAAAATCATTTTGAGGCTTACTAGTTGACATGTAAGCCACAAAACGCCCACTAGTTACTAGTAAGGTCATTTTGACGCTTACTAGTGAACATGTAAGCCACAAAATGCCCACTAGTTCACTCGTAAGATCATTTTGACGCTTACTAGTGAACATATAAGCCACAAAACGCCCACTAGTTCACTCGTAAGATCATTTTGACGCTTACTAGTGAACATATAAGCCACAAAACGCCCACTAGTTCACTAGTAAGATCATTTTGAGGCTTACTAGTGAACATGTAAGCCACAAAACGCCCACTAGTTCACTAGTAAGATCATTTTGAGGCTTACTAGTGAACATGTAAGCCACAAAATGCCCACTAGTTCACTAGTAAGATCATTTTGAGGCTTACTAGTGAACATGTAAGCCACAAAACGCCCACTAGTTCACTAGTAAGGTCATTTTGACACTTACTAGTGAACATGTAAGCCGCAAAATGCCCACTAGTTCACTACTAAGATCATTTTTAGTCTTACTAGTGAACATGTGAGCCACAAAACGCCCACTAGTTCACTAGTAAAATCATTTTGAGGCTTACTAGTTGACATGTAAGCCACAAAACGCCCACTAGTTCACTAGTAAGATCATTTTGACGCTTACTAGTGAACATGTAAGCCACAAAACGCCCACTAGTTCACTAGTAAAATAATTTTGACGCTTACTAGTGAACATGTAAGGCAATAAATGTGCCCACTATTTCACTAGTAAGATCATTTTGAGGCTTAATAGTTGACATGTAAGCCACAAAACGCCCACTAGTTCACTAGTAAGGTCATTTTGACGCTTACTAGTGAACATATAAGGCCATAAATGTGCCCACTAGTTCACTAGTAAGATCATTTTGAGGCTTACTAGTGAACATGTAAGCCACAACACGCTCACTAGTTCACTAGTAAGGTCATTTTGACGTTTACTAGTGAACATGTAAGCCACAAAACGCCCACTAGTTCACTAGTAAGATCATTTTGAGGCTTACTAGTGAACATGTAAGCCACAAAACGGCCACTAGTTCACTAGTAAGATCATTTTGAGGCTTACTAGTGAACATGTAAGCCACAAAACGCCCACTAGTCCACTAGTAAGATCATTTTGAGGCTTACTAGTGAACATGTAAGCCACAAAACGCCCACTAGTCCACTAGTAAGATCATTTTGAGGCTTACTAGTGAACATATAAGCCACAAAACGCCCAATAGTTACTAGTAAGGTCATTTTGACGCTTACTAGTGAACATTTAAGCCACAAAATGCCCACTAGTTCACTCGTAAGATCATTTTGACGCTTACTAGTGAACATATAAGCCACAAAACGCCCACTAGTTCACTAGTAAGATCATTTTGAGGCTTACTAGTGAACATGTAAGCCACAAAACGCCCACTAGTTCACTAGTAAGATCATTTTGAGGCTTCCTAGTGAACATGTAAGCCACAAAATGCCCACTAGTTCACTAGTAAGATCATTTTGAGGCTTACTAGTGAACATATAAGCCACAAAACGCCCAATAGTTACTAGTAAGGTCATTTTGACGCTTACTAGTGAACATGTAAGCCACAAAATGCCCACTAGTTCACTCGTAAGATCATTTTGACGCTTACTAGTGAACATATAAGCCACAAAACGCCCACTAGTTCACTAGTAAGATCATTTTGAGGCTTCCTAGTGAACATGTAAGCCACAAAATGCCCACTAGTTCACTAGTAAGATCATTTTGAGGCTTACTAGTGAACATATAAGCCACAAAACGCCCACTAGTTCACTAGTAAGATCATTTTGAGGCTTACTAGTGAACATATAAGCCACAACACGCTCACTAGTTCACTAGTAAGGTCATTTTGACGTTTACTAGTGAACATGTAAGCCACAAAACGCCCACTAGTTCACTAGTAAGGTCATTTTGACGCTTACTAGTGAACATGTAAGCCACAAAATGCCCACTAGTTCACTCGTAAGATCATTTTGAGGCTTACTAGTGAACATGTAAGCCACAAAACGCCCACTAGTTCATTAGTAAAATTATTTTGAGGCTTACTAGTGAACATGTAAGCCACAAAACGCTCACTAGTTCACTAGTAAGGTCATTTTGACGCTTACTAGTGAACATGTAAGCCACAAAACGCCCACTAGTTCACTAGTAAGATCATTTAGAGGCTTACTAGTGAACATGTAAGCCACAAAACGCCCACTAGTTCACTAGTAAGGTAATTTTGACGCTTACTAGTGAACATGTAAGCCGCAAAACGCCCACTAGTTCACTAGTAAGGTCATTTTGACGCTTACTAGTGAACATGTAAGCCACAAAACGCCCACTAGTTCACTAGTAAGATCATTTTGAGGCTTACTAGTTGACATGTAAGCCACAAAACGCCCACTAGTAACTAGTAAGGTCATTTTGACGCTTACTAGTGAACATGTAAGCCACAAAATGCCCACTAGTTCACTAGTAAGATCATTTTGAGGCTTACTAGTGAACATGTAAGGCAATAAATGTGCCCACTATTTCACTAGTAAGATCATTTTGGGGCTTAATAGTTGACATGTAAGCCACAAAACGCCCACTAGTTCACTAGTAAGGTCATTTTGACGCTTACTAGTGAACATATAAGGCCATAAATGTGCCCACTAGTTCACTAGTAAGATCATTTTGAGGCTTACTAGTGAACATGTAAGCCACAACATGCTCACTAGTTCACTAGTAAGGTCATTTTGATGTTTACTAGTGAACATGTAAGCCACAAAACGCCCACTAGTTCACTAGTAAGATCATTTTGAGGCTTACTAGTGAGCATGTAAGCCACAAAACGGCCACTAGTTCACTAGTAAGATCATTTTGAGGCTTACTAGTGAACATGTAAGCCACAAAACGCTCACTAGTTCACTAGTAAGATCATTTTTAGTCTTACTAGTGAACATGTGAGCCACAAACGCCCACTAGTTCACTAGTAAGATCATTTTGAGGCTTCCTAGTGAACATGTAAGCCACAAAATGCCCACTAGTTCACTAGTAAGATCATTTCGAGGCTTACTAGTGAACATATAAGCCACAAAACGCCCAATAGTTACTAGTAAGGTCATTTTGACGCTTACTAGTGAACATGTAAGCCACAAAATGCCCACTAGTTCACTCGTAAGATCATTTTGACGCTTACTAGTGAACATGTAAGCCACAAAACGCCCACTAGTTCATTAGTAAAATTATTTTGAGGCTTACTAGTGAACATGTAAGCCACAAAACGCCCACTAGTTCACTAGTAAGATCATTTTGAGGCTTACTAGTGAACATGTAAGCCACAAAACGCTCACTAGTTCACTAGTAAGATCATTTTTAGTCTTACTAGTGAACATGTGAGCCACAAACGCCCACTAGTTCACTAGTAAGATCATTTTGAGGCTTCCTAGTGAACATGTAAGCCACAAAACGCCCACTAGTTCACTAGTAAGGTCATTTTGACGCTTACTAGTGAACATGTAAGCCGCAAAACGCCCACTAGTTCACTAGTAAGGTCATTTTGACGCTTACTAGTGAACATGTAAGCCACAAAACGCCCACTAGTTCACTAGTAAGATCATTTTGAGGCTTACTAGTTGACATGTAAGCCACAAAACGCCCACTAGTAACTAGTAAGGTCATTTTGACGCTTACTAGTGAACATGTAAGCCACAAAATGCCCACTAGTTCACTAGTAAGATCATTTTGAGGCTTACTAGTGAACATTTAAGGCAATAAATGTGCCCACTATTTCACTAGTAAGATCATTTTGGGGCTTAATAGTTGACATGTAAGCCACAAAACGCCCACTAGTTCACTAGTAAGGTCATTTTGACGCTTACTAGTGAACATATAAGGCCATAAATGTGCCCACTAGTTCACTAGTAAGATCATTTTGAGGCTTACTAGTGAACATGTAAGCCACAACATGCTCACTAGTTCACTAGTAAGGTCATTTTGACGTTTACTAGTGAACATGTAAGCCACAAAACGCCCACTAGTTCACTAGTAAGATCATTTTGAGGCTTACTAGTGAACATGTAAGCCACAAAACGGCCACTAGTTCACTAGTAAGATCATTTTGAGGCTTACTAGTGAACATGTAAGCCACAAAACGCTCACTAGTTCACTAGTAAGATCATTTTTAGTCTTACTCGTGAACATGTGAGCCACAAACGCCCACTAGTTCACTAGTAAAATCATTTTGAGGCTTACTAGTGAACATATAAGCCACAAAACGCCCACTAGTCCACTAGTAAGATCATTTTGAGGCTTACTATTGAACATATAAGCCACAAAACGCCCACTAGTTCACTAGTAAGATCATTTTGAGGCTTACTAGTGAACATGTAAGCCACAAAACGCCCACTAGTCCACTAGTAAGATCATTTTGAGGCTTACTAGTGAACATATAAGCCACAAAACGCCCAATAGTTACTAGTAAGGTCATTTTGACGCTTACTAGTGAACATGTAAGCCACAAAATGCCCACTAGTTCACTCGTAAGATCATTTTGACGCTTACTAGTGAACATATAAGCCACAAAACGCCCACTAGTTCACTAGTAAGATCATTTTGAGCCTTACTAGTGAACATGTAAGCCACAAAACGCCCACTAGTTCACTAGTAAGATCATTTTGAGGCTTCCTAGTGAACATGTAAGCCACAAAATGCCCACTAGTTCACTAGTAAGATCATTTTGAGGCTTACTAGTGAACATGTAAGGCAATAAATGTGCCCACTATTTCAAAAGTAAGATCATTTTGAGGCTTAATAGTTGACATGTAAGCCACAAAACGCCCACTAGTTACTAGTAAGGTCATTTTGACACTTACTAGAGAACATGTAAGCCACAAAACGCCCACTAGTTCACTAGTAAAATCATTTTTAGGCTTACTAGTGAACATGTAAGCCACAAAACGCCCACTAGTTCACTAGTAAAATCATTTTGAGGCTTACTAGTGAACATGTAAGCCACAAAACGCCCACTAGTTCACTAGTAAGATCATTTTGAGGCTTCCTAGTGAACATGTAAGCCACAAAACGCCCACTAGTTCACTAGTAAGATCATTTTGAGGCTTACTAGTGAACATGTAAGCCACAAAATGCCCACTAGTTCACTAGTAAGATCATTTTGAGGCTTACTAGTGAACATATAAGCCACAAAACGCCCAATAGTTACTAGTAAGGTCATTTTGACGCTTACTCGTGAACATGTAAGCCACAACACGCTCACTAGTTCACTAGTAAGGTCATTTTGACGTTTACTAGTGAACATGTAAGCCACAAAACGCCCACTAGTTCACTAGTAAGATCATTTTGAGGCTTACTAGTGAACATGTAAGCCACAAAACGCCCACTAGTTCACTAGTAAGATCATTTTGAGGCTTACTAGTGAACATGTAAGCCACAAAACGCTCACTAGTTCACTAGTAAGATCATTTTTAGTCTTACTAGTGAACATGTAAGCCACAAAACGCTCACCAGTTCACGAGTAAGCTCATTTTGACGCTTACTAGTGAACATGTAAGCCACAAAACGCTCACTAGTTCACTAGTAAGGTCATTTTGACGCTTACTATTGAACATATAAGGCCATAAATGTGTCATTTTGAGGCTTACTAGTGAACATGTAAGCCACAAAACGCCCAATAGTTCACTAGTAAGGTAATTTTAACGATTACTAGTGAACATGTAAGCCACAAAACGCCCACTAGTTCTCTAGTAAGATCATTTTGAGGCTTACTAGTGAACATATAAGGCCATAAATGTGCCCACTAGTTCACTAGTAAGATCATTTTGAGGCTTACTAGTTGACATGTGAGCCGCAAAACGCCCACTATTTCACTCGTAAGATCATTTTGACGCTTACTAGTGAACATATAAGGCCATAAATGTGTCATTTTGAGGCTTACTAATTGACATGTAAGCCACAAAACGCCCACTAGTTCACTAGTAAGATCATTTTGACGCTTACTAGTGAACATGTAAGCCACAAAACGCTCACTAGTTCACTATTAAGATCATTTTGAGGCTTACTAGTAAACATGTGAGCCACAAAACGCCCACTAGTTCACTATTAAGATCATTTTGAGGCTTACTAGTAAACATGTAAGCCACAAAACGCTCACTAGTTCCCTCGTAAGATCATTTTGACGCTTACTAGTGAACATGTAAGCCACAAAACGCTCACCGGTTCACGAGTAAGCTCATTTTGATGCTTACTAGCGATCATGTAAGCCACAAAACGCTCACTAGTTCACTAGTAAGATCATTTAGAGGCTTACTAGTTGACATGTAAGCCGCAAAACGCCCACTAGTTCACTCGTAAGATCATTTTGACGCTTACTAGTGAACATATAAGGCCATAAATGTGCCCACTAGTTCACTAGTAAGATCATTTTGCTGCTTACTAGTGAACATGTAAGCCACAAAACGCCCACTAGTTCACTATTAAGATCATTTTGAGGCTTACTAGTAAACATGTAAGCCACAAAACGCTCACTAGTTCCCTCGTAAGATCATTTTGACGCTTACTAGTGAACATATAAGGCCATAAATGTGTCATTTTGAGGCTTACTAGTGAACATGTAAGTCACTTGCTGTGACTTACCTTCTTTCACCCTGTCAAACGTCGTTTTATACCAGTGGTTTTCCTGCAAATCAGTAGACTATTAAGTAACGCGATGGCTGTACACTTTTAAGCAATAACTAGTGATCTTTTAGTTATTCAATTATAAGTTTGAATTATGTTTTTCTTGAGTAAAATGGTTAGAGAAAATAGCTGCTCGTGGTTTTGAAGCTGCATATACTTTTATGTACATCTGTGTCTATATGCCTGTACTGTATACAGTATATAAAAAACACGTAGTGATTCATTTGCTTGAATTCCTTAATCCTTTTATTTCCATACTTTAGGTAGACGAGGAAGACCAGCACTTGACATTACAAGTGATCAAATTGAACTGCTCCCCACTCAGGGCTTTACAGTGAGAGCCATCACTGAGATGTTGTGTTGTTCCTCTTCATACCTGCATAAAAAAATGAAGTTTTTTCAGATTTCAGCCAGAAATAGATTTACTCCCATTCATGATGTTGACCTGGAAGAGCATGTCAGAAGATTGCACAGCCAATTTCCCAGATCAGGCTCGGAAGCAAGTGTTCCTCTACATACTCTTGTCCCTTCATGTATATATCATTATATTCATTGTGAAAGTGTACTTTCTTTATTGTGTTGTTTTATGAACCTGTTGCAGATGATGAGGGCATACCTGCGTGGTGATGGTATTGTAGTACAAAGAAAAAGAGTTAGAAAAATCCTCAACCGTATTGACCCAGCTGCTGCAGCCCAGAGATGGAGCCAGACTGTGGCTAGAAGAACATACTATGTGCCATTCCCCAATAGTTTATGGCACATAGATGGGCATATTCGTCTCATTCGGTAATAAGGGATCATCTTATATTTGTACTCGTGGGAGCATTAGAAAGCCATATTGTATGGACAGCACAGATTAAATTGAATTTTATCATTTGTATATCCAAGTTACACAAACTCCAAATTGCCTCCATGTAGTCTTAAGTGCACAGCAATATCATCTCTACCGAGATGATATTTCAAACAAGATATGAAACTTGATTGTTTTCTTGTATTTAATCATTATTCTTTTCATGTTTGTTTTACAGGTGGGGGTTTGTGACACATGCTGGCATTGATGGGAATTCCAGGCTAATAATGTACCTCAACTGCAGCACAGACAACACAGCTTTGACAGTGTTGAAATATTTTGTCCAAGCCACCTGCCTGTATGGGTTACCCTCCAGAGTAAGATCCGACCATGGTGGTGAAAACACTGGTTGCTCTTTTATATATATATATATATATATATATATATATATATATATATATATATATATATATATATATATATATATATATATATATATATATATATAAAATAAATCCTCATCTCACCCCTCAGGTGGTGTCCGTCCCTCATTCAGCTCGGGTCCTCTACCAGAGGCCAGGAAGCTTGAGGGTTCTGCGCAGTATCCTTGCTGTTCCCAGCACTGCACATTTCTGGACTGAGATGTCCGATGTTGTTCCAGGGATCTGTTGCAACCACTCATCTAGTTTGGGGGTCACTGCCCCGAGTGCTCCGACCACCACAGGCACGACTGTCACCTTTACCTTCCAGGCTCTCTCCAGCTCCTCTCTGAGCCCTTGGTATTTCTCGAGTTTCTCATGTTCCTTCTTCCTGATGTTTCCATCACTTGGGACCGCTACATCCACTACAACGGCTTTCCTCTGCCCTTTATCTATCTATGATCACGATATCTGGTTGGTTCGCCATTACCATCTTGTCAGTCTGGATCTGGAAGTCCCACAGGATCTTCGCTCTGTCATTCTCCACCACCTTCGGAGGTGTTTCCCATTTTCAAGTCAAGTCAAGTCAAGTCAACAGTATTTATAGAGCACTTTCAAACAGCCATCGCTGCATACAAAGTGCTGTACATGGAGCGATTTAACATATACAATAAACAGTAAGACGAATCAGTAATAAGTAATAAGTAATAAGGCGGTAGAAAGCACCAAGCAGTAAAATCAAGAGCAAATCTAAGTCATGCTGAGTCAAACGCCAAAGAATACAAGTGAGTTTTGAGGAGGGCTTTAAAGATGGGCAGCGAGGAGGCTTGCCGAATGTTCAGTGGGAGGTCATTCCAGAGAGATGGACCAGCAACAGAAAAGGCTCGATCCCCTCTGAGCCTCAGTTTACTTCTTGGTACGTCTAGCAAAGACTGGTCCACAGACCTGAGGCGCCGGGCAGGGGTGTAGGGGCGTATGAGCTCAGAGAGGTAAGGTGGCGCGAGATTATTCAGAGATTTGAAAACAAAGAGGAGGATCTTAAAAATAATTCTAAAATGAATGGGGAGCCAGTGAAGGGATGCCAAAGTAGGAGTTATATGCTCCCTCTTACGAGTACCAGTCAAGAGGCGAGCAGCGGCATTCTGTACCAGCTGAAGGCGCTTGATGGAGGACTGGCTGACTCCAAAGTACAGGGCGTTGCAGTAATCGAGCCGGGATGTGACAAAGGCATGAATTTTGACCTTGGGGTTTCCAGTCCATACTCCGCACAGATGTTTCGGTAGACTATGCCAGCCACCTGGTTATGGCGTTCCATGTAGGCTTTCCCTGCCAGCATCTTACACCCTGCAGTTATGTGTTGGATCGTCTCAGGTGCCTCTTTGCACAACCTACACCTTGGGTCTTGTCTGGTGTGGTATATCTGGGCCTCAATGGCTCTGGTGCTCAGGGCCTGCTCCTGAGCAGCCAGGATGAGTGCCTCTGTGCTGTCCTTCAGGCCAGCCCTCTCTAGCCACTGATAGGACTTCCTATCAAATAATATAGGGTGTCCATAAAGTCTCTTTACCATTTCAAAAATGTATTAAAAATGCAATTGATTAGATATTTCATTCAGATTTGTTCTATTGTAACGTTATATATATACAGTATATTTATATATACTGTATATATACGTGTATATATACAGTATATATACATACATACATACATACATACATACATATATATATATATATATATATAAGAGAGAGAGAGAGAGAGAGTTAGAGAGACAGAAAGATTAATCAAAAGTATGAATTGTTTTTATAAAATCACTTCTGTACTTTCTTCTTCAGGTATTATGAGCCGGGCGCATAAGGGTTAAAGCTTTAAGACTGAATATTCATTCTCTTCATTCAATATTGACCAATCAAAATTCTTGTCCCGCCTGCTTCATTTGCATGCAGCCTACTTGTGAACATGTCGGTGTTCGAGTCGCAACTGAGACATGAATGATCGCATGTTACAGTTGACATGCTCACTTGTAAGGGCCAAATGTCCACTGGGTACACTAGTTAAGGTGTTCTGGCCTTAGCAGTGAACTTGTCAGTTTAAAAATTGATCACTAGCTCACTAGTAAGGCATATTATGTCCACTAGTTACACTAGTTGGATCTTCTAAACCTTACTAGCTGACTAGTGAGGTTCAAAATGTTCACTAGTGAACTTGTAAATGCGACAATTTCCACTAGTTGCACTAGTTGGTCTCTTTTCAAACTCACTTGTGAACTAGTGAAACACATGTTTTCTTTCTAGTAAACTAGTTCAGTCCAGAGCGAGCAAATAGTTCACTAGAGACGCTCGTGTTTATTCAACTAGTTAACTAGTGGGAGGCATTTTGTCTCACTAGTCAGACCAAGAAATGAACTTGTGCAAGGTTTGACTGAGCATGTTTGACATTTTTCCCACATGTTGGGCTTTTCTTTTCACTTGTTGGTGTTAATCAGCACTTGTGAGCGACTGTGCACAACGAGTGCAACAAATATCAAACATGTAGGGATTTTTGTTGCACTAGCTCATGTTTTTGGCATACTAGCTGGCATGTACATCATACTAGCTAAATAAAATTGCTTACTAGTTTACATGTGTGCACAACTAGTGAACTTGTAAAGTTTTGGAACTGCCAAACATGTAAACTAGCCAAATATGATTATTTCACTAGTAAACTTGATGTGTGCACATGTCACCTAGTGCCCCGTTTTGTCAAACAAGTTCAGTCAAAGTCTATACATGTTCAGCATTGAGCCTGACAAGTGAGACAAAATACGTTCCACTAGTTAACTAGTGATACGAAAATCTGTGTCACTAGCTCACTAGTGTGTCACACTGAACCCAACTAGTTTACTAGTGAGCAAACATGTGAAAATGAGCCCAACTAGTGTAACTAGTGGATATCTCTACATTGACTTGTGAATATGTTCACATTTTGAAACCGTCTAGTTAACGTGTAAGGTCAAATTGATTGCACCTAGTTTACTAGTTTGGATTCCTGGATTCACTCGTCGACATGTAACCAATAATGGGAATCCTCTAGTGAACTAGCTGCACATCCTCAGGACATCTTGTAAACTAGTGTAAAACATGCAAATGAAGTGGGTGTGATTATGACAAAATCTGAATCCCGATTGGTGTATTTTAGCTGCAGATCCAATAGGAATCCTGCAGCCACATTTCTGCCCCACCTCCTCATTATATTTTGTGCAACTAGATTACTAGTGAGCAGGTTGGCATCCACTAGTTCTACTAGTGAACATTTTAGACCTCACCAGTTGAACTAGTGGGACATTAAATGTCCCACTAGTGCAACTAGTAAATATTTGGGGCATCACCAGTGAACAAGTAACATTTTTGACATTCACTAGTTAGATATCAATGCGCCATACGTACTCTTCACAAGCATTTGCTCTGGAGCTAATTTAACCCAGTTGCGTTCACACGTGCAAATTTACACCGATGCTACTTCGGAGCAAATATTTGACCCACCTCCCTGAGGTGGGTCAAATTTGGTCCGGTATAAGCTCTTTTCCGGGGCTACGCCAGAGCTAATTTGCACGTGTGAACGCTCTACTGGGGCAGCCCCGGTGCAGCACCGGACCAAATCTTGCCGTGTGAACAGCCCTAATGCGTCAAGGGGCTTTAACTAGTGAACTAGCTACTGTTGTATCCACCACTAGTAAACTAGTGAGTATTTTAGCTCTCACCTGTTTACTAGTGCAGGAAATCACGTGTCACAAGTTCACGTTAGAATAATCCATGATTGACAAGTTGACATGTTGCTGAAAATGAATGACTAGTTGGAGTTTGTATGCAACTAGTTCGTCAAAGTGTGTCACTAGTGTGGCCAAGTGTCGAACTAGTGCTGAAAGATATCGAACTAGTGACACACACTTATGTTTGATATCAGGGATTTGGAATAAATGCTCAAATGGCTTGCCATAAGAACACTGCATCTCTGCACCGTCAGGCGGACACTCTCACCAGTCAACCACCAGGCTGCTCATTTGCAAATGATGTTCAACCTATATTTAGTTAAATACACTTCAAATATATTTATATATTTAATATTCAAATGAATAAACTTTGTTATAGCAAATAATTATTAACTTTGAATTTCATGACTGCAACACATTCCTGAAAAGATAGGACATTAAATGCATTTTTTAAATTAAGGCTTTTTCTGAAAAGAGGAAAAAAAAATCCAACACATGTTGGCCCGCTCTCCGCCATTGAGAATGAACGGGGGCTATTTTTTATCTCTCAATCTGTCCAAGAGGTCTCCTGCCCGGCCGCACTCGGCCACCTAGCCGGCCCGCTCTCCTCCGCCGGGCCGGCCCGCTCTCCGCCGCCGAGCCGGCCCGCTCCCCGCCATTGAGACTGAACGGGGGCTTTTTTTAATCTCTCACTCCTTCCAAGAGGCCTCCTCCCCGGCCGCACTCGGCCGCCGAGCCGGCCCGCTCTCCGCCATTGAGACTGAACGGAGGCTTTATTTTTTCTCTCTCAATCTGTCCAAGAGACCTCCTACCCGGCTGCACTCGGCCGCCTAGCCGGCCCGCTCTCCGCCGCCGGGCCGGCCCGCTCTCCGCCGCCGAGCCGGCCCGCTCTCCGCCATTGAGACTGAACGGAGGCTTTTTTTTATCTCTCAATCTGTCCAAGAGGCCTCCTCCCCGGCCGCACTCGGCCGCCGAGCCGGCCCGCTCTCCGTCGCCCATTTAAATGAATGGCCTTTTGCCTACTACACCGCCGTCTGGCGGACACAAGCGGTATTGCCGAGAATGAATGGGGGTATTTTTCAATTTCATCTGCAAACTAAATACATGTTGAAATGTGTGCATAAGTCCTTTGGTTTTGGCGTGACACTCAATTTGAGTTTTATTGCTTTAAATGCATTTTCAGGCCGAGCTGAGCACGTTTTCTGACTTTGAATGTATCTTCATAGGAATGAGGTGCGTGGTCAACTTAATGCTCATTTAGGCTTCAGGAGGTCAACCTGAACAAAATACATGTTGAAATGTGTGCATAAAACCTTTGGTTTACGCGTGACACTGAATTTGAGTTTTTATTGCTTTAAATGCATTTTCAGGCCGAGCTGAGCATGTTTTCTGAGTTTGAATATATCTTCATAGGAATGAGTTCTGTGGTCAAATTAATGCTCATTTAGGCTAAAGGAGGTCATCTGCAAACTAAATACATGTTGAAATGTTTACATAATGTTTTGGTTCAGGCGTGACACTCAATTTGAGTTTTATTGCTTTAAATGCATTTTCGGGCCGAGCTGAGCACGTTTTCTGACTTTGAATGTATCTTCATAGGAATGAGTTGTGTGATCAAATTAATGTTCATTTAGGCTTCAGGAGTTTATCCTGAACTAAATACATGTTGAAATGTGTGCATAAGTCCTTTGGTTTAGGCGTGACACTCAATTTGACTTTTATTGCTTTAAATGCATTTTCAGGCCGAGGTTAGCGCGTTTTCTGAGTTTGAACATATCTTCATAGAATGAGTTGTGTGATCAAATTAATGGTCATTTAGGCTTCAGGAGGTCAACCTGAACTAAATACATGTTGCAGTGTGTGCATGAGTTGTGTGCTCAAATTAATGGTCATTTAGGCTTCAGGTGGTCATCCTGAACAAAATACATGTTGAAGTGTGTGCATAAGTCCTTTGGTTTAGGCGTGACACTCAATTTGAGTTTTTATTGCTTTAAATGCATTTTCAGGCCGAGCTGAGCAAGTTTTCTGAGTTCGAATGTATCTTCATAGGAATGAGTTGTGTGGTCACATTAATGCTCATTTAGGCTACAGGAGTACATCCTGAACTAAATTCATGTTGAAATGTGTGTGCATAAAAACTTGGGTTTAGGCGTAACACTCAATTTGAGTTTTATGGCTTTAAATGCATTTTCAGGCCGAGCTGAGCACGTTTTCTGACTGAGAATGTATCTTCATAGGAATTTGTTGTGTGGTCAAATTAATGGTGATTTAGGCTTAAGGGGGTCATCCTGAACAAAATACATGTTGAAGTGTGTGCATAAGTGTGAATGCTAGCTTGTTTATGTGAACCCTGCGATTGGCTGGCAAACCAAAAAGAAGTCAGCTGGGATAGACTCCAACATGCCTGCGACCTCCGTGAGGATAAGCGGTTCAGAAAATGTCTCTATATCTGGCCTTCTTTTCATTCGAAGTCAGCTGGGGCAAGCGCGATAGCAACGGGTGGAGTGATGTTGCAAGCCTATATAAGCATCTTCTTTAAAGAAGATGACCAATCAGCAGGAGATTGCACTGGAGGCTTTTGGACATTGCAGATGCAAAGGAGGCAGCCTCAGGACTTGTCATCCCTCTCTCAACCATTCACGGATGGCAGCCCTGACCCCATTCACACGCTCCAGTGGCCACCAGAGCTCAGGAGTTGATGCTTTGTTAGGAATGGGACCTCACTGCTACTTCAAATCCTCAGGTGAGCACATGGAGGGAAAACTCCACATTGAGGACATAAAGGACTATTAGAAATGACAGACACAGGCTCAATTATTTGTCATTTCACATCATGAATGTAAAGTACTGGTCTAGCGCCTGTAATTGGCTGGTGACCGATCTCTTGTGCACCCCACCTCTTCCCCACCGTCTGGGGTACGATTCAGCTCTCCCATGACCCTAATGAGGACAAGTGCTTTGGAAAATGGATGCATGGATGGATGGTCCAGTGCTTCATGAGACCAATCTGTTCCTAAGGGGGCAACAGTGAATCACAGTATGTGCACTAGGACAGTCCAAACATTTAGTGCTTGAAGGCAATAACTCATTTTGGCCACTCGTTTTCTTTCAAGTTGAGTGTAGGAACATAATTTGCTATTGCTATATTGGGGACAGCTTGACAATCAGAAAGTCTAATCTCAAATGTAACCCCCCTCCCCCCCCCAAAAAAGCCAATCTGGATGATACTTTTTATAATACAGTTTGCTGAATTACTTCATAGTGAAGTCAGAGAGGTTGTAGTGGTTATATCATCATATATCATATATCATATATCATATACCATATCAGTGACAGTGTGATAATGTCAGTGGTTCACACTCCCATTAATCCCCATGGACAAGAGCACTAGGTTGCCCCCAAGGATCACATGAGTAGCCCGCTGGCCTGTTCCATAAATAGCTCACAAGTGATGCCGCACTGTGATTTTCTTGATCATGACATTAAAAAAATATGATTAAGTTTCATATGAGCAACTTTGTTATTTCTGAAGTGTGAATAAAACTGGCACTTCACACTTAAGCATCAACAACAGACACGCTTCAAAAATGCTGGTGACCCCCGGATGACCTTCATTTAAACAGAAGTGAATGTTTTGGTTTTATTTGGAATGGTGGAGGAAGTCGGGGTACCCAAAGAAAAAAACTGGGAATGCATGCGCACTTCACACAGGAAATCCAGAGCAGAAATTCAAACCGCAAACTTGTGAACTGTGAGGCAGATGTGCTAACCACAAGTCCACCCTCAGCTGTCTGTGCAAAAACAGAAGACGACTCTGGTCACATCTTTTATGCTTTTTCTGCCCCCCCCCCCCACCCTTCTCTTTGTTCCCCATCCTTCAACCTCCCACGTACTAGCCCCAAGGTTTCTCTCAGACCTGACATTCAGATTTGGCGAGTGAAAAGTTACACAGGGTGTTAGGAGAAAAAGATGAGAGAGGAATAAACCAAAGAGGCCTGTCAGAGTAGAGAGGTCACGACCAAGGAGAAAAGTGTTAATGAAAGCACAACAAAGGATGATGAGAGCGAGCAACTAAGGGTTGGAGATAAGAGAGACAAAGGGAGAGTTGTGTTTGGGCTTAACACCAACCCTCCAATCTAATCTCCCAGAGGGACAAAGAATTCTTAACAAGGAGCCAGGGAGGGGGGAGCGCTTGGACCGTATCGCTGCTCACATGTCAATACGTTGTTTGTGTGTTGACTGATGAAAGACAAGAAAAGTGCTGGTTGCTAAGTACACCTCCTCTCCACAGGGGTCTAATTATCTTCCTCCAACCTCAGGTTGCAAAAAATTTCGCATATTCCTTCTGGCTTTCCCCAGAAAAATTTCCACAATGATACCTGGATGATGATTTTCTTTCTCTGTACATGAGTGGTGTCTTGTGGGTAGCGATAGGAATCACTCGCAATCACAATAAACAATATAACATCATACTTTGCCATTGGGTCAAATAGTCATGGTGCAATAAGTGATATGAACACATTATTTTGAAATGTACAGTGTGTGACAAAAAAAGTGACATAGCTCAGCATTTTTTCAGAATAAAACTTCTTGTAAATCTCATCAAATTAATACAATCCAAAATACAACTCTCGGAGACACACAGTGAAAAGTAATGAAGCTTGTTTTTTTGTCATCATGATTCTTTACCAACAATATTAACACTATCACGACACGTTGCTTGTGTGATGATTGAGATATTCTGTCAGAGGTCAAAGGTGGTCTCCGAATGCCTGCTTCACAACGCAAATCGTGGCCAACTTTCAGTACGCTCTTGCAAACCACATTTAAAGAGAATGAGAGGAGCCGCTTTGGCTGGTGATGAAACAAGTTAAGTGTGCTCACGCCCACAGTAGTGCAAACACCCATTTTTAAAAAATGCACCAGGCTGCGTGCGTCTGCGAAAAACACAAGACTCAATCAAAAACGCAGCTCACTGCACTGATAATGAATTACCAAAAATGAAAACCGACACAGGGGTTCATATATTTTTTTTCATTTTGGGGGAGGTAGAGTTTTTTTAATGTGATGTCTTCTTTTGACCAGTGATTTCTGTTTACGCTTTGTCAGTGCGTTCGTGTTGTGGAATAAATAGTTTTGTATGGATTTTTGCTTGTGTCTATGTTTGTGGGATCCAATCGCCATTCAGTTCATTGCCGAACTGTGACAGGAAGTGACCCAGAATTCCGGTACACCAAAAACAAACATTTGGAAAATACCCTTATGTCTGTAGGGGAATTGGGGAGCGCTAGTTACCTATTTCTTGAACAGGACTGTGGACTACTCATGTAGTCCTTAGGGGCCGTGGGGGTGGGGGGCCTTCCTGGTGTCCACGGGCACCACGTTCGTGACTCCTGCTGTATTGTGTTTGAAACTTTTCGATGTAGATATTTTGTCCCACTCCTCATTCTAAGCCAGTTCATTTTCTTTTAAATCAGAGTCAATTCGTGTTGGTCATGGTATCAGTGGACACCACCTGGTTTGCACCTGCATTGAAACTCCAACGTCGTTCATTTGAATGACTGACTTGCCTCTTTCCTCTGGGGAGGATGCTCGGTCAGAATGAGAGAAAGCTTGCTTCATGCCTGCTGGCAGTGAGTCCATCACATCGCATGCCCATGTGTGCGTGCGTGCATGCGTGCATGGTTTGCAGGAGGCGCTTTTTCCAGACGGTCCTAAGAGATAAAGCCCAGCGAGATACTCTTATGGCAGCAAACAGCAACAACACTGAAATCCAATCCGTGCTTACTGCCTGTGTCCCCCCTTTTGAAGTTCCAACTTGGAAGACTTGAGTGTGGTGAATCGCCTGAGCTGCTCTGTTTCCATCAGTGGCCTCAATCACACCCCCATCCACCACTTACGTTTTGCTGTACTCTGACTGGCCCAAATAATAATAATAATTAATCGCATGGGATTGTTTAAACAGCATTGCTATTCAATTCAAGTCCCACAAGATAATATTAATTCATTTTGAATTTGCTGTTATAACACATGAGGCCCGGTAGTCCAGTGGTTAGCATGTCGACTTCACAGTGCAGAGGTACTGGGTTCGATTCCAGCTCCGGCCTTCCTGTGTGAAGTTTGCATGTTCTCCCCGGGCCTGCGTGGGTTTTCTCCGGGTACTTCGGTTTACTCCCACATTCCAAAGACATGCGTGGCAGGCTTATTGAACACTCTAAATTGTCCCTAGGTGTGAGTGCGGGTGTGCATGGTTGTTTGTCTCTGTGTGCCCTGCGATTGGCTGGCAACCAATTCGGGGTGTCCTCCGCCTACTGCCCAAAGACAGCTGGGATAGGCTCCAGCACCCCCCGCGACCCTAATGAGGAGGAAGCGGTTCGGAAGATGAATGAATGTATTACAACACATGTCATTTGTTGACATGTTCACATTGAAGACCTATGCTGGGACTGTATATATTCACTGGGCACCTTATTGGTGGCTTCAGTGCATTCAGTCGAGTGCAAAGTTGTACCAAGGCCAACTAGCGGCTTTTCTATTGCGCTTGTCCCCATTAGAGTCACAAATGAGCAGGAACTTATCACAGCTGACTTTGGGCGAGACATACGAGACACCCTGGACCCTGGGTGCAGATGGGGACCTTCATTTATTGGAGAGATTTGGCATGTTGAATACAATGATTGCAAATCCTTTTCAACTGAATATATACAGTACATTATAAAGACAAGAAAGACATTCAATGCAAACTATGAAACTTAATGAACTTCATTGTTGTTTCTTGTTTGTTTGTTTGTTTGTGTTTGTTTTTGCAAAAATCACTTATTTTGAGCGTAATCAGGTTAGGGCCAAGTATGCTACTCATAGTTTGGAGCTCTGTAGTGAGAAACCCTTTCCATAATTTGCAACTGAAATCACACATTCTGACAGCATTAGAATGTTTGTCTTGATTGTCTATCTATATACAAACTTGGGTGTTTCTGAGTTTGCCTGTTATTCATAAGAGTAATTCATGCAAAATCGGATGGTAAGTATTGCCATTGAGGTTAATTTTGCATTGAAATAACAAAAACATTGATTTTGCCATAAAACTACAGTAATATGTTGCAAGAACGGTTGACATTTCGATGAGTAGAATCACATCAGCACGTTTCATTTGTGAAAGTATTCCAGTGACATAAAAGCATGCAATTAGTGAACACTTAGATTACATTCTCGATCAGGTAATATCAGAACTGTAAAATACAGCGTGACAGTTATTTACACCTTACACAACTTCAATATCAACAAATAACCAACCTTGAGACACGTTCACAGAGGGATGAAGTCATGGGTTTGGGGGGGGTAGTTTGATATGATATTTGGAGAAGGGGGCGGGGCGGGTGGGGCATGTACCATGGGCCTGCGGCCCTGAGGCTTAGCTCATGGCAAGATGAAGGTGATGAGCGATGCGATGAGCTCATTTTAAGCAGCTCCCTCTCCAGAGGGAATATGATGAGAGCGCCGCTAACTCAGTTGAGCTCTCGCCGGATTAAAATATTCCATCTCGTCCCGACTACTGTTGGGTTTACAGAAATGTCAGCGCCAGCCAGAATCCTCCCCTCGTGTTCATCACGGTGCGTTTTCCTCAAATGTGCTCGAAAGTCATCATTGACGTTGCTGATGAAACAAAATCTCGGATTTAGTTGGATTCTAAATGGTTTACTGTAAACCATTGTCCGATTTCAAACGGTTAGCTTAATTCCAATTAACATCTGCGTGTGGTGGAATGATATTTTCAAGTCGCAAAGGTTGCAATTTGGGATGGGGCCCGGGGGGTCAGTCGTACGTATATTTTATTGATTCGTACATATTGTTTCATGAAACATAAAAACATGAAGTGATAAAGCCACAGATTTGCCTGCATGTTTTTTTTCGTAATCTGATTCATCATTTACCGATTTATATTTACGACACAGATTTTTTGTATGTGCGTGTGCGCGCGCGTGTGTGTGTGTGTTTTAATACAAGCAAGATAAATCACAAAAGTGAATGGAATTAGTGCAATTTGATTATTTTTCAAAATCATTCATCCCTAGTTTCAAATTAAAATTTTCGTTAGCTCATAAAAGGGGAACAAAATAGCAAATGACTCAGTGTTGCCACCTTGACAACTTTGTTCAGGTACCCCTGACTTGATCTATCGAGAATCAGACAGAGCTCTGCGTTCTGAAGCCTCAAGCAGGAACTGCTGAAGCCAGGAGAAAAATGCTCGAGTCGAGACAAAACTGTCACATCGACAGTCTCTCACATGAATTCAAGTGTGGTATCTAACCAGATGTTGGAAGATTTCCTTTGCGCAGGATTACAGATGATCCGTCAACTCCTGATCGCTACACAATGTTAGCGTCTGTGTTATGTTCCCGTGAGCTTGACAACTTGGTTGCTCCCCTAGTTGGCTGGACTTGCTTGACATTGTTACAATTCTCATCATTTTTGTCTTCTCCTGCCAGATCTCCTTGTCCTTTCTCTGCTGCGTGGTAATTCCTCATGAAATGTTTCAAACAACAAGTGACAATAGAAAACAATCAGAGCAATTCTTTGGATCCATATTTGACCCTTGCCCTCATTAAATGTGAGCTGGAGCCGATCCCAGCTGACTTTGACCACACATAGAGAGACTACTATTTAGATTCACATTCACACCTATGGACATTGTTGGGAAAACACGCTAACTCCACACAGGAAAGGTGAATTTCAAAACCCGAACCTCGAAACTACCCCAATTGTGTTGTTTACATTGAATGTGAAATGTAAAATCACGCCAGACTGAAATCTACGAGCAAAATTGTATCATGTTTTATTTAATTTGGGCATGTCTAGACGTTTCGGTGCGCATTCGGTGCCCCCCCAAATGCCTGTGCGGAAAGGTGTCGGCTGTCTGGGCTTTTGAAGTCCACAGTTATCACGTCAAAGCAAGGCGGTGAACAGATGGAAGAAGGCTAGACTCTGTCACAAAGTGTGAATAAACAATTTGGGAACGAAGTATTTTAGAACATCAAAAGACGGTTTGGGAACCGGTGTCGCGCCCAGGCGGACATTTGTCATCTGCGAAGTCTACAACTTGTTGATTCGTTGTAGACTAAACTGAAAAGTGTCAACATCTTGGTGGTTCAAAGCTTAAACCAAGGTAATCAGATCACTACCAAGGGGCCGGATCAGGGGCGTGGTACGCAAATAGCAGGGACTGTGTTTTTCTTGTATTTTGCATATGTACACAATAAAAGTCCGACTGGAGGACAAGGAACTCTGAGATTGATTACATGGCAACAACCGTCGTTCGCCATCTGAGATCCTCTTCCGCCGAAAGACAATCTTCCCTGTGTGTCAAGTCTTTTGTTTAATTTTGTCCGAGAAAAAAACGGACACAGACCGAATGATGAACTACGCCTGAACAGAAATGCCGCTCATGAAATCGGTTTATCAATGAACCCCCGCGAGAATAAACCCTCATATTTCTTTTAAGAACACTTTTTTGTTGTTGATGGCACAAATGACTTTGCAATGATCAATTAATCAAAGAATACTTATCCAAAGGTTAACGTGCAGTTGCAAGCACAGTTGACAAGGTTAAAGCTGTTTTATTCGGTTTTGTGTCAAAATCAATAATCACAAGAAGAAGAACAATAATGGCTGCTGTGTGAGCCGGCTGGACTGCACTGCTGCACTGTGCTGTCAAAACATTTTACTTCCCATGTTTGAATATGTTGCAGCTCCGAAAAAGGAGAGCTGTAGTGTTGATTTTTAGAACACATACTTTATTAATGCTTTTCACAATCTCAACCAATACAAGCACGTCCTTCTCCGTCTCCGTGCCTCCTCTTCTGTCTTTCGACTCGAGAGACGTTCAAGGACCGCCTCCGAAAAACGTAAATTAATGGTTACTTCAATGACAGGAAGAACATCGAAAATAATCCACCAGAAGAGAAAATCAAGTGAGGAAATCATAAAATAAATTTTATGGGGGGTTTGTGATTACACTACAAAGGAATAAATAACATTTAACAAGACAGTCCAGTCTCCTAAACATGCTCACCATGTCATTTAGGTCCACTTCCTCAGCATCTTCCCTGCAAAAATTTTCTTAAAAACATCATTAGGACCCCCTACATGACATACAATGAGCTATAATGCAAGACTTTTATCAAAAATCCAGTTGCCACTCCTCTGTTTTGAAAGAGGTATCACATTTTTAAGTGTGTCTTTTTATTCATGCTTCCAGTGCACGGCATCGCACAGAGAGCTGTTTCGAGCGTGTTACCTTATTTAGTTAAATGTGAGGTCATGGTGGAGGGCTTTTTGAGATGTTTGAAGGGTGTGATGACCGATGTTTGGCACATTATACGGGGAGTTACATTTATCTGGAAGCTGTCATTTTGAGAAACTACCGCTGTTGTGACAAATAAGGTTGCATTCTTATACTCATTTGCTTTCAGGAAACCGATCTTTTCGTGAAGGAACAAACAAAACAAAATCAATGTGTTTCTCCACATTCCAAGACTTCATTCAATTTTCTTCAAGTTATCTGTCCATGCTGAAGGGCAGATGAAATGGTGCATTGACTTGAAAAATCTGTTTCTCAGGGCAGCAATTGCACATTCAGAGCTTTATGCATTGGTGGAACATCGTCAAGGTCACAACACTTCTCTTGTTGCGAAGTGACTCATGCTCGAGTTGAAAGTCGTTTGCTCACAAGCCAAGAACATGATGAAACAGCAGCAAAAGAGAAACTCTCCTCGACCAATTTTACTTCACTACTCGAGGTGAGATATCACGGAATGACTCACAATATTTATCACAGTATGATTCCAATTACTGTATGCTGATAGCATCGTACAATATCTTGGAAGAAAATACACCTTTAATATGCAACACATCAGTTAGGGCTGGAACAAAATATCGCAACATATCATATTATCCCATTCTTGTTTTTAAAGTAGCTTCAAACCGTTACTTGATATTGCCGTTGTCTGGTGACACACTGCAAGGTGATTTTGTATTCTATTTTCATGAAAAACATTTTAAGGTTCATTTAAAAATATATAATTGGACAAATTTTGGATGAGATTCAGGCATGTTATAGTTTTGAAGAGTTTAGTGAACGTGAACAAAGCTGTTTTGCGATAAAACACCGTCAATGTAATGAATCAAATGAGCACAAGTGCAGCAAATGGAGTGATTCGATGAAAATGAGTGAGACTTTATCAAATGTTACAATGCTTGGTGTCTGCAAGTGCTTATTATTGGTTGTTTTACTGTTGACAATTTCTGTAGTTATCAATAGTGTCATGCCGCCATTTTTATGTTTCCACTGCACTGGGTGTTATTTTCCACTACAAAAGAGAACCAAGGAAAAACTACAAAAAAAGCACTTTTGGAAAACGGATCACGGGTATCTTAATAACATAGGTGGGATGGGTTTTTGTCAAAGTAAGGAGGAAAATGACAGCGCTGTAAAGCACCAACCAGTGCCAAGTAAGGCTTTCATTACCATGACGACCTGAGAACAGCAAGCAGGTTGAACGAGACAAGTGGCCTTTACTTGTGGAAGTGGAGCCCAGAGAACGGAAGAAAAGCTTTTGTTTTGGAGGGAGTGAAAATAAAAGCAATTTCACTAGCAGAGGCAGCAATTCATACACTCCTCCAATAGTGTTGCTGTACATGTGGCGCATGCAATAGAAATGTCCCCAAACTATATCCCCCAAATCCCCCGACATACTCAGCCTATCAACAGTTTTCTTTGAGCATTCAAGTGTGTCATTTATCAGAAGTAAACTCTGCTAGCTAAAGCTAATCTGTGCAAAATTCAATGCTGAGCTTCTGAAATGTTATCTTTGATATAGGACTCCAGTTTCAGAGATACTGCATCCGCACCATGGCGCAAACTTGCGATCGGGGATGGAGGAGGGGTGATAGGTGAGGTTTTCCAAGTGCCAACTTCACAGCACGGATGTACTTCCTCCATGTTGAGACTCTAGTGCAGGGGCGCTCAAACTTTTTGGATCGAAGATCTACTTTTCGATCAACTAACCTCCCGGGATCTACCCTTACCGGCACGTGCGTGCGCTCACGCGCACATACACGCACACGCACGCCCTGATGAGAAACAGCCTGAAACTGAGGCATGTGACGCACTTTTTCAGCCTGTTAACTATCGTAGCTCCAACGTACCGTTTTAAAGTGCTTCCCTGGGCCCTCCTAGATTACTATTCTTTGCTCGTGCCCTCGGTGAATTGTACACGAAGCAAACTCTGAATGAGATTAATGACGATAAAAGAAAGAGTGCAACAGCTCTGATCACAAGCTGCAATTGCAGACTGCTGAGCGCTAACAACTTCTCGTAATGTAATCACACGCCACCGTAAATTCAAGATTTACCTCGTTTATTTTATTTTTTAAATATTTTTGGGTGAAAATAAGACTGATAGGATGATTAGCGTGCAGCGTACATTAACACAAAAAATATAAATATACATACAAAGACACACAAATGGTTGTTGTTGTTTTTTTCTCCTCGACACTCCTCGGATCTACTTGGGACCTGTCTTAGATCTACCGGTAGATCAGGATCTACCTAATGGGCACCCCTGCTCTAGTGCATGACTAGAACAGCATATTTAATATGAAATATGGAATGACAGGAGGCATTTTGATTGGCCATATTTGAAATTGGCTGTGACCACTTTCACAACGGCGCAGTGTACCCTCTTGCAAATCCCCCGGCCTGCACTCATCTCCAAAAAAAACTCATCCAACCCATATCCGCCCAGAGATATGTCATGCGCCATGCAGGATTTACGAAAATTGAGCCCGTAGTGTTTAAGATATTGTTAACCAGCCAGCGCTTGAAAGAAGCTCTGGATCTTCGCACAGCCTGGCTGGCAAGTTATAGCTGTACGAACTTGGTGCGGGGGAGATTATTACCTTAAGTAGCCGACTTGTGTCACAATTCACCAAATTCAAAATGGGTTACTCACGTGCACATTTTTAGGAATAGGCAGACAACAAAAGATTTCCTCAGTTGTAGACCCATGAAGCAATTAAAATAGTGTTCCAGCATACTTTTAATATTTACCACATCAGTCAGAACCAATCACGCGAACAATATAAAGTGCTATTCATAGATGAAAATGACTGTAACGGTGACTTCCGGGTAGAGTGAACGCTGGCGCGTTTTTGGCTGCCGCTACCTCTCCCACAAACTTTTGTGTTTTACGGTGTTTTTACGCTCGATTGTTTTACTGTTTCGCATGGAATCACGATCATCATCTCACAGTCATTCCACCCAGCCCCCATTCAGGCCTGTCTCGCACTCTCAACTATCTTCGACTGTTTCGTCCCGGCGTCTCAGCGTCCTACCTGTCAACCTGTCGATCCTCCATCGACCTGTCAAGGGTCTGCTCCAGTACTCGTTGGCCGAGCTCCTTCGGCTCCGCTTCCAATGGCTGGGCCCTCCTCCTGCGCTACACCGGCTCCCGGACATCGTTCGCTTTCCTTCCCGGAAATATATTCATCGTGGGTCTCGTCGGGGCTTCTGCCTCAACCGATCCAACACCATCGTCTCCTTCTGGTCTTCCTCCCGTCGGCCATCCAGAAACGCCGGCCGATCCATCGACCATCGTGCGTTAGCCGGCTTGGCTAGGTCGGCTAACGGCCCCCGCAGCAGCGAGACTGCCGCCGTCAACTTCGGGCTACTTAACATCCGTTCGCTTACTGGGAAGGGTAATCTCATTCAAGATATCCTCACGGACCGTAAGCTTGACATTCTCTGCTTGAATGAAACCTGGCAAACTCCCGGGGACTTCTCACAGTTGAACGATTCCACTCCCCCGGGATTTGTTTACATTTCCAAGCCCCGCGATTCTGGTCGCGGAGGAGGTCTCGCGATAGTATACCGCGAGAAGTGGAAAGTACTTTCGGTTTCACTCCCGCCACTTTCCTCCTTTGAATGCCTTGCCTGTCAAATATCCGGACCCATCCCCACGATTATTGCCACAGTGTACCGCTCCCCCAAACCCCACCGCGACTTTTTAAATGAAGTGTCTACTGTCCTCTCCCATCTCTCCTCTCTGTCACCAAATGTAATAATCCTGGGAGATTTTAATATACATATGGACAACACTGCTCTTCCTCTCACCATTGACTTCACTTCTTCAATTAACAGTCTTGGTTTTGATCAATTTGTAGATTTTCCCACACACATCAAAGGTCACACCCTGGATCTGATCTGCTGCTCTGGTATTTCCCCCTCCAACTGTACTGCTGACGAACTTCCAATAACGGACCACTTCCTTATCTCATTCAACATTACACTCCAGCTCTCAACTGCCAAATCACCCCGGACCATTGTTTACCGTAATATTAAAGACATTAACATTGACTCTCTCACTGCATGGCTGACCACCCTGACTCCGGACATTGACTCCACTCCTGATGATTTGGTTTTCCAATACAACTCTGGTCTCACCAGCATCCTCAATACGCTCGCCCCTGTCAAGTCCCGCTCTGTCCTTTTTACTCGGTCTGCCCCTTGGTTCACCCCTCATCTACGTTCCTTGAAATCCCAAACCCGGCAGCTTGAGAGACTTTATAGGAAAACCGGCCTCACTGCTCACAAGGACATCTATGCAGCTCAGCTATCCCTCTACAAGGATTCCATCTCTCAAGCAAAATCACACTACTACTCCGGACTCATCTGCTCCAATGCTGGAAATACTAAGACTCTCTTTTCCCTTTGGAACAGAATCACTCAACCTCCTGACTCCCTACCACCTCACTTTTACTCTCGTGACACCTGCAATGCACTTCTCCTCTTTTTCAATGAAAAAATCAACAGAATCCACCAGCATCTGGGCTCCTCTGTACCTTTCCCCTCATCTGAACCTCTCACCCCTTGCAAACTGTTCTCTTCTTTTGAACTCCCCCATCTCTCATTAATTTCAGACCTCATCATTAAATCCAAGACTTCCTCCTGTCAGCTTGATCCCCTCCCCACAGTTCTGGTCAAATCCTGCCTACCCTCTCTGCTTCCCTTCATCTCAGCCATTATCCATTCCTCTCTGTCGACTGGAATTGTTCCTGTACTCTTCAAAACTGCAGCTGTCACACCAATCCTGAAAAAAACTGGTTCAGATCCCAATGACTTCAATAACCTACGCCCCATTTCCCATCTTCCCTTCATCTCGAAAATTCTGGAGAAAACTGTCGCCTCTCAGATCCACTCCCACCTCACCGACAATAGTCTTTATGAACAATTCCAGTCCGGCTTCCGTCCCCGTCACAGTACTGAAACAGCCCTCATAAAAATCACAAACGATCTTCTCATGGCAGCAGACTCTGGCCTTATCTCCATCCTCATCCTCCTTGACCTGAGTGCAGCCTTCGACACAATCTCTCACCCCATCCTCCTCAATCGACTCTCTACCATAGGCATCACCAACACCCCTCTACATTGGTTCCACTCATATCTCACTGGCCGCTCTCAGTTCATTCAAGTTGATTCTTTTACTTCACAATCCCTCCCCGTTTCTTCTGGTGTTCCCCAGGGTTCTGTCCTCGGTCCGCTCCTCTTCATTGTCTACCTCCTTCCACTCGGAAACATTTTCCGCAAATTTGGCTTACACTTTCACTGCTTTGCGGATGACACCCAGCTCTATCTCTCCAGCAAACCCGACGCTTCTCTCCCACCCTCGTCCCTCTCTCACTGTCTCTCAGAAATCAAATCTTGGTTCACCCACAATTTCCTCAAGCTAAACAGCAATAAAACTGAACTCCTACTCGTCGGTACCAAATCCACTCTAAACAAAGCCGACAGTTTCTCCCTCACAATTGATAATGCCACTATATCTCCTTCCCCCCAGGTGAAGAGTCTGGGTGTCATCCTTGACAGTTCACTATCCTTTCACTCCCACATCAATAACATTACCCGGTCCGCTCATTTCCACCTTCGCAATATAAACCGCCTCCGTCCCTCACTCACTCCGCACACCACCGCTATCCTTGTTCACAGTCTCGTCACTTCCCGTATTGACTACTGCAACTCACTCCTCTTCGGTGTCCATCAAAAATTCCTCCATAAACTTCAACTTGTTCAGAATTCAGCAGCCCGGATCATCACGAGAACCCCCTCCTTCCATCATATCACCCCCATCCTCCGACAGCTCCACTGGCTTCCTGTCAAACTTAGAATCAACTTCAAAATACTTCTCTATACATTCAAAGCCATCCATAACCTTGCGCCCCCCTATCTGTCAGATCTTCTTCAAATCTCCATTCCCTCTCGCTCACTCAGGTCCTCATCCTCCCTCCACCTTTTTCTACCCTCTGCCCGTCTCAGTACAATGGGGTGCAGAGCCTTCAGTCGCTCTGCCCCCAAACTCTGGAACTCACTTCCTCCCAACATTCGTAATATTGACTCTCTTTCCTTATTCAAAACCCAGCTCAAAACCCACCTATTCAGACTTGCCTACCCGCCTTAAATCTTTCTTTCTTTATTTATTATTTTATCTGTGTTTTATTATTGGTCTTGGCTGTACAGTGTCCTTGAGTGTTGTGAAAGGCGCTTACAAATGTGATGTATTATTATTATTAATTCAAAGTGCTTCACATTATTAAAGTCAGCGCCTGCCTCACCACTATTCACCGCCCTCAAGTATGCAAACGCACAAATAAAAGAATTTCTTTGCATTTTCTTTTAGAGTATCATATACAATATCCTTTTTATTTAGTAACTACACTGAACAAAAACTATGGTGTTTTCTTTTGTGTGATTTTGTATGCGTGTCACACCTTGGGACAATTTTAGAGTGTTCCATTAACCTGCCACGTATATTTTTGAAATGTGGGAGGAACCCGGAGAAAACCCATGCAGGCACGGAAACAACATACAAACTCCACACAGGAAAGCCAGGGCGAGAGCATTATCCAGAAGGAAGGAGGAGGCCGCCGCTTTAAAGCAAAACATCGCATTTACCATTCATCTCATAGCCTGCTGCTCACCGTGTGCCTAATAAGCACCCTGCAGACACCTCCTAGCATGCAGTCAACCAGACAGATTAGCTCCCCTTTGCCATACCGTGTGTGTGTGTGTGTGTGTGTGTGTGTGTGTGTGTGTGTGTGTGTGTGTGTGCGTGTGTGTGCGCGCGCGCATGTGTGTGCGCGTGTGTGCCTCAGCTAACCTAATGATTCATCTATTTTGTCTGTGGAGGCCATTGATCAAATTCATGTTAACGGGCATTGATTTCTGCTTTGTAGCAGCACCAGAAGAGCCACTCGTCCAGTCAGTCAGGATGATCACTCAAAAGGTGTTTTTGTTTCTTAGGCCCTTCCCATCAGGAGAAGACAGAGAATGCGATCCATCTTGCTAATCTACGATCTCTGCCAAACAAGATGGATGAACTTCTTCTCCTCACAAAGACCAACAAAACATTTGCACGTTCTGCTGCGCTCTGCTTCACTGAAACCTGGCTCAGTGACCGCCATCCAGATCCCGCGCTACATCTACCCGGCTTCCGCCTTCTCCGAGCCGACCGCGACACGGAGCTATCGGGGAAATCGAAAGGTGGTGGGATTTGCTTCTATATCAACGAAGAATGGTGCACTGATGTCACGAAGCTCGACGCACACTGCAGCCCGGACCTGGAGTCGCTGTCTTTAAACTGCAAGCCATTCTACTCGCCACGTGAGTTCACCTCCTTTTTACTAGTCGGTGTTTACATTGCGCCACAAGCTAACGCTAACACGGCGATACAAACGCTAGCCGAACAAGTAAACAAACTCGAACTAAAATACCCAGAGTCACCCCTGATCATTTTGGGCGATTTTAATAGAGCACATCTTAACCGCGAACTTCCCAGATATAAGCAGCACATAGACTGTTTCACCAGAGAAGGCAACATTCTAGATCACTGCTATACAACAATCAAAAATGCATACCGATCGGTCGCCCGTGCAGCATTGGGTCTTTCTGACCACAATTTAATCCACTTAATACCTACATACAGACATAAACTCAAATGTGTTAAACCGGTTGTTAAGACTGTGAAAAAATGGACAGATGAAGCAAAGCTAGCTCTACAAGAATGCTTTGACTGCACTGATTGGGGCGTCTTTGAAACTTCAACGGGCACACTGGATGAATACACAGACACTGTAACATCATACATCAGTTTCTGTGAGGACATGTGTGTACCAACGAAGTCGTTCTGCTCCTTCAACAATAACAAGCCATGGTTTACTCCCAAACTCAGGCAACTCAGGAAAGAGAAAGAGGCCGCATTTAGAAGTGGAGATCGGGCACTGTACAAACATGCCCGAAACCAATTGACAAAGGAAATTAACATTGCAAAGAGAAGCTATGCAGAGAGGCTGAAAAACCAGTTCTCTGCTAACGACTCTGCATCTGTATGGAATGGCCTGAAAGCAATCACTAACTATAGAATGCCATCCCCCCAAACAGTGAACAATAAGGGTCTTGCTAATGAACTAAACATGTTTTTCTGCCGATTTGAAAAGGACACCCCCATTTCCCACACACACCCACCTCTACCAGAAACCACTCTACCTACCCCCCCACCCTCTTTTTCTCCACTACAGATCCACGAACAGGACGTGAGACGGCTCTTCAAGCAGCAAAAGATCAAGAAAGCTCCGGGGCCCGACAAAGTGTCCCCCTCCTGCCTGAAAGTCTGCGCTGACCAGCTGGCTCCGGTCTTCACACAAATCTTCAACAGATCCCTGGAGCTGTGTGAGGTCCCATCCTGCTTCAAACAGTCTACCATCATCCCAGTTCCCAAGAAACCGGCAACATCGGAACTGAACGACTATAGGCCTGTCGCCCTGACGTCTGTGGTCATGAAGTCCTTTGAACGCCTTGTGCTGAACCACCTAAAGAACGTCACTGGACCCCTGATGGACCCTCTCCAGTTTGCCTACCGGGCAAACAGGTCTGTGGAAGACGCAGTCAACATAGGTCTGCACTACATCCTCAAGCACCTCGACAGCACAGGGACCTACGCAAGGATTCTGTTTGTGGATTTCAGCTCTGCGTTCAACACCATCATCCCGGAACTCCTCACCCCCAAACTACTCCACCTTGGTGTGTCCCCTACGATCTGCCAGTGGATCCTCAGCTTCCTGACGGGACGGACACAACAGGTGAGACTGGGAGCAACAACATCATCAATACGCACTACCAGCACTGGAGCCCCACAGGGATGTGTCCTCTCGCCACTGCTCTTCTCTCTCTACACAAACGATTGCACCTCAACAGATCCAGCTGTCAAACTCATAAAGTTCGCAGACGACACCACGGTCATCGGTCTCATCAAAGACGGCGACGAGTCTGCGTACCGCCAACAAGTGGAGCAGCTGGAGCTGTGGTGCGGCCGACACAACCTCGGGCTGAACACGCTCAAGACTGTAGAGATGATCGTGGACTTCAGGAAACATTCTTCTCCTCAGTTGCCCCTCACACTATCCAACTGCCCTGTGTCAACCGTCGAGACCTTCAAGTTCCTGGGAATCACAGTCTCCCAGGACATGAAGTGGGAAGTCAACACCATCTCCATCCTCAAAAGGGCCCGGCAGCGGATGTACTTCCTGAGGCTGCTGAGGAAGCATGGCCTGCCACAAGAGGTGCTACGACAGTTCTACACGGCAGTCATCGAATCAATCCTGTGTTCTTCCATCACAGTTTGGTTTGGGGCCGCCACAAAAAAGGACAAAATCCGACTTCAACGGACAGTTAGGACGGCAGAAAAAATTGTTGGCACCGCCCTACCCACTCTTGAGGACTTGCACACTGCAAGAATCAAGACAAGGGCACAGAAAATCCTCCTGGATCCCCCGCACCCTGCCCACCACCTTTTTCAGCCACTCCCCTCAGGCAGACGCTACAGATCCATGCGCACCAAATCCAGTAGACACTTAAACAGCTTCTTCCCTCTAGCCATTAACTCCTTAAACAGTCACTGACATAGTCACTCTTCTTGCACCACAAAATGGTACTTCAAAACTACTGGTTACTCTAAAATGGTTCAATGATTTTGTTGTTTACGATGATACTAGTGCAGCGTGTTATACCGGAGACAAATTCCTTGTGTGTTCTACATACTTGGCCAATAAAGATGATTCTGATTCTGAAATAAAGAAAGCTGTGCACTATTTGGACTGTTGATCATCCCATCGTTTTAAGTGTGTCACTTACATACCTGGGTGGAGCAACCCTTAAAATGACGGCCTTCCCTGCCAAATCTCAACCAGACCGCATTCTCCCCCAAACTAGAACATATTATTTTTCACCATATTTTTCATTTTATTACACAGTGTGTCGTGTTCCAAGGAAGTGTAAAAACAGCTCACTGGAAAAGGAAAATCATTACTGTACATTAATTTACTTTGTTACCAGATGAAAGGGTGTTTTATAAGGCTGGAGAGTGGTCGGGTTGAATAAATAAATAAATACATCAAGTAAAACCAAAAACAGCAGAGAAACCCTTTTTTTCTGAATCCAAATGATGAAATTGCCCCCTGTTTTATTGTATTGTCCAAGTTACACAAGGATATTGAATGCACTCTTCCTCGTTCCACAAGCATTTTCGCTGTCCTCTGCCTCCAGGCCATTTTCTGAAAGTGGTCGAAAAACATTAGACAGCCTGCCATATCATATGATGTTATCATTTGGGGAAAAAATCCACGCACACAGAATACATTTTTTTAAATACCGTCAAGAAATTATTTGGTTACACATTTTTTTTGTAATACCTAGTCATTCTTAACAGCCAAAATAGATGCAAAAAAAAGTGCACCACACTGCCCTGCTTGTTTGCACAGGATGGATGGTTCTATTTTCATGCCCAGCAGATGTTTTACGCAAAGCGCAGATTAACAGTGTACATGGGTGGAGTTTTCTTTCTTTTGGTATTTTCCTCGACTTTGCACAGGAAAAACTGGGCATGAGTGTGCATTTGCGCCATTGTGCACCGGTGTTAGACCCCCATCCGGTTGTAAACCCCAAATCCTCCCCAGTAATTGTGCTGTGTGGTCAGGGGGCTGTTATCAAAATACTTTTTAAGAAAAATATTGTTTATCCATCCATCCATCATCTACCGCTTATCCGGGGCCGGGTCGCGGGGGCAACAGCTTTAGCAGGGAAGCCCAGACTTCCCTCTCCCTAGCTACTTCTTCCAGCTCTCCCCGGGGGATCCGGAGACGTTCCCAGGCCAGCTGGGTGACATAGTCTCTCCAGCGTGTCCTGGGTCTTCCTCGGGGTCTCCTCCCGGTGGGACATGCCCGGAACACCTCACCAGGGAGGCGCTCAGGAGGCATCCGAATCAGATGCCCAAGCCACCTAATCTGGCTCCTCTCGATGTGGAGGAGAAGCGGCTCAACTCTGAGCCCCTCCCGGATGACCGAGCTTCTCACCTTATCTCTAAGGGAGAGCCCGGACACCCTGCGGAGAAAACTCATTTCGGCCGCTTGTATCCGGGATCTCGTTCTTTCGGTCACGACCCATAGCTCGTGACCATAGATGAGGGTTGGGACGTAGATCGACCGGTAAATTGAGAGCTTCGCCCTTTGGCTCAGCTCCTTCTTCACCACGACAGACCAATACAACGTCCGCATCACAGCAGACGCTGCACCGATCCGCCTGTCGATCTCCCGCTCTCTCCTGCCCCCACTCGTGAACAAGACCCCAAGATACTTGAACTCCTCCACTTGGGGCAAGATCTCCTCCCCGACCCGGAGGGGGCACTCCACCCTTTTCCGACTGAGGACCATGGTTTCAGATTTGGAGGTGCTGATCTTCATCCCAACCGCTTCACACTCGGCTGCGAAACGCTCCAGTGAGAGTTGGAGAGGCCCGTTTGAAGGAGCCAACAGCACCACATCATCTGCAAAAAGCAGGGATGCAATACTGAGGCCCCCAAAACGGACCCCCTCAACGCTTCGGCTGCGCCTAGAAATTCTGTCCATAAAAGTCATGAACAGAATCGGCGACAAAGGGCAGCCTTGGCGGAGTCCTACCCCCACTGGAAACGATTCCGACTTACTGCCGGCAATGCGAACCAAACTCTGACATCGGTGGTATAGTGACCGAACAGCCCGTATCAGGGGGTTCGGTACCCCATACCCACGAAGCACCCCCCACAGAACTCCCCGAGGGACACGGTCAAACGCCTTATCCAAGTCCACAAAACACATGTAGACTGGTTGGGCGAATTCCCACATACCCTCAAGGACCCTGCTAAGGGTGTAGAGCTGGTCCACTGTTCCACGGCCGGGACGAAAACCACACTGCTCCTCCTCAATCTGAGGCTCGACTTCCTGACGGACCCTCTTCTCCAGCACCCCTGAATAGACCTTACCAGGGAGGCTGAGGAGTGTGATCCCTCTGTAGTTAGAACACACCCTCCGGTCCCCCTTTTTAAAAAGAGGGACTACCACCCCGGTCTGCCAATCCAGAGGCACTCTCCCTGTTGACCACGCGATGTTGCAGAGGCGTGTCAACCAGGACAGCCCCACAACATCCAGAGCCTTGAGGAACTCCGGGCGGATCTCATCCACCCCTGGAGCCTTGCCACCGAGGAGCTTTTTAACCACATTGGTGACTTCAACCACAGAGATAGGAGAGCCCACCTCAGAGTCCCCAGGCTCTGCTTCCTCTAAGGAAGGCGTGTTGGTGGAGTTGAGGAGGTCTTCGAAGTACTCTGCCCACCGGTTATCACATAAATAAATGACACACAATGATATCCACCACACAAGAGCGCCCAATCTGTGCCCGGTTTAATTTCGTCTAAGATTTTGTCTACGTTTTCTCACCAAATTGGCAGGTGCGCCAGGGAGTGTTTAGATATCAAAAATGTAAGGAGTGGAATGGGGACTGATTTTCAAGTAACAGCTTACTACAAATTGCTCTTGTTTTGGTTCTGAATGTCAAGATGGGATTTAACTGCTGTTCATTGGAGGGGAGTGGGGGGGGGGTGGGTCTATTCTAGTGGCCGCGGGTCACCCCCTCCCAAAAAAAAAACGAAAAAGTCGTAAAAGGTCCTATTTGCTTTATCACATTTAAAGCATTGAGTTCGCAGTTTTCCCAAAATACTGGTCACTACGTTATATTAACAATGGATAAGTGCTTGATTAATTGTGATGTTTTAATATGTTAAAGTTAAAATAAATAAATACAATTGTGTGTGTGGAAAAAAATTACGCTTGCATCTATTTTTCTATATGCTGCCTTCAAAGAAAAAATAGAAATTGGGCTCCCCAGTACTTGAGCCTTGAAAATCTTCCCCCAGGTCCCAAAGCTCTTCGTTTACAACTCACCACTGCCAAAATTTACCTCCGTTTGACGGGTTGGTTGGTGCCAATGACAAAGCCCTGCTCACAATAATGATCAACTGATTCAACAAGGATACCGTGAATAGGATTATGGAACACTTTATTTCCACAAATCTCTACAATTTCTCACATTGTCAAACTATCACTTCAACAACATTCTTTGGAACTCATGTGGTCGTTAGGGAAGACCTGATGCCCATTGACGGCAGCTTGGTCAACCTTGCAAAATTGTTCATACATTTGAGTATGAACGGTTGTTTGTCTCCTATTTCAAACCGGTTGTAATGAATCCCCCCCCCACCCCCACGAAGAAAATTATGACAACACAGTGGTCTAACATTGTACTCCCTGAATCACGAACTGGCACAAATGCAAAGAGGAGATGTCATGATTGGGTTATTTTCCTTTTTTTGTCCAACATTTTGAAAAACATGGTGATGCCATGATTTTGTTTTTCCTTTTTCTTTCCAACATTTTGAAAAACATGAGAAATTCAGTGTGCATGCGTGATTTTGAGTGGAAATGACTCCAGGGTAAAGAATAACAGGTCCTTTCACTTGGTTCTCGCAGCAAAAAAAAAAAGATGATGAATTCCACACGCAATAGTTATCATCCAGCCTCACGGGGTGGAACAGTTTACTCTCCACATGAAAAATGGAACAACCTCTGCTCGAAATTCTGCCATAGGTCATACCGTAGGTAGCACTCCAAAAAACAACACGGACAGAGGATATCATTATGCAATAGCAAGATGTGCCTCTGATCTACACCAATTAGCTTCTTGAGGCAGAAAAGAGCGGCTCACGTGTTATAGTGTGTTACAGACGAGAGTCCTCACTCGGTGCAACATCCAACGCGCTATTTCTAAACTTCCTTTTATTTTTCAATAATACACAGTGTCCGCGCAAACACGGGGCAGATTGGCCAACCAGTGAGAATGGTGTGTTTGTTCGAGATAAGATTTTCTGAAGTCCCGATTCCTGTGATTCCTAAGCCAAATTGGCTTCTACTTGGGAGCGCCTTCAAGCCCACATCATCCTGTGGAAATCTAAAGGCTGGGTGACCAGGATAGGACATTTCACAATGACTGTAGACTAGCCATTATATTTTGCGTAATTACTCAGAGACAACCCAATGCTCTCACAAACCTGTGATCTTCTCTGTACACGCCTCTCTTTTTTTTGTAACAGGGGGGTTTAACATGCTTTTTCAATCATTGTGTTGTGATTGATATTTCATGGGAATGCAGTCAGACAGACACGTTTTAGAGGGGACAGACGGGGAGGAAAGAGAAATAGATTTTTTTTTAAACGGTTGCAGAATATTTGGCAGGGCAACCTCAAACACATGGCATTTTCATCATCGTATTCATTTCAGGTCAGTGGTAGTCAGTAACATCTCTGCCCTCCCCATTAGAATTAGTCCATTACCTGATCCGCTTCTCCTCACGAGGGTCGCGGGGGGTGATGGAGCCTATCCCAGCTGTCTTCGGGCAGTGGGCGTAGTAGACCTTGAACTGGATGCCAGCCAATCACAGCCAAAATCATCTTAGAGCCTAAATTGTTCACAAATATTATGGTGTGGTCTATTCATCTATCCATCCATCCATTATCAACAACACCGCTAACCGGAACAGGGTCGTGGGGAGTTGCTGGAGCCTATCCTAGCTGACTTTGGGTGGAAGGCACATTACACCCTGAACTGATCGATACATATAGAGACAAACAAACATTCACACCACCACTGAGTAGGAACCGGTCCCACGCTGCCTCCACACAAGTTCGGCGTATGTCCCACTAGATCCTCATCCACTCATCAAATCTCTGTACTGCTTATTGTTGTTAATCGCAGGGCACAAATAGGCAAACTCTCAGGCGCACTGACACTGACACGTCAGACAATTCCGAGTGCTAACCTTGTTCTCATTTCAAAACTTAGAAAATATGGTCAATTAAAACTGTTGCTATCATAAAAATGAAATTAACTCTACAGGCAATGTATTGAGTATATAATTGTTGTATAATTGTTTGTATTGTCCACATTGCACTAAGCAGTCTTTCAAATGCTGCAGTAAATTACATTTCCGTTGTTATGATAACAGTTTTCTTTTACATCACTGACACCATACCTCGTGGAATGACCAAAAAAAATAAAAAACACTACCCCTCCCCAACAAAAAAGCAGGAACATGCACAGAATTTGTCTTTTAGATTCTCACTGAATTCTCATGTTCCACATAATGGTAGTTTTAACACCACATTTGATTGGAATTTTAAGGCATTTAAGCGGGTAATGAAGAAAATATTTATTAGAGGTTCCACCGGATCCATTTTCCCCATACGACAAGCCCAACCACGCAAACAAACCATCAGCACAATATGTCTTGTCAGTGATCCTCAAATTGTATTATGGGTGCCATGTCATGGTATGCAAAAGATTCACTGTGCATAATATTCCAGTGACTTCAATTTGTTTTTAAAATCCAGTACAATACATTTGATGTACAGGAATGGATTTCTGTTGCATTTAAGATTAAAATTAGTCATTTATGAAAAATATTTTTTTCATTTTATTTTATATCATTTAAATTTATCATCTAACTTTGGTATGCAATACACTTTATTTGAATTGTCATTCTATGCCAATATTAACATGTAACACATTAATGCTGTATTCAAACCGTGCATGGTATTACAGTGGCTCGTTTTAGTTTTTTGTTTGTTCCTTTTGTTTTGTTTTTATGAACACTTGGACCGACTATGTGACTGTACTTCATTACCGGTCATCATAGTGGTACTTCGAGAGCCGAGTATTTTTTGGGGTGGTACATGGTGTAAAAGGTTTGAGAACCACTGTCCTAAATAAAACATATTGGCACTTGTGTTTCAAGGAGGGAACAACAATATTACCCTGAGCTGCTATGACACTTTTTTAAATGAACTACTGAATATGGAATAATCATTTTTTTAATACATGAGTAAAATCTCAACTTCACCATCTTGGGTTTAGAAGCTTCTCAATTATTCATTCCGCATTAATTACGCAATCTGCTGGCAATGTATTGAACCCACCGAACACCATAAAATATTAAACTAAATTGTGTAACATAGGCCTGTGTTGGCAGAAGAGTTCCCTCAGACAACTAAACTACATTTCAATTCCCTTTAAAACATCTTAATTTTATTTGGTGGGTTACCTTGATTAGATTCACATTTCGCTCCATTATTCAGACATTTTGAAACATGTATTTACAGACAGAGGTGGACAGTAGAAATTACATTGTAGTTTCTGCCACGCAATTTTCTTGGATGAGATCCAAATGGTTCATTCACAAAACCAGTAATACCACTTTCTCAACCGCCAATCTTCTTGCAAGTAAATCAGTGTATTCAACTAAAAGACAAGGTTTTACAATAAATAGTCAAGTACATTTTTGAGCATTATTTTAGTTTTCATATTTTTTAAATATTTTGGTCTGATGGTTGTCTGCAAATTGGGTGCCTTGGATCAATGAACTTTGGGAAACAATGGCCTAATAGGCCTTCGGAAACTTACTACCCCTGTACTGGCTTTAACAAATACTGTACTGTACAAACACTGCAGATTTTGCTCGGATTTAATTGACTGGATGGATCTCCAAATATTTTGCATTTCATCCAAAATCAGCTTTCAGTTGTAACTTCATAATTTGCCCATAAATCAATATTTATATCCAATATATTATACTCACTCTCCTAACGTGTGACTTGTGTGCAGGCAGCATGTGATCTGTTTCCACTCAGTGATGGTGTGGATGTTAGAGTGGATGGTTGGTCGTCTTTATACGTGTCCTCCGGCTGACTGGCGACCAGTTCCGGGTATATGGATAGACAAATAACCATTCACATTCAAATCTACACCGTCACTGAGTGAGAACCGATCCCACGATGCCCACACCCAAGTCAGGCCGGTGTACCACTATACACTACACTATAAGCGACTGTGTGTGCGTGCGTGTGTATTTCACATTGATCTGTGAAATACTCATTCATTCATTCATCTTCCGAACTGCTTGATCCTCACTAGGGTCGCGGGGGGTGCTGGAGCCTATCCCAGCTGTCTCCGGGCAGTAGGCTGGGGACACCCTGAATCGGTTGCCAGCCAATCACAGGGCACACAGAGACGAACAACCATCCACGCTCACACTCACACTTAGGGACAATTTAGAGTGTTCAATCAGCCTGCCACGCATGTTTTTGAAATGTGGGAGGAAACCGGAGTACCCGGAGAAAACCCGCGCAGACACGGGGAGAACTTGCAAACTCCACACAGAGAGGCCGGAGCTGCAATCGAACCCGGGACCTCTGCACTGTGAGGTCAATTTGCTAACCACTGGACTACCGGGCCGCCCAATCCGTGAAATACATTTTATATATTTATTTTTGACACCATATATGAAAATATACAAATCATAAGACTCGAAACGAGGATTTACTTTTTTTTAAAGGTGAGGTTGTTTCCACGCATTCGACACCACTCGGACTACCCTGCCCAATGAAAAAGACCTGAGGAAACTGCGGCTATGCCGGCTTGTCGCGCCGCCATGTTGGCTCTAACTGTGTCAGTCGCCCTCAAGGAACTCTGGGAATCCTCCCTGCGCCAACATGGAAGACGGTGGGGAGCAGTTTCACAACCACTTTTGTTGTGGGCGGAGCTTGGCTTTTTGGATCTCTCAGTGGAGCTGAACGAAAGACATTGATCAGGAGAAGAAAACACGCAACCGTAGAAGTGGAGAGTGAAGTAAAGCCCGACGTGAGCGGACGAAACCCTTTTGGAATATTCCCCTACAATTTAAGATTCTCAAAAGAGGAGAAGCGACGGTGTGCAGCCAAGTCCCGGCGGGCACGAAGGTTGACAATCGGCGGCTTCTCGGGATGTGAAGCTCATCGTAAACCCACCTGGACGCATATTAAAGTGGACGTGAGCAGCACGCTGGACTGACTGTAAGGCTGAGGCGAGAATCGTTTGCTTTCTCACACCGGAGGGTGCCATCGGGAAAACTGGGAAAGGCGGGGCCGGACTAGTGTGGTGGTCTCCCACACCGGGATTACCGAGCTCCCCCTGCGCCGCTTCGTACCCAACAACGCAGCGGAATTATAGAGGGGGAGCCGGGGGTGGTCGGGGAGCTTTCACGGACGTTATCTACCGACGACACCGCCGTTGTTGGGCGCGGACGACGTTTGTCAGTCATTCCTGTCAACGGTCACCTGGTCGTGGCCCTTTTCTCTCCGTGTTTGGAGTCTAACCCAGTATTACTTGGGATTTGCACCTTCACGGTGAAACTGGGACTATGGCGGACGACGACATTCTCTTCGAAGATGTGTACGAGCTCTGCGAAGTGATCGGGAAGTAAGTGTTTGCATTACCGCTGTTAATCCTGCATTTCGCTCTGCGAGATGATCGGGAAGTGTTTGCATTACCGCTCTTATTCACGCATTTCGCCTTTCCAATTAGCGAGCGCGCCCATATAGCGCTCATATTGTAATGTGCTCGCTTTTAATGTGGCGTCATTGTGGCTGAATCAATAGAAGCCTCCCTGATGTGTATGATCCCTTAATCCCTCCCTTGTCGACCTCCGAACTCGCTTGTAAGAGTGCAGTGCATGTATGAGACACGCATACACACCAACAAGAAATGTCACGGAAAACAGTTGTTGCATTCCCACTTTTATTGCCAACGCGTGTTTAGGACCTATTACGTTTGCACCAGTGCACAACGTGATTCTAGTTGGTAACTTTCTACACTGATGAAACCACGCGCGTCCTCACAGACAGACACACAGACACTTACGCACGCGCGCACACACGCACACACACACACACACGCACGCTATCCTGAGTCACGCACGCCGCACACATCTGGTCCTGTTTAGGGAGTGACGGTTCAGGTTCATCTCTGCCTGTTCCTTGCAATAACATTCATCCCGAATGTGTGTACTTTTTTTTACCATGAGATGAGCCGAACATTAACACTGCAACTGACTCAAGATGTACAACACATTCTACGTACACGTTCATAGAATGGAGGGAACGAAAGTCGAGACGTTGCAGTTTTCCCGTCTTGTGAGGTGGCATCACAGCTGTACGGAGGCAGGATGGCGCCTGTATGTAAGGGAATGCTGGAAAGGCGGGACAGAAGTGTGAAGTTTCACTTCTCCAGCCCTGGTGTGTTGAAAGCAAAGACGGCTATCAAAGGCTTGATTTGCACAGTCGGTTGAATTCCGATTTTAATGCCTACAGCAGGGGTTTCCAACCTTTCTTGAGCAAAAACATGTTTCATTTCAGAAAAGCTCTCACAATACACCACAAAAGTGTCATAAAAAGTGGACACTCGAGATAAAGAAAGTACAGTTACAGTATTTCATTCTGCCCAACACTGGTCTGCATAGATCAACAAAGATGCATTATTTGTCGTAAATAAATCATTTCCCGAGTAAAGTGTTATGACGCACTGGCCTCTAATTTTCTGAGACTCTCTCTTTCCCAGTACATTTCAAATAACACATCAGATATGACTGTATTTACATTCGCGGAACAGATGACACAACCCGCATGTGTAGATGTCCACATTTCACATAAGAGATGACACAAGGGTCTAGACCAGTAGTTCTTATCCTTGTTATAGGTGCTGAATCCAATGAGTTCCTATGCACGTTCACCGAACCCTTCATAGTGAAAAATAAAAATGTGATTTTATTTATTTATTTATACAAATTCAAGACATTAAAACACATTTATTAAAAAAAGGAAATAGAATTACATGGCCCACGTATATATTTTTTAAAATTGTATGATGTACTATCACGACAGTCACACGTTGACTACTAAGCGAACTAAATTTCCCACAGCATTGATTAGACAAGCAATGTAATGTGATCATCTGCAGCCAGTGATGGCCAAGCGGGCATGTCATAACTAATTGAAATCTTGAGATTAGGTTTGAGGAACAAAAAAAAAGAAACGTGGCCAGCAACATTATGGCCAGGAGACGAGCCGTCAGCAGTCTAGAATTGCAGCTTGTGATCAGAACTCGGACTCCGTTCATACCACCTAAAAAAAAAAATCTGGCCATACAAAATCCTGAAAACACCAAGAAACCAAAGGGTGTGTCCATGGCAGAGGCTTCGTCAAACTCTTGAGACCGATTCAATGAACCCTTAGGTTAAGAACCAGGTTAAGAACCACTGGTCAAGACAGAGCTGTGACAAGACCGAGGTAATCATCCATCAATCCACTTATTTGTGTTCAATGGGGATCTATAGCCTATCCCAACTGAGTTTAGGTTAATGGCAGACTACACCCAAGAGTGATCACAAGTGAAGACTGATCAAAAGGCACATATAGAGGCAGACCACCATTTACACTCATTCACACTATCACTGAGTGGGAACTGAACCCATGCTGCCTGCACCAAAGTCAGGCCAGTATACGACACCATCAGGGAATGTGGGAGGAAACCGGAGTGCTTGGAAAAAACCCATGCAGGCATGGGGAGAACATGCAAACTCCATACAGGAAGGTCGGAGTCGGAATCGAACCCTGCACCTCTGCATTGTGAGGCCGACACGCTAACCAGTCGGACCCCCCCCCCCCCCCCCCCGCCCTCGCTTTGAGTCAACAATAATAAATATGTTAAGATGTCAACTACTGTTTAGTTGGCCAAGGCTGAGTCTTTTCTGTCGTTGATTTCAAGGATCGTAACCCCGCCGCTGAACAAAACAGGGTTGTGAAAAATGTTGTCCATTACAGCTGTCTTTGGACAGTTGTACAACAAATGTACGACAAATGTAGAATAAAATAAAATAACACAGTGAACCACCGAGAAATGGACGAATTAGGAATAATAAATACACCGTATAATGTAAACATTATGTTTAATTGATCGTACACACGGCATTAACATCATTGCTACATGCAAATGGAACTGATCAAAAGATGAGACGATTGATTGCTACTTTCACCCGGTGGCTGCCGGATAGTAATTAGCGACTAAACTGCGAAGGTTTACTGTACGTAAGCAAGCTGTGCAAACTCTGCAGCGTTTTTCATGCTTTCCACTGTATCACTTGGGTGCTACTTGTTCAGATTATTCAATGAGTTTCTTGTATTGCCTTGTTTTTGACAACATATCGTGCGCTACAGCTTCCTCCTCCAAGTCTCTTTGGAGATCCCGCTAGGGGAGGAACTAACTTCTCTTGTCAAAATACCTTCATCTTTGGAAGTCATGGCTGCCCATCAGCTGTGAGTGTCAATCTGTACATTTTGTAATTATTACTTTCTGTTTACTGCTTCTTCTTTCGTTTATTGGCAGATTCTGTTTATTTAATCTCCACTGCTGCAATGTTCTTAGAATTGCGCATGCAATTAACTTTAAACATTTCCTCGCTGCTGTGCTGATGCCACGGGGATGACTAATAACCCAAACTGGTTATAATCGGCTGTGTTTAGTTTTTGACGGCCCATCCTCTCCAGGCATTTATTCTCTTTCACATCCGTTGCGCTCACCCTTTTTGTTTTGCAAAATAAGCTTCAGTACCTGCGTTACACCGAGGGAAGTAGCAGCTGATAACACAGCGTTTCATGAGTCAGCCGAGGAATGAAAGACTCGTCGAGGGAGACGCTTGCTTTGTATTTGTAGACAACAGAGGCGCTTGAATGAGCGCAGGAACAGAGTCTGTCCTGCTTCGAGCGACACACAAATAAGCGAACGTCATTGCGAATGATGCCCTGCTTTGGGTGCGCACAAAGCTAACAGTCAGTCAGTTAAAGCCTGGGTGACTGCTTGCGGGTCTTCTTGAGATGCTTGCCAGGCTGATAAGACCTGCGCTGCATGTTTTGGCAAGCCTGAAAATTATGTCTTAAACACACACCAGTGGCGAGCCAAAAAGATCTCAGAAGCACCTTTTGTGGTGGAGGTTTTGGACGTGTGCGCCACCAGAGCTCACGTGGGCCAGCCCAAACACTCAAATATGAGCCCGGTTGTACAAACACACATCCAAGTTCTCTTGGTAATTAAAGTGAATTATAGCCTCTAATATCCATCCATCTATTTTCCGAACCGCTTGATCCTCACTAGGGTCGCGGGGGGTGCTGGAGCCTATGCCAGCCGTCTTCGGGCAGTAGGCGAGGGACACCCTGAATCAGTTGCCAGCCAATTGCAGGGCACACAGAGACTAACAACCATCCACGCCCACACTCACACCGAGGGACAATTTAGAGCACCCAATCAGCCTGCCATGCATGTTTTTGGAATGTGGTAGGAAACCTGAGCACCCGGAGAAAACCCACGCAGGCCCGGGGAGAACATGCAAACTCCACACAGGGAGGCCGGAGCTGGAATCGAACCCTGTACCTCTGCACTGTGAAGCCGACGTGCTAACCACTGGACTACCGGGCCGCCCTAGCTTCCAATAAGGCTGCTCAATTATGAAAAAAAAAATATATAATGAAAATAACATTTGACATCACAAGTATTCAAACATTTACGGAACAGTCATTTATGGTGTTTTTGTTACAAAGCAAAAAAAAAAAGTCTAAGCATAAAAAATATGAAAACTAATCAATTTCTTTGAAACACTATAATTATGAGCCTATAGGACCCAGCAAAATGGATACAATTAGTTATTTTAAAATTAAAATGGTGAAGATGTATAAATTCAAGCATGGGTTCCTTGTAAAACAAACAGTACATTTGCACTTACAATACAGATACACATATTAATTGCCACAGCACTATTTTGTAACAGTCATCCATCCATTTTCAACACTGTTTATCCTGAAGAGGGTCGACCAAACTGAGCAAACCCGAATACACCACTTGACTCCTCTCGGCTTCCTTACACGAGGAAGTGACGCAGGCTTCCTCGTGTAGCGTTCATTGTGATTTACGCAAATCTGAATGTTTTTGTTATTTCTGCAGAGTGTTTTAGACCCTAATCACGGGCTGATAAAATATTTTCGGATTTTGGGCAAATCACTTTTCAAACAGTCTTCTGGAACGGATTATGGTCGAAAATCGAGGTATGACATATATATATATCTTATATATATATATTGCGCGTCGTCCCGCACGCGGTCTGTCCTTCCATCTGTCCCTTTTCAAAATGTACCTACTTCACCGCGCCGCTGCGCGCCGCCACTGCGCCGCTCAGGCAGTGGCTCACTACGATCGCGCGGGCATCTTAGCGAAAAAATGTTGTCTACCCACAAGCATTGCAATGAAATTGTTAGTTATTTAGTAGAGCTAAACATCTCTTTATTTTCGCGATAAGCAATGAAGATGAACAAAAAGTTGAACCAAGCAACAACACTTTTGTGGGCCGAAGGCCCACCTTACCAGCCTTTCGCAGGAACTAGCTGATGAGCCGCCCGGAGGGCGGCGAACTACCACCTTACCAGCCTTCCGCAGGAACGAGCTTATGAGCCGCCCGGAGGGCGGCGAACCAGCTAGTATATATATATTCATTGGAGCCTTCTACGTCGGTTGGACAACAACAGATGACATACTCAGAGAATCTCTCAGACAATGGGGAACAGAAGATGATGCGCTTGAAGAGGGACCATTATGGGAGGACAAGCACCTACACCGGACCATAAAAGAATTGGCTGATCTCAAGAAGTCCAAAAAATTGCTCAAGAGGGCCAGCCTGAAGGACAGCACAGAGGCACTCATCCTGGCTGCTCAGGAGCAGGCCCTGAGCACCAGAGCCATTGAGGACCAGATATACCACACCAGACAAGACCCAAAGTGTAGGTTGTGCAAAGAGGCATCTGAGACGATCCAACACATAACTGCAGGGTGTAAGATGCTGGCAGGGAAAGCCTACATGGAACGCCATAACCAGGTGGCTGGCATAGTCTACCGAAACATCTGTGCGGAGTATGGACTGGAAACCCCAAGGTCAAAATGGGAAACACCTCCGAAGGTGGTGGAGAATGACAGAGCAAAGATCCTGTGGGACTTCCAGATCCAGACTGACAAGATGGTAATGGCGAATCAACCAGATATCGTGATAATAGATAAAGGGCAGAGGAAAGCCGTTGTAGTGGATGTGGCGGTCCCAAGTGATGGAAACATCAGAAAGAAGGAACACGAGAAACTCGAGAAATACCAAGGGCTCAGAGAGGAGCTGGAGAGAGCCTGGAAGGTAAAGGTGACAGTCGTGCCTGTGGTGGTCGCAGCACTTGGGGCAGTGACTTTATTGTTTAATTCTGACAAATATTTTACAGTGCTAGCACTAAAATGTAGAACAAAAAACACATCTCTTAAAAATATTACAAATTTATAAATACCAGACTTGGGCCCTATTCACAAAAATCACTCACATATTGGCTCTTAACATACAAACACATATCTTTAGTGGCATTGTAATGGAATGGCTGTTTGGGAAAATATATTTTTTAGGAATATTGCCCTATGAATAGTCAGCCTCTCTTATAACGCTGGTTTCTCAACACTGAAAAATTGAGTAACGCTCTCTGTGAGGCGTTATAATTGCGAGCTGTCAGGAAATGGAGGGCCCTCCATGTCCCAATGTCTTTTTAGTCACCAGTTAAATAAATTGTGTGGGATGGTTGTCTTTTAAATGGACTTTGCGGTTTGCTGTGTTGCAATTTTGGTCATACAAATGTGACATGCCACCCTTTTCATGCTATCGGGTGTTCATCTGGTGTGTGTGTGTGTGTGTGAGAGAGCAAGAGGAGAATATTGCAAGAGTTGCACTGACGTGACTGCTGATTTATTTCAACAATTAAGGCACACTTTTATTCAGCATTTGAATGACACGCACAAACTAGCATTCATTCACACATTTTTTCGCGGGTTCAACAGACAAGGCTCGCAAAAAATGGTTCATTGTGCATTGAAAACACCCTACCGATTGAGTTCGGATTTGCTTCCTGATTTCTTTTTTTTAATTGACACTGTATTGAGCACAATTTCTATTGATATTGATCATGTGTCTATTGTGATATACAGCCATACCTCAGTTTTCGACTATAGTCCGTTCCAGAAGGCTGTTCGAAAACCAATTTGTTCGAAAACCGAAACCACGCTCTTTAAAAAAAAAAATCTTTATTGAACACGTCTGCTCACAATGGAACACTACACATCTTCGTCTACCCGAGGAAGCGTCACTTCCTCATTTAAGGAATGCGAGAGGAGTCAAGTGGCGCATTCGAGTGCGCTCAGTTTCGTCGAGAACCGAATGTTCGGTCGTAATCCGAGGCATAAAAAACTCGCCATATTTGGTCGAAAAACGATTTGGTCGAGAACAGAGACGTTCAAAAACCGAGGTTGGACTATATATTGACTTTGAATTTTCGCCCAGCCCAGGCATACCTTATAAAGTGCTTGTAAAAACGTTTTTTCAGAGCTGGTGTAGGAATGGAACAAATGCTTAAAAGTTGGTGACCCAGACAAGAAAACCAAAGGCTCTAGCGAGAACCGGAGCAAGTAAATAGAGATGTGAAGGCTACACAAGACAAGAATGAAATCAGTCAATTTTGGTTGGCCAATGCATCAGAGTCAGTGACGAGATCTGGAGAATTTATGGTTGCCGAGGAGGAAGGCGGTCCATTACCCTGAGAAACAGTCCATTCCTCTGGGCCATGCTGTCTTCAGGCCCTTTCTCCAAAATAAAAGCATAATGTAGGGGCCAAATATTCATCTCTATTCCATAATCTCTGTTTAATAAAACATGGGTCTTGGAGGTGATAAGTGGCAACAATAATTCCTGTGCAAGCGATCCAGGTGCAATTCGAATGCATTTGCGACAATGTTGACGCCAGCAGCCAGTTATCCATTAAATGATTACAAGGCCAACATCTGTCTCCACATGCTTGCTAATGGAGCCAAGATAGCCATCGCAATGCACACACTGAAGATTTAGCAGCAGACGGCTGTCCTATATTGTACTATATTCCGAAATATAAATATAAAATATTGAGTTGAGTATAGGGCGGCCCGGTAGCCCAGTGGTTAGCACGTCGGCTTCACAGTGCAGAGGTACCGGGTTCGATTCCAGCTCCGGCCTCCCTGTGTGGAGTTTGCATGTTCTCCCCGGGCCTGCGTGGGTTTTCTCCGGGTACTCCGGTTTCCTCCCACATTCCAAAAACATGCATTGCAGGCTGATTGAACACTCTAAAATTGTCCCTAGGTGTGAGTGTGAGCGTGGATGGTTGTTCGTCTCTGTGTGCCCTGCGATTGGCTGGCAACTGATTCAGGGTGTCCCCCGCCTACTGCCCGAAGACAGCTGGGATAGGCTCCAGCACCCCCCGTGACCCTAGTGAGGATCAAGCGGTTTGGAAAATGGATGGATGGAGTTGAGTATATTGCTGCAGAGATGATTTACTCTATGAGTAGCACAAGGAATTTCCCCTCATTTGCGTCCTGCCTGGCGTTGAAGTAAGTTTTACAGAGCTTGGATGTCATTATGTACAGTCAGTCTTTAGATTGGAATCATCATATCATGATGCAGCATTTATGTAGTACAGTCATACCTCGGTGTTCGACCATAATCCGTTCCAGAAGGCTGTTTGAAAACCGATTTGTTCGAAAACCGAAACCACGCTCTTTTAAAAAAACAAATCTTTATTAAACACGTCTATCCACAGTGGAACGCTACACGAGGAGGCGTCACATCCTCGTCTACCCGAGGAAGCGTCACTTCCTCGTGTAAGGAAGGCGAGTGGAGTCAAGTGACGCATTCAAGTGCGCTGAGTTGGTTCGAGAACCGAAATTCGGTCGTCATCCGAGGCATAAAAAACTTGAAATTTTGGGTCGAAAACCGATTTGGTTGAGAACAGAGACGTTCAAAAACCAAGGTTTGACTGTAATCAGTATCTCGGTACAGTGCACTCCGCTTAATAGAACACCATTGGGCCGAAGCGCTTCTGTTCTACTAAGCGGAGTTTCTATTAACCGGAGACACTTTATTAGGTACACCTTCAGACACGTCGACGACCAAGTTATGCACGCAGAAAAACCCCTGCTGACGAGTTAGAAGAGATATTTCGACTGTGGACGTCCATATCTTTAATCAAACAACAAAACAACAACTTTAATCAACTTCAGTCAAACATCTCAAATCACGAGAAAAATTTCGTTACTTTTGTCTGGAAACAGGAGTCCGTAATTTTGCGGTTGACTTCCCTCTCAATGCGCTGGATAAGAGGGAAGTCCTGGAAACCGCGGGCGTACCTTCTGAGAATCCGGCAATGCATCGTATCGTCTGAGGATGTCCTTCTTATCCGCAGGTGATAGCCCTCGTCTCTTGAATGAAGTTGAAGCCATTGTGACGTGCGTGTGTCTATGTGTGGAGTGACGCGTGCTACCTGTTACTGTATACGGCTAGAACTACCGCGTTTTCTCGCGATAGTGGTACAGTATCGCGATAGCTACACTTCGAAAACCACTAGTTTACAATGTTCATTGCTTACGGCCTGTTCTATTAAGCGGAGATCTGTTCTACTAAGCGGAGTATCTTTATAGGAAATTGCATTAGGCAAATCCATTCCAGAGCCTTTTGCTCTATTAAGCGGATTACTCTATTAACCGGTGTTCTATTAAGCGTAGTGCACTGTATTAAAAAACCAAAAAGTCACAATCGCTATCTCATGGAAACGGATCATCCATCCAGGCTTCATTTGTGCCACGCCACAACAGAAAAGAGGAGGGGCTTCTCCTCATTTGACAGAAAAAAAGTAGAAACATCGCTAGTCAATGAGGAGACCTGTGGTTGGGCTAAAACCTTGGCTAATGCTAAATGCTATTGCTTTATTTATTTTTCCACAGCTGTAAATAAGGACTTATCCACTTATCAGATCACTCAATTTTCTCACTCGCCATTCTCCAAGACTGCTCCTTTTTGGCTCGGTCCCAGCATTGGAAGCTGGCTGTGTAGTAAAGCACAGGGTGCCCTCAGACTGCAATGATTAATTGGTCCTTTTTTTTTTTTTTTTTGGGCGGGGAGGGGAGCTGTGTTTGTGTGCTGTGTATGTGATTGGCAGTCACGCCATTTATGTCTTCCAGTTCAAATTTACCAAATTGAGCTAATATGTCCCCCCCGCATCGTGTCAATCATGCCACCCGGCAACTGCATTGACTTTATATTACTCTTCAGCACTGATGGTAATGCAGAAAGGTGATCATTTAAGATAAGATAAGATAACCTTTATTCGTCCCACAATGGGGAAATTTACAGCCTCCAGCAGCAAGAATGTATGTGGAAAGAAGAAAGGAGAAAGAGAAAAAAAAAACGACAAACATCTTCCAATTAAATACAATATGAACACAAATGGATAAAAATTATTATTATTATTATGATTGTTATTTTTTATTCATCAGCCTGACAGCAGTCGGTAGGAACGAGCGTCGGTATCTCTCCTTCTTGCAGCGCGGGTGTAACAGTCTCTGGCTGAAGGAGCTACCAAGTGCTGTCAGGGCGGGCTGGAGGGGGTGGGAGGGACTGGCCATCATAGCTTTTAGCTTTGTTAGCATCCTTCTGTTGCCCACCTCCTCCAGAGTGTCAAGGGAGCAACCCAGGACAGAACTGGCCTTCCTGACCAGTCGCTCCAGTCTCTTTCTGTCCCGGTTGATATGCACTACTGAAATACAAAGTTTTCTCAAATTACTTTTACACAATAGGTTATTATTAATAATTGATTTTCATCTATGAGAAGACACTGATCATGTGATTTGAACCCCGAACCTAAGAACTTTGAGGCAGACACACAAGCCACTCCTCTACTGTGCTCTGAATGGAAACAGTACTCGAGAAAACGAAGTGATTTCAATAAATAACCATAATTTCACAAGAATATTGTAAGTCAGATCACAAGTCATTATAGTAACTAGTAACTAAGGATGTGCCAATGTGGCAGCCATGTTGGGGAGGTTGACGTCAAGGACAGGGCATTGAAATTGAGTCGTAATATCCTAATTTCACAACTGATTTTCATGAGAATTACTTTTTTTGTAATGCAAAAGGGTGTGCTATCATTTATCTAACTTTTGAAAAAAGGTTGTTTTTCTTGTTGTACACACACACATAAACCTTTGACCCTCCTAGTTTAGTGTCACTGTTGACACACAGCTCAAAAGGAGCACAATGTATCTAAAAGTTGATTGACAGGTTAATCGATGATTGACATTTTCTGCAGGCTCTGGACTTGTACAATAAGAAAAAGGAATCATGCTCGGAAATTAGTTTGAATAAAATCTCAAGTCAAAGTAACTCATGTCCCACTCATCATCATGAATCCACATTAAGAGGGGGTGTGCTGAATAAATAAGCTAAAAAAAGCCAAGCTCTTTATCATGCTTTTGGCCCATTAGGGCATGTAAACTAAAAAACCTTGCACAATTCGGATGATTCACTCCAAATGTTAATGCCATTTTGAACGTTATTACGCCTGACTGAAGTTTGCATGAAGACTGTAGACGAGCGCTGGGGCGGGCTGTCCTCATCAGCTGGTTTTGTCTGTGAGCTAAAAAAAAAATCCTGCAGTTGACGCCAGGACTAAAGGCGCACTGAGCATTTTTTATGCATTTTGAGGACAAGCCAGATGTCAGTTATTAAAATATATGGAATAGGAAAGTGACGTGCTTCATAATGAAAAACAACAAAAAAAAAGAAAATATTGCGCTAGTGCGTTGTGACTGAATGGGGTCCTGAGCCTTGTGGGGGACATGCATGTGTTGTTGTTGCCTCCAGTGGGTCGTGTGTGTGTGTGTGTGTGTGTGTGTGTGTGTGTGTGTGTGTTTGCGCGCAGGCGCAAGCAGCTTGTATAATAAAATCTAAGCCACTCTGTTGGGGGTCAGTGGGTGGGAGAAAATGTGCTGAAAGGCTGTTTCCAGCACGCACAATTACACATAGATGATATAGCGGTGAGATCTCACACTCGGCCACTTAAAATATTCATACATTCCCATCAAGGCGGAACAAACATCACTGCCAGAACTTTGCTGGTCAAACAAACAAATACAAACAGGTCTGTTGAAGTTGAATCTCCAAAATTGGGTACAATCGGACTTGTGAATTGTTCTAACTTCCAAATAACAATGGCATGATCCCACTTTTTCATTTCCAATACTGCAGCTCCAAGGATCATCCGATACGATCATATTCGATCTGATCGTTTTTGTCCATGTAAATGTTGTTAATATTATTTGGGTGCAATTTGCTTTTTATTGACATCTAAAAACACCACGTTCACCGTACACTTATTCCGGTCCACCCTACAAAAGAAGTAAACACACAGAAGTCATGTGTACTGTATTTTAATGACCATTAGTCGCACAGCATTATTAGGTGCAACATCGCTCTGACTTTGTGTTAGCAAAGTCTGCGAAAAAATAATGGAATCCCCCCATTAGAGCTCTGTGTTTTGAAACCATCAAACCTTCCACTCCACTCAGGGAATCTTGCATAACCTCCTCACACACACGTTTAATGTGGCTCCCATAAAGTTCAGGCAGGGGTGTCAAAGTCATTTCTGTCGCGGGCCACTTTGGAGTCACGTCTTCCCTTGGAGGGCCGTTAGGACAGTGAAACCACCCAAAATGTTTAATTGTCTCATCACATTACTGTACACAAATGAATGGATTACCAGTTTTGAAATCAGTTAAGTTTGCGCCAATTATTGTTCAAGTGAGTGTAAACAGAGTAACAAAATCATTGCTAAATTTCAATGTTATTTCTAACACATGACAATTTGAAGTTTCGGTACAGATTTTAGCAAGGATCATGCAAGTTGACACATGATTTGCTTTTGTGGGCCACATACAATGATGTGGCGGGCCGGAACTGGCCCCCGGGCCTTGAGTTTGACATTCGGGTTCAGGGCTGTGATGTCCACATTGTAGAACACAACTTTGACCCTTCCCTGTCCCAACTGTGACTGGCAGTCTGAATGCACATAGCATTTTACTGGAAAGTAGCTGCAGTGTTTTATGTTTGTTGCTTTTCTACTTTTTTTTTTAATGCCGCTCCTTTTGAAATAACCTCTCGAGGAAAAATGAAGTGTTTCTAAGTCAAATACAGTACAATACATATTTAGTTATATAGCGCTTTCACAACCACTGCCGCTGTAACAAAGCACTTTACAATTAAAATAACTCAACTTAACACTTAAATTAACAACAATACAACTTAACACATAAGATGCACAGTTGACGATTATACAATCGTAACAACTATTCTGACATTAGCCTTGTTGTTACGGTGGTTGCTGTGGCTAATGCTAAGCTACCTTGGCTGACAGTTCAGCAGCTGTAAACAAGTTCACCATTATCCAACTTTTTTGCTCAGTTACGGCAGCGATTGGAAGCTGGCTGTGGCTAGTATCTGTTATATCTGCTAGTGTTCACATTTGGGAATGAACACTTCTACAATATTCCTGGCGAGTCACAGTGTTTAATCACTGGTGAGCGATTTTTGAAATAGGCCCAAGGGCTACTCCATGTAGTCCTCGAGGGTTCCATGGTGCCCACGGGCACCATGTTGATGACCCCTTCTTTAGATACCGGTAACCCGCTTACAAAGCCACTCAACTGTAGCCTTCATTTTGGAAGGGTCTGGTAGGAGTTGTCCCTTTTGAATAATACAGTAAATCCTAAAAAACGCACAGACTACGAGTGAAACTCACATTTTTCTTCTTACATAAAGCCTGCTCTGTATGAGCCTTCGAAGAGCTTTTCATACATGTAGTATATGTTCTTGAATAGTCTTCAAAAATATCAAAATGTCGTCTAAATCCTCAAAGCAGAAAATATTCAGCATATCCCTAAGAATGTCATGACTAAGACATTGGAATACGGTGGGGAATTTGGTCAGACCAAATGGCATGAAGGCCTACCATTTGTTGTCAGATTGGCAAGCTTAATCCCTTTCCCATGTGAGCTCACTAGTGCGCTTCTCTTGCATGACTGAAGATTTCCACGTTGTCAAAGATTCCTTGAGATATTAACTGCCTAAAAGCTTAGAGAGTGACAGAAGCACAGCATTGTGACAAGTGGCTTTGCAATGAAGAGTCTGGAGAGGCTCCTAATCACATCATACTTAATGCGAACATGCTGTTTTACAACTGGACAGGACTTTCTGTTTCTAAGCTGTTGTTTCTAAACTTTGTACCCTAGTCCAAGTGGCAAAGAGAACTGAGGCATGGCACACTGTACACATTGCTTTTTGACCGACGGCACTTCATAAGTGCTACAAAGTTGAGGTTGTGACAGAAGCATCCATAGGTTAATGGACAACACTTCTATTTAAATGACCTCCCATTTCATGGTGTGCATTTTTAAAAGCATGCCTCCAGAGAAGTCTTACAATTGCTTTCCCGTTTCTTTCCTCTTGCTGCCGTCATTCAATTGAGGCTTTTCCAGTCCAAAGCAGTTGCCTGCCAAGTCACACACACCATCACCTGGGATACGGCCTGCACCCCCAACAGAGGAGCACCCACTATATAGGACATAGGGAAAATATATTTCCTGGAACCTGTGTGCAAACAGTCAACGCCACACATGGGGACTGAAGTGGCTTACTAGTTTCTGCTCCACATTGTGGAAGACTAGGTGTACTTTTATCCATCTAAAGAGGAGGTAGGACATTCAGAAAATGATACAAAGTGGACGTTGTCACATAACCTTATATTACTTCAACACACAATGTGTTAATTAACGTTCTTTTGTACAAACAATAAACTTAATGTTGTAGAATAAAATAAACTAGGGTTGGTTGTATAAAAGTATATCACGATAAAAGTATTTCAAATTGGTCTATCAATATATGTTGGATTTTTTTAAGTCTTGAAAATGACCAAGAGAGGACCCCCTCCCAACCACCCCCCACTGAATTTAGGTAAATACAGTATATAATACATCTTAAATCAGTGTAACCATGAAAAACTCAAACAAACTATCTATCCATCCATCCATCCATTTTCCGAACCGCTGAATCCTCACTAGGGTCGCGGGGGGTGCTAGAGCCTATCCCAGCCGTCTTCGGGCAGTAGGCGGGGGGACACCCTGAACCGGTTGCCAGCCAATCGCAGGGCACACAGAGACGAACAACTATGCACGCTCACACTCACACCTAGGGACAATTGAGTGTGTTCAATCAGCCTGCCATGTATGTTTTTGGAACGTGGGAAGAAACAAACTAGACAATATAAACAAAATAAAATAAATAAATACCGTTTAAACATAATTTAAGTTTGGGCTATAGGAATGAAAAATGTTTCATATGAAAAGAAACGGATTGCATTGCTCAAACAGGTTGAAAAAGAGGAAAAATACTTGGTAAATGTCTTTCGCGTTTGACAACACGAGATGTGGCGTTCTTCTGCTGGTGGCATCTGTGATATAATGCATCACTGCTCACTCATTGGCAATGGAAGACGATATTAATAATGGCAATAAAGAACAATAAATAAAAATGAAGAACTCCTGTTTCTACTCGTCTTCGGTGCACTACTGTGTATGCATTAAGATAAGCGCATACAAAGAAAAGTGGAAGACGAAAATTGTGATTCAACTTCACTAGAACTTGTTCTTAGTAGACAAGGAAGCATACATGACTGTGTGTGTCACATTACTTGTCTGTATGTGTTCCAACAGGAAGGAATATCATTTCCGCAATTCAATGCTAATTTTCTATGATCCTGTCAATAGGATTTCCCATTGACTGCTAGCATTGGCATTGCCGATATTTGGAGGGTGAAATATGTCTCGTATTTAAATATACAATGTCTGTGACACTTTTTGTTGTGTGTTTAATTTTATAATAAACTTCAATCGCGGTGTCATTAAACAACAACTTCAAGCACACTCAGGAAGGATGAAATAACACCAACGTTGCATGCTCACTTAAGGAATTTGCCACCAATCTGCGCTGTTTGCCAAATCAGTCATTTTCTTTGATTATGTTTTTTCATTGCGAGAAGCCAAATTCAGAATCAAAGTCTAATTTTGGTTAGTTGTCCAACTTTACCATCTGCATTTTAGTTAACCCCAAAGGTGCCTTTTGTGGACCTTGCTTTATGCACAGTCATGATGAAAAAGAGGGTCTTTCCCAAACTGCTTCCACAAAGTTGGAAACATACAAAAACTGTCCAAAATATCTTAACATGAGCAATTCGTATTCAGGGATTCCTAAAGGTGTCACCCCACCTCCCCACCGATCGATTAGTTGATTAGAAGAGAAGATCTGTCTCACGATTTGTATAATCAGAAGAAGAGTGTCAGAAAAGAGCGTGGTGTGTGGTTATTTTTTGGATGTAACCAGCAGCATGAGGTGCGGGAGTTTATTAGGTCATAGCCCACACACACAATGAGCTGTACTGTGTGGGATCGTCAGTATTCCTCTCTCCCACCTTCTCTCTATGGCCGGCCGGACAACTTAGTGGCCTGTAGACAGCAAAATCATTTTATCTGTCATTAGTTCCAACTTGAAGTCATCTTGTGAGGTCAGAGGTTTGAAAACACAAACGCGAGAGCTGAGTTCAGGATACAAAGGCATTCCAGGATCCTGTTTATGTAACATTTTTAAATTCTTATTTTTCATATGAGGAATAAATCATCATGTATAATTTGTTTAGTTTTCATACTGGTTGGTGTTAGACACACAAGATGTCAAAACAATTGTGCACTCTGATAGCAACTGAGTTGTATGTTGACGTCGCAATCTTTGAATGTGATTCTGCTCACTTAACTTTTAATTTAAGTGAGTGAAAAACACCTTTTTGCCCTCACACCCCTTTTGAAGCCGGCCCTTTTACCATAATTTCCATACTACAAATCACACCTGATCTAAAGCTGAAACAGCTACTGTATCTTTAGCCATAAAAAAATATATATATACATCTATTGGCCGCTTCGCTTTATCACTCGTGGATCTCCATATTATAACATCGAATATTTGCAAAGTAAGGTGTACCCCCCCCCCCCAATAAATACATTAACAAAAGCATTGTTTCCTCCCTTAACAATGCCAAACACAGCCAGTTACACAATATCCTCCTCTGTGCGTGCCCTGTCTCGATGTAAATGCATAAAGTCGTCGTTGATGCACTTGAAAATGTCAGCGTTCAGAGAGAACATGTCCTTGACAGGAAAACTTGTTTTAAATTAGTTAATTTAATAAGTGTTAAAACAATTATGTTTACTGTGCTAAAAAGATGAGTGAACTCCTTGATGAATCACATCACTTGATATTTACATCCATCTCGACGTCTCATTCTGTTTTGTCATTCGGTTTCATTTTAATCCATGTAAACCATGACAGATATGAACATTCAGTATGAGCATGACTTCATTCTCCAAAATTTGTGATCATTAAAAAATAAAATAAAATAAAAAATACAATGTGTCTACAGCAAAGCAGAACCGGTTTAGACAACAGCACGTATATAACAAGGTAACTTGAGCATCCATCCATCCATCCATTTTCTGATCTGCTTGATCCTCACAAGGGTCGCAGGGCCTGCTGGAGCCTATCCCTGCCGTCTTCAGGCAGTAGGCGGGGGACACCCTGAACCGATTGCCAGCCAATCACAGGGCACACAGAGATGAACAACCATGCGCGCTTACACTCACACCTAGGGACAATTTGGAGTGTTCAATCGGCCTACCATGCATGTTTTTGGAATGTGGGATGAAACCAGAGTATCCGGAGAAAACCCACACTCGAGCTGGAATCGGAGCTGGAATGGTACTTCTGCACTGTGAGGTCGGCGCGCTAACCACTCGACCACCGGGCTGCCGTAACTTGAGCATTTTTATTTAAATCGTTATAGCCTACCACCACATGCTAGAAAGCATTGTAAAGCGCCACAGGGGGTCAAGAATAGAAACGGCTGCAAGTGCACTATATTACTCGTTTCATTAAACAAATGACAACAAAATAAACAAGCATATTCAAATACGAGCTGCATGTCCACGACTGACTCCCAAGGACGTAACACACAGACTGGCTAACGTTGAGCCAGTTAAGATCCAGCCTCTAACCTGAGCTCGCAAGCGCAAACTTTACTCGTTTGTCGATATCAATTATTTTTATGCAATTACTCGAATAATTGATTCTAAAGATATAAGCCCCAGATTTGTGAAACCAAATGTGGATAAATACTGGGTTGTTCATTTACATCTCTGATGGGGCAATTTTGCAGGACCTCGGTGTGAAAGAGGCAGATTTTATTTTTTATTTTTTGGATGGGCTTTGAAAAAAAATAACCCCTTTCACACTTGCCCGTGCAAGCCGTCATTTACCTAGTCGCTGTTCTGTATGAACACAGAAGTGGGGTCCAAGTCGCTTTGCATGGATTGTCAGAGCTTGTCTAAGTGGAGTTTGCCTGAATTGTGGGACAGGGTCACATCAAACATTTACTTCTCACATCTGGTGGTTTTGGAAGCAATTGTCCCTGTATGACAAGTTTTTTATGGATCATCCTGAATCAGAAAAACCAGCGTCTGCATTTATCCGATTGGGGCATGCTGTGTGAAAGTGCGGACAGTCGCAGTGATATCTTGCTTTGCTTGGTTTTGGACTAAAAAGGTAAAGGCAGAAAAATGCCTGGTCTTCTGTTCTGTTGCTGATAAAGCAATGGGGCTGCGGTGGGGGGTGGTGGGGTTCTGTGTACAACAAGCATCTCCTTATGTTGCTCACATTAAGATTAATTACGATTGAATATTTGATATTGTAGGCATGCAAAGGGTGATTGAAGTTTACAGGGCCTAAAAGTAAAAAATAAATTGAGTCACACACAAATGCATGAAAAGCAGTGTCGTGCGAGATTAAAAGGAGTTGAAAGCATTTTCGCAACAGTCGCCAGTGGCAGCAGGCTTGAAGGCCCGCTGCTAAATTGCTGTAATAGAGAACACTTTTACGCTCTGTTCAACTCTCTTGCTCCCAAGCTACTTTTATTTCACTGTGACTGCTCGGCATCCACTCAAAATGCTGCATTGCCTACTCTTTTTCTAATTCACAATCCTGCCCTCTGTTAATGTCAGAATTCTTGTACAGTTACTTAAACACCCATCTCAGGATGGATTAACGTGGCAAGGTTCAAGTGCCATATGTCAGATTTTGTATTTTTTAAATCTCTCAAGTGGCAAAATTTAAATATGTCGCATGGCAGTTTGAAGACCAAAAACACTTGCAATTCAATAGTTTCAGATTGGAAGCAGGCCTCTTAACTCATTCACTCCAAAAGACGCATTTAGGAAAGGGTCTGAAATGGCCAGCCATTTTCAGACCCTTTCAGACCCTTTTAAAGTCCAGTCAATATAAAATGAGGGATTAAATGTGTGGCGTCTGAAAAGACATCACAATACGTCTTTGGCAGTAAATGAGTTAACAAACGAGCAACTGTGGCTAAAAATCTGTTACGGTAAATTTTCAAGTTGTGCAACACAATGCAGTGTAACACTGAGTGGGTATACACTGTGAATGTGACTTTCAAGTCATTGTAATATTTCATACACACTAATGTTTGTGTGCGTACGCACACACACATGCTGTAAATCTAAACCATTGCAAAAGCATATGCAATGAAATATGGTCTAAATATGCTGCATAAGTATGCCGATCATTAAATAAAGAAAATAATTGCCACCAACGTCAAATGGAGTAATGCAGAGGTTACCCTTCATTTAAATCAAAGGATGGGGGGAACGCTATGTAACATTTAATATGTGTGTTGTTTGTGTGTTATTATTTACATCTGCATTAATGCATTAGTCTTATTTACATGGGCATTTGCATATGATGGCTACTTTGTGTTCTGCTGTGAGCAGAAGCATAGCAGATGCGTCACTTGAAATGGTCATGTGAATAAATACGTGTGAAGTCAGAATTGGCTACTCTGACTTGAAAAGCAAATTCTAATGAGCAAAGTGAACTTGATGCACAAGCGTGTTAAGTGTTATTTTTGGCACTTCTGTGCATTCCGTTTTCTCTTGATGAGATTCCTGTCAATTCACATTTAGGAAGGCCTCCAATCCAATCGGTGGAATTAAGATTATGCTAGTAAACCCCTTCGCGCTATGTGATCATGTGGGCAGATTATCGCTTTATGGGAAATGCCCTCTCTGTTGTCGGGGAGGAGCGAGTCAGACCCAAAAACAATACGACATTGCTATATGACTTCACTCTCGTTGTGTATGACAGGTATTAGGACTGGGGAAACAACCTTTGTACGTTTAATCTCGCTCTCATGTTACTATTTTGGAAGTGGATTATTGTGACATCAAATCCCAAATACTTGCGCTGTTTGAATAATACACTAGCTCACAAGCCAGCTGGTTTTCCTAAAATTTCAAGATCTTCTTTGGTTTTGTACCGGTTTGGACATCGTTGGCAAGAAGCGTTTTGCAGTGTGTTTGAATCTTGTTCGTCTTAAGATAAGAACACTTTTATTTGTCTCACAATGGAGAAAGTCCCAATTTACAGCAGCAAAATTATGAAAGGGAGCTACGGTCCCAAGCTGCCCGCAGCATGTACACCGTATATCACAATTGGTTTCCTGTTAAGAACCTGGCTGAAAGGGATACTGTAACAGATCACATAGCAACGATAAACACTATTCACATACTCTCCAGCTCGCCTGGCCAAACAAAGGTATTGATTTGTTTGTTAGATAACTTTATTTGTGAGAAAGGTGTTGACTATAAGGGACGACCGCTATCAGTAGGAGGACGAAGCATCAAGAACCTAATATAATGCAGAACACCACCCATACGAGACATAAATGTTTGACTACTTTATGATTGCTCACTTCTCTGGTCATTTTGTTTTGACAAGGACACAATTAAGAGGTGATTGTTTTGACTTTGATGAAATATTGTTTAACATCACAACTTTTTCAATTATCGGTATGACATCTCATTACTGCCTTGTTCTAACGATCACTCAAAAAATATTGCTTTAGCCTGCAGGGGAAAAAAGTACCGTATTTAAAAAGGCTTCTCTGTTTCAATAAAGGCATGGAAATATATTGGTACGTTTAGTTTGTCTTTTTGCATTTGAAAATTAGAATGCTGACCACCACCGAGAAGCAACCTTATTAGGATTGGAAACAAACCTTAACCTAATGTCGATAATGAGTGTGACTTCCAAGTTTAATTGCGTAACCAAATTTGCAAGTCAAATGACTCATATTTCAAATCAATTGTTTCCATTGAAATCTATTGAAATACCATTCATATACCGAAAAAAATACCTCACTTTTTGTTGTTGTTGTGTTTCTTTAATTAAAGACAATGAACTTTGTATTGAGAATATAAAGAACTAAACTGGTTATATAACGTGCAATTACCGTTTGCTGGGACAGGCCAAAAGTTACATTTGTTGTATTGTAACGTGTGACTGTAATGGGGTGTGGCCTATCGACTGCAATCAGGATTCTCAAACAATGGTTTGAAGCTCAGAAAAACTTTGACGCACATGTAAGTCAAGTGGCCACAGTATATCGTTCCAACTGGTGCCTTCAATGGAGCTTGGTTTTCATAATTTTGCGAAGTACTGATGTGACGTGGAAAATGATTTCGAAATGGTTTACAGAATTGTTAACAGTGAAATGAACTGTGAACCCATTGCCTTTAGCTGATTGCTGTAGTGAAAGGTACAAAAGCAATGCCATAGTTGCATGTTTGTGTGGGTGTGTTGCTGCCTCTGTGACAAGGACAGCAACAGGATATCTTGAATCATTCATTTTAACGAGATGTATGTGTGCGCATGTGTGGCTGTGTGCGTGGGTGTCAGGTTGCAAGTTAGTGTCTGTCTGCTGAAAAGATGTCTGGTAATGTGCTGCTGCTGGGGACCACACCCCCACAGAGGTGTGATGTGAATGAATACAAAGCAGGTGAAAGATAAGGAGGCAAGGGAGTACATTGGCGACCGCGTATGAGGAAGAAGGACGAGTGTGAAGCCACGCTGCATGGTCGCATTATGGCTATGTTGACCAACTGTCAGACACAGATGGTTGACACATGTGCCACACGGGAACCGGCACACGCACACAAGACTTGTGGAAGTGAGCGATGTGGGGGGGAAAAAAATCAAGGTCTCCTAAATCATGTGCTCCAGTGTCACAAAACAACTTGCAGTTACCGCACACACACACACACACACACACACACACACACACAGAGTGCGCTCTTAAGGGTTATTTAAGCCAAAGTCTCAAGAAATTGTTTCCGATCTTTATTTAGGGTATACAGTGGTACCTCGATGTCTCTTCATATGAAATTTTCAAGTTACAAAATGCCTCAACAGGAAAATATTGCCTCGAGTTACGAAAGAAATTTCAAGTTACGAAAGGTAAAAAAAAAAAAAGTGTGGACTGCTATTCGCAGTTCCAAGTTTCCCAAACGCAACCTTCTTATAGCAGCTTTGCCATTGGCTACTACAGCATCATCCCGGCATCCCATTGGCTAAGAGCGACCTCTACCGTATGTTTATGTGTGTAGATGTGTCTATGCAGCGTCCTTGTCATGAGGCATTCCGATTGTTCTATGGAAATGTGAATCATCCTTCGAAAATGTTCACCACATTTTCGAAGGATTGTTAAAAGCTGACAAAAGCAAACATCGGTTCGTGACAAAACTCAAGGCAAAAGCCACTTCTGAGGGAGAACATGAATTAAACAGGGCAAAAAACTGTGAGGAGTTAAAGGTTAAATGGCAATCATTTTTATTCTTTATTCTTCGTTGTTTACATTGTGCGCAATGTATTGTGCAATAATCTAATAGTAACCTGTATTTGTTACAATACATGTTGCCTGCTCAAAGTGCAAAATGCCTCGTGATGTTGACGACCTCAATTGCTTTGTCCCTCCCGTCTATATCAGCGCCGTTTTCACAGAGGAGGCAGAGAGACCTGGCTTGGTGTAGGCAGTGCGAATGGGGGTTTCCCTTATATCAGGTTCCTGCAGCAGACATGAGGAGAAGATGGTAAATATTTGAGCGTGTCCCTGTGCCATGCGGCCACTCGCACCTGGCATCTGTCATATCTCTAGCCGATTGTTCACTTCTTAAACCCCACAACCATTGACCACAAGGGGGATGCTCAAGTATTTCTCCTCTCCACATAATGGAGTGCCAGAAGCCGCCCCGCTTCATAATCTGCAAATAGTGACGGCAAAGTGACAGCCCTCCTTTCTTTTCCTCCTTCCGAAAGATCTCCTTTTGTCAGAGCAAACGTCAGAAAATCAACAGCTGCACTTACGCTGCTGACAGCTCAGCGAGAGGAACAAACGAGCTGAGACGCTGTGCAAGGTCACAAGTGGGAGTGACACAAAAGAATTGGAGTGTCTGCTATGTGCGTCAGCAATCGCATACGAATACATTGTGTGTCTTGCTCCGTACATTTGTTGAGCTGTTTTTGTCAATGCTATTGACTTATTGGAAGCCATGAGTTTCTAATCGTCCCCAATGAGCAGTGAGTTCAAGTCACCATGGTCCATTTCAGAAAGGGAAAGCCTGATCTGGATTGTGTTTCTACTGTGGGGCGTGCAATTGGGAGGATGCCGATGAGGAGGCACGCCTGTCTTAATTTATATTTCTGCATTTTTTTGCACAACCAATTTCAAATAAGGTCTTTAAAAAAAATAGGATGGACATTTAAATCTTTTCAAACAATCGATTATTAAAATTATTGTTAGTTGCTAGACGATTCATTTTTCCCGCCTGTTGTGTTGAAAGCAAAGTTATACGTGATGATCTGTTTGTGGAGTGCCATGTCTCTGTGAAAAAGCCCTCGAAGTTGGGGCGATATTGCCCTTTGCTTGGGTTCTGTGTTAGCCACACGGGGATGACAAATAGATTGTCTGTTGCTCTAATTTTGTGGAATCTGTGTGAAAGATGCTGATGACACCATCAAGTCTGCTCAGAATGATCATTCCCTTTCGCACTGCTTGAAAAAAGCTTGCTTTTATGACTTCAATCCCACTTTTATCTAAATGCCACCAGTGTGGAATCATTATAATGATGGATGACCTCAACTATTTATATTTTCACCGTTGAAGTTTGTGACACCTGACGCTGTGTAAAAGTCACATGCAAGTAAATGCAGCCTCTGTCGATGCAGTGAAGTCACTGAAGGCAAGAAGCGTCATGGCGGTCTGCTCGCACAAGTATGATTTCCTTTTATTACCCAACACATTCCGTGTCACACGTCACCATTGTGCTTAGCCAACAAACAGCATGCCACAAACTCACTGGGACACAAACACACTTTATGCATGTACAACACATATGGTGGCCCAAAAGCCGACCTCACTGCCATCTGTGGCTGTGTGCGTGTGTGTGCGTGTGTTTGTGTGTGTGTGTGTGTGTGTGTGTGTTTGTGTGTGTGTGTGTGTGTCTGTTGGAGGGCCTTGGGGGTTGGGCTTGTGTGTGTTAGTGAAATGAATAAAGAGAGAGTGTTGGTTTGTTTATTTTTTGGGGTTGCAACCACACCTGCTGCAAGTTGAAAGACCAGGGATTTTTTTTTTGGGTGGGGGGGCATTTAGAAACAACTGTGACTTGTTTTCTTGCCCTTCCTCCTTCTCCGTTTATCATAATGATAATAATAATTATATGATAATAAGACGCACTGAAGTGAAAGTTTCCCCACCTTGACTTGATCGATGTAGCTGAGTGTCAGAGGCGGTTTTTTTTCTCTTCATGTGTTTTAGTGGTTGCAAAAAAAAAAAAAAAGGACCCTCTTATCAGGGAGCCTGCTGTCAAAGATTTCCAAGTGCCATTTGTCATCTTGAAAGCGCTTGTTTACATCCTCAGCGCTATCCCCAAGATAAAAAGCAAACAACGATGTAAAAAGCGAGTCAAACTGGACATGTCAAAGGCACAACAGTGCCGCCTGCTCTGCTGAGTTTCCTTTCCGGCCTTCTGCCGCCATGTATAATTCATATCCCTACAGGGAATATCAGGCAAGGTTCAGATTGATTGAGGCTTTGCTATACGAGTGTGCCCTCATTAATTTGCAGCGGATGTGCCGTCGCGAAGGCCTAAGCTCAACTTTTGCACTGCAGCATGACATCATCAGCCGAGCACTGCAGTGGTCAGTGGCACGCAATCGAGCCTGTGATCAGATATTTATGATTACAGAATTCACAACCTTTTTTTTTCTCCCAGAGTTTCTCAGTCTGCGTGTATGTGTGCAATAGGCCTTGAAATGAAAGGATCTGTTGCTTCGCCTGGATGAGATGTTAATGTTTCAGTGCCTGGAGCAGCGTGCTGACATCCAACATTAATTTTAATGCAAAGCTGTCTTTTCGGTCTCGGATCATGCCTGAAGCAGCTAATAAAGATTATGGGAGAACACAAATATTGATTCAAAATAAGTTACAGTTCCTTCTAACTCAGACTGTGTACCAATTACGGCCCAAAAATTTAACTCAGGGTTCCAAAAAATACTATTGCTGTAAATATAAACACCATTAAAGCTGCATGTAGCAACCAACGGCCCTTGCACCCATTTTGTCACGTTTTTAACGGTGATGCCACACTCCGTCCACATTAGCTGGTGTGCACCAAAATAAGGTGTGGAATTTAATGTTGCACATTCGTCTAGGATTCCTGCTTTCATGTGGGGCTCATTTGAACAAATTTCCTTGCCAGAGATTGTCACACTACCAGCCCTGCAATTCGTTTAAATGTCTACCTTGGTACCACTGTATAATGATATTCTAATTATGCATACAAATAATGGTCTTCCACATCCCACTGAACATATGGAAAATGTTTGAAAAATCAATCTAGCCATCTCTCTCTCTCTCTCTCTCTCTCTCTCTCTCTCTCTCTCTCTCTCTCTCTTTCTCTCTCTCTCTCTCTCTGTATATAATGTATATAAAGTTGTAAGTGCTATACATGAGTGTGTATGTGTATATTTGTAGCATTCTATAAGGGATGTCACGTATCCTATGCTCTGATAATGCCCTACATATTTGTCTCCCTGAAGCTCCATTTTTCACACTCTGCATAGACTTGGCAAGTACCTCCATTTATTGGCTTTAAAAGCACAGACAAAAAGGGCCAAAAGCGAAAAAAAGGATTACGTCTTTTTTTTTTTAGCTCAAGTGTGACGATGAGAAATAGAGGGCCTCTCGGAGTTAAAACGTAATAAGCTCCCCTTGCAGAACGTGGAATGAATGTTTTCCTCGTAGTTGTGTCGCACAGCATGTCCAAGATGCTGCAAGTCACCCCCCACTTAGCGTCGACACCACGGGATGTCACTGACTCTGTTTCACTCTGCACCGATGCAACTGGAGACAACACAGCGTGTTTGTGTGTAATCGCTGTGTCACTTCAATGTGTCATGGCCTCTGTGTGTTTGTGTGTATGTGAACTCTTGAGTTTTTTGCAGGCATGTGTGTGTGGGGGGGGGGGTCTAATCTTATCTTTTGTGCCGGCTCCAGCCAACGATGAGGATTAAGCTACATAAGCACACGAGCAGCGAGGCATCACACGACACCTGAGATACAGAAAAGTTGTGAGAAAGTCACATGACCAGGTCATTAAAATTTACTTAGCGCCACTCTCTTGTGACGCTACAGTGGATATGACGATATGAGTCTGACAATTGACGTGCGGATGTCAAATGACAATGCAGAGAGCGAAACAAAAGGCCGATAATCTTCTTGTTCCACGTGAGCGACGTTTTAGGAGCCAAAGCAAAGAAACACGACAGATGGCAGCTTCTCTCTCACAAAGCCAACACTTTTTTTAATATGTTCCCACACAGAGATTGTGAGAAAACAACAAGGATTTCACCCCTTTTTGTTTTCATTTTTATGATCTGATAAAAGTCAATCACTTTTCTACATACCATGTAGCCTTAAAGCTTACATTAACGATTGAATGTGACAGACGTCTTCTATATTTGAGGTAGTGACTCCAAGTAGACTGCTTCATTGCCAGGAATGTAATTTTACAGTTATTACTGTACTTGAAAAAAATTAATATCCAATAAGTATTTTAATTAGGGCTTGACGTTGTTGATTGAAAGTTACCGGTAATCACTGAATCGATTCAATATGTGTCATGGGATGATGGAATCCTTTCTCAATACTATCAACATTGTCGTACTCTATTCAGGTAGCAAACTAGTTAAGTGAATCAAAAGCCTCACTTCAATTGATTATGAATCCTGTCACCAATTTAAATGAAGGCTAAATTGAAAGTACAGTTAATTAAAAGTCTCCGCTTTGCAACAATGACGGGCAAAGTGCACCAAGTCTCCGCAAAGTTGAAGCACAAAGCACAACGGCTGCTTTTGGTAGTTTCCTCTGAAATGTGAAATACCGTGAAAGGCTAATTGCCTTGCATGCATCAGTCAGACTTGAGTTCTGTGAAATGTCAACCATCTGTTCAAAACACAACGTTCATTTTCGAAACTTGGTTTATGAAAATAAATCAATACTCATCAATTATTTTTGGCTTCGTCCGCCCAGGAAGAAGAAAATATTTGACGCCGGCACGATGAATAGTATCATTCCTCAATAAAATTATTGTAAGTCCTCCTCTGCAGTGGAGCTTCACTGCCACCTGCTGTAATGGATGTGCAATTACACACAATTCTCATACGTCAAAAACATGTTCGCCGGGGCCACTCTCGCCCATCCCCACCCCCAACCCCAGACATGGTACTCTGTCCCGCTCGTTGAGTAAGAGTGAAATTAAGTAATGGTAGTAGGCTATCATATTGACTGGTCTTGACCGAGTTTAAGATTTTTCCTGCCTCCAGATGGTATAATGTTTGATGAACAAGGACACTTCCAGGAGGCAACTGAGACAAAAATGTGTTATTTCGATGACATGTTTGCAGAACACGAAGGACAATGCGGACATCCATCCATCGATTTTCTGATCCACTTCTCACACTGGTCGCGGGGCGTGCTGGAGCCGTGCTTCGGGCAGTAGGCGGGGAACACCCTGAACTGGTTGCCAACCAATCGCAGGGCACACATCCGCACAAACACCCGCACCTAGGAACTATTTAGAGTGTTCCATTAACCCACCACACATGTGGGTTAATGGAATGTGGGAGGAAACCGGTGTACCCCGAGAAAACCCACACAGGCACGGTGAGAACATGCAAATTCCACATGGGAAGGCCGGAGCCGGAATCGAACCCTGCACCTCTGAACAGTCAGGCCGACGCGCTAACCAAGTTGACCACCGGGCCGCTCCACAACGTGGGCAGTGGCAACATATTAAAATGTGCAAATCATCATATGGGAGTCAACAACACTTGATTTTAATCAACACGATGCGCGCCATTTGCAAAGCATCTTTAGTTGTGTCTCCAAAAGCATGTGGTACAATAAGAGCAAATATTTTAGTGTCATAACATCCTTGAATATTGTGTAATACTTGAATAATAAAAATAAAAAACAATATTGAATAATACTTGCCACTTGGTATTTTGATCACTTTCATAGGGTATATGTATGTGATGCCGGGTAAACGCTGAGTGGTAACTGTGAGAAAGCTGAACACAATACAGGCAAATGGGAGACAATTTGTGCATTAAATTATGCATTAAACCCCATTCTGCTGTCTGGTCAGCAGATGACAGTAACAGACATGGCTGTGAGACTCCACAACCTTTCACCGAGGTATGGATTGCATTAGAAGTCACTCTTAGCCGAGCGGCAGCGTCAAGAGAGTCATCTCGTCATTACTGCCCTGAACTTGAATCTCACCCTGGCTGATTGGGTTGTCGGGCAGACATGCGGTTCTCAGCTGGACATCAGCGGGATATTAGCCAGGTAAAAAGGTCACAGCTCGCATTTGGCTCCATGCCTCACAAGATGACTTTTCAACGCATATGATGGCTGGAAGATGGCATCCACAAATGTAATCACACTTTGCTAGTACAAGAGCTTATTGTGAAGTAGAGGGAGGCTTCGCTCAGAGTCACCCGCTGAGCATTGAGTTATTGTCAGGCTGCGCCAGCAGACAATTGACTGCGGGGCATAGATTTGGTGGAATTCAGTGTGCAGAGCTGATTGGCTGCCCAGACACTTTCACTGACATGTGGATCAATGCCAACTTGCACAGGAAATCCCATATACACAAGTAGAAGTGGAGAAATTGACTCCTACAGTAAGGCTATTTATACAATATTTTTTTATATTTATAAACTATTTATACAATAAGGTTATTTTGTGCGGTGGTATTTGTTGGGCAAGGATCGGGGGCTCATTCCGTGTTGAAAGTGATTTGTATCAACTGCACCTAGCCGAAGGCGAGGTTCGCATGCCCAATTGCCCATATGTGCATACTGGATGTTTGGGTTTTTTTTGTTTTTTTTGCCTGCACTATAAAAAAAACTTTTCTTCTTCTGAGGTATTATGCAGGTTCAATCTCAATATCATGTGCATTACTACCACCCTAAGGACTGCCACACTATTGAGTACATCTTATGAGATTAGCATTTTTGTTGGTTCCCGCTTTGTTCTTTATCGACAGCAGAACACGTTTAACAAAAGATCTGGCCATTTTCTGTATTCTCCTGCTCCCTTCCTTCCATTAGCCACTGAAGTAGGTGGATTGGCTCGAGGGAAAATCACAAATCAATGAATCAATTGTTGATTGCTTTGCGTGTTGAGCACAACAAGGCTGCCCTGAGGAGCTGTTCAGAAGAAGGCTGAGCTGCTGTAGCTCGACTTCCCATCGCTGGCATGTTGTGTTTTTCCTTCTTTTGACAGCAAGTTAGTCGAGTGAATCAACAGCGCCTCTGCTGGTTGCAGTCAACAAGTGCACTCCATTCTGCCACAATCGTTTCAGAATGAGAATCGCCTTTGTCATTGTATAGCATACAACGAAATTTGGGTGCCACTCCTTAGTGCATTTCGAAAAAACAAATACGTAAAATTAAATAATCCCTACTTTGGATCCGCAAAGCCCTCTGACCCAAGTTTGCAAAACAAATTTCCTATTGCGCCACATCAATATATATGGAGTTTTCAAAAAAAAAAAATCTTGTTCTTTTTTGATTTTCTTTTAACTGATAGTTAATACATTTTTGCTGGTTCGCTAGACAAAGTTCACAGAAATGGTTCTTGTACACTGAATACATACTTTTGTGATCCATATTTCCTCGATGGCAATTGTATTTTTGACACACATCTAACGTCAAATTGTTACCTCTGTCGACGGCACGCCGAATGCCAGAGTCGGAGTATGGCTCCTCCTTTTAAAATCAGTATTAGAATGAGCGCATTTTCTGTTGATTGATCACGAATCTTGTGCACCATATATTGATGTTGACTCATCACCCAGTCCTAGGAAGAAGTAATTTTGCCCTGCTGCTGTGAACTAAGGTTTCCCCTGTATGCCATCACCTAGCACTCAAATTCTAGCTGACGTCAAGAGGTACCCCATTCCACAATGTCGGTGATCGGAAGAAAAAGACTTGTTCGGCAAACGTCTTCTTTCTGACTTTAGCAGCAAATGGGCGGCTGCTCCCCTCAGAGCGCAGAGGCTCTTGTGGACTAAATTCTAGTTGCCAATGTAAATGTACAGACGGCAATGGTTAGATTGTAGTAAACAAGATAGAAAGGCCAATCCGATATGGTCCTCCTCAGAAGTACAGCATTCTGTGTAATAGAAAGGCCACACAAATGGCCCTCATGAGTCAGCAGAGTTGCGCACAGCTGCAACATCCCCGATAGCTTGTTTTTGTTTGACTTCACATGGCAATGTCACGAACACTGTAGATTCAGGACAGACCCCGCTCGGCACAGGAAAGAAAATGCTTAGCCGTCCAATGACAACCATGTCGGATACATTTTTGTCAGGGGCATAAAAAGCTATTACAGTGAAATATGACTTTTTTTTTGGGGGGGGGGGTAGGAATAGGAGAGACAATCTGTGACTAGATCATTAAGAATGGATGTATTTTTTGAACCTGTGGAATTTACATCATGATGGCGCTGATGTGCTGTAGATTCAATCTCAACAGTTAGCACACAAGGAGGAGGTGAACTCAAGCTGAAGTTGACCTTCATTGATGATAACAAAATTTTTCCCATGCCATCGATCAAGGACCTTTTGTCAGATGCCCATCCATCGATTTCGGAGGACGTTTGGATGAGCTGGTTTAATGTTTTGAAATGTTTGACTGACTGACTTAGAATTTCTGCATCCAAACTAAGACATATGGTCACATTTGATCAGACTTACAATGACGAACACTCAGCTTGTTACTATGATTAGCAAGGTAAGGCATCCCCCCACCCCCGTAATATAAGCAATGAAAGCATTATATTATATATAGTTCTCAATGTTCTTCAATTCAACAGAACTGTGCCTATGTTATCATGCATCCTCCCAAAACCATGAACGTTACCAGAGGTTGTCACTAGTTGTTAAATAAAACACAGTAACAATTGAATTGCTTGGATTGGATCAGGGCAACCCGAATGACAGCGTTGGATCTAAACAAAACAAGCCAACTTCAATATATCTAACCTTGCGAATTTCACTCGTAAATGTCCATCAAATATCCAAACATTGGAAATGCAAGGTATTTTGCAACACTTCTCAGACTTAAGTTGCATTGAATATTTGTTTGCAAGCTATTTTCACCACTTTAAATTGGTTTGAATTTCGTAAAAATAACAAGAGTGGGGATGGAACATTAGAAATTATTTTGACTATTGGGCGTTTTTGCCACACAGTGTAAGGTACAAGTCGCACCTGAGTATACAGTCGCAGGACGAGCCAAACTACGTATGAAAAAACTTCGATTTATAGTCCAAAGAAAGACGGTATTTCATTGTTAGTTTAGGGTTCAACTACACTCGTATCAAGCAACGCTACTGACACTAGGACTAAGGTTACTGTATGTAAGCATGAATAATATAATTGTAACGAAGTCCCATAGTGGTGTGGTGGCTCACGACAACGATCCGCATTTCAAGTGATGGCTGTGTGAACAGTTGAAAGAGGTTCACCCATGGTTACAATTTTGAAATGCAATGGGATGTTGACTGCTAATCCGCTGGCTAGCTGCGGGCCCCCATTTTTATGTATTTTATTGCCTTTGTTGTAGCATTTTTATACCCACAAGCTATTTTGAATTTGCAGCAGCCTTCAAACAGACAACTACAAAACAAATAAAGATTGACTAAAGATTGAAAGGGAACACAAAGGGGAAAATACAACACAGTTGGAGTCTAATTAAGAAACACTCGAGAAAGTGTGTTTTTATTTATACATAGAGCACTTGAAAAAAGTGTTTTCTTTTCATTTTCTCTCACTTGCACATCAGATCAGTGTCGGCCAGTAATGTGACATCTGTTAGCGCTGTTGCATTTCCAGAGGGACATCTCCTGCACAGCTCTTTCCCACTTCTTAGAATAACTAGATCCACTCTCTCCACTTTAATGTGTCTGCCTGGCAGCCTCAACATTAGGGTTGTCTTCCAGTCAGTCTGTTGATTCTCTCTCAGTTCCTGGGTCACAATCAATGGATTCTTACGAAAGCGAAAAGGAAATTCACCTGGTTCTAGTTCTTAATGGGAATTGGTATAAAAGGCCTGGCAGCAAACACAATTAGACAGTGTCCGTCATTAACCCTTTATGTGTCGTTACCCAACTGAGCCACCATGAGCCAAGTTCTACTGGACCCGTCAGAAACAGGACTGGCCCGGTATATTCATAATACCTTAAATTGTAGTACCATATTTTCCGGATTATAAATCTTTTCGTAGTATAGGTCGCACCAACCTTGAAATGCATAATAAAGAAGAAAAAACATAGCATAAGTTATGCTGGAGTATGAGTCGCATTTTAGGGGGAAATTTATTTGATAAAATCCAACGCTAAGAACAGACATGTCATCTTGATAGGCAATTTACAATAGAAATTAAAATGAGAACAACAGGCTGAATAAGTGTACGATATGCTAACGTTGCATGATGCATACACAACGAACGGAGAACGTGCCTCGTATGTTCACGTAACATATTAAAAGTTATTCAGATAACTATAGCATACAGAATATGCTAACAAGATTACCAAACCATAAGTGTCACTCCTAATCACTAAATACAATGAAATCCTGGCTGTCGGATTTAAACGACGCCGCCAACTCCGGAGGGAGACGATGCGGCGCTTCCCCTTTGACTTATCAACACAGGCCTGGAGCACCCTCTTGCGGTTTAATGTAAAAAATAGCATGTGAAATTATATAATAATGTGTTAATAATTTCACACATAAATCGCAACCCCGGCGAAACTATGAAAAAAAATGTGATATATAATCTGGAAAAAAGAGTAATTACATTTTATCAAGCATCTTAATACGATACAATTATATGAATATATTTGCCTTTGTCGTAACCCACTTAAAATCAATCAAAGAACACTTGCTGGTGTGCGCACTGAAGCAGAGCACTTATGCCCACTATTCATTTTCACTTATTGTTGTGTGAGCAAAGAATATCCGTCAGCACCCCCAAGTTAGTTAAACAGGCATATTCCTCCATCATGTGATTGGGTTGGTGATCGGTTCATTCAAACTCGGCAATTGGCCCCAAAAGTACTGACCATGTAAAGTCTATTAAATGTACAGTAGTTTGACTGTCTTGCTTTCTGTGTCAGTGAACATTATCTAGCAGCGAGTATTTTGAGAACTGTGCAAATGAGCGCGTGAGAACAGGCAGTTAGGAACACGTTAAACGATGTGTCTTAATTGGTTTGAAGGGGTGTGGTAGGTTAAAACCATTCTAAAAATGTTTTCTAGATGGTCTCTCTGTCTCGCAGATTTTTCCCTATCTCAGGTGTATCTATCTCAAATAGATCCCTCGTAATCAAGAAAGATTGGCTATAAAGACAGTTATGCATGTAGGTGTATTTAACCAGGAGCCTGTGTCCCCACAGCATTGAAGCGGTTGACCGTCCACTCCCACTCGTTCTCATTACGTCGTTTTATGTCTCCTTGTCCTCTTTTTATGGACGGAGTTGAGAATTAAAAGTGCGGGACGTCTCTTCAGCCAGTGATTACTGATGAGTGAAATGATCCTCGTGGCCCAGTGAATCACACGCACACACACAAACACACACATCCCTGAAGCTTGCAGCGGAAGTTTAGGAGCAGTGTTACGTAAGAAGGTTCACCATTGAAGTGTGCGTGAAATGCGACGAGACGAGGAAACTTCTATCCTGCCCTTCTGACTCATGTGAAGCTGAACGCTTCCCTGTGTGTGTGTGTGTGTGTGTGTGTGTGTGTGTGTGTGTGTGTGTGGGTGAGAGAGAGAGAGAGAGAGAAAGACGACATGCACCCATCTGCAATAAGGACAGGCAAGGTGAAGCGTGCGTTACGCGCCTCGGCTCAATGTGATGATTAACTTTTATAGACTGCAGTATGTGGCGGTAGGATATGACCAGGCGGGATGATGTGCTGACCACCACTACACACATTCAACACACACACACACACACTCACACACACTAGACATGGGCTAATTTCATAGAGAAATTCTTTCAGGAGCGAGAGCTGCTAAACAGGTAAATATAAATTCACAATCAAATTCAGAATAATTAATATATTCCCATTCATATTCAGACAAAGCATTATTGCTAATAGTTACATGAACCTCCATGCAATGGAACCGTAGCAAACTTAATGTCACGTTTCGTATTTGACAGCAGGGGGCAGGTGTTCTCACTTGCCACCTGCACACCTGCCACCCATTTATCGGTGATTGCACCTGCTATATTTAGGCGCTCCGGCAGTCGACTCACTGCCGGAGTATTCCCCGCCGTGCCATTGCTATTGTCTATTCCTTCTCGGTTAAACACTGCCTTAAAGACTATTGATAATTGTTGCGTTCCTAGACATCCTCTCGTGTGTCTGCTATTTCGTCTGCTATTTTGGTGATCCACTTATCCCCAGTTTGTTGCGCACGAAGCGATTACTCTGTCGCTTCGAGCTCAACGTGACACTTAATAAACTCTTGTGGTCACACGCATGAGCGTTGACCAAACGTTTATGGACGACATCTTCTTTTTGGCGGGCTCAATATCGCCACGGTAGAACTCCATTTACTCCTACATTATCGTATTTATGTGCAGGTGTTTAATCAGGTTAGTATGCACAAAATAATCATATAGCAAGAGTTGCACTGCGTCGACCGGTAATTTATTTGCACGCCATTCCGCCATTCTGCATGTTTACAACACATAACGCGTGTGCGTGAGCACACTTTTTCATTGGTTCAACTTCTCCTTCATGTCGGCCGACGAGCAACTTGGCAACTCGGCTACGCTCAAAACGTGCTTTTGTGCTCAAAATCTCCGTCTGATGTGCTTGCAGTTGTGGCACAAGTCTAAAGCCACACTGTCGTCTCTGCCTACAAGACGCACAATACGTATCAAACACTTTATCGAAGATATGTTGATCTTGATCACGTGTCTATCGCGAGTCATAGATCAGGTCAGAGATCATGAATTCACCCTACTTACCGCTAATAATAAATACCTGTATACTTTTTTAAGTATTACCCTTTAATAGTTGACTGGAACGCTAAGAAAACAAAAGTTACAATACAATACAATACATGCTGATTTATATAGCGCTTTCACAACAGCGACAGCTGTAACAAAGCGCTTAACAAAACAGTTAACATAAAGTAAAATAAATAAACACAACACATAACATAAAACACGGACAGTCGTGCAGTCCTAACCACTTTTCCGTCACACGCTTTGTTTTTTGTTTGCTACTCTTGTGAAGGAAGGTACTTTTTAACTCATTTGATATGTCCGAAACTCCAAAATTATTAATCAGTCTTTTTTGAAAAGACAATCTTATACTGAATGCAGAGCACCCTTTCAACGTGTTACCGACTGGAGTGATAATTTTTATTGATTTCTCACAAAAACAAAAATGCAATGCCAGCTTTGTTTAGCACAGAAATGTTTTTATTTCAATTTCCTGAGCCATTCTTGGAGCATCATGATGGTGTGTGGTCTTAGTCACGTCAAGGTGAAGGCGAATCATCTGTGAATATCCCAATGTGACTTGTTTGCAGCTTAAATAGGCACTTTGTCCGCTCGTGAAGGACATCCCTGCACCCGAGCAAATAAGATGACCAGTTTTCGTTTTTTATCCCTTTGTCTTCTGAATATTGTTGATTTGAACCGCAATGACAGCTTTGGAGCCCTCTCGGGCTTTTTATTACTGGCCTCATTTTTAATGATTTCCCTCTTCTTGGGCCATGATGTGGCTCTGGACTGGAAATGGTCGAGGCCTAGAGCCAACAAATTAGAGAGAGTGAAGAATTCTGAATTGGTAATCATCCATCTCGTTTTTCCATAATACACCACTTCAGTAATTAGGAAAAAAATTCTTTGCCTCAATCCCATCAGTAATTGTGCAAAATAAGAACCTGATGAATGTTCACAGTATTCTAATGGTGCATGCTGAAAAAAACCCCAACTGATATTTGTCTATGTTGTGATAGTTTTCAAAATAAAATGGACACTTCAAGCGGCAATTATTTTAGGCCTAATGGGCGAGTTGCCAAATGTATATACTAACAGTCAAGTGACGCTTGACTGAAAATGAAAATGAAGAAGGCTGGAAACTGAAACACCAAAAGAAATTGTACCTTTAAAAAAATAATAATTTTCTGGATCATTTTCTGCCTTTTTTTTTCTTCCTTCCGAGTGAGCTGCCTTCTCGTACCGGGCAATTGACCACTATGTGAGGGATCCTTTCCCTGCTGCCTCTTCAGTTCAGTTGTCTGTTAGCATTTGCGTAACTGACCAAGGTGCACCATGGCAGCCTGACGCATTGCTGTCCTGGGTCAAATACCCCCCCCCACCCCCCTTCAATTTCTTCCAAGTATAATCGTCCCCGAGCTCCAAAGACAGCACCATGTGACCACGAAAAACGAGGGATTACTGTACAGCACAGGTGTCAAACCCAAGGCCAGATCAGGCCCGCCACATCATTTTATGTGGCCCACGAAAGCAAATCAAAGATGTAAACTTTCATGATGCTTGCTAAAATCACTACCAAAATTTCGAATTCTCATCAGTCATAACGGCCCTCCAGGGTAAACTGTAACTAAAATCTGGCCCCCGACAAAAATGATTTGACACCCCTGCTGTACAGTCTTTTCCTAACGCATGCAGCAAATATTATGAACCCCCTGTTGTGTAACTAAGAGAAAAGCCTCATGTTTAATGTACTGTATGCACAACATGTATTATCCGTGTGCTATTGTGTGCTTACTTTGAAATATTTAAACTTATATGCAATTATAACTATAGAATACAAAATTAACACAAACTCAGAATTGGGCACTTAAACCTTCAGTGTAACTACAGCCTCCGTTAATGCCAGCTGCATTATGTCCTGTAAATATAGTGCATGTTCTATCCATCCGTTTTCCATACAACCTTGGACAGGCTCCAGCACGCCTCAATCCTGCGCAGCCAACATGCAATTCATCCTTCACAATTCTTCAACTGTAATCTCAAGACATGATTACATAGCTCAGATTGTTTAGCACTCTCTGTGGAATACAGTGCATGGATACTTGCATGCTAGGAGGCCCTCAGCGCCTCCTCTAATTGACAGATCACAGTGGGGCTGCAGGCTCTACACCCATAAAGGCGTTGTCTCCACTTGTCTTCCAGTGCTTGCTTAATGGCCAAACTTTGATCCGGCAACGTTTTATGAATGATTTAGCAGTGGGATGATAGCATGGCGCTAATGGGGCTGCCGCACCATTAATGTTGTAGAAGTGGATCACATACACGTGCAACGGAAGACGCTGACATGAGCCAGACGGTGAGTCAATAGGGACCTCATCACATTCAAAGTGATCTGTTATTATGAATGTAGCACTGCAATTTCAACAGTAAGTTCTATTCAAATTAGCATATATGAACTAACATATAACGGCTCCAGGTCATTCCAATTGAAGGTAATTAATATGGAATTAAACGTTTTCGGGGCTCGAGGGTTCATCCAGCTATCAATCCATTTTCTGTGGCGATGGTACTCATTAAGGCAGTGGGTAACTGGAACATACTATGGCTGACTTTTAAAGGGTGCACACTGAATTGGTAACGAGTCTATCGTAGTGTATATGCAGACAAACAACCTCTCACATTCAAATTCACACACCAGAGTCTTCGGTTAACCTAATATGCATGTTTTTGGGTTGTGGGAGGTAACCCGAGCACAGGTGGCCTTGGTTTGCAATGGAATTGCAATCACTCTTATATGTTGAGGCCTGCAGTACTTTAGATGTTGTCCTGGGTTCCTTTGGTACCTCCTGCACGAGTCATCGCTCTGCTCTTGCGGTCATTTTTTAGACTCGTCACTCCTGGGAAGGTTCACCACTGTTCCATATTTCCTCCATTTGCGGATAATGGCTGTCATCATGTTTCACTGTAGTCCGAAAGCTTTAGAAATGTCTTTGTCAACCTTTCCACACTAATAGATGTCAGTTACCTTATTTCTCATCTGTTATTGATTTTCTTTGGATTGTGGCATTTTGTTGGGGCTTTTTGAGATTTTTTGTCCAACTTCATTTTGTCAGACAGGCTCTGTTAATGCGATTTCTCGATTGAACAGGTCTGGAGGCAATCGGGCTCAGATGTTGTCAGTGAAAATGCTTTCCAATACAGGGTTTCCTAAAGAAAGGTTACTGAGAATGGTGGGAGAGAAGCCAACCGGCTTCACAATATATATTTTACTTTAATAAGTGTACTGTATCTACATTATTTATTGGTCATTGTAACACATTTTATATTTAACCTGATAAACGGTGTGATTATTTATTGTTGGTTTTTTTAAATGCCACTGATACACTAATGATGATTGTGCAAAAATAAACATGTCTGCACTATTCAAATTTTGACCCCAAACTTCAATATTTCTAAAAATGTTTTTTACAGTGGAGGAGATGTTGACCTGTTGTACATGTGCAACTTATAATTCTCTTCTCTTGCCACATTGTGAAATTTGGGCGCCTGCACATCCAAACTCGGCGCACCATAATGCCCTGGCATACCCCGGCAGAGAGGGGCAAGAAAAACCTGGTGGCCTGCCAGGCTGATATAGCCCTGTGGGAAACCCTGCAAAAGCTGTGATTAGTCGCACTTGATTCATGATTCAAAAAGGGAGCCAAATACCTTTTCGCACAGGTCCAGGTAGCTTTGAAAATGTTTATTTCCCCTGAATACATGAAATCACAAATTTAAAACAGGGTTTTGTTTGGGTTTTTTTTTTCTTCTCCATCCATCCATCCATCCATCCATCATCTACCGCTTATCCGGGGCCGGGTCGCGGGGGCAACAGCTTTAGCAGGGAAGCCCAGACTTCCCTCTCCCTAGCTACTTCTTCCAGGTCTCCCCGGGGATCCCGAGACGTTCCCAGGCCAGCTGGGTGACATAGTCTCTCCAGCGTGTCCTGGGTCTTCCTCGGGGTCTCCTCCCGGTGGGACATGCCCGGAACACCTCACCAGGGAGGCGCTCCGGAGGCATCCGAATCAGATGCCCAAGCCACCTCATCTGGCTCCTCTCGATGTGGAGGAGAAGCGGCTCGACTCTGAGCCTATCCCGGATGACCGAGCTTCTCACCTTATCTCTAAGGGAGAGCCCGGACACCCTGCGGAGAAAACTCATTTCGGCCGCTTGTATCCGGGATCTCGTTCTTTCGGTCACGACCCATAGCTCGTGACCATAGATGAGGGTTGGGACGTAGATCGACCGGTAAATTGAGAGCTTCGCCCTTTGGCTCAGCTCCTTCTTCACCACGACAGACCAATACAACGTCCGCATCACAGCAGATGCTGCACCGATCCGCCTGTCGATCTCCCGCTCCCTCCTGCCCCCACTCGTGAACAAGACCCCAAGATACTTGAACTCCTTCACTTGGGGCAAGATCTCCTGATCTGCTGATTTTCATCCCAACCGCTTCACACTCGGCTGCGAAACGCTCAAGTGAGAGTTGGAGAGCCCCGTTTGAAGGAGCCAACAGCACCACATCATCTGCAAAAAGCAGGGATGCAATACTGAGGCCCCATAAACGGACCCCCTCAACGCTTCGGCTGCGCCTAGAAATTCTGTCCATAAAAGTCATGAACAGAATCGGCGACAAAGGGCAGCCTTGGCGGAGTCCTACCCCCACTGGAAACGATTCCGACTTACTGCCGGCAATGCGAACCAAACTCTGACATCGGTGGTATAGTGACCGAACAGCCCGTATCAGGGGGTTCGGTACCCCATACCCACGAAGCACCCCCCACAGAACTCCCCGAGGGACACGGTGAAACGCCTTCTCCAAGTCCACAAAACACATGTAGACTGGTTGGGCGAATTCCCACATACCCTCGAGGACCCTGTTAAGGGTGTAGAGCTGGTCCACTGTTCCACGGCCGGGACGAAAACCACACTGCTCCTCCTCAATCTGAGGCTCGACTTCCTGACGGACCTTCCTCTCCAGCACTCCTGAATAGACCTTACCAGGGAGGCTGAGGAGTGTGATCCCTCTTTAGTTGGAACACACCCTCCGGTCCCCCTTTTTAAAAAGAGAGACTACCACCCCGGTCTGCCAATCCAGAGGCACTCTCCCTGTTGATCACGCGATGTTGCAGAGGCGTGTCAACCAGGACAGCCCCACAACATCCAGAGCCTTTAGGAACTCCGGGCGGATCTCATCCACCCCTGGGGCCTTGCCACCGAGGAGCTTTTTTACCACATCGGTGACTGCAACCACAGAGATAGGAGAGCCCACCTCAGAGTCCCCAGGCTCTGCTTCCTCCAAGGAAGGCGTGTTGGTGGAGTTGAGGAGGTCTTCAAAGTACTCTGCCCACCGGTTCACAACGTCCCGAGTCGAAGTCAGCAGCGCCCCATTCCCACTGTACACAGTGTTAGTGGTGCACTGCTTCCCCCTCCTGAGACGTCGGATGGTGGACCAGAATTTCCTCGAAGACGTCCGTAAGTCGGCTTCCATGGCCTCACCGAACTCTTCCCACGCTCGCGTTTTTGCCTCGGCGACCACCGAAGCCGCGGTCCGCTTGGCCAGTCGATACCCGTCAGCTGCCTCTGGGGTCCCACAGGCCATAAAGGCCCGATAGGACTCCTTCTTCAGCTTGACGGCATCCCTTACTGCTGGTGTCCACCAGCGAGTACGGGGGTTGCCGCCACGACAGGCACCAACCACCTTACGGCCACAACTCAGATTGGCCGCCTCAACAATAGAGGCACGGAACATGGTCCACTCGGACTCAATGTCCCCCGTCTCCGCCGGAACATGGGAAAAGCTCTGTCGGAGGTGGGAGTTGAAACTCCTTCTGACAGGGGATTCCGCCAGACGTTCCCAACAAACCCTCACTATACGTTTGGGTCTGCCAGGACAGACCGGCATCTCCCCCACCATCGGAGCCTACTCACCACCAGGTGGTGATCAGTTGACAGCTCCGCCCCTCTCTTCACCCGAGTGTCCAGAACATGCGGCCGCAAATCCGATGATACAACTACAAAGTCGATCATCGAATTGCGGCCTAGGGTGTCCTGGTGCCAAGTGCACATATGGACACCCTTATGTTTGAACAAGGTGTTCGTTATGGACAATCCGTGACGTGCACAGAAGTCCAATAACAAAACACCACTCGGGTTCTGATCGGGGGGGCCGTTCCTCCCAATCACGCCCCTCCAGGTCTCACTGTCATTGCCCACGTGAGCATTGAAGTCCCCCAGCAGAACAAGGGAGTCCCCAGCAGGAGTACTCTCCAGCACACCCTCCAAGGACTCCAAAAAGGGTGGGTATGCTGAGCTGTTGCCCCATGGGTGTAGGCCCGGCCACCAGGCGCTTGCCAACAAGCCCCACCTCCAGGCCTGGCTCCAGAGGGGGGCCCCGGTGACCCGTGTCCGGGCAAGGAAACCTAGATCCATTTATTGTTTTCATCATTGGGGTCTTTGAGCCGTGCTTTGTCTGGCCCCTCACCTAGAACCTGTTTGCCATGGGTGACCCTGCCAGGGGCATAAAGCCCCAGACAACTTAGCTTCTAGGATCATTGGGACACACAAACCCCTCCACCACGGTAAGGTGACGACTCACGGAGGGGTTTTTTTTCTTCTTGTAATTGTGCTCTTGTAATCTTTATTTGGTACATTTACATTTGTTTGATGATCTTAAAAATTAAAGTGGAGAATCGATGCAAAGAAAAAGCATTTTTTAAGTATTTTATTTTGCTTGCTCCGTCTTTCATCTTGATCACTTTTACCCTCTCTTCCAGCATCAGAGCTCTTCTTGTCTTAGCTGGTTGACATCCAAAGGTTCGTTTTGTAGCTATTTTCGCAATGCAACATCTATGCTCGTCTGAATCTAACAATGACAAATTAGATTAAGATATCCTTTATTTGTCCCGCAATGGGGAAATTTACAGTCAGAGTTCAGAAAGGAAAATACTGGGTAGGGAGAGGGGGAAAAAATCACGCTCGAACTATCCTCTTCTGAGGATAATTTAAGTCCAGGATAAAAAAAACACCCAAGCACATAAATAAGCATATGACAGTTACAACAAGTCACAAGACATAACATGCAATGAGAGGGCGGATGGATGGGAAGGGGGAGGGGGGTGGGTGGGCGACCGTGACGCAGCTTAACTGACCAGCTGCACTGTCCCCGATGCGCTCTGCAGATAATACTACGTCACGGGGGGAAAGAATCGGAGCGATGAAGACGGTGATAATAAGGATATGTATGCACGTGTGTTTGTCCAGTTGTGTATGTGTATGCGTGTACAGGTCATAGCTGCTTCGTCGAGGTCTGCTCATCATGAAGACAGTCCCGGCTTATCAGTCCATGGCCGAGAAGGAGGGGGGTGATGATGGGGGCCCTAGACTCCATGCGTACTTCCATCCAGGGGAAAGGCCAGATAGCGTTGTTTGTATATACTAAATATACAAATATATATATACTAAACAATACTTCCTGGACCCGGTGTCTTTTCTTTCCACCATCTCACTGTCTCTAACTCGGCCTCCCCTCGATCGCCACCCAAGACAGCGTTGTTGAGCTGATGTCATGCAATGAACTTTAAAGCCAGCCACGGAACGCTTTGTAGTCCTCGATGGCCATAGTTAGCTCTCGAAGGCTAAAAACCTTACGCTAACTGGAGCGCTTCTATCTCATTAGCGCTCCGTTAGCGTAAGGTTTTTAGCATGATAACAAGTAAGTTATCTTACTTGTTATCATGCATTCCAGGACACGTTCGTTTATTTGAATGTCCGTCGAGCCATAAGCAATTTACTCTGGGCAGCTAATCGGATGCATTCCATCTTCTACGGATCTACCTTCAGTATCTATACACATAGACAGTGAGGTCCCTTTTGGCCAATCGGAGGCCAGGATGATGCTCGGTAAGCCAATGGCAGAGCAGCTATGAGTATGTTGCGTTCAGGAAACTCGCAGCTGTGACCGAAATAAACATCGTTCACTATGTAAACCAGTGAGGTGGTTGCTGTTGCCGTTTCCGAACGAAGCAGTCCAAGAGGTCGCTGTTGGATTAGACTTCGTTGTAGTGAATGTCTTTGCGAGGCTGGAGCAGAGAAAATGATTTCATATAATACAACAGGTTTTTTTTTTCGTCGTATGGGGGGCAGGAGAATGGGAATGGTGTTAATGCATGAAGATTTTTTTTACATTAGGGGGCATTTTTTCCATGTACGTTTCGTTCTAGAGGAGTTTCACTGTATGGACAAACACACATTCAACATTGGTTGACTGGCTTGTAAATATATACATTACAACGCAGTGGACCTAAAACTGTTCCTTGAAGCACTCCATTCATAAAAAGTGTTTGACTGATAGATGGCAAATTGTTGTGCAAAATCATGTGTGTGTCCAACATATAAACAGAAACATATGGATAAATGAATTGGGTCAACAACAATATTGAGTTGAGGAATCTTTCCTTAGTTAGTTGTGTACATTTAAGAAGACGGCTGATTGAAAAATAAAAAATAAAAAAATAAAAAATAACAATCATAATAATAATAATAATTAAATGATGTGAAGGCAAATTGTAAATAGTACTGCGATTTATCCATTTTGTGTTCATATTGCATTTAATTGAAAGATGTTTGTTGTTTTTTTCTTTTTCTTCTTTCTTCTTTCTACATACATTCTTGCTGCTGGAGGCTGTAAATTTCTCCAGTGTGGGACGAATAAAGGATATCTTATCTTATCTTATCTTATCTTATCTTATCTTATCTTATCTTATCTTATCTTATCTTATCTTATCTTATCTTATCTTATCTTATCTTATCTTATCTTATCTTATCTTATCTTATCTTATTGGGTACTTAGTCCAAAGATAGGCAACAAATCAGAAGTTAATCCAGAGTAGACCTCGCAGACTGTCTTGAAAAAGCATCCGGCAGCAAATCTCACTCTTGGCTCAAAACCCCAAAACACTCAGGGGATTGCACTGTCTGATTTTCTTCCCTTCTTCTGGCCTTTTTCCCCTCCCTGCTTTTTAACACTTTGTACAGCTCCTCCCGTTTTGGCAGCACCCTACGCTCTTCGTTTTATCATCATCTCACTTTTGTACTTCACCATTGGTGCTCGCCTGATGTATTTTCTCTCCCTCCTTGAGACCTTTTAGTGTTCATTCAAACAAAAAACGGTTCCACTCTCATATCCGTGCACCGTTTGGTCACTTTTGTGATGTCTGTGCTGCAGATACTGCCTGGTCTCAACCGGTCACAATTTAGTCTTCATGCAAAATGAATAGGGAATCTTAACAGTATTTTGTCAAACAATGCATATTTAGGAGACGTTCATAATGGGTAGCAAAATAAAACAAAACGTCAATTAGACATTACCACAAAAAATATATATATACATGAACCAAGGTACTTTATTTGTAGTATAGAATGTTTGGGTCAGTTAAGTGAAATTGGATTTTCTCACAGTACACTTAATGATTCTAAGCACAGAGTTTGGGAATCACTGGATTGTAGGACATCAGCACCAGCATCTGGTGTGTCATATGAAATTGTTATTATAGTGATCACTCACTATTTCGCGGTTCGTTTATCGTGGATTCGGCGCATCGCGGATTTTTTCAAACGTATTCATTTAAATATATATATATATTAAAAAAAAAAAAATCCTCATCTCACCCCTCGGGTGGTGTCCGTCCCTCATTCAGCTCGGGTCCTCTACCAGAGGCCAGGAAGCTTGAGGGTTCTGCGCAGTATCCTTGCTGTTCCCAGCACTGCACATTTCTGGACTGAGATGTCCGATGTTGTTCCCGGGATCTGTTGCAACCACTCATCTAGTTTGGGGGTCACTGCCCCGAGTGCTCCGACCACCACAGGCACGACTGTCACCTTTACCTTCCAGGCTCTCTCCAGCTCCTCTCTGAGCCCTTGGTATTTCTCGAGTTTCTCATGTTCCTTCTTCCTGATGTTTCCATCACTTGGGACCGCTACATCCACTACAACGGCTTTCCTCTGCCCTTTATCTATGATCACGATATCTGGTTGGTTCGCCATTACCATCTTGTCAGTCTGGATCTGGAAGTCCCACAGGATCTTCGCTCTGTCATTCTCCACCACCTTCGGAGGTGTTTCCCATTTTGACCTTGGGGTTTCCAGTCCATACTCCGCACAGATGTTTCGGTAGACTATGCCAGCCACCTGGTTATGGCGTTCCATGTAGGCTTTCCCTGCCAGCATCTTACACCCTGCAGTTATGTGTTGGATCGTCTCAGGTGCCTCTTTGCACAACCTACACCTTGGGTCTTGTCTGGTGTGGTATATCTGGGCCTCGATGGCTCTGGTGCTCAAGGCCTGCTCCTGAGCAGCCAGGATGAGTGCCTCTGTGCTGTCCTTCAGGCCAGCCCTCTCTAGCCACTGATAGGACTTCTTGAGATCAGCCACTTCAGTTATGGTCCGGTGGTACATCCCGTGTAGGGGCTTGTCCTCCCATGATGGTCCCTCTTCCAGCACCTCATCTTCTGTTCCCCATTGTCTGAGACATTCTCTGAGTACGTCATCCGTTGGAGCCTTCTCCTTGATGTATTCATGGAGCTTGGATGTTTCATCCTGGACAGTGGCTCTCACACTCACTAGTCCCCGGCCTCCATCCTTTCGGCTTGCGTACAGTCTCAGGGTGCTGGATTTGGGATGGAACCCTCCATGCATGGTTAGGAGCTTTCGAGTCTTAACATCCGTGGTCTGAATCTCTTCCTTTGGCCACCTTATTATTCCTGCAGGGTATCTGATCACTGGCAGGGCATAGCTGTTTATTGCCCGGGTCTTATTCTTGCCATTGAGCTGGCTTCTTAGGACTTGCCTCACTCGCTGGAGGTATTTGGCCGTAGCCGCTTTCCTTGTTGCCAGTTCGAGGTTGCCATTGGCTTGTGGTATACCAAGGTACTTGTAGCTGTCCTCAATGTCTGCTATTGTCCCTTCAGGGAGTGAGACCCCTTCAGTGCGGACTACCTTTCCTCTCTTAGTCACCATCCGACTACATTTCTCAAGCCCGAATGACATCCCGATGTCGCTGCTGTAGATCCTGGTTGTGTGGATCAGGGAATCTATGTCCCTTTTGCTCTTAGCATACAGCTTTATGTCATCCATGTAGAGGAGGTGACTGATTGTAGCTCCATTTCTGAGGCGGTATCCATAGCCTGTCTTGGTGATTACTTGGCTTAGGGGGTTCAGTCCTATGCAGAACAGCAGTGGGGATAGTGCATCACCTTGGTATATGCCACATTTGATGGACACTTGGGTAAGTGGCTTGCCATTGGCTTCAAGTGTGGTTTTCCACATCCTCATCGAGTTCGCAACGAAGGCTCTTAGGGTCCTGTTCACCTTATACAACTCCAAGCATTCAGTGATCCATGTATGTGGCATCGAGTCATAGGCTTTCCTGTAATCAATCCAAGCTGTGCACAGGTTGGTACGTCGGGACCTGCAGTCTTGGGCGACTGTTCTGTCAACCAGGAGCTGATGTTTGGCTCCTCTGGTATCTCTACCAATGCCCTTCTGTGCTTCGTTCATGTATTGATCCATGTGTCCACTTATCTTAGCCGCAATGACGCCTGACATGAGCTTCCATGTTGTGGAGAGACAGGTTATTGGCCGATAGTTGGATGGGGCTGCACCCTTTGAGGGATCCTTCATGATCAGGATGGTTCGCCCTTCGGTTAGCCATTCTGGGTGAGTCCCATCCCTCAGCAGCTGGTTCAATTGTACTGCTAGGCGCTCATGGAGTGCTGTGAGTTTCTTTAGCCAGTAGGTGTGGACCATGTCCGGGCCTGGTGCTGTCCAGTTCTTCATATCTGAGACTCTTTCCTGTATGTCTGCCACTGTTATGGTAACCGGGTTCTGTTCAGGGAGGTTGCTGTGCTCCTCTCTCAGGGTCACCAGCCATTGTGCACTGCTGTTATGTGCAACCTCCTTCTCCCATATGCCTTTCCAGTACCTTTCAGTTTCCAGTCTTGGTGGGTCAGCTCTGTTGTTAGGACCCTGCCACTGAGCGTACACTTTCGCAGGTTGTGTTGCGAACAGCCTGTTTATTCGTCTGGCCTCATTCTCTTTCGTGTACCGCTTTAGGCGACTGGACAAGGCTTGGAGCCTTTGTTTGGCAGTTTCGAGTGCTTCAGGTATGGTCATCTGGATGTACCTCTCGGGTATCGGCCTTTTCATCACACCTCTCTGGGCCTCCGTTAATTGACTCACATCTTTCCGGGCCGCCTTGATCTTAGCCTCCAACCGTCTTTTCCATGGTGGGTAACGTATCTCATGGCTTCCATGGTTGCTCTTATAGCCCAGAGTCTCCAGGATCACTGATGCTGAAGCGTATATCAGCTCATTGGTTTCTGTGATCGTTACGGTAGGGATCGCCCTCAGTGCTGCATTCACACTTTCTATGAGACTTTCAGATGGTACTTCACATAGCCGTTGTAATCGGTTTCTAGGTTGCCCCGCTTTCATTCTCGCCATGATCTTAGCTTTCAGGTCAGTTGCTGCCTCGCTCAGCATTTCATTCATTGGGGCTGGCCACCCAATCTCATCATCTGCATTCATTGGGGGTTGCCTCCCAATCTCTTGTATGACCTCCTCCTCTGATCTGGCAGACTGGGGCCCTTCACCATGGAACCTGCGTTGTACCTCATCAATCTCAAGTTGTGACAGCAGTTGCCGTTTGTGGATGTTGGAACACTGAGCTACTAGTTGTTTCGCGGTCAACCGTGACTGTGGGTTTCGAAGTAACCATTTAGCCCACATTCTCTGCATGTAACCCCTCTGACTAGGGTTGCTTGAGTAGTAGCATTCCAACAGAGCCATGTTATCGCATCTCGCCCATCTCCGCTTTGTTCCAGTAGCCCATTTTTCATCAAGGTGCTCTGGTTCCCCAGCACCTGACGCAGACCTTGTTTGGCCGGGCGACGTCTGAGCCGGCATGTCATTCGTTTTATTGTCTCTCATCATTGTATGAGGTAGGCATTAGCGTGAAGGATCTTGCCCAAGGACCCACACTGGATGGTGTTATATGCTCATTTTTGCCCCAAGCGGGATTCGAACCACCGTCTCCCGTATGCCAAACCGATGCCTTACCAACTGAGCTATCCAGCCGCTATATATATATATATATATATATATATATATATATATATATATATATATATATATATATATATATATATATATATATATATATATATATATATATATATATATATATATATATATATATATATATATATATATATAATCCCATATACATGGAGTACAGTACTGTATATATATCTTATCTTATATGTTGCTCTATGTGACTCACTGTTGTTTTGCACCTTCTCCCGGACTGTTTGCAGACTTTTTGCGGAATTGTTAATTGGTCACTACTTCGCGGATTTTCATTTATCAAGGGTGGTTTTGGTCCCCATTAATCACAATAAACGAGGAATTACTGTATTGCTTTCATTGTCAAGGAACAGATGAAAACAGATGAATTATCCAATGTTAGTTTGTTAGGTTTTTTATTTTTTTTAAATAAGGTAATTACAAAAGAAAATCCCATTTTGTGATCTCCGCTCATAATAAGGTTTAATTAGAAGAACATTTCTTGTGGCTAGTTTAATTGCATTTTAAAACTATGGTATTATTAGGCATATTTTAAATGACTGTTAAGATACACACATTATGTTAGCAATTCAGATAAACTGATCTTGCATTTACATTTACACAAACTTGGGGCCACATAGATCAATGAACACATATTTTCTCCCGGATGATTCATGCTGAATGAATCTGGGTTAATTGACGCATCCTTCACAATATTGCTTCATTTTAAACGTGCCACTGAGCATCAGAGTCAGGGGGATGAATGCAGAGTTGAGAGATGAAGTCCCCTCCTCTCAGCCACCGGACGACTTGGCCACTCAATCGGCACCACTGCGTGGGCAGCGGCAGGAAATGCACTCCTGATGCCTTCCCTCCCTGTCAACAGACAAGCAAGTAAACGTCTCTGGCATGGGACGCATGCACACTCCGCAGCACTTTACCCAGAATAGAACAGGCTTTTTGGGGCATTAGGTTTCCTTTGTAGTGGTTCAATTTCTGGATTCCTTCACACTTGAAAATTAAAGTGTGAATCGTTTGTCTCCCTGTGCTTTGTGCTTGGCGGGTGACCACTCCAGGGTAGACATGGGCCGATTAACACTTTGAGGGTTTACCGTTGTTTTAAAAACTCAAGGTTTCAATCACCGCTAATACTGTCTGTCATCAGTAATGAGCTTTTGTTTTCTTTTTTTGATGAGATGTCTTAGCAAGGCACAATCTGATTGGCTGAGTTGATTGAACGAGTCACCTCTTTGAAGTTATTGCCTCCAATTAATTTTTTTTCTTGGCGAGCAAAAAGCGGAGGGAGAGCAATTACGCACGGAGAAGGGAGGGAGCAAGACAAAAGAGACGTTGCAAACACAGATGTATTTTTGCTCTGATTAATGCCAAAAAAACAAACAAACGTGATGTTGAGATGGGAACAGTGTATTCATCGAACAAAACAATGGGGCTGGCAAAGTTCACTGAGACTTGGGACACAAGGCTCAAAACCGGGAGTGTCCCTGTTGAACTGGAATGGTTGGTCACCTTAAGTTGTACTCGTAAATAATGGACATCTTAAAACTAATACTAGTATGCACCTGAGGTACTCAGTTCAGTTGAATGCAGTAAATCACTGTCTGTGGTCACCACAGCACATGAAAAAATACAGTATGTAATAATAAGGAGGACAGAGTGCATGAAGCAAGTTGGAGTTCCTCTGTAAGTGGTCCCAATGCTTCAGGCCTTGTCTGAGAATTACTAGTGGAGCAAAGGTTCCACAGGGAGTTTGAATGGGAGGTTAAGGAGGAATCTGTGCTCACAGACCACAGTGGGACTTTCTGTCACAACTGTTCATCCTCAGCCACCCTCACTCCGTGTTCTCTGCACCTGGAGTCATCTGTTTGGTTTTTTGTTTTGTGTTTTGCGGAAGTGGGGTGGTTACCCGTGTTCCTTCCTCGCCGCTTAGTTTCTTTTAATTCCAGATTTTCCTCTCTCCTCTATCTTTGCTGCTGTGTTGAATGGCGAAAAAAAGAGGTGAAATTATGTTTCAATTGTGTTGACTTCAAAGTGTTGATAGGAACAAGGGGAGAGAGAAAGAGTGTGTTGTTGCTTGTAAGTGGTTTTATAATCTTTCACAAGTACATATGTTAATCAGCAAGTGTCATTTGATTACGAATCATAGTATTTTGTCTTTCTCTAGTCGTTTTTGTTGCCAGTGTTTTAACAAATTATGGCCATCGACAATTATTTCCGCAACTGCAAATGGGAGGATTCATATGTCGTGCACATTTTAAGAGTAATACTATAAGAACAATGTTGACAGTCTGAACATTTGTCGAGTAAAATTGCAATTTAACCCTTTCCGGGATAGCGGTTACTGCAGTGGACAGTTTATCAGGTTACAAGGTGCATGAAAGTGTTAAAACGAATTTATAAGTACAAATGCAGACAAATGGGGGGGGGGGGAGGGGGAAATCAGACTCTCATGGAAGGTTCACTCATCACTTCACACTTCTGTTTTTATTTGAGAAACACTTCACGGTCGCTGCTGCTGATATTGTACTTTTAACAATAGCGTGGCTTAACTGTGATAATTAGACTTCCTGCTGGGGTTTTTTCTCATCGGAATAAAAAAAACTGACTGTATCTCTTTGAGATGGGCGTTTGTTTTATGTTGATGTCAGCACACCTGCAGTCATCTCGTTACCTCTGCGTCCCACTTCTTAGACGCATAATTCTCCCGCGGGACGCACCGTTCCAAATAATGTGTGATTTTGGGACGCAAATAAATTTATCCGTCAAAACAACAAACCAAAAAAATGAGGGTACATCTTTTTTTCTAACAACGTACTGTCGCAGTTCGACAAAGTAATCTCGCGTGACGAGATTTCCGTTCTCGCGAGACGAAATTGGCGACATCCGCCTTCAACCTCGCAGAAAGCAGACGATTGCCAAGTTGTGTTACGTTAAAACAGTTGCAAACAAGTGTTGCGAAGGTTTAATGCGGAGAGATCACAGAGGAAGCAGCTAAAGTTGGATCATTTTTTGCAGTGATAAATTGACTTTGAGAAAGCCCTTCATCATTGGAAGCAGAGTAAAGAGAGGAAAATTTATCAACTCAAAGACTGAACCATGCGATGAAATAAGAACCTATTTCCCAGCAAATCTTATATGTCTGAATTATTTAAATCAGGGGTGTCCAAACTTTTTGCCAAGGGGGCCAGATTTTATGTGGTAAAATGTCGGGGGGCCGACCTTGGCTGACATTCTTTACATTGAACAACAATATTGTTCAACAAATTTTAGTAAGCCAGTCTGTTTCACATTTCCATTTTTATTTTAATTTCAACAATCTTAAGAATTTCTTTTGGTTCATTTGAAACAGGTATATCACATGCAACTGCTTATTCACTTGACTTTTTCTTAAACAGAAGTCTCCTGAGTGCAAATTGATTGATTTGAAACATAAAATGGATCACCATGACTTTTCAATAGTCACAAAACCTTTGACTCGAACAACAGGGAAATGAACAAGCAATACACATATCCACAACTGCAAGGATCATTTGAAATATGACATATCAGTCAATATAAACACGGAGTGATGTCTTGTTAACTTGTGAGTGATGCCCTCTAGTGTCTAAATGCTATTACTCATTTAGTGAATGCTATTACTCATTTAGCCACTAGAGGGAAGCAGTACTCTATGAAACATCACTCACCAGTCTACGAGACCTCAGTCAATGCAACACGTGTTCCATTGCGCCCAACCTGCGGGCCAGACGGCACTGATTTTATGACAGGGGCCGAGGGCCGGATGAAATTCCACCGCGGGCCGGATTTGGCCCGCGGGCCGGACTTTGGACATGCCTGATTTAAATGTTTGCAGCATTTGTTTATAAGAAATAAACCTATTATCAATGTATATTGTGGTTTGTGTTATTATCATATGCAAATGAATAAGTAGAAAATTTCAGAATTTGAAATTTGGGACTCTCTAAATCAGGCATGTCCAAAGTCCGGCCCGGGGGCCAAATCCGGCCCGCGGTCAAATTTCATCCGGCCCCCGGCCCCTGTCATAAAATCAGTGCCGTCTGGCCCGCAGGTTGGGCGCAATGGAACACGTGTTGCATTGACTGAGGTCTCGTAGACTGGTGAGTGATGTTTCATAGAGTACTGCTTCCCTCTAGTGGCTAAATGAGTAATAGCATTCACTAAATGAGTAATAGCATTTAGACACTAGAGGGCATCACTCACGAGTTAACAAGACATCACTCCGTGTTTATATTGACTGATATGTCATATTTCAAATGATCCTTGCAGTTGTGGATATGTGTATTGCTTGTTCATTTCCCTGTTGTTCGAGTCAAAGGTTTTGTGACTATTCAAAAGTCATGGTGATACATTTTATGTTTCAAATCAATCAATTTGCACTCAGGAGACTTCTGTTTAAGAAAAAGTCAAGTGAATAAGCAGTTGCATGTGATATACCTGTTTCAAATGAACCAAAAGAAATTCTTAAGATTGTTGAAATTAAAATAAAAATGGAAATGTGAAACAGACTGGCTTACTAAAATTTGTTGAACAATATTGTTGTTCAATGTAAAGAATGTCAGCCAAGGTCGGCCCCCGACATTTTACCACATAAAATCTGGCCCCCTTTGCAAAAAGTTTGGACACCCCTGCTCTAAATGCATAATGGGGCTCATACTTTTCTGATCAGCGAGTCCTTGGGACTCGCAGGGATCAAACTGTAAAATTATCACTGCACCTGGTGGAAGTTCTCCATATTTCAGTCACTGCTTTGGGAAAAATAATTTCAAAATCCAGGTTAGGTTAACCAGCATTGTGGAACGTATTGTGTTCAGGCCTACAATTTCTAATGTGCAGCTGACTCGCATCAAAGACTGTCACCTTCTCCTGTACATATGTGTGTATAACTGTAGGTGTGTGTTTGGACTGTATTAGCACACTGTGAGCGAGCATCGCAGGTGCTGCCTTGTCCCGGCTGCTTCCTTAATCCCCATGGGAACCTAAATAAGCCGCCCCGGCTCTGTTTCCTTACATAAGCACAGTGCCACCAGGAATGAGAGAAATGGAATACAGGAAACGGGGAAGCTGCAGGAAAATAGCTGAATAAAGTTCTTGGAGCATCAAGCTAATTGTGGATCTTTAGTTTGTTTGTGTGTTTCTCCTATCCTCAGGTATTCCCTGTCCGTTCACCCGCTCAGCGCTCAAAATGACGTTTACTCATTTTAGCTACCTCGTGTCACTTGTCCGCTGCAAAGTACAACAGTATACAAAAGTATTGTCAATGTAGAACACATTTGGATTGTTACCCCTTGGTGTGATAACCAAAAAAAGAGGAGAGAAGCATAATGAAGATATGTGCAAATGGGAAAAAAAATACATTCGCACATGATTAATGCATTTGTACGTGTATTAATTGTATTTTGCACTGACTAAAGATTCCGCCTTCGATGATTAATTTACATTTAAATGTTCTGGAAGTTTTCTGTTAATGTTGTCAATGCACATTCATTTAGTACTTTTTATAGGCTACTTTTGTTTTCTCTGTTTTGCTTCTAAATGTTGTTAACTGTGTTTGTAGCCGTTTCTATGCATTTGCTTGTGTGAAGCACATTGAGATACCTTGTGTATGCAACTATGTACAGTATGTGTCCATAAATAAAGCTGCTTTGCCTTGCTTTGGGCATTGCAGTTGTGACATGATTGGCCGTAATATGGATAATATAAACTGCACTGTAATTATGCAGGGAAGGGTCCAGACGGATGTACTGCGGTGAATTATTAGGGTCAGATTATTGTCTTGGCTCTGTTTTCTGTGATGGATGGTTGGCTGGCTGGCTGGATGGATGGATACTTTATTCCCTTGAGGGATATTGTCTCACACACACACACACACACACACACACACACACACACACACACACACACACACACACACACACACACACACACACACACACACATCTCTGCACAATTAGACCAAAGAAAAGAAAATATGAGCAACCAACAAAGTAACAACAATAAAAAAGACAAGTACAATAGCAGCATTGAGAGAGACCCAGGAAAAATTAATCTAGGCAGGAAGAAAAAGAGACGGAGATTTATCTGGCAAGGAATAAAGGTTGGGTGTGCTCCGAAATACACTATACATGTCCTGCTATACTCCAAACGCTTTGTGTGCATGTATTACCTTTGTATGACTGCATTCTCATCATTATGTGCTATTACCGTATTCTATTTATCCTATGACATATTATACTGCAATAACTGTCCCACAGTCAAGGTCTTGACATCATTTTAAAAATATAGAAATTCAGTAGATGCGACAAATTTCTATTTTGGCAGCCCTGTTCTTCCAACTTGTCAGTAAAAATCTTTTTGTTTTCAAGTTTGTAGCAGAATCATTTTCCCCTGGTTACTCTTTGCTAATCATTTGTTGTTTATTTGGTATTGTTTCATGATTTAACAAAACCAAATAAGCAAAAATTAAACAACATGTGCGAGAGGGATTGATGTGATACAAAGATTTTTGAAACTGTGAGCTACTGATTCTTGCGAAGGGCTACTAGTTGAGGCTGCTTCAGGATAAAAATGTCAATTTCAGGTTATTCATACTATGGCTCCAAAAAAACTGTTATTAATATGCTAGCATGTAACTCCAAACGCCGTAGACGGGACACTAATGGGAATTTGCACAGATGTTACGGTACAATACAATACAATACAATACATGCTGATTTATATAGCGCTTTCACAACAGCGGCAGCTGTAACAAAGCGCTTTACAAAACAGTTAACATAAAGTAAAATAATAAACACAACACATAACATAAAACACGGACAGTCGTGCAGTCCTAACCACTTTTCCGTCACACGCTTTGTTGTTTGAAGCGGTTTGAGATGAAAGAGGAGAGAATCAAAGTGTCCTTTAACCAGTGGATCAGAGACGTCATGCTCAAAATGTGCACACGTCGGCTACAAGCTAAGTTTCAAAGTCAACAAGAAGCTGTAGCATCCATTGACGAAAAAAGAGATTGGTTCACTTCTCCTGTCCCATGGAAATCCATTTCAATTCCAAGCGGCAACTCACGGTTCCAAATACGCATCGGCGCTCTTCGCCAACGCTCCTCTCTCCTCATCCTCAACTTCAGCGGCCATCCATCCAGCCGCACCAACGGCAACTGTCCAACAGCGCTGACATAGCCACTGAACAAATCGGGGTTGTGAAAAATGCTGCCCATTACTGGCGCAAAAAACACAAGCGCCCCAGGTCTGTCCAGCACCGACAGTCAATGGCGCCGACATTCCTCCCAATCAAAATCTGTGCTGGTACAGGCGTGCTGCCGAGAAGGCGCAACCACCAAGCACAGATACTGCTCCTTTGACGAATGTCGTGGCCAAAAAGCGCTGAAAACAGTCCATATCAGGTCCACACAATGAAACAACAAACAACATGTGACAAAACAAAAGACAAAAACAGCAAAAAAGAACAAAAAAGCAAGGCTCTTGAAGAGCACTTGCCGAAGGCTGCCTACTCGGGCGCCATCTTGGAAAAAAAAAAAAAAAAAAAATTATAAATGTTCAAACGTGATCTTTTAGCTCACACACATGGAGCAGCAAACGTTCAGGCATGTATTCTTGCTGCGCTGTGAGAACAACTGTAAGTGCAGCTCAATAAGAGACATTATTTGGGTGGTGGGCAAACTACGGCCCGCGGGCCACATCCGGTCCGTTTGTCTTTTTAATCCGGCCCGGAAGATTGGTGCACAATTAAGGTTTGATTGCGTTCATTTCGTTTGGACTTGTAATGACATGTATTTCAACACCAGGTGGCGCAGTTACTTCAAGTTGCAGAGCACAGGGAGGGAGGGGAAGGCGAAGAAAGAGGGAGAGAGTAATGACCACGGAAGGGAAAGTGACATGTACAGTATCTGATTAAACGAAGCGGGTGACAAAGTACGAAACATTCAGGAGACGCCTGGAGTCGGAAAGACTCAAATCTACGAGACTTTGAAAAATGAGGAAGCGATTCTTGCTCAGTCCCCGAGTCTGGCAATTTCAATGCTCAGAGTGAATTGCTCGTGGCTCGAGTCAATGAACATTTCCTAGGATGGTTTAATTGTTATCAGGTTAAAAACCTTCCGCAAACTGGACCGCTAATAAGAGTCGGAGAGCAGTCAAATGTGTAGAGCGTGAACAACAGGGGGCTCAGTACACATCCTTGAGGAGAACCGGTGCTGAGTGTGATGGTGGAGGAGAACGTTACATTATTACTGGCATACAAAGACATTGTGATATATTCTTTATTTTCTATTTCTATTTCTAACTTTTGGACCGGCCCCCCACAATATTTTCTGCTTCTCATTTGCCCCCCCCCCGGGAAAATAATTGCCCGCCCCCTGCCTTATTTGCATCTTCTTGCTCTTAAGATGTATCGACCTGAGCACTTCCCAGCATCCCAGCATGTCGCAGCACAACGTGGTACTTCACTGGAGTTGTGCAATTCCGTTTCTACTTGTACTGTCAAAGCTAGTGGTGTAACAAAAACCGAAATGAAGCAGGAAATCGTTTTTGTGATTTAAAAGTGCACCAAATTGAACCGAATCGAGACGTTCCACTCTAAAATATATCAAGATGTTTATCGAAGCTTGGTGGAACATGCTGTTTCCTCATTTCTTGAACGCTGAAGCATGTTGTCCATCGTGTGTGTGTGTGTGTCTGTGCCGGTGTCGTAAACACCACTGACATTTACCAAATGATCGATGCCACGCGCAAGGGGAATGCAGGCACTTTGCTGCAAATTGCTTTTTACTACACTAATACACACAACAATGCAGTACCGGGCACCCCATCTTTTTGATACCCTAGTAAATTCCCAAATGTTACACTTGCGCGGAATACAAACATTCCGTAGTGAGTGTTCAGCCACATTTTCTTGACCCAAGGTTGGTTGTGCCTCGACACATTGTAAGGTCGTAGGCCACCGCGACTCCTCCCGCTTGTCAGGTCAGCTGCAGTTCATGGAGTAAAACGACTTGGTCCTTAAGTGCTTATGATCATGAAGTGAGCAAGTAACGGTCATTTATAACTTTTACTCTGCTACCTCATGCATCAATTAAACGCTCAAAGGTGATATGGGGCACACAATTAATTTACGTTAGCCCGTACTTGTGGGTTTGGTTCTGTCATGGTTACCTTCTTGAGTCCTATGAGGAGCAAAGCAACAAACAAACAAGTTGCTGGAGCGAACGGTCAGATTTATTATTATTATGGACAGCTCTTTGACACTGGCGTGTATTTCGTTCGATAGTGTGCACGACTGGTGTTTAACATCCAACTTTCAGCATTGAGATATCAGCTGACATATTACATCCTTGACTAAAACTACTATTATAGCTTCTGTTAATGTTGGATAAGACGAAAAGAAGTGGAGGCTCCTCTGCTTTCATTGTGCTCATACTTCTCTCCCTTGCGCTCCCTCTCACTTCCTGCTCTTTTAGTGGGGGGGGGGGGGCTACTAAAGTGCAAGCGTCATCAGAACGGGCCCCCATGCAGCTGACTTCCATTCAGAGCTTTAATGGCTTAACGCTGTGTGCAGCTGAGCTCTCGTCAAGCCAGAAAGCCTCCTCCCCTTAACCACCACTTTTTCCAAGACACCCATTTCCGCTGCTTGAGTTGACTGCGTTTCACTGACACTTTTCTCCCCACCCTCAACCCCCACCCTTCAAACTCTCCAGCTGTCTCATATCGTCGTACTGTGGGAGGGATATTGAGGAGTCGGCCTTACTAGACCTCATGGTCTGGACCTGTTATTAAGATGAAAAAAAAAGGTTTAAAAGGAAGGTTTACTCGGCATCAACCAAGTAACAACAAACCAAAAGAAGTGTGTGCTTTTGTCGAATCCGACACATGCCAGACCAGCAGTGGTCAATTTGTTTTTTCAGAAAATGCTCCACACATACACCAGCTGCTTCTCTTCCTATATTATACAAAACTGGCTTTTGAAAACCTTTCGTCAGTTGAAATCTTGGTGTAGTGTTTAGTATTAGTATCTTCACTGTACTGCATAGCACGATGGTAAATGTTCAATTTCCTGATGTTCAATTTTCATAAACTCAATCTATCGAGCAGCACAAGCTCACCAACTGTGCTGTATTCCACCTTTGTCATTAACTGTTTCGAATAAAAATTAAAATGGAGCTTACGACCAATAAGAAAAATAAATGGAAATATCCATTCTAAATCGTTTTTGAAAAGTTTCACTTACAGATGTCTGTGTTCAAACATTGCCAGTTGCAAACGTAATAGCATGCCAGGCCCACAATTGGTTATGTGACTTTGTAAAGAAACTGCCACTTCCATGTAGGCGTGCATTTTTTTCTTTATCTCTTCTTTTCTTTCTTGAGCGTACTTCCAAGCAGGGCACAAGTCAATTGACATTTTTTCCGCTTATTCGATTATTGAATCGTTTATTTTGATTCACTTCTTTGTTGGTCGTCACTCGTCAAATGCATGAAAATATTCGCCCGGTCTGTGTTGCAAGATGATGATGATGCAATTGTCAATACTGGACTTGATCTTGAGCGACATTTGCATTTCACACTCCAAAAGCGCTGTTAGCCACGTCTGTGCCGCAAGGAAGCTTGTGCACAGTCGATCTTTCCATTTTTGTTCGCCATGCTTACAAATGGCCAAAATGTCATTTTCTGTTAAATGCGATGTTTTGCTCCTCTTGCTGAGTCAAACACAATTGCACATTCTTAATTGAAACGCTTCATTTCAAATAAGTTGAAACACCCATACTTTTCCCAAAACACGACTAGTTTTCCCATTCATCCCACAGGTCGTGTAGGTGGTGGTGGTGGTTGGGTCTAAACTGCGTGCATGTTTAGACCCAAGTCTAAAGTGTGACATTTTCCTCCTTGTGTCTGGCGTTTGCAAAGGCGGTCGCACTGGACTGGCGAGATAACAGCATGGATGGCCATGACCGCATTACTAATAAAAGCCCACATGAGTGTGCCCTTTAATAGCACCAATAGTTAGTTCATCACTTCTATTCCCAATCCATGTCACCACAAGTCCAGCTTTGACAGAGTGTGTTGATTTTTGCAAATGTAACAGTCATTCGTATTCATGTCATTCATGTCATCTGCGTTTGTTGCTGAATGGTTGATGAGTAGTTTGGCAGAGCAATGGATGGATGTGCCATGTACACATTGAGTCGATTTTGTATTGGATCCCATTTATTTGCGCAGGCGTGCATATTGAAGTGGCCAGTGAGTCTATGTCTATGCGGTTTGTGCATGTGTCGCGGTTGGGCATAGTGCCGACCCAGCTCACCCTTCTGATGCTAAGCAGCTTTAGCTTGATTGCCATCTGTTCCTCCACTCTGTATTTTCGCACAAAGAAAACCCCTCCCGTTTTTCTCAACCACTAAATCACAAATAAAGACTGGAGCGCTGCTTGTATCCAAAACCGTAGAGCATCTAATGTGAATATATGGACATAATTATACCTGAGCTAAGAATTGAAGGTAAAGCGGGTGCTCTTCCCCCTTTGCAGCTTTAACAGTTTTTCTTTCTACAAGATTATTTCAGCATGTGGGATTTTTTTGCACGTGACCAATGGTGGACCCAAGAGAGGGGCCTTCTCGCCTTCCAGTTAATCACAGAATTTTTTGTTGGGCTTTAGGTTTCAACCTCTGTTGAAAATTAATGGACCTAAAAATTTCCCAGGGGATCTCCACTCAAAATGTGTGTTGAGACACCATTGGTGTTGGAACTGAGAGAGGACTTGTTGGGTCTGCTCTGTTCTAAATGATCCTGGAAATGTTAGAGTTCACCTCAAAAATATTTGATGGGCAATTTCATCAACTTAAAATTAAACGAATAGGCCTGAGATATTTCCCTGGGGAACTCCACTCCGAATTGTTGCTTTGTAATGATGTTTGTGTGCAACAAAGCATGTGACGGAAAAGTGGTTAGGACTGCACGACTGTCCGTGTTTTATGTTATGTGTTGTGTTTATTATTTTACTTTATGTTAACTGTTTTGTAAAGCGCTTTGTTACAGCTGCCGCTGTTGTGAAAGCGCTATATAAATCACCATGTATTGTATTGTATTGTATTGTCACGCTTTGTTGTTTGAAGCAGTTTGAGATGAAAGAGGAGAGAATCAAAGTGTCCTTTAACCAGTGGATCAGAGACGTCATGCTCAAAATGTGCACACGTTGGCTACAAGCTAAGTATCAAAGTCAACAAGAAGCTGTAGCATCCATTGACGAAAAAAGAGATTGGTTCACTTCTCCTGTCCCATGGAAATCCATTTCAATTCCAAGCGGCGACTCACGGTTCCAAATACGCAACGGCGCTCTTCGCCAAAGCTCCTCTCTCCTCATCCTCAACTTCAGCGGCCATCCATCCAGCCGCACCAACGCCAACTGTCCAACAGCGCTGACATAGCCACTGAACAAATCGGGGTTGTGAAAAATGCTGCCCATTACTGGCGCAAAAAACACAAGCGCCCCAGGTCTGTCCAGCACCGACCGTCAATGACGCCGACATTCCTCCCAATCAAAATCTGTGCTGGTACAGGCGTGCTGCCGAGAAGGCGCAACCACCTAGCACAGATACTGCTCCTTTGACGAATGTCGTGGCCAAAAAGCGCTGAAAACAGTCCATATCAGGTCCACACAATGAAGCAACAAACAACATGTGACAAAACAAAAGACAAAAACTGCAAAAAAGAACAAAAAAGCAAGGCTCTTGAAGAGCACTTGCCGAAGGCTGCCTACTCGGGCGCCATCTTGGGGAAAAAAAATGATGATACACTGTACGTGTGCTGGGACAGGAATAGTATCTTCGTCCACCAACACCGAATTGGATTCACCTACAGTGTGGGCCAGTTTGCTTGTTTTATTGTCGTTCATTTTGTGTTTCTAACCCCAACAAACAGGAGGGATGACACATAGCAAACATAGAGAATGCACTATGCATGGTCTTATGACTAACAAGACAGCTGCTGTTGCATTTTGTCTTTCCACAAGCAGCATGTAAAATGAATTCCCATTAAAGGCACATAGACATTAACGATCAGGCAGTTAAAGGGCCAGTACATTTCTGTCCCACTTCCTCTATTGAATGAAGCTAACACTGAATCTACATACACAGTTGTATATCCCAGTTAGCTCTCGAGGCTGATATGACCACACAGAAAGATTCTAGAACATAAAGCCCATTCTTATCCTTCTACAAATAGCTTCATGGCAGCGTCGCGTCAGGCGGAAATGTGTATACTCACAATGCAGCTTGTGTACTTGCTGATAAGCACAATGCCTCCCAATGCATGCCGGGGCACACTCTGGTAATTAAGAGCTGCAATAGATGGATGGGATGATGTGTGTGTTTCTAATATCATTTGTCGTCTGATCGTTTGTCCTCCAGGCGATTGCGCTGCTTTTTTGTAATGTGACTTACAGTGAATTCCATAGAACCATCAGGACATTTTAAGCCCTTTTGCCCGTTGTTGTAAGCGATTTTTAACTCCATCATGCTGGAACCCTGAGCCCTCTTGTCTTGTTGTAAATCCCCTCCTTCTTTAGACCTTGAGTGTTTAACCCCATCGACTGAATGGGATATTACTCAATTGGAAAGTCATTTGACTGTTGCGGCCTCGCTCGAGGAGAAGTCAGCCTCTTCGTATGTCAACGGCCACAAACAAGCAGAGTGGCGCCTCAGCCTTCTGAAATGTCAGTGACCTCACATTACTGAGCCATGAAACACCGCTGTCGAACGGGACAAATATCTTCATGCCTGCTCCACCGAACAATCACTGACGTCCTATTTAGCGAAATAACATGGCAGTCTTGTGTTTTTTGGTTGTAGGGAGTCAAGTGATCACCACGGCAGGTTGTAGTCTACAGAGATCCTGCAAAATAACCACATCAGGTCCCTAAAGAAGTTCTGTTATCTATGCACCTTTTGTTTTCAGACAGAAACAAGGAGTGAGAGCAAGTCTGTCACATTACCAGACCAGGATTCTAAGATTAGGCCAGATTATGGGCACATGTGTACAGCACATATTTAATGACTAAACCTAACTAAATGTTAGGAGGGCCCACCTCCATCATCTGTCAAAACAAATCACCGATGCACGTCGTCAGCTGAGTACATGTGTGAACGAACATTTTATACATCTTTTAAAAGCTGAGTTTCTGGAGATTTGAATGGTACATGTTACAATTGTCGAATTTGAACCGAAACTTGGGGAGACCTCATGCTTTGATCCTATAGTGTTTTCAAGTCCTAATCAACATTCTAAATCAATTTTCAAGGCAGATTTTGTGAAAAGAAATTAGATGAACATAAGAGTCACCTTTTTTCTGTTTTCGAACATCCGTAGTTCAGTGGCAGGAGCACATACACAGATTATTACAATATGGGAGAAATATTCATAATGATAAAATTTTGAATGTTTCAAAAAGAGACTAAAACTATGCTGATGCTCCAAATGGCTCAAGAACAGCTACAAATTTACTTTGGGTGCACCTTTCCACAGCCGTTTTTGGCAAAGTTGCCCTCGGTTTAAGGGGTTTTCATTGAATTCAGCGATGCGACAGGATGCTCCCTTTATCTCACAGTATTCCTTAATACCGGGATAGATGTGTGACACACAACACTCACTTTTCCAATAGTGACTATTTTATCAACTATGCCAGATGCTGGCACAGAAAGAATCCAATTTTCTGATTGTGAGTAAAAGTGCACAGAGTTGTGGCACATCCCACCTCACTGAGTTCTAGCAGCTGCTTTCGGAAATAATAGCCCATTTCATCGTGCCTGCAAAAGCTGTAGTTTTTCTCTTTTCTTTTTTCTTTCTGTGTCGCTGTTCTATAAGAACGGCACTGACATGGAATGGGACTGCCAATGGTGACCCATAAATATTTCCCTTTTTTTTAGGTACCTGGTACTTACTTCTCCTACCCGCTTGTTTGGTTTCTGTGTAAAAGATGCTGAGGGGTTTGCACGTATTTTTTACAATGTAGTAAATCGTTTTCTTCCATTATTGCATGTTTGTAATCAAGCATTTTTCTCAATGTCTTCTTCAGGGGTCCCTTCAGTGTGGTTAGGAGATGCATCAACAGAGAGACGGGGCAGCAGTTTGCTGTCAAAATTGTGGATGTGGCACAGTTCACCTCCAGTCCTGGACTCAGCACAGAGGGTACATTTTTAGTTTTTTGTTTTTTCCTTTGATAAAACTAAAAAGATTGTCCATTTGAATTACCCTTCACAGAGAAATGATTATTGATCTTTGGTCTGCAGAAGATGGATCATTAAATGAACACAAACATAACAAATGTGGCAGGCTAAGATCGTTGGAAATGATCTTTTGTGAAATCATAATTACAGACTGTTGCCAGCATAAAACCTTTAATAACTGCATAAAAATCCCCCCCAAAAAAGCCTAACAAAGCAGCACACTTGTGGAGTCAGTACTTGAGATGCTCACTTTGCAGAAGACTCACATGATTTAAGAAGCCACATATTCCAGTGTTGTATTGGAAATTATTGTTTATCTTCTGTAGCAATCTGCCAGAGCTGTGATTAGATTCGTGATGACTCTAGAGGAGGCGCGATGGCATTAAAGATAGTTGAAAGGTGTGGTGAAGCCTGATAAGAAAATTTGAGCTAAACAAAGTGAGGAGGGTGCACAGCGATCTTGGAAATATATCATTATATGAGTCTCCGTAAAATGTTTACTTATAACATCAGGTTGTGGACTAGATTATGGTTATCCGGAAATGAGCATTTCTCGTTATTGTTGGAAATGTTTGCCGTAATGATTGTATTTAATGTCAATAGAATGTCGATGTTGTCTTTGCTGAATGTCAAAGCACAGTAGACTGTATAGTGGTGGTGCGCAGTGTTCCCTTCTGATATTCAGTGTGTCTGAGCATTCACAAAAGCTCCCTGAACATTCCTTGGACCACGGTCCAAAACCTGAGATCAACTTACATGATTGAGTCATGTTACCAAAAATAAAAAATAATAAATCAAACCACCTGCTTATGAAAATACAGAATATCATTTAATAAAACATGAACATTGACCTGACCTCTGAAACACATGAAAGAGCCTCATTCAGGGGGCTCATAAACTGTGACCATGTTTGGACTTCCTGAATGAAGCTGTCATCGTGTCGCCTTCAGCGTCTCATCAGTAGTGCGTGTGCTTGTATGTGTGTCAATGTATGCTTCAAGTTAGAGTACAAGGCCTGAGTGTGCACCCTTCATAACGCTATTGAAACCGTAAGGGACGTGGGAATGGTGTGGTGTCCTTTTGGTAAATTAAAAAAATAAAGGAATGAATGGAGAAATGTCGTGTGTGTGTGTGTGTGTGTGTGTGTGTGTGTGTGTGTGTGTGTGTGTGTGTGTGTGTGCGTGTGTGTGTGTGTGTGTGTGTGTGTGCGTGTGTGCGTGTGTGTGTGTGTGTGTGTGTGTGTGTGTGTGTGTGTGTGTGTGTGTGTGTGTGTGTGTGTGTGTGTTTAGTGCCCGCCAATGTCAGTACAGTACCCAATCTTGCATGTAGCTTAGAGGAAATATTAGTGATGTCATTCTATGTGATTGTGAGCAATTACAGTTTTTGCTTTGAGCTGTTTTGAACCCGGTCTCATTAGCAAATATAAATAGTGTGACGTAGACCCAGGCCATTTGCTTTTAGCATTTGGATTGACAAATGTTAGCAACCATAGCGTTGATAACATTAAATGTATGAGAAGATGGAAGGCGTTCACTGATCGAAGCTGACTCCAACCTCTAAGGCTGAACACATGATTTGGGCCTGATTTGTTGGGATTTTTAAGAACCCAGCCGATAAAAGCAAACAGGTCTCGAAATACAGCCGTTGACCAAGGGCTGGCCAATATGACGATGTGATATCACATTTTAAGTATTCATTAGTGGTCAATACATATTTGTCGCTATGCCCTGCCAAATAAAAATAAACGTAAAATAGGATTAAGCCATTTGACAAGATATTTATGTCTTTGGATTATTTGGTTGCTCTGTGGCCTATTTTATAAAATGAAGAAAAATTATCCTTTTGCCCCGATCCCTGACCAGGTGAAAACCACGTGATCGAACCAGATCGATCACGTGATCAGATCAGGAGATCCCTTGTAGTAATGATTTCTTTTCTGTCATTGTCATATAATAGTGGCAGTATTTCAGTATTTAAGTCTCCACGGAAGGCCCAAGTCGGGTATCAAATGCATGATATAATTGTGATGTTAAAAGTATGCTGTCTCGCACGACGGTCTTGTGCGACATCTTTCATCTTTTAGCATCTGTGTATGGCGAAAAGCAAAGTATACAGATTTGATCCTTGAGGTTTGTTTGGAAAAGGTGTCACCGAAAAGACAAAACGTCAAACACCACTGTACCATGACACGATTGTCGTCACTGACAACATTTCGTGATCATGCGGGCATGTGGAATACTCCTCTAGCATTGCACACACACTCTCTGTTCAGAGCTTCGAGTGAGGGAAGTGGGTCAAATTGTGCGTGCCTTGGCAATGGATTGACCAACACACACATGCTCACACACATACACACCAGTCAGTGTCTGTCAAGCGTGTCCAGAGGTCTGTCTGACGAATAGGTCAGCTCTCCAAGGGGATGAGAGAGCAAAGCTAGCCAACGAATGAGCAAAATCCATCATATGCCGTTGCACAGTCGCTTCCTCTGCTTTCCCGGCTCCCAATTCCCCAATCCTTTTGCACACTCTCATCCCCCTTCCTTTAGGTCTTTTATTTTATTTTCCCTCACAACATGTCCTCTTCACCTCCCTCATCTGTCACCTTCTTCTCCAGAGTCACGGAAGACGCAGCGCTGCGTGTGTTTCTGCTCCTATTGTGACATCTTGTCCGTGCCTTCTGCACAAGCTGTGAAGACGCACACAATCATATGCATGCTTGTATCGTTTGTTAGGATGCTGCAAAGGGCAGAAAACAGGATATCATATTTCGGTGTTAACATTTTTAATCACCTACGCAAGGCTAGGACCTTTTATGTTGCGACAGTTTGAATCTAACTCACCAGGCACTCTTTTTTTTTTACTTAAATACAGACAGTGGTGGCTTTGATTATGACATAGATATTTATTTGTAAAACCCTTTTTTCATGCCAAGGAACAAAACTAAGTGAAACAGAACTAGCATGCACAAACTTTCTCTTGTCTTTGTTTTTATGAGGCAGCAGTTGTTAATTTTTTTTTCTCAAGTGGATGACACACTCAAAGACTAATTGGGGCATTGTGTTAAATCTAGGGACTGTCTAAAGAGAATTACTTCAATAATAGAAAGTTGACATGGCAACATTATTCTGATCCATATCTTTTTTTTTGTTCTGTCACAAAAATCAGTTTTTCTTGCTGAACTGAGCCCGTGTATTTTGGAACAATTTTGATCAAAGAAAGAGAAAAATACATCCAGTTTAAAGGAAGTAGCAATAAATAAAGAAAAAAACTATAGATTTCCTATTTTCATCCAATTATTCAATGTAATAAAAATGTCCATCCTTGAAGCAAATAAAATCTTTTGACCTTTATCCAGATCCTTACTAAAATAGTTTTTTGTTTTATTATTATGTATTATTATATTTTTTCTATTGTATTGTATTCTATTATATTTATCTATTTTAACTGTGTCTGTGGCTTTTTTGGAGGGGGGGGTTGTAAATGTCTCACAATACATTTCGTTCCCTGCCCCAAAATGTAGGAACATGATGGCCACTTTAGCCTCTGCTCTGTCCTACTTTATGCGTTGTAAAACTGGCTACTGTGAAAAGGTTTATTAAAACAGCATTTCAAGCGATAACCCAACATTTTTTTTTGCAGTAAGGCGTATTTGACGACAACCAATCAATCAAGAGCATTTTATCTTCAATCCAACATGGAAATCCATCCTCCCTCTTCATTTACCGCACCAAACCTCGTAACTTCACAACCATTTATTTCCTCTTACATCTTTCCATTTGTACCACGCGCCCACTGTTGGAATATTGATTTGTTTCAGAAGCTCAAATTCCTGTTCTCTCCACTCATTCGTCTATGTGTGTGCAACACTCTCCCCCCCATCATTATCACGCTTAATTGTATGAAGACAAACAGGCCGGAAGGTGTAACTTGTTAGCATCATTTATTTCAGGCGGGAGAGTTTGAGTGTGTGATTGTCGCTAATGTGGCAAACTTGCCACCGCCTCCGTTTCTGCATATTCACTTCACTCTTCCATTAACCTTCCTCGCCATTAGGAGCCATTAGGAGTAAAGACTTTGCTCCAGGGGGAGCCTTCAGAGCACGGAAGTGTCTTTAAACATATCGAAGAACGCTATGGCTAATTTTATGGCACGATGATTGTTAAGCACCTGTGTGGCACCTCAGGGATTAGCATCTGTGTTGTTGGAGGTCTATCATTTTGATGTACAATTGCCTTGGTCACTGTAGAAATGTGTGAGCGTTGATTTGCCATGCTAATGATGCTAATTGTTTCGTGCTTTTAAACGCCTGGGCTTTGTGACTGGTAGGCGGAGGGGGCTCAGAGTGTGATAAGACTGCAAGCACAGTATTGTCAGTCATGGAACGATCAATTCATTTATTACACTACCGCTCTTCAATTAACATTTGGAAGAGTCCAATTGCAAAGATTTTCCCAAGGCGGAGGTCCGAACAGTTTCGATTTGCATAGCCAGTCTAACATAATCAAAATGGAAAATTTGCTTTGTACAACTTAGATTAGTGGTCTTGCAAATGTGATGTTTCCTTGTCCGTTTCACCGGACCCCGAATTTAATCAATTGTTTTCATCCTACCAGATGAAAACAGTGCATGAATGTGAATACACTGAAAATTATTGTGCAAATGACTTTTTTGCCTGATTTTTGTTGATAGTCTCTGCAAATGGCCGCAGCATAATTTTCAAGTCATCAACTGTTCGAGAATAATCTAAATGTTTTTCTAACAAACCTCCAAATGATAACCGTAGTTTTAAATTTTCATTTTCACATCCAAACAATAGCTTGGGGAGACAATTCTGCAATTTCAAGCAGAGAATCTCCAAAAAGTCAAGTTCAATGGATACAAGACTTGCAAGGCTTCTATCAAATAAGAGGTCCCGGGTTATAATGTAACCTCACCTGTTAAGATTTTTTAGGTTGAACTAACTTTTGATTTCAGCACATATAAACTCCTGATGCTGCAAATTCAACAAATTACTCTTTTACGTTCTTTACAACCTGTAAAGTGCCTTTAAAAACTTCTCCATATAATCATTTGGAACAGTGCATTTTAACAAAACAGATGCCTTATTGTTGAACAAAAAATACTGTTGTCAATGAGAGGTTTGTTTCAAAGCATTCAAATGATAATAAAAGTGAATGACTTAAAAATTATTCAGAGTCCCATTTGCTGGCTATTTATAATAATTTGAAAAATAGATAATTTGCATTATAATTTGTAATGCAGTACAAATGTAATTCTAAAAGCACAGAAATACATGCCTTGTGTGTTTTGGGAATGTGGGAGGAAACTTGAATACCCGGAGAAAACCCACGCAGGCATGGGGAGAACATGCAAACTCCACACAGGAAAGCCAGAGCTGGAATCGAACCTTGCAACTCTGCACTATGAGGCCGACGTGCTCACCAGTCGACCACCGGGCTGCTCTGAAAAAAAAAATCACATATTAAATCAATGTCACGATATTTAGGGTGGAAAAATGCAATTACATGATTTTTGATGAGGATAAGATGAAGAGAAGAAATAGATATATGATTAATTACACATTTGTTGATTAATAACTAATCGCTGGTGGTGTAGTGGTCTACTCGCCTGACTTGTATGTGGGCAACTCTATGACTGTGTGGATGTGGGCATGAATGGTCGTTTGTCTCTGTGCTTTGCGACTGGCTGGCGACCAGTTCAGGGTGTGGTCTGCCTACTGCCCGAAGTCAGTTGGGATAGGCTCCAGCAACTCCGCGCAACCCTGTTCAGGATAAGCCGTGTTGAAAATGGATGGATGGATGACCGATAACTTGTCAATGACATAGACATTACTGATATGATTGCCATTGAAAAAAGATCTGAAAACTTTGCTCATAATGTATTATATATACAGTATACATACTCTTTTTTTCCTCCCCTCTAACCTCTTAGACCTGAAGAGGGAGGCCAGCATCTGCCACATGCTCAAACACCCGCACATTGTGGAGCTGCTAGAGACCTACAGCTCCGACGGGATGCTCTACATGGTCTTCGAATTGTAAGTCACACACCCGGTTACAGATGAAGCACAATTGCGAATCGCCCCTGGTTGAAAGCTTCTTGTTAGCGGGCGGCGGTGGGAGTTGTACGAGGAACAAGCGCTATGGAGCATGCAGCGATTATATGGAAGGGAGAAGAGATGGAGATTAAGATTTCACACCAGCGATCAGCAGCCTCCTCTCCCTTCCACTCATCCCCACTCTCGTATCCTCATCTCTCCGCCATTTCCTTAGCTTACTCCAACTTCTCACCTCACTGAAAAGAACAGCTTTGGTGCATAAAGTTCCATCTCAGGAGGGATGAAGATATTTTTTAATTGCTCATAGTTGCCCCTGTCATATGAGGAATTCCACAATTCCTATTACTTTTACTTTTCAAGATCACATTTCACCGCTTTTTCACCGTTACTGTTCTGTGTAAATGGCACTGACACGAATGGGGCGGGGCGGGGGGGTACAAAAGCCACTCAGCAATTTTCTGTCGGGCGTGAAACTGTATTCTGCAACGCTGGTACAGGGGTGCGAAGTTAAACATGAGACTCCCCAGTTCTCCTGCCTGCTGTGTTGAAAGCAAAACAAGTTGCGGCAACCTTGACTTGCTCATTCATTCTGTGACCAAACTCGTAACTTAGTTTACTTCCAGATCAAATCTATTTTTCCCCATTGAATTTAAATTAATGCAATACAGTTAATGTGTTCTAATATGAAAATAAATCTGTTTATGAATTATATTGATGTGATGGTGAAGCCTTGCACTTCCTCGCATTTTTTGGTTGAGCGGGGTGGTTTGACATATCGGTGCTGGTGGGGGATGGTGGCTGATACTGTCCCCCAATTGGGGGTCCTGGCAGCGTGCCCTACTTCTGCCCAGCACTGACGCCAAGAGGTCCGTCTTCTCCCACCGAATCGAATTGTGCCGGAAAGTGCGCGGCTTTACCATAGCTACAATATGTATACCGGTACATTTTGTTTCCAACAATACTTAATACTTATTTATAATTTCATATGGGTGAAATAGATAAAGCTTGTGGCCAAATGGTAGCAAGCATTGCTTACAAACTGTGTCGGGTATGTTCAAATGATGAATTTGAACCCTGTTGGTGTTTGTTTCCATTTGCATTCTCTACCAAATGTTTATTATTATTATTATTATTATTATTATTATTTTATTTATTTATTTGTTTGTTTTGCGGTAGTGCAGTCCAAGGTGTGTTTGAAGTCATCGCTCCAAGTGCGGCAAGCCTTGTATTCTTGAAGAAGAAAAAAAAGCTTCACAAGGAACAGATACCACTAATGAAATTATTTATAAATATTTGCAAAAATAATTGCATTAGTGTTGTCTTTGTTCCGTGTCCTGTATTACTCTTTAACTTTGTTGTTTTATATTTTGAAAAATATAAAATGTGACTTTTTTTTTATTAAATAATTTAACATTTATTACCATTAAAAAAACACAACAAAAGCACAGAAATATGATACAGCTGAGTATTGTTTCCCAGGTACTGAGAATCAGAACAGAGCTGGTTCAAATGTGAAAGGTTCCCATTCCTAGTTCTAAATGTACCTCTCGCACAAAGTCAGCTGGAATAGGCTTTGGCTCACATGAAGCTAAGCGGTATGGAAAAGAGACGGATGCACAAGAATATAATAAAAGAGAATCAAAAGAAATAGTGCTCCTAAAGTGAAATAACTGTACATATTGTACGATTTGTGTGCTGTTGCTTGCCTTTAAATGAAGTGGCCAAGCGATTGTCTTTAGGAACTGGAGTCCAGTTGTTGTCTGGGTGTGCGTTGTGTTCGTTGCAGGTCTTGGCCAGTGCTCTCGTTTTTGCATTTGTGTGCTTGACTGTTTGTCCCGTTCAATAACCCGCTAAAAGGGCATCAGCAACTGGCTGTCCTTGCCAATGTGTACTGTACCTTACTGTACTGTACCTTGATTGCTCCATTTTTTTTTTTAATTATTGTTTTTTGTAAATTATTTCAAGCGGCATGGACTGGCGGATGGCTCTAACGCTGTTGCTCAGTCTGCTTGCTACTGGGAGAGCCAGATATTTTTTTTGTACAACTTGGCCTAACAGGTAAACGTGTCCTAGTTGTGAGCCTACCGCAGCAGCAGGTTCTGCATGGTGTGGATTTGCTGTTTCCAAATAATCACAGACCTTTCACGGACCCTGTGTGGCATGGAATAATTTCCCGCTCTCCTTCCACTTAGTGCAGGCCAAAAAAAGTCCGTCTTGAGCCCGGCTCTTTTCCCCTTGACTGGTTCTCTCTCACTTCGTAAAGCCACACATTCAGAAATGGAAGCAAATTAAATAAATGACAGTGACAGACTACTTTTATTCAGCGCACTCATCTGGTGCTGCAACCAACTCTGCCTCCTCCCAAAGCCGTAGCCACGTGAATGCCGACTATTGGTGCAATGTGAGAAGTGCAGTGGGAAAAGTTAACATCTTCCACTGGGGGAAAAAAAAGCAATTGTATCAATCTTGCACACAGTTGTGGCAATATATTTCCTTGCTGGATACATGCAGATGAATTCTGGTGGTTCTGTTCCGGCAGCTGTATTATGTGGGACTTGTGAAAGAGGCATAAGGTAGATGGGAGAAATATTTGAGCAGTGGCGCTTCATCACCAGATAACAGAGCAGGCATACTTTATAAGATAACTGCAGACATCTTCATATGTCTCTCCCTAAAGGAGGCTCAAACATGAATAACGTGTATAATAAGGATGTGCTGAGAACAAGAACCTCACAGCAGCCTAGCCTAAATGGAGAGGACACCAAGACTGGGTTTGAATAATTGGAGAGATGGTATTAGTTTTAACTTGATTAGGTCAACTATGAACGTCACTAAAGTCGACAGCATGTGCCTGTTTGTGTAAGTAAAGAAGACACTGAAAAAAGGAATCATGTAATACAATTGCAATGGTCATCAAGCGTGTTCCATTGTGTTGTTGGACTCATTCCGTGTACCCAAATTTGTGGCCCTGGTTCATCCAGTTTTACCTAAAGCGTGAAAGCATTTCTTCGGTGCAGTTGTGTTATCAATGGTGACCTCTAGTGGGTTTCATAATACCAGTGCCGGTTGGACTTGTCATCATATAAATTAATCTATTTTCTATACTGCTTATCCTCATGAGGATCACGGCCCACATGTAAGTTAGAGCCTCTCCCAGCTGACTTGGGAAAGAAGTGCAGGCTGCACCCTGCACTGGTCGGCAGCCAGTCACAGGGTGCGTGCAAACAAACAGCCATTCGCACTCACATTCACACTCATGGATAATTTAGTCTCCAATGTATCTACCATGCAATTTTGTAGTACCCAGACAAAATCCACACAAGCACAGAAACAACAAGGCACATGTTGTATGTATTTTTTATTATATCGCATTCAAAATAACGTCCAGTAAAACTGCCGCCTAAAACAAAATGAAAATAATTATATTGGTGAACGACAGAAAGAACAGGAATAAGTCACGTAGCTTCCCGCAACATAAAAATGGACGCATATAACATTGTGGAGCAAGCCCGTGCCAGCAAGTCTACTGAAAGACTAATCGGCATTAACCTGGCCCTATTTTTGTGCCGAGTACAAGTGTAGAGCAGATATAGACAAGGCCATTTGCGCCGTTGTGGGATGGAACGCAGACGATTCCCAGCCAATTGAAGCAGCCCTCCTCATTCCAATTCAAATCAGGGCGGTCGAACCGCACACAATGCTTTAAATGGCAGAAGCAAAAATTGATTTGCTGGGTTCTGTGCTTCAGATTAGCACGCGTGAAATGCGTTCATGCAGGTAAATTGCTCGATGAAGAAGGCAAATGCACATGTGATGTGGGCAATTGGAGTCCTCCTTGAAACTACGACCGCGCGGCCATATCTTAGACTAGTGCAGGGTCAGAGAACATATAATTGTAAATAAAATTTTTGACTTGACTTCCCCTGACAATACTGTACAGGGAGCTCAACATACATTCAGTATCCGCATTACATCTGGGAGACATAGTACTTCTCTTTTTGTTAGCAAAAGTTCAAATAGGCTTACATTAATGTTCCTTTGTAAATTCGCCACGACTTTGTAATTTTTTTTCCATGATCGTAAACGGGAGACTTTACTTTGCCTTTTTCGGCCAACTGTGCGATTACTTGAAAAACAGATTTCTTGACGCCACCCTGACCTCTCTGCATCTGTGTGTGTGTGTCGGCGTATATCTCAGCATGGACGGAGCAGACCTGTGCTTTGAGATTGTCAAGAGGGCAGATGCTGGCTTTGTCTACAGTGAAGCAGTGGCCAGGTGAGGTCAATTCCGCTTCTATTTGTAGCTTGGCCCGCCGTTTCAATTGGATTTTGATTATTATTTTTTTTCCTTCCTTAGTCACTACATGAGACAGATCCTGGAGGCGCTGCGCTACTGCCATGACAACAACGTCATCCACAGAGATGTCAAGGTACCGGTATTTTTACCTTTAAAATAAATGAGGGTAGCGGGATTTTTAAGATACCGCATGCTGTGGCTGCAGCATTTACTGCAATGGGAATGTTAGTTGCAATTACTTTAACATCTGGAGGCTGAAAACTGCAACAGCTGCTTCTTTCCTAAAAGCGCTGCCCTCTCAGCATCTCTGGTCTGATTTGTTACCTCACACCACTTCCTAATTACAGTAAATTGGATGAAGATGTAAATTAACAACAACAAAAGTAATGCTTTTACAGAAATATTGCTATTGTGAATTTTATAGGAAAAAGGTTTTGGTTTGAGAATCAAGCAGTCATTTTATCAAATCAACATCCATTAACATCATTCTATGACATACATACAACGGAATTATGAGCGCTGCTCCACTGGTGAAGAGAATACCGGTAGCTTAATAAGCAAAGCAAAAATAGAAAACAATATGTAAAGCCACCTTAGCGGTACATAGTTCGCTTTAATTCCCCCCCCCCCCCCCCCATCTGTTGTATGCATTATTGTCACACTATTGCACATCTTATTTCAATTATTCAATATTGCACGATTGTACTTGGTTGTTCGCAAAATCTAGCATTGCAAAGTCGTGCCCTATTGTCTGGAAAAGTACGCTAAATGGATTAGAAGTGCAATAAAATCAAATACAACCATTCAGAGGAAAAATACCATACATCTTTTAAAGTGTAAGTACATCCAGATACAAGAAAAGGAGTCGACAGATGAATATAGCACTATAATAAGGAAAAATAGACCTTTGTAATGCACTAAAGAACAACAACATTGATATTTTTTTCTGAATCAATGAAGGCAGTTAAATGTGTCAAATAAGTGTATGTATAAAACAGCATGACGGAGAAAGTCATCCCGTCACCCAAGTTGAGTTAGCTGGCGTCGGCAGTACAAACACATTGAAATCCGCCAGTATCTGATACCGATACCTGGTATATGTATGCCCCCATTTCTACTCCTCATTAACTACATTGGGCAAATAGATGTTGAATCAGGTTATAAATATAGCAGGTTTCTACTATCACCCTATACCTGAAGCTGCCGCCTTGTCCTTATCAGGGGTTTCGCCGCCAATTTCTCTCTCTCTCTCTCTCTCTCTCTCTCTCTCTCTCTCTCTCTCTTTCTCTCTCACACATACACACTCTTAAATTTACAAGAAAGCTGCTTGAGCGCTGCAACTCCCCATGCATGAAAGTCACTGAACTGATTTAAAGCTTCGGTATTTATCTCCCTCTCTACGTCTCTGCTGCCAGCAGTTCTCTTGTGGCTGCGCGCGCGCGTGTGTATGTGTACATTCTCAGTCTAGTTTTTCTAACATTATCCACTAGGGATGGGCAGAATTATGGTTATTTGATCGTTATCATCGATAAAGGTTGATAAATGGCATCCAGAAGCCATTGAGGTTAAATGGTGTGCATTTCCCGGCTGTACCTATGAGCTGCACTGTTGAGTCACTCGTAACTAATGATCTCTGGAAGGAAGGAAACCGTGAAGTCAGCTTTAGGTCTGCATCAACACTACGAAGACTTCTCCCAGAAGCATACATTTCCTTAACATGACAATGGTGTGGAAACACAATTTATCCTTCATCGCATGCCTATCCCCACATTTATTTATCAGGATAGACAACTAATCAGCAGCTTTTACTGTAAACAAATGCAAAACAGACGCAAACCAAGAGTTTGAAACTCTTGTTTCCTGAACGTAAGAACAACGTGCCAGGTTTTTGCCAGAATTCAAGAAACGTAATCATGGCTAAATTCTTTTGACAACTGGGTTCAACAGGTAGCTCTTATCTGTCATCACATAAGAAAATCAAAGCACAGTACTGATTCCGGCCCCAGCCTTCCTGTGTGGGGTTTGCATGTTCTCCCCGGGCCTGCGTGGGTTTTCTCCGGGTACTCCGGTTTCCTCCCACATTCCAAAAACATGCATGGCAGGCTGATTGAACACTCTAAATTGTCCTTCGGTGTGAGTGTGAGCGTGGATGGTTGTTCGTCTCTATGTGCAATGCGATTGGCTGGCAACCGGTTCAGGGTGTCCCCCGCCTGCTTCCCAAAGACGGCTGGGATTGGCTCCAGCAACTGCCCCCCCAACCCTTGTGCGGATAAGCAGATTGGAAAATGGATGGATGGATGGATGGATGGACAGATGGATGGATTGATGTTGTATTTTCAAGAAAGCAGTGGTGAGTCGGAATTACTCTTCAGGTTGTCATTGTCAGCACTATACTGTATACCGGTACGTTAATGGCCCTCTATGATACAGCTGTTCCAGCTTGGTCACCCCACCCAATATTCACACTCATAATGCTCATGCCGAGAAATTAGCATGACTGTGTAAAGCCAAGACGGGGGAAAAAACATGCACATTACAGCTCCAAGCTCGTGATCATTATATGTTTTAAGGTTGAACCTCACGCTTTCATGTCTATAAAAGTGTGTCTGGTGGTCATGATCATCAAAGTTGGGCTTTGATGTCGTCTGCGTCGAGCGTTTGGCTTTCGTCTGGAAGTCTCAGTGATTGCTTTGCTGTGACTAATGGAAGAACGCTGTCTGCTTTTGGATCGCCATTGTTGTTCTTTCCAGGGCCACCTCAGAGGGTGCGAACTCCATCACTGAGGTCTTTTTTTGTCTGACTTTACTGCTGTATTCAACACTGTTGGAGCAGCACACAAAATGCTATGGAAAAGATATAATCACTCCAATTTTTAACATAGGACTGTTTGTGACCAATAAAACAAACGCAAAGAAATATAGTTTTATCTTAACTCCGCAAATGATTAAAAAGTAGTGATCCGTGGTGAAATCCTTTGTCAAAACAGAATGTGATAAGCAAACACTGTTTCAGTCATTTAATCACAGCACATCTGAAATTTTTCAAAATGCGCAGACGTTAACTTCTCGACCCAGCATCCAGACAGGCGGGTCCACTTTCAGCTTCTCAAAGCAGATTCCCAGCAGAATGCTTACCAATGCCTTCTTCCTTCTCCTTGTTGTACTTGTTTCTTCCAGTTGCGTTGAGGTGATGTGGTGGTGTTGTGATGTTGACCTTCACACGTCTTTGCGTGCCATCAGATGTATCCACTTCTTTGAACACAATGTTTTACCATAGTTCTTGCCACTGCACCCCCCCCCCTATTGTCTTACCCCACAATTGCAATGGTTTTATGTGGTTGTAGGTTATATACAGTTCTCCTGCCACGTATTCATGGTAATTCGCTACTCATGGATTTACATTTTTGTGGGATTTTTGTTGTTGTCTTTGTGCCACATTTAGCTCTCTTTATATTCTTTCTCACATATGCTATGTTGCACCAAAATAGTGCCACAGCTCCATCTTAAGGCATCTATAGACGATAATATTTCTTTCTTATGGGAGAGTTTAAATGGTTCGCTGATTTTTGGTATTCAGGCAAAACTTGATCCACAGCCACAGCAGATTATTCTGGTTTCTAACAAATTCCTACATTAACTATGTTATTAACATTTTTGACAGTAGAGAAATCGCTGGCGGTACACCACATGGTTGCTCCACGGAAAACTCAGCATTGGCAAAAGATTGCACGTTGCAATATACCGCAACACTAACTGTCATTAACTCATTCACTCCCAAAGACGTTTTTATACGTCTTTTCAGACTTGGTCCAGAATTGACTGGTAGTGAATGTGTTAAAGATGATCCATTCATTCAGCCATTTTCTTCCAGTTATGGGTCAAGGGGGCAGAAATCTTAGCGTGGAAGCCCAGACTTCTCTCTCCCCAGCCACCTTGACAGTTAAAAGATATTGTCGTCACATAACTTAAGGTCAACAATATCTCGGAGGGAACTTGTTTACATGCTGTTAGACATTTCATTTGCAATACTTTTAACATGCTTTGGTCGGTGGCACTGTTTAGGCTCGCAACAGAGTTTTAGTAGTCTCAGCCATTCATCCATCGTTTTAATCTGTGTTTGGGCAATAGGAAAACGACAGCTATACAGTGATCCCTCGCTCTTTCGCAGTTCGTTTATTGCGGCTTCAGAGCATCGCAGATTTTTTAAAACATATTCAGAATAAAAATAAATAAAAGATAAAAAATTAAGTCCGCAAGAAGTCCACAAGCGGTCCGCGAGAAGCTGCTCCTTCGCGGATTTTCGTTTATCGCGGGTGGTTTTGGTCCCCATTAACCGCGATAAATTGGGGATTACTGTATTTTTATGAAAATCGGTGCAAGCCATAGAACTTCTCCAAGTCAGAGTTAAAACGAATTTTGAGCATCCACCACTCTTTTTTTTAAGAATACAACAGTTGAGTTGAGTTGAGTCATGGTTGCTGCGAGTAAAAGCATCATGACAGAAAAAGGATCTAGCTGCATTAAGGGATTCTCTGTACAACATAGTACTGCACCCCTTCTTTTTGCATATTGTTTTCATCAATACAAAATCTAAAAGTTGCTGTAGAGGGACTTTGGTAGTTTAGTGGTTAACATCTGAAATGTTATCGCATACCCCTCTTTTGGAGCCCCAGCAGTTGAACTAATAACAAGCCACAAATAACGTCAACAAATCCTTTATTTCAAAGTCGCCGGGACATTAACTTGCCCTCTGTCAGGCCTCCCAGTTCTCCCTTCCATTTCCACTGTGGAGCTGCTCCCACTAACTCCCACCGAAGTATCTCGTGTACGAAACATGTTTGCCATCAAGCGCCGCACCTCCTTCCTCACGGAGGACAATAAGAGGAGTAAAAGCACAGGATCCAGGCAGGTATTAAGAGCCGAAAAGAGCAACGCCAATTCATTGGCTTTGTCAGCCACGCCCTTCCAGAAGCAGGAGGTGTTTGTAATTTGGGTCTTGATGTAGAACACCCTAATCACATGATACGGGACAAAGCAGACAGTGAAGAGGAACAGGATGAAGAAGGATTTCCGGGCAGTTCTTGAGTAGCGGTGAGCGTTGGGCAAGTCGGGTTTATTCTGCGACCTCCTCAGAAGCTTGAGGGCGATCTTCACGTAGGACACCACCAAGGAGATGAACACCAGCCAGAAGACCAACAGCATGCAAATATTGATGTACGCTTTCCATTTTGCATCGTGAAGCTCTTTGTAGTGGAAACACCTAGACATCCCCAAAAAGGAGAAGTTGTGTTACTTTTTTTTCTGCCATTGTTTCAGTCCAAACCCTGAATATCAAAACTGACTGCGCAGAACGCCACTACGGGGAACTGCCATGGTTTAACCATTGTGCTGATGTTTGTGCAATTTTACATTTTTCCATCAAATGTGGCCATTACTGCACCACTAATTTGTTACATTAACATACATGCAAATTCTAAACTCTGTCCAGATTTGGCTATTTCCCGGGACTGCGTTCAGTTGGTGCAGTCAATTGGGTAACACTGTTTTCTGTACGTTAAACCTTAAAATCACTCTCAGTTGTACATGATTGCAGTCATGTACTATGAATATACCTTTATTCATAGAAGCCACAATTCCGCCAAGTGGACCGGTTTCACTTCTGCTCGCTTCTGGAGAAATAGAATTGATGCACCTTTCTAAACGATGCGGCTTGTGCGATGGCAGACTGGTCTTCTCTTTTGACCAATCACCAGAGTGCTTTTTGCCCAACTGAAACTTGAGGGTACTCTGGTTTTTGCACCAGAAAAAGGCCAAGAAATGTGAAGATGCTGATGACTTCTTTTGCGAAGCAAAAGGCCAACTGGCAGTAAAAGATGGCTCAATTATTTTGCAACGGAAAAGCGAAGAAATTGCGAAACGCAGCTCACTTATTTTATTTCCGAACAGCCAGGGAATAGTGAGATGGAGATGACTTGTTTTGATAGCAAAAGGACAAAAAGTGGTTTTGGTATGGATCCAATGGCCAAGAAACAGCAAGGTGCACATCAATTATTTTAATATTTCAAGGTCAGGACCCCTTATTTTGCAAGCGAATGGCCAAGACATAGTCGTGAACTTATTTTGCTATTGAAAGGCCAAAAATTGTAAGTTGTTGGCTACTTATTTTGCTACCAGTGATGGAAACACAGACAATTGACGACTAACAGTGCGGGTCTGCAAAAACCGTCACCAACCTGTTCACCTGCGATGGAGTCTTTGGCATGAAGAAAGCTGAAGCCAAGCCAAAGGCAATGATCCAGATCGCCACACAGATAGCAGTGCTTCGTCCGGTGGACTGCAGCCTGCTCTTTGCCAAAGTTCCCTGGTGGATCTTCAAGTAGCGATCCACGCTGATCAGCCCCAGCAGCGTGATGCTGATGTACATGTTCATGTAGAAGAAGTTGCCCACCACGTTGCACAGTGTAGGCCCCAGGGTCCACACGTTTCCACGGGCATGGTATAGAATCCTGAACGGCAGACAGACCACCAGGAGAAGGTCGGCGAACGCCACGTTGATGAGGAAAACTCGCACCGAGTTCCGTTTGGAATGCACGTGGAACAAAGCCCACAGGGCCATCAGATTCCCGAGCAGACCCAGAGCAAAGATTACGGAGTAAAGCACCGCAAGTGGCCACTGTAGCGCGTCGTAATCGACACAAGGCTGCTGAGGGTCAGGCGCCATTGTCAAGTTTATCCCGTTGACAAAAGGGGAAATGGATGTCTGAAGATCAGCTGACATGATGTAGGGAGAGTGACAATCTTCCAGCCTGAAACAAAACAAATATTTCAGTGTCTTTCCAAATGTCATGCTAATAATTCCATGCCATTATAAATTGTAAATCCCCCCTTAGTTAAATGGTAAATATACCATAATACTTTATTATCCTAATGGCTTCCAGATGCTTTCATTTTGAGAAAAAAAGTGTGTGTGGGGGGAATTTTCTCTTGGAGTTCATCCCATTCTCGTTTTCATGGACAAAACTCTTCCAACAGTTGCAACTTGCAATTCACTATGTATAACAAAAATGTCCTAAATATCTTCATAAGATGAGGAATTTGAATAGGGTTTCCTGAATTGGGCCACGCTGCAGTTGCCTTTGTGTTTGAGTGAAATGTTGCCCATTATATTGATCATTAGAAGGTAGCACCTTTTTTTTGATACATGAAAGAAATTATCATGTTTGTTCTTTGTCATGACTTTGTGCTCAGTCTAAAGTCACCGTGAGCGGAGACCTTTGAGCAACAGGTGGGGTACACCACGGACTGGTCAGCAGCCAATCCTTACCTTTAATCATTATTTAGCCTCTAACATAATTAACAACTCAACAACAACAACAAAGAACCATTATCAATAGTTTATGTAGGATGTACTCACCCAGCCATTAAAATCCATTAACAATGGTCTTTTAGCTGTTCATATGTGCTCAGTCACCTTCCTCTGTCAGAACTACACTTTACTACTTCCACTCTGAGGACTCGTTTCTCAACATCTCATCAGGAATCCTGTAGTCCATCAGGCAGCTTCGAACCCAAGCGGTCCCAGCGAAGCGAGAGAAAATCTTTTGTTCCCTCTTGCGCCGTCGAAAGTCAACAGATAATTGCTGACATCTAAAATGTGGTGATGTCGCGCAGAGAAAATGTTGGGCTGTGGTCAACTTTTATATTTTCTTGCCACTTATAGTCCTGATCGAGAGAGAGAGAGAGAGAGAGAGAGAGAGAGAGAGAGAGAGAGAGAGAGAGAGAGAGAGAGAGAGAGAGAGAGAGAGAGAGAGAGAGAGAGAGAGAGAGAGAGAGAGAGAGAGAGAGAGAGAGAGAGAGAGAGAGAGAGAGAGAGAGAGAGAGAGAGAGAGAGAGAGAGAGAGAGAGAGAGAGAGAGAGAGAGAGAGAGAGAGAGAGAGAGAGAGAGAGAGAGAGAGAGAGAGAGAGAGAGAGAGAGAGATAGATGGGCGTGCGGGGGGGGCAGCTGGACTGAATTCACAAGTTCTGGTTACACACATGAGTGCAAGTGGCGGCCGCGTGCATCATGCACAACTTGTACAACACAATACGCTTTCCATTGCTGCTTCTTATTATAAAACAGCGACAGTATGTGCTGATTATAGACATTTTGAAAAGAGTCAAAAGGCTCCTAAAATACAATCGCTCGACAATAATACACTGGGCAAGACACGTATATAGTATTACTTTGTCTATTTTTAAGACACGGCTCCACGCATTATCTATACCAATTATTTACCTTTTTCTGGTATCTTTAATGCAGACATGTTTCAAGATTTGCTGGTGTTGTTCGAGTTCCCTGTGAAACAAACCTGGTCGCTCTAGTTCTCGATTTTGTATCCACGGAGAATGTTGGATAGGTAATGTTGCTGTGACTAACGTGATAAATGATGGCATTCCTGTCAACGTTGGAGGCATCTGACATTCTATAATACCGTAAATTTCCTGGTAGGCCTCGAATTAGCAATGCTGTGTTTTTTTTTTGACTGGCTTTCATTTTGAGAACAGTGGACCGTATGTAAGATAGTGCTAGGGGCTTTTAATTCTTTTTTGACCATTTTAATAAACAGTCCTGGTGAAATGTCTTCCACTTGTGAATATTGACCGGTCAAAGTACTTCCGCTTCTTTATTTAATTGAAGGCATAATTTGCATACGTTAAGAAACATCCATCCATCCATCCATTTTCTGATCCGCTTTATCCTCACAAGAATCGTGAGGCGTGCTGGAGCCTATCCCAGCCACCTTCGGGCAGCAGGCGGGGCACACCCTGAACCAGTTGCCAGCCAATCGCAGAGCACACAGAAACGAACAACCATCCGCGCTCACACTCACACCTTGGGACAATTTAAAGTGCTCCGTTAATCTGCCATGCATGTTTTTGGAATGTGGGCGGAAACTGGAGTACCTCAAGAAAGCCCACACAGGCACGGGGAGAACATGCAAACTCCACACAGGAAGGCCGGCGCTGGAATCGAACCCTGTGAGGTCGATGCGCTAACCACTGGATCACCGAGCCAGCCGCCTGTTAAGAAACAGCTATATGTCGATATGTAACATGTTATTTTGGTACATTTCTGTCATTGTTTACATTTTCAAATGATCACTTCTACAACAGTCGTAAACAATCACTCTGTGTTCCATCGCTGCTGAGCTATTTTTAGAACCGGCCTGCCGGCTACTCTTGGGGGCACCCGGTGCCTGCAGCCACCACGTTGGTGATCCCTGTTACAGCGGACGGAATGACTTTTCCCTCTTTTAAGTTAAATGTATGTAATGAAATATAAAATGAATATTTAGACCAGGGGTCACCAACCTTTTTGAAACCAAGAGCTACTTCTTGGGCACTGATTAATGTGAAGGGCTACCAGTTTGATACACACTTAAATAGTTTGCCAGAAATAGCCAATTTGCTCAATTTACCTTTAACTCTATGTTATTATTAATAATTAATGATATTTATCTTTGTGAAAACACTGATCATGTTAATGATTTCTCACAACAAATATATAGAAACAGATAAATATCAATATGCAACACTTTATTTTTATATTTTTCAAACATTTGAAAATGATCACTTCTACAACAGTATTATGAAATCACAATATCCCATTTTAACTAGCTAGCCACTAACATTTTTTAACAAATCATGAATTACTTTGCACCATGTTTGTACAAATAATAACTCATGTAAAATACAAAAATAAACTCTCAAATTTTTAAATAAATCATGTCACACTTTGAACTGGACACCAAATCTGTTATCTGTTTCTATGTCAATTAGTGGGAAGCCTGGCATTGCATGCTGTTAACCAGTGTGTTGTACTCTGGTGTGTAACTTGACACTGCAACTCTGAGTGAGTCTTGCAGATGTGCATCAGTGAGGCGTGCTCTGTGTTTGTTTTTGATGAAGTTCATGTCAGAAAAGGCTGATTCACAAAGATAAGTTGAACCAAACAGGCTTGCAACCTTCATAGCTGCTGCGCATACACCACTGTACTTTTCTGTGTCAAGAAGGCACCAAAAGTTTGGTGCAGCCTGATGGGCTTTGAGGTGGAGGTCATTTTGCAGTGTTACAATTTCAATCTCCACCTGTTCAGCATCCAGGCTGAATGTTGCACTTAACTGCTCAGCAATACATGATATGTCCACGTTCATGAAAGGGTTAGAAATGAACGACACACATGGCTCAAGCTGATCCAGGTCACAAAACCTGTTCTCAAACTCTTGACCAACTCTGTTTATGACCTGAGAGTACTTTTCTGCAACTTTGTCAAAAGCCTCAGATGCAGAAGCATTGTCTTTCAGCACCATCTGCACAGAGGGAAAGTGCAGCACTTTTTTTCTCTGTAAATGCACAGAGAAAAGGCTCATCTTAGCTTTAAATGCATTTAAAGCACTTATCATATCGGCAACAGTCTTACCTTTGCCTTGCAGCTCACAGTTCAAACTGTTCAGTTTCCCAGTAATGTCCGTTAAAAATGCAAGGTCATCATCATTACTTCTTTGACAACATCCCCGTCTGTAAATGCCTTCTTTTTCTTAATCAAGAATTGCGTAGCTCTAAACGAGGCTTCGGTTGCTTTTTGGGAGTTTTTAACCGGTCTAGTGAAAAAAGACTGCCGTTTGCACAAAGCAGCCTTTAACTCACGGGCTTTCTCTGCTCGCAGTGCGCTGCCCGGTGGGTAGTTAGCGTGGTAACTTGTGTGACACGTAGTGAAATGTCTCTCCACATTGTGCCGCTTTGCTAACGCCACAGTTGCCCCGCAAATGAGACACACGCAGGATCCTTTCACAGTGGTAAAAAAAAAACTCTCCCTCCCATTCGACGTGAAAATGATATGTTTTCTTTCTTTTTTCTGCCATTTTTTGGGGTAACTCTTCTCCTCAGTTTCGTTGCGTCTGCTAGCTTGTTTGTATGAGCGCAACAAACGCTATGAACTATACTAGGTCAGAGTTCATTTATATTAAACACAAAAAACATTTTAAATTTTAAGTGTTTTTATATATATGTTGTCATTTGTAAGTTACATGCAAGTCTGATTTAAACAACAATAGCAAAAAAAAATAAAAAATAAAAAATAGAGGCAGCTCACTGGTAAGTGCTGCTATTTGATCTATTTTTAGAACAGGCCTGCGGGCGACTCATCTAGTCCTTACGGGCGACCTGGTGCCCGCGGGCACCGCGTTGGTGACGTCTGATTTAGACGTATCCTGCAACTTATATTTACAGGGGGAATTCTTCTCGTTGTTTCATTTTTTTGTTTGGGCGGACCACTCGCTTTGTTTTGATGAAGTCAAGCTCGCTTTGGTGCGTTATGGCCGATCTTTATATTTATTTCTTTTACTCACATCGGCAGATATTTGATGTTTATCAAATGTATTTCATCATTTGGAAAAGCCCTGGTTCTGATCTGAAGGTATTCAATACCGTGTTTTTTTTCTTTATACTGATATTACGCGTATCCGAATATATATATATCTAAAACTGAATTGTCACTTGAGTACCCGTGGCAGTTTAAATTTAGTTTTGACCATGCTACCTTACCATGAGCTGCCAGTCACCCGCATTTGTTTATTCAAGAAGTAGAAGTAAGAAGCTCCACGTTTGTTCCTCCCTGCATTAAAAGCTTCCCTCGTTGCCGACTTTGTGCGTACGCTTGATGTTGATTTTCGGGTGTGTGATTAATGTTATTTCTAGGAGGGTGTCACTCTTCAGTTAACCAGAAGCAACCACAAAAATCCTTTCTGTCTCTCTTCTCACTTAGCCTCACTGTGTGCTGCTGGCGTCCAAGGAGAATTCTGCTCCCGTCAAGTTAGGGGGCTTTGGCGTGGCAATCCAGCTGGGAGAGTCAGGGCTGGTGGCTGGAGGTACACGGAAGACTTTTAACCTCCTTGTCTCAAACACTTCAGTAGCAACTTGGGGGGGAGGGGGTGGTTTCTGTGCCAAATAATCTCATCCAGAGTGTTTTAAAGAGCAAATAACATTGGGTAAACTCACCTTGTTGGATGTGCAGGTCGCGTAGGAACGCCCCACTTCATGGCGCCTGAGGTAGTGAAGAGAGAGCCTTATGGAAAACCCGTGGACGTGTGGGGCTGCGGCGTCATTCTCTTCATCCTCCTGTCAGGGTGTCTGCCCTTCTATGGCACCAAAGAGCGTCTCTTCGAAGCCATATGCAAGGGGAAGTACAAAGTGAGGACATTACACGAGGCATTTAACATCGGCTGCTTTCACATTTATACAGTGTTCTCTCACGATGTCGCAGTTCATTGTTTGCTCCGGAGGTGTTCGTTTGCACAATATAATCTTACTGCAAGAGTTGCACTGAGACGACCGGTCATTTATTTGATCAAAGCTAAGTTACACCTTCGTTCGACATGGTTACGCCAAATGCCCACACACTTTTTCTTTGCTGGTTAAGCTGCTTCATGTCTGCGCACGTGGTAGATTAGCAGTCAGCGACTGTGCTGACCAAACAGGCTTTTGTGTTCAAAATTTCCTTTCCTTCCTTGTGTGATTTTGAATCACTTGCCATTATGCTTCATAGAGCCAGTCTTATCTTATGTTGCATAGCGGAAGATAGGCCTACAGTACCCTCCATAGTTACTGGCACCACTGGTTAAAATGTGTCAAAAATAAATTCACCCATCCATTTTCTGATCCGCTGATCCCAGCCACCTTCGGGCAGTAAGCGGGGCACACCCTGGACCGGTTGCCAGCCAATCGCAGGGCACACAGAGACGAACAACCATCCGCGCTCACATTCGCACCGAGGGACAATTTAAAGTATTCAATCAGCCTGCCATGCACGTTTTTGGAATGTGGGAGGAAACAGGAGGACCCGGAGAAAACCCACGCAGGCCTGGGGAGAACATTGGAGATATGGTTTATCAGACACCGAATCAAGCTCCTTCAAAGGCCATCTCAGTACCCAGACTTAATCCCCATTGAAAACCTCTGGGGTGAGCTGAAGAAGAGAGTTCAGAGAAGAGGTTGCTGGATGATTTCGAGAGGTTGTGTGAGCAGGAATGGTCTGAAATCCCTCTTCAAGTGTTCGCTCACGTTTTGAAACATTATAGGAGATTAGATGGGGATTCTTTGGCAAAGGGGTTGTACAAAGTATTAACATCAAAGGTAGCCATGCACGTGATTTGATGTCCGTTAATTATTTATCACTGTGGGACTTTTTTCCTACTCTGAATAAATGTACTTGAATTAAAGGTTGGATTTTCTTCTTTTTTTTTGGTACCGGTAGTCATATATTATTTAGACAAAAACTGAATTCACGAGAAGCTAAACAACACAAATTAACAAGAGGTGCCAATAATTATGGAGTGACATGTGCAGTATATATTTTGCAAATGACCATGTTCACACATGTTTGCTGGATTCCGATAAGTGTTAAAACTGTAACGACAAAGTGTTTTGAGTTCCAAGCACAGCCATGTCATGAATTATACTCGTATCTCAAGGCACCACTGATGCGGTCTGGCATATATTTCCCACAATGAACAAGGATTCACTGTAACTCCTCCATGGAAGATGATTAAGTTGCGCAGTCCTCCCACACTTTAACACAGATGAACCCGCGGCAGTGGAGTCAAATCTCAGAGAGCGCTAAAGATCTGGTGAGGCGCATGCTGATGCTGGACCCTGCCGAGAGGATCACCGTTTATGAGGCCCTCAACCATCCTTGGCTCAAGGTAGGACCCCCCTTATCATGGGTGTGTTTGACTTTTTAACCAAGGTTCATGCAGTTTGTTAAAAATATATATATTTTATCTTGAGACAGAATTTCTGGACGATCTGTTGGAGTCCATTTTTGCCTAATATGTGCCAAATCTCCAAATAAATGTTACATCAGATGACTAATTGTCGGAAGGCAAGATAAGGGATGGGTTGGCTGAAAAAAGTAAATGATGTGATGCCATGGCATTGCCAAAACATCCAGTACTTGCCCCTGGATCATATATGCCTAGTATGTGGGGATTGCTTTGATTTGCTGTGATCATTGGATCTTGTCGATTCATTATAGTCTTACACCATTCTGTGTGTTTCTAACGGCACTTGAAATTTCAGCACAGGCCAAAAATAGTATCTCTTTCTTAACTTTTGTCGAAGTTATGAGAATTATTCTCCTAGATTAGTTTCATCAGAGTTTAATTTGAACTGCAGGTGACAGTAAAGTGCAAATTTCTTTTGTGACGTTTATTACAGGAAAGAGACCGATACGCCTACAAGATCCACCTGCCAGAGACCGTGGAGCAGCTGAGAAAGTTCAACGCCAGGAGGAAGTTGAAGGTATACAACATGGATATAGTTATAATCAAAATTGTGAGCCCCTCTCACCAAATCAAATAAAACCCAAATTCTCCTATGACAGGGGTTCCCAAACTTTTTTGACCAAAGCTCGACTTTTCAAGCCAACCAACCTTCCGCAATTGACCGTTACCGCACATAAGCGCATATGCGAATGCATGCCATGATGAGCAACAGCCGTAATGGCCCCTCACATGAACGAAACAGAAAAATGAAGTCGTTACAAGAGTTTGCGAGTTTGTGAAAAGGAAATCACCTTAGTGGGAGACCTAACGCGGAGGCATGGGACGCACTTTTGCAGTGTGTTAAATGCATGAACATCACTATCGTAGCTCACGTGTAGCATTTTAAATGTTTCTCCTGGCTCTCCATATTCCTATTTGCCAGTGCCATCGGTGAATTGCAGATGAAACAAAATAAATAAGAATAATCATTCAAAAAGATATAGCCCAACAGCTATGATCTCAAGCTGCAATTGCAGACTGCTAACCGCTAACAACACTTAAGGTGATGGAGGCCACGTGCCAATGTAGTTTAACGGTGACCTGCTTTTAAAAAAAATTTATATATAAATACTTTTTTTGTTAAAGTGAAACTGATGCTATACCCTTTCAGGGACAGTGGTTACGACAGTGGACAGCTTATCATGCTATCAGATTGTACAAGGTGTATAAAAAGGTTCAGGTGTAGTGTACACTAACACAAATATATACAATATAAATAACACGCACATTGACTCACATCTCCTCCACCACCACCATTTCTCCCTACACCCCCTGGGTTCGACTTGGGACCAGTCCACGGGCTACCGGTCGATCACGATCGACTGATTGGGCACCCCAATCCCAGTCTTAAGAGTTTTGTTTGCATTCACAAGAACAAAGACGACGAAACAAGACAATAAGCACACACACAAAATGCATGTCCATAATGATGACGACTCTGACATTTAATCAAAAGTTTAGAATACAATTTTTGGGCTCTCTCTTTCTTCTAGTAATATCGATGCATTGTAATTAATTTAATTCGTTGGCAATAGCAGCCGATCCAACTCCAGTCACTTAGTAGGCCACGCCCCTCAAAGGTCCAAAAACTTTAAAATTGCCACAGTATGTCCAAACATACAGTTTAGAAAAACTCTTTTTTTCTACTTTATTTCATTATGGGTTATGGTTTCATATGATACAGTACTATGTTTCATTATTGCAAATGCAAAACAAAAATATTGTGATTTTTATGAGGGGAGCTGGAGCGTATTGCATTTCATTTACTTTCAATGTGAAAAATGTATTTGATACACAAGTAAATTGTGTCGGGAGCTTTGTGACAGAACAAACTAGTTTACCCACTCGTAAGTCAAAGTACCACTGTATTGCTTAAGATGAGCATCGGCTATCTTGACCCTTTTGCTTTCTGGCTATTACTTGTCACGATTTGGGGGCAACGCTAGCGTTGTCTCGCTTGGTCAGGTGAAACTAGCCCTGCTTCTTGCCATTGTTGAAATACAATTCAATCAGTGGTAACTGATTGATCAGGTTTAGTTTCAAGCCTAATTGACAACTTAGGTCTGGTTCCTGAAAAAATCAAAAAATCAAGCGGGGCTACTGTTTTTGTCCATCATTGATTTACACCTTCTTCTTTAAAAAGAAATCTTGAATCTTGACCTGATTGAACATTGCATAATGGATCAAAAGGAAGATATAAGTATGAGCAGTATTTTTAACATTCAATTGTGTGAAGGGGGCTAAACCGTTTGACCGCGACTGTATACAATATTTGATGATGTTACCATCACAATGGAGGATGCTCACCTGCTTGTGGGGTTTCAGGGGGCAGTACTGGCAGCAGTGTCCAGTCACAAGTTTAATTCCTACTATGGAGACCCCCCTGAAGAACTCCACGACTTCTCAGATGACCCCACCTCCTCAGGTAAATTTTTTAACTTGTGTTCTGTTTTTGGAACTGAACAACACACCTGCAGTGAATTTATAAAATAACAGCCATGGTAAATCAAACCTACAGCCAATTCATATATAGTACTATTAAAGATAGTTTCAATATGTAGTACTAGCTGGTTCGCCGCCTTCCGGGCGTCTCATCAGCTAGTTCCTGCGGAAGGCTGGTAAGGTGGTGGTTCGCCGCCCTCCGGGCGGCTCATCAGCTAGTTCCTGCGGAAGGCTGGTAAGGTGGGCCTTCGGCCCACAAAAGTGTTGTTGCTTGGTTCAACTTTTTGTTCATCTTCATTGCTTATTGCGAAAATAAAGAGATGTTTAGCTCTACAAAATAACTAACAATTTCATTGCAATGCTTGTGGGTCGACAACATTTTTTTGCTAAGATGCCCGCGCGATCGTAGTGAGCCACTGCCTGAGTGGCGCAGTGGCGGCGTGCAGTGGCGGCGTGCAGTGGCGGCGCGCAGCGGCGCGGTGAAGTAGGTACGTTTTGAAAAGGGACAGACGGAAGGACAGACCGCGTGCGGGATGACGCGCAATATATATATAGATGACGTTGAGGTGTATAGACCAGTCTTTCCCAAACTTATGATGACATGTCTCCCCTGAATCACCCCAACATTACTGGTCACTCCACCACACCGGCACGCGCACCCCCTCAATAAACGCCTATTTTGTCATGTTCCGGAATAATCTGGAAAGGGTTGGATCCCAAAAACGTAGACAAGGATAAAAATTGCTTTTGACAAAAAGGTTTATTTACAACAAAGGTTGCAAGACCGACAAAATACAAATGAGATCGCTGGTCAGCAGGGCCTGGAAAACTGTAGACAACAAAAAGCGAATGCACAACTCAATTGCTTGTCAAAATGAAAAGTAAATCCAATAGCGAATGAAACACGAAACCGACCATATGTACTGTAAATACAAACCAAAAATAGAACAATAATGAAAACTAAGTCTATGGCAAAAAGCACAAGAACGAGAGCGTCCAGAGCGGTGGTTCTTAACCTTGTTAAAGGTACTGAACCCAACCAGTGCATATGCACATTCACCCGTCATTAGTGAAAAATAAAATTTTGATTCAAGATGTGTACCTTCAGTTTTGAGTTGCTCAACTTGGCATGACAAGTCATGCAAATAGTGGTCGGACAAATATGTACATGGATTCACATCCATCACGGCACGTGATGGGACTCAGCGTCCTATCTGCATGACTTGTCTTCTTTTTTTTTGCTAGGCATCGTTAGCATGTATTAAAATTCTAAAAAGAAAATCAATTATAAAAACGTACTATCACGACAGTCACATGTTGACGACTGAGTGAACTAAATTTCCCAAAGCACTGATTGGACAAGCAATGTAATGTGATCATTTGCAGCGGGCGTGTCCTAACTAATTGACATGTTGAGTCGGTGTGTCTTAACTTCCATGGCAGAGGCTCCGTTGAACCCCTGAGACAGATTCACCGAACCCCTCCGGTTCAATCGAACCCAAGTTGAAAACCACTTGTCGAGAGAATTGCACTTGATACGAAGGATCAGAGCAAGGCGAATAATCCGACAGAGACATGAGCGCACAGTAGTACTGGAGTAGTTCAAGAGGTTGACCACCGAATTTAAAACAGCTACATGTACATCTCTGACTGGACCGCTCTCCACTCTAGCTGGACCCGAAAACCAAACACAAAAACAAATCAAGACATGACATCTTAATAGTCAATGATGATCTGCACTGTCAATGCGAGCCTGACACAACCTGTGGATAACATATGTGCACCCAAACAATGGAAACCCACACTCGCTTTATAAAAACTCCCATGCTAAATCCAAATTACATTCCGCATAACTATTAAATGTGGTCTAAATATACTACAATGGAAGTGTGTCCCATCTCAGGTTGTCACAAACAAATCTTTTTAGAATCGATTGGCCTCCATCTTATAGTGATGGGGCATATTGTGACAAAGATTACATTTGTTCAGTGTTAATTCACTTAAATCCACATTTTAAAGCTGTGTTGATGTGACCTCTAGCAGCAGTTGTCCAGTGAGCAGCCGGTGGCTCGTTGTCATGCGAGCCACATTCCCACGTTAAAGTCTCCAGTCTCCATCTGTTAAAGCAGGGGTGTCAAACTCATTTTTGTAGCGGGCCTGATTTTAGTTACAATTTCCATTGGAGAGCCATTATGATTGCAACCATATAAAAAAAGTCAAGAATAATGGTTTATTCACTTTCTGTTTAAGTTACTGTAATGAGGGATTTGGTCACAAGGAAATGCTTTCAGTGTCACTCTTATTTACTGTATTACAAATTAGTATTTGAAATTTTGGTAGAGATTTTTCATTTGCTTCCATGGGCCACATAAAATGATGCGACGGGCCAGATCTGGCCCACGGGCCTTGAGTTTGACACGTGTGTTAAAGTGACCTCAAACATTTGCCATCATTTTATTCTAGCTATGTTGTCGGAAGACATCTGCAACAAATGTCCATGCGGAAACACGAAAGTGGTCAAGCATTGGTTCCGGGTTTGTAACATTTTCGAGGCATGCAATTTTGTATCAACCAATTTTGTGGTCGAGAACTGAGTATGTCTTTTGTTTACAGCCCTAGTCGCCTCCTTTTAGTACGAGCCTAACGTCATAAAAGGGTGTTAGTCGGTGACAACATGCACAACGACGGTAAATTAAATGTCAATGTAAGAACGAAATCATGTCGAATAAACGCCTAAACAACACACCAACAGTGACATGAGAAACACCCACGTCTATGGGAACGACCTCATCAGGCATATCTTTGGTGTCTATTTCTTTCTTCCTTTTTTTTTTTTTACAATCCTTTGTTTTTCTGCTTCTGTTAACGCTTCCACCGCCTGCAGGGCTGCTCGCAGCAGAAAGTATGTATCTTTATATTTTTTATGCCGTGTGATGACTCCTTCCAGCTACTCTGAAGTTTGTCGATAAGATATTTGAAGATATGGTTTGATGCTTTGCAGGAGCTGTTTCTCAGGTGTTGGACAGTTTAGAGGAAATCCATGCGTTGACTGACTGCAGTGAGAAGGATCTCGACTTCCTGCACAGTGTTTTCCAGGATCAACATTTACACACACTGCTTGACGTAAGTCCGTCACGTGTGAATGCCTGTCTTTTGGCGATCCTCTGTCTTTAGGAACGTGAGTGCATGTGTGTGTGGGTGTATAATAGCCCCCATCACTCATGTTTTGACTTTGATGCTAGTCTCTTAACAAATTAACAGCATCATATAAGGTCACGAAAGCAGACACAGACTGCATTTTACATCAATTATATTTTGGATGAGGTCATCCTTATGACTTTTCTGTTTTCTCTGTAATTTAATTTGGTTGAAAATTTCTCTCCCTCTCTCTCTCTCTCTCTCTCTCTCTCTCTCTCTCTCTCTCTCTCTCTCTCTCTCTGTCTCTCTCTCTCTCATGTAATTTATGCTTTCTTCCTTCATGTTTTGTGGATAATGATATATAATTTGCACATGCTTGGTGTCTTTTATCTTTTCATTTGAAAAATGATTTATTTGTAGGAACTGGCATTCGTTTTGACAAACAACTTCTATGGTGTGAGAAACATATTACTCCAGACATTTATTTTCATCCAAAGAAACATTTTTTCCATTGTCTTTCTGATAAAAAGAAAGAACTCTCAAAATATGGTGCCCTTTTCATATTAAGATGTGATAATGTACAGTTGACTGTACATATTACAGTCGGATGATGCCAGTGGGTTGAATCGTCATCTTGTTCACTCCTTAACGTTCGCCACTACTTCAAAGTACTGGAGTTATGCATGTAATTGAAATATCAGAAGCAATTGTAACACGCAAACAAAATTCATTTAAGTTAGATTAAACTTTTTTTTAATAATTAAACAAAACTGAAAAGTAGGGCATGCAAAATTATTTGGCTCCCCTGAGTTTATATTTTGTAGAAGCACGTTTTGCTGCGACTCTGCTGGGTTATGTCTCTATAATTTGGGGCTGATGTGTTCAGGGTATTACTTTCATGCCAAACAGAGCACCGTCTTCCACATGCGTGGTGTGAATCCCTTATGGCAAACTTCAAACGGGACTTTTTATAGTTGTCTTTAAGAAAAGCTTTTATTCTTGCCACTCTTCCATAAAGGCCAGATTTGTGACCTCTGTTGTCCTATAGACAGATTCCCCACCTCAGCTGTCGACCTCTGAATTTGAATTTCATTCCACTTCACGACTGTGTCCCACTCTTTGTTGATTCTTCAGACAGAATTCAAATTTTACATCTTTGTTTGAAGCCGTAAATGTGATAAAAGATCACAAAGTTGAACAGGGACAAATACAGCTCTCCAAATACCAACATAATGGCCAATATTATAATACAGCAGTGTACTAGGCCTACCTGTTCATCAAAAATAAGACATTTTATTCTTAGAAGGTGTATTTCGTCGTATTGCAAGCTACTCTAACATGATGCAGTTTGAACAGTCACACTTATTGTGCTTAACTCATTCAAACCCTTTGACGTCTAAAGGCGTCAATCACATTTTTTCATGGTTGAGGATGCAAGAGAGTCTGATGTAACTTCTCACTGAAGGAGCAGGCTTGACTGCAATGTTAAATACCGGTAGTAAAAAAATGGCGAGCAGGTGGCAGTGGTGAAAAAGTCCACATTGTTCAATTTGCACCTTCGTTCATGGTTCAATAGTTTTGTTATAACCAAATAAATTATTTTACTATAAAGCATTTTTTGTCATGTTGTTTTGTAGAAGAAACACATGATTTGGTATGTGTTGAGGTATTTGAGCTGTAACAAAAGCAAAAAATAGTGTCAAACTTGAAATGATCCTTGAAATGCATGCTTTTGCAAAAAGCTAATTTTCTCTGGATTTCTGAAGAAAATCGGCCTTTTCCATAAAACTTAGCAATTTTCTAATGCTGATTGCCAATGAATGGAGAAAGATAGAAACAAACTTTTTTTCTGCTGAAAGAAGAGAGTCTCACCTTTCTTCTGACAGGTCGCTTCTTTATATAGCCGTAGAACAGAAAATTCTGTGGGCCTTGCAAATCAGTCAAAATTCAGTAAAATGTGAGGGATTTAGGGGGTTGCTCCAGTGAAAAGGGGTGGCATAAGTAAAAGAAAATGGGGAAAAAAAGTCATTTTGAATTGATTTAAAAGTATTCCACATAGAATTTGACTGATATTCTGACCAAAATGCATTTTTTCGAAATGGTTTCATGGAAATACATTAAACTTAAAAGTTAAATAATACAAAACTTTAATACTTAAAAAATATGTTGTACTGGATTTTAAAAAAGGGCGAAACTGTGATCAACCGGTTAGCATGTCCGCCTGTCAGTGCAGAGATGCAGGGTTCGATTCCGGCTCTGGCCTTCCAGTGTGAAATTTGCATCTTCTTCCTGAGCCTTCGTGTGGTTTCTCCAGGTACTCTCACTTCCTCCGACATTCCAAGAATATTCATGGCAGGTTAATGGAACACTCTAAATTGTGCCTCGGTGTGATTGTGGGATCAAATAGTTGTTTGGCTATGTGCCCAGCGATTGGCTGCTTAGGGTGTACCCCACCTACTACTGAAAAACAGCTGGGTTAGGCTCCAGCACACCTGCGACTTTCGTGAAGAAATTATATTAGAAAATGGATGGAAGGCTTAAAAAAGAGTTGAAGCAATTAGGCGCAGTTTGAACATTTCTTTCAGTGATTATTTTGAGTGCCACTAGCGGGAGCCTGAGTACCACCAGTAGTACTCGTACAACACTTGTCTATATGGAACCTTTTTTCACCCACAATATAATAAAAGTCTGTCGACCTGTCTCGGAACGTCTTTGGCAGTATCGTAAACAATAAGAGTGTTGCTTGGCAGTACATCGATGGTCATGTATTTCTTGATGAAGCTATTACAGAAACATGTTATCAGAAGAAACTCATGGTGATACATGGTGATACATGAACATATGGTCATTGCTTTGACAAGAAAGCACTTGACTTCCATCGTATAGACATCGTAGTACAGGCGTGTCCAAAGTCCGGCCCGCGGGCCAAATCCGGCCCGCGGTCGAATTTCATCCGGCCCTCGGCCCCTGTCATAAAATCAGTGCCGTCTGGCCCGCAGGTTGGGCGCAATGGAACACGTGTTGCATTGACTGAGGTCTCGTAGACTGGGGAGTGATGTTTCATAGAGTACTGCTTCCCTCTAGTGGCTAAATGAGTAATAGCATTCACTAAATGAGTAATAGCATTTAGACACTAGAGGGCATCACTCACGAGTTAACAAGACATCACTCCGTGTTTATATTGACTGATATGTCATATTTCAAATGATCCTTGCAGTTGTGGATATGTGTATTGCTTGTTCATTTCCCTGTTGTTCGAGTCAAAGGTTTTGTGACTATTGAAAAGTCATGGTGATACATTTTATGTTTCAAATCAATCAATTTGCACTCAGGAGACTTCTGTTTAAGAAGAAGTCAAGTGAATAAGCAGTTGCATGTGATATACCTGTTTCAAATGAACCAAAAGAAATTCTTAAGATTGTTGAAATTAAAATAAAAATGGAAATGTGAAACAGACTGGCTTACTAAAATTTGCTGAACAATATTGTTGTTCAATGTAAAGAATGTCAGCCAAGGTCGGCCCCCCGACATTTTACCACATAAAATCTGGCCCCCTTGGCAAAAAGTTTGGACACCCCTGTCGTAGTACATTTCATAGTGTCCTTGCTAGGTCCTGGCATGATGAAGCAGATTGTACTGTCGTGCCAGTGTGGGCGCCTTGCATGTTTCCACGTCGTTTCTGTTTGGAGCGAAGCGGCGAGGGAGTCGGAACAATGGCGTTCATTGTGAGAGCACGTGTAAGAGGCATAGCTGTGGTTGCAAGTGCGACTGAAAGTCGCATGCAGTGCAACACGCTGAAGACACAGAACGGCCGCAGATGGAGTATACTGGGCTAGAAAGCTTTGTTGGAACTCCTGTATTGCACCTGCCTCGTGAGTGTTTGATGAGTTTCATGCGTTGGCCTCCAGGTAATTGAGTCAGAGTAAAAATCCTATTATCTGGTGCTTTTGATGTCCGACTTCATTTTTATTTTTTTTTAATCTTCTTAAGCTTTGCAGTTGGTTAGTGACGGCACACTAAATCGGGGTGCCTTCAAGGAAGTCTATTTTATAGATTTGCACATTTGAGCACATCTGTTCTGTAACACTACTTGGCTTACGTGTTGAGCCTATCTGGAAAAAATGTTTCCCGTGAAAAAAAATACGAGCAGGAGGATTCTCTGGGGAAGAATCAGGACATACTGGAGAAACTGAAGTATGCCGGCTGTCCATGGAAGGCCTTAGAATTTTTCTGGAAAGGCTGGATGGAGTGTTTGGACTCATGGGAGTCTGCTTGACTTCACTGCTTAGGCTGCTGCCTCCACAACTCAGCCCTTGATAAGAAAAAAAAATGGATGGCTTCCCAGAAAAAATAATGTGAATTAATATATTGATGAACTTGTTCCAGGTTCAGCCTGCCTCATCATGAAACCTATATTAACTGTAGCCAATGTTTTGAATCACATTTTAACATTCTACTCTGTCATCTAGGTCAGTTTGCCACTACAAAATAAAACTTTAAAGGAGAACTACTCGTATCTATCGTTCAAGATATTTGCAGTGATATACACGTGTTGGGTTTTTTGTCTACATTGTTGATATTAATAAGTGTGTAATGTCTAATACAGGGGCACCAAACTTCTTGAAACAAAAAGCTACATCCTGGGTGCTGATTAATGCGTAGGGCTCCCAATTTGATCCACACTTCTGAAATAACAAATTTGCTCTAACTTTTAATCATAGGTTAACATTCTTCCTAACCTTATCTGATATGTGCATAGTGTCTCGTGGGTTACAATGCAGTCTTATTTTCATGAAAATTACCATTTGGCTTTTGACATAGTGAGTAACCAGTTCAGAAAATTGATGGATAAAAATGGCAAATTTGTCCACTTTGTAGTTCATACTTTAGATCACATTTTTAGACCTGGCGGAGGATAAAGGCAGCTTACTTGTTGGTTTAATCATGTTCAACCCATATTTTTGCCATAGTTTCGAGGCAGCACAATTGAAAAGTGCTTCGAGCATCTGTCCTTCCAGCTCTGAGATCCTGAGTTTGAATCTCGACGCCAAACACTCAAGTGTGGAATTTGCATGTTCACCCCATGCTGGCATGTTTTTTTTCTTTCCAGGAAATCTGCCTTGCCTCCCACATTCCAAAAACATTAGCTTCATAGAAGACTCAAAACGGTCCATCAGTGTGAATGTTAATAAGAACGATTGCTTCTTGTGTGTCTCTAATGTATGTGCCAATTGATTGATTGCGGTGGACTGAGAGGGGAGAGGTTCAGGCTCTATCTTGGCCTTAGTGAGAATAAGCGGCATAGTAAATGAAGGTATGCAATGTGGTTGTCATTGAGATGACTCCAGCCAACGGTGGGTCAAGTGAGCCATTCTCAGCTGGTGTGTTGCGGTCAGCAAGTAACGACATGCATATCCGATATTTGAATTTATTTTCAATGTCAGGCACCCGATATGTTATGTTTCATTTTACAACAAGGTTATGCTAATTTTCAAAGACAATATGGCAAAGTGTTGTTTTTAAATACAGGATTTAAATTCATGTTAAAAATCAGACATAGCCCCTCGTGTGTTATACATGTGGAATGACGTGGACCTGCACGGTTTTGGTATTTTTTTTCCACTTTTGAGCTTGGAGTGGTTGCTTTCCTCTGTTTAGGAACCTTGGTATAAATGCATTCTCAATGAGACTCTTGCGTTCAGTGGTATACCGTATTTTCCGCATTATAAGATGCTTCGGAGTATAAGTTAAGATATCCTTTATTCTTCCCACACTGGGGAAATTTACAGCCTCCAGCAGCAAGAATGTCTGTAGAAAGAAGAAAGAGAGAAAAAACAACACCCCTTCAATGAATGGCCTATTTTAAAACAGTGTTTTTTAATATTCACTTATAATAAGGCGAATAGAACAGAAGGTACAATAGTGGCTGGGGTTGTGTTATGCATTCACTAGATGGAGCTATGCTAAAATGAATACAATACAATAATGCTTTATTTGTCTAGCGCTTTCACAACCGCTGCAGCTGGAATAGAACATTTAAAATACCACGTCCAAGAAATCCGAAGATTGATCCATATATAAGGCACTTCAGATTATAAAGCGTTGTTGGCTTTTGAGAAAATTGAATGATTTTAGGTGCGCCTTATAGTACATACAGAGTGTACGGTAGTTGTGTACCATCCGACTGTTGTGTTCCATTATTTTTGTCTTTTTGTTGCACTGAGCCCTCAGCTGCTGCCTTTGTTGACACTCTGTTGACAAACATTGAGGCCTTAAACACACACTTCTCAGTGTAATGTGAGTCGGGTCTCTATTTTTTTTTTTTTAATACAATTACTTCTTGTCTGAGATTCATTCCAAAAGATTTGTTGCACTGCCCATCACATATGTTTAAATAGGTTGTGAAAATGCAGAAAATGTCAGCACTATTAAAATATAAACATGCTGTGTATTTTGACCAATTTTCCTTCACAATAACATACACGAGAGCTGTATTTATGAATCAACTGCCATGGGTTTGATTGTGAGATGTTTGATTGTCAGATGCTCTTTTCGCAGGGGTGTTGATGAAGTGGCAAAACAGGAGAGATGATTGTGTTGTTCCACAAGCTGATGAATGCATGCGGTGTTTGTCTTTTACAGCTCTACGATAAGATCAACACCAAGTCGTCCCCACAGATCAGGAACCCGTCCAGTGACGGCGTGCAGAGAGCCAAAGAGGTAAAATGACAATCATTTCCATCAACATCTCTTCTCTTTCGTGATTGAAGTGGCTAAGCTGCTGCCAATTTTCCTTTTCCACTGCACTGTTCCTACTCGGGCCTGACTCATCAATATTGCACTTTGCTCATGGAAAATTCCGGTTTAATTTTGCCATGAATTAAAAAAAAGTTTAATAAGACAAATTGGCTTTTTGTCAGACTGAAAATTTCACCATATGTGTATGTATGTATAATTATTTTTATTTTTATTGTTACTCCGTGAACCAAATAACCCTTATGCAAATAATGCAAATAAAAGCGCACAGTTTTTCTTTTTATCGTTGGGGTTTCTCGTTGCTTTTCTACAGCGTTTTTCTTGTTGCCCTTACCATTGGATAAAATTTGTCAAAAATTCAGGAGACCCTCGTTCTTGTCCAAGGTTTCCCGAGGTCATGAAAAACCAACAAGCTGAGCTAGTATGGTGCAGTGGAAAATTGTTACTTAAATGTCTCTTTTCCATGCCTTGGTTTTGTTCATCTTTCTGGCTTGATGCTTACTAATACCTTCACTCATCAGCACCTATGTAGTGACAATAACCGCATTTGTCCACACTTTCTTCAGTGAAGAAAAAAAAATGCAAGGCTGTTGATGTTGTCCCTTTGATCTCACTGGTTTGTTTTGCAGCTGAAAAGAGGTCTTTGCCATTTTTTTATATGTTTTAATATATTTTAGTCATACGTATAGAGAGAGAGAGAGAGAGAGAGAGAGAGAGAGAGAGAGAGAGAGAGAGAGAGAGAGAGAGAGAGAGAGAGAGAGAGAGAGAGAGAGAGAGAGAGAGAGAGAGAGAGACGTTGGTCCCCTTTTTAAGATAGGGGACCGTAGTGTGTGTGTGTGTGTGCGCGTGCGTGCGTGTGTGTGTGTGTGTGTGTGTGTAAATCTATTCATTTATTTACTTTTGCCTTGTGATGAACTTAAGTGACCTCCCAAGTGGTCTTTGTACGGCGCTGCCACTGACTTGCGCTCATTGTCTGTGCAGCTGCGGCACAGCCCTTTGGCCTGTTTGTACTGCGCTCTTCTCATAAAGCTCTTTGACTTCCCTCACTAGCCGCTTGATGCGCATGCGTACACCAGCGACACTTGCATTTGCTGCACGCTTACTCAGAGCTGCATTATGGTCTGCAGGGTCTCACCCCGCTTGCGTATAAATCTCAATTGATTGCCGTTTGCTTGGGTTGCTTAACTGACTAGAGGCTGACTAGAGTAGGAGGAAAAAATTACGTTGTGTGTATGTCGCGTGCAAGCAGGCACGCAAACGTTAGTTGTGTTTCTTGTGTGCTTTATTGAAGGAAGGAACACGTCTATAGTCTTGAGACGTGGGTTAGGGAAATCTATTCCAGTGAAACCTGACTTTTTATTCCACACCAAATGATTTCTGGTTCAGATTTGGTTGCGAAAAGTATCAAATAGAATAGTAGGAGGCTTTTATTTTCATGACGATAGTGTGGAAAATGGAAAAGCACGGTCAACCCGTGGCCTTCTTAAAAACTTTTACATGTACAGACATGCCAAATAATCACTTTAACTGTCATTTACGTGCAAAAAATAAACTGTGACTAACATGCAGAGGTCAGAGGGATTACTGCTTCTGTTTGGGGAATGACGTCTTTCACAGAAGTCACTTTGCATTGTGTTCAGCAGCCTAGACAGAAACGCGTGTACCATTAGAGTTCAGTAATAAGTTCCATTTCTCTGGCGTTATCATCACACGTTTGTCCCCTTTGCCGTCTTGGCAAACACCGTATTGACCCAAATATAAGACGGCCCTGATTATAAGACGACACCCTCTTTTTCAAGATTTGAAAAAAGTTTGAAAAAAGACTTTTTGAACACCAAATTATTTTTATACAAAAGATAATTACAGTACATCTGAAACAAATGATCAAATCTTTATATCTGAACATTTAAATATGTAAACTAAAGTGCAATCACATTCGTAAATGAATGGCTTCTGATTTTTGAAATGTAAATTACATCATAACTTCTCCTCAGCGGCAGGTTAACCTGGCCGATCTTCGACCCACTTTTCTCCAGATTGTCGCTACGTTTGTCCATTTTCTTCTCTTTTCTTTCTTACCGCTATTTTTTATTTTTCTTCTTCGTGCTACCGCTATTTTTATTTTTATTCTTTGTGACCGGGGTTCACTTTGGCCTGGGGAGTCAAGTTCAGCATTCGTTTCAATGATATCAGGCGCCATCTAGCGTCGTGAATGGGTAAAATGTCTAGACCACGAATATAAGACGACCCCCACTTTTCAGTCTTATTTCAATGCATGCTCACCGGGTCTGAAATGATGAAAGTTTGCGTGATGTCACGCATATTAGGCCGCTGGATTTTTGCAAACATTGATGGACTTAATTGCGATGCTCAACTTTCGACGATCCGTAATATTTTGAAGGCATTTTATGGAAGGCTCTTGTTGTATGATTTCCTCCATGATGCTTGAAAGCGACGAGAGTTGTCTGTAGAAAAGAAGGGTTCACCGAGCAAAGATGCAGCACACGAGGTCAGCAACTGTCGTACTTTAAAAATAAATATAAAAAAAGAGCTGCCCCCCAAATCACAAACAGAATCGGTTTCTTCGAAGAGGGAATACAAAAATAACTTGGACACTGGGCTACTTGCTGCTTCACCAAAACCTTATGGGATCACATGTGTCGGCCTGCTCTGGTAAATGTCTGTTCGACCTTTCCCGAACGGGGCTCAAGTTCACTGCAGCTTTCGTTTCCTTCCGCTCCCACTGAATGACACTGAATGTTTTGAGCCAATCAGACTGTGCACCTTTCTCTCCTTTCTCACCAATAAGGTGCTTCAAACACTGCACTAATTACAATCAAAGGACCTGGGCGGTGTTATCCAACTAATTGACTAAAATTAGCTGCTTTTGCTCACGACACTAATCCAATATCTCTCGGAAGATGACATTTTTAAACGCTGTCAGTGCGCCTTGTGTAACCTGGTCTCCCTGTGTCTTCCTCCACTCAAGACCTTCTCCTCACATCAGGAAGACGGTGAAGCTTTGAAACATCTGGAATATGTAAGCGCTCGACCACACGTGCTACCGATGCTTTTAGATCCGTCGAAGGTGGACAATCAAGATGGGTTGTTGCTTGACAAGCGACATGAGCACATGATTGCTTCACAATGGCTTGTATTCAAAAGGCCCCACAAGGCCCCTCCTCAAACTCACCTCTCCAACGCCACATTCACCAGTCAGGCGCAACATAACTGGAGCTGACTTCCAACCGAGCGCTGCCAAATAAACAGGCAGGAGGTGGGGGAGATTTGTCGACTTTGGTGTCCAAACTTGGCGGTGGCGATTCCGTGGGCGGGTTGGGGTGGCAGTTTTTTTGTGAGGGTCAGCGAGGTTATCCGTATCTTACCCAAGGCGGTTTTTAGTGAGACGACGATGATTGAAAAGATTCTTGTCCTCGTCGTCCTCAGGTGCTGGAAGAGATCTCCTGCTACCCGGAAAACCACGACGCGAAAGAACTCAGACGGATACTGACTCAGCCGCATTTCATGGTGAGTTCAAGAGCGCATGAACTATTACCTAGTGAACAGAATGCCATCGTCTCGTTGGTGTTTTGTCTGCTTTGGAACACTACAGTGAACTCAAGGAATTCAAATCCAATCTGCTCCAGGTGGTTGTTGATATCATGCTACTTTTCCCACAACAATAAAAAATAGCACAGTAGGACAGTTGCTGTGATAATTCAAGATATTGGAAGGAAAAAAACTGTTACTGGAACAATCATAAGTTGTTGAAGTCATTTGCGCAAGGGGAATGTTATCGAAACGCTCAGCATAAAAGTGCCACAGGAATCATAATATTAAGTTTTGGTTCGAAAGATTGTAAAAGACCATACATGACAGCACTCTAAATGCAATGGGTGCGCTTGAAATTTCAAATGTCCAATTAATTCTTCAAATAAAATGCAAAAGGAATGAAAATAAATGAAAACATAGATTTTGCATTTAATTCCGTGCTATCCATAATTTGTCAATTACGTGCATTTTAGGGAGCAAACGTTGATGTTTATGCACCAATATCTTTTATCCTGATCATTTTCAAAGTACGTTGCTACTTCTTTTTTTAATTAACAACGTAATAAGAACCAACTGTGTCCTTTTCCCACTTAAGTTTGTTGCCGTTTTTTTTGTTTGTTTGTTTTTTTTCATGAATGAAAGAAGGCAATGGTGAAGTCTTTTTGAAAAACAATACAATAGAATAGACATACAAGTGGAGGATGCCCATTTGAGAGAAAACATGCCTATGTTCTTTACATGCGTAATTTCAAAGGCTTCCGTGAGAGAGAACATATCTTGAAGCAAGGTTTCAAGCATGTGAGCAGCGTAAATTAATCTGGTTAATGGAAAAGCCACTCAGCTGTCATCAGTGTCCGTCCCCGCCGCTAATCCCATCACCCTAATGTTACTGATTAATGCCTTGCCTCAAGGCGACGCTCCATAGCAAACTAACACTCAGCGTTTGAAGTTTTTAAAGTGACGATCAGCATATCTATTGGCAGTATTTTTTAAGCTTTTGTTGTTTTTTTCCCTAGTTTGTTGCAGTTGGATGTTTGTAAATCGGTAACTCCCTGTCATTGAATAGATTGCATATCACACTTGTGTGAGCCTTTTAACTCATTCACTCCCAAAGACGAACGTCTTTTCAGACTTGGTATAGAATTGGCCAGTACCGAATGAGTTAAAGATGTACTGGTATTTGTGCTTTGATCCCGCTGAAGGCGTTGCTGCAGGCCCACGATGTGGTGGCTCATGAGGTCTACAGCGACGAGGCGCTAAGGGTGACGCCGCCGCCCACTTCGCCTTACCTGAATGGCGACTCGCCCGAAAGCACCAACGGAGACATGGACCTGGAAAACGTCACCAGAGTGCGCCTGGTGCAGTTTCAGAAGAACACGGACGAGCCCATGGTGCGTTTCCACTCCACTGGCAAAATTCAACTTGTGCTTCACCATTCACTATTCAACTGAGGCACATATTTTACATTAGAAAAATCACAATGACATATACTTGCCTGAATAAAGGTGACCTCATTTTAATTTACTCCTCTTATTTTAGGGTGAAATCTGGGCTTGTTGACCTCCGAGGCTAAACTTGAGCTGCTTCGGTGGTCAGCAAACTCCTGACAAATTGGGCACTCTACTTTTATCAATAGTGCTGTCAGGGCGTTTTTGAAAAGTAAATTTTCGATTCATTGCTCCTCCATTTTCACCTCTCCTCTCCTCACCGCTGCTTACTTAGCCGACCAACTCCAATGGGAACCAATCATCTTATGCTAAACAAGCCCAAACATAATGACGGCCAATCAATGTCCGCTTCAGGTTTTGACTGACAGTTATTTCCCCACCCTCAACTACTCGAACACAGGAAGCCAACACATGAAAAGGGATAGAAACAACCCACCGACAGAAACAATAAAGTTAGAGATTAAAATTTAGATTACCACGATTCAAAAGCATAACGCACTAAATGGGTCATTATAATAATAATAATAATTATTCGCAATTAACGCGATAAATTGACACCTCTAATTTTTGCCTCACATCCGCTCGGTTAACGCTAGCATAGACCAGTCATGCAAAACACCATAGTGGACCTAATGGGAATTAGAATTGTTATCGAGCCCAGGTGTCAAACTTGTAAATGTACAACTTCAAACAACACACTGGTAGCAACATACAGTTTTTTAGCAGACCGTGTTACTCTACTGAAGGCACACAATTCTAAATTCAGACGCTATCGTGGAAAATCCCATAAAAAAACAACAGCATAAAATCTTTGATGTAGTGGGGGAACACCATATACATCATGTTTCAATTCTGTCCTCACCTTTGTGTGTTCTTGATGGATGTAGGGCATCACACTGAAAATGAACGACTCCAACAACTGCATTGTGGCTCGGATCATGCACGGAGGAATGATCCACAGACAAGGTAGAACGCACAATAACCCCGCAACAAACCGTTGCTGGGCACAGGGACTAATGTATACGACGTCGAAACACTCCCAACTCACGCTCATCTTCTCAGGCACCTTGCACGTAGGAGATGAGATCAGGGAGATCAATGGCATCAGCGTGGCCAACCAGACAGTCGAGCAGCTGCAGAAGATGCTGGTGAGTGTGTGTGCAGGGGTGCTAACGATGCTAATTGCTTAGCATGTGTCATCTGTTTACCACTGTTTGTTTTTGCAGAAGGAGATGCGAGGCAGCATCACATTTAAAATAGTGCCAAGCTACCGGACACAGGGCTCCTCCTGTGAGGTAACACCTTCCTCTTCCTCTTCCTCTTCCTCTTCCTCTTGCTCCTCCTCCTCCTCTTCTTCTTCTTCACTCATCTTCTCACTAACTGCTCGCCAGGGCGCTGAGTTTGTGTAGGGTGGATTGCGTGCGTTTCTGTGTGTGTTTTGTTGCCACTGGGTGACATGGATATGCAGCACACCAATTTCACAACCAAGATACCGGAACTTCCTCACTCCATGTCCCATACACCCTCCTGCCCTCCTTCAGTGTGCTCAAGGAATGACAAACGCTTATTCTGCCCGTGTGCGCCTGTCCCCCGTCCCCATCATCCACACTCCTTTTTTTTTAACAAAAGTAGCACAAAAAATCATAAGGGATCATCTATTTGTCGGGCAAAACCAAGGTTACAGATATGGAAGGTTGATGTTAAGTTAGGTTCTTGGAAATACGGAATGGATTATTCTCAGTCAACCCCCTGCTGTTCGTGAGGGATAGGTACCGAGCCAGCCCACGAACAGTGAAAGACAGGCCACGTGCAATGGACACACATTGAAATGGGCTTTTTTACAAATGCCCCCCACCCCAATAAAAGCCCCCAAAATAGCGATAAATATTACACTTTTGAATGGTGATGTGTGTTGAAGCATTGACTCTGAGTGATCAAAATCAGACAAAGGCAACAACTCTGTGCGAAACTCAGTGCAGGTTTTTGCAGTACGCATGTTGCTGTATGCTATTGGCGCAATGGCAATATTTTTTCGATATATTCTGCACCATATCGAACAAGATTGCCTATATATCTGACGTCAAAATTCTAGCAGGACAAATAAGCCCATTTGAAAGGGTTGTTATTTAGGATTATTTTTTTCGAAGAGTGGCAAAAACGTATCATTGCAAAATAACAAACGGCCATTTATCGCAGGGGATACGTTCCAGACCCACCCGATATGGGTGAAAATCCACAAAAGACAGCCTACTAAGAAAAAGGTTTTTGTAGGTCGATCCCTTCTGTAATCATATTGCAACTTATTAAAACACACTTTGGTGTGAAATTAAACTGTGTATCTTTATTTGGAATATCCCCCGCCCTACAAAAAAAAAAAAATCACATCAAAAATATTAGAACAAGGAAGAAGATACTTTAGCGCCCGGTCTCATTCTTTTGTTTTTACAGTTCTACCAATAAGACCCCAAGTGTACTTGCTTCATGTAATTTCTCACTCCCAATTAAATGTTACTCTAAAAGTGACACATCAAACAAAAGATAATCAAGCATTGTATATTTAAACACCTAAAAGTTCAACCAAACCAGATAATTTTCTCAAACCAAAGTCCACTATCTTAATGCCAGCATGTAGCACAAATTGCCATAGGCAGCATAATGGAATGTGACAGATGGCTTATCGACCTTTTCCGAACTGCAACTTTAACACGCACACAGCAGCAATAAACAGAGAATAAAAAATACAGGCAGGCATAGATTCTCTCAGCTTTGTGTGAGCAACATCAATTACTCAAGTTTAGTTGGGGACCTTCTATCCCTCTTGTCCCTGATCCTAATGGAAGTTGCATCTGTTCCAACTAAGGTTAGTTAGTTAGTTAGTTAGTTAGTTAGTTAGTTAGTTAGTTAGTTAGTTAGTTAGTTAGTTAGTTAGTTAGTTAGTTAGTTAGTTAGTTAGTTAGTTAGTTAGTTAGTTAGGGCTATGCGGCATGTTGCGGCACACTGTGACTGAAGGCACACTCTAAAATTGGATTCACCTGTACACAGTAATTGAAAAAAAAATGGTCGCCTAAAAATTATGGATATGTGACATAGTAATTTTGACTACTTTGGTTCTCCCAAGTACATTTTTGCACCTACTACCTACCTACTAGAAAGCTGTAACAGGCTCAGGATCACTCCCTTGTCATGGCGGTGTGAATCAAGTCAATGCTGTGTTGCGTCTTGGCCACAGCGGCTACCCACTGTATGTGCGAGCGTGTGTGCGCGCGCTTGTGTGTGTGCGTGCGCTCTGTTGACCTGTGTGTCTTATTTCAGAAAGAGTCCCCCACCACGTCCAGGCAGTCCCCTGCCAATGGCCATTCCAGCATTAACAGTTCAATCTTGGTAAGGATGCCTAGACCCCGAGGAGGGGGGAAAAAATGCCCTTCCCACTTGTCCACACATTTTTCAACCTTCCGTCAAGATGTATGTGTGTTTTTAATTGTTAGAAGAAATGGGTCTCACGGGGTAGATAGTCCACATCAATCCTGTGTTGTTTTCCAAGGCCCTCTCATTGTGTCCGATATCTCAGTTCACAAATTGGTGTGCCTTTTCAACGCCCAATGTGTGCCGTGCAACATAGCTGACACCACACATCAGCTTGGCTATGCGCTTTGCTTGCAGCAGGTGCTTCTGTTCTTCTGGAGGAGGTTTTCTAATGTTCCTCAACAGGCAGTGACGATGCCTTTTGCGATATTTGTATCCGACCTCACTGACCTGCCGTATGTTCTCTCTGCTCTTCGATGGTTTTTCAACTTCCTCAGGACCTGCCATCCACCATCCAGCCCAAAGGTCGACAGGTGACTATAAACGTTCACTGACTCCCACTTGCTTCTCAAGGGGCCTCCCTTCCACCAAGCGGTATGGTTCGGTTTCCGTTTATGAAACTCGGCTGTAATTGCTTTGGGGCAAAGTACCGCGAGAAAACCGCAACATCCCGCACATCGTCCATCACATCAGGCTTGCAATAATGGTGGAGAACATCGCTCCGCTGTGTTTCCTTCCTAGCCACGGGAGACCAGTTTCATCCAAGAGCAAGCTGCGGGCAAAGTTCAGCAAACGGGAGACTGCAGTAAAACAGAGACTGTGCAGTGTAATAGTATAGTACCTGTTCAGTGGAAATGCAACAAGAACAAGTAGGTCCTGTGCAGTGGAAAGGAGGCATTATTTGTCTACATGGAAGGGTTAGATGAAAAGTTATTGGCGTCACTTTACGTGAATAACTCGAATCTGGCAAAAGTAAGAATGAATGAAAATTAACCAATGAAAATCAGACATTGCTCTTGAATTGCAGTTACACCAAATTCATTCATTCATCTTCCGTACCGCTTGATCCTCACTAGGGTCGCGGGGGGTGCTGGAGCCTATCCCAGCTGTCTCCGGGCAGTAGGCGGGGGACACCCTGAATCGGTTGCCAGCCAATCGCAGGGCACACAGAGACGAACAACCATTCACACTCACACTCACACCTAGGGACAATTTAGAGTGTTCAATCAGCCTCCCATGCATATTTTTGGAATGTGGGAGGAAACCGGAGCACCCGGAGAAAACCCACGCAGGCCCGGGGAGAACATGCAAACTCCACACAGGGAGGCCGGACCTGGAATCGAACCCGGTACCTCTGCACTGTGAAGCCCACGTGCTAACCACTTGGCTACCGGGCCGCCTACACCAAATTATAAAAATAAAATTAAATAAAATCATGAAACGGGCCTTGACAAAAATGACGTTAAATTATGGAACAATGAACTTTATATTTTGTTGCACAATCACTGCAATCAAATGATTTGGGTAACTTTCACTACGACGTGCACCTCACAACAGGTATTTTGGCCAACTCTCATGAGCAACCTGAACCAGTTGTGACTCGGGTTTGTAAGGCTGCTTTCTCCAGATGGCATGTTTCAGCTCCTTCCTCAGATTTTCAGTAGGAATTTGATCAGGGCTTATTGAAAGTCACTTTAGATACGTCCCGTACAGGTTTTCCATCCATCCATCCATCTATCCATCCGTTTTCTGATCCGCTTTATCCTCACAAGGGTCACGGGCTTGCTGGAGCCTATCTCAGCCGTCTTCGGGCAGTAGGCGGGGGAAACCCCGGACTGATCGCTAGCCAATGGAAGGGCACACATAGACAAACAAACATCCGCGCTCACTATAACACCCAAGAAAAATTTAGAGTGTTCCATTAACCTGCCATGCATGTTTTTGGAATGTGGGAGGAAGCCGGAATACCCGGAGAAAACCCACACAGGAACAGGGAGAACATACAAATTCCACACAGGAAGGCCGGAGCCAGAGTTGAACCCTGCACCTCTGCACTGTGAGGTGAACGTGCTAATCATTCGCCCATGCCGCCGTCCCGCGTTTTGCTCTTTGCCGTTCTTGGGTGTTTTCAGCTTTGTTTTTGTTTTCATTGCCCTGTTATAAGATCCATGACCTGCGACTGAGCCCAAGCTCTTCGTGTGTCTAGCACACTTGCCTCTAGAATACCTTTGACAGTCTTGAGATGTCATTGTACAATGCCAAATGCAGCAAAAAGCCCCAGAACACAACAGAGGCTCCTCCATTTTTCATAGTCTGGACAGTGTTCTTTACTTGGTACTGTATGCTTCATTTTTGTCTCTGAACAGAGGTGATGTGCCCTGCCAAAAGGTCCACTTTTGTCTCTAAAGGACCGTTCTCTCAGAAGCTTTGTGGCTTGTCAAAATGCAGTTTGGCAAATTATTATTTATTTTTTTTCAACAGCGGTGTTCACCTTGGTCGGCACTCGCGAGGTTGACTTTGGCTCCAACAGTGACAGATGGTGCAATCTGACACTGACGTACCTTGACCTTGGGGTTCACCTTTAATTTCTTTAGAGGTTATTCTGGCTTCTTCTGTTAACATTCGTTTGATCTGTGTCTTCAATTTGTCATCAATTCTCCTCCTTCCTACTTGCGGATATGTCCTGGAAGGTTGGCTGTGGTCCCGCGGATCTTAATTTTTTTTTTTTTAAAGCATGAGCAACTGTAGTCAGAGGAGTATCAAGCTGCTTCGAGGGGGTATGAGAAGCTGCGACTTTTAATGTGCTTGTTAATAATTTTATTCGACTGTCTCATTCGTGCGGCCCAGTAGTCCATTGGTTAGCACGTCGGCTTCACAGTGCAGAGGTACCGGGTTCGATTCCAGCTCAGGCCTCCCTGTATGGAGTTTGCATGTTCTCCCCGGGCTTGCGTGGGTTTTCTCCGGCTGCTCCGGTTTCCTCCCACATTGCAAAAATATGCATCGCAGGCTGATTGAACACTCAAAATTGTCCCTAGGTGTGAGTATGAGCGTGGATGGTTGTTCGTGTCTGTGTGCCCTGCGATTGGCTGGCAACCGATTCAGGGTGTCCCCCGCCTACTGCCCGCAGACAGCTGGGATAGGCTCCATCACCCCCCGCGACCCTAGTGAGGATCAAGCGGTTCGGAAGATGAATGAATGAATGAATGTCTCATTCGTTTTCTCTGGTCCTTGTTGAGTAAATGCACACCATACCACGAAACAGTGAACCACATTTCAAAAGAAATGTCTGATTTATGTCGGATAATTTTCATTGTTTTTTTTAAATCTCGTCAGATTCAAGTTATTGCTCTGACCATTCTGGGGTTTTCTTTCACTCACAGTAGGGTATGTAGGGAGGTCGGTATTATATTGATCCCATAGGATATATTTTAGTTGCTGCAGGAATGTGAAGATGATGAAATATACTATGTCAGCATCGAACAGGGCAAGTTACAAGGACACGGCAATGACCAATCTCGACCAATCAGCAACCACTTGTGGGTTCACTAATATCTTTCCGGGATTTTTTTTTTTTTAACTAATATTCCAATTAGTTACCGCGCAGTGGAACAACGTTAGTAGTTAGTGTATATATTAAGCCTTCGAGTCCTGTTCTTCAGCACGCCTCTGGTCGTGCACCAGTTGCAATAGTACTGCACGGTTAGCTTGCGTTGGATGGAGCTAAACAGTCCAGTCCACAGAGTTAGGTGGCATGTCACATTTGTTTTATGGAATGGGAAGAAAACGATGAATGCCTTTTTTTAAATATGGTCAATTATGTTCACCCCAATAAGGAGAAGTGGAAGAGAAAATGGATGGCTTGGATACAACATGAAAACACGAGCCATTGCCAACGTCATTGTGGTGCAACCAAAGTGAAGTTTACCGCTTGGTGGAAACCCAGATGCCCTCTCCTTCACCCCCCTGCCAAAAGGGAGTGCCCCCACCCCCCACACCGCTACCGCTGCTGTGATTCAAAGCTCATTCGACGATCTAAAGTCAAGTTGCACCCATCTGTGTGACGTCCTTGCTACTTCTATGTTGAATCTGTGACACTGAAGATTAATTGGTCATTACAAGGTCATTTTTCACCGTCCCTATTCTGGACATCCAGTCTTTGGCCTTCTAAAATAACCCACAATCATTTTGCACTGACAGCTACATCAGCTCGAACTCTGTGGTATTAATGGCACAGGCATTGTTAACACCACCCACCCCCAAAATGCCAACCCCAATGAAAAAAGCCCTTTGAGGTGAGCGTGCTTGGCTGCGTTACATCCATGCAACACTTTTTCCTGAAACCAGCAAAGCAAATCTTTACTAATGGTCATCTCATCATCATGCCACTGTTTTTTTTTTTTTTTTTTAAACACTCCACTAACTTTTGGCTAAATGCGGAGCTCACTGAGATACATTAAAAACCTTTTTCGCCATTATGTTTTCATATTCAACAATGATTACTTCAGATAATTAGGTATAAAACAAATGAATACTGCATGAATATTATTGTAGCGCTTTATTACATTAAAATGTCAGCCTCTTTTTTTTTTTTAATTTTGGATGAATTTAAAAAAAAAACACTTCCTGTTTTCTTCACACCAGCAATGACACAAAACACACACACACAAACACACACTTGTTGTGTACAAACATTTGTTTCCATATTTGTGATCCTTTCATATCCATAGATTGTACCCAGACCTCCAATCAAGGACAAAATGTCTGTCAAGGTAAGATATGTGTTCCTTCGAAACCCCCGAACCCACGCCCCAGTTGACAAACATAGTTTAGACCAAACAACGCCTGTGCCGTGACTACCACAGACGCCGAGCCCATCCTAGCTGCTCCTGTTTTCCTCTCTGCCGCTTTCTTTGTTCCCCCCTTCCAGCAGCAAATCCTCGCCCAGTCCATCCTTTTTAATCTCACCCAACCGCCGCATTGTGCGCTTGCCTCCCCACTCCGACCCCCATCCCCGCAGATCTACGTGCGCGCTCAGTTCGAGTACGACCCCTCCAAGGACGAGCTGATCCCCTGCAAGGAGGCCGGCATTCGCTTCCGCGTGGGCGACATCATCCAGATCATCTCCAAAGACGACCACAATTGGTGGCAAGGCAAGCTGGAGAACACCAAGAACGGCACGGCCGGCCTCATCCCGTCGCCTGAGCTGCAGGAATGGTGAGACTTCGCGTGATGCTTGCGCCACTACAAAGTCACACTAACTACATTTTACTCCTGAGGTTTCTTTTTTTTCCCTGCTTTTAGCAAATTTTGGGGTGCAAAATATAAAACTGATCTCAGTATGGATATAAAACGCTTGGATGAAATAATTACAAGCGTTGGAAACTAAAAAAGAGAATAAAATCAGTCATCATCAGCTCTTACTGTAGATAATCGGTGGAATTTTGGAGAAAAAAAAACTTGACATGCTAGAAAAAAAACCTGATTGCAATTTTGTAACCGTCATTTTTATTTTAATAAGCATAAAAATATACTTCTGTTTCAAAAACATTTTTTTGAAAAACCTGATTGCAATTTTGTAATCAGCATTTTTATTTTAATAGGCATAAAAATATGCTTATTTTTCAAAAACATTTTCTGAGTGTAATTTTATCCTAACGTGCACAGATTTTTGCAGGTTCTTGGAAGTTTAGGGTGATTTGTGGTCATTCTATGTTTGTTGTATTTACTTTTGAGATATTTGTCATATTTCTTTAACCTGCAGAACTTTGGGGTGGGGATTAAACTGTACTTTTTATTTTATTTATAGATCTTTCACCTTTAACCTGCACAGCTTTATGTGATTTGAGGCAGTTTTCTTTTATCCTTTACAAATTTGGAGAGAACACGCTAGTTTTATTTTAATGTGCGCAGCTTATAGAGAATTTGCCGTAGTTTTATCTTTACAGTGGTTTCATTTTAACCTGCATATCTTTTTTAAGATTTACAGCAGTAGATTCTATCGATGTATTTTAACCAGCAAATATTTTTGAGGCTTTACAGTACTGTATATTGGAACCTCGATTTAATGGGCTAATAGGTGGGAAGGGTTTGTCCGTTAAAGCATATTGTTATTACATTGAAGCACTTGTTTTTGCGCCCTAAAAATAAGCAATAGAGTACAAAATGTACTTTTTTTTCATGGCCCCAAAACAGTACAGTACAGAACTATTTTAAATAAATATGATAGTGCTTGAAACTGTTCACAAAGTTTGAAAGTTTGTTGATCCAAACCTACCTTGCTGGTCCGAGGGACCTCAGCATCATTGGATTCATGAGTCGCGGGCGTATTGAGTTCCACCTGCACTCCGATTGCGTGACATAAAGAAGGGCTTTACCAAAAAATAAAAAGTATACTGGACCAAATTCCGTACAGTATTGCATGTTGAAGGGACATATACACGAATGCTTGAGTAAAAAAGTAAATTCTGTCCTCTTGAACTGTGATTCGACGTTGATGCTAAGCTAATTTACTTAATAAACTTTTTATTGCAAATGGGAATATCGGCCCCCTACCAACATGGCCGCCACCTCGGCACATCGATAAGCTGGATCAAGTCCATATTTTATGTCTGTGATAATGGAGCCTTAAAACACGGGAATACATGTTTAGCACCACAGCGCAATCAACAACAGCATCAAGTTCTGGAACTAACAAGCTTTTTGACAACTGCTGTAAACTGCACATTGGTTTGACAGTTTTGCACTCATTGCATGATATTGATAGTTTTGTTGTGACATGGGTGACCTCTGACGGTATTAACTTAGTTGCATTTTTCTCCAAGGTTTTCATTTTAATTTAGGCAACTTTGGGGAGGCCTTGGGGGGGTTCAGTAGTTTAAGTATTCAAAGCACTTGACTTTAAAAAGCAACGTTGTGGGATGTGACCTACTGTATGTGTGCGCGGCAGGCGTGTGGCGTGCATGGCCATGGAGAAGACCAAGCAGGAGCAACAGGCCAGCTGCACTTGGTTCGGCAAAAAAAAGAAGCAGTACAAAGACAAATATTTGGCCAAGCACAATGCAGGTATGCAAAAATCACACATGCATGTGCACGCAAGCATGCCATCGAGAAAAATGTACTATCTGTGCGCATGTTGAGTATTTTTTACTACATTTGTTAGTACATGTGCAGGGTATTAGACAGTACATGCACAGCAGGGGTGTCCAACCGCTTTTTGACCGAAGAGCTACGTTTCAAGCAACCGACACCGATGCGATTGACCCAAAAAAAAAAACATTTTGCAAAATATTAAGAATATCCTCAGAACCCTCAAGAAAAGCGTGCTTCGGTTCATAATCGACACGTAAAACCGCTCCGTGCCATCACAATGGATTTTACGTAATGCAGCGTCTGACCACACATCAAAAGGATCACGCTGAAAAGGACATGCTCAATCAACAACACAGGATAGGTCACTGTTGACCACCATTACACCAAAATAACAACAACAGATGGTGCTATGGGGCAATGCGGGACAGGAGTCACAGCAGACAAAGAAGCGCGCTGCAGCCATCACAGCCAAAAGAACACCGTTATCGGATGTCGACTAAATACATGTTTAGAAATCACCAAAATGGCAAATACCAGCCCCGATAATCAGCCCGGCTGATAAGCAGTCTGTCGCTTGTGTTAGTTAACATGCTTACGCTTTGATGAGCAAGATTTGATGATGATGCTAAGTTGATTTTATTGTCTGTATTTACATGGGTAACATCAAACTCTTGAGTTGTTTGTTACATTTGCATGTTCTGATTGTCTTAAAATGTCCGCCAAATAGCTCGGATCAACATTGTGCATGTGTGTGCGTTTCCGCATGGGTCAATGTGTGTGTTTTGTGTATGTGTGTATATTAAACTGCTGTTGTAACCCTCCTGTCCATCTCTCTCGCTTGCTCCTACTGAACGACCTCCGTGCATGTAAGTAACCACGCTGACGCCACTCTCTTCATGCTTTTACTTTGAAAGCTCCCCTGCGGGTTACTTCCTGTATGTCTGTGGCGGCGTTTCACTTTGCTATCCGTTGTTTTAGTCCAAAACAACAGAAGAGATTGAAGCCACTTTGTGTGCCTTTTGTGCATGTGCGTTTGCGTGCCTCGACAAGTTGCTAATCGAAGCAAGTTACTTTCGTATAAAACAGGGGTGGGCAACTTTTTGGCTCGGGGGCCACATTGACTTCTAAAATTTACAGGTGGGCGGGTTAGCCAGCACAAGATACGGTACATATACAAAACTGCATATGTTGACAGTCCATATCAAACATCAACAGAACAAAAGAATTAAAGTATTAACATTTTTAATGAGAACAGTGAAACATCTATGTTATATGTCCTGTATGAACGTCCAAGTATGTTAACAATATGCATATTATAACAACACAAGCAACGAAATGCAACAATATATTGCCCAAGAATTGTTTATAACACAAAAACTGCAGCATACAGTACAGGTATATAAAAAATACAAAATAATAACAAACTGAGGACTATTTGCGCCAAATGAGACGAGTAAGAACTGGTGGTTTCCCTCCCTGTGCTCTGCAACTTCAAGTAACTGCGCCACCTGGCGTTGAAATGTCTGTCATTACAGATTTAAATGAATAAATACAATGAATGCAATCATTCGCATCGAACCTTAATTGTGTACCAACCTTCGGCAGGCCGTATTAAAAAGACCAACGGGCCTGATCCGTTGTTTGCCCACCTCTGGTATAAAATGTAAATAGAGGCAGACATCGTTTCAGATACTGCAAGATGTGTTACTCTATCAGCCCCGGATTTGTGAGGTGTTGCACTGTATATCATTTGTCGGCTTGTGTCGTGGACGCTAAGAACAACGCAGAAATGTTGCATTCAACTATAATGAGAAGTCAGAAACTTCAAGACTGTATGCAATATGTTTACAATCTCTGTAATTGCAGTAATGATTTTTTTTTACATGTAAAAGTCGGGGTTTGATTTTTTTTAAATGAGATATTTCCAACTTTACAGGTTTCGTGAATGCAGCGTGACGTCACGACGTCAAATGTATTTTAAGATAATTCCCAATGTTGACGTTGATGTGAGGCATTTTGTAAGGGAAAACTGTCCCACTCATTTTGTCTTTTTGTCTCTGACTCTCTCTCTCTCTCTCTCTCTCATTCTTTTCTCTTCCACACTGCCCCTTCAGTGTTCGACCAATTAGATCTGGTCACCTACGAGGAAGTGGTCAAGTTGCCCGCCTTTAAGAGGAAAACGCTTGTTTTGTTAGGTGAGACAACGACCAAAGTTACACCTGTCTGTCTGCTTCCTGTAACCGAATGCAATCCATACTGTCATTAAGTTGTTAGTGCGTTTTCTCCATGCGTGGAAATCGGTATTATTCACCTCGTAATTGACCTTGTCGTAATTATCTCATAAACAAACCCCAACTTTTGACGTATTTTTTTTTCATCTGATTTTAAATAAACCGTAAAAGCGGTTCAGATTATGGATGGATGTTGTAAATTCATACGTTTGAGATCTCAACTGTGAATAATGAATTTCCACACGTAAATGAAAGTGATTAAAATCACCGGTCCTACAAGTTAAAAACCATAAGTAGGCTATACTCCAAACTAGGATCCTAAAACCCTCGGGTGCTCCGAAAATGCACGCTGACTGGGTCAATTCCACTGTGGGCCAACACGACTGCAGCAAATTCTAATCAAAGTTAGCTTTATGTGTCCCTCAAATAATTTTTGAAAATTTGACCTAGATTTTTTTGGGGGGCGGGGCATAAGATTTTTTTTAGATCTTTTCATGAGTTGTTTTTAAGTTTGACCTATAAAAGCTCGTGCAATCCGCTACTGACCATGTATTGTAATTCATAGCTATGACGTTTCAGAAAAAAATTCCACCTGTTGCTGAACCTTGAACCCTTCACGCATAAATATGTTTAATGTATTTAATTATTACGAGTAGTTGTGGTAGCAGCAGTAGAAGTGTCATTATTTTATTATTAGGATAACCTGAGGAGCTGCAGAAGAAATGAAGACAGATTTTATTTCGCCCCCGCCCCCCCCAAAAAAAAAGATCTCCAAAAGTTTAACAATGATTATATTTACTTTAAGATAAATAATGGTTTAGAAATTGTAATTAAAAATATAAATTCTGCCAGGATTGATGATAATCATTTTGTGTCTCTTTTTAATGTATTTTTTTAAACATCTGAAAATAAAATGACAAACACTATATAGTAAAATCAAAGAAATGTTTCTAAATAGGTAGTTATATACAGTTTTGTTCTTGACGTTAATTTTAAAAATGTCAACTTTAAATGATGCGCTGCATAGTTTGTCGTTGAAATGGTGTTTTCCAGGTGCTCACGGTGTGGGCCGGAGACACATCAAAAACACGCTCATCACCAAGCACCCCGACAGATTCGCCTATCCCATCCCACGTGAGACACACACACACACACACACACACACGCACGCACACACACACACACTCCTCTCTCTTTGTGGAAGTGTTAAAACTCTACGGCGCACACCCCCGCAGATACGACAAGACCTCCGAAGAAGGACGAGGAGAACGGCAAGAACTACTACTTCGTGTCGCACGAGCAGATGATGCAGGACATCAGCAACAACGAGTATCTGGAGTACGGCAGCCACGAGGACGCCATGTACGGCACGCGCCTGGAGACCATTCGCAACATCCACCAGCAGGGACTGGTCGCCATCCTGGATGTTGAGCCGCAGGTCTGCGTCGACGCTTAATGCGGACGTCCCACTCATGGACAACATCAAAATGTGACTTGAAAAATAAGAAGAGAGGTTTATGACAACTTTTAAATAAGAATCAAATCTTTTTTTTAATCTATAGTATTTTTTGTTAAGTTATGCGCGAGGGAAGGATCTAAAGAGACAGGAAAATAAGGTAATTAATCCTTTCATGCACCCTGTAACCTGATAACAAGATAAGATGTCCACTGTAGTAACTGCGGTACCTGGAGCGGTTAAATTACTAAATTAGGCCAAACTACATTATATAAGAATAAAGAGGTTTAAATAATTGTTCTAATCAATATTAAGGTCATGGGCGGGAAATACAAAATATATATACAGTATATATATATATATATTGAGTCATATTTATGAATTCAGGGTTAGGTTCAGCAACAGGTGGATTTTTCTCAAATATCACAGCTATAAATGATACAATCCGTATTGTGCAAGCTTTTCTAGGTCAAACTTTAAAACAACTCATTAAAATATCTCCCCCCAAAATTTTGAAATGTGTCCAAAAAGATGTCGAGGGACACATCAAGACATTGCAGTTGACCAGTGTTATTTAAAAATACAATGATTCCAATTTTAATTTGTTATACCACAATTCCGGGGGTAGGGGAAACGGAAAAGTGTCATAACCGGAGACATTTTTTTTCAAAAATTTGTATCAAGCGGAAAATGTTTTACAGTTAAAAAAAATTTACATAATTGCAGTTTTGCAAGAAAAATCTGAGCAAATGAAAATGAAATCTCGCGCACGCACACACACACACACGCACGTTTTGTGTGTGTTTTCGGACAGGCACTGAAAGTCCTTCGCACGGCTGAGTTTGCCCCATACGTAGTCTTCATTGCTGCACCAACCATCACGCCGGGCATCGACGAGGTAAATCATATCACACACACACACATGCACGCTTTGGTGAATTTACATGTGAAAGTATGAGCACGTCCTTGCATGCACGTGTGCATGTGTCTGCATGTGTGTTTGATGGCTGCTTTATCTTTGCACACAATGCATGCATGTTTCTATGGGCGCCCCACCCGCAGAGGCCCAGGTGGTGTCGCACACTGCCAGTAAGTACTTTGCAACCCGACACCTGCTAGCCAATAGTTTTAAAAGTGTGTGTTGTCTTGTCTAGTGTGTGTGTGTGTGTGTGTGTGTGTGTGTGTGTGTGTATGGGGGGTGTAAAAAGCAAAAAGGAATAACTATCTTTTCATGAGTCGTAAGAATAAAAAATATATCAATATCGCCATAATATTGTGATAGGGAAAATAACATTTTTCAAGATTTCAAGTCAATCTTCTCATTTTCCAAGAGTGAAGTTGTAGTGTAATGTTAGGAGAAAGTTGGAATTCAAAAAGGTTTCAGTTACACACACACACACACACACCAAAAAAGTAACAACTTCACACAAATGGAATTTTAAAGATTAACTTGTAATTTTAGAGACTGAAGATATAAATGATGGAATATTAAAGTGGGTGGGAGTCATGATTTTCATTATTACGAGTGACATTATGAAAAGTTGGACTATTATTGACTTGCTTTTACTATGGCCTCCCCACTCGCTCAGGACGAGTCCTTGCAGCGCCTTCAGAAGGAGTCAGAGATCCTGCAGAAGACGTACGCGCACTATTTCGACCAGACCATCATCAACAACGAGATCGACGACACCATCTGCCACCTGGAAGAGGCCGTGGAGCTGGTGTGCAACAGCGGCCAGTGGGTGCCCGTCTCATGGGTCTACTGAAGTCCAAACCCCCCCCCCGGCGCTATCGGCATCGTTGTTTGAGAACCACCTGGCCATCGTCATCGTGGTGTTGTACTATAAAATGAATATTGTCCGTCTGTACCGGCCGGCTAGGAACTTTTTTACTAGATGTTTCTTTTCAGGAGATGAGTCCCGTTGTGTCGCCCCGCCCCCACACCCCCAAAAAAGCACACAAACATACTTCGACCCTCATTATTTATTCATCCCACCTGTTTTTTGCTTTTCGTTTTTTTGTTGTTTTTTTAATCCTCTCACTCCACTGACTTGGACTTTCTAAATAAATCCATACACGTGTTGTTGTTATACTGAAGGAAAAAAAAAGCGGATGAATCATGCATGTGGACGATTTTGGTCAGTGTTCCTCGTGTCCCTCTATAAAAAGAAAAAAAAACAATAATAATAAAGAAATTGTCAAAGATGATACTCATGCTCCAGCTGTGTAAGATCCTGGAAGGTGATTGGCTGGATGTCATCCTATGCACACGTACGTCCCTGCTGTCATGGCGGACATTGTGAGGTGTCCGTCAACATTTGTCATAAAGTGTCTTAACTCTTTTATCTTGCAAATGTGTTTTGGCTTTCAACATGGCCACTTTTTGTGTGGGGAAAAAGTGTGTATGCCCGTGCAAGTTGAGGCAGCGTTACAGCAGCTCATCAGTATGATTTTTTTTTTCAAAAATATATTTCCTTTCATATATCGGACTAATCAACTTTGGAGTTTTTTGTTGTTTGTTAAGGAGGGGTTGTTTTGTTTTGGGATGTTTTTGTTGCAATGCTACGTTCGCGGAAGTTGTTTAAGGAGAACAACAGGAATAATACATGAGAAACCAAGCGCATTAGGAGCAAAAAAAAAGCATGCTTCATGAGAAATAATCTTATGGCAGGGGGAAAAATTACATGAGATAATTTTTTATTCAACATTTTTTTCAGAGGAAATAAGTGGATATTATGGGGAAGGGCCTACTTTTTAAATGACAGTTTCAAGTTACACTACAGAAAAAATTAATGTAATGGGCTGGAAAAATCCAGAAAAAAAAGGTAGACCGTGTTTATTAAATCTTTTCACAACTATGTTCAAATACCAGGTTTGGGGATATGAAAAATTTGGCTGATGATTACAAAACTTTTTCCACCAATAATGTGACCTAAAATGTGTTTTTCTGTAATCTATTTTTTGCCGCAGGCGTCAGGAAGAATATATGAATTTAAAGTAACTGGATAATGTACGAAACTGCTGAACTTTATTAGGATTAATCAAAGGCACAAAAAAAATAGTGTGTTGACTTGCATTTAACATGAGTTTGAATGTGATTGGTTTATTATAAGCACAGCCACACGCACACAGGCCTAGTTACGGGAGGGAGTGCACACTTGTGCAACCACATTATGTCAGATTAGTTTTACTCCCCTTCTTATGTTTTTATTGAGCTGTACAAGTTGTATGTTGTATTTATGGTGGAACATGTTTCCACTTATCTCGATCACATTGTTAATATGAGAAAAACCTGGCATTTGAACAGGGGTGTGTACACTTTTTATTGCCACTGTACAAGTGAATTAAAAGCATTTTTGAGAGAAAAGTAACGTTTAGAATAAGTTTTGAAACCGTATTATAAAGGGCAAAAACGGGAGGGGGGCCTGTGGGGGGAGAAGATATTTTTTTCCCAAAATAAATATATTTTTTTAAATCGCATGAATAATAATAATGACAGTGTTTTATACAGTGCGTTTCTGGACACAAACAAACTCGATAAGACAAAGGTGGTAACACTTGTACCCCATGCATCCATATTCTGGTGTGCTTCATGAGGTTGACGAATGTGAAGTAGCCTCACCCAGCTGACTCTCATCAACAGTCAGAGTATGCCAAAGACTGGAAGCCAGCCAATCAATCACAAGCCACATAATGACAGGTCTCGGCTGGCACCCAAAAAAAAAATTGCCCTACCATTTTCACTTTAAACCAAATAAGATGGAACGAATATCAGAATTGAAATTGTAAATGGAGGTCAGTACTTCTGATGATCTTCAGGCCAGTGAGATAAGGCCTTGGCGACCCCGTTCTGTGATAACTGCAATGAGAAGGTAAACAGCCTATGCTGTGCTGGGAAGATTGGTTGCGGTTAAGCTCAATGACACACACGGGTAACTCTGCAGGGTTGCATCACTGCATGCAACTGATGTAACATGGCGGATGATATCCTGCCTTTACCGTGGATGCTCTTAGTGTCTCTTCTAATCCCTCATGAAAAGGGGTCAGTGTGCAGATTTGTCAACCCCAAGGTCAAGTCGTCAAGCAGCCGCATGAAACATCCCCCTTTTTTTAATTATTATAATTACTGTATTTTCAGAAAAATATGTCAAGTGAGAGCTCGGATGAAGTAGATCACATGACATGAGGAGGAACTCGCTAATGAGCTCAAAAACAGCAAGCAAGCTATCAAGTTGTAATCTGAGAAAAAAAAAGCAATAGAGTCCCTAATGTTATCCATCAAGCAGTATGACACACCCATGCCAAGGTTCAAATAAAAAGTCAAATCAAAGAAATTCAAAGATGAATACAAGGATAATGTCACATTGCCATAAAAGATGTTACTTGACTTACTTTTTGGTTCTGTTTTTCCTTCTTTTTACTGTTGCAATGTGATTTTTTATTTTATTCATAACATGAGGAATAATTAAATATTTTTCAAGAATACAGTTTTAATATGAGAAAACAAATGTAAATCTTATGACTAACTTTCAGGTTTTAAAAAGGTAACTACATTTTTTTGTTTTCCTATGCAGTTAGCACAAAGAAATAATTACAATCCAATCAGTCATCATTTTAAAAAAATATAAGTCGAGCATTAGCTAGAAGAAACACTATTTTAAAAAATAATTTTAGTACTATGAAGTTGTAGTATTACAACGACCGTTTTGTTGTAATATACTGAGAGAGAAAAAAGTCAAAAAAATCAAGTCAAATTTTTATAATCGCATTTTATGAGGAAAACATAATGTATTACTATTATTACTATTTTACGGAATAAAATTGTAATATAAGAAAAGCCTGACTTTTATGTGAATACATTTGCCTAATGAGAATTTTTGGGGGTAAAAATGCAATTTTATGACAGTAGAGCCACACTATTCCAAGAATGAATGAGAATGAAGTCCGAATCTAACAGGTATGAAATTAATATAGTATTATTAAATAAATTAAGTGGTTATACTTAGAGCAAAAGAAAAAAAGTACAACTTGTTTTATTATTTTAATATGACAGGGGAGAAATACGATATTTCCATGGAAAGAAAGTTGTAATACAAGACGGTCAGTCAGCAATATATAATAAGAAAATACAAAATGTATTGTTTCAAATATGTGTAACTAAGACAATACATTCAAAATAAAAGTATACAAAGTTGTGACCTAATGTCACAAAAAACACTGACCTCTTATGATGAAAAAAAACAATATTGTATGAAAAGTGACAAGAAGAATAAAATTGTACAATTTGTAACCCAAAAAATATTCTATTCGTAATAACAGTGAAAATAATGTGCTTATATTAAATTTACTCCAAGAATATCGTATGAATGTAAATTAAAAATGCAATATCATGAGAAAATGTAATATGATGTCATAGCAAATGTTGACATAAAGGCTATAAACAACAAAGAAGCACTTACCCTCCAACTGTTGCAATATTATGAGAACAGAACATCTCATAATATAATCAGAAAGAAAAAAAAATCTAAATTCTACTGTTGTAATTTTAATAGGAGGTGGTGTAAAAAAATCATATACATCATTTTTACAAGAGTGACATTGTTATGAGAAAACAAATTTAATTTGCAGACTATAAAGCCACACTATGGGTCCTGTGATTTTTCAAAATAAATGCCATTATGAGAATAAACAAGCAGCACACCACAGTCAGTGTCTTTGATTTTATTAGGAGAGCGGCAAAGGAATATTCAGCAGTCTCCACACGATTCCCCAAAATTCTCATTTATAATCATGTGCCAGTGACATTCGGCGTGTGTAGCGTGATCCCAGTCCATGCGTGGTGAAATCGGTAAGGGTCCACCCATAGGAGGAGGCACAGGCAAGTTGTCAACGACTCACAAGCGAAAAGAAGATTAATGCATTTCTGTAGAGAGAAAAAACGCGACAGAGAAAGGGACATCTGCTTCCCTTCATCAGCCTTTAACCTACAAAAAGGGCACTTGTAGGGTGCTATGAATATTACGTCATGTTCATTGAAATGCCGCAATTTTGCAACGAAATGTGTTCATTCTGATCAACACCTACACCGCGGCTTTAAAGAGAAAACGGATTCTTTGATATAATGACGTCATCTATCGCTGTAGATTATCAGTTGTCAAACGTTTCAAAAATTTTCACCCGTTTGTCAATCTCATGTGCAACAGAGTTTGCCATTTGTCTCAGGGCAAGCCACAAGGAAATAGAGAACCCTCAGCAGAACGAGGATGATAAAACTGAAATTTAGAAGATCTTGATTTCATTAGTAGGATTAGACCCCAATCCTACTAATTAAATCAAGATCTTCTCGTGGCTTTTAGAGGACGACTCCCCTTGGGTAAAGAGTTCATCTATCCTATAGGCCACCGAGCCACGGACCGGTTCCGGTCTGTGGGTAATTTGGTTCCGGCCCACACAGAAAGAACAAGGAACTTACATTACTTCCGTTTTATTGATTTCGGGATCTAAAATATGTTTTATTTTGAAAGAATACCGTACTCTCTGTTACATCCAAGTCGCGCTTCTCGGTGATGTGATAGGTTGCCGCAAAAATGAAACCCATTTAAATCAGAAGCTAGCAAAATGAGTAAAAACAAACGTTTTGGGAAAAGGGGAAAAGGCCCAGCCAGGAGATAGAAGAGAAGCCTAAGTCTTTCATGAAAAAGAAGGCTACATTTAATAGATAGTATCAGGAATCCTACTTAAAATACGGATTTATCTCAACGGGAGATTCCCACGCACCACGCCGATGGTGAGTCGTATTATTCATGCACTTTGTATTTGCAGTGTATCTTATTTTGAAGGCACGTTTAAACGTTACCATCGCGACCAGAGAGCATTGCGTTCAGATAGGACGTTCCTCGTGTCATGATTCGTGTTTATTATTATGTTATGAAAATACCACCGTTTCCATGCAGGTCATATCATATTATTTTGTTGTATTTATCTGTCACACCTTAAAGGCCAATCCCTGAAAATATTGTCTGACATTAAACCATGGGGCAAAAAAACATTGGGGACCACTGATATAGATTATGATACATGAAGCTTTGTGTCAATTGCAGTTACAAAAGCTTCCACCCGTTCATGTAAAATAACATCCACCATTCATCCAAACTGAAAACGAGCCAAGCCACAAGAAAATAGAAAGCCGGCATCTGCGTTTGACAGTGTTGCCCTCTGACACCGGCACTGAGCTGTCCGTCCTCGGCTTCCGGCAGCGTCCCGTTGCGAGCACCATCCGTCCCGTTGACCGCCTCTTCCCGGAGTTCCTGGTGCATCAGTCTGGAAATGAGGCTGTTGAAGCGGTTCTCTGTGGTGGAGGCCACCTCTGAGGACACCGTGGTCAAGTTCAGTTCGGCGGGGTCTACGCATGTGCCGTTCACTTTGGCAAAGACCACCTCGCCCAGATCAAGTCCTGCCACCGACGACGGTGACGAGCACGGGATGTCCCGCACCAGGTTGTAGTTCTCCATCCACTCCTTCAGCCATTCTAAGGAGCAGTCACATTCCCAGGGGTTCCTAAACAAGTAGAGGCGACCCAGAAAATAGATAGGCTGGAACACCGGGAAGGGGAGAGTGCTGAGGTTGTTGCTGTTCAAATGGAGAGTGATCAGGCTGGTTAAGTTCTCAAAGGTTCCTTCTTCAATGTACACCAGGTGGTTCCTGTCCAGGTACAGGATCTCCAGCTCCACCAGGTCGCTGAACCAGGTTTTGGAGACATTGGTCAGCTGGTTCCCACCGAGGTTGAGCATCTTGAGGCGGCTGAGGCCCTTGAAGGCGAGCCGCGGCAGGTCGGACAGCAGGTTGTCGTTGAGGTAGAAGTTCTCCAGCCGCATAAGGTCCTGGAAGGCCTGGTCGTGGATGACATTGATGCGGTTCTCTTGGAGGTTCAAGTACCTGTAATGACAGGGGAACATAAGTCAAAAACTTCAAGGACTAAAAGAGTCACACCCCATGTCTGAGGTCATACACAAATATGGGGAAAATTGTTACAAAATTAAGAACATGTACAAAACATACAAGATCTGCATGAGTTTCAAGAAAAATTAATTTGTAGAAATCAGAATGGTTCCCGTGACTTTTATATCCACCCAGTTAGGTTCGGATCTGAAGTTTAGTTTAGAATCCCCAAATGTCCAATTTTGGGGATTGGACACACCCTCAACCATAATCCAGGGGTCTCCAGGTCTGGTCCTCGTGAACCCCTACCCAGCTGCTTCTCATTCAGAATTCTGCAGCTGAAGCCAAATGGTGGAAGAGGTTTTTCCTTGACCTGAATTTGCCACGTCCAACTATAGCGAAGTCAAGGCAGTTGGTAAAGTAGTTGCACTGTTAGTGATCCCAACCATGACATTTGCCTGTTCCAAGCCAGACTTACTTGAGGCTGCCCAGGCCCAGCAGTGAATTGTAGGCCACCGCCTCGATCTTGCTCCTCTCCAGGTAGATGTGGGTCAGGTTTTCCATACCCCGGATGGCGCCAGGGATCCTGCGGAACTTGTTCTGGAAGCACAGCAGCTCCTTGAGCGCCGTCTGTTCGATGAAGATGCGATCCGGGATGTTGAAGAGGTTGCAGTCGGACAGGTCAAGGCGCACCAGCTTCTTGAGGCCTGTGAAGGTCCGAGTGTGAAGGTAGCTGATGTACTCGTTGTGCGCCATTTTCAGTTCTACCAGGTTGGAGAGACCCTGAGCAAAAAAGGGTTTGGAATCGTTCCACAATGATTGAGAGCAGGCCCAAGGCAAAATTTAATTAGGGACCCTGTGATCGCTATAGGAGGGCCTCAAGAGCAATCAACAGTCAAATGAGTCTGGACTAGTATGTTTTGTGAGGCAGAGCTGTGCTAAGTAAGCTAGCTGATGACAGGGTTTCATACTGCAAAGTGGGCAAATAATCATTTTGAACGGTCCATGCTGACCTTGAAGGCTCCAGGGGTGATGAAGGAGATGTTGTTGTGGTCCAGAGAGAGGGACTTGAGGGATGGAAGGGTACCAAAGGCCCGTTCCGACAGGAACTTGAGTCTGTTCTTTTCCAGGTTGATGGCTGAGGCTTCGCAGGGAAACTCTCTGGGCAGCTCAGAGAGGCCCGAGCGGTCGCACAGCACGCTGCAGCTCTTCTCTTGTGTGCAGGAACAGGACTGCGGACAGGCCCGCGGGCACGCCCAGCGGGTCAGTGCCGCCGGAGGCAGCAGGATCAGCAGTGAGACTGAGGATGACACCAATGTCAAATCCGCAATGTTACCTCAAATGCTGCACGCATAAAATTACTTTTAGTATGTCTTAACTCCTAAGAAAAATGACACTGTTAAAAACATGGTCTGTGTTTTATGGAAATTTGTGGAATTAGTGGCCAGAATTTTCCACTGGATCAATAGGAGCTAGCGGCCTACATGCAGTAGGTAGGTTTAAGGAAATCCTCTGCGATTGGCTGGCAACCAGTTCAGGGCATACCCCGCCTATATTGCCCGAAGACAGCTGGGATAGGCTACAGCGCTCCTGCGACTCTCGCGAAGGTAAAGCGAATCAGATCATGGATGGATGGACAAGTAGGTGAGAATTCTAACCTGCATTTACAATAAGTCACCCATATACAAGATTGTAGAAAACACTGCAGTTCCCTGCTCTATAAACTGTTAAGCGAATTACAAAACCCTCAAAGCAATTCTTATTGATGTTTTGAAGTACCGGTAAATCTTCAATCCATCCATTTTCTGAACCACTTTATCCGCACAAGGGTAGCGAGGGGTGCTGGAGCCTATTCCAGCCGTTTTCGGGCAGTAGTATCGGTTGCCAGCCAATCACAGGGCACACAGAGACGAACAACCATCTGCGCTCACACTCACACCGAGGGACAATTTCGACTGGTCCATCAGCCTGTCATGCATGTTTTTGGAATGTGGGAGGAAACTTGAATACCCGGAGAAAAGGCAAACTCACAAACACACAAGGGAGGCCGGAGCTGGAATTGAACCCGGTACCTCCGCACTGTGAGATCGACGCGCTAACCACTGGACCAACGGGCCGCCCCCTGTAAATCTGTTACCCTTGAAAAGTCTAAAAAGTGCAAATGATGTGACTGACAGCTCTCTCGTGTCCAAAATTGTGTTGATGCAATGGTGACGGTTATTAAACAAAAGTCTGAGTTAGAGATTAGCCACACCACAATAGCGACTGTCACTGTATGTATTTAATTCTGTGCCTCCTCTTAGCTTAATCACGCGCTGTGGAGTGAAGGCAAACGTTCTTCATCACCGGTGGGAAACCTACAGCCCGTGGGCCAAACGCGGGCCGCCATGCAATTTCAAAAACAAATCAAGCCTCGAAAAATATAGAACCCCATAAATGTTTAAAATACTGTGCACTATAAATTAATAATTTTCATTAAACTGACCAGTGAAAGCAACGAACGTCATTACTGTTGACTGTCATCAGGGAGATGCCAGGATTAATGCAGCTCTGAAATGACATGGAAGAAAGACAACAATCGACTGGAATGACCACAAATTTAAAAAAAAAACAATAACGACAACAAAAGTAGCTGCACGTTCCTACTTTGCAGGAAAAATCTGACATCGTGAAGGTTTTCAAGACATGCAGGCAATGCTACCTGTAGATCTTTTCTGACGGTTGCATCCATGTCGCCATCCATACAAACATCTGCACTTCCATGTTGTGCATCCCATGTGCATCTTCAGCTTGCCGGTCTGCCGCCAGCCTCTGTCAATTTCCCAGTGAAAGCCTTTCAGCATTCTGAGCCTCCCACTCTTGCAATGTGTGTCTGGGTCACACACACACACACACGCACACACACACAGCAAAAAGCCATCTCTTAATGGCAGCCAAATCCCCCTGGATGTTCTGATGCAGAGAGATGGCGATGGGAGGCTGGAAGCGGGATTAACAAAGTAAAGCTAGCGAGGCAGAACGATAACTTTAGGAACATGCGCGCGAGCGTGCGCACACACACACACACACACACACACACATCCACATGCACCAAATAAATTAGCATGTTTTTGTTGCAACACTTTACCATTTATTGTACTGCTTTGTTTCAAATACTTGGAGTATACCTGTTGAGATTCAAGGGTGAGCAATTGCAGATGTGTGGGAACTGATGGGAACAGTAATCAATAGTTCAAAATGAGGGTATGTCTGTGTGTGTACATACAGTCTATTTATCTATTGACGGTATCTATGGGAGATCAACAGGGGGATCAGTGCAGCATCTGCTGTGTGTGAGATAGGGTGAGATGTTGGGTCATCTGGGAAGGACTCAAGAGTTGAGCAACTGTCTCCATGTTCAGAAGACCCACTTTGGGTGGTTTGAGCATCTGGTTCCTGGACGCCTCCATGGTGAGGTGTTCTGGGCATGTCCCACCGGTAGAAGGCTCCCGGGAATGTCCCGAGGACATGCTGGAGAGACAAAGTCTCGCGGTTAGCCTGGGAACGCCTCTGGAAGAGTTAGAATTGATTGGGGGAGATGGAAGTATGGACTTCCCTACTGAAGCTGCCGCATGTGACCTCTCTTCTCGCACTCCCCTGCCCCCAGAGTGAAACCAATAAAAGCTGCCAAAATTGGGGCAGGCAGGGTGTAACAAGTGGATGTACCGTTTAACGTGCCGTGCTTTGCTGCCCTAAAAAGCTGCCGCAGGTCCTACACTGCGAAGGCAAATGCAGGTCAGCTTGAGGGGTGGGGTGGGGGATTTGAGATTTGCGGCTTACTGCTCATGTGCTTTCCCACGGCAATAAACAAGACTAACTGGGACAAGGGTAGGACAGGCTTCGTGTCATTGATTTTTCACTTTCATTTTCCAGAAGAGTGTCTTCCTTTGCAACTGAAAAATGTCACTCATATATCCCGTACTAAACTTTTGTCATTGCAACCAAAATCTGCTCCACGGTCCGATGAAAGTTATTTCACATGGGAAAAGATTGCAGCATAATGAATCTCCAAATGAGCAAATTGTGAAGTTAGTTGGAGTTAAAAAGAAATCTTGTGTGTGAATATTTGTTTCTAGGGAATTTCTTTGTGACCATGGGAATGTTTTGTGCAAATTTCAACTTTGCAGTAGCCTATGAAGTAACATTTAACCATGTCATGGGGACGTCAGTGCCAACATTTTCTTTATGCTCTCTGCATAGAATTGCGTTTGTGGAATATGATTAAGGAGCAAAAACCATCCATTTTTATCAATCTCAGGGTCAGCCATTTTGCTATTTGTTAAGGGGCTGAGGTAATGACCCCATCATGGCTTACCTGTTTTCCTAGTTTGCCTTTGTGAAGTTCATCACAACTGTGATTTCATTTTTAAACGTACAATTTTGTGTGTTCAGTTTTACAGTTAACTCCAATTGGGGTGTCCAACTGCGTAAAAGCTCAGGAAGGGCACAATCACACACTGCACGCTTGAAGCTTAAGCAGCGTAGTACATTCAGGGTGCGTTTTGAAAATGGGAACTTTGTTCAGCACAATCGTTTCTCTTCGTTTTCAAGGTCGTGAGCAGCCAACACTGAAATCACAATTAAGTTCCCAGCACTACAGAGGGCGTGAATAACAAGAGTCGTAATGGCAAATGGTAAGGGTGCAACATTCAAAGAAAATGAGTGAAATTCCGTTTTAGGGAAATGAGACCAGACACAGAAGCGATTACAAATGAAATCTTTATAGAATTTCCTCAAAAGAAATTAAGCCCATCCAATCAATACCAATTACAAAGTTGGCTTGCCCCCATTGGGCAAGGGGCAGCATTGCTACAGGCAACTCTCACACCCTTACTACTACAGTAAACATGCTGGAAATGTGCTTTCCAGAAACTTTTGCATTCAAACATATTTATTCTGATAAAATCATACAAATGTGCAGCAGTTATTCCCCAAGCTGCGCATTAGCCTGGAAGCTAATACAGAAAGCAAAGTCTACATCTAAAGAGCTCTGCGGTTCGACAGTTGGAAGGTAGAAACACGACCGGAAGCTTCCGCCACATGACGTTTTCCACTTCCATGAGAACAAGAGAGCAGTAATATATAATGCAAATACAACAATGACAATAAACCACATGTTCGTTTCTTTAAGGATTGCCATGTGCCAGACATTCACTGGAGAAAAAGAATCGGACCAAATCAAGAGTTATGCACACAGTAGGAGAATCAGAACACTTCAACGCTACGCTTAGGAAATAGATTTGCTCTTTGACAGCTTAATTCCAAACCTTGGCATGTTTTTTTTCCTTCAATTACATTTGCAATTTTTATTATTTTTTTTCTTTTGCAGACCAATAGGGAGAATTTTAATAAATCAGATGACCGGCCCCGCAGAGGCCCTGAACACAGCTGTGGATTTTGTTATCAAGTAGGTACTGAGTCAGATGTATCGAACATTAAAAAGCTCACACTACCCGGAATATAGAAATTTCACGCATACAGGTGACATTCAACATTCAAGTGCCAGTGTTTTTTTTTTGTACTGTCTTTTGGTCAAGTTTTCTGAAACTTTCAAAGAATCACTTTTGAGGCTTACAAAAATAAATATTTGTCAAAAATGCTTAATAAATTACACAAAAACTAGCAGCAAAAGTAGAATCTAGAAATCTGTGCAAATGGCTAAATTTCCCACCCGCCGACTGCTAAATCCCCCCCTCCCCCCACTGGTCCCAAATAAATCCTGGTTTTTAACATTGAGAACCCACACCCCTTTGTAAACAAGCTGCGTTTTTGGTGTGCGTTTGTTTAACTCTCCAACCCCCACCGATCTCCTCACACACCGTATTTGGAAGCCTAAGGACACATAAGCCAGACAGCTATAAAAAACTCTGGATGTGCAATAAAAGAATGTTAGTAAAATTTGATGGGCACAAACATGCAAGCGTGCACGCACGCACACGCGAGGGTCTCGACGCGGCAAAATCAAGTAGCACCATTCGACCTCGGCTTCTCAACGCGATCAGTGCATCTGCTTTAATTTGCAGAAGTAGTTTTATTAGAAAATGTTTTCAAGGCACAACACACCTGATGAGAGCATCCGAGCATGGCCACACATGTGGCCATGCAGACGGTACTTTAAATGACCCCCCTCCACAGGGGAGGACACGAATCCCTCCCCCATCCAGTGGTTACACCGATGACAACTGCGCCCCGTTTCACTTAGCCCCGACCTCCTCACTCCCTGGTTAAATTGATACCCCGTCATCTTTTAAAGCAAGGGTGGGGGACCTTTTTCTAATCCTCAGCGAGCACACGTTAGGTAACGATTGAAAAATGTGTTTGCTTCTTAAGTGTTGCCCTGTTGGCCAACCCCTGCTTTAACGCGATGAAAGGTGGCCTCCAACCCCCAAAACGCAGCTTGAAAAAAATAAAATGTTGAAGCCTGCGACTCGCGTGACCTTTCACCTTGACCAAAAAACATAACACTTGCACATGCGGACCGTCGCAGTGCGAGATGGGGTAGACGCTGAAATACGCCCTCCCGATGCGGTGGTCCTTTTAATGCAGCCTACTTTCACGATTTACGCAGGTGTTTTTTGTTTACATGCGAACGCAAACAAAAAAACGGACTCAGTTTTTTTTTTCTTCTACAATTTGCACATCGAAAAAAAGTGAACCACAAACACACGGTCCACTTTGTGTAGCTAGCGCTCGGTAACGTGGTAGCTGCCGTAACACTGTCAAGTCAATTGAAATAAGAAGGAAAACAAAATGGTAGAGTAACAAGTTCGTTGAAACATTCGCCACTGTTGGCACTGAACTGGATGACGTGCATTTAACGGGCGTGGTTAATTCAAAGAACAACCACTGACTTCGCGGTAAAATCAAAAGGAGCCAGTTCAGGATAGAGTGAGCAAAAAATACAAAAAATTCAAATGCGGATAATTCAGAGCGGCACAGTGGGCCCGTCAGCTGTTTGGTAGAGAATTTGAGGTTCAAATGGAATCGTGACTCAAGGAGCCACAACACTCCAGTTTTTGCCAAGGTTTGATTACATATGAGCTTTTCTCTCTCTTTTTTTTACATTTCTGATATTAGCCACCAACCTTAACAGTCAAAACTAAAATTTGAGCTCTTGGCCATTTGGCAGGAGAAATAAGAACACAGATTTAACCTGTTTCAATTCCAAAAGGCAGAGAAGATGAATACACAAGTGCTCCTCCGGTCGTTGGTTTGGCTATTTCAGGGGGTGTGTGGGGTTTCTCCCTCAAAATGCTTCTTCTAATAACTGTGCATATGTCAGCGTCCATGCTCACACTAAGAGGTGCGCTCGTCGCTGCAGTACACATGCGTGTGCACGTGCTGCTGCTGACTTTCCTTAGCGTCACGCTGCGCTCGTGTGATTGTTTTGAGACGAGCGCCCGGCCGAGAACCAGGCTGGCTAATGTACTGTGTCCGTGAAGCTACACAGGGAGGGTTGTTACGGTCTGGCGTTATTTTTTTCTTTTGAAACATGTGGTTTCCCATCAGGGTGGCATGGCAACCTACTCCTCTACCGACTAGTTGCCCCACCAGTCCACACTTCCCGAGTGACTGTAGTTTCCTCCGTAGCCATCGTTGCCGTAAAAGTTGCCTCCGAAGCCACCTGGAGGAAAGACGGCAAACACACTTTGGATCAGCTCGTGACCACCAAAATGCATCTCAACAGGTATACTCCAAGTATTTGAAACAAAGCAGTACAATAAATGGTAAAGTGTTGCAACAAAAACATGCTAATTGGTGGGTTTAAAAGCAAACGGGAACAACTTTGTCCGGGGAAGCAAATTGAGCCCATAGAAACTGCAATACGTTAAGTTTTTGTAAATAGCTTGCAATGCCAGGCTTTGCTGAAGGTCTCTTGACTTTCATTTGAACATGCCCACAACTTATTAGTGTCCGGTAAAAGTTCATAAATTCAACCCTGAACCGACCATATCATGGAATGGGCTAAAATGTTAGGGAGGCTGCTGAAGTCAATTTCAACAAAGGCTGTTTCGACCGTTTTTTAAAAATTCCTGCCTTAAGTTTTGGGAAAAACAAGTTTGAACAGAAACGTATAATATTTTTTATTTTTGTTTGAAATCACCTAACTGGAAATGTTTCTAGAAAATAAAACCCTTTTCTAATGTGCAGATGCATTTAAGAAAACCAAAAACTATTCAAAGGAAATCCAAAGCAAAAATATTACTTTAACCAAATACTTGGTATGATTCACTTGCTGTGCGGTTGCCAGGCCGAACACTATTTGATTCATAGTGTTCAATCCATTTGTGTTGCACTAAGGCAGTGGGATTCAGGAGTGTTTATTCCAACTCTGTTGTGTCGTCGTGTGCCCCTGCCAAGCTGCCCCCCCTCCAGCAGTCAATAAAAAACATCACACGAGAGGCTAACAAAAGTAGCATTACAAGTTACACACTGCCTCTCAAAGGCCATGGATTGCACAGCAGACAGTAGTTGTATTGGTTTCATATTTCCATTATTTAAGCATCATGGATTTGCTAAAAAATCATTTTGTCTGTTTTTTTTTTCATTTCTGTACGTTTTAATTAAGGTTTTAGAAGTTGAATAAATACTAAGTTTTGAACTCAATGAATGAATTTATTAATGCCGATTTCACAATGAAAATATTGCTTAGCACATCCGCGTCACAGTGCAGAGGTCATGGGTTTCAATTCAACCCAAGCCTTCCTGTGTGGAGTTTTCATGTTCTCCCCACACCTGCTTAGAGTTTCTCCAGGTACTCTGGTTTCCTCCCCCATTCCTAGAGCATACATTGCAGGTTGATTGGAGATTTGAAATTGCCCATTGGTGTGACTGTATATGGACGGTTCGTCTATTTATCGATTGAATATTACATATTTTTGAATACTAAAATATTTCCTTAGCTGCGGGCCGAATGTGGTTGTATGTCGATATAGGTTGATGTTTTTAGGCCACTGAAAATGTCCCCTCTTTTACATGAATTCAAAAAGTTTGGATGTGAAAAAACAGAATAGGCGGCACACGACCAACCTCCACCGAAGCCACGGTTCCCTCCATGTCCACCAGAGGTTCGGCCTGTGCGGTTGCCACCGAAGCCTCCAGATCCTCCTGGTGTCTGTCGGTAGTCGCGAGCGCCAAAACCACCAGAAAACCTATGGGAGATTCGAGGTTTCAAAATTAATCCCCTAATCAATCATCAAATAATCAACACATCTTTGATCTGTATTTTTTTTTTTTAAATAATTTGATGAATCTTTTAACGCCTCACAGGTGTGCTGGAGCTCTTTAATTTAAAACTAACCACATCCCCTGATTTCAACTTCTCAAAAGTAAATGCTCTTTATGTGTAAATGTGTATCAACGCCAATTGGAGGTTAACTTTAAGGCTAATGCATATCAATTTTGAAGATATTTATAAGTTATTTTATAAGTAAAATTTCACCAATTTGGTGGAATTGCTCATGTAAGCTTTCACATGGAACGAGGGCATCCTCTTAGAGTGCATTTGATTTGTTCGATGCCAAACAATACACTTAACATGGTTATTTATAGGCTTAAAAGGCACACATTAAGAGTCCACACAGCTAGTTGATGGGTATGTGGTTGACGTCTGTCATCTTGAAACAACATTATTGATTAGTACCCTTTTTTAAAATACAACCAGTGGGGTACAAGCCGGCTCGTCACCAAATCATTTGCACTCAGTTGGATGTGACACACCCGTCACTAACGCGTCTTGACGCTTTCTCAACTCCATTTGAAGAGGAGGTTTTCTTTATATCAAGCAATGTATTTAGGAGAATCTTTTGTCTTGCCTCTTATAGTATGGGATGGTCTTTTTGGGGATTGTCGTTATGCTCCTTTCAGATCTGTGCGATTTACCTCTTGGAGCGGCCGCGAGTACTGCTCTTGTGCTGGTGCTCGTAGGCCAGGCTCTCCAGCCAGGACGGGACCTCCTGCTTGGCCTCCACCAAAATGTCTAGTAAGTCTTTGGTTATGTTGCTGTTCTTGTCGTTAAAGAACGACGTGGCCAGACCTGTGGGTGAAAAAGCCAATGCAAACGTGATGACGACCTGCAATGTTGGTGTGCAAAGGAAGCAAAAGATAATCCAACAATTCAAAACGGATTTCATCATCGATTTGTTGTGTCATACAATAATGTCAGTCACCCCCCGCATCGCGCAATGCGCTGCGCCTTTTAAAATACACAGATAGCATGAGTATTGTGCAACAGGTAGTGGTGATTAACACTTAAGCGCAGCCCCCCCCCCCAACAACAAATCACACCCATTCATACACAGCTCTATTATGTATACATGATTATAATAAATTGATTCATACCAAGGTTGCCCACACGTCCCGTACGGCCGATACGGTGAACGTATTCTTCAATGTCACTGGGCAGGTCGAAGTTAATGACATGCTTCACATTGGAGATGTCCAGCCCTCTTGCGGCCACCTTGTAAACCAAGACCACCATTTTTGTCATCTACTTGACATCGAGCATTTAATTTTTTTTTTCATGGATGACTTACAGCTGTGGCCACCAAGATTGGGCAGCGCCCTGAGCGGAATTGGTGGAGAGCTTCCTCGCGGTCTCTCTGAGACCGATCACCGTGGATGCTGGTGCAGGCGTAGCCCTCATGATACAGGAAGTCCTCCAAAGCATCCGCACCTTTCTTGGTCTCCACAAAGACAAGAGTCAGCGAGTCTTTGCCTGCATAAAGAGCGGGGGGAGGTTGAACGACAATGTACGAACAGAACTAGTTGTATGAACTCTTCTCGGTCATGACAAATTAAAATAACATTGAAAGAATAAAAGGGATTGCAGTAGCTTTACGTCCGACTATCACTTAATTTGCATTTATTTGAGTTAAAGAAAAAAATGACAACAGATGGGAGCAATAATGGCGTTTGGGGTAAAATCTTTGAATACAAGTACAATGTCAGGGTTTGATGGAAAGGTCATTCCACATCACATTTACAGCCAACCTCCACTGCGACAGAAGGGAGAACAAAAACCTTGCCATTCCTCAAGCATGAGCAGATTTTAATTAACAGGACCATGTCAGCCATAATGACTGGCAGGAAACATTGAACGTAAAAGCCATTTGAAACAGTTTACATCCACACTGCAAAGGGCCCCCCAAAAACCCCAGGGAAGGGGGGCGGGGGTGTGTGACCTGTGAGATGTCATGTTTCTTTTTTGGTTCTCATACTCACCTGGCTTTTCTGGGGCATCTGTCCCACTTTCCTGAATCTCATTTGGAATAACTAAGATAAAAACCAAAAGCAGGCCAGAGTGTAAGCCTGCGTGGTACACAATATTCAGACTTTATCCAGACTCCCCACTAAACGCTAAACAAATTCTACAGCCGCCATTTAGCTCGGCATGGGGGTACCACACAGAAAGCAACATAAGAATTTACACCAGTGAGGAAAAAAAACTAAAACAAAGGGCTCCCCTCTCACCTGTGGCATTAAGAAGGTCTAAGAGGAAGGACCTCTTGTCGGTGTCCTCGACCCAGACCACCTTCTGGGTGATGTTTTCTGAGGTGGACCCAACGCGGCCAACTGCCAGGAAAATGTAGTCCTCAAGGAAATCGCGCGCCAGGATCTAAATGAAAGAAAACCACAGTTGTTGCGACTAGCAAACACTCGAAACGTCGTAGGGCTGTACTATTAATCAAAATGTAATTGTGATTTCTCATGATCACAAAAAGGTTATAATCCAGGAAAATCATTGCGCCGAACATACCTTTGCTTGCAGCAAGCTTGTGACGTGTGTTATTCTGCCATCCTTCAGCGTGCATTTCGGTTTTTCGGGTGGCCAAATGTTACCAATCGCCCGTATTTGGTTGCAGAAATGATTGACCGTTAACTTGTTTCACGCGCAACGCCGATTGTTGGCGGGATGCTAGCATGGCTCAATATGATGCAGTGCTCCAGGAACTAATCATTTGCTTTCCCCAGTTCACACAGCGCAACGAATTAATTATCACCTACATTGCAGCGAAAAGGCAGTGAACAGTTTTGATTCATAGTGTTCAATCCATTTGTGTTGCACTAAGGCAGTGGGATTCAGGAGTGTTTATTCCAACTCTGTTGTGTCGTCGTGTGCCCCTGCCAAGCTGCCCCCCTTGCCTCCAGCAGTCAATAAAAAACATCACATGAGAGGCAAACAAAAGTAGCATTACAAGTTACACACTGCCTCTCAAAGGCCATGGATTGCAGAGCAGAGACAGTAGTTGTATTGGTTTCATATTTCCATTATATAAGCATCATGGATTTGCTAAAAAAATCATTTTGTCGTTATTTTTTTAAGTTTCTGTACGTTTTAATTAAGGTTTTAGAAGTTGAATAAATACTATTAAGTTTTGAACTCAATGAATCACATTTATTAATGCTGATTTCACAATGAAAACATTGCCGAGCACATCCGCGTCAGAGTGCAGAGGTCATGGGTTTCAATTCGACCCAAGTCTTCCTGTGTGGAGTTTTCATGTTCTCCCCACACCTGCGTAGAGTTTCTCTAGGTACTCTGGTTTCCCCCCCCCATTCCTAGAGCATTCATTGCAGGCTGATTGGAGATTTGAAATTCCCCATTGGTGGTACTGTATATGGACAGTTGTTTGTCTATTCGCGCCCCGAAATTGACTGGTGACCAGTTCAGGATGAATTTTGCCTCTCGCCCGAAAAAAAGCTGGTGTAGGCTCCAGCATGTTTGCAACCCAAGCAAGGAGAAGTGGGTCAAAGAATGAAGACATGGATAATTTTGTTCTCATAATCAAACAGCCCTATGAGGCTGTATTGTTATACAGACCTGGATTTCCTTGGGGAAGGTGGCGCTAAACATCATGGTCTGACGGATGCCTTTTGGCGGCATGGTGTCTTGCTCCACAATGCGTCTTATCTGTGGCTCAAAGCCCATGTCTAACATGCGGTCAGCCTCATCCAGCACCAGGTAGCTACACATTTTAATAAATAAAGAGATAAACACATAAATACACATTTTTTAAGACATGTATCCCAGGAGCACTCCTAGTTCAAAGTGCACCACAATGCGATACCGACTTGCAGTAATCAAGACCAATCTTGCCCCTCTCCATCATGTCGACCAGGCGGCCTGGAGTGGCAACCAGCAAGTGACAGCCTCTCTCCAATTCCCTGATTTGCTGGCCAATGTCAGCGCCGCCATATACCACACAGGGGCGCACGCGTGAGCGATAGGCAAACTGGAATGGGAGACGAAAACACGTTCTTATTATTGTTACTAATACCATTTAAATCGTCACAGTGCTGTGCTTAGGAGCTCACCTTTCTGGCCTCATCATAGATCTGAAGTGCCAGCTCTCTGGTAGGAGCAAGGACGAGGGAGATTGGGTACTGCTTACGCCGCCCGTATCTTCCATTCTCCTATTGGATACATACAAATATGAGACTAAATATATTTTTCGAAGCTGGAATCAAAGATACAGTGCCGAGAAAAAGTATTTGCCCTCTTCCTCTGACAGATTCTATTTGTGATTTCTTGATTCAACAAATGTGGTCATAATGAGGTTGGGTGTTGCTCATGAAATTCAACTCAGCTTTGCCAAAACTGTTGCGAGTCACAGTTACTTTGTGATTTAACAAAGATGGGGCAATTTTTCCACAAAGGGCCATAGGCCTCCCTTTAGTAAATTAAATCGTAATACTGAAACGGTATTTTATATTTCCTTGGGTTGTGTCCGTGTGATATTAGAATTGGTTTCATGAACTGAAACGTGTGTGTGTGTGTGTGTGTGTGTGTGTGTGTGTGTGTGTGTGTGTGTGTGTGGTAGATAAGCAGAACACAGAAATCCATGAGGGGGCAAAGACTTTCACAGCACTGTATGTTTTCTCCAGGGGTTACCTGTCCACTATTCTTGGCTGCCTGCAGAGCCTCTCCTGGCCCCTCTGTGTAGATCTGGCTCAGCACAGGAAGCAGGAAAGCCGCAGTCTTTCCGGATCCTAAAATATAGCACATGGCAAAGGTTATGAAACACTGCATCAAATGATCCAGCCATTCTCTGCCTGTGTGAGTTGAACAAATCTTACCAGTCTGGGCACAGGCCATGAGGTCTCTCTTGGACTTGATAATAGGAATGGCATGCTTCTGGACTGGAGTGGGACGGGTGTAGCGACTCAGGTTGATGTTGCCCATGATAATCTCCCCCATGTCCACGTCATGGAACTATAACAAATGAATCAAGTCATTCGTGTAAGAACATGAGCGTATCCATACAACTGTTGATGACAAACTCACGCTTTCAATGTGGGGTGGGCAGTTGCTTCCCGTGGCCTCTACGGGGATATCATCATACTTCTCAAAGTTAATCCCCGTATTGCTGCCGGAGAAGAGCTCACTAGACAGAAAATGAGATAAATACATGTTTAAGAAGAGTACAGACACGAGCTGACAGCACGCTGTTTGCCATTTCAGTTCATATGTGGCTTACTGTTCCAGACGCTCATTCGGGGCAGTAGGCTTGGACCAATCCTCGTCTCTGGATTCTTCGGCCCAACGACTGTTTCCACCAGAAAAGCCGCCACGTTCGTACCTGAACACACCGAACACGTAAATACTGTGCTCTAAAGAACTTTTCATTTAAATACAATGAATACAGCAAGGTTGTTTAATGGTGGCAATCAGGCCATTGGAAGAGCAGATTAAAGATTACTATAACTAAAGCCTTCATTTTGAAAAGTTTAATTTTTAATACATTTCTTTTTTAAAGTCATGTGCAGGTTAATTCAAGTTTGAGGTTTTAGCTTGTTTCCCCAAATTGCATTGTGGGCCAAATCAAATGCTCTCACTATTGATAACCCTATAAAAAGACCAAACGGGGAGTCAAAATGCACAAGTCTCACCTTCCCCTTGAGCCTGCTCCGCGGTCATTAAAGAAGGCAGACTTTGACCGGTCATTACGTCCTCCAAAGCTGTTGAAAGTATTGTCTCTTGCCTGTCCACCCCAATTGCCATCCTTGCTCTCGTAACCGCCAAAACCTAGAAGGAGCAAACAAAGAATCCATCGGACATTTCCTGAAAATCTGCTTTCCAGCAGGTGGCCTCCACTTATTGCTCAAGTATATCCCTTCATGATATCCATCTATCCATTGTTCTTTACAAGGGTCACGGACATCCTCATGCTGGAGGCTATCCCTGAACTTGTTGCCACCTTTGATTAAAGTTTTAATCCAACTACTAACTGGTAATACTTTAGAAAGGTCAGTGTAAGGTTTCAGGACTCATCTTTCAAAGTAAACCAGATTTTGCCCAACTAAGAGTGAATTCACATCAGAAAAGTTGCAATGTCTGCTTGTTGGTCCAAACAAAAAGCAGACCTCATTTTTTGTTTGTTTAGTGCGGTTCACATTTGCACAGTACCTTTTGCATGTGAGCTCTATTCTATAAACACATCACTACGTGTGACGATTTGTGCTCCTATAGGACAGCAATGAGGGCTGCACACAAACCTAAAATTTCTACATGCTGCAGTCTTGCTCTGCATATTTGTGTTGTGATTAGAGCTGCCAAATAATTTGGAGTGTCAAGTGTAGCTCATTCAACGCAGGTTTCGCAACACTAAATTTCAGACCGGTGTCAAGCGAATGTGTGCAGTATCCCACAAGACTGATGTGCTCTGACCCATAATATGCTGGGAGCAGAGAAGCTAAAGACAAAGGATCATCGTTCATCAACATTAACGAAGAGCTCCCATTTCCCACACTGCCATGCAAAGATGGCTTGTTAAGCCCAACAAACAAATCCTGTGTTTGGTTTGTATTCAGACCTGAAGAAAACGCTACCATTTGCGTTCAGAAGTGCACAGAGACCACCTAAAAATATAAATGGGTCTCCGCCCGGTTGTTTTATCGAAGCCAGGATTTATGTGTGTGAATTCACACCTGCATAAAAGGTCCGGACCACCTAGTGTGTTCTAAGTGGACCAAACACTACAGTTGAATGCGGTGAATACTTAATTCTATTTGGAACATGATAATGAGACATTTGTTATGGTAAAATGCGGTCCCCCAACCCACATAAAGTAATGGCCAATTTAAGGGAGTCATCATACCCACCTCTATCATGGCGAGGAGGCCCACGCCCTCCAAATCCCCCGTTTGAGCGGTTGTCATGGTAACCGTTCACAAATCCATTACTGCGGCCACCATCCCATCCAGAGGAATCTTGGGAGGTATAAAAACAAAAACACTGGATAAAACTTGCTCAGAACCAACTACAATGTTGCAAATTTTGATCTGCAAAGAATTAACATTCAGCACCTATAATTCAACATTCAAAAGACAGATGGATACCGGCAACTATTCAGAAAACTGGCAGAATTCACCGAAGTTTTTTAAGCAGGAAAAAAGCAAGCATTGTCTAGAGTAGTAGCTTTCAAATGGAGGTACATGAAGGCACTTCAGGAGGTATGTGAGCTACAGATAATTTTGTCCCCACCATTATTAAAACTGTTATGGCAAATGCCATATTTTGATTTGCGTCCAGTTTCACAGTTATCAACATAACATCCAAGCATCACCAAAGCCACTTATCCTCACACTGCTTGACAGAGTTTAAATTTTTTTTATAATTTGTCGATCTGATGACGCAATGTTTACATAATGCAGGCAGCGGACCCACGGCATAGGAACAAGGGCTAGCAAGCCAGCCGATGAGGTGGGACCCTCATCGGAGATGGGTGTTTCAGAAGGGGAAAGCAATGTACCATTAACTGTTTGTGAAGGTGGTTTGCTCCTGACCCCGACACAGGAGGTTGTGGATCAATGGGGAAAATACTTTGAACACCTGTGGACTTGGAAAAACAGCTCAACCATGTCCCTCGGAGTTCTGTGGGGGGCATGGGGGGGATACTTTGGCCGTGCGGGGAACCGAAAACCCTGATATGGGCAATGCGGTCCCTGTGCCACTGATGCCAGTTTGGTCCACATTGCAGACCGCAAGTAGGATTTGTTTCCATTGAGGGTTGGAGTCTACCAAGGCTTCCCTTTGTCAGCGGTTCTGTTCACAATTTATTTTGTTCATAATTTATGGACAGGATTTCTAGGCGGGATGAAAATCAGCACCTCCTAATCTGAGACCATTGTCCTCGGTCAGAAATGGGTAGAATGCCTTCTCCATGTCAGGTATTTTACCCATGCAGAGGAGTTCAAGTATATTTTGGACTTGTTCACGAGTGATGGCAGGATGGAGTTATCTTAAGTCAACAGTCTCAAACTTGGGCCTTAATTTACACCCTTTGACGTATAAATACGTCAATTAGCGCATAGCCGCCCCTCCCCATGACGTGAAAATACGCCAATCACGTTTTTTCATGGGGGAGGGTGCAAGAGAGTCTGATGCAACTTCTCACCAAAGGATTAGGCTTGACGGCAATATAGCAAAAAAATGGCCATTAGGTGGCAGTGGTGCAAAAGTCCACAAAGATCACGCCGCAGAAGTAGTAGAAAGGGCGTATTGCGGAGTAGGGGCGTATGTGGATAGTATATTGGAACATTAGCAACTAGCAACGATGGAGAAAAGGAAACGACTTACCGTATTTTCACGACTATAAGGCGCCATTAAAAGTCTTAAATTTTCTCCAAAATGGACAGGACGCCTATGGTGCGGAGCGCCCTTTATATGCGCCGAGTTCCAAAATCTGACTGACAGCCGACACCCTGTTTATATAGAGAAAAGGCGGAAGTGACTGTGGCCAGGCATGCGGGAAAGAAGTCGGCCAATAAGGGAAGGGTGGCGTGTATATATACATATATGGAGAGAGAGAGAGAGAGAGAGAGAGAGAGAGAGAGAGAGAGAGAGAGAGAGAGAGAGGAGAGAGAGAGAGAGAGAGAGAGAGAGAGAGAGAGAGAGAGAGAGAGAGAGAGAGAGAGAGAGAGAGAGAGAGAGAGAGAGAGAGAGAGAGAGAGAGAGAGAGAGAGAGAGAGAGAGAGAGAGAGAGAGAGAGAGAGAGAGAGAGAGAGAGAGAGAGAGAGAGAGAGAGAGAGAGAGAGAGAGAGAGAGAAGAGAGAGAGAGAGAGAGAGAGAGAGGAGAGAGAGAGAGAGAGAGAGAGAGAGAGAGAGAGAGAGAGAGAGAGAGAGAGAGAGAGAGAGAGAGAGAGAGAGAGAGAGAGAGAGAGAGAGAGAGAGAGAGAGAGAGAGAGAGAGAGAGAGAGAGAGAGAGAGAGAGAGAGAGAGAGAGAGAGAGACAGAGAGAGAGAGAGACAGAGAGAGAGACAGAGAGAGAGACAGAGAGAGAGACAGAGAGAGAGACAGAGAGAGAGAGAGAGAGAGAGAGAGAGAGAGAGAGGACAGGCAAGCTAGTCCGCCAATGGTGAAGGGTGGGCGTGTAAGTGGAAGGCTAAAGGGACGCCTCAAGCCAGTACCAACACTTGTATAGAGTGTGGCAATGTGCATTGTTGCAAAACAACTCAGGTTTTGGTTTCTAAGAACCCCTGAAAATAAATTCGACAAAAAGACACACCTACGAAGCTCAGTTCAAACTTAAAGCCACCGGTTATGCTTTTGGCATGCGTGCCCATCTCACAGCAGCGGTGAAAAAACAAGTCAAGCAAATGAACTCTGAGCTTGCCATTATTCCCGGAGGCTTGACTAAAGAACTCCAACCGCTGGACATTGGCATCAACCGGGCGTTCAAAGTAAAGTTGCGAACGGCATGGGAACAATGGATGATCGGTGGCAAACAACTTTACAAAGAGTGAGAGGCAGCGCTTGGCGAGTTACGCCACAATACGCAACAACGAGAGGGAACGCGGCGTTTTTGATGGATTACGGTACTTGCACAATTGTTCAATTCTTTCTACACACACACACGCGCTGCCACCATGTTTCGCTCTGTTCTTTACTTTCAAATGTGGGAAAGCTTCACACGAGAGAAATGTTGACTTTGCTGTTGCTACTCCTTCTTTCCGCTCGGCAATGCGTAGCAACTCACACTAGCATGTGATGCATTCAATGACAACTGAGATGTGCAGTCCTCTGCTTCTGATACAGAGGATGAGGACTTTGATGGATTTCTGGGTGATGATTGATCGAAAAACGTGAGAACATTGTACGATGGCTAAATAAAATGCACCCGAACTCAGTTCTGCTTTCGTTGCCTTTTTAAAAACGTGTTTTTAGCTTATCTGTATGTCTTGGCATGCTACTGTATGCTTCAAGCTAACGTGTTAGAGTGTGCGCATGCATGCCGTATGTTTAAGCTGGCGTATGTTTTACCACTGTAAAACTGCGGCCATTAGTACGGTGTGTCCTGTGTATGTGTAAAATACAGAAATGTCACCCATTAATGAGACTGCGGCCATTAGTACGGTGCGTCGAATAGTCGTGAAAATACGGTACACTTGAGGATTGTTTTTTCAAAACAAAACAACAAAGGAGATGGTGTTTGTGTGGAAGAGAAGATGCCGCCTTGGTCACGTAATCGAAAGCAGCACCCGTCAAACGAACGCCAGCCAGCGCAAACATCGCGTGCTACATGCGGCCCGCATAGCTCATGCCGAGTTTCGAGTTCATCTGATGAAGATGAACATGCTCCACGTCACGGACCATCGCTTGGCAGAGCATTTTGTGCCTCCCGTGGCGCACATCGCCGACAAATAGTCTCCCCGGTGACTTGCAGCGATGACGGCAAAGAGGCTGCATTGCTTCGCATGGCCGACGCCGGGCACACGTCTGCGATTCGGTGGAATCGTCTCGTAATGACGACGGCGGAGACGATGAATTGGAGAGCGAGTTGGATCTCGATCTGTCCGACGAATACGTGCTGACGTAGTCAGGTAACTGCTGACGAGCTTGCAAGTTCCCATTCAAAACTTCATCACTTCTTATGCCTCATCAGTCACTTTTATGCACCACTACATTTCCCGCTATACTATAAGGTTGCCAGTAACATTAATCATTCATGTACGGTTGATGCGTCTCGTAGATGGCATAAATGTGCTGAATTGCGTGTCGCCAAAGGTTTTTAAAAAACAGGACACACTTGGTCCGCTCAGCGCTGCTAAAACCCATTCGTGTTAAATTCATTTTCCATTTCATTTCAAATTGGATGCCGAGCAACGTGCAATGAATGGTGTAAATAGCAGTGTGCGAGCATGTATGCATGTGTCAAATATAAGTGGAAAGAAACAAAAAAATAGAATAAAAGTGTGATAATTGTACATACTTCTATAAGTTAGAGATGAAAGTGGACTTTCCTGAAAATTCCGGATATTTTATATACACACCACACCTGGCCGATCACGCATGAATTAGTTTACACAAAACGCTATTCAAATACTCGACATTCAATGATTAATCTTCATTTTTTTTGCACACGTGTAGTCTTTGTGGCTTACGTTCTCGCCGAAATTTCGAAATCTCAGAGATATGGCGAGGCCATGAGAATGCGAGGCGAGGGTATTATTGTTGTGGCGATGCCACTTAAGCTAAGCGAGCCTCAGCAGGAGATGGTCCGCTGCTCTCTGCTGTGCGTGCTTCAGCGCGAACATGTACGCAAGCGCGTCTTTTGATTTCAACCAATCAGCGCCGACACAACGATGCCACACACCCGACGCCACACAAGACAGCTAAGCTAGCCTAGACGACACTAAATCGGACGGACACGTTTTTCCGCCAATCTGCGTTTCCCTTTTTGTCCAAATACATTTGTTACAACAACTGTCCTGTCACGGTGTCTTTTATTCGTTTCATTGGGGATTGGCAAGTGTGTTTACAAAGAGACGAAAATGTCTTTACTGTTACGAGTGTTTGTGTCTCAACATGGCTATGCTCGTGAAAGCAAAACAACACAAACGCGTCTTCGTTCAATGTTTTCAACTAATGTTCAGATTAATTTTTTGGCAAATTTTTCTCAATGCTCCGGGGAGATTTTCATAAAAATGTGAAAAAACCCAGAATTCCGGAGGACTTTCATCTCTGGATTTACAGATTGTCCAACCAGAAGCCAAAAGATGATGACTCCTTGCTTTGGTGGTGGAAAGAAAGGTAAATAAAATTATTGTACGTTACTCTGCATCAATACATATTTGAAACTTTTTATGTTTCTATAATTTGTAGGTCGTGCATCTGGATGTAGTGGGATGAATCGATGTGGTGACAAACTGGATGGAAGCCAAAAACCATCCACTCCATAGCTGCACTTTCGTTCATTGTTCAATTTGCACTTTTGTTCATAGTTCAATAATTTTGTTGTGTGCAAATAAATTATTTTGCTATAAAAACATTTGTAATGTTCTTCTGTAGGAGGAACACATTGATGTATTCGAGCAGTCACAAAAGCAAAAAAAGTGTAAAATTTTAAATGATGCTTTTACAAAAAGCTAATTTTCTCTGGATTTCTGCAGAATTGGCTTTTTCCATAAAACTTCGTTTTCTAATGCCGATTGCCAACGAACGGAGAAAGATAGAAACAAACTTTTTTTCTGCTGAAAGAAGAGTCTCACCTTTGTTTTGACAGGTTGCATGTTTATATAACCATAGAACAGAAAATTCTGTGGGCCTTGCAAATCCGTCAAAATTCAGTAAAATGTGAGTGATTGAGGGGGTGGTATTCAATGAGTTAAACTGGACAGTGATTTCAAACTTGACCGGCAATTTGGTGCCATTGTTAAATCCAGTTTCTTTCACGTTAGACAGCTGCCCAAAATAAAACCTCTCCTCTCACATAAACACTTTGAGACAGTAATTCATGCCTTTGTCACATCCCGGCTCGATTACTTTGGAGTCAGCCAGTCCTCCATTAAGCGTCTCCAGCTGGTCCAGAATGCCGCTGCTCGCCTCTTGACTGGTACTCGTAAGAGGGAGCACATAACTCCTACTCTGGCATCCCTTCACATTTTAGGAGTTATGGGTGAAATCGGGATTCATCACGATGCATTGGTGGGTATCGGTAAAATCTGATTCAAGCGCCATTTTATTCATGTTAAACGTCACCTATCTGCCCTTTCCTAGGCGCAATGAATGCACCATCATTGTTTTGCGTTTTGTGTTGAATAAGGACGGTAGCCGTGCGTCACATACAGTCCAGTACACAACTAGCGAAACACTATGGAAGTTCGCGCAAGCAGCAGCGAGGAAACTACTGTATTTAATGCTTCCGCAACATTCAGATCTTATGTTTGGAAATACTACGGCTTCGAAAAGAAAGACAGAAAGATTGATAAAAGCTCCGTAATTTGCAAAGATTGTCGCACTACGAAGCCATACAACGACAGCACCACAAATATGCAGACCACTTAAAACGATGGCACCACATCACCGACAAGTTTCCCCGTCCAGTTCCTCGTTGGACACCGGAGAAACTCTTGGCAAACCACGTCAGGATCAGAAAAAAATCTCCTCTTATTTTGGGGGTCCCCTTGCAGCTCACTGTGACCGCGCAAGGAAAAACTATATATGGATGACTCTTTTGGACATTTCATTTTGACACTCAGTGAGAGTGGTCTGTGTACGCTACAATACACACAGCAGCTTTGAGGCTGTGACTGCTACGTTGTTTCAATTGTATTTTTTTCTGTCCTATGGAGATGGATATTTCATATAAGACACTCAGTGAGTAGTCTGTTTGTGTTTACACTACAGCAACAGCTGTGAGTCTCAGGTGCCAAATTGTTTACATTTTCTTTGCACAAAACCCAATTGTGGAAGGGCTTAAATAAGTCGTTTTACACTTTCTACTGTTAATAAGGAATAAAGTGGTCTGCTTTTTGCAATACCATACTGAATTCCATCTTTTTTTTAACTTTTTTTGCGTATTTGCATCATGTTTAATTGCACAATATCACAACAAATTGCACTGTATTGTATCGGATTGATTTGAACTAAATGTGTATCCCGTCGTATCACATCGTGAAGACGGTGAAACGCATCGCATCGGGTCGCCAGAAAATTCCGTGTATCATTTAAGTATCGCATCGCTAGTAGTGCATCGAGATGTGTATCGAATCGTCCTCAGTGCTGAGATTCACATCCCTATAACACATGTGTAGTATGTGCGGGAACATTTCAGACAGTATTTGTCAAAAGATCACAGCTGCATTTTTTTCAAATGTATATGCAATAACGGCGCAAACAGCTCTATTTACCATCTGTGTTAAGGACCATCCAGAAAACCACATTGTCTGAATTATTGCAAGTTATGGTGGAAAATAATTTTGGTCAACCTCAAACAAGCAAGACTTCAGACACTCACAAGAGCTGTAACTTGTGTGAGAGGCTCCTTCGTCCTCCACTTGTTACCCGTCTTAATTACAACCGTTTGAACTTGTTTAACAGTATGAAAGACACCTATCCACAACCCCAAAACAGTCACACTCTACTCCACTATGGCCAAAACCAGAGAGTTGTCAAAGGACACCAGAAACAAAAGTAGAGACTTGCACCAGGCTGTGATGACCGACCCCACAATAGGTCAGCAGCTTGGTGTGAAGAAATTAACTGTGGGCACAATTCTTAGAAATTCAAGACATACAAGACCACCGGTAAGCTCCCTCGAACTGGGGCTCCGTGCAAGATCTCATCCCAAAATGTTCACAAGAACATTGAGCAAAAATCCCAGAATCACATGAGGGATCTAGTCATTGACCTGCAGAGAGCTGGGACCAAAGTAACAAAGGCCATCATCGGGAACACACTATGCCACCAGGGACTCAAATCTCCGCAGTCCCAGACGTGCCCTCCCCACCCCCTGCTTAAGACAGTACATATCCAGGACGGTTGACGTTTACAAGAGAGCATTTGGGTTTCTGCAGTTAGCCTAACAGTAGATATGTGGACATCCATGAACACAGACTCATGTTTGGCTGTGACCTGCCATTTTATTGATGAACATACAGCATTGCGCAGTGTTGTTATGGGGATAGACCATTTCCATGAGACGCATACTGCTAAATATCTTGTTCGGGTAAAAACTGCACTCATGTCTGACTGGAGTATCATTGAAAAGGTTACTTGCCCTGTGGAGCAGCTGACACGGGTGCGATGGGCTGGCTAGCACTAAAAAACCCATTCAAGTAGTCGAGACAAGAGGGAACAGCACGTTTTTAATGTGCCCTATGAAAGAATGTTTTCTAAAGCTGGTGAAATGCTTTCCAAAAAACAGTGTAAAGCCAAACACTGTGGGAAAGCTATTATTTCTAAATAAAAATGAACAGCAAATTATTCTTATAGCACTTGTTGCATTTTCTTCATATAGTAGCACAAGCACATTCATATTTTCTTAAACACCCATAGAATTCTCAACAACTGTTGACCTCTTGTGCTTCTAGATGGCGCCATAGAGCAAATGAAGCACCGTGAAGCTTTGAACCATGTGCACCCTTAAGGGGGACCAACTCCCATCATCCTAACGGAGACAAATTCCTTGTGTGTTATACATACTTGACCAATAAAGATGATTCTGATCACACACGGTTAATGAGAACATAATGTAGAATGAGTAGAAGCAACACACACCAATGCTTAGAAAATTGACTTTCCCTTTGGGCACTCATTGTCTGATGGCTACAGACTGCATGGCACTCTGCCAGTATTACCACGACTTTCAGACCTTTATCTCTGTATTTGACTATTTAACCCAGTGGTCCCCAAACTACGGCCCATGGGCCGGATCCGACCCGCCTCCACATTTGGTCCGGCCCCCCTGAACAACACCGGTCAGTATTTTGATTTCTTTTTCATCTGTGTATTTGTATTTGATCATAAAGTTGGGCTTTTGCAATAAAGTGTTCCTTAGTTCTGAACTATTTTCACTATTAACTATTATTTAGTAACTATTTCATAAACACATAATGTAACATTTGCGGTCTGTGCCTTTTAACTGGCAACCCCCCCCCCAAAAACAAAATCCAAAACCCACCCCCCTCAAAGAGAACGTAATCATGGCGAATCGGTTAGGTAAGAGAAAAAAAAAATTCTGAATGCAGGGTATTTAACCAAAAGGGGACAAAAGATTTTTTTAAATGCCAAGAAAAGGCTGTCTGTCATCTGTCAAGAGGCGGTATTCAAAGAATACAATGTGCGGAGACACTATGAATCCTGTCACAAAGACAATTATGATAGCTTGCGTGGCCAAATGTGAGCAGACAAACTAAAAAGTGGAATGTTAGCTAAGCAAAATACATTTGTACGCCAAGCTCAGCCAAGCCAGCAATCTGTTCGGGCTAGCTTTCGAGTTGCTCGACTAATAGCAAGCAGTGGTAAACCTTTTACTAATGGAGAGTTTGTCAAGAAATGCATGAATGAATCTTCAAATCCCTCCTCAAAACTCACTTGTATTCTTTGGCATTCGACTCAGCATGACTTAGATTTGTTCTTGGTTTTACCGTTTGGTGCTTTCCACCGTCTTTGTTACCGATTTGTTTTACTGTTTATTGTATATGTTAAATTGCTCCATATACAGTACTTTGTATGCAGCGATGGCCGTTCGAAAGTGCTCTATATTTACAAATGAATTGAATGCTGTTGCGGAGGAGGTGTGTCCTGAGAAGAAAGACGTCTAATACCGCAAGTCTATCAGCAAGTACAATCACCAGATGTAAAGAAGAAATCGCAGGTAATGTATACAGAGGAAGATGAAAGAAAGAATTATAATTATTTTCATGAGCACGGGATGAGATCACGGATGTGCAGGACATAGTGCGACTGCTAACTTTTATTGGTGGATTTAGCGAAAACTGAGATGTGCGAGGAGCTGGCAGCCCTCCAAAGTCTCAAAGGGACGACGATGGTGGAGGATATTTTTCAGCCAAGTGCACTAAACTATTGTAAGAGTTAGACCTGGACTAGTCAAAGCTAGCCAGCAACACAACTGACGGGGCTCCGAGTATGGTGGGTGCATCTCTCAGGGGTCTAATAAGACGCATGAAGCGGGAGATGGAAGAACTCAGTTTCAAATTGACTGTCTAATTCACCAGCAATCCTTCTTAATTTTTTCTTTTCTGATATAAAAATGATTTATTAGATATAAACACATAACGGGGTAGGACTAGATAAGTTTTTTACTTCTTCCTATTCCCTTGAACATAACTGTGTTGAATAAAGACTGATTTCTCTCTTTTTACCATTTTATCTACCTTATTTTCTGTCAAATTGTTACTGTATATGTTTTATGTTCAATAAACAACGAACAACAACAACAACAAACAAGCACCGATGTGGGATTCTGTCATGAAGTTTGTAGTGTCGTGCATAAACTTCAGAGCAAAGTTGATTATTATTTATTTCATAAATGGTATAATTTATTTCCTGGCTTTTTTTTTCCTGAGATGAACTCGGGGAGGGTTATTTCATTAACAGTGTTATTTATTTCTTGACTTTTGTTCTGTGAAGAATCTAGAAAGTGTTAGTTTCTGGAAAATATATTTTTTTTATTTAGGTACTCTTGCAGTCACACTTTCTGTTACAAACTGACCCCCATCGGAGAAGCGAAAAGTTATATGGACCTCACAGGAAATGGTTTGGGGACCACTGATTTAGCCTAAGCTTGTGTTCAAATTAAGTAAAAATGGAACTAAAATACAGCAAGGGTACCGTTTATCCAGCACCTAATCAAATCAAAGCTTTGAGCCTAAATCTTTTGTCTACGCATGATCTGGATTGCTTTTGCCACGCAATTATGTGAAAGCCAAGGCTACCATTTGTGAAAAAAAAAGTAATTATTTTATGTTCAAGTCTTGATTGTGCTAAAGGTGGGACCATATCAAGGATTATGCTTGAGGGCTTTATATCATGTATTAGTAGGAACAGCCAGTGATGCAGTGCATTCATTTATCAAAAGCACCAGCACCATGCTCCTGTGGTTTATGCTCAAAAGGCCAAGACACACCGACTATAGAGTCGAGAGGGCATGCCAGGCTGTACCACATGTGTTTCTCCAGCCCCCGCTGTAGGCATGGTAAAGGGTAACCTCTTCAGAGGCCAGTCTTGGGTAACCTGAGCAAAAGGTAGGGAAGCAGGCTATAAAATGACTTGCGTGGCGTGACCGACTCATGTGATACGAGAGGGTGAGGCCTCGACTCAGCAATAATAGTTACCAATCTCGGGGTCAGCCCATCCTGACGCAGAGGAGTTATTTCTTTGGGTCGCCTGGCTCTCTGCCTGCCATGGCTTTGGGGGAACTTGGGAAACATTGCAAGTGACAAATGGCCTTGAGGGTAGAATGGAATAACTTGGGAGTTCGACCATATCTTCTGGGAAAATGCCCCAAAGAGTTTTTTCATTTTTGAAAGGTACCAGTGATTGAAGCAGGAAATTGTGGTCAACCACACAAATGGTAATGGTAACTTCATTAGTCCAGCTGCTTTGTGCTTTTAACATTTCAATTAACACACAATTTTGAACTACTAGTTCAAAAAATAGTCAACTTTAATTTTGTGTTTAATTGGATTTAACTAATACAATTCCATTCCGATTGCATCCACACTTTTAAAATGTTTGACAATGCAAATTGTATTTTGCAGAAAGTGTAATGCAGGGGGTGCCCATTAGGTAGATCCTTATCTACCGGTAGATCTAAGACAGGTCCCAAGTAGATCTGAAGAGTGTCGAGGAGAAAAAAAACAAACAACCATTTGTGTGTCTTTGTACATGTAATATATTTTTTGTGTCATGTACGCTGCACCCTAATCATCCTATCAGTCTCATTTTCACAAAATAAATATTTAAAAAATAAAGCAGGTAAATCTTGAATTTACGGTGGCGCCTGATTACGTCACCGGAAGTTGTTAGCGCTCAGCAGTCTGCAATTGCAGCTGGTGATAAGAGCTGTTGCGCTCTCTTTTATCGTCATTCTTCTCATTCAGAGTTCGCTTCGTGTACAATTCACCGAGGGCACGGGCAAAGAATAGGAATCTAGGAGAGTCCAGGGAAGCACTTTAAAATGGTACTTGTGAGCTACGATAGTTAACAGGCTGCAGAAGTGTGTCGCATGCCTCAGTTTTAGGCCGTTTCTCATCATGGCGTGTGTGTGTGTGTGTGTGTGTGTGTGTGCGTGTGCGTGTGTGCGCGTCTGTGTGCGCATATGTGTGTGTGCGTGTACGTCGGTAAGGGTAGATCCCGTGAGGTTAGTTGATCGAAAAGTAGATCTTCGATCCGAAAAGTTTGGGCATCCCTGGTGTAATGGCTAATGATAAGCAAGAAAAGGACGAGTGGAGGTTTAAAAGTCTGGTAAAACTAATGTAGTCTTCAAATGGTGGGAGTTTCACTTTAATACAGACGTTTACTATACATAAAACGTAACGAGTAATCACTTGCAAATAGCCTCTTTCAAGCAGAAGCTAATATATGCAATGATTAGATTATTATAAAAACATTTTGCCAAGCAGATGCTAATAAATTATCATTGCTAATACCATTGCATGGGGAAAAAATACACGAGAATATTCTAAGTGCTTTTGCATGCTTGGGAAAGATACAGAAATAAGAAATATCCCATGTTTAAAACTAAAGTGAAGAGCACCCATCTTCACCAAAGCTTGCCCCACCCCCCTTCACACTGGCTTTGCTACGGCTACTTCATGCATGTGGATATGCAGATTTGCCCTCAGCAAAAACAGACAGAAGGGACTTACAGAGATTTACTGGTGCCACTGAATAACCGCACTGTCTAGCAGCGGAATAAGCATTTCCTGCTGTGGAATAAGAGCACAGTAAAAAAACGGGGGGGATCATCAAGCGTGTTACACAAGAAGATTTCAAAGATGTAGTCAAGTGTAAAATGAAGTGAACTAGCTGTGCCTGGCACATGACGTCATTAAGGCCACCGTTGCAGCTGGGGAAATTGAACACTTTTGTGCAAATGAACATGTACGGGTGAAAAATGTATCCAGTGTGTGCAAAATTGAATACATTGAGACACTGTGGAAGTTCAGGTTGAAAATTTGATCCCAATTACATTTTGTGACTCATTAGCATAACTGTACCCAATATCAAATTACACAGTGGTCACTTCTTCACAAAACAAACTACCATAGTGAAAATTGTCACAGTATAACTGACCGTTTAGGAAACAATCAAGCAGTCGGCTATAAGCCTCATGTGTTTTCCATCATTTTGGCTCTCTTCACCATGATTTCGGTAACTTAAAACGGAGAGGGCATGGCTGAAAACTCACCATTTTTGGGACCATCTTTGTTCCTCAAGTGAGGTGGAATGTAACGTCCTGGGAAAGGGAGAGTAAGAGAGCCTGTTTCAAAATTCAAAAGGTAACTGTTGATCAATAAAAGTTGAAGAGCAATTTACAGAAAGGACACAATGTGAATAAACCACATCAAGTAGATACAGCCACAAATTCAGTCATAGGGGATCACAGTCAAGTCAACAGTATTTATAGAGCACTTTCAAACAGCCATCGCTGCATACAAAGTGCTGTACATGGAGCAATTTAACATGCACAATTAACAGTAAGACAAATCGGTAATAAACAGTGTACCCCACCACTCACATCCTACAAATCTGTCTCATCACTGCACCTCATGTTGCATTTAAAAGACAGACGAAATCAAATGGTGAATCAAATACTTACTGCCAGTTCCTCCGCCTTGTCCCTCAACTGAGTTCAAGTCTAGGGCAGCAAGCTACAAAGAAAATAGAAATGAGACTGCGTAATGAAACGTGACGGAAAACAATTGCATGTAAACTTGAATGGAAGACAATGTGCAAGTATTTAATGTTAAGATGCAATTGAGACGCAACTATGTGACCATATTCGTCCAGCGTTTTCATGGGAAGTCCATCGATATCACCAAAGGCCGCGAAGTAAAAAAAATATTGCGACACGTACTTTGAGTCAAGTATTCGCGACACTATTCGAGTACCAACCGTGAATGTTAGTGTCGTAAGACTGGTTAGTGTGTGCCTTTTAGACCCGCTGCCAACGGTTCTCTTTTTTTTTCCTCCTGCGCCACGTTTCAGGTCGAGAAGGCCCAATGTTAGCTAGCCCACTATACCGGCCGGTAAATGGTTTTAAATAGCCGTACACCTCAGATGGACGCTTGACAGCCTGCGTGTGTTTCATAAGATTTTTTAAAAACACCTAAAACGTTAAACCGAGTGGTTTGGAGAAGAACTGATGATACCGGGTTATAAAGAGGGATCCGCCATCACAACTTTCCTTAACAAGCGAAATCGTCGCCTCCATTTTGCTAGTCGCCATATTAGCTTTAGCCCGAGCTAGCGAATAGGCTCGACACCAGACGCACTTGACGGCAAACCGCGACATAACACAAAAACTCGGAAGTACACAACGGGAAAACAGACTTACCTGCTGATCTAGACCGTGTGGATTGTCAACGACCACATGACTCATAACTAGAGAGTAGTGGGGGATTATTTTTTTAGGAGAAAGGATTTTTTTTTTCTTTGTTAGCGCGACCGGGCTACACAGCAAGCAACTTGTTTCCTCGTCTGTTTCGACAAAATTAGAGTAGAGCTGGTTTAAAGGGATGACGAGACAAAAAACGTTCACTTAAAAATAAATAAAAGTGCCGACACTTATGTTCAAATCTAAACTTAAGTTTCGAAAAGAAGCGGCCGCTGTTGCTGCTGCCGGCGGGGTTGACCGTGCTGGAATGAGACGCTCGACGCTGCGGTACCGCGAGATATCGCCTCTACTGACTGTCGAAGGGGGGCGGCAATATCGCGAGACTCTTCTTACGTCTCATCGGTGGAATTGCAGCGTTGTGTAATTCAATCAAAATGAATACCGTAATATGATCGGCGTTTCTGTGTCATTGTGTGTCATGGGGAAAAAACGAGTTTTTTTACGCAATATAAAACATTTCACAATCCATGAACCATGCCTTTGAAACCTTAAAAATAACTACAATGTTCCATCCATCCATCTTCAAGAGTTGCTGGAGCCTATCCAAGGAAGGCAATGCACCGAACTGGTCGCCAATCAGTTACAGGGGATACATAGAGACAAACGAACATTCACACCACCAAACAAAATTTTGTTAAATGATCATCAACCACGGTGTCAAATATGGCACCTAGAAATTCTGCTACTCAAATGCCACCCTTAAATCCCAAAGGGTCAAATTTGGCCCTAATCCCAAATTAGGACTAAAGCATTGAATATTTGAAAAAATATATATTTCGGTGTTCAGTGATCATATTGCAGTCATTTAATGTCTAGTTCATAATTTTCCAAAGAAGAAAATGGTTCTTGGGTTCTCCAGGGTTTTAATATTGACTCAGGATTATTTAATCAGAAATATTCCTCATGTTTAAAAAGAAAAACATCAGTATTTTTAATGTACTCCGTCCTCCGCAGATTACACACAGCGAGTCGGGTGCCACCATTGGCTGCCCAATTTCCACCACACATCCCTGTAATATTCATGACTATGTGCCCCTTATTTTTGTCATGTTATAATGTGCAGGTGCCTGCCAAAAATTTGAATATTGAGGGAAAGTTAATTTATTTTAATATTGTAATTTTAGATCACGACTTTTAAATATTTCAAGCATTTATGTTTCATTTTTGATAGGTATAGCAGAAAGTCACACAAAGTAAAAAAAAAACAATGTTTCACAAAATGTCATGACAAAGTTCAACATTGCAGGCTCCCTGAACAGGTATCCCAATTTTATCAGCCAGTTAACGCAAAACAACTACACAGGTTTTTGTCAGCCTTTAAATGGTCTCAGTCAGGTTTAGTTTAGGGAAGACTGCTGACTTGAAAACTATTAATGACACGCTACATAAGAAGAAAAAATAAATTGCAAAAGAAACTGGATACTGCAAGAGCACTGTATCAAAGAGCATGAACAGAATGTTAAAACGAAGAAGAAAAATTGGCCAGAAGAGCTGCAGAAGTGACAGGGGTGGGGATTCTGTCAAGCAATGGCAATCCAAAAATCTGGGGTGCTTCATAGTAGACTGAGGCTGGTGTCAGTGCAACAAAAACCACCACAAATGTCTGTATGACATCGGCTACATCTGAAAAATTCCATGATTCAAGCCACCCCTGAACCAAAAACATCAGAAATGCCTGAGGTACGTTGAGGAAAAAAAGTACAGGTCTGTTGCCAAGTGGTCTACCCGAGTCTTTTCAGATAACAGTCAATTTTGCATTTCATTTGAAAATGAAGGTCTCAGAATGTAAACAAAAGCAAACTTTTGAAAACCCACTGTGAAGTTTCCAGGAATAGAATTAGGAAACATAATATTTGCTGGTGTGGATCGATTGTCTTTTGTAAAGTCAGCACAGCTTTCTATCAGGAAATTTTACAGCACTCAATGCTTCCAACGGCCACCGATCTTCATAGAAACTCATGGGAATCATTTTTGCATAAAAACATGACTGTTTAGATATGCAGCAATGCTCACATTTTAAATGTAAATACAGAAGATGATCAGGTTGCTGAATTGTGATCACAATTATCCATCCAACCATGTATTTTCTGATCCGATTTATCTTCACAAGGGTCGCAGGGCGTGCTGGAGCCTATCCCAGCTGTCTTCAGGCATGTTTTGGAATGTGGGAGGAAACTGGAGTACTCAGAGAAAACCCATGCAGGCACAGGGAGAATATGCAAACTCCACATAGGAAGGCTGCAGCTGGAATTGAACCCGGAACCTCTGTACTGTGAGGTCGACACGCTAACCACTCGACTGCTGGGCCACCCATGATCCCAATTAAAATTTGATTAATTGTGCAGCTCTATGACATCTCCATTGAAGTTGGATGATTCGATGTGTTTAAAGTGCTTTTAAAATGTGGTGTTTTTTTATACATTTATTTATGTGGGCTGACAGACAGACAAATTCAAACCAGTAATCAATGTAGAGATTTTTCTTGTCCTATCAGTTATCTTTCTGTTCAGAGTTAAAGCTGGCTGATATAACTTGAACTGCATGAGCAATGTGTCTGGTTTTTTTTAAATATGTAGATTTCAAATTTGTGTGTTGTATATACAGTACATATATTCAAATGTAATTTTAGAGTTTTAAGTGCAGAGCGCTTTGAGTTGCATATTTATGTATGAAAAGTGCTATATAAAGTTTGATTGATTTATTGATAGATATTGAGTTGAAAAGAAATTTATGTTTAGTTTTCAGCAATCTTTGTCTTTATTTCATTTGGTTAACTGAAGTGTTGTTGTTTTAGGTTTTGCTTTCCATTTTCGTGTTAGTTCTTTCATTCGTTTTTGATTAGTGAATGGCAATAGTACCAACAATTATTCAGGAATGCTGAAGGTAACATCCAAGAACTCTGGAATGTCATAACCAAGTTGTTTACGGACCAGCATAGTTGGAGAAATGTCTAACAATCTGTTAACCGAACAATATGGTCAGAAATACCCTGAGATTGAATTCTCTCTCATTTAATTACATGGGAGATACAAATTCATCCATCCATTATCTGATCCGCTTATCCTCCTGAGGATTGCGGCTGTGTTGGAACCTATCCCAGCCATACATGGACAGTAAGAGACATATACCCTGAACTGGATGCCATGCAATCACAGGGCACGCACATAGACGACCAACCATCCGAATTCACAATCACACCTCGGAACAATTTCACAACAATTTGACCCGAGGGGTGCTTGTGTTCAATTAACGTATCAGGCATGTTTTTGGAATGTGGGAAGAAACCGGAATACCCAGAGAAAACCCACCCAGGCACGAGGACAACATAAAAAGTCCACTCAGGAAGGCCGGAGCCCGAATTCCAACCCTTGACTTCCGCACTGTGAGGCGGATGTATGGGATACTAATTGATCTTGAAAAATCATTTGATCCAGTCCAGTACACAATGATATCTTGCTTCAAGAGTTGGAGTATTTTGGAATTAGCCAATGGTAGGATTAGAAGGAACCGGACTCAGTATTTAGAAGTAACACTGATTTCAATAAATTACCAACGGATCACCATCTTTCGGAGTTAAAGATTTTGTAGGGAGTGTAGCAACAGCAATGGATGAGAGGGAAAATTCTATTGGTGTATTATTGTCTTACGGTAAACATTTGATACCATTAAACACTTGTTGTAATTACAAATTTGTGGGAAATGTGGAATAAGAGGTCTGTTACTGTGTTGGTTACAATAGATTTACATTACAACTTTACATTACAACATGAGGAAATTCATTTATTGAACACATCAACGATGTTGATTTGTGGACTTCCACCAAGGCTCAGTTTTTGTGGCCAAAATTATTTATCATTTCATTAAATGATATCTGCAATGTGTCATGCATTCCGAAGCTTTTCTGATAGTTCAAATACTTCACTGCACTGGACATGATAGTATTAACTTAATCTTAATAGTGGGGAATGAATTGAATAAATGGTTTTATGAAAGTAAACTTTCACTAAATGAGGAGGCATGAGAATGTAGAATTGTGTTCTTATGGGCTTGGAATTCAGGTCTTTGGAACCATATTCTTTGGCTTTAACATATAGGCAGTGAACTTTGTTGAAGGACTGAGAAAGGAAATACGAAGAAATAGAACGTGCCAGAAACTATTGTACACCTATTAATTACAGCTGTGTTGAGTTGAGACACTCTGAAGGTAGAGTTAGAATGATGTGTAACGTGGATTTTTTTAAGATAAAATTTTATTAGATCTGGCATTAATATTAACTAATATACACATAGAAACTATGGACATGTTGTTGTACCGTAGTTTCGTAATTGGATTAACAGTGTGAACAGCAAGATTAGCAACAGAACAAATATCAAGACGAGCCATTGGACTGTTTTTGGACTTAATAGCGTTTGTCCATATTTCAGACATCAGAATCACAATCAGATTTTGTATGCAAGAAACACATATGGAATTTACTTCCCAGTTACAAGCCGTTCAGAGGAACATAAAGAAGACAGCAATTACCAACAGCGCCCCAATACTTTACATATGAAAGGAAAACAGTCGGCAAGAGGAGGGCGAATAAACCAATAGACTCTAACCATTCTCTTGAAATGGTAGGGGAAAAAAACTCAGCACATGTCGCGTACATTTAAAAACATAGCACAACAATTCCTGAAACTTAACATGGAATGAACAGGGTGGGGAGGGAGGGCAGGGTCATTATCTGTGAAACGAGCTGCACAAAGTCACACGCCAAGTCTTTCCAGTTGTGACAGGGGAGGGAGCGGAGTAAATAGGAATCCAGCGAAGACTTGGATGTTGCACCTGCAGCTGCAAGGCCAAGACCTTATCAGTCACAGACTCAAGAGGAGTTATGGAGAGGAGGAAATAGGAATAATACTTTTTCAGTGGATGACTCTTCTTTACGAATGACAGATGGAGAGATAGAATCCTTTAATGCAGTTTATTAAATAGGAGAAAGAAAAAAAACGTCTGCACCTCCGAACGGATGAATGAGAACACAACCCCTTTTCAGGAATGAAAACACTTCCTGCTTCTCTTTGTCATGTTGCGAGGTGGTGGTGGACCCCAAAAAGCAGGCAGGATGGAGGAGCAGGGTGTATTTGAAGAATTGTATTTAAAACAAAGAAAACTAAATCCAAAACACACAAAGTCCAAAGTATCAAACAAAAACCATGACTAAAGCTACAATCGAGTAAATAGCGCGAGAGAACAATGGCACGGCATGGAATTCTCCGGCGGTGAGTGGACTGCCGGAGCCTCTTAATAAAGGCAGATAATCAGCCCGAAATTACGGACAGGTGTGCAGTTGGCGGGGGGGGGGGGGGGGGGGGGGGGGGAAAGCCCGCCACCTGCTGGCGGGCACGGACGTGACAGCAACATGTCTCACTTAGCATTTTTCCACACCACACCACTGATCACAAAGTCACTTAAAAACCCTAATTAATTACACATTATTATGTAAAGCAAAGATTAAAAAGTAGTTTGGCCCATACTGGGAACTATTCAAACATGACTGAGGCAAGTATTTAATGAATTATAGAAACAAGCTTGCTAAAATTAGTATAATGGATTACAAAAAATACTATCTCCATGCTCACTCAACATTCCCCCAATAAATGGACAGAATATGATAATACTAAAATGGCTGAGTTGCAAGAGAAATTAGGTCTTATAAAAAGAGGGCAGGAGGAGCTTTTGTTAAATCACATAAGCAAATGGGTATAAGAAGGAGAAAAGAGCTCTGCTTACTTCTATAAATTAGAAAAACATCACGCTAAAACTGTCACGTCCTGTGTTTTTGCTTTTTGTGTTCTCTCTGTCCACAGTCGATCTATGTGTTTCCTATAATTAATTTCTGTCAGGCGGCTCGATGATCAAGTAGTTAGTGCGTCGACCTCACAGTACAGAGGTCGTAGGTTCAATCCCTATGACCTCCCTAGTTTGTATGTTCTCGCGTGCCTGCGTGGACTCCGGTTTCCACCCATATTCCAAAAGCATGCATGGCAGGCTGATAGAACACTCTAAATTGTCCCTAGGTGTGAGTGTGAGCCTGGATGGTTGTTCATCTCTGTGTGCCCTGTTGTTGGCTGGCAACCGTTTCGGGTGTCCCCTGCCGACTGCCCGGAGACAGCTGGGATAGGATTGGAAAATAGGTGGATGGATAGTCCATTTTCCGTTCCGCTTTACCATTACAAGGGTTGCGGGGTGAGTGCTGGAGCCAATCCCAGGTGTCTTCGGGCAGTATTAGGGGGCCACCCTGAACCAGTTACCAGCCAATCGCAGGGCACACAGAGATGAACAACCATCCGCGCTCACCTTCGCACCGAGGGACAATTTAAAGTGTTCAATCGGTTTTTGGAATGTGTCATAATTCTTGTCTGCTCTGTCAGCTGAATTGTTCAATAAAAAAAGACCATTCAGTATTAGGTCTGCGGCATGCTCCTTGACACTGTTTTCATTTTGAATTTATGTGTTGTTCCAAAATTTGTAACGTTCAACAAAGCGTGTGACTGGAAAAGTGATTAGGACTGCACGACTGTCCGTGTTTTATGTTATGTATTGTGTTTATTATTTTACTTTATGTTAATTGTTTTGTTAAGGACTTTGTTACAGCTGCCGCTGTCGTGAAAGCGCTACACAAATCAGGATGTATTGTATTGTATTGTATTGTATTGTATATATTGTAAAAACGAAAAGTGCAAAAAAAGATAACAGGATCAAAACACGGGGCTTGCCGGTGACGACATTCCATCCGTTGCAGTGATTGGTCAGCACAAAGGTTTGGTCGACGTGCAGAAGTCGCTATATCGCCCAACCAGCTCGAACGATTGTACTGAATGTCCCGCCTTTCATAAACAGTTTTCGTCGAGGCAGGACCGGATTGAGAGTGACCGACTTCCTGTTTCACTAACGAACAACCACCACCACCAAAATGGCGAAGATCGCCAAAACCCACGACGGTAAAATGTTTTTTAAAAATAATCTCTTCGCCGTAGTTTTTCAGATAACCAACATCTTTATATCATGACGAATGTTCTGCATCGAATAATCCTTGTATTATAGCGTTTAAATGCATGTTTTATCTGTATAAAACGACTAAAGCAATGGGCCGGGATGCGACGCAACGCGGTCAGATTTAGATAATGGCGCTGGTTGCTGTTTTGTTAGCATGCTTGCCCTCACACCGTCCACATCATTCGGCGTTTATTGTTGACAGTGTCGATCCGTCGACATTGAAGAAGCAAATCCTTTGGTTAAGCCCAAGTAGTTGAAACCAAAAGATCTTGTAGCTATTTTGAAGCGTTTAATACTAACTTTAACATCGAGGCTCACGCAGCAGTGCGACAGTTACCGCAACACGTTGTATGCAGTTCGTATCCTGCGACTAAAGCATAATTACTATTTGGTGCCACAATTTCCTGCACACATTTTCAATTCTGCATTTTATTTATTTTGTGTAGATATCGAGGCCCAGATCCTGGAGATCCAGGGGATGAAGGCCAATTTGGTGGAGGAAGGAGATGAGCAGGGAGTCGGGCTTGTTTCAACTGGCTTTTTTGATCAAGAAATCTACGGAGGAAGCGACAGCCGTTTTGCTGGCTATGTCACATCCATTGCCGCCAACGAACAAGAAGACGTAAGTTGTCTCCCCCCCCCCCCCCCCCCCCCCCCATCATATTCACACACACAAATATGTTTCTACTTGCTGCGTTGTTTGGTTGTTAAGCTGCTTACCACATTGGCACGCTGTGTTTACGCCAATGCCATTGTTTTTTTTCTACCTTCAGGATGATGAAGAGGAAACTGCGACGAGTTTGTTGGGTCAGAAAAAGCAAGGGTACCACGCTCCAGTGGCCATTCTCAATGCCATTCCTCAGTCAAACGAACAAGTATGTGATAACTAATGATGTACACTGTGAAGCGGTGTAAGAATACCTTAGTACAAAAATACTTAGTCAGTTACCGTTATACTTACTGTTTTTCATTTGATTGTTTTATATTTATGGTCTACAAGTGTTGTTCATACAAATGTTTAGGGCTGTGGCACATTATAGTGAAAATATATCGGCATTGCAATAATGGCACATGAAATATGTGTACCACAAAGTAAATGGTAAATGGGCTGCCACTTTTATATCTTTTGTACTCGTGAATGTTTCACACTGTTACCTAATTTAGTTACTCATGAAAGCATCATCAGTGATTGGGCGGTTTCAGTATCTTGGTCGGGGAGACTTTGACATGGTTGCAATGGGTGGGATTTAACCACCCCCAACATCCGTGTTTGGAGATGATCACTATCATTGAGCCATGGGATAAATTCATATGGAATTTGAAGCTTTTGACCAATCAAATGCAACCTTACATGAGCATGGCCATCCAATGAGAGAACAGCATCGAGAGGCATGACAAAGTCGAAATGACCTAAGAGTTATTAATGAATTGCATAAGAATACATTGAGCCTGTTTATTTTTCCACGTTATTGTTGTTCTTTCATTTGATAATAAAAAATTAATTTCTTTAGGTACATGTTAAATATCACGGTAATATTGGTATTCCGATATTCAACATCCATATCATACATAGCATGCTTTTCTAATAGTGCAGCCTTGCAAATGTTTACCATAAGCATGACTCAAATACTGCATTTCTGTTGGTTACAAATAAGAAAAGTTTCATTTCAATGGTGATGGCCAAATTGAATTCTGTTGGAAATGAGTAACCCCCCAAAAATATACATATCAAGTTCAGATCCACATACGAAAGGGGCCTGGATCAAGTTAGAAGAAAATCAGAATTGTACTGTTCATATTGTAAGAAAAAAATTCAGATACATGTCATGTTTGGGCAAAAAAATTGGAATTGACCTATAGTGTAGCTTAAGTGATTCTACTGTGTATCATAGAATGTCTGATCATTTTAGTAGATCAATATCATTGTTTTTGCTTTGTCAAACATGAAAAATTGTCATGTCTGCTGCATTTTGTTTTTACAGTATGATCCATTTGCGGAGCATCGTCCACAGAAGATTGCAGACCGGGAGGACGAGTACAAAACTCGGCGCATGCAGATGATTATCTCGCCGGAGCGCCTCGACCCCTTTGCAGATGGTAAATTTGGCCTTTTTCCTCATCCCCGTTATGACACGGTCCTTCATATTATTCCCCTGCCTTGGTTTTTTCTGTTTATCACGAAGTGTGGTAGCTGTTCAACCCTTCGACTACAATGCAGTTGCTTGCCTCCCAGACACTATGCCTTCCCTGTGGTCAATCCTTTGTTGTCTTTTGTCTTTCTAAAATGCAATCATTTGGACAAGTGATATCAAGTTTTTGGGGGCGGGTAGGTGGGTGGATTAGGATCCCTGGTTTGCAAAGAAAAAAAAGAAGCTAAACTACGAATAGGATTACCATGCCTTTGAGTGGGAGAGGTGGTTAGGTGCCAGAATGCCGAATTGGGTAACTTACCTAACAAACGTGGGTAGCAGATGGGTTGTGTGTGTGAGTCGAAGGGTTAACAATGCTGTGCGCCCGCTATGTACAGTGTATGTATTAAGTGCAGCGACCTTTGAGGTCCGTAATTCTCCTGAAGAATGTTCAGCCACTCCGCTCAAAGTAATGGATAGGCCGCTGTTCAGAAAGAGGGAACCGCTGTGTAGGCCTCAGCAGTCGCCGGAGAACACCGGCACGTTTTTTGTTGTTGTTGTGCAAAACCAGTTTTAATTTCAATTGATTTATCGCCACTGATGGCGTTTTGGTCACAGGAAATAGTGTAGCACAATGTTATTCTTAACCTCTGTGATGCATTTGACACTTCATTGTTTGCAGCTCCTAGGGGTGGGCATTATAAACATTTTTGTCTTGATTGACGAAGGGGAAATTAACATTTTCAATTTTTGTTTTGTTCATTTTTGATGGCCAAAATTGCCAAGGTACTAAAGCTAGCCTGTTTCAGCACAGTTATCATGTTTCCTCATATAGTGTGCTTGAGTGTATTTATCTACTCAAATACAGATCTACAGGTCAAACACAGATCAATGATAATAATCGTGGCAGAAAGGGCTGCCGTGTAGTACCCTGTACTATCAACATAGATGCACAAGGCATAGTGGAGTTGCTAGCTGTTACTCCAAGATAATTATTGGTTTACATGAAATGTATTTATTTATTTATTGTCCATTTACATGCCTTGATTGGTGATGCTTTCTCGTTGTGCAACAGTGAAATGGGATTAGCAGTTTACTCTGCATTTTTTTTCCCCAGAGGCTAAAGAGGTCTTTATTTGCAGCAGGTTTATATTGGTCTTAAGTGGATCCCTCACCCTTGGACAAGTTGAGGGACAGCCGTTATTTCAAAACAGACGAGTTAAGTTAAATTAACACTGGATTTGAACCCCTGCAGTGTACTTTATTCAAGATAAATCAGCCATTCATTCTCTACAATCAATATAATACTTACATTTAAATTGATCAGTTATGCCCATCCCTAGTAGCAACATGCAAGCAAAAATGGAATGCTTTCCAACCACAGAGCGAGTCGAACCGTTTCATAAAAGCGTTGGCATTACCAATAGTGAGAGGCTTATTTGGAGCCTGCATGTAGAAAGAGCAAAGAGAGCTCTGTGTACAAACGTTGTTGTAAAAATATATTTTTATTTTACAAGGCTCTCTGTAAAATAGAAATATGTTCACAAAGCAAATTGTGTGCCACCATACCACAGGCCCATACTAACTGTCCTTAATTTCTCTCCTACAGCAGTACTGCTTTGCCAGTCCTGTACTGCACTCTGTTAAGGGCGCAGCAACTCATCCTGTGTAGGTTATGGGGGACACAGAGAGAACTGTGCACCTGTCAGTTTTGGTCAGGGTCCACTTACTCCTAGTCGTTGAACCCAGCTGAAGCTTGTTTTGATTCTCTAAAAGACCCTTAAATTTTTTATTGCCTACTAAATAAGCTACGTGTCTTGGCTATAATATTTCACTTGCTCCCTTTTTATCAGCAAAGAAGTCAAGATGAAATTTTACTTGTATAAATACTGATGAAGTCAAGCAAACGTGGCTCCGGATAGTGACCTCATTTTTTAGGCAAATTTAAGATGAGCTTCAAAATTAAGTCTTTATATTGACTTCAGAATTTTTGTTGTCCCCTCGAAGATGCTTTGGTTTCTTTTTTTTTCTTGTTTCTTTGAGTGTCACAAATCAATGCAAAACAGGTGGTATACTGTTGTGTGTGAGTTCAAACCCTTTTCCAAAGTGTTACTAATGGTAAAGAAAAATTTTCTAGGCTGCTTTTCTGCTGGTTGAAGTCTGACTGCAGAAGGACCCTTGGCACTGAAAGTGTACGTATTCTGAAGAGCGCAGCCCAGGACCCCCTCTGCACCAGTGATGGCTATATCTACTTAAAAGAAAGCACCACAAACTTAAGATCTGCTCTCCATATATCTGCTTGTTTTTTTTCCTATGATGCTATGTCTATGTAAGAGAGGGTAAACATGTATATTTCATAATAACTCAGTAGGATATGCAATGATTTCAGTTTTTTAAAAAAGGAACATAATTTGTAAAGAGAGCCAGGGTTAGCTGGCTATGTTTGTGCTTGGTGTGAATAACATAAGCGGGTCCCAAGAGCATGCACTAATGAGTGTCCTTTGTTCTTGTTGGTGCTCTTTCGCGCAGGAGGCAAAACGCCGGATCCCAAGCTCCAGGTCAGGTCTTATGTGGACGTCATGAGAGAACAGAATCTGTCCAAGGAAGAGGTATGGAAAAGAAATCCCCAATTTGCCAAAAAATGCTGCTTTTATTGGTTTAGCTTATTTGTTGCTTTGCATTTGCAGAGAGAGATTCGTCTGCAGCTCGCAGAGAAGGCCAAGTCAGGTGACCTGAAAGTTGTCAATGGGTCCGCTGCCAGCCAAGCTGCTGCTGCCGCCGCCGCCGCTGCTGCTGCTAAACGCAAGCGCCGCTGGGACCAGACGGCTGACCAAACCCCTACCAATTCTACCCCCAAAAAGATGTCCAGCTGGGACCAGGCTGATGCCAATGCTGAGGTGTGTTTTGCCACACAAACATGATCATTGGGTTGTCTCTGGAAAGTCACATTATCGATGTTTTTAAGATAAGATAAGATATCCTTTATTCGTCCCACACTGCGGAAATTTACAGCCTCCAGCAGCAAGAATGTACGTAGAAAGAAGAAAGAGAAAAAAACAACAAACATCTTTCAATTAAATGCAATATGAACACAAAATGGATAAATCGCAGTACTATTTACAATTTTCCTTCACATCATTTAATTATTATTATTATTATGATTGTTTTCATGCTTTAAAGACTCCGGGACACACGCCAGCGCACACACCATCAAACAGCCGATGGGACGAAACCCCCGGCCGTCCTAAAGGCAGCGAGACCCCCGGGGCAACACCCAGCTCGCGCATGTGGGACCCGACACCCAGTCACACGCCGGCCGGTGCAGCCACGCCAGGCAGGGACACACCAGGACATGCCACACCGGGCCACGGCGGAGCGACGGGAAGCGTCCGGAAGAACCGCTGGGACGAAACCCCAAAGACGGAAAGGGAGACGCCCGGACACGGGAGCGGCTGGGCTGAAACCCCGCGTACAGATAGGGGGGATGAGTCTGTGGGTGAGACTCCCACTCCAGGAGCCAGCAAGAGGAAATCTCGCTGGGATGAAACACCGGCTAGTCAAATGGGCTCCTCAACACCACTGTTGACCCCTGGAAAGACCCCTATTGGGACCCCTGCCATGAATATGGCAACTCCAACACCCGGTAAAGAGGCGTCGCATTCTAAATGTCTAATATCTTGGTTTCCACTCAACTCTGTGTGTGTGTAATATGAATAAGCTTATTCAGTCCCTTTTACAGGAAATTGTCACATTAGAGCTTAACATAAGATCCAATGGTATATAATAAGTCTGAGACTCAAATCCACGCTCAGGGGAAATATTGCCATGCCCGTGTACGCTTTCGCACAGCAACATGCTATATCGTAGTGAGATGATTTGGTGACGTCAGTGTCTGGTGTTAAATTTAAAGGACTTGTCAGGCGATGACTATTGCTGTCAACACAATTGGGCGCGAAAAGTTGAGGCTTCAACTTCACACCGTTGTCCTGGCATTGCAGGTCACCTGATGAGCATGACTCCAGAGCAGCTGCAAGCGTGGAGGTGGGAGCGGGAGATCGACGAGAGAAACCGGCCTCTCACAGACGACGAGCTTGATGCCATGTTTCCTGAAGGATACAAGGTCCGTGCACCATTCGGCTGCGTGCAACATGCTATTTCATTTTTATAAAATGAGCACATCCTTGCTCCTGCTCATAATAATTTAGCCCCACGGCCAGTTTAGTACCGGTGCTCAATACCCGTTTCTCATGCTCCCTATTTGCCCTTCCATACAGGTGTTGCCTCCACCAGCTGGCTATGTGCCAATCCGCACGCCAGCCCGCAAGCTCTCAGCAACGCCTACACCAATTGGTGGCATGACAGGCTTCCACATGCAAGTGGAGGACCGCACCACCAAGCAGATGAATGACCAACCCTCTGGAAACCTCCCCTTCCTAAAACCGGATGACATCCAGTATTTTGACAAACTGCTGGTGAGAACTGCGTCACATGCTCATAAAATGTCGTCCACACGGGGTTGTCTGATAATTCAACATTTGCGAATGTGTCTTTGTGTTAGGTTGAGGTGGATGAGTCCACATTGAGCCCTGAAGAACAGAAGGAAAGAAAGATCATGAAGCTGCTGTTGAAGATTAAAAATGGAACTCCACCCATGAGAAAGGTTGGTACCTGTCGCTTTCATTCCTCTCAAACTATTGAAGTGGATGACAACTAAAAAAGTACTGTTCTTGTACAATTATCTACCAGGTTGACCACAAACCATTCTGTTATGCAAGTTGACTTGCATGTTGCTCAAATTGCAAAATGAGAACACATAATTGCATAAATGAAAAATGCTCCCAAAACATGGAATTAGAAACTCATCTCTACAACATTAGCCTTAAAACAAAAGGGCTGATAGATGACTTGAGTTTGAAGATATTTACTCGGAGTAAAACAACGTACTCACGTGCCACCTAAATAACACAGTCAAAATGTATCACTTCAACATGCTTCTTCGACAAAATTGCTACATTCCTACTAACAAGGGGTTTGGCGTCATCCCAGGGTATCTTGGGGCATTACAGAGAGTGTCAAAACAATAATGCTGGAGATTTCAGCAAATAGCCGAGTTCTACAGGAAAACGCACAAATAGGTTAATTCTTTTGCACTTCAAATGCTATCTTACAGATCCCGCTGGGTCCTCTTGGATGCGCTTGCCCTCATTTTTTGAATCTCAGGGACAAGCTGCAAAAAGCATAAAGGAAGTGGTTGCCGGGTCAATACCTAGCTTTCTGCCCACATGTTGGGATGGTGTGAATGAGTTATGTAAAAGCCATCTGCTGTTTTCAGTGGTGGTGCCTATGGACTGTCATGTTCTGCTCGGAGTAGCAGGCAATAATCGTGTCAGCTGTGAAGAAAACATCTCCTGACATAAACAGTAATTGGATCCCGTCTCCCTCTGTTTCAGGCGGCCCTTCGTCAGATCACAGACAAAGCTCGGGAGTTCGGAGCAGGACCTCTGTTCAACCAGATCCTCCCACTGCTCATGTCCCCCACCCTTGAGGACCAAGAACGCCACTTGCTGGTGAAAGTCATCGACCGTATTCTCTACAAACTTGATGACCTTGTTCGACCCTACGTACACAAGGTAGACACACACACACACACACACACCAAATGGCGTTCCCAGTAAATGATGCAAAAATGATGAACTATCTATTGATCTTATTTTGTGTCAAGATCCTGGTGGTGATTGAGCCCTTGCTCATTGATGAGGACTACTACGCCAGAGTCGAAGGCAGAGAGATCATTTCCAACTTGGCAAAGGTAACGTGGAACATTTTGGAACATTTCACCACCTCCTGCGAACAATTCTCGCCTGTTCGACCTATCGGTGGTCAGATGAGGGCTAGCCGTTCGCTAGATTCATACCAGCACGAGAGCTAGCAGGCCTGACTTCAATGCCTCGTCTGTTCTCACCCTGCTCCGCTGGATACAATCAAGCATTTTACGGATGCATGTTTACCTCCTTATGGAAACATGTTTTTTTTCTTCTTTCTAGCCACAATCTTGCTGCTGTAGACTGTAAATTTCCCCAGCGCGGGACAAATAAAGGATATCTTAATGTTGATGGACCGAAATGAGGCTTGGTTGAACATCGGAGATGAATTTTTCCTGCTTGTTGTGTTGAAAACAATGCAAGCACACAGACCCACTTTTATAGAGTGTTTATAGAGATTTTTATATGCAAGAGCGATATTATAAAATAGGTGGAAAATGGCTAATTTTGCAGTCAGTGAAGGGCTTCAGCTACTATGCCCTTTCCGGGAATTATTTCTTCAGACTTGCAATAGGAAACAATTACTTATAGTTAAGGGTGTGTGAAAAAGATGCTTTTGATTGAGATCCTGAAGCCTTCTTGATTGCATAACCTCCCATGTGTTCCCAGGCTGCTGGATTGGCAACCATGATCTCCACCATGCGTCCCGACATCGACAACATGGATGAGTACGTGAGAAACACCACTGCAAGGGCCTTCGCCGTGGTGGCATCTGCCCTCGGCATCCCCTCCCTGCTGCCCTTCCTCAAAGCCGTGTGTAAAAGTAAGAAGTCTTGGCAGGCCCGGCACACGGGCATCAAGATTGTGCAACAGATCGCCATCCTAATGGGCTGCGCTATCCTGCCTCACCTGCGCAGTTTGGTTGAAATCATTGAGCACGGTCAGTGGCGTTAAAAAGCATAATTGGTGCTATTGCAGGACGCACTACAGTGTTGCTCTTGCCTAACCGTTTTGTCTGTGGTGATGCAGGTCTGGTGGATGAGCAACAGAAAGTGAGGACCATCAGCGCCTTGGCCATTGCTGCGTTGGCCGAAGCCGCTACACCCTATGGTATCGAATCCTTTGATTCAGTGCTCAAGCCTCTCTGGAAGGGTATCCGACAGCACAGAGGAAAGGTGCGCTATTTGGGTCTATTGCTATCAGCAAATTCTACATTGGCCACCCGAGATAACATGCCAGTGACGAACAAATAAGTGCGAGTGAGTTAAGTTTGAATTAATGATGATTGTCTTCTATTTTTGACGGCAGGGTTTGGCTGCCTTCCTCAAAGCTATTGGGTACCTGATCCCTTTGATGGATGCCGAGTACGCAAACTACTATACCCGAGAAGTGATGCTTATCCTCATCAGAGAGTTCCAATCACCAGACGAGGAAATGAAAAAGATTGTTCTAAAGGTAAGAGGCAAGAATCTCAAAAATATTTCAGACTACCGTGCGACTAATTCTCGCCTGTTCTACCTGTATGTGGTTGAATTGGGGCTAGGAGGTCGCTAGATGAACTCCCAACATGAGAACTAGCAGAATCGACATGTGTCCTCTCTTTTCTGACCCTGCAACCCGTTGGGGACAACCTCAACTTTTCCCAAATGTTGCCCCTTCTGATCAGAGCCTCCGTCTCGTCTCGTAGGTGGTCAAGCAGTGCTGTGGCACCGATGGTGTGGAGGCCAACTACATCAAGACTGAGATTCTGCCCCCATTCTTCAAGCACTTTTGGCAGCACAGGATGGCTTTGGACAGACGTAACTACAGACAGGTTAGTCCTCACATGAACATCAATCCATCCATTTTCCGAACTGATTAATCCTCGCGGGGGGAGCTGGAGCCTATCCCAGCTGTCATCGGGCAGTAGGCGGGGGACACCCTGAACCGGTTGCCAGCCAATTGCAGGGCACACTGAGACGAACAATCACACACACCTAGGGACAATTTAGTGTGTTCAATCAGCCTGCCATGCATGTTTTTGGAACGTGGGAGGAAACCGGAGCACCCGGAGAAAACCCATGGAGGTCCGGGGAGAACATGCAAACTCCACACAGAGAGGCCGGTGCTGAAATTGAACCAGTTACCTCTGCACTGTGAAGTCGACGTGCTAACCACTGGACTACCGGCATTCACATGAACATAAGCCATCAAGTAGTATTAAAGCCATGTTTGCACTGAGACATGGCTGTGATAGAGTAACCTCAGGGCCTTTTCACATTGCACTTGGTTGTCTTGGTCTTGATACAGCACAGTGTGCAAGGACGACAACGACCTGGTGTGAGTTTACCCAAATTTGGAAGTACTAATGCAGTGGCCTGCCAGAAAGGGGCAGGGAATCTTTTCTTGATGGTCTAAATGAAAAGTAGACTGCACCTCAGCAATATGCATTTATCACTTGCTGAAATTGAGGAGTAGGAGGACATGAGCAGCACTACACCACCATATTTATTATTACTTCCTCCATTTTCCCAATGGCATATACTGTACAGATCTGCAAAAATAATACTCCGAAATCACTCCACCAGTCTTTGGGTGCATCTTTGGATGACATCCTGACACTGCTCTAAATTAGATTTTTTTTTGCATTGCATGTTGTGCTGTGACGCGACGAGGGATTCTATCCTTGCACCCTTGAATCCCACACACAATGAATGAATTTGATGGCGGTGTCGCAAACTGCAGCATCAAAGGGCCTAATTTTCGTCAAATACATTTTTTAAATACAGTAAACCACCACAATTCGCTGGATTAAGGAAAGAGCCCTGGTGCGAATGGTGAAAATCTGCAAATAACTAATGACCCCCCCTAAGAATTTGCAATTGGATATCGATGCCACAAGATAGCAGAAAGGCACTTAAAGTAGCAAATAAATGAAAATCTGCAAATTCACGTGGGCTGAACCAACAACATGCGGAGGTTCACTTTCAACTAGCTTTCTAAAGGTTAAACATAATCTAAACATTGCACTCAACACAGTTGGTGGACACCACAGTAGAGCTGGCCAACAAGGTGGGAGCCGCAGAAATCATCTCTCGCATCGTGGATGACCTCAAAGACGAGGCGGAGCAGTATCGTAAAATGGTGATGGAAACCATCGAGAAGATTATGGGCAACTTGGGCGCTGCGGACATCGACCACAAGCTGGAGGAGCAGTTGATTGACGGCATCCTGTACGCCTTCCAGGAGCAGACCACAGAGGTCAGTGCAACAGTGATTTAGTATTTACTGACATGTACAGTATATAAATCTACTCAGGAAATATAATTTCCTTCTCAGGATTCTGTGATGCTAAATGGCTTTGGCACGGTAGTGAACGCCCTCGGCAAGCGCGTCAAGCCCTACCTGCCTCAGATCTGCGGTACGGTGCTGTGGCGTCTGAACAACAAGTCGGCCAAAGTGCGTCAGCAGGCTGCTGACCTCATCTCACGTACTGCTGTGGTCATGAAGACGTGTCAGGAGGTATGTTGAAAAGTCTCATAGATATTATTGTTTTCATGTCCCAAAAAGTCATTACTCATTTATCTTACATCTACAGGAGAAGCTCATGGGTCACTTGGGTGTGGTGCTGTACGAATACCTCGGTGAAGAATACCCTGAAGTACTGGGCAGCATCTTGGGAGCACTGAAGGCTATTGTAAATGTTATTGGTATGTCACAACATGTTGGCCACAGTTACTCGTGTTTAAAAAAAAATCCTTCTCCCCTCATTTGTTGAAACCATGTACAAATTCATTATTATTATTCATCCTCTTTGCAGGTATGCACAAGATGACTCCACCCATCAAAGACCTGCTCCCTCGTTTGACTCCCATCTTAAAGAACAGACATGAGAAAGTGCAGGAGAATTGCATCGACCTGGTGGGCAGGATAGCAGACAGGTTAGCATTCTGTACCCCAAAAGTAAACACCAACGGCGACATGACTGTACATCATCTCGTGATTTCTATAAATTTATTCCAGGGGTGCCGAGTATGTGTCAGCCAGAGAGTGGATGAGGATTTGTTTTGAGTTGCTGGAGCTTCTCAAGGCTCACAAAAAGGCCATCCGCAGAGCCACTGTCAACACATTTGGCTACATCGCTAAGGCTATTGGGTGAGTGTCTACAAGTTAGGTCATTAATGTCTTTGTCCACATTGAAATAATGCATGCCCAACGAAACGCATGTTTTCAAACAAATTATCTTCAAAGTATTCAAACACACACAAAAAAATAAGCACAACATTTATAGAAAATACTATCCAGTATTGAGAGGTGCTTTGAATGTCCTTAGGCCTAGGCAATATGGCTGATGACACGTTCATGGTGGAATTGGGAATGAAGAGCACACGTGATTATAATGACCGAATCAACAAAATAACTACAAATACAAAACCTTTTCCCTGCTAAAACTAATCGAAAACGTTTTCAAAAAAATTTACATCACATTAAAATGTACCGAGTCGGGATGCTTAAAAATCTTGACTCTGTTAAGTTTGTTGCATTCAATTTGTTATACAGTGCACTCCGCTTAATAGAACACCATTGGGCCGAAGCGCTTCTGTTCTACTAAGCGGGGTTTCTATTAACCGGAGACACTTTATTAGGTACACCTTCAGACACGTCGACGACCAAGTTATGCACGCAGAAAAACCCCTGCTGACGAGTTAGAAGAGATATTTCGACTGTGGACGTCCATATCTTTAATCAAACAACAAAACAACAACTTTAATCAACTTCGGTCAAACATCTCAAATCAAGAGAAAAATTTCGTTACTTTTGTCTGGAAACAGGAGTCCGTAATTTTGCGGTTGACTTCCCTCTCAATGCACTGGATAAGAGGGAAGTCCTGGAAACCGCGGGCGTACCTTCTGAGAATCCGGCAATGCATCGTATCGTCTGAGTATGTCCTTCTTATCCGCAGGTGATAGCCCTCGTCTCTTGAATGAAGTTGAAGCCATTGTGACGTGCGTGTGTCTATGTGTGGAGTGACGCGTGCTACCCGTTACTGTATACGGCTAGAACTACCGCGTTTTCTCGCGATAGTGGTACAGTATCGCGATAGCTACACTTTGAAAACCACTAGTTTACAATGTTCATTGCTTACGGCCTGTTCTATTAAGCGGAGATCTGTTCTACTAAGCGGAGTATCTTTATAGGAAATTGCATTAGGCAAATCCGTTCCAGAGCCTTTTGCTCTATTAAGTGGATTATTCTATTAACCGGTGTTCTATTAAGCGGAGTGCACTGTAACAGTAACCCTTGGTAATGCTAGTTCTACCTATGCGTGATATAATTTTTTTTCATGAATCAGTTACTGTAGCCCAGGGGTGTCCAAACTTTTTGCCAAGGGGGCCAGATTTTATGTGGTAAAATGTCGGGGGGCCGACCTTGGCTGACATTCTTTACATTGAACAACAATATTGTTCAACAAATTTTAGTAAGCCAGTCTGTTTCACATTTCCATTTTTATTTTAATTTCAACAATCTTAAGAATTTCTTTTGGTTAATTTGAAACAGGTATATCACATGCAACAAACAAACAAAAACAAAACAACTGCTTATTCACTTGACTTTTTCTTAAACAGAAGTCTCCTGAGTGCAAATTGATTGATTTGAAACATAAAATGTATCACCATGACTTTTCAATAGTCACAAAACCTTTGACTCGAACAACAGGGAAATGAACAAGCAATACACATATCCACAACTGCAAGGATCATTTGAAATATGACATATCAGTCAATATAAACACAGAGTGATGTCTTGTTAACTCGTGAGTGATGCACTCTAGTGTCTAAATGCTATTACTCATTTAGTGAATGCTATTACTCATTTAGCCACTAGAGGGAAGCAGTACTCTATGAAACATCACTCCCCAGTCTACGAGACCTCAATCAATGCAACGCGTGTTCCATTGCGCCAAACCTGCGGGCCAGACGGCACTGATTTTATGACAGGGGCCGAGGGCCGGATGAAATTCGACCGCGGGCCGAATTTGGCCCGCGGGCCGGACTTTGGACATGCCTGCTGTAGCCTAACAGTTGTAACAGTCCCTGCATAAGAACACAAGAGAATCTCATTGCTACAAAATGTCAAAAGTCATCATAGAGCATTTTAGCCATGCATATGTTCAGAGATAACGTCCATATCAATTTTGACTCTTCTTATAAGATAAGATATCCTTTATTCGTCCCACAATGGCTTGACATATTGAATGATCAAATATTTGACAACCGTATTTTCACGGCCATTCGGGGCACCGTATTGTTGGGCGCAGTCTCATTAATGGGTGCAGTCTCATTAATGGGTGCTTTTTCTGTATTTGACACATAGACAAAACGCACTGTATTATTGGGCGCAGTTTTACAGTGGTAAAACATACGCCAGCTTAAACATACGGCATGCATGCGTGCACGCTAAAAACACGTTAGCTTAAATTATACGGTAGCATGCCAAGACATACAGATACAAGCTAAAAACACGTTTTTAAAAAGGCAACGGAAACAAAACTGAATTCTGTTGTATTTTATTTAGCCATCATACAATGTACTCATGTTTTTCGATCAATCATCACCCAAAAATCCATCAAAGTCGTCATCCTCTGTATTAGAATTGAACAATTGTGCAAGTACCGGTAATCCATCAAAAACGCTGTGTTCCCTCTCGTTGTCAGAGTCACTCTCATTACCATGTGGCTCCACAGAAATGATGCCGGCTTTGCCAAAAACTCGAACAACAGTGCAAGCAGACACGTTCGTCCAAGCTGCCATAATCCATTCGCAAATTGTGGCGTAACTCGCCCAGCGCTGCCTCTCACTCTTTGTAAAGTTGTGTTTGCCATTGATCATCCATTGTTCCCATGCCGTTCGCAACTTTACTTTGAACGCCAGGTTGATGCCGATGTCCAGCGGTTGGAGTTCTTTAGTCGAGCCTCCGGGAATAATGGCAAGCTCTGAGTTCATTTGCTTGACTTGGTTTTTCACCACTGCTGTGAGATGGGCACGCATGGCAAAAGCATAACCGATGGCTTGAGGTTTGAACTGAGCTTCGTAGGCGTGTCTCTTTGTAGAATTTATTTTCGGGGGTTCTTCGAAACCAAAACCGAAGTTGTTTTGCAACAATGCACATAGCCACACTCTATACAGGTGTTGGTACCTGCTTGCGGCGTCCCTTTAGCGTCCACTTACACGCCCACCCTTCACTCATTGGCGGACTTCTTTGCCGCAGGCCTGTCCACAGTCACTTCCGCCTTTTCTCTATACAAAGAGCGTGTCGGCTGTCAGTCAGGTTTTGGAACTCGGCGCATACACAAGACGCTCCGCATCATAAGGCGTCCTGTCCATTTTGGAGAAAATTTAAGACTTTTAATGGCGCCTTATAGTCATGAAAATACTGTAATTTGATTGACTAATTGCGTTGCCATCCTTCCACTTCTTAGCCCACACGACGTCTTGGCCACTTTGCTCAACAACTTGAAGGTCCAGGAGCGTCAGAACCGCGTCTGCACTACGGTGGCCATCGCCATTGTGGCCGAGACATGTTCGCCCTTCACCGTCCTACCCGCACTCATGAACGAGTACCGCGTGCCTGAGCTCAATGTCCAGAACGGCGTGCTCAAGTCGCTGTCCTTCCTGTTCGAGTACATCGGAGAAATGGGCAAAGACTATATCTATGCCGTCACGCCGCTCCTGGAGGACGCACTTATGGACAGGTAACTAGTAACCTTAACCCTAACGTATGATTAGGGTCAAGTTGGATCCATGTGTTAGAAGCTTTTTCTTAGATTTGCCAGTGTGATAAGTAAAGGCAAATTAAATTGGACTTGCCATACATTTGTGTATTTTCTATGTGACAGAGTTCAAAAAGGAGCTTGAAACAGTCCAGACAACTGTTTGTGTTTAGGGATGATCATACTACACTACTGTAAACATAAATTTTTTCCCCTATGTTTTTTTTTAAAGAAACAGTGTCAGAGAGGCTAGGAATATTTTGGGAGAAAGAGATTATCCATCCATCCATCCATTTTTTTTATTGATAATTAGCTGATTACATACAGCTAATTATTGTGAGAATCTTCTTGGCGCAAGGTCATAATTGACCTGGAACATAGAAAGTGAACAGTTTGTAAGGGTTAACCTGTGTGCTGCATTCCTGCAGAGATCTGGTCCACAGGCAAACTGCCAGCGCCGTGGTCCAGCACATGTCCCTGGGTGTTTACGGATTTGGTTGCGAGGATTCCCTCAACCACTTGCTCAACTACGTGTGGCCCAACGTGTTTGAGACGTCGCCTCATGTCATCCAGGCTGTCATGGGCGCCCTGGAAGGCCTGAGGGTCGCCATCGGGCCCTGCCGCATGCTGCAGTACTGCTTACAGGTAAACAGCTTGACATCACAGTCAACCCCCATTTATGTTCCAAACTTGGCTGTCATAGGCCAAGATACCATATTTTAAAAAAAAGGTGGGTTGACCCCTCTCACATGAAATAAACACATTTCAATGTATTCAGTGACACAAAGTGCGCTTGCTTCAAGCTGTTTTTGTCACTGTTCGTTGAAGTTTACAGTTTAATTGACACATTAAACAAAACTGATTAAAGCATTATATATTTAAACACCAAAAATGTTCACCGTAACCGTGCAATTTGGTTTTAAGACCACCCTAGTGAGACATCAGCTAGCCTAATGCTAACATATGATGTGAATAGCGACAGACTGGCGAAATAAGATCAGATTTACGGGGATTCTAAACCTTCAGACACCTACTTAGCATATACAGGGTTGGCAATTTTCTGCAGAAATCCGCCGTTTTATTTCTTAAATTGATCATTTTTGTGAATCGTCTAAATGCGTTGAAATTTTTCGGGGGGGTCAGGTACCTATCGTTGAGTTTTCCCAAGCTCTCCCGATCAGTCTTTCCATCTTCCTATTGTAAACAGTCCTGCGATTGGATGTGTATGATGTCTTACTTGTTGTGATTGGTCGTCCAGGCCACGCCCCTTTCCACGTTTTTCATCACTAGCCATTGACATCCCTGCATGTATAGAGCAGCAACACATACAACAATAGTCATTGGCAAGCATTCTCCGATTTGTGAGAGAACAAGTAGTATTGAAACTATAGTGTTAGTTGGGGACTACATCTCTTTCAATAAAGTGCAGTGCTGCCTGGCAAGTTGTGGCATAACATGGTACTGCACTGAAGGCGCGCAAAAGTATAGTCACACTTGACTGTACTGTCAAAACCCACATATCTGCGATATAATGAGTTTGCAAATGTTAAACTGCAATATAGTATCCAAGGATTTAAATTGGGGTGGGATTTATATGTATGAGCCTCTTTTCCACAGATTCCTCAAAATAGAGGCATCAGAACCCAACATGGATCCCAACAAAGCAGAATATTGTCTCAGTTGTGCACAGCGCTATCTGCCAACATGGCATTTTGCAATCTAACAATAAGATGACGTCAACACCACTGTCTGATGTTGCCTCCCTTGTTTAAATATGGCCAAGTCGTCTTTATTCCCCCACATTCCCCATGACAGAACAAAAGGCCGGGCAAAAATTATGGGCAGTTTGAAAGGGGTGAAGCGACGCTCGATCTACAACACCGTTTACACGATCCTGACAAAGGCGGATTTCTCACGGCCGCTGTTCTATTTGACCGTGACTACTAAACATGAGCTTATCTAACGGTTTACCAAATTCCTCATTCCTGACTAGCTAATTCTTAGATCCCGTTGATCAAGAAAAATCTAGCCTTCTCTCGTGTCCTATGGTTTCAGGGTCTGTTCCACCCGGCACGAAAGGTACGCGACGTCTACTGGAAGATTTACAACTCCATCTATATCGGCTCCCAGGATGCCCTCATTGCCCACTACCCTCAAGTGTACAACGAGGAGAAGAACATGTACATCCGCTACGAGCTGGACTATGTCTTGTAAATACCCCCTCCTCATTCCCCTGCTTTTTTTGTTTTAGCTCGTGTTTGCTGCTCAAATTTTAGTTTATCAGACCTTCTCTTGTCCTCGAAGCCCGCACTTGCAGTGGAAACTGAACATTGAAGTAGATAAAATCTGGCAAAGAACATTTAGAGTCTGTGTGTACTTTTCCTATGATCCGCACGCCCACCCTCCTTTATTTTCCCCCATCAGTGTTCAAAATGTGTGAAAGCAATTGATCCTTGGAATTGTTTTAAATATTTGGATATTTCATATGCATTGATAGACATTGGGATTAGTCTTTCCCGCTTTGTACCTTTCCCCCATGTCACATCTCCTCTGTTGTTACGATTTGATTGTTTTTATTTAACCAAATAAAACATCTCTGTACACTTGTTTGCACATACACCTTGGGAATATGTATTCATGAAAGAAAAATCAAGGGAACTCTGAAAAAAAAAAAACTAATAGAAATCTGTGCCACAGTCAAACCATCCCAAGACTTTGTAGCGCCTTCCCAAATGGGACATCAGGACATCTTTGCTGCATGAAGTTCATGCTGCTCAGACACAACAAGCAGACGAATGAAGTTATGCAATGGGGGCTCTGCGGGCGACCTTTAGCGATGATGTCATCGCGCACAACAAGCCACACTCTCAAAAGCTTCTTTCTTGCAAGTTAAAATGAACTTGGTTAAAATCCTCATTCCGCTCAAAAAATTCAGCAGCTTCATTTCACGCCGTTTCTGCAACGATTGTGCGTCACAGCTCTAACAGAAGACATTAAATTTATCTTCCTATACACAATCCAGCAAGGGCACAATAATGCAGGGATTGCATCTGCTTATGCATCTCCGTGGTAGAGTGGTCGTTTCCATCCCCAGCCGTTGCGACCATGTCAATGTGTGAGCAAGATGGTCAACCGCCATCAGGTAACACTAAAGTGCTCTGAGTACCCCAAGTAGAAAAGCACCAACACCCCATTTACCATTTTTAATTTTTTAAAATCGATATATTCCTGCACGGGCGGCCCGGTAGTCCAGTGGTTAGCACGTCGGCTTCACAGTGCAGAGGTACCGGGTTCGATTCCAGCTCCGGCCTCCATGTGTGGAGTTTGCATGTTCTCCCCGGGCCTGCGTGGGTTTTCTCCGGGTGCTCCGGTTTCCTCCCACATTCCAAAAACATGCGTGGCAGGCTGATTGAACACTCTAAAATTGTCCCTAGGTGTGGGTGTGAGTGCGAATGGTTGTTCGTCTCTGTGTGCCCTGCGATTGGCTGGCAACTGATCCAGGGTGTCCCCCGCCTACTGCCCGAAGACGGCTGGGATAGGCTCCAGCACCCCCCGCGACCCTAGTGAGGATTAAGCGGCTCCGAAATATTCCTGCACAACAGGTATATATTTTTTTTAAACTGCCATGTTTGTGTCAGCGTTTGGCATTGGGTCAGAACACGAATGTGTAAACTGGTAAATGCATGAATGAACAATCACTAACACAGCAAAAGGGTAAAAAAAAAAAAACTCCCCCACTCCAACCCCTTGTTCCAGTTCACTTTTAATGTGACCCACATTCCTCCTGCAGCACACACCATCCGATTCTGCTCAAGGGAGGATGAGCGTTTGTTTTCCACGCTCATCCACCATCTTGGCACCCTTCCGAGTGCCAAGATGGTGCACTGTACTGTACTTGGATAAACTTCATGTTATAACACGCTTGGAACATTTGATTTGCTTTGAGGCTAATTTTTTTTGTAGCAAGTGGAAGCATGCTCTCATACACCGACGGGCCACAACATTAGGTACACCCACACAATCGAATGCTAATATGACAAACCTGCCTTTATAAAGCTCAGTTTTGATTTACACTTTCAACCGTCTCATATCACTGAATGAACATTTTTGGAACAGTTGTCATGATGATGCTCTGCACTGCAATCATCTCTGCTCGCATTATGATAATGATTGCCTATACAGTATAAGGTATCTTCTTTCGCAGTGTGAGCATTTTGTTATTACAGCTGTTTATGACTAGTATCTACATTACATTGCACATTTAGGGTTGTTGCATTGCCAAAGCATAAAAAATGGTCAGTTATGGATACAAGAGGTTGGCAAGTCGTCAATATTTACGCTCACTCACTGGGCCTCTGTACGAAGCACACTTGGATGCATTAAAAAGGCACATTAAGATAGAGCATCTGATCGTAAAGTATCATTTAAATCTACATAAAAAAAGATCCCCTATTGCCACAAATGTAATATTGGAATTGATTAATTAAACTTGTGGCCTAACAACTGAATCAGAGCTCTTTCTACTATTGTCGTTGATTTTTCTTTGCGTGCAATTAAAAGCACACAGCACATCTGTTAGTGAAGTAAAGAATAGTGAAGTGACTCTTGAAACGCTTGAAAAAGAATCACCCCTGCCCCCAAATCATTCATAAAAGCGGATAAACATCCAGTGCGTTTTCGTCGAAAAACGCGGGTTGTTTCCCTAGTATAACATTACAAAAAACACCAATAAATACTGGAAATTGTGTTTTTTGAGTCCGTTAATAGTGCCGCACCGCGAGTGTATGTGTGTGTGTGGGGGGGGGGGGGGGCACTGTTCCTAATAAAGTGGCCACTGTTCACTGTATTGAGTTCTTTTTCTTGCCGGTTGATGGCAGCAGCGAGAAGTGCGTGCGTTTGTGTACGCGTGTTTGTTATAGTGCATGCGCGCGTGCAGTGGGTTTGTTGATGCTGAGGGAGCCCCTCTTATAATGTACAGAGGAAGCAAGAGACAACCTCCAACTTCCTCCGCCTCGACTCGACTCGCCTGACCGCCTTGAGGCTCCTGCACGCCGGGGAGGAGCAAGGCTCTCCGGACGCTCACACTCTCCAGCCCTCCGCCCTCCATGAGGATTGTTCCCGGTGGTTGCCTGCCTGGTGGAGCGAGCGAGAGTTTCGGGGGTTGCCGACGCCGGGCCTCGGCGGTGGCTTGCACCGGGTTCGGCCTTTTCCCATCACCGTCAACCCGGGAGACGGTTCGGTCGCGGAGAGGAGAAGGGGGAAGACGCGGAGGGGGAGGAGGAGGAGAAGGAGGAGGAGAAGGAGGAGCGGTCCTCGCCGCCGGCATCGCCCCGAGGTTGCAGCGCTGTCTGAAGGCTTTGGATGAGCCGCCGTTGCCTCAGCAGAGATGGCTGTTCTCAAACTGGCCGACCAGGTAGAGCCGCTAGCTGCCGCTAGCTTTAGCATGCCCGAATCTCGCGAGCTCCGCGCTTCCCTTTAACACGCAACCGCAATGCAATTATAATCACATTTGTATTTCGAACAATTCGGCGCTTCACGGTTGCGGTGGAAAGAACGACTAATGTCACATTTAACCAGCATTCTGCAAACGAATTACAAAAAGGGGGGCTTGGAAGTGGAGGCGTTTATGTCCTGAATTATCCATGGACTTCTTTAATGAAGTCCATTAAGAACCACATTAATACTGAAACATCGAAACAAACCCCTGACTCCAATAATCCCCTTTTCTTATAACACGTAAAATTTTCTGTCTTAAAAAAATCTTAAAAATATCAAAAATTTGTTAGAATGTCTGCGCAATTGCTCTATCTATAAAGGGGTTATTTTTGGGAGAGACCCTTTTTTTAATTAATACATTTATTTGTGTTACAAAATTCTTAACTATATATTGTCCTTTATAACAACGTTTTACAGAAATAAAATACAGTATATTATAAAAATATCAATTGAAAAATCACATGTATTACAGTATACTAAAAAGCTTACAGCAAATAAAATAATGATAGTTTTCCTTCATTATTTTCCAGGGGAGAGAAAGTGGATAATGCACCTGCTGAACAATGACAAAAAAATTGTTCCTACAGTTTCTTGGAGTAGGACAAGAACATTTGTTTGTGGATGACCACATATAGCAGTCCCTTATACAATGCAAATATGCCTTTCGAGCAGTGGTTCTTAACCTGGGTTCGATCGAACCATAGGGGTTCGGTGAATCAGTCTCAGGGGTTCGACAGAGTCTCTGCAATGGAGGTTAAGACCACTGGACTCAATATGTCAATTACCGGTAGTTATGACACACCCGCTTGGCCATCACCGACTTTTGTGCACAATAAAAAAAAAAGTACTTTATTCTTCTACTAATTGTGTTTACGTTTTTTCCCGTTTTTAATGAACGCATTTGTAAAAAAAATAATATTTTTATTTTTCACGACTAAAGGGTGAATGTGCATATGAACTGGTTGGGTTCAGTACCTCGAACAAGGTTAAGAACCATTGCTCTAGAGCAGGGGTGCCCATTAGGTCGATCCTGATCTACCGGTAGATCTAAGACAGGTCCCAAGTAGATCTGAGGAGTGTCGAGGAGAAAAAAAACAAAACAACCAGTTGTGTGTCTTTGTACATGTTTGTAATATATTTTTGGTGTTAATGTACGCTGCACCCTAATCATCCTATCAGTGTCATTTTCACCAAAAAAACGTTTTAAAAATAAAATAAAGCGGGTAAATCTTGAATTTACGATGGCGCGTAATTACGTCACCGGAAGTTGTTAGCGCCAGTAATGGTAGATCCCGGGAGGTTAGGTGATCGAAAAGTAGATCTTCGGTCCAAAAAGTGTGGCCACCCTAGAGGCTGTGGGCAGTGTCAGGAAAAGATCAATAAGCAATCTGATTGGACACTTAGTAAATGCGCAGGACTTCTTGATTCAAATGAATTGTTATTCATGAATTAGTTGTAATAATCTTACCAATCCCAAACTAACTAAATATTGCTGTGAGCCATTCTCACAAAGGCCTTTTAGCCTGTAATAATTTGTGTCTGTTGCCATCCAATTAAAAGCATTGTCAAGATCCCCAACATTTTTGCGAGATAGTTCCTTTTAGGGTTGAATATTCAATATTGTAATTGCGATTTATGATTCAATAGATTAATCTGTATTTCATCCATCCATTATCCGTACCACTTAGCCTCACAAGGGTCACACTTGTGCTGAACTTTTGGCGGGCGGTAAGCGGGGGTACACCTTGAACAGGTCGCCAGTCAATCGCAGGGCACACACACGGACAATCGTGCTCATTCACAATCACACCTGTGGACGTAAATGTGTTGGTATTTTAGGGTAATTAATATGATGTAATTATAAGATGCTATTTCGATAAATAAATCAATAAAATGAAGCAGTGTGTCCAAAATTGCAACCTTTGTGATTTGAAAATTGCATTCCACTGCACTGCGATGTCCATTTGAATTCAATGATTCAGCCCTGTTTCCTTTCATCTGAAATGCATGTTCAAATGTCCCCCCACCTGTTAAACACAGGAAAAAACGATCACAATTGTGGAAATCCGCACTTCCTACTGCCTAATGCATAAGTGTGAATCCGTAATACGCACAGTAAATGTCCAGATGTGTGTGAGGTTTGTTTTTACGTCATCACATGATTCTCTTTAGCACTTATAAGTACTTAAGCACCTTAAGACCCCCCCGACCCCCCCCCCCCCCGCACCCCTTCAAAAAACAAAAACAAAACAACCCCCCCTCCCCCCAACATCTTTCAAACATTATTTTGCACTCCAGAACAGAAGCTTGAGACCCCCAAACACTGCACAACAGGTTTGGGAATGATCTTCATCAAATTGGTTTCTTCAAGTCTCCTCTAGATTAGTTAAATATCTGCTGACACAGATTTATTTTTTCGCCCCCCTAAGCCGAGTGATTATATCCGGCTCGCCTAAAAGAAATGTACTAACCAAAGCCTGGCTTATGCAGCACACAGCCCTTTCTTTTTCCACCTCCATATATACCAAATACTGTATGTCCACTGACTATGTAATTAGCTACACCCACACTTTCTAATAGCATTTCCAATGTGGTTATCATTGTACTTCCAGATATTTCAGCATTTTCCCTCTCTGATCACTATGATCATCGACAAATGGCTTGCTGCATGACAGTCACCCCGTTTTGGAACCCCCCGACCCCCTCCCCCGAAGTAGTGCAATCGTAATGTGACAATACCTGTAATACAAGTATTTTTTACAATCCTAATCAGATGTGCAAAAATTAGTATATTAGTAGGCAACACATCGCTACAGATGATCCATATAAATAAAATTGAAGTATGAGCAACATTATTTGGACAAATTATCCGTCCATTATTTAAAACCTCTTAATCCTGATGAGGCTCCCAGGCATGCTGGAGCCCAGCTGACTTCGGGCAGTCGGCGGGGTACACCCTGAACTGTTCGCCAACCAATTGCAGGGCACACATAAACGAACAACCATTCATGGATGTTTTTGGAACGTGGGAGGAAACCGTAGTACCCGGAGAAAACCCACGCAGGCACAGGAAGAACATGTAAACCTCCAAACGGGAAAGCCTGGGCCGGAATCGAACCCTGCTCTTCTGCACTGTGAGGGCGACGTGCTAACCAGCTAACACCGTGTCGCTCTATTTGGACAAATGAAAGAAATAGAATTATGAGTATAATACATTCAAGAAAAAAAAGCAATGCCCTCCAAATATGAGCAAAAGTATCTGGATTGTCAGATTAAAAAAAAAAAAGCTTTAAGAATGAGCAAAAAGTATTTGGACAACCAGATGCTAATAACTACAAATGATGCAAAATAAACCGTGGCTTACACATAAAAAAAAAGATTAGAAATACAGATGAACAGAAAGATCACTCTTACGGCGCAAATGTACCTAATGAAGTGGCTGTTGTGTGTCATTCCCAAAAGGCTTCAGGCTCATGTTTTCACGACAACACAAATTCCTGACGTGGTGTAGTGTCATCCTTCTGCAGCCGGGCAGGAATAACTTGATTTTTTTTTTTCTTTTACGTAACTCCAAGCTGTGGGACTTCCTGTTTTTTTTTACAAGACAAAGTTGCAGTCTTTGATAACGGGATTCCTCAGCTGGAGATATTTGTCTGCGGTTTTATTGGTGGATTGACAGGGAGATTCCTTCCATTGCAATATGATGATCCTCATTTAAAGTCAGGGTCAATGGTTTGTGCCAGCATTTTCCCATAATCGGGGCTATAGCAGGAAGCTCAGGAAGTCATTGGCCCGAGAGCTGTGGAGAGACGAAGGCCAACACAAGTGTGTTGTTGACCCATAGGGGAGAAAAAAAAAATGCATGAGCCAGCTAGGCCCTTCCTCGGGGCCTTTGAAGAAATGTGGACTAGACGCTTTGTTTTATCTCGCAAAATGGGCCAGACTGTGTGAGCTGCGCAACCATTTCAGTGTTTGCATGCATGTTTACATTTGAAGACTTATATAACTTTTTGAAGACAGCACCACAAAGGAACAGTTGGCACATCTGCCTCCCAGTCTTGAGGATCTCGGTTCGAATCTGGATGAAGTTTTCTTGTTCCGCCCAAAGTCAGTTGGGACAGACTCAAGTGAGGAGAAGTGCTACAGAAACCGGGTGGATAGAGAGCTCTTCTAGAGTGCAGTGTGATTCGGCAAACGTACAGCAATGTTACATGACGAGAAAGGTGACGACAATGATGACGACAGTGGCAACGGGGAACGGCAGCGTAGAACAAGGTGAGAAGAAGAGGAAGCGGTTTGTTGTTGCGTTTGAAAGCAGAAGTGAAACGCTCCGCTGCGCTTCCTCTCTTTCTTTTCTCAGAAGGACGGGGTGAGCGAACAGGAAGTAAGGCAGGAAATACACTTTGGCTGCAAGATTATATTTGTTGCCTCCAGGTCAGGAGTCAACATTCATTTGGGTTATGAGCGTATGCACTTGCACGGATTCAACATTTAATATTGTCAAAGTGAAAGAGGGCAATTCCAAAAAACAAATGCAACCATTGAAGACCAAATATAAGTAATGTTTCAAATAGCAATAAAAGCATGTTCAAGTTGGAGATATGCCAGATTTTTAGAGGGTTAATATTTTTGAATGATTTGTGAATTTGTGAAAAAAAAAGAATGTTGGATTGTGTATAGAGTCGGGTAGTATTTTGTATTATTATTATTCATTCATTCATTCATCTTCCGGACCGCTTGATGCTCACTAGGGTCGCGGGGGGTGCTGGAGCCTATCCCAGCTGTCTTCGGGCAGTAGGCGGGGGACACCCTGAATTGGTTGCCAGCCAATCACAGGGCACACAGAGACGAACAACCATCCACGCTCACACTCACACCTAGGGACAATTTAGAGTGTTTAATCAGCCTGCCACGCATGTTTTTGGAAGGTGGGAGGAAACCGGAGCACCCGGAGAAAACCCACGCAGGACCAGGGAGAACATGCAAACTCCACACAGGGAGGCCGGAGCAGGAATCGAACCCGGTACCTCTGCACTGTGAAGCCGACGTGCTAACCACTGGACTACCGGGCCGCCTATTATTATTATTATTATTATTATTATTATTATTCAAGATTGATAAAAAGTACAATGTAGAAATATGGATTTTACTCCAGAAATATATTTTTAAAATAGATTAAAAATAAATTCAGAAACCTCCTTTTAAAAATCGGCTTACAAAAATATAACCCTTTTATTATCCACTCATTAAAATGCTTTTATTACCACCTACTTTTGTGACTACTTACTCTTATTACTGTAATAAGTGTTTCAATGAGTCGGTATATTAGTATATTACTCTACTTTTGTATTGTACAATAATAATTAGGGCCTAACCAATATGGCCGATGCCAATTCCGATATTCGGCAAAAAAATTAAATTCCACTAACCGTTTAATCGGCTGATTCCATCCATCCATCCATGTTCCCATCCGTTTTATCCTCACAAGAGTCATGGGGGGATGCTGGAGCCCATCCCAGCCGTCTTTGGGGCAGCGGGCAGGGGACACCCTGAACTGGTTGTCGGCCAATTGCAGGGCGCACAGAGACGAACAACCATCCGCGCTCACACTCACACCTAGGGACAATTCAGAGTGTTCAATCAGCCTGCCATGCATGTTTTTGCAATGTGGGAGAAAACCGGAGTACCCGGAGAAAACCCACGCAGGCCCGTTGAGAACATGCAAACTCCACACAGGAAGACCGGAACTGCGATCGAACCCACGACCTCTGCACTCTGAGGTCGACGCGCTAACCACTGGATCACCGGTCCGCCCTCAATCGGCTGATTAAAAAAAAAAAAAAAAAAAAAAATCAATAGTTTTCCATCGGTCTTGATCCCTCAGCAATTACAACAATAAAGATATGCATTATGGGAAGAACATTAAACTGACCCTGCCACCACCCTCACGACGCCCAAAAAAGGTTAAACATTTTTCTGTTGATTTGTGCCGATAGATACCAGTATATTCATTAAGATATCCTTTATTAAGATATCCTTTATTTGTACCGCAATGGGGAAATTTACAGTCAGAGTTCAGAAAGGAAAACACTGGGTAGGGAGAGGAAAAAAAATAAAGGATATCTTAATATTTATTATTTATACATTCAAAATGAATTTAAAATAGATTTTTAAAAGAGCTAACATTGGCTGATTAAGCCATTGGGTTACCACAGCGGTTTCTACAGCGGACAGCTTATCATGTTATCAGGTTACACGGTGCATGAAAGAGTTAAATTGGCCATAATCATAATACAGTGCAAGTGGAGCACAATTGCTGGTTGACTTCATATTTTGTTCCAAAACAATTTCTCTCATAGGAAATAAATTAATAAAATAAATACATCAAATATTCAAGTCACTGTAGCCAGCCATCATCAAGACTTCATTAACAGAAGGCAATGTTCGAACAACAATTATAACATATTTGTTTAACTTTCCTGCAATTGCAAAAACAAACAAACAAAAAACACAACAACAGTTTCAGTTGCAGTGGAAAGTGAAGAAAAAGGCGAAAAGATACGTTACCTTCGTTGCATTATATACAGGAAGTATTGTTGGAATTAAAAGCCTTGTAATATTTATGACATAGTTGGTTTGCTCATCTTTACTGAGCAGTCAGACTCTTCCAAAACATATTAACTTTCCTGGTACCTGATGAAAAACAAACCGAAAAAGCAAACCACAGCTCCCAATCTTTTTTAGTCAAAGTCTCACAATATTTGCTGAGATCATGCCTGATGCAGGTTCCAATTTGGTAACTTGCCCAATGACTTAGAGGAAATATGCGTGGCAAAAACATACTGAAAATGACACAAAAGACCATTGCAGTGCTAACAGCCCCTATTTACTTCATATCTGACATCCAGGAACGTAAATAAGGGCTTCAGGGACAAAGGGCCCCCGTGACACGCACGCACCAACGTACACACGCACGATTGGGATTGACAAAAATGTGTCTCATTGCAAATATTCCCGACATGACAAGCTATCTGTTGTATCTGCGAAGGACATTTTCGACGCCCTGGAAGGTCACACACAGCACAATTTGTGGTTTCACTAATGTCGTCGCACTCTCTTTTGTCCTTCACATGAACGTGTGCGCATGTCACGATATGTCCATTGTTTGTCATCTCCGCAGCCTCCTCTCATCCAGGCCATCTTCAGCGGAGATCCAGAGGAGATCCGAATGCTCATATACAAGTCTGAAGACATCAACGCTCTGGTAAGGACACTTAACGGTCTGCGCTTTATCAATTAACTACTTCAACGGAGGTTGAACTAGATCTTTTCATTTGGCACAATTGCGTGCCGTCACTTTTTTGGTAACAGGTGAGGGGAAACCCTTCCAAAAATTCAACGTCATTCAAATGTTCATGTTTCGCATTTTATTTGTTTAAAAAGGAAAAAAAAGTTGATCCACGCAGCTACCGGGCCAGAGAAATGAATATCCATCAACACGGCTGTCACTTCTGTCCGTTGCTTTTTGTGGGTGTTCTTGTGTGATGTATATGCAGTGTGCTGTGGCAGCAGAAAAAGTGCCATTTTTGCTGAACTCCAAATGCTGTACCCTTAATTAAATACTGGAAATCATTCATCAAAATCAGTGTCATTGTGTTTTTGGTTAATCTGCCTTGCGGGTCTCCAGGATGCTGAGAAGCGCACTCCGCTTCACGCGGCGGCTTTCCTTCGCGATGCCGAAATCACTGAACTCCTCATCCTTTCCGGTACGAACGCACATTTCTCTCACCCTTCACCTCCACCTCACATTCACCCGTCACCTCTTTCCCCCATATGTGCAGGCGCCCGTGTCAACGCCAAGGACAACATGTGGCTCACACCGCTGCATCGCGCCGTGGCGTCACGCAGCGAGGTAACCATCCCCCCCCCCCTCACACACAAAACGCTTGGAGGCCTCGACCCCTCCAAGCAATTTTACCGCGGTGCACAGGTGAAGTGAGGAACCGGTGCAACCAGTTCGTGGAGAGGATGTCTGAATCAATGACAGTATATTGACAAAGCTAATTAACCCCACGCATGGACTATTGTTTAAAAGGTGAGGTGCACTCTCGTTTGACGTTTGGTACGTACAACACAGCACGCGCGCTAAAGGAAGCCTTACTTGTGTCATGAATAGCTCCAAATAAGTAAATAATGATTCAATAAAAACCGGCCTTCCTATGTTCCTGCTTTATATTGGTTTTCTGTTTGACTTCAGTCATGTCGACGCTTTCCTATTCAAATAAATTGGCGAGCAGCTTCGAGCTCCGATTGCGCAGTCCCTCGCTCAGCTGGGTTGAGGCTTGTATTTGGCAAGTGCCTCTTTCCATTGCTCTTCATGTCTCCACTAAAAAAAAAAAAAGGTGTTTCAGAAATTTTTGAAATTCACTACGGTTTTTCCATTTCCTCAATGATGTATTTATTATTTCTTCAAATATGTTAACAAGGTGTGAAGTTGCGCACAACCAACACCTTATGCAATTCAACTCAAGTCATATGAAAGTAGGTAACCATAATTCGTGAGACAGATTTTTGTAGATGTAGTTGTTGTAGTGAAGAAATATCGATTTAGCCTACTCATGAGTCGAATTGGGATCAGGTTCGAATTACAACTACTCACGTCGCCCCCTTGTGGCCAACATAAAAATGCAGGGTTTCAGGTCTTCTAAGATAAGATAAGATAAGATATCCTTTCAAGTGTGAGTGACTCATGAACAAGGCCGGAATGTGACAAATATGTCACCCTGGCCTAACCCACTTTGGTCTTCGTGGCAACCTTTGTTTAAATGACACGTTGCACCAAGCATTCAATGATTTTTTTGTTGTTTCTTACATTCTTAAGTTAGCTTATCTGATGTGGCAGACAACTTTATCTGTGCTCTCAAGGTGAATGTCACTACAACGTGACATGGGACATCACTATTTTATTTAGGAAAGTGAGCACAGTCCTCCACCAATACTTAAATACTTCAATCAAATTAAATACATGACTGAATGACTACATGTAATGAGATTATACATGCAAACATATATACAGGTTTGGGGAGTAAAGGTTGACGTCACGCATCGTCACAACCATCGTATCATAATGAGAGTGAATGTTCATTGCACCCGAAGCATCCTATCAGTTTCACTTTCACACAAACGTATTCAAAAAATAAAATAACAAAAGAAGGTCACCTTTAACCTACGGTGGCGCGTGTACTGCATCATCGGAAGTTTGCAGCTTGCGATCAGAGCTGTTTCAATATGGTTCGCTGGGCCACCTAAATATATATACACAGTATCGAAATTCACAATCTGGATCAGATCCATATTCAAAATGATTTATAAATTTCACAAAAATTGAACAGGAACATCCAAGAAAGGCAATCTATTATTATAATCATGTAAGTGTCTTTCCACTTGAAAAAAATGAATAGCACGTTCGTGTTTTCCCTGCAGGAAGCAGTGCGAGTGTTGATCCGCCACTCGGCCGACGTGAACGCCCGCGACAAGAACTGGCAGACGCCGCTCCATGTGGCCGCTGCCAACAACGCGCTGTGCTGCGCTGAGATCATTATCCCGATGTTGAGCAGTGTGAACGTGTCGGATCGCGGTGGACGCACCGCTTTGCACCACGCTGCCCTCAATGGCCACATGGAGGTACTACACACTAATCTGGTTTTGTTCTTCAGCCATTCAAATGCCCCCTGGGCAGCCTTCAGCACACATATTTATGCATTTCATCTATTTTAAGAATAGGTTCACACTCTGTACTTTCGACAAAAGGATGTACTGTATCTTATTTTTTACATTGTAGTGTTTCTTTAATTAAGCAACGAATGTACTTTTGGTGAAATCACATCAAAATAGCAGTCCACGTATGTTGCGAGGCGGAAGTTCTGCCTACATATAATATATTCACCCAATTACAGATGGCAGAAGCAGCCTTCTGTCAATTGAAAACCCTCGCTGGTGACACCACGAGCAAGCACTCAAAAAATATTTCAATGAAATGGACAAAATAAAAAAAAATCTTTTAAATAACTATGTGAGGTCCCACTTTATGATTTTTTTGGGGGACAGAAAATGTGGACATTTTAAACCGCACATTGGTTAAAAAACATGTATCTATCACTTAGTTTTGGGCTGGAATGGATTAATTGGATTACCATTCATTTCAAAGGAAAACATGATCTTGATTTATGAACATTTGAGGTTATAAACCGGATCACAGAATCACCAATAAAGTTAATAACTTGAGGTTCCACTACAACCAGAATGTGTGTGTGTGTGTGTGTGTGTCTGTGTTTCAGATGGTGAATCTCCTCCTTGCCAAAGGAGCCAACATCAACGCTTTTGACAAGAAGGATGGGCGAGCGTTGCACTGGGCAGCCTTTATGGGTAAGATATCACACTGCTCAAAACATTAAAGTTCCTTTCGAGATTTGTTTCTCATTACATTATACGTTTTTGAGATAATTGTTGAAAATGTGCAAAGACTGAGGACTATGTTGTACTCACTTGTGGAGATACAGCATTAAACAGTTTTTTACCATTTCGTTTTTCCTGATTTTTGCTGCTTGCTAAAATTGGTCTAGGAATGCACTTGAGCCCCAGCACGAGTCTCCCCTCTCCCACGATGTAAAAGTTTGAGCCCCTTGTTTCACACCAGCAGTTATCCGGCATAATTGTTAAGTGCCGTTAGTAAGCTAGCTATGCCTACAGCCTGAAAATGCATCTTCTATTGGCTCGTGCGCTGGCCTGGCTGCTTTAGAGTGCCCCGTTGTCAAATGAGAGTGTGCGCACGTCATGCTGACACTGGAAATATTTTTATTTATTTTGAAGGCATAGTAGGTTACAGTGACAAAAGCATGGAGAAACACAACAAGACGCACAACGAAATACAGTTAAAAAAAAAACAGAACAAAACACATACATAACAGTGTAGCGAAATAAAAGCAATATGGGGTAATGATTGTGATCTGTGCGATCGAAAGATAGCCAGCCAGCTTCCTTCACTGCCCAGGACGACCTCAAATGAGCAAACTTGGTGAATGGGAATCGAGATTTAGCAGCCAACACTATTACAGGACACAATGATGTTCAGGCTACTTTTTTTCTGTCAGAGGATGGGGATAACTTCCTCTGCCCGGTTCGAAGCAAAGAATTTAGGTTGTAATAGTGGGCTTTCGGTAGTGTTAAGGCCAGAAGACTAGAGTGGTTAGCGCGTCGACCTCACAGTGCAGAGGTACCGGTTTCCTCCCACATTCCAAAAAGCATGCATGACAGCCTGATTGAACACTCCAAATTGTCCTGAGGTGTGAGTGTGAGCATGGATGGTCGTCTCTGTGTGTCCTGCGATTGGCTGACAACTGGTTCAGGGTCTGTCTACTGCCCGAAGACAGCTGGGATAGGCTCCAGCACACCTCGCGACCCTTGTGAGGATATAGCGGATCAGAAAATGGATGGATGGATGGATGGATGGATGGATTATTTATGTGTTGTGTTCCCCTGCAGGTCATTTGGATGTGGTGTCGCTTTTGGTGAGTCAGGGGGCGGAGCTCTGCTGTAAGGACAAACGAGGGTACACGCCCCTGCACACGGCGGCATCTAGTGGACAGATGGCAGTGGTGAAGCATTTGCTCAACCTCGCCGTGGAGGTACTGACCCTCTATTTGGGCAGCACTTATTATCAGGTCGGCTGAAATCATCTTTGTTTGTTTTGTTGGGGACAGATCGACGAGTCCAACGCCTTCGGCAACACGCCGCTGCATGTGGCATGTTTCAATGGCCAGGACGCTGTCGTCAGCGAGCTCATCGACTACGGCGCCAACGTCAGCCAGCCTAACAACAAAGGCTTCACGCCGCTGCACTTTGCGGCCGCTTCTACGCACGGAGCCCTCTGTCTGGAATTTCTAGTTAACAACGGCGCCGAAGTCAACGTGCAGGTATGACGGAAAAGCATACCTGTCAACTTGTACGTTTTGCCCGTATTTTTTACTTTTTTTGTTATTAAACCTTTTTTTGAAATTTTTCAAACAGTTAGAAAAAAGAAAAGCATGGTCACATGTTTAAGTACATAGAACCACACCAGTTCGAAATCGAAATAGTACATACATACATTGACATCCCTGTGAAACGGGTTACAATTACTGCCCTCCCACATATACAATGTCCTGAACACTGTGCCATATGAATAGAAAAGTAATGAAATAAAATAAAATAATAATAATAAAAATAAACCAACTTGAGTGGAATGGGGCCAATAGGGTAACTCAACTATCTGTTCAAGCACTTCCTTAGGTTTCCGTAAATTTTATCTAGGTATCCCATAATGTCTCAAATTTCTCTTGTTCGCCTCGAAGAGTAAATGTCAGTTTCTGCATTTCAAAAATTTCCCCAACCACCTTACCGTAATTGCCCGCCCGTATTTTATGTTTTTAAAAAAAAATCATTTCAAATCATGAACAGCGTATTACAACTTTTATACGGGGGTGAAAAAAAACAATTGTGAACCAATCTCACAAAGACCATTTTGGCTCAAATCCCCTGGTAGCCAACGACAATGCCGTCGTCGATCGCTCCTATTGTCATGGCAAACCAGCAAAAGTAATCCTCAATCGTGTATTTTTTTTCATCGCTGCGTACGGTCGGATTGATAAAGCATGATGTGCACATGCGCGGTAAGCCGTTGTACGGGTTTTTGTTGCTTTGTTAAGAGGAATCATAATCATTTATAAGGGCAGCTATTAGCCGAGGTTGACAGGTATGGAAAAGTAACTTTTTTTCCCCTCCAATTTCTTTTCCAATTACATGTGCATAGATATGGATTTCACTTTAAGTTGATAAAAAATATGTGGAGTATAATAAGAATAAAAAAACAACAACCCATCCCAAAAAATATCTGGATTGATATATTACAGCCAACACACATTATTACGAATTTCTCATAGGCACACGCTAAAGTAGAACAGATTTTTTTTCTAACATGATTATTTTTGACCCGTGGATGTTTTTCATTATGGGATTCTTTCCTTCCTGCAGAGTCGAGACGGGAAGAGTCCTCTCCACATGACAGCAGTGCATGGTCGCTTTACTCGCTCTCAGACTCTCATCCAGAATGGTGAGTCGTCCGCTTGATGTGTGCGTTTTTTTTTTTTTTTTTTTTCAGAGCAGAACACAGGTTGTATTTTAATTTGGATTGGGTTCAAAACTTTGTATCAGTGCTTGATGTTTCAACCATGTTTCAAAAAGTTGTTTTCTCTTTCTTCAGTATTGTACCAGTACTGTGAATTTTAGAGGGCAAAAATTATGCAATACCATAATTTTCATCCATCCATTCTCTGATCCACTTTATCCTCACAAGGGGTTCGGGGGCTGCTGGAGCCTATCCAAGCAGTCTTCGGGCACTAGGCGGGAGACACCCTGAACTGGTTGCCAGCCAATCGCAGGGCACACAGAGACGAACAACCATCCACACTCACACTCACAACTATGCACAATTTAGAGTGTTCAATCAGCCTGCCATGCATGTTTTTGGAATGTGGAAGGAAACCGGAGTACCCGGAGAAAACCCACGCAGGCACGGGGAGAACATGCAAACTCTACTCAAATCCTGCACCTTGGCACTATGAGGCGGATGTGCTCACCAGTTAACCACTGTGCCGCCCACCATAATTTCCTAATCCTGATATTTAGAGGGAAAAAAAGACCGCGGCCAATTCTGTGCCAGATGGGGCTGGATGATTACTTTTCCACAATCTCGACCTTATGTTATAACTTAACTAGCACTATGTGTGTGCACATTTTGAGCCAGCATCCTTGATCGCCCCTTTCACTGAAGTGTGGCTGGACCTGCTCGGTACGTTTTGCCAATGGAGATTGCGTGCTTATCTATTTCTTCCAGTGGTTCATGTGAAGTTATAAATACTATTTTCAAATACAGTATGTATTGGTTGGGTCTTGAACTAAAAAGCAATCGCACGCTTAAACCCACAAACATAGCATAATTGTTATGTGTCTGAAAGCCAATATCGGTATGTCACTCATGGCTCATTTAATACACTCAACTTTTGTGGTTCATGGAAGTAAACAATGTCACTCATGTTTGGCACAAGACACGTGGTGGATTCAAAGACTGATTACACAGTAGGACATTTCAAACTCAGACGAACTAAACTCCATCAGTGCATAATGCGAAAACAGTATAGCTGATGATTATTATCGTTGGAGCAAGTGCTTAACGTGCATGGAGCAACAACACACACAAACAGAGAAAACTACACCCTCAGGCGAAACAGGGTTCATTCCATGCCTTTCAAGTGTGCACTTTGATCTTCGCTAACGTCAGGCGTTGTGTGTGTCAGGCGGAGAGATCGACAGCGTGGACAAAGACGGCAACACGCCGCTGCACGTCGCTGCTCGCTATGGCCACGAGCTGCTTATCAACACGCTCATTACCAGCGGAGCCGACTGTACCAGGTATTGCGTCGTCCCCCCTGACAAAAAGCAACAATTGCACCCAAGGTGAAACGTACCTCACCTGTTGTCCGTCCGCTTTCTCAAAGGCGAGGCGTGCACGGCATGTTCCCCCTGCACATGGCTGCCTTGAACGCTCACTCGGACTGCTGCCGCAAGTTGCTATCCTCAGGTACGGTAATATGCGGGACGTTTTGTCATGTGACTTGAGTTGTGATATTGGCTGCTGTTGTGGCATTGTTTTAAGCCTTGCATGCACCAATAATGTTCACTGTAATAACCGCTGTACCTGAAAGGGTTAATTTAAATGGATGCATAGAAAAAGGGCTGATTTACGAAAGGCATGAGCTAAAACAAGCACAATTGATTACTGGGCGCACCCTGGATTGCACAAAATAGTTGTGCTGTTCATTTTGCACATTCTGTAGATACAAATCGTGTAGATGTATTTAGCATGTACAAAATAATTTAACAAACCTAAGATGAAAGGAAATTGCTGAATTTTCATTTTTAAATGGCACGAAAGGTAGGCGCAAACGACACTGCTCTGCGCCCCCATGACAAGGAGGCCCAGGCAAAACCTGGGTCATGTTTTGAAATGCCAGAAACAAAAATTGTTGCCACATGCCATCTATTTGACAAGGCAATTCGGGAGCTTCTGAATGATGATATAGACACTCACAATTGGGAGTCGTGCTAGATCACCAATGACAATACTTCTTTCAGGTCTGTGTTTTTCTTGCGCCTCCGATTTCAGCACACTGTAACAATTGTCTCCCTCTCACAGTGCAGTTTTTGACCGCAGTGTTACGCAGACTGAGCACATACAGTCAATATTCATCCACTTGGGACAAGTTAAATCAGACAAAACATGGCTTTCGCAAAAATGATCAGAATGCACGATTTCTATTCTGCTGCTCAGTAATTTACTTTTTCCAGTTCTATCGCTTTAAATTTTATTTTGCGCTTGTGAGGCTCTCAGATTTTCCATGGTAAAAAAAAACGTCACAGAAGAGCTGAGAAGAGCTGTCTGAAGAGCAAGCGGGTTTTGGATACTTTACAAGATAACAGCGTGCCTTTGGAAATTGTGTTGTTCCAAAATATTTCGGTTTCTAAGCCCAACTGAGAAAAACAACACTACACATTGAGAGCAGTCAGAGAGCTTCTAACTGTCGTTATTTCTGCCATCTGTTTTTTAATCCCAGCAGATATAAATTATTTTTTTTTCTTTTCCCAATATACATATGACACTTTGGTTACAACCATTTGGGAATATTTACATCCCAAACTAATTCAGACAGACAGTGAAAATATTTTCTGTAAAAAGACTTGAACTCGTTCTACTAAATACTTTCCGCACAAGAAGCCCACTTTTTAGAACTTGACATCTCCAGTGAGAGTTGAAAGATCCTCCCTACTGCACATGTGAGAGAGAGGGAGAGGGAGAGGCATAGAGCGAGACAGAGAGACCCCAACCCGTCATGGAATACATTGAAATCATACAAATTTACTAGAGTAGCTCACAAATCATGAACATTTTGTTCTTCAAATTAGAAAATGTGTACGTGGATGGATAGAATGGCGGCTAACTGTTGGCATTTTTGTATTAATTTTTTGTTATCTTTCATTGTTTGTGCTTCGTTAAGTGATCCCGCACCCGAATGCACTCTCACCTAACCCGTTTCCTTACCACCTGTCTCACTAATTCCTGTCTCTTCTTCTCTGTCTCTCTTTGTCCCACCCCTTCCTGTCCCTTTCACTACCGCTTCCTGTCCTTCTCTCTTTGTGGCGGCCGCTGCTGTTTGTCCTGCCCCCCTCGCTTCTGTGTCCCTGCGCCGCCCTCTTCAGGCCGGAGATTTAGCATAATATGTAACGACTCGGTCCTGTGTGCAGGCTTTCAGATTGACACCCCCGACAGTCAGGGAAGGACGTGCCTGCACGCCGCCGCTGCCGGAGGGTGAGGGTTGTGTTACGAAAATGTCCACTTTCCAATAAAGTTTGAGGAATGTTGGCCAACACAACACAAATGAATCCAAAAACGAAGCAAGGTTGGATTTATACTTTTGGTCCCAGTGCCCATGAGATTTTTTTCTTTGAATGCACATTTCTGAAAATGAAAGGTGTCTGCTACAGATGTGTAAAAAAAACAAAACAAAGACATTTGAAATAATAAGAATACATTTTATTTATAAGCGCCTTTCAATAAAATTTGAATGAAAAAGGTAATTAAAATTATCTGCAGCTAATATGGCACAAACCTGTAAATCTTTACAGTATGTTGCCATATTATTATTTTAGGCCTTTTATATGTTTGAGTGAACCAGTGAAACATGCTGTTTGCCCATCTTTGCAATAACAGACCCCATTAGTCTAAACACGGTTTTTATCCATCTCGGGGGGCTGACATTTATACACGATACCGCCCTGTGCTGTCGACTGAAATTTACATCAAATTTCCTTGGGCTGCAACGATCCACTATTTTGCTATTCGGATATCCTACTGACAATTCTATTGAATAATTGGTTATTGATATGATATTGGATGAAGATGAAACTATTTTTTCTTGGTTATAAGTACTGAAGACAAAAGAACATATTTCCACTTAATGGTAAACTTCTGCCTGGTTTTCATTGTTAGATTTGAAGTATTTTATACTTAAATTTAAATTGTGCAGAGCAGCACACTATTTTTCTCTCATGAAACATGAGTGAGATATTAGACAAATCTCTCCCTATAGTTTTAGTGATGTCAGAAGCCCAAGAACAATTTTACAGGCTAAAACGACGAGTGTTAGGTACTGGGTACAAGCAAGCGCCAACAGCGCCCACGTCCTCCATATAAGTGGGTGAGAGCCGACGGATTATTTTTCAAAAGGAGTAGATATGACTCCACACACTTGACTCCACACACTTGGATGCTGATAGCCTGACACAGTAGCCATTCCAACTGATCACTTTTTAACAAACCAGGTTTTCGGTATTCAAGTGTGTTGTTTTAGCCGAACAAAACCACTTCTGACGTCATTTCGTCTTGCTAGCGCTGGACCTGTCACTGATGACTCATAACTGTCACATTATTTTAGGGAGCTGTTGCGTTGGTAACAACAGATTGTGATGGCAAATGGCTCCAAATGCAGTTTGGAAGACAAGTCAAGTCAGCCATGACATGCTGCCGCGAACAACTTCAAACTAAAAGCATGCCGAGGCATGGGTGTCCAAATATTATTGATAAGATAAGGTTTATTTTGAAGTTGGCCTTATTTGTTGGCAGCGTGTTACTGTCATGTATACCATAAACAATTGTAGCGGGGCTGATCTTGGCTTCTTCTTGGCAATGTACACGTAAATAAGTGGATACACGAAAATGTCTCGGGCCCGCATTACGAATGTCATGATTCACCTGTTAGCGGATTTGGTCATGTGACATTCGCACGAGTGCATTTTGACGTTAGTTTCCATTGACAGCAGGGGGTTAAAATGAGAGCCCCCAGTGATGAATGAAAATGGGTGGATTAATCAGCTTGATTCTTATTCCACAAACACAATATTAATTTGAATTATCTGTTTAAACGAGTGGGAGTACACGGAACATATTGCCAAAAAACACTTGAGGTCCCCTATAGATAGTGAAAACGTGATCAAATAAATGTGTTGTTTTGTGCCTCATACGATGCTGGTGTTTCTTATATGAGTGCAGTAACGTGGAGTGTGTCAAGCTGCTCCTGACAAGTGGCGGTGACCACAACAGGAGAGACAACTGCGGCAGGTGGGGTGCTTTGTATGAACAAGAACAGAAATTAGAATCAGGAAATATTTTTGTTGGCTAAAATAAAGATAAAACCAAGAGTTAAAAGAAAACTGCACAGGAAAGGCGAAACCATTGTTTTCAACAATTATAACTGTAGTGTACACAAACTGCACATGTCAGTTATTTGAATTGGGTAGTTTGTTGCGCCTTGGCGGAGGTCTGCGCTTTACTGAGTAACATCCCAGCGACTGCTGTTGACATACAGTAGACCCATATTTGGGCATTTTCCACTTATGTGTCTCCATCAGGACCTCTCTGCACTATGCTGCCGCCAGTCGACACTATCAGTGTCTGGAGACGCTGGTGGTTTGCGGGACGGCAATCAATGCCACCGACAAGTGGGGGCGCTCTGCTCTGCATTATGCTGCAGCTTCCGACTTGGACAGAAGGTAAGAGGACAACTGGACACTTCATTCATTGGTTACTCTTACTGTGCCATTTCATGAAATCTAAATAAAATAAAGCGGCAAAACACACTGAAAACCTTAAGTTAAGCTTAAGTCCCATCCTCGAAAGCCCCTTTCCATCTTGGTTTTGATAACTCATCTGTCACGCTTGCAAGGTAGTGGTGGACCCCAAAAAGCAGGCAGGAGGGAGGAGCAGGGTGTACTTGAAAGATTGTATTAAAACTCAGAAAACTAAATCCAAAACAAACAAAGTCCAAAGTAACAAACAAAACACCATGACTGAAAAAAAAAAACAATGAAAAGGATACTCGATTCCATTCGATTAATATATTAATCAATATTTTAAAAGCAGTCCTCTTTGAGAAATACAGATGCTATTACATGCTATCATAATGGTCAAAACACTCCCCAAAATTTATTTTTGTGTTGCGCTCACAATCTAAGAAATGGTAATAAAAGTTCAACCAGGACACATCTCGTTCCTGCCTGTTGCATGAGTCAGTGTTGTGCAATAATGTTTTATTAATACTGTCTTTCAGGCGACGTGTTGCTCTGGAGCCTGAAAGTGAAGGAGTTCAGGCAGAGAGGGAGAAAGAAGCAGCACTGTAAGTTCGCTTTTCTGACTTTTTCTGTTTAAAAAAAAAAAACAAATAAAAAAAATATATTAAAAAGGCCCTGCTAGAGGATCAAGTGGGGGAACACGTCGCCTGGACAGATTCAGAGACGCAAGCTGGGCCTCTTTCAAAGAATTGTTTTGATGCCTCTTTTCCTCTGACTTTCTTCAGGCTTGTCATTGTTTTGCAGATGTTTGGAATTTCTGCTACAGAGCGGAGCGACGGCCTCGCTCAAAGACAAACAAGGATATAGTCCTGTTCACTATGCCGCAGCCTACGGACACAAACACTGCCTGGAGCTGGTCAGTCCACACACACACACACACACACACACACAAACACACACACACACACACGCACAAAGTGTGCAGTTTGACAGGTTGGATGCACTGACAACATGTGACCTTGTAGCTCCTGGACAGAGATGACGGTTACCATGACGACCTTGAATCTCCCAATGCCAGGAGCCCCCTGCACCTCGCTGTGAGTCTAAATACAGAGCTACTTCCTGTCTACTCACTCACTCGAATGACTTGTTTTACATCATGTGAAATAAATACAACTCCATATGTATGACCTGTCGATAAAAATTTGCTCTTGAGAGATTGATGTCTTTTAAAAATGATTGTGTTGGCTGTGTGCAGGCGTACCACGGTCACTCCCAGGCCCTTGAGGTGCTCCTGCGTGGGGAGAGGGAGGTGGACCGGGTGGACGAAGCCGGCCGCACCCCCTTGGCCATGGCGGCGCTGCGGGGCCACGCCGACTGCGTTCACATTCTCCTCGGGCAGGGGGCGTCGCCGCACACTTGTGACACGCGGCACAGGCGCACCCCCGTACACTTAGCAGGTGGGAGTAAACATTTAATGTGGTAGTTAAGTGACGAGTTCACTGTGTGCTAACATTTTTATCTATGTGCCGTGGTGTAGTGATGAACGGCCATACGACATGTTTGCGCCTCCTGCTGGATGAATCGGGGAACGCGGAGCTGGCTGACATCGCCGACCTTCAGGGACAGTAAGTCATGACTTTGTATGCACACCGATGCACACACGCAATGCTGTCTGTGTGTGCAGGACACCTTTGATGCTCGCTGTGGCGGGGGGTCACGTCGACGCCGTCTCGTTGCTGCTTGAGCGGGAGGTGGATGTCAACATGGCTGACAAGCACGGCTTGACTGCGCTGCACCTCGGGGTGAGTGAGCCTCACTTGGATGAGTGGGAAATGGTTGAGGCCAGCAAATCCGATCAGAAGCACTGACCTAAATTTTCAACCTAAATTAGAATATTTGTTTCATGATTTTTTAATTATTTTTTCCCTAAAAGCTTTAAGTACTCTGTGTGGATTAAAAATGTTTTTTGTCTCATCAGATTTCAGCCTGGAAAAAAAAATTGGCAACCCTCTTTTAATGAAAGAAAAACCCACAGCGGTCACAGAAATTTGGTTTGGTCACAAAAGCGGTCACAACAATTTGGTCACAGAAAACTTGAATCTGACAAAAGTAACAATACACATTTTATGAAAGTTAAAAAATGAAAATAAGACAGTGTTTATGGATTGGGGTTCAACAGAATGATTTTGAAAAACAAATTCATGAAACAGGCCTGGACAAAATTGATGGTACATACCTGTAGAAATTAAATTGGCCTATTTAAAGGGTGACAAGTGGCTACCGTGCTGTTTGGAGTAGACCACACTCAACATGGACCAGAGGAAGCGGAGGTGAAAGTGCTCTCAAAGATTATAATAATAATAATACGTTTCATTTATAAGCGCATTTATAAACACTCAAGGACACTTTACAATCAAACAAGTACAATAAAACCACAGAATTGCGGGTGAGCAGCGGCAGCCAGACGCGCCAGCGTTCACTTAACCTGGAAGTAACCCGGAAGTAGTTTACTCTGTGACGCTCCGCCTAGTCCTATCTGGTTCGCTGACCTGGGGCATGTATGTAGATGTGGAGGAGCACAGATGAGACACATAAAAGCATCTTAAAATGAAGTAAAATGGACAGCGAAACCCTGAAAGGAGGCCAAAATTACAAAATGGAAGTGAAGTGCTCCCTTCTACAAGCTCCATTTAGAAGATGAGCAGCAGCATTTTGGACCAACTGGAAACACTTGATGGAGGACTAGAAAGAAAATTATAGATAAGCAGGCTAAAAGTAAAGGCGATAAGACCATCTCCAAGCAATCCTCCCAGGGCCTTTAGAATCAGTCGTGCTCGATTACATACAATCCGTTCAATTGCATTACATTTATTAGCGATGGGTTTTTACACCAATATCTGCAGCTACTATGTGGCCAGGAGGAGTGCGTCCAGTGTCTGCTGGAGCAAGAGGCGTCCATCTTGTTGGGCGATGCTCAGGGTCGCACTGCCATTCACCTCGCGGCGGCAAGAGGCCACGCCTCCTGGCTGAGCGAGCTGCTCGGCATGACCTGCCCCGAGCTCGATTCGCTGCCTCCACTCAGAGACCACCAAGGCTATACGCCGCTGCACTGGGCCTGCTACCACGGTTGGTGTTTGGACGTCGAGGCGAGTGGGCGTAGCCGCATCTTTCTAATGTGCGTTTGTGTCTGATTAGGTCACGAGGGCTGTGTGGAGGTTCTTTTGGAGCAGAAAGGTTGTCGGTGCATTGATGGGAACCCCTTCACGCCTCTGCACTGCGCTGTGTAAGTGCGCAGCAATTCAGAGAGTGTTCTTATGTGAATCTTGATGTGTTCTCATTTTTTTCCCCATGGCTCTATAGGGTGACATTTAGAATGTATTCCAGTTAAGTGGTTGTCTTATGTAAAGGTTCCCAATTGTAACATAAAAGAAACAGAAAAAGGCAAATAACGAAAGATTGACTTGGTGATTTGAATTTCACACTTCTGCCAGTAATTGTCGAAGTTTACATGCAGTCAGTACTCAGGCTAATGTCAAAATGTCAGTTTCTGTTTTTTGCACTCGCTCACACGGCCTTTCAAAATTGGTATACTGCCAGTATTCATTTTTTGAAAGCGTTATTGACAGCATGTCAAGGTCTTCGCTTACGACACCCCAAAAGTTTGCTTCTATGTAGATGCCTCAAGGGGAGTGGCAACGCACAAGTTCAGTCTCAATGAATCTCTTCAACTCACTTCAGCATAGGTCCTTGTGACTGAGATGCCACCAAAGCACTAGCTTTGTCCAAATGAAAGTCTTAAACTCACTTCAACATAGTTCTTTGATACCAACACAACACTAAACGGTGAAAGTATTACTTAGGTTTCTTTGGCCTGAGCAAAGAAAATACAGAAAATACAAGATAGGTGAGTTTTTCCCCAAAACTCTGCAACTTGGGGAATTTGTGAATACTGGACTGTGAATATGTGGGGGTTCACTGTACACAAGTCGTAAAAAGTGATTCTTCTCATGTTTCCCATGAGGCCAAGTTCAACGAGATTGCCGTCTTAACAGGGTGAATGACCATGAGGCTTGCGCATCATTGCTGCTGGAGGCAATGGGATCTGACATCGCCGGCTGCAAAGATGCTAAGGACAGGTGTGTGTGTTTGTGTGTGTTTGCGCGCACAAGCATGTTTTCTCCTCCAGTTTGCTTAGTGCAGTGCTCTTTTTCTTTATTAAAACGCATAACAAAAATGTTTTTGTGGGTCCTGGAATAGATGAATATTAATGGAATTTCAATGGGCTCTTCCTCTTTCGTCCTTCAGGACACCTCTCCATGCGGCGGCCTTCTCGGGTCATGTAGACTGCATCCAGCTGCTCCTTTCCCATGACGCGCCAGTTGACGCTGTGGACCAATTGGGTCGCACGGCGCTGATGATGGCGGCCGAGAAGGGTCGCGTCGGGGCCCTTGGTATGCATTGGATTTCCCGTTGTGTTGGATGTGTTAACAAAAGCGCATTTTTTTTCTTTAATTGTTTTGTGTGTGTGTGTGTGTGTGTGTGTGTGTGTGTGTGTGTGTGTGTGTCCTGTCCAGAGGTTCTGTTGAACAGCACCAACAACTGCCTCCATTACACCGATAAAGACAGCAACACTGCCCTGCATCTAGCGTGTAAAAATGTAAGTGTCCACTAGGGGGTCTATAGGACACCTCATCAAAACACATTGAATTGCTAATCGACTTTATGAAACGTCATAACTATAAATTACAACGCATGGTAATATCCACATGATGCAAATAATTTGTGTTAGAATTAAAAATAATAAATGACAAATTCAAAAACATGATGTGCTCTAAAAAAAACAAAAACAAAGACATTTCTTGAAATCACCATAAAAACGACATTTATGGATACATTAAGCCATCTGTGATTAAAATTTGCTGTTAACCTGTCTAATCCATGAGCGTATATGGTCACTTCTAGGGAAAGGAAGACTGTGTCCTGCTTATTCTGGAGAAGTTACCCGATTCTGCACAAATCAACGCCACAAACGCTGCGCTACAAACGTGAGTTTCTTGCGGGCAAGACGGGGGGAAAACAGCCACACACAAAATTGACACTGACTCTAACAATATCAAACATCATCAGGCCTCTCCACTTGGCGGCTCGGAGTGGACTAAAACAGGCAGTCCAGCAGCTTCTGTCCCGAGGAGCCAACATTCAGACGGTGGATGAAAATGGTAGGATGGACTTGGCTGGCCCGGCAAGACGCATCTGCCTTTGTGTGCATGCTCGTTTCCCCGTCAATGTTCACTTTAGCTTTTACGCACGCATTTTTTTTATGGGGGTCCGCACTCAGCTTTTCGGAATTGTTCACTCAAAGTACAGCTGTAGTCACGCTCACAGTGCGGAGGTCATGGGTTCGATTTTAGCTCGGGCCTCCCTGTGTGGAGTTTGCATGTTCTTCCCGGGCCAGCGTGGGTTTTCTCCGGGTATTCCGGTCTCCTCCCACATTCCAAAAAAAACATGCATGGCATGCTGATTGAACACTCTAAATTGTCCCTAGGCGTGAATGTGAGCGTGAATGTTCGTCTCTGTGTGCCCTGCGATTGACTGGCAACCGGTTCAGGGTGTCCCCTGCCTACTGCCCGAAGACAGCTGGGATAGGCTCCAGCACGCCCCCGCGACCCTTGTGAGGATAAAGCAGATCAGACAATAAATGAATGGATGAAAAAAATAAATCTTGTTAATAATTATTAAATACACACCCTGCAATACGGTACTTGAATTATCACAAACATGATTTCTAATTGTCATGAATGCAAAATTATTCATGAGCCATGTTGAAATCTTCAATGTCAATCGAGTTGAAGGTGCTGCTTTGCCTCTTTTGAGGCAAAGCAGCTCTTTGGTCAAGCACGCTTGACCAAGTGCAAGTTGCGTTACAAATGGTGGACAAAAGTTCTTCCACAGCAAACTCATCCAGACGTGTCATTAAGGAGCGTCACATAAAGTAGGACACATACAAACGTCTTGCTAAAATGATCAACTGGGAACTAAGCGGTCCTCGATGATTAAGAAGTGGCCTAATACTTTTGCCCATCTATTGCATGCCTGAACTGTGCAGCCCCACCTTTGTATGTTTGTGCGCCGCTGAAACACTAACATGAAAGCCGCCTCGTCCCTCTTTTTGTCTCTCGCTTCGGCATCTCTGCTTCCCGGCCATTTTGTGCCCCCCCCCCCCCCCCCCCTTTCTGTCTCTGTGACGCAGGTTTGACCCCCGCTCTGGCTTGCGCGCCCAGCCGCGAGGTGGCCGACTGCCTGGCGCTCATTCTGGCAACCATGATGCCTTTCTGCTCCCCTTGCAGCTCCGGCGCCCCCTCCCCTGGCGCCCTGCTGAGGCTGCTGCCCCCTAAGGTGCACAAAGACCGTGCCGCGGCCGCCGCCCCACGGGACCAGCGCCGCGCCAGGAATCCCTCCGGACCTTCCAGTGAGGGCACCACAGAGAACGACTCTGAGGATTCTGAAACTTTCTGACCCTTGCCGGTCAGCGGGATTCTTCTCTTTGCCCACTTTCCGAGAAGAAGAAGTTGAGGCGTGTCATTTGCATGTTGCAGTTTCTCCTTTCTACACACGGGTGCTCAAATCCAAATTGACCTCGGTACTCGGCCTCGGGGCGGTGGCACGATTCGCCTCCCGGTCGGTTCTTCGGGTCTTTACAAGCGAGAAGAAGCCATTTTTGATGGTCTTTATTTTGTACAAAACAAAGTGAAAAGGTCAATGTGATTTGGGCTGTTTTAGTTGATATTTTTGTTTCATGTGCTAAATAATCAGCTTTTTACACAATCATCATAATGTTGATACTTAATATTCACTGGAAAGACGTGGCAAAGGCACTGGGTCCATTAACGTTTTATTACAAAAAGAGGCTTAGTCGACTTGTTCCTTGAAACAAAAATCTGAGTGGTTATAATATTTCAAAACACAGAAAAGGTAGTGGTCATTTACCAAGAATATTTTTTATGCAACAAGTTGGCGTATTATGCCAAAAGTCACAATTTCATGACAAAGTTGAAGATAATGAACGTCAAAAATCACTTGCCAGAAGCAAGTCAGAGCAGTTCGTCAAAAATTGCGAATTATAATTGTTTTTATTCGAATCTACAAAGTCCTACTTTTACAGAAAGAAAAATTGTAACTCTTTAATTTTACAAACATTTGATTGGGATTTAAAAATTCACTTAAGTTGAAATATTACAACAAAAAAAAGCAATCTTGATTTTGCATGAATAAATGTAATTATAGTGAGAAAGCTGTCATTTATTTTAGAAAAAGTTGAAAAATGCGAAAGTTAGAAATGCCGAGATAAAAAAACATTGGCGGAAATATCGTAACGAGTGTACGTTGCTTTTATTTATTTTATTGTTACTTGAAGCACAAACGGTGACCGGTTGTGTCGGAAAGATTCCCAAAATGTGTGCACACTTTCTCGCTTTGACATTTGCGAATCAGGGTTAGCCGAGGTTAGCCTCTTGAAACAAGACAAAAATTTTGCCGAAAAACATTCCCGTCATCGCGTAGGTTCTCCTGACATTATTTCGAAATGCATTTCTTTTGACACGATGGTACACACAAATTGCCAGCACTTCAATGGAAAGCCTCCGCGTGACTACCTACCAGCAATGTGCCATTAAATGTGTGCCTTGATGTCTGCTTTTTTTTTTTTAAATCAACAATTTTTACTGGAAAAAAAGATAAACAGTACATAAACGTCCAAATGTCACCCCAATCACAACTAGCACATTTCATTGTCGTTATTGATGCGATGGGTGTTGGGACTCTTACCAAGGAACATTACGGACACACTCAAAAAAAAAAGCCGTAAAATCCTGTGAATGGCGCAGAGCAGTGAATAATGTGGCCCCTTTCCCAGTCACCCTAAAAAGATTTTTTTTTCTCGAGTGAATAAGAATGAAGAAAGATATACCAATCAAGTGTAATTGGTTGTCAATCCAGGTTAAAAACTGCGCTCGTTTGCCATACCTCTGATTAAGGTCGTTCAAAAATCATGTTTTCGAAATCTTGCACTTCACACACTTTGGAGTAATTTAAGTAAGGTGTATTTTTAAAATGGCTTTACTTTGCTTTTCAGTCTGTCTAACGCTAGAACTGATTTTAAATGGATCCTATTTTCGGCAATAGAAGGTGCTTCGGAGTGTAAGGCGGACCTTCTTCAAAGAACGCCCAATTTTAAAACTGTTTTCATATATAGGACGCAGGGCATTACAAGGTGCATAGAAGCTACAATAGTGGTTGCGGTTGCGCAGTGCTAGATACTAGATGGAGCTACGCTAAAGGGAATAAAATACAATACAGCTTTATTTATGTCGAGCTTTCACAACCCCTGCAGCTGTAACAAACCCTTTACATAACATTTAAAATACTTTGTCTAAAAAAATGTGAATATTTATCCATGTGTAAAGGCGATTATAAGGTGCACCGTCGGCTTTTGAGAAAATTGAATGCCATTAGGTGCGCCTTACAGTGCGCAAAATAGGGTACTTTTAATTACAATATGTGAACAAAAAGTGTTTATATAATGCGCTATAAATCAGTGATTTTATCATTTCATTTTTTTAAACCCGAGGTACTGTCAAGCTTCTGTTCATTAATTGAACATTTGTTATTTATACAGCACTGTATAATTACCCTCCAAATTTGGGATCTTTTAAAAATATTCTTAAAATAAGTGTTATTCACAGGATTTTCTAGTAATTATACGGGGGGAAAATGTAATGTGAAAAACATAATATTTTTTCCTTCGCGGCTCGGCAGTACCTGAGACATCTACTCGTAGCTAGATGTCTTAACAATGAGAACATTTTTCATTTATACAGGACTGTAACATTACCTCCCAAATGAGGGATTTTTTGTGTTTTGTTTACAAAAATAATATTTTATACATGCATGGCAGGCTGATTGAACACTCCAAATTGTGACTGTAAGCACGAATGGTTGTTCATCTCTGTGTGCCCTGCGATTGGCTGGCAACTAGTTCAGAGTGTCCCCTGCCTACTACCCGAAGACAGCTGGGATAGGCTCCAGCACCCCCCGCAAACCTAGTGAGGATATAAGCGGTTAGGAAGATGAATGATGAATAAATATATATAGATGGATATTTCGTACAAGATTTTAATTTGTTAATTTTACCAAAACATTATTTTAAACTGCTTTTTTTTCTTTCCTTTTCAGTGTGGCTCTAATGCTCCTTCGTACACCTTCCAAATCTGTTATTGCAATTCCTTCTTGGAAAGTCTTGAGTATGATACTTGCGTGTGTTTTTGTCCATTGTTTTGACAAAGACGACAAACAGACTCAGCCTGAGCCGCAGGGTTTCGAAAGCAAGCATTCGCTATCCGATCAAGTAAAGCCAAACAACTACTAGAATAAACCAAATGTTCCTTCCTTGGAGATTTGAACAGCAACATGATGTAAATGACTGTCAAAATAGCTCCAATTGTTGTGAGTTTTATCAGTCATTTTTATGTCAATTAAAAAAAAAACTCAATTGTCATTTGACAGTGACAATACAGTATTTCAATTTAAATTCCGATTTTGTTTCTGGGCTATGAGCTGATGGACATATTTGTTGGTCGTAAAATTTGTGAAGGCGAAACTGCTGATATGAGTACTGCGCTCTTTTGTATTACGTTGATTTCCAAGCTTTGTATAACTCTTGGCCATACGGACACATTTTTTTTAAGAAGAAGAAGAAGAATTTAATTTAATGCATAATACATGTTGAAGTGTGTGAAATGTGTGGTTTTAATACAAATAGGAGCTTCACGAGTCGGGACAATCGTCACTCTGGGTGATTTTCAAAGCAGTTCCTGATGCAGTACGACCACATTTCGCCATTTTTTATATATGAATGGTACACTTTGGAAAAACTAGTTAAATAAATGTGCTGCAGTTTTGCTTTTGTCTTTTTCTCATTTAAAATGTCTCTTTGTGATGTTTTTCCCCATATATTTTAAAAGGATCTTTGTCAGCAATGGTAGTCTATTTTTAAAAAGTAGTTAAATCTTGCAAATTACTCTAGATTGATTTTCTTGTAGAAATTTGTGAAACGTCATATACTCACTTATTCGCCGATTTATTTCAGCCAACAATAATTGTATTCTAGGTTTTTTTGTTTGTCGACTTCAGAATTCTGCTGCTATCATGATGAGTTACATCCTAAATAAAGAGGAGTGAGCCCGGTCTAGAAGCAGCCATGCAAGCCCAAGCCATGCCATGACTGCCATCATGCTTCACGGATGAGCTTGTGTGCTTTGAAGCCATTCATAATTTGGCCTTTTCATCCATTTTGAAGTGGGTTAATCAGTCCATACAACTTTGGTCCAAAACTTGTGTGGCTCATCTCTTCTTTGTAAAATCCAAGCTGGCATTCCGATTCTTCTTGCTGATGAGTGGTTTGCATCATGTGGTATGGTCTCTATTTTTTCTGCCCCAACTCTGAATGTATATACTTAGCATTTTAATAAATCAATTTTAGGGGGGGGGGGGCACTGCCTAATAAATGCGACAAATATTACAGGACACTTTATGTAAATGCTTGGTGGGCTGTATTAAAGAATGCAGTGTACCATTTTTATGTTCCTTTGGCCGTTCTTTGCCAAGACTGCTCAAACATAAATTATTGCCACCCCCCCAAAAAAATCATACGTACTTATAAATCAATGTTAACAATGTTTTAATAGTTACATAATCTCTGTACATATTCCAACTTTAAATTACAGTAGCAAACTATAATGACAGCATTATCAACGGTCCACAAGATAAAATAATGACTGATTTCCACAATAGTGCACTCATTAAAAAAAAAAAAAATCTGGAATATCGCTTGTGTTGTACGGAATGGTGACATGCTAGTCTGTTGGTAAATACAATTTTATAAAATGCTCTCAGCCTACATGAAATGTTGAACCTTGTTCTCAAGCATCTCAGGGGTGTGTCCTGCTCAACAGTTGACACCCAATCCAGTCCAGTGGTCGGGCACCATGAGGAAGTATTTGTCCATGGCCTCGCAGAATCGGGTGCGGTACAGCTCGGGCGACACCACTGTAGGCATCTTCCCTGCAGAATGACATTGTGGTGCTTAGTTACAGTTGCTCGAAAAAGAATGTGAACACTTTGGAATTAGAGAGATTTCTGCATGAATCAGTCATTGAAAGGCCAACTCATCTTGCAAGTAACAAGATTAGACGAACACAAAGATAAATAAATAAAAAAGCAGTCCCAAAACTATGAAACTTCATGGTTGGGATTAAGTTTTGATGTTGGTGTGCTGTTCCTATTTTCTTCAAAACAGTATAGTGTGTTTGCTTTCCTCTATCCACACAATCATTTGCAATTACCACTGTGGAGCATCTGGGTGCTTTTTTGCTAAATTCAGATACTTTATCTGTAAGTCTTCAGCCTACATCAGGGCTGCCCAACCAGTCTATCACGATCGAGCGGACTGGTCCCAAGTCGATCGCAAGGGGTGTAGGGAGAAATGGGGAAAAAAATGTAAAGATTTATGTGTCCGTGTTATGAATATTATATATTGTTATGCTACTGTATACTGCACCCGAAGCATCATTCAGTTTCAATTTCACAAAAGGTCACCTTTAACCTACAGTGGCACGTGACCTGCATCACCGAAAGTTGTTAGCGGTCAGCAGTCTGCAATTGCAGCTTGCGATCAGAACTGTTGCGATGCATCTTTTTTTTTAGTATTCTCATTCCAAGTTTCATCTGCAATTCACCGATGGCACTGGCAAAGAATGGGAATCTGAAGCGGCAGGAGAAGTATTTGACAACAGTACACGTGAGCTACAATCATGATGTTCTGCACTAGACACACTGCAAAAGTGCATCCCATGCCTCCGTGTCAGGTCTGTACTCAGGTAGGCAGTCATTTCCTTGTCACAAACTCAAAAACTTTTGGATCTACTTTATTTTTCTGTTTCATGCCGAGATTGGTGACCACCTCTGTTTGATCAAAAAATGAGCTTAGGTTTGAATACAAAGGGGGCGCTACCTTGACCTCCCAGAATTCCAGTGGATTTGACGACCATCTCCAACTTTTTATCCCAAGTGAAAGTCCTGATGTAATCTGTGAAAGGAGACACCATCTGAGAATGCGACAAAAATGACTTGAGCGCGGCCGTTACGAGTTCTTTTTTTTACCAATGATCCCGACCACGAGCTGATCGGTAGTGTCGTCGCGTCCCACGAGCAGCGAGTAGTCGATGATGAGGTGGCTGGACAGGAAGTAGGCGTCGCTGTGAATGGCGGCGCGCAGCACCGACTTGCAATGCGAGCGGATGTACAGCGGGTTGTCGTAGATGAGCTTGAGCAGGTTCTCGTCCAGCAGCACCACCTCGCAGCTCTCCTTGCCCGAGTCCGTCTTCACGTTGCGGTTTCGCAAAGATCCCTTTAGGTCGAATACCTTGCAAGGGGCAAGGAGGGCATCTTAAGTTCTCATTCATTTGTACTGCGCCAAAACGAGAACTCGATTTACTTTGAGAGAGCGGCCGACAATTGGTATTTGCGATAACCAACATTGGTAGGCAGCTGTTGCTGCAGCCGCAGTTAATATTCGATCCTGACATTATCAAGGACTTATTTAGTTTATTATTATGTGTAAATAAGAATTATATTGAATTCAAAGAACACCAGAACCAACGGTGAACCGTATTGCCCCGAATATAAGACGGCCCTGATTATAAGACGACCCACTCCTTTTCAAGACTCAAGTTTGAAAAATGACTTTTTGGACACCAAATTAATTTTTATACAGAAAATAATTACAGTACATCTGAAACAAATGATTATAAAAATATGAGAGAAAAAGCATGTTATTTTGCCTCATTCAAATCTTAATACCTGAACATTTAAATATGTAAACGAAAGTGCAATCACATTCGTAAATGAATGGCTTCTGTTTTTTGAAATGTAAATTACATCATAACTTCTCAGCTGCCGGTTAACCTGGCCGATCTTCGACCCACTTTTCTCTAAATTATCGCTATGTTTCTCCATTTTCTGTTATCTCTTCTATTATTTTCTTCTCTTTTTCCTTCTTTTTGCTATTTTTATTTTTATTCTTCGTGACAGGGGTTCACTTTGGCCTGGGGAGTCAAGTTCAGCATTCGCTTCAATGATATCTGGCGCCATCTAGCGTCGTGAATGGGTATATATGTCTAGACCGCGAATATAAGACGACCCCCACTTTTTCAGTCTTATTTCAATGCAAAAAACACCGTCTTGTATTCGGCATATTGATTTTAAAGAACACCAGGACCAACTTTGTCATTTAGAATTTCACACCAATGTCCATCGCGTTCAACTATTTGAATGCTAAGGGAAGTCACATGCTTATTAAATGTTTTCCCATCAGGTAGCCCCATGAAAATCAAAATTTCCAGGACATTTATCCAGACTTGACTTACCTGAGCCATCTTGCGTCCATAAAAAAGGTTTTCCATCACAAGCAGGTCCAGTTTCTTCTCAGTGTTGTTCTGAGAGTTCTTGTAACCGATGCGATAAACGCCGAGAATCTTCGCCAGAGCAGTCGGCCTCTGTGACACAAACGTATTGGTCAACAGAGAGAATACGTGTATATTTGCTAGCTTGTGATGCACACCTTCTGCTGCACAGCGCCGGTGATGTAGGTAAAGTAGTGGGGAGCAAAGTCCAGGAAGGATTGGACTTCCAGTCTGGGCATCTGCTTCAGGATGAAGCGGTCATCTGAAACAGAGAAAAAGATGATGTTCTAATCTCAAAGAACAAGTACTGCACACCAAATTAGAATAAATCCCAATTTTGTTTCAGACGTGTCCCACTATTTAATGTATGAAGCATTAATTGGTCTTATTCAAAAAGCTGCTATTTATGTATTCCATATATTGTTAGAAATAGGGAATACAGGTTTTAAACAAACTTAAAGTTTTAATTAAAGTATGGAGTTTTACAACATTTTGTAAACAAGTTCCTTGCACAGTATTAAAAAAAATCATCTTGCAAGATGTGGAAAGGGTGTCTAATGCTGATTAACATTCCAGTCGACCAAGGGTGTCAAACTCATTTCAGCTCAGGGGCAACATGTATTCGACAAGTGGGCTGGACCGTTAAAATCATGATATATAATTTAAAAGAACTGCTATCAATATTGCCTATTGAGAGTCAAGTTTATGATAAAAGCGCAGTAAAATAAGTTTAGAGACGCATTTTACTTGTGTCATGTGTACAACTAACACCGGCCATTTGGCTGTTTATTCAGTTGGACTGTACAATTTTTGTACTTTACCAAATGATCCCGCGGGCCAGATTAAACTCGCTTGCGAGCCGGGCCGGCCGTACCTTTGATACCGCTGCAGGTAGACCCTGATGTGGTTTTGTTTGTGTGTGAACGTTAGTTAGCTGTCGAGCCAGCCTTGTTTTTTTTCCCCTTTTTTCTTGATATAAATTCTCATTCAGCGCTTATTTTTTATTAATTGATAACCAGTTAACCTCTCCTACATCGTGGTTCATCTTTCAGACCTCTGCTACAGTATGTGGCTGTTTCTAAGCAACCATTTTAAAAAATTGGTTTTTACAGGCAAGTCCGAATTTAGAGTTGCGTGCTTTCGGTGTAGCAGAATTTTGTGCCACAACATGCTATGCAGCACTGAGCTCTCCTGGATGTAGATGCAGCGTAATCAAGCAATGAGAAGAAGCAGAGAGGTCCACTACTAACAGAGAGAATATAAGCCTGTGGAGTATACAGTATTATTTGGGTGTTCAAATATACAAAATGCAATTCTCTTCTGTCGTTTGTGACGTTGCTCCACTTGTGTTAAAGTTGTAGTTGAAGGTTTATAAAACTACCTATGCATCGATGTTGTTATGGTAGCATTAAACTAGTGGACTTCGTTCAAACAAATTATATGGTTTGACTTAGTTTTTAATTCTGTCGTTTTATGTGTCAGTTCTTTTCCTGGAAGGAATTATCATAGTCAGTGGTCCGACCTTCCGTGGCATAGAAGACCGCTCCAGACTTTCCGCCACGCGCCTGCCAGTTGACACAGTGAGACAGCGAGCGGACGAAATCCTCTTCAGCACTCTCCAAGATCTCTTCCCGCATCCGGTGGAACTCGTCCGCGTAGTATATCCGGCAGTAGAACTTGGCGTTGGCGTCTGAGAACTCTAAACAGAGGGAGCGGGAATGACTTCTGCGTGAAATGAGAAAATTGCAACCAATACCAATAGCGAAAAAGCAACAAAACACCAAACTTACGCAACTCGATATGGGGATTCTGAGATTGCTTCTTTTGATTATCGGCCACATCAGCATCCTCTGCAGGTAAGACAAGTGACCAAAGATGACATCACACGTAAGTGGCTGCTGATGAACGCATGCAGACATCAGCACTCACTGGACGGGTCGGCTTCTGTGCTGTTGCGGCTCTGCATGGATGAATCGCCGAGCCTGGCGGGGCTGCCCTTGGCTCGGCTCTCTCCGCTACTCGACAGAAGTTAATAATTTGATGAACACTTCCTTCTTTGAATGGATCATTACACCAGTTTTCACAGAACAACAAATGGGACAAACCTGTTGGCTTGTGACGCCTCGTCCGCTCCTGCGTTGGACATCTTGGATAACTCATCGAGAGCTGTTTTGTATTCCTTGCAGCTGTGGCCCGGAACAACAATACTAAGGTATTTAAATATATATGCATATATACAGTATATAAGAGTGGTCACCTGAGCGCAAAGGCGATGATGGAGCTTGGCTCCTTCTCGCACACGGCAATGGGTACCCGTTCATGTTCATACATCAGGTAATGCTTGTCTGGGTCACTGCGACACAACAAAATGATGTCACACCTCAGTATTTTACATGACTGAAGCAGGTATTGATGATGTTCAGTGCATTAATTGACCAGATTGCTATTTGGTTCCTTATCATCCAAATATTTGTGTTCAGCATAAGCGAGGAATGCATATTTGAAGACAGTCGTGATGCATCCATGTACTGGAATGGACCAGACCAAAACATTTTTTTTTTTTTTTTTAAAAAGGCAACCTTGACATTGCAGAAATTCACCAAAAGTGAGGGAACACCAATTTCTTTTTAAAAAAAATATACGTGTTCATGATGCATGACCGAGTTTAGATAAAAATATGCTAAATAATTCACTTCAACCTACAAATTCCCACTAGACCTCAGCTGGATTTTTTCGATAAATTCCAATACAGTTTAATCAAAACTTCAACACATTCACCCACAGAAAATATTCCAAATGAAACTAACTTTTTTTTGGTGGCACCAAGTGGTGATTTGCAATACTCACAATGGGAAGGGAATAGAGTTGTAGCTATTGCCCGGCAGAAAATTTGCCAGAATAGCTTTCATTGTGGATTTCTCCTTCACCTGACTGTCAGTGGAACCCAGCAAGTGTCCGTCAAACACGTCTAGTGACCCCGGAAAATGCAGAACATTTTTAGCATAAAGTCATTTCCGAAACGGGAATTGTAAGTTGTCTTGCGTATCTCTACCTTCTGGGATGCTGACAGAGTCCGGCTCGATGATGGAGGGACCGGGTGTGTTCGGCTCGGCTCCAGGTTCCCCGGGCGACAGCAGCGCAGTAGAGGAGGAGGATGTGGAGGGCAGTGTGCTGAGGAGACGGTCCTCTGTTCAAAAAGAAATCTTCCAAGGTAGGCTTTGCTGAACAGGATTTCACACAAGATGGAAGGCTTACCTTTGTCGCCATTCTGCACCACCGGCGAGGGGTTACGTGGTGAGGAGTCCAGGGTGCTCTGTCATTCAGACAAAGAAAGGGCATTGAGTCATGAAAACATTTTGTCAGTACTGTATGTAACTCAACATAGCACACTGACCTTGCTGTCATCAGCAGTGGTCTGCCGGTGACGGCCTGGGCTCGGGGGGACTGACAGACGCTTGCGGCCTTTCTCCTGCTGGAACAAGTCTTGCAGCCTGAGGAGGGCACGAGTGGAGGAACTCAGCGAAATGCTCGGAAATGTGACATTGGTCAAGATCAGCTACGACTACGACCTGCTGTTCCACGACTGTAGCATCTCACAGAGGCTCTGCTTCTTCATCACTAGAGACTCGAGCACTGTCTGGAGCTGCTGCGGAGAATCCAAACCACAGACCTGAAATCGCGCTTGGAGCTTCTCAATCCAACTGCGCAGCTCAGCCTCCTCCATCTGTACATAGAAAAATGTCAGTGGCAACATTAAAAAGCAGTGGGGAGAGGGAATAAACAAGGAAGGGACAAATGGCTTACGTCTTTTTGGGCAAAGAGGTCCTCCATTTTCTCCTCTCGAGTCTTACTGAAGGTCTCAGTCTTCAAGGAAGTGAGGCGATCGTCAATGGCCAAGTAGACCTGCGTCACTCTGAGATCAGAGACACAAGAAACTAGTGGATAACGCATTCAAGATGATTTGGTACAGTCGAAGACATGTACAGGGGAACTGCTAAGGCCCAGCGATGCCAACTTCTATCATCACCTCTCAGGAACATTCTGGATATTTTGTCAGGAAAATTTGCATCTCAGCCAAAATAATACAAACTTGCCAACAGAAAGTCTCTGACCGATATAATAATGTTCATATTATTTTTCTTTGAATTGTTTCAAGTGACAAAATACTGACATTTTTGTGGTTTTGATTTCTTGACACGATTGCTAATTATTCAAGATTTACTGACATTGTGACAGAATGACACCTTAGAAGGTGTATTAGGTCGTGTGGTTAATTAGCAAAGCTGAAAGGGTTAAAAAAACAACAACAACAACAACAAACATAATATAGCTGGCCACCATGTTCATTTATACATGTTGCTAGTAATCAAATTCATCTTCAGTTACTCCTTTGATGTTTTGTTGACAACTGATGGCTAAAATGCTTTCGTGATACTACTGAATCAAGTCTGCATTGATTTCAGCTTGTTTTTGTGATAAACATCCACAGGATGTTGCAGACTGGAGGCTTGATTTACTTGAGGGAAAAGTCTTTAAGGTCCTGCTGTAAGATGGCTTTGGAAGGCCCCAGGTTCCTGATCAAAATTTTGGGACGGGGAAGACAGATCTCCAACAGCCTCACAGATGTGTAGCTGAAAGCAGATGTATCACCGAGTTACTGGATGGAAGGCATTAAGTTGGACCGAGTGAAGGCTTGTGACCTACCTGAAGGAGGCCACCATCTGGTTGTAGGAGAAGTACTGGTGGTAGTCTTTATGGATGGAGTGCCCACAGGGTTCAGCGTTGGCCCGCCTGGTGTACTGGTGGCCATAGAAGTGTAGCTCCAGGTATTTGGCAAAAGACATTGACCATGAGTCATTGGACAGCGGCACCACAGGGGTCACCTGAAAATGGGAGGCATGATTAGAACACACAAGGTAAAGTTATTCTTACTCTCATTTTTATTATTATTCGCGACCTGTTTGCAGATTCGGCACCAGGAGTAGTTGAGAATGGTGTGCTGGTAACCGGGAACAGGAGAGTCGAGCTCCTTCAGCACAATCTGCACACAGCCGTTGCCGTGCACAAAACGGCGGATGTGGTGCACCATGGGAGTCTCACAGAATATGCTGGGACACTGGTAAGACGACCTGAAGTGAAACACAATCCCAAATTGTGTTGGGAAAGCATAGAGGTTGAAATTGCACCTACGGTATATTAGCTAAGCTAAGCTAAAAGCTATGATGGACAGTCCCTCCAACACCCTCCAGCCCACCCTGACTTCACTGGGTAGCTCCTTCAGCCAGAGACTGTTACAAAAAGCGCTCCAAGAATGAGAGATACCTCCACTCATTCCTGCTGACTGCTGCCAGACTACTAAATAAAAAATAAAATACGTGAAAAACCAGTAACATTTGTAAATAGGCCAGCCACCTTTTACCAGTTGCATATATATTTCTATATTTATCTCATCTTCCGTACCGCTTGATCCTCACTAGGGTCGCGGGGGGTGCTGGAGCCTATCCCAGCCGTCTCCGGGCAGTAGGCGGGGGACACCCTGAATCGGTTGCCAGCCAATCGCAGGGCACACATAGACGAACAACCATCCACGCTCACACTCACACCTAGGGACAATTTAGAGTGTTCAATCAGCCTGCCATGCAAATTTTTGTAATGTGGGAGGAAACCGGAGCACCCGGAGAAAACCCACGCAGGCCCGGGGAGAACATGCAAACTCCACATAGGGAGGCCGGAGCTGGAATCGAACCCGGTACCTCTGCACTGTGAAGCCGACGTGCTAACCACTGGACTACCGGGCCGCCCTTCTATATTTATATTGCACCTATATATATTGAACTGTCTTCATCTACATTTTCTCTCTATTTATTTATTATTTTATCTGTGTTTTACTATTGGTCTTGGCTGTACAGTGTCCTTGAGTGTTGTGAAAGGCGCTTACAAATGTGATGTATTATTATTATTATTATTTATTTTTGTGCAAACACTTTGTTTTTCTTCTTTCTACCCCCCCAAATTTGCTGCTGTAGACTGTAAATTTCCCCAATGTGGGACAAATAAAGGATAACTTATCTTATTAACAAGAAAATGTCTGGCTGCTCAGCCAAATATAGACATATTTCCATCCCTCCATACATTTCCCGATCCGCCTAATCCTCACAATGGTTGCAGGAGGTGCTGGTGCCTATCCCAGCTGTGTTCGGGAGTAGGCGGGGGACACCCTGAACCGGTTGCCAGCCAATCGCAGGGCACACACAGACGAACAACCGTCCACGCTCACACTCACACCCAGGGACAATTTAGAGTGTTCAATCAGTCTGCCATGCATGTTTTTGGAATGTGAGAGGAAACCAGAGTACCCGGAGAAAACCCACGCAGGCCCGCGGAGAACAAGCAAACTCCAAAAAGGGAGTCTGGAGCTGGAATTAAACCTGGTACCACTGCACTGTGAGGGCAATGCACAAACCGCTGGACACCGGGCCACCCTTATAGAAATATTTTTATTAACAAAATTCCAAAGTTCTTCAGCGATATTTTTGGGTGGGGATTCATTCCTTTTTGTTTTCCCCTCCCTTTGTTTTCTCAAATGGGAATTTGTTTTTAAAATACACATCAATCAGTGTCAACCTTCGGTTCCACCCAACTGCATTTCAATGAATAAGGCGGCGCTATCGCACATAAAAAAAAAAGATGATTTTGTTTAGTTTCCGTTTGGATACACATTACAATCGTTTTACCTGAAGCAGTATCTCTCCAAGAATACACCAAGTGAGAGGTCATTCTTTCCGTAGAACTCCATGGTGACGATCCTGTTGTCGACAAATTTTGTTTACTACTAAACTCATTAAAACACAACTTTGAGTACTTGCAGTGCTTATGATCCAGTCTCTGAGTTTACCAGGGGCTGACGCAGGGGTTTGGAGCGTTACTAGACATAGCCGAGGAGCTGCTAAAGAGCACGCACAGTCGCTGATGATTGACAGGCGTTAGACAGTCCATCTAGAACGAAAACAATAACATTTATCGACAAGATAACACAAAACATAAAGAAATCCGGAACCATGGAGCCTTACCTTAGGGGCTAAGCTCATCTCACTCTGCTTGCTTGGTTTGTCATCTTCACTATCGGCCTTCACAGGGCCCTTGATAGATGGTGAGGGCGTCTCCTCAGTCCTGTTGTGGCCGTTCACCAGACCGATTGCGCTGACAGCATTGAAGGGGTCACTCACATCCCTCTGTCGAATTCGCCCTCCCTTTGCTCTGTACTCTGCCAGCATATTAGCGAGATCCTGACTGCTGTTCAGTTGCTCAACAATACGGGTGCTAGTGAGGCCGTGGCACGGAAGGACGTCGATGGGCTTCAATGGAGTGACGCCGTTTGTCTGACTGCCGACCAGCGATGAGGACGCAGAATCTTTGAGGAGCTGGCGCTTCCGGCGCCCATCTAGTTCTTTCAAGTCCTTGTTGATGAGGGGGGAATGGTAAACCTGTTGTATGAAAATCACAAGTGAGCATGATCACATCCAAAGTTTATTTACATGTTGACACAGGAATGATCACCAATGCAATATTCATTTAAGTTGGACAAACCATTTTTGGTGTACCGTACTGGCCCGAATATAAGACGGCCCTGATTATAAAACGACCCCCTCTTTTTCAAGACTCAAGTTTGAAAAAATACTTTTTGAACACCAAATTAATTTTTATACAGAAAATAATTACAGTAAATCTAAAACAAATGATTATAACAATATATTTGCGAGAAAAATTGCCTCATTCAAATCTAAAGTGCAATCACATTCGTAAATGAATGGCTTCTGGTTTTTTAAATGTAAATTACATCATAACTTCTCCTCAGCTGCCGTTTAACCTGGCCGATCTTCGACCCACTTTTCTCCAGATTGTCGCGACGTTTCTCCATTTTCTGTTGTCTCTTCTATTATTTTCTTCTCTTTTCCTTCTCACTGCTATTTTTTATTTTTCTTCTTCGTGCTACCGCTATTTTTATTTTTATTCTTTATGACAGGGGTTCACTTTGACCTGGGGAGTCAAGTTCAGCATTCGCTTCAATGATATCTGGCGCCATCTACCGTCGTAAATGGGTATAATGTTTAGACCCCGAATATAAGACGACCCCCACTTTTTAAGTCTTATTTCAATGCAAAAAAACACCGTCTTATATTCGGGCCAATACGGTACTTTTATGAAATATATTGCTGTGATACACAAAATTTAGATACCTTTTCGGGGAAGTAATCCCTGCTGGGGCAGTGCATGCCAGCAGTCGTAAGGAGGAACGGCTCTCGAAATGTAATGAAGGGTGAGATACACAAGATGATGTCTTTCAGCTCCTGCTTGAAGACGGCAGAGATGGACTTCAGGTGGTCATCGGTCGATGTCACCTGCTCTGCCACAAACAGGCCCGTGTCATCCTGCAGCGGGTCTCGGAACAACCGGAGTGTCGATATTTCTGACCCCTTATCCTCAGGGCTTTCCATCTCTTCCTTTTCCTGGTTTTCTCGCTCCGATGTTTCATCATCGGCTGTCCTCCCAAATGAGTTTGTTGTCAGCTGCTGATCTTCTTCCATTAGAAAGGGCGGGGATACTGACAAAGGAGGAGCAGGAGGACTGGAAAAAGGTGAAGATGTTATAGTCTCTTTGATTCCAGCTTCTTCACTTTCAAGAGAGGAAGCAGATGTCCTTGGATGGTCCTGGCTAATTTCCAATCCACGGGGAAATGTCTCATCCTCTGGATTTCCAGAGGTTGCACCATTATCATCAGTTGTCACAGTTGTGTCGTGTCTCTCCTCATCCGTCTGCTTAGCATTCGCCTCACCCTTTGGGGACATGCCATCCAGCAGGCAGGGGAAGGAGGCACTTTGGGCCAAGCTGGGTGGCATGGCAAACTCATCCATGAGGAAGGAGATCTCCAGCTGTGAGTGATAGGCCACGCACACCATCATCATGATGATCTCCTTCACGCGGGCCAGCTCATATTCTGAGGCGCCACGGAGCTTGATTGAGCAGCCCAGGTGGGCAGCGCAGCCTTCAAAGAACATCAACGTCTTGACATCATCTGTGAGCAAGCACACACAATAACCGACCAATGTCTCACGCTGGCTGAAAGAAGGACATTTACCTTGACTGAAAGAGAGAACGTAAACACTCACCGTTGGCCAGGCTGAAGGGCTGCATGAAGAATTTGTGGCAGGTGCCCAGCCGAGGCTTGGTAAGGAGCTGATCCATGGACATCACTAGGTCACCTTGGGTCATTCGACTCACTCTGTCCAACACTTGCTGAATTGAAAAGAAAAAGAAAAGAAAATAGAGTGAAACCCCACCAATTTGCGGTCTGCTCTTCACAAATTCACATACACTTGAGGTCAAAATATTTTGGTACTGCTCTGTTAATGAAAGAAAAATAATAAAAAGAAAAAAGAAAAATCATGATCAATTGGATCAGTAAATAAAAATGAAATGAAAATCAAGCAATGAAAAACTAATATTTCATTTGAATTATGGTTCAAGGCGGCCCCAGTGGTCCAGTGGTTAGTGTGTCGACCTCACAGTGCAGAGGTACTGGGTTCGATACTATCTCCGGCCTTCTTGTGTGGAGTTTGGATGTTCACCCCGGGCCTGCATGGTTTTTCTCCGGGTAATCCGGTTTCTTCCCACATTCAAAAACATGCATGGCGGGCTGACTGAACACTCTAAATTGTCCCAAGGTGTGAGTGTGAGTGCGGATGGTTGCTCATGTCTGTGTGCCCTACGATTGGCGTTCAGGGCGTCCCTCGCCTACTGCACGAAGGCAGCTTGCGATAGGCTCCAGCAGGTCCCGCAACTCTTGTTAGGATAAAGCGATTCAGAAAATGGATGGATGGATGGAATTATGGCTCAACAAATTTATTGGAGGAAAAAAAACTAATGAAACAGGCCTGGACAAAAATGATGGACACATTTTGCTTCACAACTTTTGAGTCAATTACTGCAATCAAATAATTGGATCATTTACACTCGTGCACCGATGACAAAGGCCACGAAAATTCCATTTACCATTCATACGCATTTCGAGGTAATATGCTTCAAATGGACATAGACATTCTCACTCAGCACCTGGGTTCTTTTCACCGATCGATTATTGAGGCGATTGGTGGGATGGTGAGTGGACAGCATGAACGCTGGATAATATTGTGTCTGCAATTGACGTGCTGTTAAACACACCGCAATTATCTATCAATTATTTTTGTCTATTTTCAACCTGTTTGAGCTATTTCACCTGGAACGTTTTGTTTGTTTATAATTATTAATTATAATTATTATTTATTTATTTATAATCTGGAACACTAAATGTTCCGGGAGTAACGAGTTAGCGTGTACTGCATGTCACAATGGTAAGCCACAAACTGACTGTGTCATAACTAACAGAGACCAAGCCCTCCACAGAGCGGAGAACAGACACACAGCGAAATAAATAATAGGAGGGGTAACGGTATGATCTCATGAATGTGTAACTGACCGGTTTGACATTTATCACCAAGGTGATTCCATGCTCCAGCAGCATGTCCTGAGCAATACGAGACACGGTTTTCTCCACCAGTACTAGGTTTGGCCGGACATCCACTATGCGTTGAACGTAATTCTTCAAAAACTCTCGTTCCTGAAACAAAGAATGTGGATCTGGGAAAGTACAGCAACAAAACAAAAGTTGCAACAAACATATACTGACCTGCAGCACAATGGGCTCAATGCAAGTAAACTTGGTTTCTTCCCTGTAAAGATACTCAATGGAGCACTTCAGTAGGAGGATCTTGGGATTCTTAATGTAGGAATTCATCTAAAACACACAAAAAAATCCACAACCGATAAAGATCAGGTATTGATAGTAAGGACAATTTTGTACAATCAAAACATGTTGCCAAAATGACATTTTTCATAGGGTTCGACTCATCCGCAACCTTGAGTATTGATGCATGCAGACAAGGTAAGCCTACTGCATTGCATGAACTCCTCAGTTTAGGACAGTCCTGATGTTACACATGGTGCGCAGTTACGAACTACTTTACACAAACGTGCAACTATATGTTATCAAAGAGCACAAGAAGGCATGCTCAGTTACTGTCACACTTACTGTTTTGTTTTTTAAATCCTGCCATACTTACTGTTTTGTTTTTTTAAATCCTGCCATACTTACTGTTTTGTTTTTTTAAATCCATGGCCTGGGACTGTCTTTCTTGCATATATTTACTATAATGACTTCATGACTGTAAGCACAGGTTAGTGTTGATCCGAATGTTTGAACTTTGGTAAAAATTCAGATTAAATTACTCCCATAAGAGTAGAATTTAGTTGAAAACCAAACCACCCTTTCTTTATGTTTTACAAAACGAAATTTGAAATGAAAACTGACCTACCTTTTTGTGCGCAATGTTCTTGGTGCATACACAGCCATTTACCACAGTTGAATCAAACTTTCTCCCTCCAGGAATCTAAACACCAACATAGAGATCGGGTTTTATTCACCCTTGGGCACACTGAAATGTCCGAAATGGCCTTCCGTCACCCACATGCTCCTGTACCTTTTTAATGTGAACCAACTGTCTGATGTCCATGTCATCGTCGCAGTTCCGGACATCTGGCCGCACTGTCTGGACCACCTGGCGGACGACCGGCACAATGATGTCGCGCCAGGAAAGCGACAGTGACTCACTGTAGAGCAGCTGCTGCAGCAGTGCCATCATGTGACTGTGATTGGCGGACCTAAGAAAGGGGCGTATGAATTTGGTTTTAAAATAGCTACACCTGAACACAATAATCGGTATCTACAGTATATCTTGTATCGACTTTTATTTTATTGCTCAGGTGGATTTTCTTGGTGCATCTCCACTCACAGGAGCCTCTCCATGGCCTTCTTCTCTCCGTTCTCCTCTCTAAGCTGGTCCAGCGAGCTGTGGTGCCAACCGAGAGGTGTGAACAACATCTCTTTCGCCTTCTCCTCCACACGCCGGTTGAACAAGGACTCTACAGGAAATATCAAGTCACGCTGGAACGGGAAAACTAGCAACTGACTTTGCTAGTTTTGTAGCTTGCTTTAACTAATATGTGTGTTGAAGGATACTACCTTTAATAAAAGCATCACTGATCACGATGTTCTGTCCTCCCTCCTCTGACATGAGAAATTCAGCTAAAAAAAAAACAGAGAAAGTCTTAAGTGATGGGAACAACATGCATGCAAGATTGATTCAGCCAGTCATGCTTAACTGTTCTTGAAATATATCTCAGCCTCAGGCATGGTAATTTGAACACACCTTTCTGGTCAGCGGTGGGAGGCACATGGGGATACTTGGACTGCTTCTTAATGTGGAAGTTGACATTGTTGTGCTCCATGTTGAGGCTGATGGAGGCAGCCGAGTCGCTGTCCACCACGGACTGAGAGCTGCTGGCAGACGGCCTCTTGCTGAGGTTGGCAGAGCCTGGACAGAAAGACAGACAGTCACAGAGTTGAAAGTAGTCCAACAAAATGAATAACTTAACCGAAAGAATGAGTGACACATACTTGATATGTTGTAGTCTGACTCGTCTGCATGTTGCTCTGTGTCACTGTCATCAAACTTGATGTCCTTAAACCAAGATGGCTCAGAATGCCCCTCCACCGAGTTAACGCTGTCGCTGTCCGGAGACGGTGTTTCTGAGAACTCTGTGCTCTGCGGACCAGATAGGCCTCATCAGTATGATAAACCGTCTGAGACAAACACCAAAGGAGTTTTACTCACTTGCAGAGGGCGGTAAAGGGCATACTCGTCTCTGAACAGCTGGTCGTTGTGCGTGATGCAGTCCAGCCAGCGGCCATCAACCAAGGCCTGGCCGATGGCGATTGCCTGCGCCCTGAAGATTTTTTTTAATTATTATTATTATTTAACGGGATTCTAGTTAAGGTAAGCCATTTTAAACAAAAAACAACTTTTCCACAATTAGCAGGCTAACGTTCGTCCAACCAGAACTCATTTGCTGCTATTAACACAGTGTGTGTGCGTTCAGGAATTCACCCTGACACCCCAACACCACCCATTAATTTCCAAATGTGGCTGAGTTGATGAATGACATCACTCTTCAGTAGCTATAAAATTACACAAAATGTGCGATATGATGTTTCGGTGTCAGGCTACTCCTCTGAACAGCCTCTAGAGCAAGGGTGTCAAACTCATTTTGTCACGGGCAACTTTGGAGTTACATCTTCCTTCGGAGGGCCGTTACGACAGTGAAACCAAATAAAGGTTTAATCATCACATTGGATTATTACTTGTACACAAAAAAATGATGGCTCACTATTCTTGAAATCAGTCAGGTATTTGTTCAATTATTGCTCAAGTGAGTGTAAACAGGGTAACAAACTTATTGCAAAATATTACCGTTATTTATTACGTATGACAATTTGAGATTTCAGTACAGGAAGTTGACACAGATAATTTGCTTTCACAGGCCACATAAAATGACGTGGCGGGCCGGATCTGGCCCCCGGGCCTCGGCTTTGATACATTGCTCTAGGGCATGGAAGAAAAAACATATTTGAGTCTCTGAGAGAATGTGCATCTTGACAGATTTGTCAGGAAAAATCCTGATTTTAAAGTCACGCCACCCAAAATGTGTGCATTCCATGAAGTCAATGCTTTCCAGCGAATATGGCTGTTGTATATATACAACTTCGGTGTGTAATTTTACATGACACATTGTAGGACTGTGTATGCGAAAGTGTGTTAATATTGTATTAACATTTGTTTCCGTAGACATACAATAGATAGAGCTTATGTTTATCTTGACTATTTTAAACGAAGGGAGTAAAAAGTTGTGTAACTTGACGTTTCAGTTGACTTGGTACCTGTTGAAGATGGTGCCGTTCCTCAGGAGCCAATTGACCAGCTCCTTTCCCACAATACAGTTAGAGTAGGTCCTCAGCCAGTACCTGTGGTCCTGGAATTCCATGCCTGTGTTGTTGTGGCAGATTTTCTTCCACAGGTCCTTTAGTTGTGATGAGTCCTGAAAGAAAGGCAAGCCCATAGGACATCAGTGATGTCTGCACCCAGGGAGCAAACCGTGCAGCAGTAAGAAGAAACCACCAAAATGTTCTTCCTCTCCTCCTCGCTATGGTCCAGTTTGGTGACACTCTTGGCGCCCGACAAGGCTCGTGTGGTGGGCGGGCTGACCGAGCTGTCGTATGACGGCACCATGGATCCAGAGCGGTCCAGAGACAGGTTCGAGACGCTGGCAGACCTGAAAGAGGATCATCGGGGGTACGCCACACCAAATGAATAAAAGGACATGGAAACTTTTTGGCAGAGGAGCCTGAAGGCAGAAATAAAATGCAGTGCTGAAGCAGAAGATGCAGGCAGAGACTATGGAGTCTAATACTGAAGCACTCAGCGCTACGGTGCAGCTACAAGGTAAGGTCATGTTAGTATGTGTTTATTTTTTTTACTTCTAGCCTGACTAGATACTAGAAATAGTACTTTCGCCAATGAAGACGTCACACTGAGATAGCAAATAGAATGCGCGCAGCCAAAATGGACATCAGAAGTCTCACAATAAGGAAATATCACCCTGTCAGCGAAAAAAGCTAATGATTAAAAACTCAAATTCATTGTTGGAGATGACTTCACTGTATCCCACCTGGCTTCCTACAAATCACTATGCTGCTATATACTGTATGTACCGGTACTCATAAGGTTGAGGGCCACAATATATCATTACACCAATCACACATACAGCTCAAAATAAATAAATACATGAATAAATAAATATATGAAGAAAATATTGTTAATAATAAATATTGAATACACACCGTACAATATTTGAAGTACGAAATGATTTCAAATTCTAATGAATGCGAAATTATTCATCAACTGTTGGTGGAATCTTTCAACGTTAGTATATAATCAACATCCGAAGCCCCTCATTGAACTCCTATTTTTTAATAATTCAAATATAGACCGGCAGACCACTAACCCACCTCTTCCTCGTGGGAGATTTACCCACATCTTCTTGCAGTGTGGCGAGTCTGGAAGGGAGAATGCTCTTCTGTGGCTCTTGATGGATCATGCTAACACACACACACACACATTTTATTGTCAGTTTTTTTGCCCTCATCATCTTCCCTCCCAAGTGCTCTTAGGCCATTTAGCGTGAGCATGAAAAACAATTTACTCCTCTAGAGCACTGGGCTGAAATGAAATGAAGAAAACAAATGGTGACACTCACGTTTTTCTCATCCCAATGGGAGTTTTTCTAGGCCAGAAGAGAGGAGGAGGGAAGCAAGAAAGAGAGAGGGAAAGAAAGAGAGATGACGATAGAGAAACATTTTCTTTTGAGGAAGGCTGATAGTAGAGAGGGGAAAAAAGTCGCTGCAAGTACGCCGACTCAATGCGAGCAAAGCACGACAAGCGTGGTGAAGGAAAATGAATGCATTGTTGGAGGAAGACAAGGTTTTTCTTGTTCAGTACTTGGCAACTGAAACCTTTAACTCTGCCAATCAACAAAGTTGTTAAGAATGCACAATTTAACAAAAATATGATTTCCTGAAGTTGTCACATCCCTTCCTCATTTTATAAATTTAATGATAAGCAAGGCAGGAGCAGGTGACATTCGGTCAGGCCAGGAAGTGGAGGCAGGGCCTCCAGATCCCCTCCCCTCAAGTAAAGAGTTAAAAGAAAAAAACTTCCATATTTTTTGGACCATAAGTCACAGTCCTTTTCATGGTTTGGCTGCTCCTGTGACTGATAGTCAGTTGTGAATTGTACATATTAAAATAAGGGCTTGGACTGGAACCCAAAATCCCAGTTACCCAATTACGGTAGGTTAATGTTCGGGATCTGGACACTACCAACATCTTCTTTCCACCAGTGGCAATGTGCCAAAATTTGGTACCAACCGATCAAACAAAAGAAGAAATGGAAGAAGTAGTAGACATGCATTACTGCTGGCAGCCAACTTCTGCATAGCATGTCAAAGAAGGAGGTGCACCAAAAGTTGTCAACCACCAAAAGGAAGTGGATGGAGGAACGGAAGAAGAAGTAGTGATGAAAACTAAGGTGTGACGTAAATTGGCTTCTGCTGCTTGCAAGGATTTACTATTTAGAGCAGAAAAAGGTGCACTAAATGACCTTTGGTCACAATAAGATGTGGCATTATATCAACTAGTTCAAGTATGCCATTTTACACTAACAAGGAAAAAACTACTGCAGTTAAAAAGCGCACGTTTTGAATGCAAATGGAATTCGTTCAGTGCCGTCAATATGGGGTGAGCTCGGAAATTCACTCTGACAGCGTTGGTGCTTGTGGAGGCTGAGCCGTCCCCTCCCATTAATATCTAAATATAGCCTGTTATGAGAAAGCAATTAGCTGGTTGTGCTTGAAGTGTAAGGACTTCACAGTGTTTTCACCTCTGCCAGGTAAGGTTTTCCTCCAGGAAGATATTCCTGCTTGCCTTGCGTCCGCCCACGGGCGTTCGCGGCTCGCTGGATTCCAATACACACATAGAGCATGAAGAGTCAGACAAGACGTTCAGGTCCTCGCCGATGGAGCCCGACTCCGCCGAGTAGGCATAGTTGAGCGCTATTTTTCGACAGTACGTACAGGCTCGCAAGTCTCCTAGAAAGTGGTACAGGAAGGCGTACAAATGATGCTGGATGACGTGGGTCTTTTCCTTCATCTGTTGCGCCGCTTACCTGTGTAGCCCATGAACTTTCCAGGTATCTCCTGGTTGCAGCAGCGACTACAAAAAATCTGGCCGCACAGTCTGCAGTGATGGCGCCGACGGAATGTGGTAAACTTCTCGTTGCAGTCATAGCACTGCTTACACTGGCTGTCGGGCATCCAGTACTGCTTCAGGTCACTGTCCTGAAAGGGTGACAACAGTGGCAACACACTTGGTCAAGGCTGGATTTGCGACATAAAAATCAAGGACAAGTAAACCATACGTGATGAGTAACTCTGGGTTAGACATTTGTGTCCAACTCATTTTCTTTTGTCTTTTTTTTTTTTAAAACAATTGCAGCAGTGCTAATTCAAAGGTAATGAAACTTCCCTGGATTAGGGATTTTTGTATGATTTTTTAATATGACAACTATAGCCCTTTAAACACATCAATAAAATTATTTTGACACCAAATCATACCTTTTGATTCTATTCCTTTTCCATTGCATTGATGTCTTGATTTTTTTCCCCATCCAAAAACATTTGTTTTCATCCGCTTCAGCCGAACACATCACTGCGTGCAACATAAGTCTGACGCTTTGATGCTGAGCCATTAGGAACACATGACGATAAAATGACCGGCCAAACCTACAGCATTTATTTGTCACTACTATTATTAATCATCTGAATTCATTCATTCATCCATTCATCTTCCGAGCCGCTTGATCCTCACTAGGGTCGCGGGGGGTGCTGGAGCCCATCCCAGCTGTCTTCGGGCAGTAGGCGGGGGACACCCTGAATCGGTTGCCAGCCAATCGCAGGGCACACAGAAACAAACAACCTTTCGCACTCACACTCACAACTAGGGACAATTTAGAGTGTCCAATCAGCCTGCCATGCATATTTTTGGAATGTGGGAGGAAACCGGAGCACCCGGAGAAAACCCACGCAGGCCCGTGGAGAACATGCAAACTCCACACAGGGAGGCCGGAGCTGGAATCGAACCCGGTACCTCTGCACTGTGAAGCCGACGTGCTAACCACTGGACTACCGGGCCGCCCATCATCTGAATTAATAATCAATATTATGAGCTTTTTTTTAAAGGAATATTATGTGTTTTTTAAATACAGTATTGTGATAATTATCTTATCGTCAGATTTGCATATCATTACATCCCTACTCCTCATTACTATAAACGACTCCTATGACCTTGCGAACTCCTTGAGCTGAACCCTCACTTGTGATCAGTTACTACAACTTTTGGTAGAGTACAGCGCCACTCCCATCACACTACAATTACTCAACCAAGACTACTATGTCAGTCCTGCAGTCTACCTCGGGTGTAGCACGACTGCCCCATATAGAATTCGACTCCTACGTGACAATGAAGGATGCATATCATTTGTATAGTTTTTTTTTTTCCCCCAGACAGTTGGTGTCATGTCTTGTTCATTTTTCAGACAGTTCTCTCTTTTCGGCTCTTCTGTCACTCCCCTCTTAAACCTTGTTCTGTCTGACTGAAAATTTTAATACACACATACCGCATTGGCCCGAATATAAGACGACCCTGATTATAAGACGACCCCGTCTTTTTCAAGACTCAAGTTTGAAAAAAGACTTTTTGAACACCAGATTCATTTTTATACAGAAAATAATTACAGTACATCAGAAACAATAGATTATAACAATATATTTGAGAGAAAAAGCATGTTATTTCGCCTCATTCAAATCTTAAAATCTGAACATTTAAATATGTAAACCAAAGTGCAATAACATTTGTAAATGAATGGCTTCTGGTTTTTGAAATGTAAATTACATCATAACTTCTCCTCAGCTGCCGGTTAACCTGGCCGATCTTCGACCCACTTTTATCCAGATTGTCACTACATTTCTCCATTTTCTGTTATCGCTTCTATTATTTTCTTCTCTTTTCTTTCTTACCGCTATTTTTTATTTTTCGTCTTCGTCCTACCGCTATTTTTATTTTTATTCTTCGTGACAGGGGTTCACTTTGGCTGGGTAGTCAAGTTCAGCATTCACTTCAATGATATCTGGCGCCATCTAGCGTCGTGAATGGGTATAATGTCTAGACCCCCACAATATAAGACGACCCCCCACTTTTCTTATTTCAATGCAAAAAATACCGTCTTATATTCGGGCCAATACGGTAATACAAACACGGGTAGTAAAATGCATGAGTGTTAATATTTGTATTTGGTGTTGTTTGCGTTAGTCTTTTCACTTCCCAATGTTGACACTTGTTTGGTTGCTCACATGAATGTTGTGCATGCGGGTTTTTTCATGTGTTAAGTGACCAGAGAATACTTGGGTATTAAATGAGATTTTTGGGGAGGATGATGAAAAATACCTGACTCTTTCCATCCATAATTTCCTTGAGTCGTTTCAGTGCTGTGCGAAGTTGCACAGCTGTGCGAGGGTCATGATTGCTCAGTGGCGTATCGGACTTCCTGCTGCTATCTGGAAGGAGGATTTTTACACACACACAAAATATATTTTAAATGTATAAAAAATTTGCCCACGAATAAGTCATGTTATCTTTATAAATGCAAATGAGTAATGTTATCCAAAAACTAAACAAAATCAAACCAGCACGTTGAAGCAAAAAATACAAACTTTAGCTTCAATAATTTATTGATTTGTATTATTCAAGCTTCCTTTAAGTTCACCCAATACCGGATCAAATGAAAAAAAGATTGACGATGTGATCGGAAATCGGGACGTTCTAGTTTTTATTATTGTGTTGGTTTAAGCATGCTACAAATTAAGTTCACATTCCTTCAAATTGTCAAAATTGTTCTTATAAGTCAACCAGTGTAACGGAATGTGTTTCACAGTGGAGGTCCAAAGCCGGCCAATAACTCAGGAAATGCAGCACATTTACTGCATTGAACATTTTCAAGCACTTTTCGAACCTTGAAAAATTAAGCACTTTTCAAGAAATGGAAGCACCTCTGAACATGAGTAGCAGGTTAGTGAACAAACCAAACTCTAGTAGATTGCGATACAAATGCAGATATCACACACACACACACACACTTGCATGCACAAATAGAACCTCATGTGTGTGTGTGTGTGCGCGCGCACATGTGTGTGTGTGTGTGTGTGTGTGTGTGTGCATGTGTATAAAATTGTTACAGTCAAGCAAAGTGTACACAACAGCCCTCACCTGGCCAATCCACTGGAATCAGAAAAAACACGAGATCCCATGTTACAGCCTGTCATACAACTGTCACTTATATTTAAGACTAATACATGACACCAAATGACACATTTTATGAAAAATAAATGTTAAGTTTGACAGCTTTTGGAACATATGGATATTAAAAGTTCAGCGATCAGAAGATGGACCAATATATTTATTAAAACAAACACATGAACATCACCAGTGATTCAATTGGGCGGGGTATTTTGCGAAAGCTATCCTGGTTCAACAGCTGTAAATAAGTCCATCCACTTACAGTACTTACCAGCTTTCATTTGTGTAAAATAAAATAAGAGTTTCCCACAGTAGATGATGGAGGGTATCAAATGTTAGAAAGTTGTAATCGATTCTAGAGATTCTCGTCAACATATGCACATATACGCTTGCAACAACTTGTAAAGCAGGGGTGCCCATTAGGTAGATCCCGATCTACCGGTAGATCTAAGACAGGTCCCAAGTAGATCTGAGGAGTGTCGAGAAGAAAATAAACAAACCACCATTTGTGTGTCTTTGTACATGTTAGTAATATATTTTTTGTGTTAATATACACTGCACACTAATCAGTCTCATTTTCACTAAAAAAAAATTAAAAAATAAAATAAAGCAGGTAAATCTTAAATGTGTGTGTGTGTGTGTGTGCGTGTGCGCGCCGGTAAGGGTAGATCTCGTGAGGTTAGTTGATCAAAAAGTAGATCTTCGATCCAAAAAGTTTGGGCACCCCTGTTAAAGATTGATTATGAAGCAGTATCGCAGTTGTTTCGAGTGAGCACAGTTAAACGCAGTGAATTAAAAATTGTGAAATAAAACACCTCAAAGTGATCAATTTCATTCAGCCACAACCATTATTGACACCATCTACGTTTTTTGTGTGTTTTACCAGAGGCGGTGGAGGTGCGTCTGAAGTGTTCGGAGTGCGATTTTCGCTGCGTGCGTGAGCCATAGCTGGAGTGGGAAGGGCTGGACGACCAGCTCCGACTTTCTGACTGTGGGGAAGGGGGCGGTTCGTCCAGTTTTTCAGAGACCAGGGGGGCAGGTCGGCCATCCTCTGTGAAAACACAAGTGACACAAACACAGTTGAGACGACAATATTCTACTTCCTTTACGAGTAAAGGAAAACATTTTAAAGTCATCTGAATGATTAAAACAAAAATACTGTGAAAATTGAAAGATTTTTTTTTCCACAAATAAAAACAAGGATGTGACTCACGGTAGTTATTGAAGACACTTCTGATATTAAGTGTATTTATTAGAGCTGTCAAACGATTAAAATATTCAATCTAATTAAAAATGCAACTGTCATAATTAACTCAAATGAACTAAAAAATGAATCGTGATTACTCACACATTTTTTATCATTTCTGAATTTCCTTTTACATTTTTTGTCCTATTTTTCCCCATTTTAATGCTCTCATCAACATGCAATCATGAATCAGTTTTCTATGTGCCAAATGCCAAAGATTTACTGAAATAACAATTTCAATTTTCAATTTTACATGAAAATGTTTCACTTGGAGCAGTTATTCACACATAATCTTTCACACAATATTACTGTCCATCAACAACAGTGAAAACAATATTTTGTCACACAACAGCTGCTTTAACAGCTTTTTTAAATGAAATCAAAACAGAGCAATATAACATGAAGTGCATATCTAAGGTAAACTAGTACTAGGCCTATAGTGGATTTAAACCATGGTTGCATACTTCGTTTTTCTCAAGTTTGCTTTGAACAGAGCAGTCTGTTTCTGTATGTTTGTTGGAGAATAACAAGACACCGGACACCAGTGTTCATTTTGTGCCGCTGTATTCAAAACTGCCGGCCGTACAAACAAGGGCACGCACTTCCCCCGTGCTGCTGGGGCAAACCATTCTGAAAGAGGGGGGTTTCACTCCCCCTAACACAGTCAGGCTATGTTGATTGTGTTGGTCCTTCTTGCGCAGAAGTCTCTCTACGGTTTTGTGTAGACCTCATTTCGGATGACTACACTTGGTTCGATCACAACACTGGAGATGTTTTATTTTCGCTAGCTCGCAACCACTGCAGCGCACTGTCACTGTCAGATGAACACAGAGAAGCTTAGAACACTGTAACCTTCCACACAAAATAGTTCCAAACAAGTAACAATAGCGTCAAGAGCATACATCGTGTACCTGTATGATAAAAATAGAGAGAGAAGAACAGGTAACTTGTCAGTGGAGCAATCTGGCAACTTTTTAAAAGTAAACTTTCCATTCATAAACTCTTTAAGTATCCGTTTTTGGTGTCTCGAGCTGCCGTGGCTGGTAAAACAGACATGGGCGTGGACTTCTGCAGCGCGCTTGTTGTTTTGTTTCCGGTGTATTTATAGAGCGACGTAACATCCGCTTGTGACGTGTGCCGCGTTAATCTCGCAAGAAAAAATTTTATCCCGTTAAAATTCATTTAAATTAATGCCAATAAAAACACGCTAAACTGACAGCTCTAGTATTTATGCTTGAGGTCATGCTACCATATGTTCCATTTCTAGTTCTACGGTTATCGTCACACTTTTCCTAACTGCTACTGGTACCTTTCTGTAGTAGCATTGCAAGAAACAAAACGAACCAGGGAAAAAGCAAAAAACACCTGTGGTGTTAATTCTTTGAATGCGTTTGACTTTTAAGCCTAATGTTTTACAGATTTTGGGGGTAGGGGGCTTTGACTCTGTAAATATCAAATAATCAATATTTTGTATCAAGTATTTCATCGTATTTCACATACACGCAAGAGGGAACACCATAATTGAAACATATGTGATTCCTGTACAAGTGTTGACAAATGTTACTTTCCGCTTTACCCAAGAGGATGTTAATTGCATGACCATTTCACAGCGAATGATAATTGACAGCGAGAGTTCTGCAGGCAACATGGCAACATTATTAATTGCTATTCAGTAACCTATTTGTAACCTTGCAAAGTAATTGTTGTCAGATTAATGAGAAGTAACACGTTACATTAGTCGTTACGGGGGGAAAAAAGTACACAAAGTAATGCTTTATTTTCTAAAGCGTCAGCGGGATCACTGACAATAACAGAGGAATACGTCACGAGGATGGTGAGTGTGGGGGTGTTATGTCATGTGACCTGCCACATGACCTCACAAGACTGAGAGAGGTGGTTGCACGAGGCTTCTAAAAACACACACAGATGCATGAGGCTCATTGAGGTTTACAGTAATGTGGAACACACCGAGTCTAATTTAAAAAGAGATTTAAAAATATTAACCCACCCTCGATTTTCAGGTGTTAACAACAACTTGCATACCAAAAACAACAATAATAGGGAGAAAAAAATTGAAAAATAAATCCAGGCATCACACATTGATGAAAGACAGGAGTACCCCCAAACATTTTTTTCATACCATCAGACCCCTCAGTCATACATTTTTCTGATTCTCCAAAAGAAAAACATAACACAACTGATTATTCAATGAAACACATTTTTCCATTCATTTTCGGAACCGCTTTATCCTCACTTGGGTCGCAGGGGATGCTGGACCCTATTCCAGCTGGCTTCGGGCAGTAGGCGGGGGACACCCTGAACCGGTTGCCAGCCAATTGCAGGGCACACAGAAACTAACAACCATTAGTGCTCACACTCACACGAGGGACAATTTGGAGTGTTCAATTCTCCCGCCATGCATGTTTTTGGTTTATTTACCAGTGGCCCGGTAGTCCAGTGGTTAGCACGTCGACTTCACAGTGCAGGGGTACCGGGTTCAATTCCAGCTCCGGCCTCCCTGTGTGGTGTTTGCATGTTTTCCCCGGGCCTGTGTGGGTTTTCTCCGGCTGCTCCGGTTTCTTCCCACATTCCAAAAACATGCATGGCAGGCTGATTGAACACTCTAAATTATCCCTAGGTGTGTGGGCATGCATGGTTGTTTGTCTCTGTGTGCCCTCCGATTGTCTGGCAACCAATTCGGGGTGTCTACCGCCTACTGCCCGAAGACAGCTGGGATGGGCTTCAGCACCCCCGCGATCCTAGTGAGGATGAAGCTGTTCGGAAGATGATTGAATGAATAAACTGTAACTTTCGGGAACAAAATACTGAACAAGAATGAGGTTCAGATCCACGATCGCAATTTCACTCTCTTTTCATCAGCCATGTGAACTTTAATGAGACACCTGAGTTAACACGCAGCTGTTGTGATTTTTGTCGCAGGTCTGACACTGACAACTGAAAGAATGAATTACGGGTCTGTCCTTGTGCCCCCTGCAATATGCACACATACACACCCTCGGTTGGGAAACACTGGTTTAAGACCTGCCTGTGATAAAAAACCTGGCAAGCAGGTGGTTTTGTGAGCACATTAAGCTCCGCAGGATTTATCCTTTCTGAACCAATTGGGTCAAGTGGCTCCATAACTCAGAGGCTTCATTTCACGAAACTAAGGCCAGGTACACCTTAAAAAAATGTGTATCTTAAAAGATACAATACAATACATGCTGATTTATATAGCGCTTTCACAACAGATGTATGGTATTAAGTTTGCAATTAGTATTCCTTACCGTTGCACTTAGTACAATTTAGCTATGCATAGAACAATATCTGCCATGGAGCACAAATTACTGTAGTGCAGATGGTGGGGCCGAGATGTGTGCTCACCAACCTTTGTTGTTGAAGCGAAACAAGTTGACAAAGGAACTGTACGCCGACCGCAGCGGCGGCTCATCCTGCTCCGGCGTGAGCGGCTTGAAGTGGGTTAGGTGGGAAGGGCTGGTGGGTGAGATGACCGGCGGCTCGACGCTCCAGTTCGATGACGACGATGGCACGAATTTGTCCCCGGATGCCATCTCCTCTAGTCTCCTTTTAGGGTGGATGGGACAGTTTGATTAGACAGTTTTTGAATAAAACATTTGCTCCAATGACCTTTATATGTTACTATCAATCGTGAATGATAATTTATGGAGAGACACTGTTTATGTTTATCCATTCATTCATTTTCTTATCCTCACAAGGGTTGCGGGCGTGCTGGAGCCTATCCCAGCTGTCTTCGGGCAGCAGGCGGAGTACACCCTGCATTGGTTGCCAGTCAATCGCAGGGCACATAGAGACGAACAACTGTCTGCACTCACACCTAGGGACAATTTAGAGTGTTGAATCAGCATGTCATGCATGTTTTTAGAATGTGGGTGGAAATCGGAGTACCCGGAGAAAACCCACGCAGGTCTGAGGAGAACATGCAAACTCCACACAGGAAGGCCGGAGCTGGAATCAAACCCGGCATCTCTGCACTGTGAGGTTGACGTGCTAACCACAGGATCTGCTGCTCCACTGTTTATGTTAAATTATTCAATCCCCATTGCGTATAAATACGCCTTGAAAACCCGCTACGGCCGCCTACCCATGACGTATTTTCCCTTTTTTCTGTTTTATTTGTGCCATAGTGTCTGACAAAGGATCAGGCTTATCTGCATTGTAAAGCATTTAAACCTGTCCAGCAGGTGGCAGCGTGTGTCGAGGGAACAGCCAGTATCGTGCTGTAGAACAAGTAGAAGTAGAGGGGGGAGGGATGCATGGGCGGAGTTGTCTAGTTGCGTTGAGTCGGGTGAAGTAGCGTGTAGTTAGTAGAGTGCGCATTCGAACCAGTAGCAATGGAGAAATGAAAACAATTACCCCGAGAGCATTGCTTTTGGGGAAGAATATCTTCCACTATGGAGGGGGTGTTTTGAGTTTCTGTCAGCAGCAAGGTGCTTTTCTCCCACAAAAGTAAGAAGGGGTAAAAGAGGCAACATGCATGAACATCATCTGCCTCATGCAAATGTCATACCGTGGCGAAAGTGCCTTCGCAAAAGCAAGCAAAGTGAAACCAGAATGCGGTGGAAGACATTTACCCTTGCATCAGGGAAATTGCTTTATATTGTATCACGCACAATATATATATATGTACTGCGTGTGTGTATATACAGTATATGCATGCATAAATTGCAGGGTGAGGGGGGGCAGACACATGCATGAAATTGCACAATGGAGGGGAAACACACACACACACACACACACACACACACATGCTTCCACATAGCAAACAGATGTGCACACACTCACTGAACTCATTGTTTCACTTCTGTTCAAATAGTTCATTTCATCAGTTCAATAGCATGCAGATAAATATTTTTGCGAATGGTTGTTCGACTATGTGTGCCTTTGTGACAGGCTGGCATCCAGTTCAGGGTGTGCACAGCCTGCTGTCCGAAGGCAGCTGGGAGAGGCTCCGGTATGCCCACAACCCTTGTGAGGATAAGCAGATCAGATGTATGCATGGATTTCTCACAGGAACAAGTAAATAGATAAACAGATGCACCACATTTTTTCTATAAATCTCCGCCACTGTTCATATTTTCAAGAATCACTTATATAATCTACAACATTCGAAGAAAATCACAGTGTCCCGTCATTGTTGAGCTATTTTTAGAACAGAGCACGCGTTGGTGACCCCTGGAGGGGAGCGTGATCGGCATCACCGAAAAAAAAAACACACTCAAGGTAGCGCAGGGGTGTTTGAGTGTATTTCCGAACACGACCCTAACGTTCATGGTCTTGGTTTTTGTAAAACAAATTCCCCGTAAAAATAAATAAATATGAATAAAATAAAAACTATAAAAACGGAAATATCTCAACCGGTCCTGACTTAGAAGGAGGAAAATAGCAATGGTACGAAATTGCACAATGGAGGGGGAACACACACAACAGCTGCAATTTAGCGAGGTAAAATTGCAAACGATGAAATTACAGTCACACATGAAAATCTGCAGTCGAGTGAATCCGTAGTAATCGAAACACCAAAATAGCAAGGGGACCTTGTAATTGGCCGATAGAACCTCAGTGAATTGTCTATTTGATTACATTGTTCAGTTCAGTGGTTTAAGAGTCCCTCGAACTTCAAACACAGCAAACATGGCATTACAGAGCTGTACAAACATTTACTACATGATGTAGTGAGATACAGAACAAGCGAGTTACAGGTGAGAACAAGTGACTACTACAAACTAAAAGTGGCCACAGTCTGTTGTTATAAAGCACATTTGACAACAAAAACGATATCTTCTACGTATACCATGACATCTGAACGACTCTAAAGTGGTACACACCCTTGAAAACTACATAACTCGGTGATAATACAGTTGAACGGAAATTCACCCTCAAGTTGACGCTTACTAGTAAGGGACGATCGATTAGTTGGGCTTTAGAAGCGTTACATTTCTATTACTGTACTGATCAATTTTCTCCCACGTAACCTTAAAGTACATAACGCAACCCAAACAACTGTTTAACTTACTCTTTGGAGAACTGTCCGAACATTATACGTCAAGCCATTTGCGATCATCAAATGTCGACAAAATTGCAGAAGTGCTCGCATTACGTTATCCGCCTTGTCATGGGACCATAACAGGCCGCAGCGTGGCTGACGTTATGGAGTACTGTACTAAGTGGAGGTTTGACGCCTGAGCTGGAACTTGACCAGCCAAATATTAACATACATGTCAAATAGAGTGCCCGTGTCTTCTTCGGGACATTAACGTGATGGCAAAGAAACTTCCTTCCGTGCTATTTTCAGGAAATGCTACGAATCGGCGCAGTTTACGTGCCACAAAAATCTTTAGTTTCTCCGACAGCGCAAATGTCAAGTTGGCTACATAGCGACTTGTACGGTACATGCTAGCTCACGTTGGCCTCCTATGTTAACCAGCCGGTTTCTCGCATCCTTTTTTGCCACATTCTGAACCTGCCTTCGACTTACCCATTCACTTAGAGGTTCGACATCGTTGGTTGAAGACCTCAAACGAGCCAGGCATCCCAAAAATCGATTTCATTGGGCATTTTGGCCGTCCTCAACACACAGATCAGTGGCTTTCAGACATACTTCACGTCCTACTTAACTACTGACAGGTAAATAGATGGGTAGACATGACAAGTCGAGCCAGCACAATTGAGAAGTCGATTGGATACGGTTGTTTTGAATTGATTTCAACAGTGAACCATTGTTGACATAAGTATATAAGCAGCATTATGCAATGAATTCACAAGCTGGATAAACCACAAGCTGCAGCATCATACGGTTTAGCCATAGTTCATACGGATTTTGTGGTGAATCTTACACGTATATGGCCGTATCACACAAATCATACGGATTCTGAAAATTTCCGTTTCCCCCTAACAGGTAGTTCCGTTTACTTTTGCCCAGAATGGTGCTCGTCTACTCGAAAGCTTTCATTTCCGGTAACTTTCCGGTAAATCAGATTTACTTTGTATTACAGACAATTATGGAGATCTACAATAAATATCATTGAAAATTTCGTGGGTTTTTTCTGCCGTTATTTTGACATATAAAATGCATTGGGATGTTAGAATGATTTTTTGCTCTTTATAAGGATTTTTTTGGTTGTTTATACAGGTTGGCGCTCCGAAAAGTTGACAGGTATGCAGCATTCACTCATGATGTGTAGCTAGCTATATGAATCTTAACTACGGTTGTCATCTCTCATCGGTGCTTTAGCGGACATACTTTGGGCTCAAGTATATGCTGGACATTGCATCATAGTTAGAGTGTGGTAAAGATATTTTCTACATTTATTAATTCGTAGAAGTGAACTGGTTAAACAAGTAACATAAAACGGGAGGCGAGCATCTACCAACCAAACAAACTCTGGAATGAGGAATCAGCCTAAATTAAACGACTGTAGTCGTTTCTGATTGGTTGCTCGCAGACTCTAAGCGGAAGTACGGTGAAGTTTGTTTATGTTGTGTTGTGTTTTCGAAATCTTCGCCAATGTAATTGTTTCAGCTGAGTTTCTGTTTTCGTTTCTTGTGTGACATCGGAAAGGATCTACTCGACAAAGTCGCATTCCTCGACAAAGTCGCATTCCGTGTAACTCAATTTGCGTGAGTTAAAGAATTCAGAATCGCTAAAACAACAAAAATTGTTGATGGCAAATGCTAACGGCACCGTCGTCTGACTAACAATCAGATTATATCACTATACGTTTAAATATACTGTACATGTAAGTGTACTTAAATATTTAGCTTTAACCCAATGTACTGTACGAGCACCGAAGTTTTTGATTTTTGTTTGCCATTTAGCTACCCAGATAAAGCGATGTAATTGTAATGTAAATCCAGATACGTTGGTGGATTTATAAATTTTTAACGTGTATGTTAAGAATGTACAAAAACACCAAATACATTTCTTTACATGTAAATATCCACTTGTTAATGAGTATTTTTTTCCCAAAAAGACACTTTACCAGACAGCTGAACCTTCAGACCAATAACAATAACCTTAAGACTAAAACCAGCAAATTTGAAGCAAGCTGCGTGGGTAACTCTGCAACTGAGTGTACCATTTTATTTTAATTTCTATATATTTTTTGTCTTTCAAGTGACTGCATTTCTCAGTGTAAAACAACGTGATATTTCTCCAATTATGATGCAATTAAAAACAATGAAGCCTACCAAGGATTCCAAGAAGGAATTTGCTTCAGCATCCAAGATCAAAAATAAAATGCACAGTGAGTCTCTCTGATTTCTTGAATGACATTTATAAGATTACGTCTGCTAAATGTTAATATTTTTTCCCTTCTCTCTCAATTTTCTGCCGTTCCTCATATCAGACACCTCCTCCTTCTTCAAGGTCTCATTGAAGACCAACAACAAAGCCCTAGCTCTCGCCGTACAGGCTGAAAAGCAGAAGTCCATGCTGCTACAGAAAGAGAACCTGCACCTGAGAAGGGAAGCACAGTCTGCATGCTTTGATTTGGCCACCAAGAAGCACAAGTACAGGAAAGTGGTGAGATTATTTATTTCATCCCATGTGCAGATTTCAACTCAACTCAACTGTATTTATAGAGGACTTTCAATCAGCCATCACTGCATACAAAGTGCTGTACATGGAGCAACTAACATATACAACAGGAAAGCAACAAATCTGTAACAAAGACGGTAGAAAGCACCGAACAGCAAAACCAAGAACAAATCTGAGTCATGCTGAGTCAAATGCCAAAGAATAAAAATAATAATTTAAAAAAATAAGAAAGGATGCACTCATAGATGGATTTATGTCGTTTTAATTGTCTGTCTCTGCAGCTGACTCAAATCAAGAGAGTTCCCTTTCTGCTCCTATAGTTCATTATTGCACTTGTCTCTCTGCCTTCATTCGTATTTTTCAGTGCTGGCTTCACAGAAGACATACTAATCTGATTTCTTGTATGACATCATGTACGAAAGCAGTTACCTTTTGAAGCATTCAACTTGAGATGTGCAAATAAGCTCACAATTATGTCGTTCTTTCACAGCTCCTCATCTTGAAAAACCTTTATCGCAGTACGCTCCAACACATGAACATGGTAGCTGAATTATTCCCTGACAGCGTAAGTAGAAATCTTGAAATGTTTTTTGTTGGTATTTAGTGGTGTGTATGTGTGTATATGAAAACTTACCTTAGATCAGTGGTTCTCAGTTATTTTCTGTCATGCCCCCCCAAGGAAGGGGAAAACATATCGCACCTGCCCCCCCCAGCACGACTATAAATAGTATCATTTGTCTATAAAATTGTTATAAGTACACCTTTGCATAACACTGTGTCCTTATTAACGTATAAGAGAATAAAAAAACAAAAGAAATATGGATCAACTTACAACCAAGAATACCGGTAGCTTTAGTAACTGGAACAGAAAAGATCTGTTCTGTGCATTTGAAATTAAAAAATAACATTAAATCCTTAATTTAACAATAAATATTTTTTGACTGACCATGTCAAACCATACGATACTGAAAAATAAAATGGCATAAAATCAATAACTAATAATGCATTCAAACTAATCAGCAACGTTATCTCAGAGCATAATATTTAAAAAAAATAACCAGCAAACCAAAAAAATATAAAGAATTTGTGCTTTTTTTTAAAATCAAAGATGATGTCTGGATTAATGGCTACAATGAGCACGTTTTGCAATGCACAGCTTTTCGAAGCGAGGTTTGAAGCAGGACACAGCAACTCTTGACTCCTGCTCAATGTGGAGCCGGGACCTGTATTTTAGTTTGCTCATGTTCCCCAGCCTACGTTTTTATGCAAATTATGACGTTTCTCGTCTTTGAATCAAAGGCAAAGGCATTCGGAAAAACACGCGAGAGCTGAAACATAAAGGGGGGTTCTAAAATGGCTGAAATTTCATGATGTCACGGGTTGATAATTCTCAGGCATTTCAGCAAAAAATAAAAGGTTTTGATTCCGTAACTTCCACAATTTACATATTTTGCACCATAGAGACCCATTATAATTCATATTTTTGAATGCATCGTAAACCTAATGTGTAAACATGCATTTCACGCGATTTTTACGTCAATCGCTTTGTTTTCGCTTGGACATACTATGCATGCCACATTGTTGGGTTGAGGTCATTCAAATTTTACAACTTTAGGTGGCGCCAGAGGATCGCAAATGAGTTTGCCTCTGATGCATTATTGCATGAACAATTCCGGTCGGAATTGTTTGTAGGGCTTGTTCGGGACCTCCAGACTCAACCAGACACAATTTTTTTTTCTTTTGCAAAAAATAAAGTTACTTTGGGTACCTTTATTACCGATTTGTTTTACTGTTTGGTGTATATGTTAAATTGCTCCATGTACAGCACTTTGTGTGCAGCGATGGCTGTTTGAAAGTGCTCTATAAATACAGTTGAGTTGAGTTGATACAAGCTATTTTACAAAGTTAAAGGAGCCATCTGCATTTGGTGTATGCAGTTCCGAGGTGTCCTATTGACATGGCTATAGTATGGTTTTGACGCATTTTACATAACGTATGTTTTTGTCATGCTGATATTAGCCAGTTGTTAGGAGGTGGCCCAGTCTCATGCAAAATGAGCCATCACCCATCCTAATCCTCATCCCCCTCACCCTAAAGTCACCCATGATGATGAGGTGGCTCACAATGAAAACATGTTTGACAGCCCTCTTCTAAAGGGACTTAATAAGGAATACCATGAAAGTTTTGAGCTCTTGATGAGCATTTTCAGTAATTTTAAGATAGTCTTTTTTGATCCCCCAGGTGCTCTTTGAACCATCCGCGGACGACAACGTCCTCCCAACTGATCCTGACAACCCTTCAATTAAAAAGTGAGGTTGATTTTTCATTATAATCTGTCATCCTGTATAATATTTAACTTCACTCTAACTGATCGTTCTGACAACCTTCAAAGTGTGGCACGAGATCCTCCGGACGTTTCAAAGGATTCAGCAGAACTCAGTCCAGAAATACAACCAGACAGTCTTAAAAACAACATGCCTGCAGTCTTACCCACTCTGAGCAGAAATGTGTCCACTGGCAACGGTACGTGGGCAGAATTGTTGGGACACCTCTTAATCAATCAATGAATCAAATCATCAGAGATTGGAATGAGCACCTTTTTCCATCCTGTCTCTTAATTCTTCATCTTGTGAGAACACGCTGGACAGTTACACTGTCTTATTTGTTTGTTCTAGCATAATAGAGATGGTTTTATCCATGAATCAATTCTATCTATTGTATCGAATTGTTAATGTCTTGAATTATCCATATGGCAAAGCTGAGTGCAATACTTGATTTCAACCAATAGACGAGCTCAACCATTCTTAATACTGTAGTACAGTAGAAATCCTCTACAATGAACTCATGTTTGCAGCCAAATATTTTCACAACAGGGGACCTTTCACTGTCGCAAAGTCTTTTGATTTATTTTTCATCTATGTATATTTGTATTTTATCATAAAATTTGGCTTTTGCAATAAAATATTCCTTAGTTCTGAACTATTTTCATGATTAACTATTAGCTAATAACTATTTCATAAACACATTTAACGTGACATTTGTTCCATCCTTCTGTGGTCTGTGCCGTTCGTTATCTGGGCAACCCCCGAAAAAAAAATCCTAAACCCGTCCCTCTCAAAGAGAACATAATCATGGCGAAAAGGTGAGGTAAGTGAAAAAAAAATATTCAGAATACAGGGAATTTAACCCAAAATGGAGAAACAATCTTTTTTTCAATGCAAAGAAAAGATTGTCTGTCTCATCTGTCGGTGGCGGTATTCAAAGAATACAATCTGACACTATGAATCCCGTCACAACAACAAGTACGATTTTTTTGCATGGGCAAATGAGAGCAGACAAACTGTCAACGCTAAAAAGAGGAACGTTAGCTCAGCAAAATACATTTGTACGCCAAGCTCAGCTGAACCAGCCATCTGATCGGGCTAGTTTTCGGTTTGCTCAACTGATAGGAAGCAGCGGTAAGGAGAGTTTGTCAAGAAATGCATGAATGTTGTCGCGGAGGCGGTGTGTCCCGAGAAGAAAGACGTCTTTAATACCGCGATTGTATAGAAAAAAGTTATTTGATTTTGTGTGGGTTTCTGGGAAATAATACATTTTTACATCTAGGTACTCTTGCAGTCACACTTTTGCTGTTACAAACTGACCCCGGCACCCCCATCAGAGAAGCGAAAGGTTATGTGGCCCTCCAGGAAAAAGTTTGGGGACCACTGCTGTAGCCGTTTCCTAGCTAAGCCGGGTGAGGTTGGATTAGACTTTTGCGGTAGGCTTGTTTTCGTTGTAGTGAACCTCATTGCGAGGCAAGGGTGGAAAAAAGGATTTCGTATTACTCAACAGGTGGACTTTTCATTGTAGGGGAAGCAGAAAAGAGGGAATGGCTTGAATGAATGAAGATTTCTTCACACTAGGGGGTATTTGTGAACATGTAGGTTTAGTTGTAGAGCAGTTTTACTGTAGTCTAAAATAGTGGTGCAGAGTACAAAACAGTAAATTCATTCCAATACGATTGTTAATTACGATGTTTGGGATCTGATTAATCTTGAATAGAACCCCCACATTGTTTTTCCTGTGAAACCTATCCGTGGCTATATAGGGGTTATCAAAACTGTGCAGACTCTCCAGGGCCCCCAAAAATCTGTGAAGCATTGCTTTACTTGACTACAGCCGTGACTGCAAGACCGTCATTGCCTTTGGAATTAACTACACTGTTGTTAGTGTAGTGCAGGGGTGCCCAAACTTTTTGGATCAAAGATCTACTTTTCGATCAACTAACCTCCCGGTATCTACCCTTACCGGCGCGCACACACAGACACACAGACACACACACAGACACACACACACACACACACACACACACACACACACACACACACACACACGCCATGATGAGAAACAGCCTGAAATGGAGGTATGCGACGCACTTTTGCAGCCTGTTAACTATCGTAGCTCACACGTACCGTTTTAAAGTGCTTCCCTGGGCCCTCCTAGATTCCTATTCTTTGCCCGTGCCCTCGGTGAATTGTACACGAAGCAAACTCAGAATGAGAATCATGACGATAAAAGATGGAGCGCAACAGCTCTGATCAGAAGCTGCAATTGCAGACTGCTGAGCGCTAACAACTTCCGGTGACGTAATCACGCGCCACCGTAAATTTAAGATTTACCTGCTTTATTTTATTTTTAAAATGAGACTGATAAGATGATTAGGGTGCAGTGTATATTAACACAAAAATATATTACTAACATGTACAAAGACACACAAATGGTTGTTTGTTGTTATTCTCCTCGACACACCTCAGATCTACTTGGGACCTGTCTTAGATCTACCGGTATATCAGGATCGACCTAATGGGCACCCCTGGTGTAGTGGTTCACACAAGGCTAATTTCGAGCAAGGGGAATTTACCCTGGAACTCGGAACTTTATGTATCTCATGAATTAGGTAGTACTTTCTTGATGTTCAAGAACCTTTGAGGTAGTGTCTGCAATACCGAACATAGCTGATGCGAAATTCTGGTACCAGGGCTACAAATATCAAAAACTAAAACATCCTGGAAACTTAGGTGGCATGTTTATTTTATTTAACTGGTAGGGAGAGTGTTCCAACACTTTTGCCTATCCTGAAAGCATGTGTTTGTAGCTGCTTTGTGAGGTCACTGAGGCATTGATTTGTGTTCCTTTCCACAACTCCACAGCAAAAACAGATGACGGGAAAAGGAATTCAAACCAGCAGACACTCCAGATGGAGTCACCGCGCCAGTTCAACAAGTTAAGGGAGGAAGTGACTCGTCAGTCAGCTAGGTTCTCCCAGTCTGGTTACGACAGCAACTCTTTGCCGTGTCGACTGAGCAGCCCAACATCTGCTGAAACACCGTCTCCCTCTGCTGAAGTCAACGCTCCTTGTAACCAGGCACCAGAAAGTTTGGACAAGCATCCTAAAGCGGCTTCTCAAAGTAAGCTCACATCGCGTCTTCCCAAAAGAGTGAAATCCAGAGTTGGCGGCCATCAAAAGGGAAGAAGCACCAAGTCAACAGTGGATTCTTCTGATTTTGTCTGTCCTGCCTTGGATGATGACGTCCTTTCCTTTGCATCCAACCAGAACGAGAAGTTACCCGTAGAGAAGGATTACTCGAAAAAAACAAGGTCAAACATTACATACAGGAAGTACACAAAGAAAAGTCAACGGGGGTCCTCGATCAGTGTGACGTCAATGTTGCCACCTCATGACCGAGAGACTGGAGGCTCCATGGTGGACCACAATGAGAGGACAGACAGTTTTGCAACTGCAGAGTTGGAGGAACCAAGCCATTCTACAGGTGAACCACAGGTAAACGACGAGTCTGCCCCAACCTCTCAAGGACATCCCAACTCAAGGTGCAGAAAGACATTTGTTATCCACCATCACGTAGAAGAAACCACAGATGGACGTTCTGTCACACCAAAGCCAAGCTCGTGTAAGCGTCCTTGGGAGTCCACTCGGAATCAAGGAAGCCTCCCGGTAAACTTGTCCGACAGTGATGACAGGGACGACATACCGCCACGGGAGGAATCCTCGGCCGATTATGAATTCCAGAAGCACAAAAAAGCAAGGAAGGAGGTTTCGATGAGATCCAACAGGGAAAAATCACATGTCAATAATGACTCGAGTGATCATGCAAAGAACAAGAACAACAAAAAACAACGCCATGACAAAGGTGTTTGTCCTGAGGAGGATGTGGTTTATCTTCCGGATCCTCCTGACTCCCCTTTCTATAATGTGTTTGCATTCTTGGATGATCCTTATGCACACAGTGAAGACATACTTAAGTCAAAGTCCTGGGCAGATAGGAATTCTAAACGGTACCGTAATACATCCAAATACACTCCACCAGACAACAGCGCCAGAAATCTAAGAGAGACATTTGTCGTTTCCGAACCGAAAACGCCTCCCATCAACACAATGACGATGTTGTCCAAAGAAATGACTGCGGATACGGATGAAGGTGAAGCACCTCGTCAGCATTTGGGTGACCTGCTCACTGATGAGACGCCACCATGGATGAACATCTCAGTTGCAGACATGGAGCCTGGCTCTTTAAATTGTAGTCCAAAACAACGCGCCTCAAAGGGGCGAAAAGTGGTGGAGGAGACTACTGTGATCACGCCAGTCTCTTCTCCAGGTGAGTTGGCAATATAGTTTAGGCCGCATAAATATAATATTAAATTCTCATGGTATCATACGTGTGAGCAAACATGAACATGGTATTCAAATTGCAGCTCTAAAATGTCCCATTTTTTAAATATTTGGGTAAATAAAAATGTCTCTCTTTCCATTTGACACAATCTATTTGTTTTTTAAACAAAATGTGGAATATTTGGTGCATTAAGAAATGTAATATAAGTTGAAATGAATCACTGTTACATTTTTCTCGTGTTTTAATTCTTCTAAGCAACTCACAGTGTCCCATCACTGGTAAGCTACTTTGAGGATAGACCCGTAGACTACTTATGTTTTCCTTGAGGATAACTGCTACTCCCTGACACTGCGTTTTATATAGCAGCGTTTACCAACATTTCCCTTTTGCTTGTGGATGTCCAGGTAGAAATGATGCTTACAATGGTTTACACCAGGGGTGCTCATTAGGTAGGTCCTGATCTACCGATAGATCTAAGACAGGTCCCAAGTAGATCCGAGGAGTGTCGAGGAGAAAAAACAAACAACCATTTGTGTGTCTTTGTACATGTTAATAATATATATTTTTGTTTTAATGTACACTGCACCCTAATCATCTTATCAGTCTCATTTTCACCCAAAAAATATTTAAAAATAAAATAAAGCAGGTAAATCTTGAATTTACAGTGGCACGTGATTACGTCACCGGAAGTTGTTAGCTCTCAGCAGTCTGCAATTGCAGCTTGTGATCAGAACTATTGCGCTCTATCTTTTATCGTCATTATTCTCATTCAGAGTTTGCTTCGTGTACATTTCACCTAGGGCACGAGCAAAGAATAGGAATCTAGGAGGGCCCAGGGAAGCACTTTAAAACGGTACGTGTGAGCTACGATAGTTAACAGGCTGCAAAAGTGCGTCGCATGCCTCAGTTTCAGGCTGTCTCTCATCAGGGCGTGTGTGTATGTGCGTGCGCGCGCGCGTGCCGGTAAGGGTAGATCCTGGGAGGTTAGTTGATCGAAAAGTAGATCTTCGATCCAAACGGTTTGAGCACCCCTGGTTTACACTGTCGCTACACTTGAACTCTGGACCTTGTCGTATGCCACTCCACCCCGCTTTGCTGGCATGCTCCCTACAATTTGTTCTAAATTTAATACAGGAGACCCTCCTCCATTGTTTGTTTGCTTGTCTCATTTCCACGAATGTGTTCTCTGTTTTTTGTAATGACAGGTTCAGTCAACCTAGAACATAAAATAAACAACATACAAGGAAGGAATACAAGAGGCTTGGATTCAATTTGCTTGCCAGGAGAACGGAGAGGTTTACTCAGTTACATCTCAAACTCGTTCTGAAGTACACCCCCCCAACCCTCTCTATTTATTGAGAATTGAAGGGGTCCCTAATTACATAAACGTCTAAGGAACGGGGAGTAGTTTCACATTTCACAACAGTTTCAGTGGAAGAGCTTTCAATGAGAACACACAGTTCATTCCTGAGATGTCATCAAACGGCTCCTGCTGGGTGTCGGTGGTCCACGAACACAGCGTGGGATGGCCCTCTCGTGGTGTCCCGGGTTGATGTTATCTTCTCACAAGCAGCAGTCACTTTTATCAGAAGCAGTTAACCTAACAAAAGGATGTTATCCTAGAAACCAGAACAGGAGCGACTGAGCGCTCCCGGTCCAACAAGTCTCCCCCTGTCAACCTACCCCATTGTAAATGAGGTACAGTATTTGCGAGGTTTCACTCGGAAACAAAACTTTAAAGTTACAATGAAAGTAAACATGGGATAACAAAATTACATTTATTCCAACAGTAATTCCCCACAGTTGTGGTCATGAAGTGTCAGGAGTACTGTAGTTCAAAGGGAAAAACCACAACCCTGCGAACTTGGTATATTTACTTGACATAAAGCAGTTAAGCAGTGGCTGTTTTTGAGAGTGAGAAAACTGTGTTGTGTGTTGCAGCAAGTCGAGCCTTCATGCCACTGACCAACATCATTTGTAACTCAGAGAAAGAGAACCAAGGGAGAGGCAGGAGATGCAAGGGCGTCGTCAGTTACAAGGAGCCATCCCTGAACAAGTGAGTGTATGTTCATCGTGAAGTCCATTGGCTTAAAAAAAAAGACGAAACAACGTCTTACATTTTGTTTTTGTTCTTTTGGGGGCAGAAAAATACGCCGTGGAGATAGATTTACGGACAGCGCATTCCTAGACTCTCCAGTTTTTAAAGGCTCTCAGAAGAAGAAGAAAAAGAAGTCTATGTTGCAAGTGGCCATTTGCAAAGACTGATTTTTGCTTCTTCTTTACTTAATTTTTTAAAAAAAGTTTTATGTTGGTTGTAATGCACATTTTGTGTATTTAATAAACATTTTACTGACTGTTTGTATTGCGTCTGTGTTGGTTGGAGGCTGTTCATAAATGATTCAGAGCTGCTTGTTCACCTGAGACATTGCCTAATGTTTCCCATGTGAAGGTCACATTCTGTCCGGTCTGGCTGGACACATCTGTTTGATGAGTACAAATGTGTGAATTTGCTTTGCATAGGTTACTGTACTGTTTGTATTTATTCACTACGGGCATTGCAATGGGTGATTCTGGTTTTATTTTGCTCCAGCTTTGTTTTGCATTTTTCTTTTAGCCCGTGTCTTGCCGTTTTCTGCAACTACTTTCCGTTAACCCATAAAACAAGAAAAGACTCCCTGCCAAAATGGAGTCAAAGCATCTTAAAAGAAATGTTGAATTTCTCTTGTGAGTATATGCATTTTGATTGAAAGAAACTATAAAAACTAAATGTCAATACTTTGTTTTCCTGATCCCAGGGATGAATATGTCGGGCAGAAAAACCAAGAGAATTCTTTTGACCCTACGAGAAAAGGAGCCTCCACAGTGCTTGATGACCTGGTAAAATAAAAATAGTCGCACCTTAGTGAAGACCATCACCAAGGCCAAACAACCCTAATTTCACTCAACACTGTTTTGTAAATCGTATGGACGGACACTTGGCTCCTGCACGAGCCAGGATGACAAAGTACATTTAAGATCGTAAATGAAAGTAACGTGCTCATTGCAGTCCAACTGGCTTAAGTTACTCAACTGCATGTCTCCAATAAAGTGATCATAGCTGACTGACGCTTGTTGGAATCAATTGTAATCAGAACAGCTGGTTTGACGAGCGGGATGATGGAAACGGCTGCTTTTGCTCATTTTAATGAACAAATGGTTAAAAAAATACAATTAACACAGGCATATTTTTCCCTACATGTGGTGTAACCATGCACAGCAGGGGTTCCCAACTGCTGGTCCGCAGACCGGTACCGGTCCGCAGGGCATTTGGTACCAGGCCGCACAGAAAGAACTTGCCTTAATTCAGTTTTATTTCTTTTGGAATACGAAAGATGTTTTATTTTGAAAAATTACCCAATTCTCCGTTACATCCGTCTATGTCACGCATGACACACCTCTAGCTTTGCTTGACGTCACCGATTACGCTAAAAACAAAACCCCGGAGCTCGCAAAATGAGTAAAAAAAAAAAAAAACTGCTGGAGATCGCAAATGACGGTGGCCTTAAAAGTACGTTCGAGACAAGTGGATTCAAGTTATGGCTGAATACTCTGAGATCGCCACAATAGCACTGTTGCTATTTCTGACATCCTACCTGTGCGAGGCGGGGGTTTTCTGCAGCAACGGCGACGAAAACAAAATTACGAAGTAGGCTGGACATAAACCACACACATGGTGTCATTGTTTCCTATAAAACAGAGATGGGACCATCTGGTTGCAAAAAATAAAATAAAAAATCAAGCTCGGGGCTGTGGTGAGTCGTCATTTTCATGCACTTTGAATTTGCGTTGTATCGTATTTTGAAGGCATTAAACATTACCATAGCGATCAGAGTGTTGCGGCCAGATTAGATGCTCCTTGTGTTTATTATTATATTTTGAAAATACCAGTTTTCATGCAGCTCATACCATATTATTTTGTTGTATTATTTCCGCCACACCTTAAGTGTCCTGAAAATATTTTCTGACAAACCGGTCCATGGGGCAAAAAAGGTTGGGGACCCCTGGTGTACAACATGACTACAGAGTCGCGGGGCGACTACCTCACGTTGTGCGTCGAGAGCGGGAGACGAGAGAGTGACTGGAGAGAAACATACACGCATCGGAAAAGTTATCTACGTTAACATGACAGCTGGACTCACGTGTTCCTCATTTGATAACACGTCAGGGTGTCAGAAGTCCTGTAGTTGACGTGGAGTGTGCGAAGAGGATCTGTAGCGACGCCACTCGAGTGAAGCGCGACTCAGCAGTCGATAGTCCGCTGCTCTCTGCTGTACTTGCATCAGCTCGGACGTGTACGCACGCACGTCTTTTGGCTTCAACTAATCAGTCCTGATGTAATGGACGTTAGACATCAAAAGCCGTGTTCACACGGTAACATTTACTCCAGTGCTACGCCGGTGCTGCGCCAGTAGAGCGTTCACACGTGCAAAGTTACACCGGTGTTGCCCCGGAAAACGGCTTACTCCGGGGCAAATTTAACCCACCTCACGGAGCTGTACCTGATTGGGAGTGGGATCTCCCAGACGACGCAAAGGATTAAATGTGCAACCTTCCTATGTGTGGCCAGTGTCATAATCGTGTTTAACACACTGGTGTTTGGTGAAGAGGAAAAGAAAAATTGTGTGCATGCTGTGATCCGCGAAAAATGTCAAGTATGGAAGACACATGTTCTTCACGAGGGCTGAGTGTTGAGATCTGAGCTTTGACCGGGATGCATTTGGGAAAATAATGACGAAAGATCAATTTTCTTGTTTAGCCCAAACACGTGGCATGGTTATTTGCCGACTGCACAGAGCGCAGCCTCTTGTCATCACCACTGAACCATAAGCAAGACATTCCACGCCGGGTACTGACGGGATATGACGTTGTATCTTGGGTTGCCAGATCCATTCAAAATAAACAAATATGTCCCAATGACACATTTTTATCCTAAACATATTACAACATTACAAAAATTAGGATATAAAATGCTGGTTCTTAACACTGAGGGTTAAAATGAAACAATTGACGCAAATGTGAAGACGAAAGATTGCGAGTTAATGCAAAACACTAACTTCCTTCTAGGGGATCGGATTAATTAGGGCTGCATTGCAAAAAAATCGATTAATTTAATTAATTTAATTTTCCTTTTCATAGCCCGACATTGATTCATACAACAAAAATCGATCATTTGAATCACATATTCTTTCCATAAATTTTGACATCTCGCGTCGCCCAAGATCTTGTCACTACACGAGAGGAGCGTCTCAACGCAATTTAGTCAGTTACTACCAAAGGAGTTGACTCGGCCGTGTGGAGGATTGGTTAGATGTTCACTGCATGAGCCACAATCATGTGCATCCTAAAAAGTTTCATATGAAGATGTAAACCATACATCAACACTTTTGTTTCTACTGACGATGTGATGAAAGTATAGCAATGTATATATCACTGGGTACCATTTGCAGTGGAATGATCAAGGTGACACATTTGAGTGTGAAACCGTTCCTGTAAGATGGTATGGCTCACAATGGTATCGCCCGTCTAGCCAGGAGATCGACAGTTCACTCTTGTTTCTCTTCAGATCGTAAAAATCTTTCGCCTTTTACTAAAGATTTCCGTGGGGAGGAACAACAAGAGTATATCTCAATTTTTGATGCTCTGCGTAAGCGGAGCTTCTCTACCTTGTAAAATTAACTATAATATCACCCTATAGTAGCATATATACGTGACGGGGGTCACGACTATGATGGTCTCGAGCTCCACGTCGCTGCCGCTTCAAGAATACCAGACACTGGGATGTGGCTTTTCCCTTCTTTTATTGTCTGCAAAACAGTATGGCAAGATAGGTGAAGTCACGGGGCTTTTCAGTCTAGAAAATAACCTGTGACTTCCCTGGTAGCTCTCCTGAACTAAACATCATCCATAAGAAACTAACTGCACAACAAAACAAAATATACAACATAGGTGATCGTATATTAACAATTTACAAAGAAAAGGGAAAAAAACACACTGGCATCTACGTGATGCCGCTGAACGCATCACACGCAGCAGAACGGCTGCACAATGCACAGTAATGGCGGCCGCGACGAACCGCGCGGGTACACGCCAGCCACACTAATAGTCAAATGAAAAACAACATGAAAAACTATATACAGTGCAATCAAAAGGAAAGAAGCATTACCTGCAACACAGTATGGCAAGATAGGTGAAGTCACGGGGCTTTTCAGTCTAGAAAATAACTGCGCAACAAAAAAACCCCACCTGTTAACTCAATGGATAAAAACTTTCATTCGACAAAACTTAAATGAAATGACGACACAAAAAGCAATGTGGACTCGGAACAAATCCGGGAACTAATTAAATACACAGCGGCGTAGAAAAAGGGAAAACAAAGTGAAATATTGTAATTAAACTAGAATGAATCCGGACCGCGGTAGTCCAGTGGTTAGCATGTCGGCTTCACAGTGCAGAGGTACCGTGTTCGATTCCAGCTCCGGTCTCCCTGTGTGGAGTTTGCATGTTCTCCCCGGGCCTGCGTGGGTTTTCGCCGGGTACTCCGGTTTCCTCCCACATTCCAAAAATATGCATGGCAGGCTGATTGAACACTCTAAATTGTCCCTAGGTGTGAGTGTGAGCGTGGATGGTTGTTCGTCTCTGTGTGCCCTGCGATTGGCTGGTAACTGATATAGGGTGTCCCCCGCCTACTGCCCGGAGACAGCTGGGATAGGCTCCAGCACCCCCCGTGACCCTAGTGAGGATCAAGCGGTTAGGAAGATGAATGAATGAATGAATGAATGAATCCGGACTGTCAATGAAACCCGACTTACCCTGTGACTTCCCTGGTAGCTCTGCCTGAACTACGGCGGGAAGCTGGTGCCATACCGTGCGCTGTTGCGTCACTTCCATCATAATTTAATAAACGCAATGTATCACTCCGTTACATACACCCCCCTTAAATTATGCAGAAGTGAGGCAACACACATGAAAGACAGCAAAAAGACAAACAGACAAAAACCATGGCTATCGGGCAAGGATGTGCAAGAGAGTCAATAACACGAATTCTTCTTAAAGAAGTGTGAAGGAATAGATTGGTACCAAAATCCATTCTCATCACAGACCAGATGAAATGCCATTTACATTTCACAAAACTGCACATAACAACACCCATTAATAAGGAGCCATTAAGATATAATGGTGACAAAAGGCACACAGCATTAGCAACAAAAAAAAAGAATTAAATGGTCATACTAAACTCATATCGATGTTGGCATCACGACTCTTTGATAGGACATCTCACATATAAGTCTAACAGGGGGCTTAACTGTTCTACCGCACCTTGTGAAAGTGACGGGGCCCTCCGCGTCGTGAGGTTGTGTGCAAACCACCTCCTCTAGTTCAGTCTCAACTGGGGGCGTGTCGGAAGACGAGTGTATCATGTCAAGCACCGGATCTGTCAATGGTTCAGTCTGTGTGTAGATGTCATGGCCCACTGACTGACCTCTCTCACTGACGTCCTCTTGACGCGCATCAACAGAGTCGGGTTCCGCAGAGAAGCACTCATGTTCTACCTCGGCCTGAACTGGTGACTGCATGAGCCAGTTCTCAGTGCGCAGGCGAGCGTCCTCCTGATCATCAAAAACTGAGCTCGTCACTCCCACAACGTGCATCCATTTCCGACCCATCTGAACATGACCCATCTGACCTGAGAACGTCAAGAAGTCAACCGGGAGCAGTAAGTTCCTGTGTACGACCTTCTCTCTGCCCGTGGCACCGTCCCGGATCCTGTACACATTGATCGATGGCCTCACAGACACTACGTCATAAGGGGTCGAGTCCCAACGATCAGCAACTTTCCTTTTTCCCTTCTCGCCTCGATTAGCTAGCAGCACCCTGTCACCGACAGCTAATGGCGAACCCTTGACTTTGCGGTTGTAGATCTGGGCGTGACGGGCCTGTTCCTTGAGTGCATGCTGTTGAGCAATCTGTGCGGCCTCAGAGAGATCCTTCTTCAAGTTGCTCACAAACTCATTGTGACTAACAACACTGGCATTCTCCAAGACATGATGGAACATAATGTCAATGGGCAAGCGAGGGACACGTCCAAACATCAAGTAGAATGGTGCAACGCCCGTGGCCTCATGTACTGTGCAGTTATAGCAGAAAGTCAGCTTGTTCAACATCTGTGGCCATTTGGACCTGGACTTCGGGGGAAGTGTTCTGATCATGCCCCCAAGAGTCCGGTTAAATCGTTCCGCAATGCCATTACCCATGGGGTGATACGGCGTTGTGTGGGACTTGTGCACACCCGCCAAATCGAGAAGATCCTTGATAAGTCTACTCTCAAAGTTAGCTCCCTGATCCGAATAGATCCTTTGGGGGAACCCATAGATGCAGAAAAACTTATCCCACAGGCAGCGGGCAACCTGCTTTGCTGACTGGTTTCTGCAGGGGAAGGCAAGAGCCAACTTTGAGAAATGGTCTGTCACAACAAGGACATCAGTGGTTTTCTTGTCACCCGACTCCGCTGTCCAGAAATCGATGCACACTAGTTCCATTGGAGAGGAAGTGCGGATGTTCTCCAGGGGTGCCCGGGCGTCCGGCTCAGGGGTCTTACCCACGATGCATCTCTGGCATTGCTTCACGTGCTTTGTGATATCGTTTTCCATCCCAGTCCAAAAGAACCTTTCACTCGCCAGAGAGAGCGTCCTCGAACAGCCCTGATGACCAGCTTTGTCATGAACCCCATGCAGAACTTGATGCTTCAGAGACCCAGGTATGACAAACTGGGAGACCTTATGGTTTGTGTGGCGATGTTTCCTAACTCTGTATAGAATCCCATCACGAACTTTCAACTTCTTCCAGTGCCTCAACAACATAAGCACACAGCTCGACTCAGCTGCTCTCTCGCGTGCAGTGGGTCTCATATGCCACCGAACATAGAAGAGTACTCTGCTGATTGCAGCATCTTGCTGCTGCAGATCGCGTAACTGGCTATGGGGAATGACAATGGAAGGATCCTCTTCAGGTAGCTGTAGTGACAATGGGGTCGCTCCACGGAGCCGAGAGACACCACCAGCCTGATGGACATCCAAAACTGCAGACACCTCCTCTGCACCAAGGGCACTTCCAGACGACTGATCGGGAGCTTCCCCCTGGGGACCTCCTCCATCGTAATCCCCAGCCGTGTGAACGACCTGACAGTTGTTGGTCAAACGAAGAGCATCCTGTACCGTCTCATTAAAAACTCCTTGGACCTCATTCAGTAAGGACAGGTAGGGCTCTTTCACAAGACGATGACTCACACAAGACTGGACGAAGGGTTCTCGACTCAGGGCATCATCCACCGTGTTCTTGGGTCCTGGAACGTACTTCAGGTCAAAGTCATATGCCGCCAGCTTCGACACCCATCTTTGTTCGCAGGCATCTAGCTTGGGCTTGGTCAGAATATAGGTCAAGGGGTTGTTGTCAGACCAGGCAGTAAAGTGTCTGCCTTTCAGCCAGTGGGAAAACTTGTCACAAATAGCCCACTTCAAAGCAAGAAATTCAAGCCTGTAAGCAGGATAGTTCAACTGGGCTCGCGACAACGTTTTACTCGCAAAAGCCACTGGTCTCGCAACCTTGTCACCAGGTTGAAGCTGGGAAAGGACGGCCCGATGCTGTCAAACGATGCATCGACAGCAAGGATGAAAGGTTTCCCGAAGTAGGGATGGGCCAACGTTACACTGTGTGACAGGTCATGCTTCAAAATCTGAAAGGCACTTTGACACACAGTGGTCCAGTCTTCCGGTTTCAACTTCACATGACTTGAAGCATCCAATGCAGGTTTCGGCCTTCGTCTGGCTTTACCACTAGTCTTCTGACCCGAAAGGAGCTTAAACAGGGGTTTGGCCTTGACGGAGCAGTCCTCAATGAAGTGCTGGTAATACAGCACCATCCCTAAGAAAGACCTAATCTTCTTCTGCGAGGGAGTGAGGCCATCACTATCCATCAAGTCAGACACCTGCACCTTGTTTATAGCTTCCACCTTTCCGGGGTTCGTCTGTACCCCTGACTCGGAGATGACATGGCCGAGGAACTTCACAGATCTCCGAAGAAAGTGACACTTCTTCGGCGCTAGCCTGAGATTATGGTTCTTCAAACGGGAGTAGACCATTTACAATCGCTCAAACGCAATCTGTTCTGTCGGACCAAAGACCATGAGATCGTCAAGATAGCACAAAAGGCTTGTGAAGTTCTTGTCACCAAAAATGGAAAGCATCATCCGCATGAATGTAGCCGGGCTGTTCGATAAACCCTGTGGCATCCGGTTATATTCGTGCAGGCCAAAAGGAGACGAAAAAGCAGTGTACTTCTTGTGATCCTCAAACAGGGGCACGTTATAGAATCCTGAGGTGAGATCCATGGTGGAGAAGAAGACATTTCCCCCAAGTGCGGCAAGAGCATCAGCCTGATGGGGTAGTGGGTGGGCATCCCGCTGTGTCCTCGCATTAAGCCACCTGAAATCTGTGCAAATGCGCAAATCCCCATTCTTCTTCCACACTAGAACCAATGGAGACGCATATTCGCTAGTGGATTTCCGAATGATGCCCTCTTCTTCCATCTCATTGAGAGTCATCCTCAGCTTCTCATATTGACTCGGCGGCACTCTCCGGTAAGGCAGGCGGAATGGCCTCTCATCCACCAGGTGTATCTTGTGCACAAAGTCAGAGGCCTCCCCACAGTCCATCTTGTCCCGTGAAAAGACAAAGTCTTCAGCAGCAATGCAAGGAAACACATCTGCTAACTTCGCGTTTCTCTTCAATACCACTTGTTCACTAGAGGGGTTGATGACTCTCACTGGGAGCCATCCATCGCCCCACATCGGTGCGATAACCCTGCCAACCAGAATCTTCCTGGATCTGCACCTTGATTGAGTTGGCTCAACTATGACTGTGCTGCCAACCGACATCAGTGCGGAGGCGGGGAGCTTAGCCCAAACAAGATGTTCACTCCTTGGTTGTAACATCACACACTTCCGTAACTTCAGTGTGCCAACTTTGTCAGGCACAGTTACACCCCTCCATCTCTCTGTGTTAGAAAGGAGCGAGAAAAGTTGTGAGAGTCATCGTCAACGATGCTGCCGGGCTCTGACATGAGCCGCCAGTAGCCCTCAGTCTTCCTCATCAGATGGAGAATTTTTTTAATGGCATTACTGCCCAGAATTACATCATCGGTCTGTCCAGGCACCACAAACATAGGCACAGCTAACTTGCAATCATACACCACCATTTCCACATCGCATATAGCCGAAGGCGTCACCCGATGACCTCCACATCCAACAATGACAACGTCGTCTGCAGCGTAACGTTTCATGTCCGGATCGCACACCAACAATCGTGCCATAGCCGACTCACTCAATGTGCATCCAGTGGAGCCACTGTCAATCATCGCAGCCAGGGAAACACCAGCTATCCGACTTCAGAACCTTGTGAGCGCCTTGAAAGACAAATGTCTTCTCTGTGGGGGCAATGGAAGTGAGTGACTCCAATACTGATTCAAAATCGTCTGTCAAACTATTGGGAGAGTTGCTAACTTCATCCACATCGCACTCCCTTGGATGCGGACACATTAGTTTCCCGACAGTGGCGACTGCGAGGGTCGTGCCTGCGTGGGGCAGTTGCCTCTGGAATGATCGGGTGAGTAGCACAAAAAGCAAAGACTCTTTTCACGGCAGTGAACGAGCGCAGAGTGGTCGGGGTTAGCGCAGACAGCACATGGGAGAATATTCAAACCTTCAACCATAGGGAGCCTTGGCCTACGTCTACCAGCGGCAGAGGTGGAGGAAGGATTAGCTCCTTGCAGCAAAACTCTCTCCAGCATGGAAATGACACGCTCAAGAGCCGCGGAGTCGGGCGCCCTGGCTGGGTGGGCTATCCGACCGTCATCTTTGCTCGCTGTGTTCGGCAGCATCTCAACTTTGTTCATATAAACATGCTCAGCGGGCTTCCTGCTCACCACAGCTGATGCAGAGGTCCTTGAACTCATCTCTGTCTGGTACTCATCCAGTATAGCCTGGACCTCGACTGCCGACCACTATTGTTTTCGACCTGAATGTCATGGAAAGATCGTTGGATGGGCAATTCTTGATAAACATCCGTGTTACATCAAGAGAAGAACAGTCCACATCTCTGCCCTGTTCTCGGAGACGGTCAGCGGCAATCTCAGCTGCATTGTTAATCCTCAACCAATAGTCATATGCGCCCTCATCATTCTCGGGGAGCGTAGTGTAAAAATCCGCTAGAGGGAGAGGTGAACATGGGACAGTCGCAAAATGTTTACGAAGAAGGCCATAGATGGCATCTGGGTTCTGGGAAACATCAACTGCACCGTTTCTTGTGCTAACTTTAACAACATCTTTAGCTCTACCCCTGAGGTTCATGAGGATTTCCCCTGCCTGATGCTCAGGGGCTACATTTGCTCTCCTCATGTAATTCCTCATTAGGTCTTCCCACTCATGCACATTAACTGTATCAGTGTCATCCCCCTTGAAAGCTGGAGGTTCCCGAACTTTCCTGTGCGGCACGAGCAGAACTTGTGATGAGTCAAGGCTTCGTGCGGATGTGTCAACGGCCATGTCATGTAAGACTGAGTTCTTATGCGTGGCGACGTTATGTGTAGGACTGAGTTGTGCAACAATGCTATCTGCCAGCTGCTGGCCAACATGTCTTATTATGTCACTCATCTGACCAACTATGTCAGGTGACGGGGGAAAGGGATCTGTCGTCGCGAAATCAGTAGCTTGTGCGCTTGTCGTAGGAACACTGCACTGGGTCTGGGAAGGAACTCTGTCCCCACTAACTGAAGTGGCCTCAGCTAGAACCCGCCCATTCCCCTCTGCACGAACTACACCACTCTGTACAGGGCTACTAAACTGCAACACGGTCGGGATCCCTCTACCTCTACCAACACACTTATTCAAAGGCGTGCTAAATGTTCCTTGCAAGGACCTCATCTTGAGACTTCACAAAAAAACAGAGTAAGAGAAAAAAAATTTGCAGTAAAGTACACCAATTGTAAAACAGCAGTTGAGACGAGAACACACTAATTGCAGAACATGAGCACACAGTGTCCACCTAGTGATATGAAGAAGCGGCACAGCGTCGTGGTCCCAGTCCGAAGTGGAGAGTCAACTTGTGATCGACGGGTCACGGCACCAATGTGACGGGGGTCACAACTATGATGGTCTCGAGCTCCACGTCGCTGCCGCTTCAAGAATACCAGACACTAGGATGTGGCTTTTCCCTGGAGGCTGTTCATAAATGATTCAGAGCTGCTTGTTCACCTGAGACATTGCCTAATGTTTCCCATGTGAAGGTCACATTCTGTCCGGTCTGGCTGGACACATCTGTTTGATGAGTACAAATGTGTGAATTTGCTTTGCATAGGTTACTGTACTGTTTGTATTTATTCACTACGGGCATTGCAATGGGTGATTCTGGTTTTATTTTGCTCCAGCTTTGTTTTGCATTTTTCTTTTAGCCCGTGTCTTGCCGTTTTCTGCAACTACTTTCCGTTAACCCATAAAACAAGAAAAGACTCCCTGCCAAAATGGAGTCAAAGCATCTTAAAAGAAATGTTGAATTTCTCTTGTGAGTATATGCATTTTGATTGAAAGAAACTATAAAAACTAAATGTCAATACTTTGTTTTCCTGATCCCAGGGATGAATATGTCGGGCAGAAAAACCAAGAGAATTCTTTTGACCCTACGAGAAAAGGAGCCTCCACAGTGCTTGATGACCTGGTAAAATAAAAATAGTCGCACCTTAGTGAAGACCATCACCAAGGCCAAACAACCCTAATTTCACTCAACACTGTTTTGTAAATCGTATGGACGGACACTTGGCTCCTGCACGAGCCAGGATGACAAAGTACATTTAAGATCGTAAATGAAAGTAACGTGCTCATTGCAGTCCAACTGGCTTAAGTTACTCAACTGCATGTCTCCAATAAAGTGATCATAGCTGACTGACGCTTGTTGGAATCAATTGTAATCAGAACAGCTGGTTTGACGAGCGGGATGATGGAAACGGCTGCTTTTGCTCATTTTAATGAACAAATGGTTAAAAAAATACAATTAACACAGGCATATTTTTCCCTACATGTGGTGTAACCATGCACAGCAGGGGTTCCCAACTGCTGGTCCGCAGACCGGTACCGGTCCGCAGGGCATTTGGTACCAGGCCGCACAGAAAGAACTTGCCTTAATTCAGTTTTATTTCTTTTGGAATACGAAAGATGTTTTATTTTGAAAAATTACCCAATTCTCCGTTACATCCGTCTATGTCACGCATGACACACCTCTAGCTTTGCTTGACGTCACCGATTACGCTAAAAACAAAACCCCGGAGCTCGCAAAATGAGTAAAAAAAAAAAAAAACTGCTGGAGATCGCAAATGACGGTGGCCTTAAAAGTACGTTCGAGACAAGTGGATTCAAGTTATGGCTGAATACTCTGAGATCGCCACAATAGCACTGTTGCTATTTCTGACATCCTACCTGTGCGAGGCGGGGGTTTTCTGCAGCAACGGCGACGAAAACAAAATTACGAAGTAGGCTGGACATAAACCACACACATGGTGTCATTGTTTCCTATAAAACAGAGATGGGACCATCTGGTTGCAAAAAATAAAATAAAAAATCAAGCTCGGGGCTGTGGTGAGTCGTCATTTTCATGCACTTTGAATTTGCGTTGTATCGTATTTTGAAGGCATTAAACATTACCATAGCGATCAGAGTGTTGCGGCCAGATTAGATGCTCCTTGTGTTTATTATTATATTTTGAAAATACCAGTTTTCATGCAGCTCATACCATATTATTTTGTTGTATTATTTCCGCCACACCTTAAGTGTCCTGAAAATATTTTCTGACAAACCGGTCCATGGGGCAAAAAAGGTTGGGGACCCCTGGTGTACAACATGACTACAGAGTCGCGGGGCGACTACCTCACGTTGTGCGTCGAGAGCGGGAGACGAGAGAGTGACTGGAGAGAAACATACACGCATCGGAAAAGTTATCTACGTTAACATGACAGCTGGACTCACGTGTTCCTCATTTGATAACACGTCAGGGTGTCAGAAGTCCTGTAGTTGACGTGGAGTGTGCGAAGAGGATCTGTAGCGACGCCACTCGAGTGAAGCGCGACTCAGCAGTCGATAGTCCGCTGCTCTCTGCTGTACTTGCATCAGCTCGGACGTGTACGCACGCACGTCTTTTGGCTTCAACTAATCAGTCCTGATGTAATGGACGTTAGACATCAAAAGCCGTGTTCACACGGTAACATTTACTCCAGTGCTACGCCGGTGCTGCGCCAGTAGAGCGTTCACACGTGCAAAGTTACACCGGTGTTGCCCCGGAAAACGGCTTACTCCGGGGCAAATTTAACCCACCTCACGGAGCTGTACCTGATTGGGAGTGGGATCTCCCAGACGACGCAAAGGATTAAATGTGCAACCTTCCTATGTGTGGCCAGTGTCATAATCGTGTTTAACACACTGGTGTTTGGTGAAGAGGAAAAGAAAAATTGTGTGCATGCTGTGATCCGCGAAAAATGTCAAGTATGGAAGACACATGTTCTTCACGAGGGCTGAGTGTTGAGATCTGAGCTTTGACCGGGATGCATTTGGGAAAATAATGACGAAAGATCAATTTTCTTGTTTAGCCCAAACACGTGGCATGGTTATTTGCCGACTGCACAGAGCGCAGCCTCTTGTCATCACCACTGAACCATAAGCAAGACATTCCACGCCGGGTACTGACGGGATATGACGTTGTATCTTGGGTTGCCAGATCCATTCAAAATAAACAAATATGTCCCAATGACACATTTTTATCCTAAACATATTACAACATTACAAAAATTAGGATATAAAATGCTGGTTCTTAACACTGAGGGTTAAAATGAAACAATTGACGCAAATGTGAAGACGAAAGATTGCGAGTTAATGCAAAACACTAACTTCCTTCTAGGGGATCGGATTAATTAGGGCTGCATTGCAAAAAAATCGATTAATTTAATTAATTTAATTTTCCTTTTCATAGCCCGACATTGATTCATACAACAAAAATCAATCATTTGAATCACATATTCTTTCCATAAATTTTGACATCTCGCGTCGCCCAAGATCTTGTCACTACACGAGAGGAGCGTCTCAACGCAATTTAGTCAGTTACTACCAAAGGAGTTGACTCGGCCGTGTGGAGGATTGGTTAGATGTTCACTGCATGAGCCACAATCATGTGCATCCTAAAAAGTTTCATATGAAGATGTAAACCATACATCAACACTTTTGTTTCTACTGACGATGTGATGAAAGTATAGCAATGTATATATCACTGGGTACCATTTGCAGTGGAATGATCAAGGTGACACATTTGAGTGTGAAACCGTTCCTGTAAGATGGTATGGCTCACAATGGTATCGCCCGTCTAGCCAGGAGATCGACAGTTCACTCTTGTTTCTCTTCAGATCGTAAAAATCTTTCGCCTTTTACTAAAGATTTCCGTGGGGAGGAACAACAAGAGTATATCTCAATTTTTGATGCTCTGCGTAAGCGGAGCTTCTCTACCTTGTAAAATTAACTATAATATCACCCTATAGTAGCATATATACGTGACGGGGGTCACGACTATGATGGTCTCGAGCTCCACGTCGCTGCCGCTTCAAGAATACCAGACACTGGGATGTGGCTTTTCCCTTCTTTTATTGTCTGCAAAACAGTATGGCAAGATAGGTGAAGTCACGGGGCTTTTCAGTCTAGAAAATAACCTGTGACTTCCCTGGTAGCTCTCCTGAACTAAACATCATCCATAAGAAACTAACTGCACAACAAAACAAAATATACAACATAGGTGATCGTATATTAACAATTTACAAAGAAAAGGGAAAAAAACACACTGGCATCTACGTGATGCCGCTGAACGCATCACACGCAGCAGAACGGCTGCACAATGCACAGTAATGGCGGCCGCGACGAACCGCGCGGGTACACGCCAGCCACACTAATAGTCAAATGAAAAACAACATGAAAAACTATATACAGTGCAATCAAAAGGAAAGAAGCATTACCTGCAACACAGTATGGCAAGATAGGTGAAGTCACGGGGCTTTTCAGTCTAGAAAATAACTGCGCAACAAAAAAACCCCACCTGTTAACTCAATGGATAAAAACTTTCATTCGACAAAACTTAAATGAAATGACGACACAAAAAGCAATGTGGACTCGGAACAAATCCGGGAACTAATTAAATACACAGCGGCGTAGAAAAAGGGAAAACAAAGTGAAATATTGTAATTAAACTAGAATGAATCCGGACCGCGGTAGTCCAGTGGTTAGCATGTCGGCTTCACAGTGCAGAGGTACCGTGTTCGATTCCAGCTCCGGTCTCCCTGTGTGGAGTTTGCATGTTCTCCCCGGGCCTGCGTGGGTTTTCGCCGGGTACTCCGGTTTCCTCCCACATTCCAAAAATATGCATGGCAGGCTGATTGAACACTCTAAATTGTCCCTAGGTGTGAGTGTGAGCGTGGATGGTTGTTCGTCTCTGTGTGCCCTGCGATTGGCTGGTAACTGATATAGGGTGTCCCCCGCCTACTGCCCGGAGACAGCTGGGATAGGCTCCAGCACCCCCCGTGACCCTAGTGAGGATCAAGCGGTTAGGAAGATGAATGAATGAATGAATGAATGAATCCGGACTGTCAATGAAACCCGACTTACCCTGTGACTTCCCTGGTAGCTCTGCCTGAACTACGGCGGGAAGCTGGTGCCATACCGTGCGCTGTTGCGTCACTTCCATCATAATTTAATAAACGCAATGTATCACTCCGTTACATACACCCCCCTTAAATTATGCAGAAGTGAGGCAACACACATGAAAGACAGCAAAAAGACAAACAGACAAAAACCATGGCTATCGGGCAAGGATGTGCAAGAGAGTCAATAACACGAATTCTTCTTAAAGAAGTGTGAAGGAATAGATTGGTACCAAAATCCATTCTCATCACAGACCAGATGAAATGCCATTTACATTTCACAAAACTGCACATAACAACACCCATTAATAAGGAGCCATTAAGATATAATGGTGACAAAAGGCACACAGCATTAGCAACAAAAAAAAAGAATTAAATGGTCATACTAAACTCATATCGATGTTGGCATCACGACTCTTTGATAGGACATCTCACATATAAGTCTAACAGGGGGCTTAACTGTTCTACCGCACCTTGTGAAAGTGACGGGGCCCTCCGCGTCGTGAGGTTGTGTGCAAACCACCTCCTCTAGTTCAGTCTCAACTGGGGGCGTGTCGGAAGACGAGTGTATCATGTCAAGCACCGGATCTGTCAATGGTTCAGTCTGTGTGTAGATGTCATGGCCCACTGACTGACCTCTCTCACTGACGTCCTCTTGACGCGCATCAACAGAGTCGGGTTCCGCAGAGAAGCACTCATGTTCTACCTCGGCCTGAACTGGTGACTGCATGAGCCAGTTCTCAGTGCGCAGGCGAGCGTCCTCCTGATCATCAAAAACTGAGCTCGTCACTCCCACAACGTGCATCCATTTCCGACCCATCTGAACATGACCCATCTGACCTGAGAACGTCAAGAAGTCAACCGGGAGCAGTAAGTTCCTGTGTACGACCTTCTCTCTGCCCGTGGCACCGTCCCGGATCCTGTACACATTGATCGATGGCCTCACAGACACTACGTCATAAGGGGTCGAGTCCCAACGATCAGCAACTTTCCTTTTTCCCTTCTCGCCTCGATTAGCTAGCAGCACCCTGTCACCGACAGCTAATGGCGAACCCTTGACTTTGCGGTTGTAGATCTGGGCGTGACGGGCCTGTTCCTTGAGTGCATGCTGTTGAGCAATCTGTGCGGCCTCAGAGAGATCCTTCTTCAAGTTGCTCACAAACTCATTGTGACTAACAACACTGGCATTCTCCAAGACATGATGGAACATAATGTCAATGGGCAAGCGAGGGACACGTCCAAACATCAAGTAGAATGGTGCAACGCCCGTGGCCTCATGTACTGTGCAGTTATAGCAGAAAGTCAGCTTGTTCAACATCTGTGGCCATTTGGACCTGGACTTCGGGGGAAGTGTTCTGATCATGCCCCCAAGAGTCCGGTTAAATCGTTCCGCAATGCCATTACCCATGGGGTGATACGGCGTTGTGTGGGACTTGTGCACACCCGCCAAATCGAGAAGATCCTTGATAAGTCTACTCTCAAAGTTAGCTCCCTGATCCGAATAGATCCTTTGGGGGAACCCATAGATGCAGAAAAACTTATCCCACAGGCAGCGGGCAACCTGCTTTGCTGACTGGTTTCTGCAGGGGAAGGCAAGAGCCAACTTTGAGAAATGGTCTGTCACAACAAGGACATCAGTGGTTTTCTTGTCACCCGACTCCGCTGTCCAGAAATCGATGCACACTAGTTCCATTGGAGAGGAAGTGCGGATGTTCTCCAGGGGTGCCCGGGCGTCCGGCTCAGGGGTCTTACCCACGATGCATCTCTGGCATTGCTTCACGTGCTTTGTGATATCGTTTTCCATCCCAGTCCAAAAGAACCTTTCACTCGCCAGAGAGAGCGTCCTCGAACAGCCCTGATGACCAGCTTTGTCATGAACCCCATGCAGAACTTGATGCTTCAGAGACCCAGGTATGACAAACTGGGAGACCTTATGGTTTGTGTGGCGATGTTTCCTAACTCTGTATAGAATCCCATCACGAACTTTCAACTTCTTCCAGTGCCTCAACAACATAAGCACACAGCTCGACTCAGCTGCTCTCTCGCGTGCAGTGGGTCTCATATGCCACCGAACATAGAAGAGTACTCTGCTGATTGCAGCATCTTGCTGCTGCAGATCGCGTAACTGGCTATGGGGAATGACAATGGAAGGATCCTCTTCAGGTAGCTGTAGTGACAATGGGGTCGCTCCACGGAGCCGAGAGACACCACCAGCCTGATGGACATCCAAAACTGCAGACACCTCCTCTGCACCAAGGGCACTTCCAGACGACTGATCGGGAGCTTCCCCCTGGGGACCTCCTCCATCGTAATCCCCAGCCGTGTGAACGACCTGACAGTTGTTGGTCAAACGAAGAGCATCCTGTACCGTCTCATTAAAAACTCCTTGGACCTCATTCAGTAAGGACAGGTAGGGCTCTTTCACAAGACGATGACTCACACAAGACTGGACGAAGGGTTCTCGACTCAGGGCATCATCCACCGTGTTCTTGGGTCCTGGAACGTACTTCAGGTCAAAGTCATATGCCGCCAGCTTCGACACCCATCTTTGTTCGCAGGCATCTAGCTTGGGCTTGGTCAGAATATAGGTCAAGGGGTTGTTGTCAGACCAGGCAGTAAAGTGTCTGCCTTTCAGCCAGTGGGAAAACTTGTCACAAATAGCCCACTTCAAAGCAAGAAATTCAAGCCTGTAAGCAGGATAGTTCAACTGGGCTCGCGACAACGTTTTACTCGCAAAAGCCACTGGTCTCGCAACCTTGTCACCAGGTTGAAGCTGGGAAAGGACGGCCCGATGCTGTCAAACGATGCATCGACAGCAAGGATGAAAGGTTTCCCGAAGTAGGGATGGGCCAACGTTACACTGTGTGACAGGTCATGCTTCAAAATCTGAAAGGCACTTTGACACACAGTGGTCCAGTCTTCCGGTTTCAACTTCACATGACTTGAAGCATCCAATGCAGGTTTCGGCCTTCGTCTGGCTTTACCACTAGTCTTCTGACCCGAAAGGAGCTTAAACAGGGGTTTGGCCTTGACGGAGCAGTCCTCAATGAAGTGCTGGTAATACAGCACCATCCCTAAGAAAGACCTAATCTTCTTCTGCGAGGGAGTGAGGCCATCACTATCCATCAAGTCAGACACCTGCACCTTGTTTATAGCTTCCACCTTTCCGGGGTTCGTCTGTACCCCTGACTCGGAGATGACATGGCCGAGGAACTTCACAGATCTCCGAAGAAAGTGACACTTCTTCGGCGCTAGCCTGAGATTATGGTTCTTCAAACGGGAGTAGACCATTTACAATCGCTCAAACGCAATCTGTTCTGTCGGACCAAAGACCATGAGATCGTCAAGATAGCACAAAAGGCTTGTGAAGTTCTTGTCACCAAAAATGGAAAGCATCATCCGCATGAATGTAGCCGGGCTGTTCGATAAACCCTGTGGCATCCGGTTATATTCGTGCAGGCCAAAAGGAGACGAAAAAGCAGTGTACTTCTTGTGATCCTCAAACAGGGGCACGTTATAGAATCCTGAGGTGAGATCCATGGTGGAGAAGAAGACATTTCCCCCAAGTGCGGCAAGAGCATCAGCCTGATGGGGTAGTGGGTGGGCATCCCGCTGTGTCCTCGCATTAAGCCACCTGAAATCTGTGCAAATGCGCAAATCCCCATTCTTCTTCCACACTAGAACCAATGGAGACGCATATTCGCTAGTGGATTTCCGAATGATGCCCTCTTCTTCCATCTCATTGAGAGTCATCCTCAGCTTCTCATATTGACTCGGCGGCACTCTCCGGTAAGGCAGGCGGAATGGCCTCTCATCCACCAGGTGTATCTTGTGCACAAAGTCAGAGGCCTCCCCACAGTCCATCTTGTCCCGTGAAAAGACAAAGTCTTCAGCAGCAATGCAAGGAAACACATCTGCTAACTTCGCGTTTCTCTTCAATACCACTTGTTCACTAGAGGGGTTGATGACTCTCACTGGGAGCCATCCATCGCCCCACATCGGTGCGATAACCCTGCCAACCAGAATCTTCCTGGATCTGCACCTTGATTGAGTTGGCTCAACTATGACTGTGCTGCCAACCGACATCAGTGCGGAGGCGGGGAGCTTAGCCCAAACAAGATGTTCACTCCTTGGTTGTAACATCACACACTTCCGTAACTTCAGTGTGCCAACTTTGTCAGGCACAGTTACACCCCTCCATCTCTCTGTGTTAGAAAGGAGCGAGAAAAGTTGTGAGAGTCATCGTCAACGATGCTGCCGGGCTCTGACATGAGCCGCCAGTAGCCCTCAGTCTTCCTCATCAGATGGAGAATTTTTTTAATGGCATTACTGCCCAGAATTACATCATCGGTCTGTCCAGGCACCACAAACATAGGCACAGCTAACTTGCAATCATACACCACCATTTCCACATCGCATATAGCCGAAGGCGTCACCCGATGACCTCCACATCCAACAATGACAACGTCGTCTGCAGCGTAACGTTTCATGTCCGGATCGCACACCAACAATCGTGCCATAGCCGACTCACTCAATGTGCATCCAGTGGAGCCACTGTCAATCATCGCAGCCAGGGAAACACCAGCTATCCGACTTCAGAACCTTGTGAGCGCCTTGAAAGACAAATGTCTTCTCTGTGGGGGCAATGGAAGTGAGTGACTCCAATACTGATTCAAAATCGTCTGTCAAACTATTGGGAGAGTTGCTAACTTCATCCACATCGCACTCCCTTGGATGCGGACACATTAGTTTCCCGACAGTGGCGACTGCGAGGGTCGTGCCTGCGTGGGGCAGTTGCCTCTGGAATGATCGGGTGAGTAGCACAAAAAGCAAAGACTCTTTTCACGGCAGTGAACGAGCGCAGAGTGGTCGGGGTTAGCGCAGACAGCACATGGGAGAATATTCAAACCTTCAACCATAGGGAGCCTTGGCCTACGTCTACCAGCGGCAGAGGTGGAGGAAGGATTAGCTCCTTGCAGCAAAACTCTCTCCAGCATGGAAATGACACGCTCAAGAGCCGCGGAGTCGGGCGCCCTGGCTGGGTGGGCTATCCGACCGTCATCTTTGCTCGCTGTGTTCGGCAGCATCTCAACTTTGTTCATATAAACATGCTCAGCGGGCTTCCTGCTCACCACAGCTGATGCAGAGGTCCTTGAACTCATCTCTGTCTGGTACTCATCCAGTATAGCCTGGACCTCGACTGCCGACCACTATTGTTTTCGACCTGAATGTCATGGAAAGATCGTTGGATGGGCAATTCTTGATAAACATCCGTGTTACATCAAGAGAAGAACAGTCCACATCTCTGCCCTGTTCTCGGAGACGGTCAGCGGCAATCTCAGCTGCATTGTTAATCCTCAACCAATAGTCATATGCGCCCTCATCATTCTCGGGGAGCGTAGTGTAAAAATCCGCTAGAGGGAGAGGTGAACATGGGACAGTCGCAAAATGTTTACGAAGAAGGCCATAGATGGCATCTGGGTTCTGGGAAACATCAACTGCACCGTTTCTTGTGCTAACTTTAACAACATCTTTAGCTCTACCCCTGAGGTTCATGAGGATTTCCCCTGCCTGATGCTCAGGGGCTACATTTGCTCTCCTCATGTAATTCCTCATTAGGTCTTCCCACTCATGCACATTAACTGTATCAGTGTCATCCCCCTTGAAAGCTGGAGGTTCCCGAACTTTCCTGTGCGGCACGAGCAGAACTTGTGATGAGTCAAGGCTTCGTGCGGATGTGTCAACGGCCATGTCATGTAAGACTGAGTTCTTATGCGTGGCGACGTTATGTGTAGGACTGAGTTGTGCAACAATGCTATCTGCCAGCTGCTGGCCAACATGTCTTATTATGTCACTCATCTGACCAACTATGTCAGGTGACGGGGGAAAGGGATCTGTCGTCGCGAAATCAGTAGCTTGTGCGCTTGTCGTAGGAACACTGCACTGGGTCTGGGAAGGAACTCTGTCCCCACTAACTGAAGTGGCCTCAGCTAGAACCCGCCCATTCCCCTCTGCACGAACTACACCACTCTGTACAGGGCTACTAAACTGCAACACGGTCGGGATCCCTCTACCTCTACCAACACACTTATTCAAAGGCGTGCTAAATGTTCCTTGCAAGGACCTCATCTTGAGACTTCACAAAAAAACAGAGTAAGAGAAAAAAAATTTGCAGTAAAGTACACCAATTGTAAAACAGCAGTTGAGACGAGAACACACTAATTGCAGAACATGAGCACACAGTGTCCACCTAGTGATATGAAGAAGCGGCACAGCGTCGTGGTCCCAGTCCGAAGTGGAGAGTCAACTTGTGATCGACGGGTCACGGCACCAATGTGACGGGGGTCACAACTATGATGGTCTCGAGCTCCACGTCGCTGCCGCTTCAAGAATACCAGACACTAGGATGTGGCTTTTCCCTGGAGGCTGTTCATAAATGATTCAGAGCTGCTTGTTCACCTGAGACATTGCCTAATGTTTCCCATGTGAAGGTCACATTCTGTCCGGTCTGGCTGGACACATCTGTTTGATGAGTACAAATGTGTGAATTTGCTTTGCATAGGTTACTGTACTGTTTGTATTTATTCACTACGGGCATTGCAATGGGTGATTCTGGTTTTATTTTGCTCCAGCTTTGTTTTGCATTTTTCTTTTAGCCCGTGTCTTGCCGTTTTCTGCAACTACTTTCCGTTAACCCATAAAACAAGAAAAGACTCCCTGCCAAAATGGAGTCAAAGCATCTTAAAAGAAATGTTGAATTTCTCTTGTGAGTATATGCATTTTGATTGAAAGAAACTATAAAAACTAAATGTCAATACTTTGTTTTCCTGATCCCAGGGATGAATATGTCGGGCAGAAAAACCAAGAGAATTCTTTTGACCCTACGAGAAAAGGAGCCTCCACAGTGCTTGATGACCTGGTAAAATAAAAATAGTCGCACCTTAGTGAAGACCATCACCAAGGCCAAACAACCCTAATTTCACTCAACACTGTTTTGTAAATCGTATGGACGGACACTTGGCTCCTGCACGAGCCAGGATGACAAAGTACATTTAAGATCGTAAATGAAAGTAACGTGCTCATTGCAGTCCAACTGGCTTAAGTTACTCAACTGCATGTCTCCAATAAAGTGATCATAGCTGACTGACGCTTGTTGGAATCAATTGTAATCAGAACAGCTGGTTTGACGAGCGGGATGATGGAAACGGCTGCTTTTGCTCATTTTAATGAACAAATGGTTAAAAAAATACAATTAACACAGGCATATTTTTCCCTACATGTGGTGTAACCATGCACAGCAGGGGTTCCCAACTGCTGGTCCGCAGACCGGTACCGGTCCGCAGGGCATTTGGTACCAGGCCGCACAGAAAGAACTTGCCTTAATTCAGTTTTATTTCTTTTGGAATACGAAAGATGTTTTATTTTGAAAAATTACCCAATTCTCCGTTACATCCGTCTATGTCACGCATGACACACCTCTAGCTTTGCTTGACGTCACCGATTACGCTAAAAACAAAACCCCGGAGCTCGCAAAATGAGTAAAAAAAAAAAAAAACTGCTGGAGATCGCAAATGACGGTGGCCTTAAAAGTACGTTCGAGACAAGTGGATTCAAGTTATGGCTGAATACTCTGAGATCGCCACAATAGCACTGTTGCTATTTCTGACATCCTACCTGTGCGAGGCGGGGGTTTTCTGCAGCAACGGCGACGAAAACAAAATTACGAAGTAGGCTGGACATAAACCACACACATGGTGTCATTGTTTCCTATAAAACAGAGATGGGACCATCTGGTTGCAAAAAATAAAATAAAAAATCAAGCTCGGGGCTGTGGTGAGTCGTCATTTTCATGCACTTTGAATTTGCGTTGTATCGTATTTTGAAGGCATTAAACATTACCATAGCGATCAGAGTGTTGCGGCCAGATTAGATGCTCCTTGTGTTTATTATTATATTTTGAAAATACCAGTTTTCATGCAGCTCATACCATATTATTTTGTTGTATTATTTCCGCCACACCTTAAGTGTCCTGAAAATATTTTCTGACAAACCGGTCCATGGGGCAAAAAAGGTTGGGGACCCCTGGTGTACAACATGACTACAGAGTCGCGGGGCGACTACCTCACGTTGTGCGTCGAGAGCGGGAGACGAGAGAGTGACTGGAGAGAAACATACACGCATCGGAAAAGTTATCTACGTTAACATGACAGCTGGACTCACGTGTTCCTCATTTGATAACACGTCAGGGTGTCAGAAGTCCTGTAGTTGACGTGGAGTGTGCGAAGAGGATCTGTAGCGACGCCACTCGAGTGAAGCGCGACTCAGCAGTCGATAGTCCGCTGCTCTCTGCTGTACTTGCATCAGCTCGGACGTGTACGCACGCACGTCTTTTGGCTTCAACTAATCAGTCCTGATGTAATGGACGTTAGACATCAAAAGCCGTGTTCACACGGTAACATTTACTCCAGTGCTACGCCGGTGCTGCGCCAGTAGAGCGTTCACACGTGCAAAGTTACACCGGTGTTGCCCCGGAAAACGGCTTACTCCGGGGCAAATTTAACCCACCTCACGGAGCTGTACCTGATTGGGAGTGGGATCTCCCAGACGACGCAAAGGATTAAATGTGCAACCTTCCTATGTGTGGCCAGTGTCATAATCGTGTTTAACACACTGGTGTTTGGTGAAGAGGAAAAGAAAAATTGTGTGCATGCTGTGATCCGCGAAAAATGTCAAGTATGGAAGACACATGTTCTTCACGAGGGCTGAGTGTTGAGATCTGAGCTTTGACCGGGATGCATTTGGGAAAATAATGACGAAAGATCAATTTTCTTGTTTAGCCCAAACACGTGGCATGGTTATTTGCCGACTGCACAGAGCGCAGCCTCTTGTCATCACCACTGAACCATAAGCAAGACATTCCACGCCGGGTACTGACGGGATATGACGTTGTATCTTGGGTTGCCAGATCCATTCAAAATAAACAAATATGTCCCAATGACACATTTTTATCCTAAACATATTACAACATTACAAAAATTAGGATATAAAATGCTGGTTCTTAACACTGAGGGTTAAAATGAAACAATTGACGCAAATGTGAAGACGAAAGATTGCGAGTTAATGCAAAACACTAACTTCCTTCTAGGGGATCGGATTAATTAGGGCTGCATTGCAAAAAAATCGATTAATTTAATTAATTTAATTTTCCTTTTCATAGCCCGACATTGATTCATACAACAAAAATCAATCATTTGAATCACATATTCTTTCCATAAATTTTGACATCTCGCGTCGCCCAAGATCTTGTCACTACACGAGAGGAGCGTCTCAACGCAATTTAGTCAGTTACTACCAAAGGAGTTGACTCGGCCGTGTGGAGGATTGGTTAGATGTTCACTGCATGAGCCACAATCATGTGCATCCTAAAAAGTTTCATATGAAGATGTAAACCATACATCAACACTTTTGTTTCTACTGACGATGTGATGAAAGTATAGCAATGTATATATCACTGGGTACCATTTGCAGTGGAATGATCAAGGTGACACATTTGAGTGTGAAACCGTTCCTGTAAGATGGTATGGCTCACAATGGTATCGCCCGTCTAGCCAGGAGATCGACAGTTCACTCTTGTTTCTCTTCAGATCGTAAAAATCTTTCGCCTTTTACTAAAGATTTCCGTGGGGAGGAACAACAAGAGTATATCTCAATTTTTGATGCTCTGCGTAAGCGGAGCTTCTCTACCTTGTAAAATTAACTATAATATCACCCTATAGTAGCATATATACGTGACGGGGGTCACGACTATGATGGTCTCGAGCTCCACGTCGCTGCCGCTTCAAGAATACCAGACACTAGGGTGTGGCTTTTCCCTTCTTTTATTGTCTGCAAAACAGTATGGCAAGATAGGTGAAGTCACGGGGCTTTTCAGTCTAGAAAATAACCTGTGACTTCCCTGGTAGCTCTCCTGAACTAAACATCATCCATAAGAAACTAACTGCACAACAAAACAAAATATACAACATAGGTGATCGTATATTAACAATTTACAAAGAAAAGGGAAAAAACACACTGGCATCTACGTGATGCCGCTGAACGCATCACACGCAGCAGAACGGCTGCACAATGCACAGTAATGGCGGCCGCGACGAACCGCGCGGGTACACGCCAGCCACACTAATAGTCAAATGAAAAACAACATGAAAAACTATATACAGTGCAATCAAAAGGAAAGAAGCATTACCTGCAACACAGTATGGCAAGATAGGTGAAGTCACGGGGCTTTTCAGTCTAGAAAATAACTGCGCAACAAAAAAACCCCACCTGTTAACTCAATGGATAAAAACTTTCATTCGACAAAACTTAAATGAAATGACGACACAAAAAGCAATGTGGACTCGGAACAAATCCGGGAACTAATTAAATACACAGCGGCGTAGAAAAAGGGAAAACAAAGTGAAATATTGTAATTAAACTAGAATGAATCCGGACCGCGGTAGTCCAGTGGTTAGCATGTCGGCTTCACAGTGCAGAGGTACCGTGTTCGATTCCAGCTCCGGTCTCCCTGTGTGGAGTTTGCATGTTCTCCCCGGGCCTGCGTGGGTTTTCGCCGGGTACTCCGGTTTCCTCCCACATTCCAAAAATATGCATGGCAGGCTGATTGAACACTCTAAATTGTCCCTAGGTGTGAGTGTGAGCGTGGATGGTTGTTCGTCTCTGTGTGCCCTGCGATTGGCTGGTAACTGATATAGGGTGTCCCCCGCCTACTGCCCGGAGACAGCTGGGATAGGCTCCAGCACCCCCCGTGACCCTAGTGAGGATCAAGCGGTCTGGAAGATGAATGAATGAATGAATGAATGAATCCGGACTGTCAATGAAACCCGACTTACCCTGTGACTTCCCTGGTAGCTCTGCCTGAACTACGGCGGGAAGCTGGTGCCATACCGTGCGCTGTTGCGTCACTTCCATCATAATTTAATAAACGCAATGTATCACTCCGTTACATACACCCCCCTTAAATTATGCAGAAGTGAGGCAACACACATGAAAGACAGCAAAAAGACAAACAGACAAAAACCATGGCTATCGGGCAAGGATGTGCAAGAGAGTCAATAACACGAATTCTTCTTAAAGAAGTGTGAAGGAATAGATTGGTACCAAAATCCATTCTCATCACAGACCAGATGAAATGCCATTTACATTTCACAAAACTGCACGTAACAACACCCATTAATAAGGAGCCATTAAGATATAATGGTGACAAAAGGCACACAGCATTAGCAACAAAAAAAAAGAATTAAATGGTCATACTAAACTCATATCGATGTTGGCATCACGACTCTTTGATAGGACATCTCACATATAAGTCTAACAGGGGGCTTAACTGTTCTACCGCACCTTGTGAAAGTGACGGGGCCCTCCGCGTCGTGAGGTTGTGTGCAAACCACCTCCTCTAGTTCAGTCTCAACTGGGGGCGTGTCGGAAGACGAGTGTATCATGTCAAGCACCGGATCTGTCAATGGTTCAGTCTGTGTGTAGATGTCATGGCCCACTGACTGACCTCTCTCACTGACGTCCTCTTGACGCGCATCAACAGAGTCGGGTTCCGCAGAGAAGCACTCATGTTCTACCTCGGCCTGAACTGGTGACTGCATGAGCCAGTTCTCAGTGCGCAGGCGAGCGTCCTCCTGATCATCAAAAACTGAGCTCGTCACTCCCACAACGTGCATCCATTTCCGACCCATCTGAACATGACCCATCTGACCTGAGAACGTCAAGAAGTCAACCGGGAGCAGTAAGTTCCTGTGTACGACCTTCTCTCTGCCCGTGGCACCGTCCCGGATCCTGTACACATTGATCGATGGCCTCACAGACACTACGTCATAAGGGGTCGAGTCCCAACGATCAGCAACTTTCCTTTTTCCCTTCTCGCCTCGATTAGCTAGCAGCACCCTGTCACCGACAGCTAATGGCGAACCCTTGACTTTGCGGTTGTAGATCTGGGCGTGACGGGCCTGTTCCTTGAGTGCATGCTGTTGAGCAATCTGTGCGGCCTCAGAGAGATCCTTCTTCAAGTTGCTCACAAACTCATTGTGACTAACAACACTGGCATTCTCCAAGACATGATGGAACATAATGTCAATGGGCAAGCGAGGGACACGTCCAAACATCAAGTAGAATGGTGCAACGCCCGTGGCCTCATGTACTGTGCAGTTATAGCAGAAAGTCAGCTTGTTCAACATCTGTGGCCATTTGGACCTGGACTTCGGGGGAAGTGTTCTGATCATGCCCCCAAGAGTCCGGTTAAATCGTTCCGCAATGCCATTACCCATGGGGTGATACGGCGTTGTGTGGGACTTGTGCACACCCGCCAAATCGAGAAGATCCTTGATAAGTCTACTCTCAAAGTTAGCTCCCTGATCCGAATAGATCCTTTGGGGGAACCCATAGATGCAGAAAAACTTATCCCACAGGCAGCGGGCAACCTGCTTTGCTGACTGGTTTCTGCAGGGGAAGGCAAGAGCCAACTTTGAGAAATGGTCTGTCACAACAAGGACATCAGTGGTTTTCTTGTCACCCGACTCCGCTGTCCAGAAATCGATGCACACTAGTTCCATTGGAGAGGAAGTGCGGATGTTCTCCAGGGGTGCCCGGGCGTCCGGCTCAGGGGTCTTACCCACGATGCATCTCTGGCATTGCTTCACGTGCTTTGTGATATCGTTTTCCATCCCAGTCCAAAAGAACCCTTCACTCGCCAGAGAGAGCGTCCTCGAACAGCCCTGATGACCAGCTTTGTCATGAACCCCATGCAGAACTTGATGCTTCAGAGACCCAGGTATGACAAACTGGGAGACCTTATGGTTTGTGTGGCGATGTTTCCTAACTCTGTATAGAATCCCATCACGAACTTTCAACTTCTTCCAGTGCCTCAACAACATAAGCACACAGCTCGACTCAGCTGCTCTCTCGCGTGCAGTGGGTCTCATATGCCACCGAACATAGAAGAGTACTCTGCTGATTGCAGCATCTTGCTGCTGCAGATCGCGTAACTGGCTATGGGGAATGACAATGGAAGGATCCTCTTCAGGTAGCTGTAGTGACAATGGGGTCGCTCCACGGAGCCGAGAGACACCACCAGCCTGATGGACATCCAAAACTGCAGACACCTCCTCTGCACCAAGGGCACTTCCAGACGACTGATCGGGAGCTTCCCCCTGGGGACCTCCTCCATCGTAATCCCCAGCCGTGTGAACGACCTGACAGTTGTTGGTCAAACGAAGAGCATCCTGTACCGTCTCATTAAAAACTCCTTGGACCTCATTCAGTAAGGACAGGTAGGGCTCTTTCACAAGACGATGACTCACACAAGACTGGACGAAGGGTTCTCGACTCAGGGCATCATCCACCGTGTTCTTGGGTCCTGGAACGTACTTCAGGTCAAAGTCATATGCCGCCAGCTTCGACACCCATCTTTGTTCGCAGGCATCTAGCTTGGGCTTGGTCAGAATATAGGTCAAGGGGTTGTTGTCAGACCAGGCAGTAAAGTGTCTGCCTTTCAGCCAGTGGGAAAACTTGTCACAAATAGCCCACTTCAAAGCAAGAAATTCAAGCCTGTAAGCAGGATAGTTCAACTGGGCTCGCGACAACGTTTTACTCGCAAAAGCCACTGGTCTCGCAACCTTGTCACCAGGTTGAAGCTGGGAAAGGACGGCCCGATGCTGTCAAACGATGCATCGACAGCAAGGATGAAAGGTTTCCCGAAGTCGGGATGGGCCAACGTTACACTGTGTGACAGGTCATGCTTCAAAATCTGAAAGGCACTTTGACACACAGTGGTCCAGTCTTCCGGTTTCAACTTCACATGACTTGAAGCATCCAATGCAGGTTTCGGCCTTCGTCTGGCTTTACCACTAGTCTTCTGACCCGAAAGGAGCTTAAACAGGGGTTTGGCCTTGACGGAGCAGTCCTCAATGAAGTGCTGGTAATACAGCACCATCCCTAAGAAAGACCTAATCTTCTTCTGCGAGGGAGTGAGGCCATCACTATCCATCAAGTCAGACACCTGCACCTTGTTTATAGCTTCCACCTTTCCGGGGTTCGTCTGTACCCCTGACTCGGAGATGACATGGCCGAGGAACTTCACAGATCTCCGAAGAAAGTGACACTTCTTCGGCGCTAGCCTGAGATTATGGTTCTTCAAACGGGAGTAGACCATTTACAATCGCTCAAACGCAATCTGTTCTGTCGGACCAAAGACCATGAGATCGTCAAGATAGCACAAAAGGCTTGTGAAGTTCTTGTCACCAAAAATGGAAAGCATCATCCGCATGAATGTAGCCGGGCTGTTCGATAAACCCTGTGGCATCCGGTTATATTCGTGCAGGCCAAAAGGAGACGAAAAAGCAGTGTACTTCTTGTGATCCTCAAACAGGGGCACGTTATAGAATCCTGAGGTGAGATCCATGGTGGAGAAGAAGACATTTCCCCCAAGTGCGGCAAGAGCATCAGCCTGATGGGGTAGTGGGTGGGCATCCCGCTGTGTCCTCGCATTAAGCCACCTGAAATCTGTGCAAATGCGCAAATCCCCATTCTTCTTCCACACTAGAACCAATGGAGACGCATATTCGCTAGTGGATTTCCGAATGATGCCCTCTTCTTCCATCTCATTGAGAGTCATCCTCAGCTTCTCATATTGACTCGGCGGCACTCTCCGGTAAGGCAGGCGGAATGGCCTCTCATCCACCAGGTGTATCTTGTGCACAAAGTCAGAGGCCTCCCCACAGTCCATCTTGTCCCGTGAAAAGACAAAGTCTTCAGCAGCAATGCAAGGAAACACATCTGCTAACTTCGCGTTTCTCTTCAATACCACTTGTTCACTAGAGGGGTTGATGACTCTCACTGGGAGCCATCCATCGCCCCACATCGGTGCGATAACCCTGCCAACCAGAATCTTCCTGGATCTGCACCTTGATTGAGTTGGCTCAACTATGACTGTGCTGCCAACCGACATCAGTGCGGAGGCGGGGAGCTTAGCCCAAACAAGATGTTCACTCCTTGGTTGTAACATCACACACTTCCGTAACTTCAGTGTGCCAACTTTGTCAGGCACAGTTACACCCCTCCATCTCTCTGTGTTAGAAAGGAGCGAGAAAAGTTGTGAGAGTCATCGTCAACGATGCTGCCGGGCTCTGACATGAGCCGCCAGTAGCCCTCAGTCTTCCTCATCAGATGGAGAATTTTTTTAATGGCATTACTGCCCAGAATTACATCATCGGTCTGTCCAGGCACCACAAACATAGGCACAGCTAACTTGCAATCATACACCACCATTTCCACATCGCATATAGCCGAAGGCGTCACCCGATGACCTCCACATCCAACAATGACAACGTCGTCTGCAGCGTAACGTTTCATGTCCGGATCGCACACCAACAATCGTGCCATAGCCGACTCACTCAATGTGCATCCAGTGGAGCCACTGTCAATCATCGCAGCCAGGGAAACACCAGCTATCCGACTTCAGAACCTTGTGAGCGCCTTGAAAGACAAATGTCTTCTCTGTGGGGGCAATGGAAGTGAGTGACTCCAATACTGATTCAAAATCGTCTGTCAAACTATTGGGAGAGTTGCTAACTTCATCCACATCGCACTCCCTTGGATGCGGACACATTAGTTTCCCGACAGTGGCGACTGCGAGGGTCGTGCCTGCGTGGGGCAGTTGCCTCTGGAATGATCGGGTGAGTAGCACAAAAAGCAAAGTCTCTTTTCACGGCAGTGAACGAGCGCAGAGTGGTCGGGGTTAGCGCAGACAGCACATGGGAGAATATTCAAACCTTCAACCATAGGGAGCCTTGGCCTACGTCTACCAGCGGCAGAGGTGGAGGAAGGATTAGCTCCTTGCAGCAAAACTCTCTCCAGCATGGAAATGACACGCTCAAGAGCCGCGGAGTCGGGCGCCCTGGCTGGGTGGGCTATCCGACCGTCATCTTTGCTCGCTGTGTTCGGCAGCATCTCAACTTTGTTCATATAAACATGCTCAGCGGGCTTCCTGCTCACCACAGCTGATGCAGAGGTCCTTGAACTCATCTCTGTCTGGTACTCATCCAGTATAGCCTGGACCTCGACTGCCGACCACTATTGTTTTCGACCTGAATGTCATGGAAAGATCGTTGGATGGGCAATTCTTGATAAACATCCGTGTTACATCAAGAGAAGAACAGTCCACATCTCTGCCCTGTTCTCGGAGACGGTCAGCGGCAATCTCAGCTGCATTGTTAATCCTCAACCAATAGTCATATGCGCCCTCATCATTCTCGGGGAGCGTAGTGTAAAAATCCGCTAGAGGGAGAGGTGAACATGGGACAGTCGCAAAATGTTTACGAAGAAGGCCATAGATGGCATCTGGGTTCTGGGAAACATCAACTGCACCGTTTCTTGTGCTAACTTTAACAACATCTTTAGCTCTACCCCTGAGGTTCATGAGGATTTCCCCTGCCTGATGCTCAGGGGCTACATTTGCTCTCCTCATGTAATTCCTCATTAGGTCTTCCCACTCATGCACATTAACTGTATCAGTGTCATCCCCCTTGAAAGCTGGAGGTTCCCGAACTTTCCTGTGCGGCACGAGCAGAACTTGTGATGAGTCAAGGCTTCGTGCGGATGTGTCAACGGCCATGTCATGTAAGACTGAGTTCTTATGCGTGGCGACGTTATGTGTAGGACTGAGTTGTGCAACAATGCTATCTGCCAGCTGCTGGCCAACATGTCTTATTATGTCACTCATCTGACCAACTATGTCAGGTGACGGGGGAAAGGGATCTGTCGTCGCGAAATCAGTAGCTTGTGCGCTTGTCGTAGGAACACTGCACTGGGTCTGGGAAGGAACTCTGTCCCCACTAACTGAAGTGGCCTCAGCTAGAACCCGCCCATTCCCCTCTGCACGAACTACACCACTCTGTACAGGGCTACTAAACTGCAACACGGTCGGGATCCCTCTACCTCTACCAACACACTTATTCAAAGGCGTGCTAAATGTTCCTTGCAAGGACCTCATCTTGAGACTTCACAAAAAAACAGAGTAAGAGAAAAAAAATTTGCAGTAAAGTACACCAATTGTAAAACAGCAGTTGAGACGAGAACACACTAATTGCAGAACATGAGCACACAGTGTCCACCTAGTGATATGAAGAAGCGGCACAGCGTCGTGGTCCCAGTCCGAAGTGGAGAGTCAACTTGTGATCGACGGGTCACGGCACCAATGTGACGGGGGTCACAACTATGATGGTCTCGAGCTCCACGTCGCTGCCGCTTCAAGAATACCAGACACTAGGATGTGGCTTTTCCCTTTTTTTATTGTCTGCAACACAGTATGGCAAGATAGGTGAAGTCACTGGGCTTTTCAGTCTAGAAAATAACTGCGCAACAAAAAAAACCCACCTGTTAACTCAATGGATAAAAATAAAAAATAACCTGTGACTTCCCTGGTAGCTCTCCTGAACTAAACGTCATCCATAAGAAACTAACTGCACAACAAAACAAAATATACAACATAGGTGATCGTATATTAACCATTTACAAAGAAAAGGAAAAACACACACTTTCACTGGCATCTGCGTGATGCCGCTGAACGCATCACACGCAGCAGAACGGCTGCACAATGCACAGTAATGGCGGCCGCGACGAACCGCGCGGGTACACGCCAGCCACACTAATAGTCAAATGAAAAACAACACGAAAAACTATATACAGTGCAATCAAAAGGAAAGAAGCATTACCTGCAACACAGTACGGCAAGATAGGTGAAGTCACGGGGCTTTTCAGTCTAGAAAATAACTGTGCAACAAAAAAAACCCACCTGTTAACTCAATGGAAAAAAACTTTCATTCATTCATTCATCTTCCGTACCGCTTGATCCTCACTAGGGTCGCGGGGGGTGCTGGAGCCCATCCCAGCCGTCTCCGGGCAGTAGGCGGGGGACACCCTGAATCGGTTGCCAGCCAATCGCAGGGCACACAGAGACGAACAACCATCCACGCTCACACTCACACCTAGGAACAATTTAGAGTGTTCAATCAGCCTGCCACGCATGTTTTTGGAATGTCGACAAAACTTAAATGAAATGACGACACAAAAAGCAATGTGGACTCGGAACAAATCCGGGAACTAATTAAATACACAGCGGCGTAGAAAAAGGGAAAACAAAGTGAAATATTGTAATTAAACTAGAATGAATCCGGACCGTCAATGAAACCTGACTTACCCTGTGACTTCCCTGGTAGCTCTGCCTGAACTACGGCGGGAAGCTGGTGCCATACCGTGCGCTGTTGCGTCACTTCCGTCATAATTTAATAAACGCAATGTATCACTCCGTTACATATATTTTGAGGAGATAACTCCTCTGCGAGTCCCTCTGCAATGAAGTTGTTAATTTCTATAGGTCGTGTCAAACCGTCACAATTCGAAGGCTGGTGATTGATCGGTTCAGACGTTGTGATCGAAGACAGGCATCAACATTGTTTTTTTACGGACAGTATTTAGTCGGAAAAAGAGCCCATTGGACCTAGTAAACCGCCGTGTTGACGGTTGGCTGTATGTTCGCTGCTTTACCCATAAACATGTATCCAAGTAAGCTTCTTATGGAGACATAAACCATACAACATAGTATTTGTCTGTACTGTCTTGATGTGATGAAAGTACTACAATACGGTATACGTATCACGGGTTATATCATTTGCAGTGGATGATTTGAGTGTAAGACCGTCCCTGTAAGAAGGTATGGCTCACAATGGTATCGCCCGTCTAGCCGGTAGTGTAGTGATGGGTCCATGAGGCCTCATGAGGCGTGTCGACACACTGACACACTGTGTTGATACTGTGCTGATACTGTGTCACTGACCACTGCCACCTGCTGAACCTTCAAGATCCCTGCAGCCAACCCACTGAACTGACTGATACATTTTTTTTGTATATTGAACATATAAAATATACAATTCGGTAATAAATTGGCAAAAAGTGAAGGTAAGATATAAAAAAAAGAAAAGAAAATAGTCATCATCACAAATATGTGTTCAAAGGAGTAGAAAGAAGTAAAAAACCTACCCCGAGTCCTAACCCTACTTATATATGAATTGATCATTTCTCAAAATAGGAAAGAGAGTCTACATATCAACAAATGCTTTTACCCTTATGTATGCCGTACTTATACATTTTTACAACTTTAGGTTTGTATATACAGTACATACTCATTGGAGCACATGTATATGTCGATTTTCTCATATTCATAATGGATGCTACATTTCATTAATATATTAAATAATCTCATCAATGTATTTCTGATGTATTGCTATATTTCATGAGTGTATCGAATTTATCAGCTTAATTCTGATTTGTGTAGTTGTCTTGTAATACTCTAGAATTCATTTTTAATCTCAGCAAGAGAGTTACTCATTTTACTGGTCCGTTTCAGAATCATTCCACAGATTTACACCTATTACAGATACACTCCTTTGCGTGATGTTTGTTCGTGTTTTGGATTTTTTTGTATAGGTTAGTACCCCTTAAATTATGACAACTTTCTCGAATTTTAAAAAGCTTCTGGATGTTTTGGCAAAAGAGGTTATTGTGTGCTTTGTACATTAATTGGGCGATTTTGAAGTCAACCAGGTCATGAGATTTCATTGTTTAATTTGATAAACTGTGGATTTGTGGGTTCCGTCTATTTGGAGCCAGTGATTGTTCTGATTGCTTTGTATTGTAGTTTTAAAACAGTGTTTTACTGGCATTTCCCCATATTTCCACACAATAGGTCAAATATGGAAGTAATAAAAGTATGCGTACAAGGATCTCTTATTCAGCACATCCTTAGTTTTTGGGAGGATCCCTATTGTTTGGGATATTTTTCTTTTATTATCTATTACTAGCTGGTTCGCCGCCCTCCGGGCGGCTCATCAGCTAGTTCCTGCGGAAGGCTGGTAAGGTGGTGGTTCGCCGCCCTCCTGGCCAACATGGAGGAACTGCGGAATCCAAGTGATTTGAATCTGGGGTCTAGAAGTGTTGCTAAGGTTAACACACTCATAGACTCCAAACTGGAAGCAGTGTCTGTGACTCGACGCTTGAGGTGTTCGTGGAGTTGTATGACTGGCTGTGTGTGCAGGGTTGAAGCGTGGCGCTCAAGTGCATGATAAAGCATTTTCATCATCGGGATGACCTTCGAACCTGAAACTTTCCTCTCTTCAGACAACTCCACTGTAGCTTGATGGACTGGAGAAAGCACAAGTAGTGTTTCTCCTATGATGGTGAACTCATCAGCTGTCAGTGGAGCCAAATCTGTCTTTAGGGAGGCCAGAGATACCCACACTGGTTCCCTCTCACCATGCAGCCTTGACAGCATTTCATAGGTACTGTTCCAGCGTGTTGGCACCTCATTGATAAGTTTCAGGGTTGGACGTCCCATCTGTTGCTGCACCTGAGGAGCAAGCTTCTCCTTGGCTGTAGTGCTTGAACGGAAATGTGTAACAATGTGCCGAGCTTTGTTCCTAATGTCTGTAAGTGCAGGGACCTGATCGCACGATTTTCTAACTAATGAATTAAGACTATGTGCAATGCAAATTGAGTGGCGTATTTGGAGGTGTCTAGTGGATGCGATCATGTTCGGTGCTGCATCAGTCACAAGACACTTTACTTTGTTGGTTATGGCCCAGTCCTCCATCATGCCCCTTTTGACCTGGGCCAAATTGTCAGCAGTGTGATTTTGTGGAAAATATTGTACTTCCAACACTGATGAACACAACTGCATATTTGCATTAATGTAGTGACAGGTGAGTGCCAAGTAGGCCTCCATGTTCACAGAGGTCCACATGTCAGTCGTTATACTCACTGCCACAGCTTGCTGTACTTCCATTTTCACTTTTTCCCGTTCCTCCATATATTTTTCGGCCACCATTTTCTTGATGGTCTGAAAATTAAACCAAAAGCAAACATTATATGGGATTCATCTACTACTTTATGGAACTCCCACACAGACCTTTCTCGTCAGCAAAACATATGAGGGTTCAAGGACCTGAATCAGCTCCTTGAACCCTTCACTCTCCACAATGCTGAGGGGCTGGCAGTCCTTGATAATGAAGTTCAGCAGTGCCTGATCGAGCAGCTGCTTCCTGGAAGCTTGATTGTCAAACATGGAGTGGAGAGTCAACTAATAATAATTACTGATTGTCAATTAAATCATCAACATAGCAACCGTGAAAAGATGAGTGAATGTTTGTATACCTGGCGTAACACTGGGTGTATCGCGAACTTCATTCTCATGCTTGGCCCGATAATGCCTCAGCATGGTGGAGGTGCTTCTGTTGGTGTATGACATTTCACCTGTGATGAAATGTGAATAAGAAGTAACTAAGAGTTACCTTGAAATGTATTTGGATTAGAATGGTAAAACACGTGTCAATAATCTGAGAGGCACTCGACGACAGAAGGCGATTTGAATGAATAAATAAATAAATAAATAATACCTTATTCTCCAGGACATCAAAATGGTCCCACACGGCGGATGAGTTGCGTCTCTGCTCCATAATCGGCAAGGAAGGCAAGGCACGAACACGAAGTCTGCACTGACACTGGACTGCGTCAATGCAGTTCACGTGTCAATCACGTGACGTAATGAAGCAGCACATGCATCGACACGTGGTTTGCTCTGTGAGCCCGGCGCATGTGTCAATGCATCGGTGTCGCTGGACCCATCACTACCGGTAGGTTCACAGTTCACTCTTGTTTCTCTTCAAATCGTATAAATCTTTCGCCTTTTGCTAAAGATTTCCGTGGGGAGGAACAACAAGAGTCTATCTTAATTTTTTGATGCCCCGTCTAAACGGGGCTTCCTTTCTTTGTCAAAATAAATGTCATAGCCTGCTCTAAATGTCCCAGAATAGCCAAAGAAATGTCTCTTATCAACATATTGTGATGAATAACCTTAATCTGACGTTTCACGTCCGATGGGAAGAGATTTGCGATTGCGACAGATCCATGCGCACCAAATCCAGTAGACACTTAAACAGCTTCTTCCCTCTAGCCATTAACTCCTTAAACAGTCACTGACAGTCACTCTTCTTGCACCACAAAATGGTACTTCAAAACTAGTGGTCACTCTAAAATGGTTCAATGATTTTGTTGTTTACGATGATACTAGTGCAGCGTGTTATACCGGAGACAAATTCCTTGTGTGTTCTACATTCTTGGCCAATAAAGATGATTCTGATTCTGATTCTGATTGGCTCGAGATTGAAGGCATGCATAAAAATGATTCAGCCAATGCAGTTTTCAACAGGAAAAAGTATGAACTGGAGCCAAGCAGATTTGAATATTCGTGTTTTCCCCCCATTTTAAAATTGATTTTATTTTATTTTTTACAATTCCACGATCGGATCAACTGACATCAAATTAGGACCTAGTACTTACCAAATGAAGTGACTCGGCCGAGTGGAGGATTGGATGGGTGTTTGCTGCTTTACCCACAATCATACTCCCTCACATTAGTACAGTAGTTTGTTGATACTGACTTGATGTGATCATATCAGGGTATCATTTGCAGTGGAATGATAAAGTTGACACATTTGAATGTAAGACCGTCCCTGTAAGATAGTATGGCTGGCAATGGTATCGCCCGTTTAGCCAGTAGGATGACAGTTCACTTGTTTCTCTTCAAATAGTATAAATATTTCGCCTTTTACTAAAGATTTACGTGGGGAGGAATAACAAGATTTATATCTCAATTTTTGATCATCTGTGAAAGTGGAGCTTCTTCAAAATGTAAAAATTCATGTATCGTTGAAGTAGTGAAAAATTGTAGAGGTATGTTCTTCACTGCGTATCGTCCCGTCATAGAAAATTCTTCTCAAATATTTAAATTAAATTTATGTAACCAGGTGAACCTTACTTAGATGCTTGTAGTGAAGGCTTCCTTGTTTAACAAATGTAGCACTGTCACTTTAAGAGCCACACTAGATCAAAACACGCGGGAACATATGCAGCGTGTGAGAATCAGACCAGAAAGGGTGACATGCACGTAAAGGAGGGTAGTCGCTGAACTGTGCCACTGCTTGTCCCAACTTGATACACCCATGATCGTCCTCGCAACCCTGGCGATATTCAGATAATTGGTAATTAGGTGTTAATTTTGGACAGATGATTAATTAGTTGAATGGTATTTGTAGAGCACAATATCTGGAGTGGGCGGCCTGGTAGTCCAGTGGTTAGCACGTCGGCTTCACAGTGCAGAGGTACTGGGTTCGATTCCAGCGCCGGCCTCCCTGTGTGGAGTTTGCATGTTCTCCCCAGGCCTGCGTGGGTTTTCTTCGGGTGCTCCGGTTTCCTCCCACATTCCAAAAATATGCATGGCAGGCTGATTGAACACTCTAAATTGTCCCTAGGTGTTTAGTGTGAGCGTGGATGGTTGTTCGTCTATGTGTGCCCTGCGATTGGCTGGCAACCGATTCAGGGTGTCCCCCGCCTACTGCCCGGAGACGGCTGGGATGGGCTCCAGCACCCCCTGCGACCCTAGTGAGGATCAAGCGGTATGGAAGATGAATGAATGAATATCTGGAGTGGTTTGGGTTGGAGTTTGAAATCTACCACTAGTGAGTCGTGTGAACAGCTGTACAGCGTAAGTGTTCGCGATGTTATAAGATGTAAATATGTTTTTTTACTGTAAATTATATGAACTGTGTTATCTGTTCTTTAGAGGGGAGATCATTTGTGTTTGACCACGTGCTTTGTACACACCCAACACACCGGAACATATCGAGTAAGTGTGACTGCATCTCAAAACATTGGGTTGTAATGATTATTTGTTCTGCACTAAGAAGTATTGTGGCTTGGAAATAATGTATTTTTATTTCTGTTTTCCTATTAAGCAAGCCACTGCTGTTGTCTATTGTGGCGTAATTGTAATCTGTTAAATGATTTTCTTTGATCTCTTAGATCCCTTTTCGACCTCTTTTAAAATTCAGTTAACATCTCAGTCTTTCATCTTAATGCTGAACAATTTTTCATTGTTCAGTCGGGAATAAAGCCCACCTAAAAATTATTTTGTGTCCAGTCCAGTCTTTCCAAAGACCCGGCTACATTTAATTGAATCTATCGTTCTCAAAATTTTAAATTACATTTAATCGGACATATCTCGCCAATTTTAAAGAGAAGTCTGTGATTGACTGGCTTAAGTGCTGCGATCGAAGACAGGCGTTAGACTAATTTTGTACATGCAGTATTCAGTCAGATAAAGAATCCATTGGACCTACTAAACGGTCGTGTGATTGGCTGATGTTCGCTGCTCTACCCACAAACGTGTATCCTAAAAAGCATACAATTAACATGTAAACCATACCCCAACACTTTATTATTTGTTTATATGGACTTTATGTGATGAAAGTATTGCAATACAGTATACATATCACGGGTTATATCATTTGCAGTGGAATGATGAAGGTGACACATTTGCGTGCAAGACCGTCCCCCTAAGATGGTATGGCTGGCAATGGTATCGCCCGTTTAGGCGGTATGTCGATAGTTACTCTTGTTTCTCTTCAAATCGTATAAAGCTTTCATCTTTTACTAAATATTTCTGTGGGGAGGAACGACAAGAATATATCTCAATCTTTTATGCTCTGCGAAAGCGCGGCTGCCTAATCTGGTAAAATTAAACACGCTTCTCTCTTAAAACCCATCGCTGATATCCCGATTTTGACACCTGTAAGCACTCTCCTGTTTTCTACCCCAAAGAAATGATCTTCAATGGTCTACAGGCAGTTGTGGGGGCCGTCTAAATCGGTCTGTCGTCACAGGCTTTACATTCTTCCTCTCAGGGGTATGTTTTCAAAATGTGATTAAAATTTCAAGGTTGTGTTTTAACTCTTTCAGGGACAGCGGTTGCTACAGCAGACAGTTTATCAGGTGACAGGGTGCATGCAATGGTTAAACTAGGTACTCACTAATTCGGAAACCTAATTTGTTTTAAACCAAGTTAACCAGACTGGCCTGCAAATGACTGAACACCCTGCATACTATATATCATGGTGAATCAAATGTGCTGCCATGCCTAATTTTGAGACACATGCAGGAAATTACATAAAATGTATCATGTCGCGGTACACTCGCCTGACTTGTGTGCAGACAGTGTGGGATTGGTTCCCACTTCGTGACGGCGTGGATGTGTGTGAATGGTCATTGTCTTGGTACGTGCCCTCTGACTGACGTGCGACCAGTCAAGAGTGTTGTTGGGATAGGCTCCAGAGTGATTGCCTGGCTGGTGAATATTTTTTTCAAATTTACGTAAAACTATCAGAATGCTGCATAGACACAGATCTATCTATCTCTTTATCTACACACATAGAAACATACAGGAGAGGTCTCTCTTAGCCAATGGGATGCTCGTTAATAGACAATGATGAGATCAGCTAGAAGTATGTTACGTTCAGGAAACTGAGCTGCGATTAGTGGCCCATACTATGTTTTAACCTTTCGGATATTGAAATTTCTTTCGTAACAAGAGGCGTTTCGTAACTTGAAAATTTAGTATGAAGAGACGTTCGTAAGTAGAGGTACCACTGTGTTTTTTCTCATCGAACTTAGCAAGACCACATGTTTAAGAAATGCATTTCTCAAGTCAAGAATTAAAGAATAATTTAAGATAGTCTTAGCTCCATGAATGCCGGATTTCCCGTGTGTGACCTGTATCCGAATATTAACCAATTGAGAGTATTTCTCTCTTCAAGTTAAGTAGTCAAGTCAAGTACAACTTTATTGATGAAATTTCTTCCCTCTCACAACATACAACAAGAGGAGCCGCTGCGGGTGCCTGCGCCGCCATCAAAAGAAAAGTTAACAAAATGACAAAATAATACAACACGTTTTTAATCTTAATTGCGTGCATAGCAAGACATTAATTATTTCTTCAACTGAGCAACTTTAACTACTCTGACCATATTCTTTCCATCAGTGCTCTGTAATGAAGCAAAGAACAATCATCAATGGCAGAAAGCATAGGATACATTCCTCACTTTCAGCCAGCTTCATGCTCAGGAAAGAATATCACAATTCATCATCGTAGTTGGCGAGACCAAACACTTTAGAAACACATTTCTCAAGTTAAGAACTATAGAAATGATCCCTTAAAGTATAGTCTTAACTAAACATGGCGCAATGACAGGAAGTCACCTGGAAGACTATCACTGTCACACAGAGGACACACTTTTGCTCACACTCATCAAAACGAACCAGCTCATGATTGGTCAAAAAATGAAGATATTTATGTCGCTTTGTTGTTAGTTTTGCTAAACTAAAGAACATAACATACATACAGCACATATTTGCGATCTTAAGTAGTAAATGTGACCAACATTGTGTTAATGAGTCCTGACCATCCTGAACTAGAAGAGTTAGATTAAAAAATGAACAACATTAAGCAGGATGAGAACGTCAACAATTTATGGCCATTTTTGGGCAGCCGACAGCTAACCAATAATATTACAGAGAGAAGGCAATGTCCATAAATTAGTGTTGCACTTCTTGTTCATTGGACATTAACTCAAGCTAACCAGATGGCTAATACCATCACAATAGTGATCATTAATAATCAGACATTTGGTGGAATATTTAACAAAGAGCCGTAAATCATCATGCAGGCAAGATGCCAGCATTCATTAAGATTCACAACAGTTTACTGAAACCAGTTGAAATAATAATAACTACTCTGAACATATTTCTTCTATCACTGAACATTCATCAATGGTAGGAAGCATATGATATAATTGCTGCTTTCTGCCAGCTTCATGCTCAGGAAGGGATATCGCATCATTGTAGTTAGCGAGACCAAACATTTCAGAAAACCATTTCTGAGAAATCATTTCGCAAGTCAAGCACTATAGAAATGATCCCTGAAAGTATAGTCTTAACTCGAGATGGTGCAATGACAGGAGGAAGTCAGATGGAAGATCACTACTGTCACTTAGAGGACACACTCCTGCTCACACTCATCTAAAAGGACCAGAAAGTAAATTGAAGAATTATGGAGATGACCCCTGAAAGTCTAGCTTTAGAAACATATTTCCTAATTCAAGAACTCTGAAAATGACCTTGAAAAAAATGACATTACACCTGGCGACCATGGGAAGTAATTTGCAGAGAGAGAGATTGAGCAAGAGAGAGAGTTGGGGGGGGAGAGAGAGAGTGGGACGCACACGCACTCACACACAAGTAAGCTGACTTCTTTTTCGCCAGTAGAGGTAACTGTAACTGATGATTCAGGAAATGACGTAATCCTCTTTGAAAACACCTGCGCCATGTGATTCAATGTGATTCACGAAAGCTTTATTTGGACACGCCCCACTGCAATATGACGTTGACGTCATTCCGAGGCTGCATGCATGCCAAAGGTGATGAAACCTCTCTACTAGTCGTGACGTACTGAGTGTGGACAAAAGGTCCTCCAAGTTTGCCCTCTGGGTAAAAATAGTACTTGCAGAGATGACTTCCCGTCGTCACCCGATTAGGAGTTAAGACTGTACTTTCAGGGATCATTTCTATAGTGCTTAATTGGCAAAATGTGTTTCTAAAGTAATTGGTCTTGCCAACTACGATGATGAGGCACGATACTTCTTCTTGAGTATTCCTGGAATAATGAATTCATTCATAAGTTCTATGACATTGATGAACGTTCGCTGCTTCTTTTGGAGCATTGAGGGATGGAGTATGTTCAGAGTAGTTCGCTCAAGCTTTTGGGTCAAAAACAAATTCAATCATTAAGAAGTCAAAATTTACTACATGAATGCTAAATTCATACTCGCTCTCCTTGTCTTCCTCGTTAGGTTAGCTCGACTTTGCTCAAACAATAGGTAGAATAGAGGATCTATGACTACATGTCATGGGCGGGGAATGTCTTCTTTAATCAATAAACGTTGCTCACCAGCAATCAGATAATATATTACTGGATATTTAACATTTATTTTGAAAGACAAACCTCTCCATTCCAACCTTGTGATTCAATGTGATTCGCGAAAACTTTATTTGGACACGCCCCAATATGATTGGCTGCACATTGAGAGGACACGTTTGCTTTGATCAACTAATTATAGGACAGAAAAACGGTCGACGTCATCCCAAGGCTGTATGCATGCCAAGTGTGGTGAAACCTGGAGTCCGATTGGTTAAAAAAAAACAACTTCAGACAGCACCTCTCACGGTTTACGGTGCTGCTTCTCATTGCCGGGTCATGTTTATTTACGGTGATGAAGGTATATATTTTTTTGTTACCAATTTTGAGGTTCGGCATGCTAAGGCATGCGTGAAATTTTATTCGTGATTTTCCCTATTAAAAAATGTTTTTAATAGTTCTTTTTTTTTTCAATCTCACGATGAGCCCAATTGACTTCAAACTAGGACGTAGTAACTTTCAAATGAAGTGACTCGGCCGTGCCTCCGAATGGTGTGTTCGCTTCTTTACCCATAATCCTTTGCACCAAAATAAAGTTTCCTCTTAAGATGTAAACCATACACCATCACGTTAGTATTTGTTTATACTAACTTGATGTGAGGTGAGTATAGCAATATACATATCACGGGGTATCATTTGCATTGGAAAAATAAAGGGGACACATTTTGAGTGTGAGACCGTCATGTAAAATGGTATGTCTGGCAATAGTATCACCCGTTTCGCCTGCAAGATTTCAGTTCACTCTTGTTTCTCTTCAGATCGTATAAATCTTTCGCCTTTTACTAAAGATTTCCGTGGGGAGGAACAACAAGAGTCTATCTCAATTTTTTGATGCCCTGTGAATGCAGGGCTTCTCTAATATGTGAAAAAGAAACACATTACTTACTCCTAGTGATGGGAATTCCGGCTCCTTTTACAGAACCGGCTCTTTTGAATCGGCTCCCTAAAAAGAGACGGCTCTTTCGGCTCCCAAATGGCTTCTCGGTTTTTTTGTTGTTTAAATTAATTTAATACCAAAAATAACGTAATATTATGTGTAAAATGAAGTACTAATGCAAAAAATAAACATTATATCAAATATTTATTATTTATATGGCTTTATTTATATTCTTCTGAACATACTCAACATGGAGTGCTACAAAAATAAAAACAAAGTACAAAGACCCATCTCAAAACAAGGTCGTCAAAAAGTTCCAATCTCTGAATGTGTATTTATAAGCTTTTAACTATTTACAGTAAAACAACATAAGTAAGCTTTGAATACCACACAACAAATTATAAATTAAAATTTGGAAAACAAAAAGAAAAAAACAGCATTCAGGTAAAGGTTTTAGCTTGTCTTTCGCGAAGATTGGCATGAAGAAAAACCAAGTGCCTCAGCTTTGAGGGGTTGATCCTGTTTCTCCTCTCTGATAATATTTGCCCTGTTTTGGAGAAGATTCTCTCTGAGGGGACAGATGTTGCAACAACACACAGCCAATACAAAATGGATGAAAATCCCTTGCAATCATTTTACCCAGTTCCTCGTCAATTGTGTTCTGTTTTGCTGGTTTTATAGCTTTTTGCATAAAGTGGCTCACAGAGCTCTGGGTTGTACATCTAGGCAGTTGTGACATTGCAGCAGCAGCAACAGTTGCAGACACACTAGCATCTTCATTAATAGCTGGTTCCCTTTTCTCTTCAAATTGTACTGATGGGTGGACATTTCTGATGTGCCTGTGCAGGTTATTTGTGGAGCCTGATCTATGGGATATTTCAACTTGCACAGTCTACACGCTGCCTTTGAACTATCAATTAAATTGAAATGAGTCCGTATTTCACTGTGTTTCCTATCCATTTTCTCACCTTCACACTTTCCACCGTGTTGTTTTTTTTCACTATCGAGCTCTCTCGTCTCCTCGTCTGCCTTGTTCGCGTGCTGCTCAGTGTGCTGCTGTGTGTGTCTCATCTCTCACCCATCCCCCTTCTCTAAACTGCAGCGCGTGCGTGTGTGTGTGTGTGTGTGTGTGTGTGCGCTCCGAATGAGGAGCCGGCTCTCAATGAGGTGGGAGCCGGTTCCCTTCAAAGAGCCGGCTCTGGGAGCCGGCTCGTTCGCGAACGACACATCACTACTTACTCCATTGTCTTCCAGATCTAACATCGTGAGCCGTATTGTTCTCCAGGTTGATGGACTCTAATCATGCATTGTGATCGAACATTTTGCTTTGTGTAGGCAGTGTTCAAGAGGAATAAATATAAACTAGTCACAAGTAGTGTTGGATTCACCTGACGCTTTAAGAGCGTTGGGGCTGCCACTGACAGGTGACCGTCCGCGGGACGTTTAAAACGCAGCATCGCATAATGTTACGTTAGTGAATACACTCGCTTCGTCGTCGGCATGGCCCAATGGTAAGCTACGCTTGTGCTTTTCCTCACCAGATATCTAAAGTTAGCTTTAGATTCGATGATGCTCGGTTGCTTTGTTTGTCTGCTTTGCATTTTGTCCGTTGTGCTTTATGTTTGCTGCATCGCTCTGCAATCACAGTCAGTTACCGTTCGCAATCGGCAATATAAACAGCGTGGGTTACAGTGTTGCTAGAACAGTGGTGTCTTTATTTAACTCATTTTGCATAGTTGTCATGTTTGTCCAGCTGCAATTCGATGTTTGAACGAAGTACATTGCGTTGCAGCTGGGCTTAATCATGCCGGCGCTCCACTTCCGGTTTGGACCTTTGGGACTTGTAGTTTTTTTGTTCGAGTCGACTTGATATGTTTGTGATGGTTTCTTACGTTTAAAATAATGGATAATGATGACGATAATAATACATAGTAAAATCATGGTTGATTAAAGTATTAAATGTATTGTTAAAATAAAAGTATTAATTAATATCAATTCTATACATATTTACATCGTGATACAGAAAGATAGATATGTTCTTTTTTTACTGCATTTATGTGTGCTTTAGGTTATTACCTGCTCCTGCTACTACTTCTGATACTGCTACAGCTTCTGCAACTACTTCTGTTTCATCTACGACTAGTTCTGCTGCAAAGTGTCCCAATAAATGTATCTAAAAAGTACAGAAAGAGTGATCCTTCCATGCTGGCCGACGATCCCTATTCAGAGGGCCGTGAAAAAACGGAATTAACTGAACAAGTGGCTTTGAATATTCGTGTTTTCCCATTTTAAAATTATTTAAATTTTATTTACAATCCCATGATGAGCTTGATAGACTTCAAATTTGGATCCGGTGGAAGCTCCGAAATCAACACCGACAAGCTCGGAGGCAGCTGTAACTTTTTGGGTTAAAAAAACAAAACACGAAGACAGCAATTAATTGAAACTTTCTGTCTGAAATGTGAATGTTGTACGTTTACAGTCTGTTTTCGCCACTTGATTTACACTTTGTTTGGAGAAGGTCATGTTCAATAAAACATACGTGGTTGTTGGGATATGTATCTGTGTAACTTTTTAGGTTGTCATTTTGAAGTTTGAATTACACACCAAAAGCCCCACTAAGACGACAAAGGATGCTGCACTGCAGGCATTTAACCTGCAGGTGTCCTACGAGCCCGCCAAAGACTTGTCCATCGCTGACATCCTCAACAAAGCATTTCTAACAGAACACTCCTGTCAGGGTGGCATGAAGATATGCAACAGGTTTCCCCTGAATTAAAAAATATGCTGAACTTCGAAGAAAAAATTGCTCTGTGAGAGGTCTTTTGATAAAACAACGTTGATTGTTCAATCCACAACATGAACGCTGACATGATACAAAAGTACAAGAAGCCCATCAAGGCATTGCCAAACGCAAAGAAACGGCAAGAAACATTCCATTTTGGCCATTGGTGTCAAAGCAAAATGAGAACGTTGGGATGAAATGTTCTATTTGCAACACATACGAACACAACATGTCAAAGAGCCCCTTATGTGTCCTGAAATACCAGACAGAGCTTGGACAAAAGTTGGACTTGATTTGTTTCACTTCAACAGGAATATCTGTTATGACTTCCATAGACAACAAGCAAACAGGTGATAATTGCCCTCAAGTTGATGTTTACGCAACATGGAATCCCACATATGTCATGTCTGACATAAGTCATTTGTTGGACTGAGGCAGCTTTAATGCAACAAACAAAATGACAGAAAGCATGAGAAAGGCTTGTCTGTCCACAAGTGAAGCCTTAGCACAAAAACCTGCATTTGGCTGGGGTGACCAGGTCAGGGTGTACCACGCTTCTCATCCAAAGTCAGCTGGGAAAGGCTTTTGCTCATTCGTGTCAAGATCAAGCCAGGAATGAGCAATTTAAATGATGGAGAGGGCCATAAAGATTTGCCATGAAAAGATTTGAAAACAAATACCGGTAATAGGATCTTAAAAAGAACTCCAAAATGTATAGGAAACCCAGTGAAGGGGCCAAGAGGAGGAGTTATGTGCTCCCTCTTATGAGTGTGCAGAGTTGGCCACTTCTAAGGGTGTGACAACATTTCTGACTGGAAAGGGGCATTTTGAGAGTAATTGGGTCCAAAGTCAGTCCTCAAGGGCCGCTGTCCTGCCTGTTTTACAGCTCTCATAAGAGCAACGCACCTGATTCAAATAATCTGGATCATTCTCATGCTGCTTCAGAGGTGGCTGTTGAGTCGATCATCATAATCAGGTGTGTTGCAGCCGGGAAAGCTCAAAAACAGGCGGGACAGTGGCACCTCCAGGCTTGGAGCTGGACATGCCTGAGTTAGGTACCGGTATTTAATGATTTCACCAAAACATTGAAAATTCAAGCTAATATAATTTTCCCGATCAAATAAATACATCAAGAGTGTTTTTGAATGAAAAATGGGACAGCCTGGTTGGATGATTCATTTAAGGAACATCAGCAGTGTTTGTTACTGCAGTCTTTGCTAACTACTTACATGCAAAAAAAATGTGGGTCAACCCTTTCAAGGACAGTGGTTACTATAGTGGACCTACTTATTCATCTGAACAGCAAATCGGAAGACTATGGAAAGAGTTATTAGGTTACAGGGTGCATGAAAGCGTTAAAATGGGAAACAAATTTCCTACACTTTCCTGAGGGTCGGTCGGATGTAGTACCATCTGTAGCTATCTTGCCACCCAAAAACTGTTGTTGTTAATTAAGGAACTTCATTTAGACTAAAGTACTGTAGACCTTTGCCACCATCTTATGGCATCTATAGTTAATTACAATACAGGAAAACACCTGTCTGGAAGAATTATTTATGGAATGGCATGATCTAGATCAATAGTTGAATTTTTTAGCGAACAGTGGATAAAAGGTTCCCCATAAAATAGTCAAATTTCTACCTAATTGACAAATACGCAGTAATTTGCTGTATATTGTAAAGAGGGGTTCATTGTTGTAATTGAGTTTATTGTCTCGCACCATGTTTTCAGGAGTTTCCCATGCCAATTTACATCAGGCCCATAAAGAAAAATATCAGACATGACCATAAAATTTAGAGTGTGATTTTTTTTGGGTGCTGATAGAATGTAAATGTTGTCCAAACCAAATGTGGCAGATCAACACTCGTCATCAACAACCACACCTCCACAGCACCCCAGCTCACTGCCGACACATATGTTTGGGGTATGAGAAACGGCCGTTTGGGTTGCACGCAAATGAAATTGTGTGTCTGGCCCCAATTTGGTTAGCAACAGCCCTGCTTATTAGGATACACCACAACAATTCAGTGTTTACTGAATCCTGCTAGTAGTTACATTACTTCAGTTATTCCGAACCTTGATTGAGCCAAGCCACATATTTAAAAAAATACCACCAAATAAAATTGACACAAAAAGAGGACATATATGTTAATTTCATACTCTTTGCCATCTAATAGAAGATCATATATTTGTTCTTTCTGTCGCTATAAGTTGCTGGCATAGATAGAGAGACAAAGATACATTAATTGTTCTTCATAAATAATTTTCACGGCAATTAAGTGAAATTTGATAATTTCCCGTGGCACACCGTTAGAGCTCTCACGGCACACTAATGGTTGGGAAAAACTGCATTACTTGAGCTCATTACTGGGAATGTGTAAATATAATGAATTATAAAATTTGAATTCAAGATGCCTAAGATCGTTTGTATTTTTATACTAAGCTCCCATATGTACTGGTACATTAAAAAAAAAGATTCATTACAATTTAATGCTACAGGTCCAAGCTATATTTTATGTTAAATTTTGTGCTATCCCAACTAGAGGAGCTGAATGCATTATTTTCAAACGACACTTTTCTATTTGACAATTCTGGATCAAATCAAAACTCAAGTCTAATTCTAAGAAGTGTTAGGATTATGACTTGAACCTTATGGGGGAATGCTTCAAATATGTACCGGTACGTATAGAAAATTGCAGTCTGTTAAAATGCCACTTAAACTTACCCATTCAGACTATTAAAAAATGGTGTGTACATTTTGCAAACCTGATTACATCCTTAGCATCCTGTCTTAGCACACACGAAGTATCTGCGGTGTGAGCAGCTAGCGGCGCCCCGCACTGTTATGCAACACATTAGGCGTGAACGGCGCTTTTCCATATTGTTCTGCCTCCATTGTCCGCAGGATGTGTGGATACCATACTAGTCCTTTCCCTTGTCCATCAACGTCAAACCCTGTTAATTATTTATTCTCTTTTTGTGTGAAATACAAATCTATATTTCTCACCCCATGTCACGGTCCAACAAAAAGGTGCACATGTGCCAGTAGCGTTCATTTATAACTAGCAGAGCATTTGAATAACAATGCTTTGTTTGTGTGGAGCTGCTATAAAAAGCCCTGGAAAGATGAGAAATCTCTCCAATAGACACCATGGGCAAGGTAGGCTCTGCTCCGCTGGCATCAAATCACATTTTAGATCTTCATCTGTCGTCACGCAACCTCCCGTCTCCTGACAGATCATCTTCTTCGAGGACAAGAACTTCCAGGGTCGCAGCTATGAGTGCAGCAATGACTGCACGGACCTCCACTCCTTCTTTAACCGCTGCAACTCCATCCGGGTGGAGAGCGGCTGTTTCATGATCTACGAACGAGCCAACTTCATGGGCCACCAGTACTTCATGAGGAGGGGAGACTATCCCGACTACCAGAGATGGATGGGTTTCAGCAGCTGCATCCGCTCGTGCAGGATGATTCCCGCAGTAAGGGTTGGAATGTTTGTGGTTCTGCCTTGTTCTTCAAGCTTGAGCAGACATTCCGATGTTCTTCATTCGGCTTGACAACTCGACAAGTCATTGTGATTGTCCACTGTTTTGCTTCTCGAATCCGAGCTTAAGCGCGATGACAATCATTCCAATGTCCATGATGTCCCGATACAAAAACTAGATGGGTCGTTCCGACCGGCACAATTCTGCTTGTTTTCGATTCTTAAAAGTTGCACCACTCTTTCTAGTGTTTGATATCAGACTGGTTTCTGTTTTGAAAAGCCGTGCCTGTAATTCCGATGTCTACAAATCCGTCTTTGTTTTTTGTACTTAATGCTACACTAATCATTTCGATGGTTGTGATGCTTCCTGGTTTCTATTCCTAAAAGCTGGATGGGTCGTTTCAATATTTGCGATTCTGCCTTCTTTTTCCACACTTAAATGCTCAACAAAGCTTTCATATTGCTGATCTGCATTTCTCATTTAGGTTCCCATACTTCAAGATAGGCTATTTGTTTTGATGTCTGCGACTCTGCTTCTGGTTTGATATCAATATCTGTGATTCCATTTCTGGTATTGGGTATGTCATATAGTTGCCGTTTTTTCCATGTCCACCATCCTGCCCTTCATTAACTCATTCACTCCCAAATACGTTTTTAAACGTCCTTTCAGACTTGGTCTAGAGTTGGCTGGTACTGAATGAGTTAAGATGAACTTAAAATGAGATGAGTCATTTTGATGCGCACGCAAACCCAACTGTCCCTTCTTATGTGATCCCGCAGTACCGAGGCTCGTACAGATTGCGCATCTATGAGAAGCCTGACTTCAGCGGTCACATGATGGAGTTCATGGATGACTGTACCTGTGTATCCGACCGTTTCCACCACCGCCATATCTACTCCTGTAACGTCATGAATGGCTACTGGATCTTCTACGAGTACCCCAACTTTCGAGGGCGCCAGTACTTCCTCAGGCCTGGCGAATACCGGCGGTACCGCGATTGGTGCGCCACCTGCGCCATCGTCGGCTCCTTCAGGAGGGTCACAGAATTTTAGCCATCAAATGAAAAGCTTGCTGTAAATATCAAACGCTTTGTTTATTAAAGATGTCGGATTTTTAAGTTGGTTTTGTCATTGCTTTCTCCTTGACAGACATATTGTGTATGTGTGTCTGTGGAGGGGGTGGGAGGTTGTTTACAGTCAATGGGCATACAGCCTCACAATAGATGATTTGATGATTATTTATTTAGCTATACATCCTGACTTCCTGTCTTATAATATTGAAGTCTTTTCAGACGTATTGAAACCTGTCTAATTACAGACCATATTAGCAATAAAAAAACATCTCTTCATTCAAGTCTTCTTCACTCATAATATTAATTAGGATTTTATTGTGGTTAGTGTCTTTTTTCACATCAATGAACCTGAACCATATTTTTTTTTCAGATTTATTTAAAAAAATCAGATTCGGGGGCTTAGGGTTGACTTAACAATATCTATTAATAAAGCAATCTGTCTCTGTATTTGTGCACATTTGTATCTATCTATCTATCTATCTATCTATCTATCTATCTATCTATCTATCTATCTATCTATCTATCTATCTATCTATCTATCTATCTATCTATCTATCTATCTATCTATCTATCTATCTATCTATCTATCTATCTATCTATCTATCTATCTATCTATCTATCTATCTATCTATCTATCTATCTATCTATCTATCTATCACTCTCTCTCTTACTCTCTCTCTCTCTATATATATATCTCTCTCTATATATAGATATATTATATATATATATATATATGTAGATCTATCGATCGATCAATCGATGATCGGCACAGTGTTCTACTAGTTAGCACATCCGCTTCACAGTGTGGAGGTGCAGGGTTCGATTCTGGTTCCGGCCTTCCTGGTTGGAGTTTGCATGTTGTTTGTTTGTTTATTGAACATACATAGTACACACAATAACAGATTGACAAAAGGCAAACAAAAATTATGAAAATTAAAAGTAAGTAAAAGAAAAAAAACCCACACATCATCACAGTTGTATGCTCAAAGGAGTAGGAAGAAGTAAATAACTTATCTAGTCCTACCCCTTATTATGTAGCAAGTTGAATTGATCATTTTTCAAAAGAAAGAAGAAGAAAAATCGACATATCATCAAATACTTTTACCCTTATGTACCTTTCTATTTATACACCTTTCGGTTTGTAGATATACAATACAATACAATACAATACAATACATGCTGATTTATATAGCGCTGTCACAACAGCGGCAGCTGTAACAAAGCGCTTAACTAAACAGACAGTATAATTATTCGTTCTCCTTTTTTGTTTCAATTTTCTCATATTCATTATAATTAGCATTTCTTGAATATAATTGATAAGTTGATCATAATCCAAAACATTGATGTTCTCCCCGTACCTGCGTGGGGTTTCTTCGGGGACTCTTGTTTCCTCCCACATTCACAAAAAAATGCACGATAGGTTAATTGATCACTCTAAATTGTCCGCAGGTCTGACTGTCAGTATGAATGGTTGTTCGTCTATGCGTTCCCTGCGACTGGCTGGCAACCAGTTCAAGGTGTACCCCGTCGACTGCCCGAAGACGGCTGGGATAGGCTCCAGCATGACCGTGCCCCTCGTGAAGATAAGCGGATTAGTGTTTTGTAGTTTTCCTGCCTGCGGTGTGTGCTAAATACATTATACTTCCATCTGTATTGTGCAGTGACCACTACAACTAACAGATATGCTCTCTTCCTTTTATGTAGATATAGGAAACAAATCGTTCTTAATTTTGCCCTTGGTATATTGAAAAAAAAAGTAAGACAAAGAATATATACATTTATTTATTTGATACACTAGTATCATATTAAAATACATTATGAAAACAAATCTGTTTCCGGTAACATTACCACCTTATGAATAAACACATGGATTATAGTTTAAAATGGCAAACTGTTTTTACATGTAATGTTGCAGTTGGACAATGAGGGTCATTCCTTGGATAAATAATGACTCATTAATTCAATACTTTTTGGCGCAGTATCTTTTCACATGAATAGCAAATTATTCTTACTACTTGCTATGCTGCTATATTGATTCCCGAGCTTTTTCCTCGCTCGGCCAGTGGGGGTCTGTTACATTAACCCTTCTTCCCACTGTGTGATTTGGTTTTGTTCACAAAATAAAAAGACAATATGAACAATTTGAAAGAGAAAAATTAACCATCAATTTGAATGGACCTTTATTTTCTTGTGTCTGGCAATTCTCTTGGCATGTTGAAAGGAGCGTGTGAGGGAAACAAAGTTTTCATAACCGTTTGAGGATAAAGCATATTTACGTTGATATGATGAGACATTAGAGTAACTAGTGAATTTTCTATTCTGGTTCTGTGAGTTCACCCTTGAGGCACTGGATGCTCCGCTCTCCCCAATGGCCGTGATCACACCATATGTGCAGAAACTTCTGACTGAGCGAACACGCACAAAGCCTTTGTGCACACATAATGCAGGTGATTCGCAGTCAGAAATGTATGGACGGAGAAGCATTGTTACGCATTTATAGGCCCTGTTCAGCAAAAAGTCAGTCTGCTAAATCATCAGCTTTGCGCATTTGAATAACAACGCATCATGTCCCCCGGGTTTTGTATAAAAAGGCCTTGCAATCATGGGGTTAGCAGAGCAAGTTGAATCCTCTACTGGGAACAACCTAAACCATCACCATGGGCAAGGTAAAAACACGTTGTTGCATTTCTTTCATGGGCAATGCAAAAACCTCTCTTTTTTCCACTTTTCAGATCATCCTTTTCGAGGAGAAGAACCTCCAGGGCCGCTCCTACGAGTGCCTGAACGACTGCCCCGAGCTGACCACTGTTCTGGGTCGCTGCCAGTCCTGCCGGGTGGAGAGTGGCTGCTTCATGGTCTATGAGCGCTCCAACTTCCTGGGCAACCAGTTGTTCCTCAAGAGAGGAGAGTACCAAGACCTGCAGCGCATGACGACTCTGGGAGTGACCCTGGACTCCATCAGATCCTGTAGAATGATCCCCTTGGTGAGCAACCAACCAAAAGCTGAATGTTACGAGTGTGAACACGGCAGACATTGACATGATTGACATTTGGAATTTGAATTACAGCACAGAGGCCAATTCAAGATTAAGATCTTTGAGCGAGAGAACCTGACTGGTCAGTCCAACGAACTGCAGGAGGACTGCGAGAACATCATGGAGCGCCTGCGCATGAACGACATCCTGTCCTGCCAGGTGCTGGAGGGTCACTGGCTGCTGTTCGAGCAGCCCCATTTCCGCGGCAGGATGATCTACGTGAAGCCCGGTGAACACCGCAGCCTCAAGGAGATGGGCATTAGCGGCATCAGGATCATCAGTTTGAGACGTATCACTGACATGTGCTAGAACTTTGTGCTCATCTTGAATAAATAAAAACAATGTCTTCTTCATAAGCATCTTTGCCTATTTGGTGTTGATTCAGGAGTTATGATCTCACTGCAGACGGACAAACACACATGATTCAACCTTTATACATCCATTTGTTCTTGAGGACGATATCAAAATCGATCAATCAATCAACCCAACAAACTTTATTTATGTAGGACTTTTTAGAGATCAGAAAATGTTGTGCAATTAAAACATCCACATCAAAAGAGGAACCTTCCCCTACCCCCAACATACATAGATACATATCCCCACAAGCAGTCACTGCAGACCTGACGTCCTCAAGAAGGCTTTTCCATAGCTGCGGAGCGAAATGGCTAATGCAGCCTCACCATGTATTCTGGTTTTCACGCTAGGAATAATTAAAAGGGCAGTGCCAGAGGACCTCGGGATCCGCGAGGGCTGATATGACAAAAGCAGGTCAGATGAATATGATGGTCCAAGACCATTGAGACATTTAACAACGAATAAAAGCACTTTAAAATCGATCCTGAAACACACGGGGAGCCAATGCGGCGATTTCAAAACTCATGCAACTTGTTCCCACCCTCTGGTTCTTGTCAGGATTCAATCGGCTGCGTTCTGGAGTCGTTGTAAGCTTGAAATTCTCTTTTTAAGGGGATCAGAGAGCAGGGTATTACAATAATCACCTCGAAAGGAAATAAGTGTCATGATTCTGTTGTTGTTGAGATGAAATTTGGTTTTGATTCAGTTTACTGTCATGGTTCTGTTCCGTTGTTTTATTACTTTGGTTTATTGGGATTTTCAGGACTTTGTGTTATTGATTTGAGTTTTTCCAGAGTGCCCCCTGCAAGTGTTTTTGTTTGTAAATTTTGTTCATTACATTCTGTTGCTCCTGCCTCCCTCCTTTTTGGGTCCTCTACCATCACGCACCTCACGACAAAAATCATGCATCAGCACTTCCGTGTTAGCCTGACAGACAAATGGGCGGACTCTCAAAGGGCCCTCTGTTGTCAAGAGACACGGAAATATACAGCTGTGTGTCATCAGCATCGCTGTGGAAGCTGATACTGTGTCTCCTGATGACGTCCGTAAGGGGAAGAATAGGAAGAATTGAACCGTGGGGAACCCCACATTTCATTTCATGGACTCTGGAGGAACAAGTATCAATATTTACATAAGAAACATCTTTCTGTGAGATAGTAATAGGTTGAAATTGTCAATAAAAGCAAAATCAGGATGATCACAAATGGAGGAGTTTTCCACATATTCAGGTTTAAAAGGCGACTGAAAAGGCATGACGAGCCTTCGTTCGTCTGCTCCGACTATCGACGCAATGTGCAATACTGCATAATCAATTCCAAGGTGAGACGCAGACCACCCAAAAGTGTGAGCAAAATAGTTCAAATCATCAGTTTTCGTCTTTGTTGTCTGTGTGTCTGAAGAACCGCATTTAAGAACTGAGATAATTCCACTAACTAACCTTTTTGTCCTGATGGTAAAAGAAAGATGTTTAAGATAGGAACCGACACCATTCAAGAAAATGTGATCATTTGAAGAGAAATTGTCATTTTCCTTCTTCCTTTTCATGAACACAAAATCACACCGTGAGATAGCGAATGTTATCAAAATATCAAGGATATGACATTGGAGTGATAGTTGTCCTCACTTAAAATTTGCACACCACACCGGCATCATCCGGATGCGCTTCTGCCATATACAGTGTAAGAGTTGCGTTGCAGATGAGACACCAGGAAGTAAATTCTAAAGTGATTTTTATTTCAAATCTTGTTTTGCTTCACAGTTGCTTCTAAGAGCAGGATTCCATGATGCGCTTCATGCTCATGACGCGAGTGCCGTTTATGCCCATGTTCTTGAAGCTCCTGTACTCGCCTGGCCTCAGGTACATCATCTTGCCCCTGAAGCTGGGCTGCTCAAACAGCAGCCAGTGGCCATCTAACACGCTGCAGGACAAGCATTCACTCATGCGAAGGCGTTCTGGGATGTTCTCGCAGTCCTCCTGCAGCTCGTTGGACTGGCCGCTCATGTTCTCCTGCTCAAAAATCTTGATCTTGAACTGGCCTCTGTGCTGTTGGTTGAAATGAAAGCAGGAAAGGTCAGCAACTCGCACCATTTCGAATTGATTTTTTATTTTTATTTTATTTTTTTAACAAAAGGTGAAAGAGTTTTTGGCATGCTAGTGCACGGGATAAGACAAAGGTTCTGGGTTCGAATCTTGGCACGTCCTCCCTGTGCTTGTATGGATTTTCATCAGGTTGCATCCCACATTATGGAAACACGGATACTAGGTAACTCACTGTCAAAGTAAATGTGGCAAGGCAGTATCTTCTTCAAGGATACATCAACATGGTCAAAGGACTGAGGATTAAATTGAAAACCATCGGATCGAGAAAAGACCCAGATGCAACCTAAGCGAAACCATACCTTCCCTGCGAGTGAATGATTGTTGTCTCCCTGTGCTCTGTGATTGACTTGTGACCAATCTCACTCATGACCCTGAACAGACTAAGTGGTAGGCAATGGGAGGCTGTCGTACAGTACCATGGGGATCATGCGGCAAGACCTGATGCAGTCACTCATGCCCATGCGCTGGTAATCTGAGTAGTCCCCCCTCCTGACAAAGAACTGGTTTCCCATGTAGTTTGCGCGGTCGTAGACCATGAAGCAGCCGCTCTCCACCCGGCAAGAGAGACACCTGCTCAGGTAAGAGGACATGTCAGCGCAGTCGCTGCTGGTCTCATAGGAACGGCCCTGGAAGTTCCTGTCCTCATAGAAGATGATCTGCAACCCAAGCAGTTTTAATTGATTACATTGATTGATTAGCCAATAAAACTAATTTCACCCCCCACCCCCTAAAGGCGAGATTTACCTTGCCCATGGTCATAGCTGCGGTGATAACGTGTGGAAGAGCAAACAGACTGCTTGGTTTTCTCCATGTCACCCAGTTGCTTTTATACCTGACCTCGCGAGTGAAGCATACGTGACCTCATTGTGCAAAGTCCTGACAGGGCAACATGCAGTGGAGGCCCCACCGCGTGCACGGCCGCAATTCAAAAAGACCTTCATACAGATCGTGATTTGCGGCGGTAGCAATTGTAGCGAAGAGGCCACCTGCATTGTCTACACCGTTCAAAGGCAGAAAACAGGTTTTCCACAAACACATTTTTCCCAAGGATCACTCCATAAATACATGATTATTAACAAACATTCAACAAAATAAAGAAATAAATCAAAATAAATAAATCTAAATTTTGAAATAATTGAAGTACCTCACACAATTTCAATGGACATGCAGCAGTGTTTTGCAACTTACTCTAGCATATATCAGTGTATTCGTACTTGTACTCCTCTGAGAGTAATCAGTTACCATAATGTTACTGCCTCTGAAATGTAATGCATTTCACTAGTTCTATTACTCGTCAAAAATGACATGGGGAATTATAAAGTGTCAGTGGTGATATGGTTGAGGGATGTTCACAATTTTTTTGTCTTTGTCAGAGAAGTCGTGGCATGAATGAATCAGCAATGATCGTGTCCTGCGAGAAATGTGGGGCGAAGTGACATTTCGTCTCGTGATGCAAAATAGCGTCAGATGAGAAAAACTGGAACCTTCACAATATTCTCACTTTGAAAAAGTACATTTTCATTTCGTTAAGTTAAAAATATATACTGTAGGTCAGGGGTGCCCAATATGTCGATCGCGATCGACCGACAGTCGATCGCGAGGAGTGTAGATGGGCAAAACCCCCCAACCTAAAACATTTGTGTGTCTGTGTGTGTGATATAAATATGATATATTTTTGTATTAGTGCACACTGCACCCTTAGCATCCTAGTGAGGTCTCACTTTCACAAGAAGTATTTAAAAAATAACATTAAAAAAAGCAAATTAGGGTGGCCCGGTGGTCCAATGGTTAGCGCGTTGACCTCACAGTGCAGAGGTTGTGGGTTCAATCCCAGCTCCGGCCTTCCTGTGTGGAGTTTGCATGTTCTCCCCGGGCCTGCGTGAGTTTTCTCCAGGTACTCCGGTTTCCTCCCACATTCCAAAAACATGCGTGGCAGGCTGATTGAACACTCTAAATTGTCCCTGAGTGTGTGTGTGAGCGCAGATGGTTGTTTGTCTCTGTGTGCCCTGAGTTTGGCAGGCAACCGGTTCAAGGTGTCCCCTGCCTACTGCCCGAAGATGGCTGGGATAGGCCCCAGCACCCCCTGTGACCATAAAGCGGATAGGAAAATGGATGGATGGAAAAAAGCAGATCACCTTTAACCTACCGTGGCGCGTGACCCGCATCACCGGAAGTTGTTAGCGGTCAGCCGTCTGGAATTGCAGCTTGCGATCAGACCTGTTGTGCTATATCTTTTATTTTTATTATTCTCATTCAGAGTTTGTTTCATATACAATTCACCGAGGGCACTGGCAAAGTATAGGAATCTGGAGGGCCGAGAGAAGCATTTTAAAACGTTACATGTGAGCTACGTTCTTTAACACGCTACAAAAGTGTGTGCCATTCCTCCGTGTCAGGTCTCGATGAAGGTAGGCAGTGATTTGCTTTTCCACAAACTCACAAATTTTTGTGTTTATTTTTCTGTTTTGTTCATCTTAGGGGGCGTTATGGCTGTTGCTCATGATGGCATGCGTGTGTAGGTGTGTGTGTATGCGGGCATGCGCAATCACGGCTCGATCGCGGTAGGTTGGTCGATCGAAAAGTAGATCTTTGCTCAAAAAAGGTTGTGCACCACTGCTGTAGGTTCTGCATCCTTTTGTTTTCGCTTCCCTCATCATGCCACCACCTGCCATTATTCTGTTTTTGTTTTGATTACATTTAGCTTTTTTTTCCCCATCTGTTCTTGTCATCCTAGTCCCTTGTGTCTTCTAAACAGCTACCGGGCATTTGTGTCTTGTCCAGGTGTTCCTCATTGTCTCGTCAGTTTGCTTGTATTTAAGTCCCTGGTTTCCATGTTTAGATTTGTTAGATCGTTGTTGCTGTTAGATTGATTTGTTTCTCATAGTAGTTTACTGTGTTTTATTTCCTGATGAGTTTATAGTTACTGTGAGTTTTGGGCTTTTTAAGACTCGGTGAGTGCTTTCAATGTAGTTTTTCCAGAGTAATCCTGTATGTGTGGGGGTTTTTTTTTTGGTTGTTTTAAATGCATTTTATTCGGTACACCCTGTTTCTCCTGCCTCCCTGCTTTTGGGTCCTCTGCCATGCTAAACCATGACACCACGACCACAGTCGCCTCCCTCCGTATTCAAGGGGTCAGGTCTTGTTTGTGCTTAAGCTTTACTATTTTGTGTTCAATTATTTATTTTGTTTGTAATCTCGGTCCCAACCACCCCTAGTTCCAAAATCCCCTTGCAGCCCTGGTGGCAAGTATGAAAATTCGTTTGCACAGGCTTCATTAACAATTTAGCTGCTATTAGCTAGCTGCGGAACCACTGGACCGAATCAACAATCTGTCATTTTGTCTTTTTGTCATGTGCACTTGTAAGCTGCAGCGATGTTAACACCGTATGTGGGATCATGACTTCAAAATGATCAAGTTGACTTTTTAAGGCGTCCCAATTGGATTATCACTGAATGGGAAATTTGTACACAAGTAGTTTACTGTGTTACTTCATATTGTATATTTTTTGTATTGTTGAGTACAAATGTTTTAAGAGCACATATCATATAATTATGTTGATTTATGTATGTGATGTAATCATATACCAATAGATGACTGTGGAAAGCTTAAAATGGTATGGTACAGACCTTTTAATAATTTCCCACACCCATCAAATGTTTCAATTACATAAAAATGTACTTTATATGTTAGTAACAAGAGAATTGTTCAACAGTTATTATATAATGAGTGAGATATTTAGCTTGTCAGCTAGCTAGTTTCGAGGCACCTAACGACCTTGTGTAACTATGTATAATTATAATTGAACTTTTAGTTGTGAGCTTGTTTGAATTACCTGGTGAAAATGTAGCTTGGTATGGTTAACCAGCTGATCATTTGCCATCTAATGAGCTTGATTTTTAGCTTAAGATTATCGTATTTAGTTATTTAGCACCCTAATGAGGTATTTAAAGGATATTAAGATTGATTTTGAGTCACCAGCACCCTGGTTTACCCCTACCCTCAGACAACTTAAATCAAAAGGCCGTCAACTTGAAAGATTATATAGAAAAACTGGACTCGCCATTCATAAAGAAATGTACACTACCCACTTTCTCCATTACAAGGACTCAATATCCAAAGCCAAATCAATCTTCTACTCTGGATTAATCAGTTCCAATGAAGGCAACCCCAGATCACTCTTTTCACTCATTTCTAAACTCACTAAACCTGCTGACACTCTTCCCTCACATCTCTATTCCACTGATTTTTGTAATACTCTGGCCTCATTTTTTACATCCAAAATCCAACTTATCCACCAGCAACTCACCCCTTCAGCTGCTCCTAACCCTCCGTCTCCATTCTCCCCGGTTCCTACCCACCTATTCTCTGCATTTACATCCCCATCTGTCCACCAAGTCTCCATCTTAATCCAGAAGTCCAAATCATCTACTTGTCAACTTGACCCTCTCCCTACTGTTTTAGTCAAAGCTTCTATCCCGGCCCTCTCCCCTCTCATCACTAACATTATTCAAACTTCCCTCTCTACTGGCATTGTACCATCTCATCTCAAAACTGCTGCTGTCACTCCCATACTGAAGAAACCTGGCTCTGATCCCTGCGACTTGAACAACTTTCGTCCCATATCAAACCTTCCGTTCATCTCCAAACTTCTAGAGAAAACAGTAGCTGCTCAACTTCACACCCATCTTTCCTCCAATAAGCTCTACGAACAATTTCAATCTGGCTTCCGTCCCCTCTATAGTACCGAAACTGCCCTCCTCAAAATATGCAATGACCTTCTTCTCTCTGCTGACTCCGGTTCACTCGCCATCCTCCTCCTGCTTGACCTCAGTGCAGCCTTTGACACCATCTCTCACCCCATCCTCCTCGACAGACTCTCCTCCATTGGCATCACCAGCATCCCCCTGTCCTGGTTCCGCTCCTATCTTTCTGACCGCACCCAGTTTATCCAGCTCAAACGTTTTAGATCTCACCCCTTTCCCCTCACTTCAGGTGTTCCTCAGGGTTCTGTCCTTGGCCCATTGCTATTTCTAATATATCTTCTTCCCCTTGGTAATATCTTCAGGAAACATCACATTCATTTTCATTGCTACGCGGATGACACCCAGCTCTACATCTCTAACATACAACAACATAACAAACCTAATACCATACTTCCACCATCCTCCCTAACCAACTGCCTGCAGGAATTAAAATCTTGGTTCACCTCAAATTTCCTCAAACTGAATAGCAATAAAACTGAATTCCTCCTTATTGGCACTAAATCCAATCTAAACAGAATAAACAATTTCTCCATTCCCTTCGAAAGCTCTTCCATCTCCCACTCCCCTCAGGTCAAGAGTCTGGGTGTCATCCTTGATAGCACCCTCTCCTTCACCTCACATATCAACCACATCACTCGTTCTGCATATTATCATCTTCGAAACATCCACCGGCTCCGCTCTTCTCTCACTCCTCAGTCCACTGCTATACTTGTACACACCCTCGTCACCTCGCGACTCGATTACTGTAATTCCCTTCTGTTTGGTCTCCCCCAAAAAACCCTCCATAAGCTTCAGCTGGTCCAAAATTCAGCCGCCCGCATTATCACACTCACGCCATACATAAACCATATTACACCTGTCCTTCAACATCTCCACTGGCTCCCCATTTTACACCGCATTCAATATAAAATCCTGCTCCTCACATTCAAATCCATTCATGACCTAGCCCCTCCATACCTATCTGACCTCATCCATATTCCTACGCCTGTCCGCTCTCTTCGTTCCTCCTCCTCTGTCCTCCTCTCTGTCCCCCCTGCTCGCCTCGTCACCATGGGAAATAGAGCCTTCAGTCGCTCTGCTCCCCAGCTATGGAACTCACTCCCCGCTGACCTTCGTAATACAGCCTCATTAACACATTTCAAATCCCGCCTCAAAACACATCTGTTTCGACAAGCCTATTCACTCAGACCACAAAGCCATTATTTTATTTATTTATTTTTGTTGTATTTTTTTCTTATCTTATTTGATGTAGTTTTTAACATTGTACTCGTGATTTTAACTGCTTGTTGTAAGGTGTCCTTGAGTTTCTAGAAAGGCGCCCACAAATAAAATGTATTATTATTATTATTATTATTATTATTATTATTATAACATGTTGCATATTATTATTAGCAGCATCATTACATATAAAAACAAAGGACAGAAAGGGACACAGGAAGGTAATCTGATATGTTTGTGTTGCTTTAATTTGAAAAATTGAACATCTAGCAAATGTCCACGATACGTTTCATGCTCAAGAAGCGAGTGCTGCTCATGCCCATCTCCTTGAAGCTGCGGTGCTCGCCGGGCCTCACATACACCATCTTGCCACGAAAGTTGGGCTGCTCGAACAGCAGCCAGTGGCCCTCCATCACCTGGCAGGACATGCAGTCGTTCATGCGGAGGCGCTCCATGATGTTGTCACAATCCTCCTGCAGCTCGTTGGACTGGCCGCTCATGTTCTCCCGCTCAAAGATCCTAATCCTGAACTGGCCTCTGTGCTGTTGGTTGAAATGAAAACAGGAAAAAGTCAGCAACCGGCACCATTTCAAATTGATTGATTTTTTTTTTTTTTTTTAACGGAAAGGTGACAGTTTGTGGCATGCTAGTGCACAGGACAAGACAAAGTTTCTGGGTTCGAATATTGGGTCCTCCCTGTGCTTGTATGGATTTTCATCAGGTTGCATCCCACATTATGGAAACATGGATACAAGGTAACTCAATGTCAAAGTAAATGTGGCAAGGCAGTATCTTCTTCAAGGATACATCAACATGGTCAAAGGACTGATGATTAAATTGAAAACCATCGGATCGAGAAAAGACCCCGATGCAACCTAAGCGAAGCCATACCTTCCCTGCGAGTGAATGATTGATTTGAGGGTAGTAAAAAAGAAAAAAAATTAACATTTCCAAAGGTTTATGAAAAGGTGCTTTCATTCATGTTGTTCTTATTCTGCCATCCATATCAATTGAAATGTTTTTGTCTATCACACACAAACCCCCCGATGTGTATATCTATTTATCTATCTGTCTGTCATTTATCCTCATGAGGGTCGTGGGCATCCTGGATCATATCCCACTGACCTTGGGCAGTCGTTGGGGGAAACTTTGAGCTGGTTGTCAGCCAATCACAGGGCACACATTTGATGGACAACCATTCACATTCACCACATGTAGGGACAATCTGTAGTTCAATTACCTACCATGCATGTTTTTTGGAATGTAGGAGGAAATCGTTGTATCGGGAGAAAAATAAATACATTTAGGAGAAAACGGCTACCCGTAAACTAATTCAACTGAGTACGCTAGATAATGTAAAACCATAATTTACTCACCGCTGAACTAAAAGGAATGAATATAAAACCCTCGATCCATTTTTACCCACCATGGGGATGAGGCGACAGGACTTGATGCCGCTACTCATGCCCATCACACTCATGGAGTCGGCATGTTCGCCCTTCTTCATAAAGTGTTGGTTGCCCAAGAAGTTGGGACGCTCATAGATCATGAAGCAGCCACTCTCCACCCGACAGGACTGGCACTTGTTCAGGTAGGAGGACACGTCGGCGCAGTCGCTCATGCACTCATAGGAGCGACCCTGCAAGTTTTTCTCCTCATAGAAGATAATCTGTGAAAGTGAAAAAGGGATTCAGTAACATTCCATGAACTTCTTTAGCCCTGCACCCCTTTTCAAATACACAGCAGAGATGATTCACCCCCTCTCAGTGTGTGGGCATGGGCCCGATCATCCCTGATCCAAACATAGATGACGCATCTACTGTCAACCTTGTGTTACACTCCTGCATGCATTATAACTAAAATTCATATGGACTGAAATCAGTGGCGGACCCTCAAGGGCCAGCAAGGCCTTCTCTGCTGGCCTAAACATTCATACAATAACATAAATTTAATTCATGTTATTTTATTTTCGTAAATAAACAAAATTATTCTCTGTATTCTTTACGTCATATTATTTCCACTAGTCGAGTTATTTTAAATAACATTGAAAGCCACTCGATAAATAACTTATTTATTATGGTAGAGTTTTTAACCAATCATATTTCAGCTAGCTTGTGTTGCCAGGTAAATTAAATTTGCTCGGGGCCTTCAGATTAAACAGAGCAGGCCCCTGTGCGCTGTAAATGAACCGGCACAGAGATCTTCCAAATCCACTATTTATCAAATTAAATACGATGAAATTTTATGACATGGTTGACTTTAAAATCGCCCAATTAATGTACAAGGACACAATAACCTGCTCTGCCAAAACATTCAGAAGTTTTTTTGAAATTCGAGAAAGCAGCTATGATTTAAGAGGTACCAACTTATTCAAAAAACTCAAAACAAGAACAAACATCAAGCAAATAAGTGTAACTATCAAAGGTGTTAATCTGTGGAATAATCTCGAAACGGACCTGAAAACGAGTAAATTGCTTGCTGAGTTCAAAAACAAATTCAAAAAAATAGTACAAACAACCTACATCAATCAAAGTTAAAATGATCAATTCTAACCATTAAATATCATATAAATCAGAACAAAGTTGATAAATAGAGAAATGTATTGAAATATCCATTATGAATACAAGAGAAAATTGACAAAAGAGTGCCGGGGTGTGGATGTACTGTATATAATCCCGATACAAACCAAAAGTTGTAAATATATCACGGTTAAGGGTAAAGTATGAGCCTTAATGGAGACTTCTTTCTTCTTACTTTTTTTCTTTTCTGATTGATATAAAAATGATTTATTGGATACAAACACATACTGGGGTAGGTCTAGATACATTTTTTTACTTCTTCCTACTCCCTTGAACATAATAACTGTGTTGAATGAAGACTGATTTCTTTCTTTTTACTATTTTATCTACCTTATTTTCTGTCAAATTATTACTGTATATGTTTTATGTTCAATAAACAAAACAAACAACAACAACAATCAGATCACAAGTCTGCGCACCGGGGCCAGCTAGAATGCCTTATATTGAGACTGGGCGTGCGCGTTCGGTGATTGGATTAGCGCCTACTAGAGGGACCTATCACTGCATTTTAACCCAAAATGGCCAAAGAAGAAGACGTTGGTCTGGTTGTAGAACTACTTTACACACACTTTTCAAGACGGACCTTCCACGAAAAGCTGGATATTGTGCGAAGAGGTCGCCCAACTCCTGCGCTAGCTAGCCTGTCCCAGCAAGAAAAAGGGTTTGTCCGTCATTTTCAGACGAGCAATTATGAAAGGTACCCATGGCTCACAGCCTCTGAGAAACGCTGCAAATTGTACTGCTGGGAATGCCTGTTGCTTGCAACGGACCGATTTGGTGTTTGGAGCCACGCTGGATTTACCCATTTTACCAAGGCAGCAAGGAAGCATCAAAGCACAGCTGGGCAGTTACAAACTACGGTGCGTTTAAAAACGTTTGGGGACACTCGCGTAGATGTGCCGCTCAGTGAACAGGCACTACATTGGTGAGTAAATGAATTTCATTTGACATTTCTTCTTGTCATTTTATTTCATTAGTATTAAATTAATGGTAACGAAATAAAATGACAAAGCTACAAAAATGTATCAAATAAATCTGCTCACCTGCAATTTAGAATGGCGCATTGTAGTCACCTTCGGGCACTAAAGTTTGTTCAATCTTAGCTGCTCAACATCGTGAGTTATTTGCTGTTGTGTAGCCGATTCTCAAAATGCAAATGATCTGTTTACTTTATTTTTAAAGAATAGTTTGTTTTGCTATTGTTTGGTTGGTGTCTTATATGAAACTGCGACATTGCGCAATTTATTGGACAGATTTAAGATTACACAGCGTAATTTGGGTGGCATTTTATTTCGTATTTTTAAATCATCTTTTTATTTTTGACAATATCTATATATTTAGTTTCTTGCTCTTAATTGTGAATGCATACTTGATGGTTTTAAATGCTCTTGAAATTAAGTGCTGCTTGAAGAGCCTATACTGTATTGCGTTCATGTATGTGACGTCACTGAAGGCCTAAGGTTGAAATGCACGGCTCGCCACTGACTGAAATACATTTCTGAGTCAGGGTATTACATTTAAGGCCATTGTGATCAAATGTAAATCCTGTCAAACCTTTCCTTCCTTAAATATGAACATCAGGACTGGCTAGTATGTATGCATTTCTAAATACCGCAATATTGTAAAACTGTGTATTCTTCCATGACATGAAAATAAATATATTTATTGTGCCCATGGCTTTTTAACGCAATGTGAATGGCATAAAATCAAATTTCAGACTTCTTAAGGAACCCACAGTGATTTGGGCAGGGCTCGAGGATTTTGTTTTTCTCTCCCAGAGCTGAAGAAAATTCATTCATCCATTCATCTTCCTAACCGCTTGATCCTCACTAGGGTCGCGGGGGGTGCTGGAGCCTATCCCAGCTGTCTCCGGGCAGTAGGCGGGGGACACCCTGAATCGGTTGCCAGCCAATCGCAGGGCACACAGAGACAAACAACCATCCACGCTCACACTCACACCTAGGGATAATTTAGAGTGTTCAATCAGCCTGCCATGCATATTTTTGGAACGTGGGAGGAAACCGGAGCACCCGGAGAAAACCCACGCAGGCCCGGGGAGAACATGCAAACTCCACACAGGGAGGCCGGAGCTGGAATCGAACCCGGTACCTCTGCACTGTGAAGCCGACGTGCTAACCACTGGACTACCGGGCCGCCACTGAAGAAAATATTTAACAAATATATTTTAAAATATAAACACAACACTGGAGGCTCTTAACTGGGGCTACACTGATTTCTGATGAGGTTATAGCCCCTCCCTCCCCCCCGGCCCTGGTGTTGCGCCATTCTTGCTGTTAATTAAAGGGATAGAAAAGCGATATGAATTGCTTACCTTGCCTATGCTCATGTCAGTGGTGGTCATGGTTGTCAGGTGAGCTGCTGCTGCTAGCACTGAACTGCTGCTGTCCCCCTTCCATTTAACCCTCGCTTTTATACCTGAGTGCGCCTCATGGCGTCAGCGGGTCTCCATTGTGTAAAGCCCTGAGCCAGCAACTTGCTATGGAGTGCGGCAGGGGCCCGTGTTACATGTTGAACATGGTGGTCTTGTGGCTAGGCCCTTGAAGACCAGGTAACACAAAACCCTTTGTGTTTGAAATGAATAAAATGGCTGATTTTATTGTGCTGTATGTGGAGTTAGAGCTGATGAAAACAAAGAAAAGGAATGTCGGCAACAATACTGTAGCTGCTGTACATTCTCATTGACAGCTGCATTTAATTCAATCTGACATCAACCTGGAAATGAAAAGGGGCTCAGCAACAATGAAGTATTCAAACCCTCGACATATTCTTGTTTCAGTAGTCCACTATGGTTGATTTGGTAACTTGTCCATTGTTTATTCATGTGTTAATATTTTCAAAGAATTTGACTTCTTCAAAAAATTATATTTTGTGATATTTTGTTTGAAACTTGAACACTTTTATTGTTGTCTGTTTTATTTATTTGGATGCATTTAACTAGTTAGTGTACTACTTAGTGAACTTCTCAATTAGCTTGTTAGCAGGGGAGTAGCTAGAAAACTTTCAGTCGGGTGGGCAGAGTTACACAACACATCTGTAATGGTGACGACGGGTTTCCGTGCATATGTGTTTGCGTCATTCTTTATAATAACATCCACAGTCACTGTTTCATGAAATAAAATGTATAAATATGCCTAACAATGACCATCACACCCATAATTGGTCTTTGCCCTTACTGTACTTCGCTTTTACTTTCTAATAGTCAACTTCTAGCTTATGTAGTCATTTACTACGAAAGCCTTTTCTTTAAAGGTCAGGTGTAAGGTAAACATGGCCAACAATCTTTTGAGTAATACTTGGGCTAAAACAATTTCAAAAATGCTTTTCCCACCCAGGTTCATAGCAGGTTAGACCAATAGCAATGCCATTAACAACTGAAATGCCTTTCTTTGGCAATCTCTGGTGAGTGATATCATTTACAAAATGCCAAGTCGCCGGTTGGCCATTGTAATACATTTTTGATTCTCCCGTTAACTTTTTGCCATTAATACCGAGTTATTTGGCGAAATGCCTCAGCGCTGTGTAGCAATGCACTGTTCACATTCAGACAATGAATGGCCAAAAGAAAAGAATAGGGCATGTAAATGGACCAGAAAATTGGAATGATCTAGTTTTGTTCTCGCAAAGCGAATGGATTTCATGCCTGTGTCTATGAGCATTATTTGTTAGAAGCACCTTGAAAACCTCTGATTTCTCAACCGAATTTCCAAAAAAGCTAGTTGTGATAGTCAATGAATAACTCTGGCTGCTGTTTATCAAAATATTTGATTCAAAGTGTGATACGTGTACATGGATGGAATCCTGAACGAAAACATTCATACTATATGAGTGCTTGGATCCTCTGTAATGGTTTGCAATTAGCAATGCTGCCCATATAATGTGTGCAGTGGCCGACAACGCAACAAAACTACCTTAGCAATGGCAATGTAGGACACCAACCCACTATAACATGTGCTCTCAGCACTAGCGGGAAAACATGGACCAAGTCGGTAATCCCACTGAGTGCAATTTACAGCACGGCACAGCATCGAAGTGCAAACAATAACGCAAGGCTAATAACTACAGCCTATATAGTTTACCATTCTTACAGTCCCGATGGGTCTTGTCCCCATTCCATGTCCGGTCATTCGGGCACAACATTTTCCACATCCTGAGTTTCTGGCTTATATACTGTATGTATGGTCCAACATACATCTTTCCAACAACCTCCCTTCCTTCAACTCTTCATATAAGTGTGGAACGGCACTTTCTGAATCGATTTCGGACTGGCTTTGCACAATTTCCATTGTCAGCCCCAATATTGTTGTCTTGAAGTGACACACTTTTGGGTTTGTCACTCTTCAGGATGTCATTTTAGGAAAACCATTACTTGGTCAAATTTACAAAATCATTTCCCCTGTTCTTTATTTAATGTATTTTGTTTAATTACTTGAAATCAAAATATTTCGTTTGGGATCTTCTAAAATGACTTCAAATTTAACCTTTTACAATAGGAAGCATTTTTGGCCGTGTTATTCACAAGTGAATGGGTTCAACCAGGTTGTTGACAACCATTGTGATGGCTGGTATAGTTGAGAATTATCTGTGGTCTTTTAGATGGGTTCCAGACATAAATCCCTCAGTAAAAACTTCCACATTGTTTTAAGACACTAAAACCAAACAATCTATTTGCTTCTGAAAAATTACTGCATTGTAATTTTTTACAATACATCAGTTTAACTTGGGGCTGGGTGATATGGTCTAAAATTCATATCATGCTTAAAATTGAAGTCGGACGGTGTCGACTGGTTAGCACGTTGGCCTCACAGTGCAGAGGTGCAGAGTTCGATTCTGGCTCCGGCCTTCTCGTGTGGAGTTTGCATGTTCTCCCCGTGCCTGCGTGAACTCTCCGGTTTCCTCCCACATTCCAAAAACGTGCATGACAGGTTAACAGAACACTCTAAGTTGTCCCTAGGTGTGAGTGTGAGCGCAGATGGTTGTTCATCTCTGTGTGCCCTGCGATTGGCTGGCAACTGGTTCCGGGCGTCCCCCACCTACTGCCCGAAGACAGCTTGGATAGGCATTGTGACCATTAATGACGCAGGTGTCTCAAACAGAATGAACATACACTGATTTCCTAGTTCCCCTATTCTGAAAAATTTAAAAACAGCATATTTTTTGAGAAAAGTTTTATTTCTGGTCTTTTGAGAGAAACATACCACAGAACAACTTTCATATGTCCAAGATGCGCCTCATGCTCATGAGCCTCATGCTGCTCAGGCCCATCTCCCTGAAGCTACGGTATTCGCCGGGCCTCACGTACATCATCCTGCCACGGAACTGAGGGTGCTCAAACAACAGCCAGTGGCCATCCATCACTTGGCAGGACATACAGTCATTCATATGGAAATGGTCCATGATGTTGTCGCAGTCTTCCTGCAGCTCATGGGACTGGCCTCTGAAGTTCTCCCTTTCGAAGATCTTCATCCTGAACTGGCCTCTTTGCTGCTTTGGGACAAACGTTGCACATTTTAATATCCCTTGTCATTCTTCCTGAAAGAAATGTGATCTGTGAACATTATCTCGCTTACCATGGGGATAGCACGGCATGACTTGATGCAGTCCCTCATGCCCATCAGGCTCATGGAGTCGGCATAGTCGCCCTTCCTCATGAAGTACTGGTTACCCAGGAAGTTGGGCCGCTCATAGACCATGAAGCAGCCGTTCTCAACCCGGCAGGACTGGCACATGCTCAGGTAGGATGAAATGTCGGAGCAATCACTCAAGCACTCGTAGGAACGTCCTTGGAAGTTCCTCTCCTCAAAGAAGGTGATCTGGGAAACGGATGATTGAGTTTAAAAAGGATTTCAAAAACAGATTGCTTAGAGTATGGATTTGTGCGCTTACCCGTCCCATGCTTGTCTTTGCTGTGTGGATCCCTCCTCCACCTGTGATGCCACTTTGGTGACGATGCCACAATGTCTTTTATACCTGACCAAACCCAAAGACTCTACGGCCACGATTGTGTGTGAAGCCCTGACACAGCAACACGGCATGGAGGCCCTATGGAGTCCCGCGTGGTATTTGTCCCATTTCCACTTTGACTGCATCCGAGGGAAGACTTTAAATTCATGTTTTCCTACACAGAAACAAAACAATGAGCAACTTTTCGGGGCCTTCCAACAGTGAGTGGAACATTGCCATCTGATTTACTCAAAACACGCCACATGACGCTCTGATCCGCAAACTGGCGATTTATAGGTATGCATATCCTTTTGTACGCCAACAACAACAGTCCGACACATCTGTATACAAAGCACTAGCCGACAAACAAAAGTGTTTTTTTTTCTGGTGGATTGTGCGGGCATGTGGGTGTCTATGCGTGGACATGTGAAACAAATGGGTGAGCACTGAGACTGTTAATCAGGTCTCAAATCATCTGTAATGGCATCAACCTGATGTGGATAGCGGATTCTCAAATTTGAGCTGTTTCTATGTTAATTTTATTTTGCATTGACAGCCAGAGAGAAACAAAAGGGTTGAGATCTGAATTATTATCTAAGATTTTTCTAATCTGCAGGATATGGTATTGAAAATGACCAGCCATGTAGTGACGGACAAGCTCAAAAGTGAATACGATCCATCCAGCCATTTATCCTAAACAGGGTCGCACGGGTGGGGTGGGGTGGGGGGGGGGGGGGGGGTTGCTGCTGGAGCCTATTCCAGCTGACGTCAGGTGGAAGGCGGACTACACCCTGAACTGGTCACCAGTCACTTATAGGGCACATATAGAGAAAAACAACAATCTGAAACAAATGATTTTAACAATATATTTGAGAGAAAAAGGATGTGATTTTGCCTCATTCAAATTTTAATATCTGAACATTTAAATGTGTAAACTAAAGTGCAATCACATTCGTAAATAAATGGCTTCTGGTTTTTGAAATGTAAATTACATCATAACTTCTTCTCAGCTGCATGTTAACCTGGCCGATCTTCGACCCACTTTTCTCCAGATTGTTGCTACATTTCTCCATTTTCTGTTATCTCTTCTATTATTTTCTTCTCTTTTCTTTCTTACCGCTATTTTTTTATTTTTCTTCTTTGTGCTACCGCTATTTCTATTTTTATTCTTCGTGACAGGGGTTCACTTTGGCCTGGGGAGTCAAGTTCAGCATTCGATTCAATGATATCTGGGGCCATCTAGCGTCGTGAATGGGTATAATGTCTAGATCTCGAATATAAGACGACCCCCACTTTTTCAGTCTTATTTCAATGCAAAAAACACTGTTTTATATTCGGGCCAATACGGTAATTTGTATATACCTATTTTCCAATATGAGGGAGGGAGCGTTGGAAGACAAAGTGACCCGAATGCAGGAATGTAACCAACAAGTGCCGGCATGATATCTTTATTTTTCATATTATGCAAACAGAAATCGAATTAGACACTCTTTTTGTTTATATGACAATGAACGCACTGGAGTACTTAAAAAGTCACATGAGATGACAATTGAACTTACTGTACAAGGGTAGTCGAGGAACTGACTGGTAAGTGAAGTGAACTACATCAGGTCAGGTCCGGAAGTCCTTCACATTGTAATGAATTTGCAAACTTTAAGCATCATCTTAAAATTGTTCTCTTTCTTGAACTCTTCAAAAGTTTTTCAAAATTTCTTTAATGCATACAATTGAAAGAAGTGAAGAGGAATGTAAAATTCAAATGAGTAAAAAAAGACAAACCATTAGGTGTCAATGAACATAAACAAGGGAGATCTCCATTAAGGACTTATTTTCCAATCTAAATCAATATTCAAAAAACGTTGTCCCTTTTTCTTTTTCTTGTTTTTTTTTCTGTCTCTTGCTCATTTGATCACATGAGAACACATCTCATGAGCTCGCCGAAATTTATGTTCTATATTTTGATTGTGACGTTCATGTTATAATATCAGCTTCTGGTTTGCTCGGGACACCTCAGAGGGAAAAATGTCAACAACACAGCCTACACCTCATGATCCCACGACATCTGTGGTAATTTTTTGTCTGGGAGTCCTCCTGTTTGTAACACGATGCGACGATGACAAATCAAGACAGAAGTCAGTGCAAGCATGAGTCATCCATTCAGAATTGTTGTAAACGCTGCAGACAGCACTCTAAAGCCTGAGCGCTCTGTTCAGACATGAAGAATTTCCAGGAACTTTAAATTTGAACCGTTCCAGTGGTGTGAACATGCCAGGGAGGTTTCTGTAAAAGTTGTTGGTTGAGTGGTCCATTCCCTGTGCTGTGGAGACGCCTTTTGTGTGAATTGTGACTGTGCAATTGTTTCTATTGCAATGCTAAAGTTTCATTTTAGGTTATATATATATATATATATATATATATATATATATATATATATATATATATATATATATATATATATATATATATATATATATATACCTCTCCGTGAGCCGTCACCTTACCGTGGTGGAGGGGTTTGTGTGTCCCAATGATCCTAGGAGCTAAGTTGTCTGGGGCTTTATGCCCCTGGCAGGGTCACCCATGGCAAACAGGTCCTAGGTGAGGGACCAGACAAAGCACGGCTCACAAAAGCCCCTTATGAAAAATAAAATCGATGGTACTCAGTTTCCCTTGCCCGGACGCGGGTCACCGGGGCCCCCCTCTGGAGCCAGGCCTGGAGGTGGGGCTCGTTGGCGAGCGCCTGGTGGCCGGGCCTACACCCATGGGGCCCGGCCGGGCTCAGCCCGAAGAGACAACGTGGGTCCCCCTTCTCATGGTCTCACCACCCGTGGGAGGGGTCAAAGGGGTCGGGTGCAATGCGAGCTGGGCGGCAGCCAAAGGCGGGGACCCTGGCGGTCCGATCCTCGGCTGCAGAAGCTAGCTCTTGGGACATGGAATGTCACCTCTCTGGCAGGGAAGGAGCCCGAACTGGTGTGTGAGGCAGAGAAGTTCCGACTGGATATAGTCGGACTTGCCTCCACACACAGCCTAGGTTCTGGTACCAGTCCTCTCGAGATGGTTTGGACTCTCTTTCACTCTGGAGTTGCTCACGGTGAGAGGCGCAGAGCAGGTGTGGGCATACTTATTGCCCCCCGGCTCAGTGCCTGTACATTGGGGTTCACACCGGTGGACGAGAGGGTTGCATCCCTCCGCCTGCGGGTGGGGGGACGGGTCCTGACTGTTGTTTGTGCATATGCACCAAACAGCAGCTCAGCATACCCACCCTTTTTGGAGTCCTTGGAGGGTGTGCTGGAGAGTACTCCTGCTGGGGACTCCCTTGTTCTACTGGGGGACTTCAATGCTCACGTGGGCAATGACAGTGAGACCTGGAGGGGCGTGATTGGGAGGAACGGCCCCCCCGATCAGAACTCGAGTGGTGTTTTGTTATTGGACTTCTGTGCTCGTCACGGACTGTCCATAACGAACACCTTGTTCAAACATAAGGGTGTCCACATGTGCACTTGGCACCAGGACACCCTAGGCCGTAGTTTGATGATCGACCTTGTGGTCGTGTCATCGGATTTGCGGCCGCATGTTCTGGACACTCGGGTGAAGAGAGGGGCGGAGCTGTCAACTGATCACCACCTGGTGGTGAGTAGGCTCTGATGGTGGGGGAAGATGCCGGTCCGTCCTGGCAGACCCAAACGTATTGTGAGGGTTTGTTGGGAGCGTCTGGCGGAATCCCCTGTCAGAAGGAGTTTCAACTCCCACCTCCGACAGAGCTTTTCCCATGTTCCGGGGGAGACGGGGGACATTGAGTCTGAGTGGACCATGTTCCGTGCCTCTATTGTTGAGGCGGCCAATCTGAGTTGTGGCCGTAAGGTGGTTGGTGCCTGTCGTGGCGGCAACCCTCGTACTCGCTGGTGGACACCAGCAGTAAGGGATGCCGTCAAGCTGAAGAAGGAGTCTTATCGAGCCTTTATGGCCTGTGGAACCCCAGAGGCAGCTGACGGGTACCGACTGGCCAAGCGGAACGCAGCTTCGGTGGTCGCCGAGGCAAAAACCCGAGCATGGGAAGAGTTCGGTGAGGCCATGGAAGCCGACTTCCGGACGGCTTCGAGGAAATTCTGGTCCACCATCCGACGTCTCAGGAGGGGGAAGCAGTGCACCACTAACACTGTGTACAGTGGGGATGGGGCGCTGCTGACTTCGACTCGGGACGTTGTGAACCGGTGGGCAGAGTACTTCGAAGACCTCCTCAACTCCACCAACACGCCTTCCTTGGAGGAAGCAGAGCCTGAGGACTCTGAGGTGGGCTCTCCTATCTCTGTGGTTGAAGTCACTGATGTGGTTAAAAAGCTCCTCGGTGGCAAGGCCCCAGGGGTGGATGAGATCCGCCCAGAGTTCCTCAAGGTTCTGGATGTTGTGGGGCTGTCCTGGTTGACACGCCTCTGCAACATCGCGTGGTCAACGGGGAGAGTGCCTGTGGATTGGCAGACCGGGGTGGTAGTCCCTCTTTTTAAAAAGGGGTACCGCAGGGTGTGTTCCAACTACAGAGGGATCACACTCCTCAGCCTCCCTGGTAAGGTCTATTCAGGGGTGCTGGAGAGGAGGGTCCGTCAGGAAGTCGAGCCTCAGATTGAGGAGGAGCAGTGTGGATTTCGTCCTGGCCGTGGAACAGTGGACCAGCTCTACACCCTTAGCAGGGTTCTCGAGGGTATGTGGGAATTCGCCCAACCAGTCTACATGTGTTTTGTGGACTTGGAGAAGGCGTTTGACCGTGTCCCTCAGGGAGTTCTGTGGGGGGTGCTTCGTGGATATGGAGTCCCGAACCCCCTGATACGGGCTGTTCGGTCACTATACCACCGATGTCAGAGTTTGGTTCGCACTGCCGGCAGTAAGTCGGAATCGTTTCCAGTGAGGGTAGGACTCCGCCAAGGCTGCCCTTTGTCACCGATTCTGTTCATAACCTTCATGGACAGAATCGCTAGGCGCAGCCGAAGCGTTGAGGGGGTCCGTTTTGGTGGCCTCAGTATTGCATCCCTGCTTTTTGCAGATGATGTGGTGCTGTTGGCTCCTTCAAACAGGGCTCTCCAACTCTCACTGGAGCGTTTCGCAGCCGAGTGTGAAGCGGTTGGGATGAAAATCAGCACCTCCAAATCTGAAACCATGGTCCTCAGTCGGAAAAGGGTGGAGTGCCCCCTCCGGGTCGGGGTGGAGGAGTTTAAGTATCTTGGGGTCTTGTTCACGAGTGAGGGCAGGAGGGAGCGAGCGATCGACAGGCGGATCGGTGCAGCGTCTGCTGTGATGCGGACGTTGTATCGGTCTGTCGTGGTGAAGAAGGAGCTGAGCCAAAGGGCGAAGCTCTCAATTTACCGGTCGATCTACGTTCCAACCCTCATCTATGGTCACGAGCTATGGGTCGTGACCGAAAGAACGAGATCCCGGATACAAGCGGCCGAAATGAGTTTTCTCCGCAGGGTGTCCGGGCTCTCCCTTAGAGATAAGGTGAGAAGCTCGGTCATCCGGGAGGGGCTCAGAGTCGAGCCGCTTCTCCTCCACATCGAGAGGAGCCAGATGAGGTGGCTTGGGCATCTGATTCGGATGCCTCCTGAGCGCCTCCCTGGTGAGGTGTTCCGGGCATGTCCCACCGGGAGGAGACCCCGAGGAAGACCCAGGACACGCTGGAGAGACTATGTCACCCAGCTGGCCTGGGAACGTCTCGGGATCCCCCGGGGAGAGCTGGAAGAAGTAGCTAGGGAGAGGGACGTCTGGGCTTCCCTGCTAAAGCTGTTGCCCCCGCGACCCGGTCCCGGATAAGCGGTAGAAGATGGATGGATGGATGGATATATATATATATATATATTAGAGCTGTCAGTTTAGTGCGTTTTATTGGCATTAATTTACATTAATTTTAATGGGATTAAAATTTTTCTCGCGAGATTAACGCGGCACATGTTACAAGCGGATGTTACGTAGCTCTATAAATACACCAGAAACAAAACAACAAGCGCGCTGCAGAAGTCCACCCCCATGTCTGTTTTGCCAGCCACGGCAGCGCGAGACACCGAAAACGGATACTTAAAGAGTTTATGAATGGAAAGTTTACTTTTAAAAAGTCACCATATTGCTCCACTGACAAGACCAAAGTTATCTGTTCTTCTCTCTCTCTCTGTATCATACAGGTACAGTGCACTCCGCTTAATAGAACACCGGTTAATAGAGTAATCCGCTTAATAGAGCAAAAGGCTCTGGAACGGATTTGCCTAATGCAATTTCCTATAAAGATACTCCGCTTAGTAGAACAGATCTCCGCTTAATAGAACAGGCCGTAAGCAATGAACATTGTAAACTAGTGGTTTTCGAAGTGTAGCTATCGCGATACTGTACCACTATCGCGAGAAAACGCGGTAGTTCTAGCCGTATACAGTAACAGGTAGCACGCGTCACTCCACACATAGACACACGCACGTCACAATGGTTTCAACTTCATTCAAGAGACGAGGGCTATCACCTGCGGATAAGAAGGACATACTCAGACGATACGATGCATTGCCGGATTCTCAGAAGGTACGCCCGCGGTTTCCAGGACTTCCCTCTTATCCAGCGCATTGAGAGGGAAGTCAACCGCAAAATTACGGACTCCTGTTTCCAGACAAAAGTAACGAAATTTTTCTCGTGATTTGAGATGTTTGACTGAAGTTGATTAAAGTTGTTGTTTTGTTGTTTGATTAAAGATATGGACGTCCACAGTCGAAATATCTCTTCTAACTCGTCAGCAGGGGTTTTTCCGCGTGCATAACTTGGTCGTCGACGTGTCTGAAGGTGTACCTAATAAAGTGTCTCCGGTTAATAGAAACTCCGCTTAGTAGAACAGAAGCGCTTCGGCCCAATGGTGTTCTATTAAGCGGAGTGCACTGTATACGATGTATGCCACTGACGCGATTGTTACTTGTCTGGAACTATTTTGTGTGGAAGGTTACAGTGTGCTGTGTCCATATAAATAGAGCGGGTGGAGCTTCTCTGTGTTCGTCTGACAGTGACAGTGCGCTACAGTGGTAGCGACCTAGCCAAAATAAAATGTCTCCAGTGTTGTCATCGAACCAAGTGTAGTCATTCGAAATGAGGTCTACACAAAACCGTAGAGAGACCCGCGCAAGAAGGACCAATACAATCAACATAGCCTGACTGTGTTAGGGGGAGTGAACCCCCCCCCCCCCTTACAGGAATGGTTTGCCCCTGCAGCACCGGGGAAGTGCGTGTGCTTGTTTGTACGGCCAGCAGTTTCCAATACAGCAGCACATAATGAACACTGGTGTCCGGTGTCTCGTTATTCTTCAACAAACATACAGAAACAGACTGCTGTGTTGAAAGCAAACTTGAAAAGAATAAATGAAGTATACAACCATGGTTTAAATCCACTATAGGCTGAGTACTTTTGTACCTTAGATGTGCACTTTATAATGTTATATTGCTCTGTTTTGATTTCATTAAAAAAAAACTTTTAACGCAGCTGTTGTGTGACAAAATATTTTTTTCACCGTTATTGATGGACAGTAATATTGTGTGAGTGATTGTGTGAATAACTGCACCAAGTGAAAAATGTTCATGTAAAATTGAAAATCTAAATTGTTATTTCAGTAAATATTTGCATTTGGCACATAGAGAACTGATTCGAGATTCCATGTTGACGAGAGCATTAAAATGGGGAAAAAATAGGACAAAAATGTAAAAGGAAATTCAGAAACGATAAAAAATGTGTGAGTAATCACGATTAATTTTTTAGTTCATTTGAGTTACTTATGACGGTTGCATTTTTAATTAGATTAAATATTTTAATCGTTTGACAGCTCTAATATATATATATATATATAATATATATATATACCATATTTTCACGACTATTCGACGCACCGTACACATTTCTGTTTTTTACACATAGACAGACCGCACTGTACCAATGGGCGCAGTTTTACAGTGGTAAAACATACGCCAGCTTAAACATACGGCATGCATGCGCGCACGCTAACACGTTAGCTTGAAGCATACGGTAGCATGCCAAGACATACAGATACAAGCTAAAAACACGTTTTTAAAAAGGCAACGAAAGCAGAACTGAGTTCGGGTGTATTTTATTTAGCCATCGTACAATGTTCTCACATTTTTTGACCAATCATCACCCAGAAATCCATCAAAGTCCTCATCCTCTGTATCAGAAGCAGAGGACTGCACATCCCAGTTGTCATTGAACGCATCACATGCTAGTGTGAGTTGCTACGCATTGCAGAGCGGAAAGAAGGAGTAGCAACAGCAAAGTCAACATTTCTCTCGTGTGAAGCTATCCCACATTTGAAAGTAAAGAACAGAGCGAAACATGGTGGCAGCGCGTGTGTGTGTAGAAAGAATTGAACAATTGTGCAAGTACCGTAATCCATCAAAAACGCCGCGTTCCCTCTCGTTGTTGCGTATTGTGGCATAACTCGCCAAGCGCTGCCTCTCACTCTTTGTAAAGTTGTGTTTGCCATCGATCATCCATTGTTCCCATGCCGTTCGCAACTTTACTTTGAACGCCCGGTTAATGCCGATGTCCAGCGGTTGGAGTTCTTTAGTCAAGCCTCCGGGAATAACGGCAAGCTCAGAGTTCATTAGCTTGACTTGGTTTTTCACCGCTGCTGTGAGATGGGCACGCATGCCAAAAGCACAACCGATGGCTTTAAGTTTGAACTGAGCTTCGTAGGTGTGTCTCTTTGTCGAATTTATTTTCAGGGGTTCTTAGAAACCAAAACCGGAGTTGTTTTGCAACAATGCACATTACCACACTCTATACAGGTGTTGGTACCTGCTTGCGGCGTGCCTTTAGCGTCCACTTACACGCCCACCCTTCACCGTGGACTGCTCCCCAGCTTGCCTGTCCCCTCTCTCTCTCTCTCTCTCTCTCTCTCTCTCTCTCTCTCTCTCTCTCTCTCTCTCTCTCTCTCTCTCTCCCTCTCCATATATGTATATATACACGGCCACCCTTCCCTGACTTCTTTTCCGCATTCCTGGCCACAGTCACTTCCGCCTTTTCTCTATATAAACAGCGTGTCGGCTGTCAGTCAGATTTTGGAACTCTGCGCATACAAAGGACGCTCCGCACCATAAGGCGTCCTGTCCATTTTGGAGAAAATTTAAGACTTTTAATGGCGCCTTACAGCCGTGAAAATACGGTATGTACGGTATATTTTTTTAAATCTTAAATGACTTGAGTTGTCTGTATGATTTAAACCATGACCATTTGAATTAATAAAAGTACTGTAGATTACCTAGTATGAAGTCAACAAAAGCAGTTGTGGCCCCATCAATTTGTTTCCATTTCAAAACACCACATTGGCTGATGACAAAGTGCGACAGGAACACAATTTAGAAATTCATAGCGTTTATTTGGGCAGCAATGTATTATTGGCATAAATCGGTGATGCGTTTCATGCTCATGAAACGAGTGTTGCTCAGGCCCATCTCTCTGAAGCTCCGGTGCTCACCGGGCCTCACGAAGAGCATCTTGCCCCGGAGGTTTGGGTGCTCAAACAGCAGCCAGTTGCCCTCCATCACTTGGCAGGACAAGCATTCGCTCATTCCGAAGCGCTCCGTTATGTTGTCGCAGTCATCGATCAGTTCGTTCATCTGACCGCTCAGATTCTCCCTCTCAAAGATCTTGATCCTGAACTGACCTCTGTGCTTTTTTTGGGAGATGACACCAAAATCAGGAATTAGAGAAAACAACTGGAAAATGCATTCGTTCAACATTTGTGTTGTTTTTAGAATTACCATGGAGATCATCCGGCAAGACTTGATACCGCTGCTCAGGCCAATCAGATTCAGGTAGTCGGGGTACTCGCCCCTCCTCAAAAGGTGCTGGTTGCCCATGAAGTTAGGACGCTCGTAGATCATGAAGCAGCCGCTCTCCACTCGGCAGGACTGGCACCGGCTCAGGTAGGAGGACATGTCGGCGCAGTCGCTCATGCATTCGTAAGAGCGACCCTGGAAGTTCCTCTCCTCAAACAAGATGATCTTGGTGGGGGAGAGGCATTATTTTAATTTGCAGTGATAACAAAGTGAACTCACCAGCGGTGGTGGTTTTCCCTACCTTGCCCATGTTGATAGTCGTGGTCTACTGGATCGCTCAAAGAACTGTGCTTGAACTGATACCTCTCTGTCTGAACATGCATCATTTATACCTGACAAGAGACAAAGACTGCATGCTCCCTATTGTCTAAAGTCCTGAGCAAGCACCCGACTTCAAAAGCCTATAGAGTGTTGAGTTGCTTACACATAGTATACCCACAGGGTCATACTGTCCACACAGAATTTTCCTTTGATGGGAGTCATGCCTTGATTTTTTTTACCCCATCAATTTTATGTTACTATATTTAGCTCGGGGTGTACCCTGCCTACCGTCCCAAGACAGCTGAGCAACCCAAGTGAGGATAAGCGGTTTGGGCGAATCGATGGATGGATAGATGCAGAGGAAATAAAGAATACAAAGCAAACGACTGCAATTGGGCTCATTAGATGCACCCAGGATGATAGGTTTAGCATAGGGTAGAGCTTCACATTTTCTAGATCAGGGGTGCCCATTAGGTAGATCCTGATCTACCGGTAGATCTAAGACAGGTCCCAAGTCGATCCGAGGAGTGTCGAGAAGAAAAAAAAAACAAACAACTATTTGTGTGTCTTTGTACATGTTATTAATATATTTTTGTGTTAATATACACTGCACACTAATCATATTATCAGTCTCATTTTCACAAAAAAACATTTTACAAATAAAATAAAGCAGGTAGATCTTAAATTTACGGTGGTGCGTGATTACGTCACCGGAAGTTGTTAGCGCTCAGCAGTTTGCAATTGCAGTTTGTGATCAGAGCTGTTGCGCTCCATCTTTTATCGTCATGATTCTCATTCAGAGTTTGCTTCGTGTACAATTCACCAAGGGCACGAGCAAAGAATAGGAATCTAGGAGGGCCCAGGGAAGCACTTTAAAACGGTACGTGTGAGCTACTATAGTTAACAGGCTGCAAAAGTGCGTCGCATGCCTCCGTTTCAGGCTGTTTCTCATCATGGCGTGCACGCGCGCGCGTGTGTGTGTGTATGTGTGTGTGTGTGTGTGTGTGTGTGTGTGTGTGTGTGTGTGTGTGTGTGTGTGCGCGCGCACACGCGCGCCGGTAAGAGTAGATCCCGGGAGGTTAGTTGATCGAAAAGTAGATCTTCGATCCAAAAAGTTTGGGCACCCCTGTTCTAGATGATGCAAGTAAACCTTGCTGATTCTCGAGTGTATGACCTCGGGTGCCGGGGGGTTCAGCAGAGAGGGCAGAGGTTATAACCCCCAACATGCACATGAATGCACACGCACAAACATAAGCCTGCCATGGACACCTACGTTTTAAATTCAGGTTTCATTTTCTGCATTCCCTGGTTTTTATAGTTTTATGCATATCATGAATAAGATGAATGCTGAGCACTAAATGAGTCGGTGTAGGCTATGCAACAACAACTGCTCTTGTGTAACCGCCATAAGTTACAGCCCTATTAAGGTATATACAAATGAATAATAAAGACAATTAAGATGATAGAACATTCAAATTTAAACAGTGCAACTGAAACTGAAGGCAATACTGTGCCCTTTGCACTTTTAGCTGTAAATGTTCTAGCACGTTCTAGAATGGAACTAACAGCTACTCTATAAACTATGCACACATGCACTAAGAATACCATGAAAGTATCTACAAATACAAAAATAAGACATATTTCTCTCTTGTCGTGATCAAGGTTTTTTTTTAAATGCAGAAGACGGTGACGTCAGATGAAAAAAATCGGAAAAAACACTGTGCTAAAGAAAAGTAAAATAAACACGTGTATTGGTTATTTTGTTTTTCTGTAACTTTGCTTTGCTTCACTGGAATGTTTAATTGATTTTTTTAAGCACTGTAACAACACAATGTATGAACTGGGTTATGGATGTTTTGTTGTTCCGTGTTGATGTGAGGTGGAGGGGTTGTGACAAACATGTTATGTTCCGTTACTCTGAGAACTTGAATTTACAAGTTCGTCGCTGTACCTCTGCTGCAAATGAGAGAGAGGGATGACTTACGAGATTATGAAAGAAAAGCCACTACAAAGAAAAAGGCATTCTCGAGTAAATTAAGATGTTGCTTTTTATTTATTTATTTTTTTAAACTTAGATTTAATCCTCCTTTCATATGAGTGTGATGAGCATTGTTCTAGATATGTATGAATTGTATTTCCTGAAACCCTAACTGTGCATGGTGTGACAAAGATTGACAGATGCACGCACTTCCCCACCCCTCACTAAGGTGTTGCGTCACCCTAGCGAGCGGGTCGCTCCGCGGCTCCAGAGCCGCATGCGGCTCTTTAGCGCCACCCGAGTGGCTCCCTGGAGCTTTTTCAAAAGTTTTTGAAAATGGAAAATGGTCGGGGAGTGAAATACATTTTTTTGTTTTCACATAGTTTCTGTTAGAGGAAAAACATGACATAAACATTCTTAATGTTTCCCAATGCTGTAAAAATGTGTAGAATAAATATTAAATTTCAACAATTCTGTCAACGAAGATTTGCGTCACAGCCTGCGACACATGTTTCTATTAGCAACGGGGGGATGCCAGGCAGGTGGCTGTTGCAAAAAAGATAAAAGAAAAACAGCGTTTCATGTACAATTTACTGAGTGTACTGGCAAATAATAAGAATGTGGAGGGCCGAGAGAAGCATTTTTAAAACGGTACACGTGAGCTACGATAGTGAACACGCTGCAAAAGTACGTCCCATGCCTCCGCGTCAGGTCTCGGCGAAGGTAGGTAGGCATGCGTTGGTAGGTGCGTGCAATAACGGGTCGATCGCAGTAGGTTGGTTGATCGAAAAGTAGATCTTGAGTCAAAAAAGGTTGGGCACCCCTGCTCTAGAGGATGCAGGGCGGGGGAAAAAAACCACTTAATCATCAAGGCTCATTGTGAATTTGTAGCCAACTTGGTCATTTTGATAGTATGCTAATATAGCTCATATAATAAAAATAATAATATAAATAAAATTTATTATTATTATTATTAAGTGCCTTTCAAGACACCCAAGGACACTTTACAATAACAGAAAACACAAAACAATACGGGTTGAGCAGCGGCAGCCAAAACGCGCCAGCGTTCACTCATCCCGGAAGTCAAAAAGAAACCACAAGGGAGGCAGAGGGGAGAAAAAAACCCACGCTCGAACTACCCTCGTTTTGAGGATAATTTGAGTTGGGCAAAAAACTCCTGCACAAGCATATGACAGTTACAACAGTTCACAAGACATAAACAATGAAGACGGTGAAACAAGGGAATGTATGAGGGAGGGGGTGATGTTTGTTTGTTTGTTTGTTTGTTTATTGAACATAAATCATAGACAGTAATAATTTTACAGAAAATAAGGTAGACAAGAAAGTAAAAAGAAAGAAATCAGTCTTCATTCAACACAGTTATTATGTTCAAGGGAGTAGGAAGACGTAAAAAAACGTATCTAGACCTACCCCAGTATGTGTTTGTATCTAATAAATCATTTTTATATTGTCACGTCGCGTGTCCGCCAGCAGGTGGCGGGTTTTCTCCTCCGCCATCTGTACACCTGTTCGTAATTTCGGGCTGATTACCCTCCTTTATTAAGAGACTCCGGCAGTCATCTCGCTGCCGGAGAATTCCACGCCGTGCCATATTGCTCTCGCGCTCGATTTCGCTATTTGTCATTTGACCCATTGCCTTTTTGCCTTACGGCCGATTACTCTTGTTATTCGCGTTTAGCTTCTAAGATTTTGTATTAATCGTATTTCCGCCATTTCAGGCCCTCCTCGCGTCGTCTTGTTTTCCCTGAGCGTTTTCAGTTGTAGTCTCCTTCTTTGTCATTCCTGGTCCTTATTTGACCAGCGTTTTGTGTTACCGTTTTTTCCCTGTCGGGCTCTTTCTGTTTTTGTCATTAAAGACACTCTTTGCTTTGACAAGATTCTTTCGTTGTCTGTTTTCCGGGGATCCAACTCTTTATTTTCTTGTTCTGCACGGAGCGATCGTTATCGCTTCGGGCAGAACGTGACAGAATTCTCCGGCGACCATGGATCCCGCAGACATCGAAAAAATTTTGTCCGCTCTTTCCCGACAAGAGCAACAGATGAGTCAGCAGGGCCAAGCCATTAGGGAACTCCGTGGCACGGTCTCCATGCTGGCTCATCGGTACGATGATTTAGAACCTCGGTTGGTCCGGGTGGAAGAGCGGAGACCATCTCCCCCCGGGGTTCGTTCTATCATTCCCGAAGCGCCCTCCTCATATCCCATTATGACGAGGGAGCCATCGCTTCCACACCCCCCTCGCTACGGGGGCGAGCACGGGCAGTGTGGACACTTCCTCCACCAGTGCTCTCTCATATTTGACCAACAGCCGTCTGCCTATGCTAATGACGCCGCCAAGGTGGCTTATGTCATGAGTCTGTTAACAGGTCCGGCGGCATCGTGGGCGATTGCGACCAGTGACGCTAAGCCGAATCTCCGTACTTCGTTCCCCGACTTCGTGGCTGCGTTCCGCCGGGTGTTCCATCATCCCGTGCGGGGCAGAGAGGCAGAGGGCCGGTTACTCCCCCTCCACCAGGGAGAGCGATCGGGAGCGGACTACTCCATCGAGTTCCGGATCCTGGCCGCCCAGAGTGGATACGGTGATCGGGCGCTGTGTGGTCTGTTTCGCCGCGGACTAAACCCTCAACTCAAAGACGAGCTGGCGACCCGCGACCACAGCACCAACCTGGAGGAGTTAATCGACCTCTCCCTCCTCATGGACAATCGCCTGCGGGAGCGAAGCCGGGAGCGTGGAGGTGATCGGTCCCAGTTCCGACGAACACCCACGGAGGAACAGATGCAGCTGGGAGGCAAGGACGTTGGTGCGGAGGAAAGAAGGCGTCGTTTCAGCGATCGAGCGACGACTGACGGCGTTCAACCATCTCCTCATGCCGTAACCAGCCATCCGGGGTCGTCACCCCCTGTCCACCATGAGTACTGTGAGTCACGACCTCGCGCGCCACCCTTCGAGCCTAGGCGAGTCGACTCGCGGCCGGGACACCCCAACAGACTTGAGCTCGAGGGGGAGATATTTGGGGGGTCCCGGTCGTGGCGGGTTCGGGCTCTGGTAGACTCGGGGGCAGATGACTGTATAATGGACACCGATCTCGCATCCGAGCTGGGTTGTTCCGTGGAAAAATTGATAGATAGGAAACGGGTTTGTGATCTTGATGGGCGCCTCCTGGCGGTAGTTACGCATAGAACGGAGCCATTGAAACTTCAACTGTCCGGCAACCATGTCGAGCATCGCCGTTTTTACTTGATGCGGTCTCGCAACGCCCCGATCGTCCTCGGATTACCCTGGCTTAAGACACACAACCCCGTGATTTCCTGGGCGCGCCCAGCAATAGATAGCTGGAGCCAGTATTGTTACCGGCACTGTCTACAATCGGCCGTCGGGAAGCACGAACGTGTCACACCCCCCGAGGAGATCTGCCTTGACGGAGTGCCGGATTGCTATCGGGATCTTAAGGAGGTGTTCAGCGAGGATCGTGCCCGCTCTTTGCCTCCACACCGCCCCTACGATTGCGCTATAGACCTGCAGGCGGGCGCTCCGTTGCCGACCTCGCGGCTGTATCAGGTGTCCCAACCCGAGCGCGAGGCGTTGACGGAGTACATCAACAGCTCGCTCGCTGCAGGTCTCATTAGACCATCGCGTTCACCGTTAGGGGCGGGTTTTTTCTTCGTAGGTAAGAAGGACAAGACCCTGCGACAATGCGTAGACTATCGTTGATTAAACGAGATTACTATTAAGAATAGATACCCGCTACCCTTGTTGGACTCCGCCTTCGCCCCATTACAGTCAGCCACCATTTTCTCGAAACTAGACTTACGCAGCGCTTACCACTTGGTTCGCATCCGGGAGGGTGACGAGTGGAAAACAGCTTTTAAGACCCCTCTGGGTCATTTTGAATACTTGGTCATGCCTTTTGGGCTGACCAACGCTCCTGCCGTTTTCCAGAACCTAATCAACGACGTTTTAAGGGACATGATTAACATTTTTTGTTTCGTTTATCTTGACGATATTTTAATTTTTTCCCGGTCATTACACGAGCACCAGCAACACGTTAGGCTGGTGCTACAACGTCTATTGGAGAACCGGCTCTTCGTCAAGGCAGAAAAGTGTGAATTCCATGTCCCCGCCATCTCCTTCCTGGGGTTCATTATCGAACAGGGCAGGTTAAGGGCGGACCCCATTAAGACGCGTGCAGTCACTAACTGTCCGGTTCCTACCAATCGCAAGGAATGGCAGCGCTTTCTGGGGTTCGCCAACTTCTACCGACGCTTCATCCGAGGTTACAGTCAGAAGGCGCTCCCCTTAACCCGCCTTACGTCCATTAAAATTCCATTTAAGTGGGATCCGACCGCGGATGCGGCGTTCGCAAACCTGAAGGCGGCGTTTACCAGTCCCCCCGTACTACAGCATCCTGATCCTGATCTCCCCTTTATCGTGGAGGTGGACGCCTCAGATTCGGGGGTGGGGGCTGTGCTGTCCCAGCGCTCTCCGGTCGACCAGAAGCTGCACCCCTGCGCCTTCCTCTCCCGTCGACTCAGTGCCGCCGAGTCCAATTACGACGTGGGCAACCGTGAACTGTTGGCAGTTGTGACCGCCTTGCAGGAGTGGCGGCACTGGCTCGAGGGGGCAAAGGAACCTTTTACGGTCTACACAGATCATAAGAACCTCGCTTACCTCCGCTCCGCCAAAAGACTAAACGCCCGTCAGGCCCGGTGGGCCCTCTTCCTCACCAGGTTCGACTTCATCCTCACCTACTCTCCCGGGTCTAAGAACACTAAGCCCGACGCCCTTTCCCGTCTCCACGAGCCTGCGGGGGGGGATCGATCCCCGGAGACCATCTTCCCGACCAAGTGCATCGTGGGGGCCGTCCAGTGGGAGATTGAGCAGCGGATCCAGGCAGCCCTGGAGGGGGTTCAGGTGCCGGCGGAGTGCCCAGCAGGGAAGCTGTTCGTACCTCCATCCCTACAATCTGAAGTTCTGCAGTGGGGACATGGGTCCAAGGTGGCGTGTCATCCCGGGGTGAACCGGACTGCGCAACTCGTCGCCCAGCGTTTCTGGTGGCCGGAGCTCCGCAGCGACGTGACGGAGTTCATCAAGGCCTGCACCTCCTGCGCCTGCGGCAAGTCGTCCCATCAACCTCCGGCAGGACTGCTCCAGCCGCTGCCCATTCCTCCTCGCCCCTGGTCCCACATCGCCCTGGACTTCGTCACGGGGCTCCCGCCTTCCCGGGGTCGAACTGTCGTGCTCACCATCGTGGACCGCTTCTCCAAGGTGGCTCATTTTGTGCCTTTGTCCAGGTTGCCGTCGGCGCTGGAGACCGCCGACCTCCTCGTCGAACACGTCTTCCGTCTCCACGGCATTCCGGCAGACATTGTATCGGATCGGGGGCCCCAGTTTGTGTCTCGCGTCTGGAAGCGGTTCTGCCGGTCCCTCGGAGCTACTGCTAGCCTGACCTCGGGATACCACCCCCAGTCCAATGGACAGGCTGAGCGCGCCAATCAGGATCTGGGGGCGGCCCTCCGCTGTGTGTGCCTCCACCGTCCCGCATCCTGGGTCGACCACTTACCCTGGGTGGAATATGCCCACAACACCCTCGTCTCTTCCGCCACGGGCAGATCACCCTTCATGACGGCTTACGGGTACCAGCCACCGTTGTTTCCATCCCAGGAGGGGCAGGTGGAGGTCCCTTCCATACAGCACCACCTTAAGCGGGCCCATCACGTGTGGAGGGAGGCCCGGGCTGCGTTGTCCCGCACTGCGACCCGGAACCGGCAGATCGCAGATCGTCGTCGGCGCCCGGCGCCCTCATATGTGGTGGGGCAGAAGGTGTGGCTGGCGACGAGGGATCTTCGCCTGGCCGGCACGTCTGCGAAACTGGGACCCCGATTCACTGGACCGTTCGAGGTCGAGGCCGTCATCAGTCCGGCTGCAGTCAGGCTCCGGCTACCACCCACCATGAAGGTTCACCCCGTCTTCCACGTCTCCCTTCTCAAACCCGTGTCCTCCAGTGACTTGGCTCCTCCTCCCACGCCGCCGCCCCCTCCGCGGGTCGTCGACGGTGACCCGGTGTACACGGTTCCTGCCATCCTGGACTCTCGGCGCAGGGGAAAGGGGTTCCAGTATCTGGTCGACTGGGAGGGCTACGGGCCTGAGGAGCGGCAATGGGTGCCTCGCTCCTGGATCCTTGATCCGTCCCTTTTGCGCGACTTCCACGCTACACATCCATCCAAGCCGGGTAGTCCGCCGGGAGGCGTCCATTGAGGGGGGGGGGTACTGTCACGTCGCGTGTCCGCCAGCAGGTGGCGGGTTTTCTCCTCCGCCATCTGTACACCTGTTCGTAATTTCGGGCTGATTACCCTCCTTTATTAAGAGACTCCGGCAGTCATCTCGCTGCCGGAGAATTCCACGCCGTGCCATATTGCTCTCGCGCTCGATTTCGCTATTTGTCATTTGACCCATTGCCTTTTTGCCTTACGGCCGATTACTCTTGTTATTCGCGTTTAGCTTCTAAGATTTTGTATTAATCGTATTTCCGCCATTTCAGGCCCTCCTCGCGTCGTCTTGTTTTCCGCGAGCGTTTTCAGTTGTAATCTCCTTCTTTGTCATTCCTGGTCCTTATTTGACCAGCGTTTTGTGTTACCGTTTTTTCCCTGTCGGGCTCTTTCTGTTTTTGTCATTAAAGACACTCTTTGCTTTGACAAGATTCTTTCGTTGTCTGTTTTCCGGGGATCCAACTCTTTATTTTCTTGTTCTGCACGGAGCGATCGTTATCGCTTCGGGCAGAACGTGACATATATCAATCAGAAAAGAAAAAAAGTAAGAAGAAAGAAGTCTCCATTAATGCTCACACTTTACCCTTAACCGTGATATTTTTACAACTTTTGGTTTGTATCGGGATTATATACAGTACATCCACACCCTGGCACTCTTGTGTCATTTTTCTCTTGTATTCATAATGGATATTTCAATACATTTCTCTATTTATCAACTTTGTTCTGATTTAGCATTATATTTAATGGTTAGAATTTATCATTTTAACTCTGATTGATGTAGGTTGTTTGTACTATTTTTTGAATTTGTTTTTGAACTCGGCAAGCAATTTACTCGTTTTCAGGTCCGTTTCGAGATTATTCCACAGATTAACATCTTTGATAGTTACACTTATTTGCTTGATGTTTGTTCTTGTTTTGAGTTTTTTGAATAAGTTGGTACCTCTTAAATCATAGCTGCTTTCTCGAGTTTCAAAAAAACTTCTGAATGTTTTGGCAGAGCACGTTATTGTGTCCTTGTACATTAATTGGGCGATTTTAAAGTCAACCAGGTCATACAATTTCATCGTATTTAATTTGATAAATAGTGGATTTGTGGGTTCCGTATATTTTGATCTATTAATAATTCGAATAGCTTTTTTTTTTGTAGTTTGAGAATAGGGAGTGTGTTTGTTTTGCAGGCATTTCCCCATATTTCCACACAGTAGGTCATATATGGTAATAATAATGAAGTGTATAATGTGTACAAAGATCTCTTATTTAGCACTTCCTTGGTTTTGTGGAGGATCCCTACGGTCTTGGCTATTTTTCTTTTTACGTTATCGATATGTGGTTTCCAACATTGTTTTGAGTCTATTACTAATCCGAGAAACTTGGTTTCATACGCTCTTTCTATTTCAATTGAGTTTACCATAATTTTAGCTTGGTGTTTGATTGGTCTTGTGCCAAAAACAATTAACTTCGATTTTTTCAGGTTAAGTGACAATTTATTTCTGTCGAACCAGTTTTTTTAATTTGTTTAATTTGTTTTCTACGGTTGTCAGGAGCTGTTTCAGATTTATTCCAGAACAGTAGAAAGTTGTATCATCAGCAAATGGGACACATTTAAATAGTTTTGAGACCTTGCAGATATCATTTATATATAAGATGAATAGTTTTGGACCAATTACTGACCCCTGAGGAACTCCGTGAGTGATTTTCAGTTGATTCGTTTTTTTATTGTTGAGTTGCACGTACTGATATCTGTTTTCTAAATAACTTTTTATCCATTTATAAGCTACACCTCTAATGCCATATCTTTCTAGTTTTTTCAATAATATACTGTGATCTATTGTGTCAAAAGCTTTTTTTAGATCCAGGAAAACCCCAACAGTAAATTCTTTGTTGTCTATATTAGTGGCTATTGCTTCCACAAACTCCATAACTGCCATTGAGGTGGTCCGTTTTTCCCTGAAGCCATATTGATTCTCATTTAACAGCGCATGCTTTTGTATAAAGCTATCAAGTCTGAGAGAAAATAGTTTTTCTAATATTTTTGAAAATTGTGGTAATAGTTATATTGGTCTATAATTTGTAAACAGATGTCTTTCTCCACGTTTATAGATTGGAATAACTTTAGCAATTTTCATTTTTGATGGAAAGATACCAGCTTTGAATGACAGATTGCATATGTGCGTGAACGGTCGCACCGCATATTGTATACTCTGCTTGATTATCGTCATATCAATATTAAAACAATCAGTTGACTTTTTATTTTTAAAAGTTTGTATAATATTTGATACTTCTTCTTGTTTTACAGCAGTAAGGAACATCGTGGAGGAGTTTTTTTTCTACGTATCTATTTCAAACAGGTTTGTTGGATCAGGAATTTGTTTTGCTAGGTTACTGCCGATGTTGACAAAATACTCATTAAATTCAGTTGCTATTTCTGCAGTTTTTTCCAAAATAGTATTTTTGCCTTTGATAAAATACTCTGGATAATCCATTTTTTAGTACTATTTCTGATTACTTGGTTAAGTATTTTCCATATTTCTTTTGTGTTACCTTTATTCTGCTCTAATAGTGCATGATAATGATCTCTTTTACTGGTTCTTATAATATTTACTAGTTTATTTTTATAGGTCTTATATTTTTTTTCTGCTTCTTCAGTTCTGAATTTTAAAAACAATTTATATAAATTGTTTTTCTTTTTACATGCGTTTTCTATGCCTTTCGTTATCCATGGCTTACTTGGGTCTTTATACTTTTTGGAGACTTTAGTTAATGGAAAATGTTTATCATATAAGGAGATTATGGTAGACTGAAATATTTCAAACGCTGTATTTGGGTCTTCGTTTGAGTAGACCTCGGTCCAGTTTTGTTTTTCTTGGTGGTTTGATGGTGGGGGACTAGCTTCCGTGCATACTTTCATCAGGGGAAGGTCGAGACAGCAGATGTTGTTTTGGGAGCAGGCTGCCCAAGAATTTAAGACAGCCTTGAGTCCGTGGCTTATGTCTCTTTAGTGGCGTCGAACAGCCAAATCCGTGATTTCAGTCAATATTTGAGCACGGATTCCAGTTTCTCCAAGTTCTTGACCATCTTGCAGAGACGCTCTAAAACCGCAACAGTTTGTGGTTGAGCACAGTCTGAGTCTGAGTGTTGGACATCCGCACTATGCCATCCTTAGACCGGCAGCCTCTTCACTTCCAATACAGACGCTCCCGTCGGTTGAATTTTGCGATAGATCAGGAAACTGCTAACACCAAACAGTAGCATACCCGTTATCAGAAGGCCGATAATGTAGATGTCATCCACATCCTCAACGGACAGTGTTGACAGGCACACCATTCTCCGCTTCCTCCAAGGATCTAGGCTGTACCCGGCAGCTAAAGTCCCCGAGGGGCCAGGAGGCTCCCCACTGCCTGCTCTTCTCATCGAGAACATTTTGTCTATGGTATCGAGAGACCAGCCAACCAATTCCATCTTTGTTTTTAGGATGAAAATACGACAGGAAATACGAAAACCAGCATTTAGTTTAAAGCACGGTAAAGCTGCGGAAATGAATGAGAAAAGAGTCGTGTCGTAACCAGTAATAAGAACCTGATTTAGAACAAAAGTTGAGCGTGTTGTAGCGCATATTTAGTTAATTACATGTCCACACAATTGTACATACACACATATGTACAATCACTTACATTTGGACATTTTAGGGGAAGCTGAGCTTCCCTTGCAGTCTTAGAACAATCGCCTCTGCATTGCATATATAGTTCAGTATTGTATAATTGTAAAAAATGAAGCTGGCTATCAAATACCAAGTACAACTTTATTGTTCACATCCAGCACATTTGAAATTTCATCCCTCTCACATTATTTTGCTTTAAAAAAAATCCTACTTCACGGATTTGATTTATCACTGGTTCTTTTTGGAACCTAACCCCCGCGATAAACGAGGGATGACTGCATGCCAGAAGTAACTGGTGAAAATATTTAAAGTGTGTGTGGCATGAAAGTGTTCAGAATGAGTGATTCTGTTCCCTACAGAATGTTCGAGGATTGTTTTGGGAATTTCAAATGGAATGGAATCAAATGTATTGTGATCGCACATGCACGAGTACAGAGCAAAGGAATTCAATCAATGGTTACAACCTGTCCCAGAGACATGAAAACAATCACCAACAGATGGAGAAGCCTGAGACATTGCCCTGATTTTCTTGAATGAAAAAGAAAAACATAAGGAAAGGGGAGTGAAAAAAACAAGTCCCAAGCTTTGCTCCTATAAGGGAGGGGCAGACACAGTATGGGATTGGAACAAAAAAAAACACAAAATACACCACATGAAATGAATTGGAGACATGAACAAGAAAGACTCAAAATACTTGCACATATGGAAGGGGAGGCGCTATTCAGGTGGGGAATACATAACAGCCCAGAACTACTGGGTGGCGAGTTCACCCTTTTAAGGTGCTCCACACCTCTTCATTGCACCTGGACTATCACCGAGGGTAGGAGATGGGTTGGAGGAGCCGACGGAAAGCGTTTTTGTGTGTTTTCCAGCTTTATCTGTTGCATGTAGGTATGTACAGTATGCATGTATTGTCAAAATGACTGATGCGTAATATATCATTAAAGCAACAATGATTATTTGATCATAAAGATAATTTATTTGGAGCATGGTGTGGCTACAAAAGGAAATACAACTACTACTTTCAATTTTTTCCAAATACAACATCTTCCTACTAGATTACACACCATCTTCATTAAAAGACAAACCATTAACACAAGTCAATTGTCTTACATATACATACAGGACCAGATCGACGTGGATAACCAACAATAACCATAAAGTCATGTTATAAGTTATGAACCATTTATTGATATGAATTGCTACGTTTTCAAAGTAGGAGCCTCTTAACATGTTTCCACGATACGTCTGATAGACGCAATCCTCATGTCAACCGGACCCGTGCCCATTTCTCTCACGCTCCTGTACTCCCCTGGTCTAAGGTAAAACATTCTGCCCCTGAATTGGGGCTGCTCATACAGCAGCCAGTGGCCCTCCAACACCTGAGCAGACAGGCAGTCTGACATGCGCAGGGTGTCCAGGATGTTGTCGCAATCATCTAGCAGCTCGTTCATTTGACCTCCAAAATTCTCTCTCTCAAATATCTTCATCCTGAATGGACCTTGGTGCTGTAAAGCGAGGAACATACCTTAGAAGGTGTTTAGCTTTGTGAGACATTTTGCTTCCCAGTTGGGAGCTTCCACCCAAAAAAAAACTTTAAAACTTGACGATTTTACCATGGGGATCATACGGCAGGAACGGATGCAGTCGCTCATGCTGATTCCCATCAAGCGCTGGTTGTCGGGGTACTCTCCTCTGCGGACCAGCATCTGGTGGCCTATAAAATTAGAACACTCATAGACCATGAAGCAACCGCTCTCCACCCGGCATGAGTTGCAGCGGCTCAGGAAGGAGGTCAACTCGGCGCAGTCGCTGCTGGTTTCGTAGGAGCGACCTTGGAAGTTTCTGTCCTCATAGAAGATGATCTGCAAAAACATTTAAAATAAACCATTCAGAATCTCAACAACCATGTTACATAAAAAGAAAAAAAATCATTTCACATACTCTGCCCATGCTGATGTCTAATCCTATCCCTGATTGCAATGCTGCTTGTGCCCAGCTGCTGAAACCTTTTATAGTTTGTCATGATAGCCAAATGATCTATGGAGCCTTTGTGTGGAACATCTTACTCAGCAGCGCAGCATACAGGCCTATAATGTTTGTTCAATCGCTCTGCAAATAGTTATTATTCCTGACTGTATGCCTCTGGTTGAGTGCCAATTGTGGCCACCTTCCCTATGGGTGAGAACGTGTCACCTAGGCCTCTTTGTGTACTGTACTCTCTGTGGGCACAAGCACTTTGTTGGCTCCTATTCTTATTCCAGGGTGAAAAAATAGCTTTGTGTAATAATTCACTGGTGCGGATTCAAATGTTTTTTGGTGCCTCTGGATTTTCTTCAGTTTTTCAAACAGTAGGTGTACTTTTGGGAAACATGAAAAATATGTTCTTGGGGAAAGTTGTGCCGAGGCAAAAATTTCTACTGGGGCACAGGCCGCCCATTACTGTAGTTTGGTCCGCAACCACTGCATTCAAACATTGGTGTATTTGTCATGTATACGCCTGCGTAACTAACATTATTTTCAGTAAGGCTTTAATTAACTGTTGAAGATAAGACCGGGCGTCAAGCTCAAGGAACCAGACACTTTTTCACCATGCGGTTATGTCACATTTTTCTAATGGGCAGTTAAACTGCTCCTGCTTTGGAAGCTACTGTTCCCTTGAAGTTTACAATTTCTAAGTAACACGCTGCCACCTATTGGTGTGACATAAGTTATTGATGGCCGTTTAAAAAAAAAATGTGCATGAGCTGATACCACTCCATGTTTTTATTCATTCTGTTTCAGACTGTTTTGTGTCAGCCTTGCATTTGTCACATTTCTTCCTCAAGGACAGTAATCGAGAGATAGATTGTCTATCTAACTGATGACTTTCAGAGAGCACAAGATGTGTTCAAAAATACTGCGAAAACCAGACATCCTGGGTCAAGGTCAGGACGTTTGACTTTTTTTATATGAAGCCATCACACGTGCACAAAGGGAAATCAGACTTGACCATTTTGCTGATATGTAAATGACCAAATTTAGATGATAATAGCTTCCCCTCGTCTGCACATTCTGCATGTCGATATAAACCAGTGCAGAGGCGCACCAGGCAGGGGGGGGGCAGCAATATGATGGAAAATGGGGACAGTTGGGAGCACGAATGTTCACATTCTTTTGGTAATTTTTTTTTATTTATGACACATGGACTGAAAATAGCCAGCTTTCATCCAGATTGTGTTCTTCGAGGCTGCAAACTTCTACAGCAGCTTGTACGAGTGCAACATTGACATCCTGGATCTTAGCTCCTACTTAAGTTCATGCAAATCCATCAAAGTGGAGAATGACTGCCGGATGCTCTTCGAGCTCCTAATACACCCCGAGCTCAGCCGACTACCCCAATTGCAAGTGAATGGGACGCGACGACCATAAAGTCATGTTGCTACGTCAAGAACGTGAGCCAACTGGAAAGGATGATGGAAGTTTCTGTAGTGGCTGTGGGATTTTGCTGCACTCCATCCAAATACCAGCATTGCTGTGCAGTGAGGAAGCAGTAATCAGCAGACAAAACGGTGGGACTTTCCATTTGCAGCAGGTGGGCAGACACTGATGCACATGGCCTTCTTACAAACAGAATAAGGATGTTTAAACCAGTGTACACACATATCAAGTCAAATTGGAGTTTTTTTAAACTATTCATTTGTGGTGAAAGTCAGAAAAGGCCCAATTATCGGATATCTGAATGATTATCCAGTTGTGTTGGAGCTGACAATGGGAAATGTTAAACCTGTTCACTTTTTGCAGTTGCAGATACTTACAGATGTGGTCAACTGATTATTCTCGGGATGTACCAAAGTGATAGCTGATTGGGAAGGCATCTGAAATTCATGCTGTTGCCAGACGCAAATAGGGGAGCAATCATTTGTAAAATGTCTCTCTCAAAACTTTCACCTCAATATATATGACGAGGAGATGAGTTTGCCGCCACGCTGTATATTCCAGACAAACTAAAAATTGGCCTTGGTTTTTTTTATTTCTTTTTCTAGCGGAAAGCTATCTGGTTTGTGTTTTTCAGGATTGCGGCTGACTTTTGGCTCAAAGCTATTTCTCGCATGCCAGTCTTGGTACTGGCACGATGACAAGATGTTTTGTGTGTGGCGTGGTGTGTTGAAGGGGTCAGCGCCTCCATTTTTCAATGGCAATTGGTTCCTAGTCAAGTGGGAGCCTCTCTCACATTCAAAGAATTGGTTAATGTGGTAAAAAATAAATGTATGCAAACCAGCTTAAAGCTGCAGTGTGTAACAATGCCGTAACTAGAAAAACTCCTACGTAAATTTAGGATGGACAGCTAACTTTCATGTCCAAAACCTGCATTTGGTAAGGATTCATTGCAAATTGGGGATACCTTGTACAACTATTTTAACCTTTGTCGGTTTCACTGGCTTATTGTCACATTGTTGTGATTTACCAGCCAAATAATGCATTCATTCATTCATTCATTCATCTTCCGTACCGCTTGATCCTCACTAGGGTCGCGGGGGGTGCTGGAGCCTATCCCAGCTGTCTTCGGGCAGTGGGCGGGGGACACCCTGAATCGGTTGCCAGCCAATCGCAGGGCACACAGAAACGAACAACCATCCGCACTCACACTCACACCTAGGGACAATTTAGAGTGTTCAATCAGCCTGCCACGCATGTTTTTGGAATGTGGGAGGAAACCGGAGCACCCGGAGAAAACCCACGCAGGCCCGGGGAGAACATGCAAACTCCACACAGGGAGGCCGGAGCTGGAATCGAACTCGGTACCTCTGCACTGTGAAGCCGACGTGCTAACCACTGGACTCCCGGGCCGCCCCAAATAATGCATATTTACAATATTAGATATTTAAATATTACATATTTGTGGAACAATCCCTGTTCTGTCTTTGCATTAGCATAAGTGCTAATGTTGGTTTTACAACAAGCAGCACTTTGGGGAGGGTCAGTTGGCTGAGTGCGTCGAGAAGTGCCCGTTGGTCTATGAGAGTAGTGATGGCTGGCGCGGGGGTCATGTAAGAGTGGGCTCCTTCCACAAGATCATTTTGTTCTAAGGCAATGATAAACACTGAAAAGTCAAAAATGAAAATGAAAGATCTTTTTTGGCCAAATAAGTGTATGCTCTCATCAAAAAAAACGACCAAGTAGGCTACTTTACATTTGCAAATATTCAATTTTTATAGCGTTAGATTAGTGCTGCATTCAAGCAAAACAAAATCGAAACACTTCATGGCTTTTGGATTGGGGCACTGACCCTCAAAGATTATTGGACTGCACATTGGCCACGACATTCATCAAGGGAGAGACTCTGTGCTTGGTGGTTGCGCCTTCTCGGCAGCATGGGTATACCAACACTGTTTTTGACTGGGAGGAATGTCGGCGCCATTTGACTGTCGTTGCTGGACAGTCCCGGGTATTTGTGTCTTGCGCCTGTAATGGGCAGCATTTTTCACAGCCCAGCTTTGTTCAGCGGAGAGATCGGTGCTGTTGAACGGTCTGCTCCTGGATGGATGTAAGGCTTGAGGAGCCGACAATGAGAAGAAAGGCGCGTTAGCACGGAGGTCCGATGCGGATTTGGAACTGGGAGTTGCGGCTTGGAGTTTGAAGCGGATTACGTGGGACAGGAGAAGGGAACTAATCTCTTTTCGTCAATGGACGCTACAGCTTTGTGTTTGCTTTCAAAACTTAGGTTGTACCAGACGTGTGCACATTCTCAGCATGACGTCTCTGATCCACTGGTGTAAGGACACTTTGATCCTCTCCTCTTTCATCTATAACTGCTTCAGACAACAAAGTGTATGCAGAAAAGTGGTGAAGATTGCACGACTGTCTCTGTCCTATGTGTTGTCTTGTGTTATTTTTGTTCTTTTGACTTCAAAAGGGCACCGCGAGAGTGGCTGCCTTTCCAGCAGCTCCTATTTTTTTGTTGTTCTACTTCTTCCTTTCATAAATTTGCTGCTGTGAATTTCTCCATTGCGAGACTAATAAAGGTTTTCTTAATCTTAATCTTAAAACTGAGTTTGGCACCGCTGCTCTAGAGGGTGCAGTTTCAAATATGAACATTTTTGGAAGCAGAAGTACAATAGAACTTTAGTCAGAGCTCAAGAATGTTTCTGGGAGCATTATTCTCTCTTCTTTTTTCAATTATTTTTTTATTATGCATTCCCAGGTCCATACAGTCAATGAGAGAACAAAGCATACAAGTCCTTTATACATCTGATTTTACATAAGATTAGCTCAATTTAAAATAACCAGAACTGAGTAAGCAATACATAACGTGTAAGGACCAATAAGGAGTATAACTATATCACTTTTTTTTTTTACAATAGTAAAATGAAAAACAACAACAAACATACAGACAACACGTAGTGGGGTAATCTTCTGACTCATTACGCCTTCTATTATAGGAAATCTAAAATACAGACTCAAATAAAAGTGTAGAAAGAGTAAAGGGTGGCCACAGATGTCGACTCTATAACAAATGATGGTCGTACTGGCATGATATACTGTACTTCATCCATCTTTCCCACAAAAAAGTTTGATGTTTAAATCTCAAAGTAAAGGTAATCCTCTCCATTTCAAACATATAATAAATTATGTCGATCCATTCTTCAACAGTAGGTTTTTCTGTTTGTAACCACTTTCTTGTCATAGCCTTTCTGCTAGCGGCAGTTAGGATCTGAAATAAATATTATTAGTTTTATTATTATTAAATATTTTTCCCTCTCCCTACCCAGCGTTTTTCCTTTCTGAATTCTGATTGTAATTTCCCCATTGTGGGACAAATATAGGATATCTTAATCTTATTTGAAACTAGAGCTGTCAGTTTAGCGCTTTTTATTGGCATTAATTGAAATGAATTATAACGGGATAAAATTGTTTCTCGCGAGATTAACGCGGCATACGTCACAGCGGATATTACGTTGCTCTATAAATAAACCAGAAACAAAACAAGCACGCTGCACAGGTCCACGCACGTTTATTTTGCCAGCCACGACACTGAAAACGGATCCTTAAAGAGTTTATGAATGGAAAGTTTACTTTTAAGAAGTTGCCAGATTGTTCCACTGACAAAACCAAAGTTACCTGTATGTTTTGCAGTCGTAAACATTATAGCACGTCGAGTCTGAAATACCACTTAATGGCCAAGCACAGAGCTGACGTGGTACTCCGCCCCCTCGTCTCAGACAGACAGCTAGAAGGACCAACAGAATCAACATAGCCTGACTGCTGTGTTCAAAGCAAACTTGAGAAAAACGAAATATTCAACCATGGCTTAAATCCACTGTAGGCTGACTACTAGTTTACCTTAGATGTGCACTTTATAATGTTATATTTCTTTGTTTTGATTCCATAAAAAGAGCTGTTAAAGGAGCTGTAAAATATTTTTACAGCTTAAAATATTTTTTTTCACTGTTGTTGATGGACAGTAATATCGTGTGAGAGATTTTGCGTGAATAACTGCTCCAAGTGAAAAATGTTCATGTAAAATAGAAAATCGAAATTGTTATTTCAGTAAATATTTGCATTTTGCACATAGAAAACTGATTCATGATTCCGTGTTGATGAGAGCATTAAAATGGTGAAAAATAGGACAAAAAATATATAAAAGAAAATTCTGAAACAATAAAAAAATGCGTGAGTAATCGATCAATTTTTAGTGAATTTGAGTTAATTATGACAGTTGCATTTTTAATTAGATTAAATATTTTAACCGTTTGACAGCTCTATTAGAAACATTTTCTGATTCAATGGCCCCTAAGTATCACGACTCAAATTTAAATTGGATGTCTCTCTGAAAAACACTCTGTAGAACCTTATGTACCGCCCGCCAAAACGGCACCAATGATGTACAGCTCCAAAATATCTGAAAATGGTTTGCTTCAAGGCACGCACATTGCCGCCAGCATGCGGAAGAATTAGTGTAGTGCCTCTTTTGAGATGGGGTGGCAAAAAAATTGTATTCGCGTTTTCCAGCAAAGCTCTCGCCAAACACGTGAGCTTGAAGTTTTCCATTTTATCTCACAGAGATTTTCCCAAACTTCTTGCTTTAAGACCATATTACCATCCCGCTCCCATTTTTGTTTTATGTGCAGTGAGCTTTGCTTTATTTGTTATAGCCCCTTGTAAATTGTTGAGCTGAATTGCTGGTTAGAACCGTAACTATAAGCATCCATAAACACTTTTAACAGAATATTATCCCACCCCGATTGTGCACATCCCCTCTGTATTTGGTTAATATAATGCCTGAGCTGGAGTCTCTTTATATACTTTTAATTAGGCTTAGACAGTGGCTCATTTTTGATGACACCACTGTTGGATTATCTAGTGTGGAGATCAGCATTTAAATGCTGCAGGCATTGTCATGACAATGCTGCACACTGCCCAGTGGATGTATAAATCCACAACGGGCTTGTGGAGAATGTCCTGACATACCAAAAATTGTGTGAAGCCCAAACATGGAGCAAGTGGGAAAGGTAGGAAGATTTTGTCAGAGTTAGCCACCATATCATGTCTAATTGTTTTGAATTTACTCTGAATGACTTTCATTCCATCAATCCATATACAGTGCTACCTTGACTTTTAAGTTTACGGTAATTTGTCGCTCTCAAATCAACGTTTCCCAATGAAATGAATGTAAATAGCAAGAATATATACAAGCCCCCACGACCAAGAAACATCGCAGCATTTTTTGGGGGCGGGAGGCTTTTTTGTAATAAGAAAAATAGTGTATTGTGTGTACTATTGTACTGGATACAACATGTGATTATAAGTTTAGAATAAAATAGAACGTAAAGAAATGTTTTAAAATGAAAGAAAATTCTCCATATTTTTCATACTGAGTCACTTCAGTGAACTTAATTACATACGTAATGGAGAATTGTAGAAGATGGAGCGATAAATCTATTTGAACAAGTTGCATATTTTCTCTACAATCAATCAGCGCCACAGCGAAAATTGGATTTTGGATTGGATTGGATAAGCTTTATTGTCAAATGTACTGTATGTATAACATACAGCACAGATTAATTTTTTGTTCCCTCTCAACATAAAACAGGAGGAGCCGCTGCGGGTGTCCGCGCCACTATCAAAAGAAAAGTAAACAAAAAATTACAAAATAATGCAAAACAACACATGAGACACAAACAATTGTGCACTCTTAACCACTTTCCTGAAATGAAAATGATTGGAAAAAATAATTAGTTCAATCCCCACAAATTCTTTAAAAAAAACAAGCTGACAAATATTAAACATACCGTAATGTTTACGGGTGCAATGATGGACAACAATGTCACTGATAGATTGCACAAATTCTGTCATTCCAGTCATTTGATCACCAAGTTTGCGTAAAATCCAAAACATTGACTTGCGTCGATACACTTGACCAGATTTGTGTAACGTCTCTAGTCCTTACCTGAGCCCTTCAGCTCTGTGATGTAATTTTCAGTCAACAATCAGAGGCAAAATGGCTGCTCCCTGAAATGGATGAAAATGGTTGGATTTTGCTGCTTAAATCTTATTCCATAAAGACAATATTAATCAGAATACTGTGATTTATAAAAGTGGGCAAATGCAACAATTTTGTCACAATTTTTTTTTTACTTTTTTTTTTCCCTTAAACTATTCGACCGATGGTCGGTTAAACATGAACAAATCCAAGAAACGTTTCTGAACATTTAATAATTTGTGGTGGATGGGCGTCATTCTCAAACATGGCCATTTATATTGGCATTCAATTATGAACGTGTACTGCGGGAAACGCATCACCAGCTTTAACCAATGCTAAGCTAGCATTAGCACTGTAAAGAAGCCGACATAAGCCACAGCTGCTAGGTTGATAGCATTAGCCTCCAAAATCGTAATGGAGTGTGACTACAACACTAAATGTTATCATATTTAAGTGTTTTTCTTTTTGGATTGTACAATCAATTTTAAAATCCTCAATTAAGCGCCTTCAGCTGGTCCAGAATGCCGCTGCTCGCCTCTTGACTGGTACTCGTAAGAGGGAGCATATAACTCCTACTCTGGCATCCCTTCACTGGCTCCCCATTCATTTTAGAGTTATTTTCAAGATCCTCCTCTTTGTTTTCAAATCTCTGAATAATCTCGCGCCACCTTACCTCTCTGAGCTCATCCGCCCCTACACACCTGCCCGGCGCCTCAGGTCTGTGGACCAGTCTTTGTTAGAAGTACCAAGAACTAAACTGAGGCTCAGAGGGGATCGAGCCTTTTCTGTTGCTGGTCCCTCTCTCTGGAATGACCTCCCACTGAACATTCGGCAAGCCTCCTCGCTGCCCATCTTTAAAGTCCTCCTCAAAACTCACTTGTATTCTTTGGCGTTCGACTCAGCATGACTTAGATTTGTTCTTGATTTTACTGCTTGGTGCTTTCTACCGCCTTTTATTACCGATTCGTCTTACTGTTTATTGTGTATGTTAAATCGCTCCATGTACAGCACTTTGTATGCAGCGGTGGCTGTTTGAAAGTGCTCTATAAATACTGTTGAGTTGAGTTGAGTTAAAATGATGAATTTACCTGTCAAGCAGAAATATTGCAAATTTTGCATTGGCTTCTGAATTTTCTCACGTGCCTGAGCTCCCTCCATCTCTCAAGGAAACTAAGATGTTGTCCCCCCTTTGTTTTGTCTTCTGTCCGATTCCTTCTTTTATGATTTTCTTTTTTAGTTGCCAAGTTGTTGGCATAAGGGATATTTTTTTGTATATTGTCCTTTTACAATAATGGATATTCCACAGGATTTTCAGTAGAGCTATTGAAACCCAACCTAACAGGTTGGGTTTCAAATAGCATGTGTTCTGTCTGGTTGGTTGTTTTTCCTCAGGTGTGGTGGTTTGTTGCAAATCAAACTAAAGATCCAAGATTGGGGGCTACAGATATTTTTCCATGGCTCATCATTATCATGTTCTACTGAAAGGTCATACGGACAATTTTAATAAATATGACAAAACATGACTTTTCGTAAATTGTAAACTCACCCTTATTTTCCCCCCACTTCACAAAATTAATTTGTTTGTCACATTCTTTTCTCATTGTGTTTTTATTTGTATTTTACTGGCTGCTGTTTTTTTCCACCTACATACTGCACAGATATACATTTAGTATGTGTTAAAAAGTGTGTTACAGTATATTTACACATTTTTTAATGAATATAAATGTTAAGAGTCTGTGGGAGGGGTTAAACTGGAACAATTATTTTGTAAATGTTCTTTCATCATGCATGGGTACACTGCATACAGCACAGGTGTCAAACTCAAGGACCGCCCCATAATTTTGTGTGCCTCCGATTGCAAATTATGTCTGTCAACTTTCTTTCCTAAATCTCCACCAAAATGTAAAATATTTATGTGTAGGGAATAATTTTGTTACCCTTTTTACAGCGACTTGAACAATAATTCACCATCCTATCATCTTTGACATCTAATTTTAAAATGAGTAAGCCATCAATTCAACATTTATTTGGTTTTGCCGTCATAATGGCCCAATGAGGAAAGCTAACTACCCTACTAAACGTAATTACAAAGTGGCCGACGACTTGTGTCTGAGTTTGATGCCCCTGGTATACAGCAACAACATCCTAATTTTTGGTGGCCAGATCATCTTTTACCAAGAGCAGAACTTCCAGGGTGACTATTACGAGTGCAGCAGTGACTGTCCAGAGCTGAGTAGTCACTTGAATCGCTGCAGCTCGGTGCGTGTCAAGAATGGGGCCTGGGTTCTGTTCGAGAGGCCAAACTACCTGGGACGCCAGTACGTCATCACCAGAGGGGAATACCCAGACTACCACCACTGGAAGGGCAACACTGCCAGCGTCCGCTCCTGCCACGTTATCCCCTATGTATGTTTCTTTGAGACGATCTGAGAAAAAATTCTCAAAAGCAAAGTTATGATCATTAATTTTACAGTCATAAAGTGACTGTAAAAAGTGAAAAAAGTTCAACTTTACAGTTTATTGCATGTTTATGAACAAAAAGGTATGTATTGAGCTGAAAATGTAATCGGAATGAATGCAAGGATATAGTCAGAATTTGATAAGACATTTGCAATATGAATGATAATCTAGGGGAACAGTCACACATTTGAGATAAGAATTGTGACGTTATGATAAGTTCGATTGCATGACAAATTTGTGAAATATAGTCCAAGTTTCAGGAAGAAAGTCACAGTCGTGCAGGAAAAGTAGTTTACTATTCTTGAAATGAAATTTACAAATATTTTTGTCTCAAAAAATTCTAATGTAAATTTGCATTTTACCTGAGTAAAGTCATAATCACTGAAACGGTAACAACAATGTTTAGAGAATCATAAAAAGTGCAATGAAAAAGAAATTTGAAAAGAATCTTATACAAGAAAAACAATAAATCCGGCACCAGATGTGTCAGAAAAGTTCCAGGACTACTGTCACAATACATATGTCAAACCCAGAACACAAAGTTCACATTTTCAAGACTTCATTGTGGTCCAGAAAATTCCCCAACAGGTCTGTAAATAGAAGTAATAAAAGCAAGTACTACAGGAAAGTACTTGCTTCATTCAGTGCTCGAGAAGAGGTAACCAATGTGGCAGGACAACTAGCGGGTGGTTTAATTCAACTCATTTTTATGTAGAAACATACACACACACACACACACACACACACACACACACACACACACAAATGCACACACACATGGTTTAACCAAGTGCTGTACGTAAAATTCAACATAAAACCACTCATTGTGACAAGGCGTCACAAGGCTCACAATGCCATGCTCACCCAACACTTTTTAAAAGAACATCATCTTGCCAGAGCAACCCTACTCACCCGATCTGGTTGTGTGTGTGTGTGTGTGTGCGTGTGTGTGTGTGTGTGTGTGTGTGTGTGTGTGTGTGTGTGTGTCCGCCCATCTTTTTTTCCCAAGCTCAAGGGCTCACCAAGGGGCAAATTTTAAAGAAGTGAATGACATTGAGATGGTGACCGAGCTGCGGAGAATCCCATTAGAAGCCTTCTTGGAGTGCATCAAGGCGTGGCACAGATGCTTAGGAAAGTGTGTTAGATTTCAAGGCATTATTTCAAAAGAAAAAAAATGGATTTGACATATGTATTGACAACAGTCCTGAAATATTTCAAACACAGCTTATAGGTCGTGTTGTGTTTGTATGTTTCATCATAATGGGCCCTATTTTGGTCGTTTGGCGCCCGTGCTGAACTTCATTTTCATGCTAGCTCAAGTCTAGTCTCGCGTGTCTGGGGTGTGCTGGCACACGAAGCAGCTTCAATGCACCATTAATTGTAGAAATCAATTAACTTCACGAATTATGATCATTATCATCTCAAAATATTTCTAATAGCAGCCTCACCACTATTGGAGACAAGGGGGTCTCCAATTACATGTCACACACACGGCTGACTACCAAAGGGTAGATATTGCAGTTTGCATCCCAATCTCATTCACAAACTCCAGTGAGTCTTATTTCTGTTTTTGCAACATTCAAGCATAGTGCACTTGACCGGGTGCTGCATACTGCCCTGAGTTTGATGTAAATGACTATGTTCCATCCCACAATGGTGCACAAAGGCATAAATGCCCAGTTATACCCATTTTACTGGTGCAAAGTCTAGCAAAACACCAAAAGAAAGAAAACTCCACCAATGCCCGGAACAAAAAATTTCGCCCAATATGAAAAATGCAGTTTCAAACACATGTTCACTACAGAAAAGACATCAAGTTCCTTGTTTGTTTTCCAGTTTTCTGGCACGTTCCGAATCCGCATTTTTGAGAAACCTGACTTCAGTGGCCAGATGCTGGAGTGCATCCAAGATATCAATCAACTATCAGATGTTTGGTCTCCGGGGGGCGTACACTCTGCCCAAGTGCAAGATGGCGCCTGGATCTTCTATGAGCTTCCCGACTATCACGGACAACAATATTTGCTGGAGAGAGGCCATTACCGCCGCTTCGGTGAGTGGGCCGCCTTGGAGCCCGCAGTTGGATCCCTCCGGCGTGTCTGCGACATTTAGATGCAACTTTAAAACAAAATAAAAATAAGATGCAACAAATCAGGAAATTTGACTTTTTAAAAAGATAGATACCGGTACATGTAATTTTAATACTACGAGAATAAAGTCAACTGGGATCATTTCAAGATAAAGTGGAAATCTTACAAAAATAGGGTCATCTTTACAAAAATATAGTTCAGAGGTGGGCAATTAATTTTGCAAAGGGGCCACTCGAGTAACTAGAACGCTTGCCAGGGATGAGTTCGCTCGTACCCGTAGGAGCATTAAAACATGCAATCATGCTGTGCGACCGGAAGAAATATTTACTAGCACACAAAAAAAAATGGGTGCATTTGCGAGCATAAAGATCTCACTTTCAAGCCCTGACTAAATCCAAATATTGACTGCATGTTAACGTACTCACAGTGGGAGGGCCAAATGTAGTTGCAAATGATAATATATCAGGAGGAAGTCATTGTGGTACACCAATTAAGTTGTAATAGGTGAAAAAAGTTGGAAGTAAATAGAACGCGGAATGAAAAAAAAAGAGATTTAAAGTTGTAAAATTAAGGGGGGATACGGCGTGTTTTACAAGAACACAGGAAAAAAGTCTAAATTTGACATAGGTCAATTTGTGTTAGGAAGACGGAAGAGTTAGGGTAAGACTGAGGTTGTTGCCAAATTGAGAGGGAAATTTAGAAGAGCAAAGTCATCATAATAACAGAAATAGAAAGTGAAAAGGGTATTTTACAAGAATAAAGTTGAACCATTCCACTGAAAAGAAGTTCTTCTATATCCTTTGCAAATGATCATTGATATTTTAACTTTTTAGTTTAAAATGAATTTAATTTATTGGCATATTACATGCACATCATTTCCGATTTTGTTGCTCAATCATGGAATGATTTCTGTTTTCATTTACCATTTAAAGAGCAACTACCACCAACATGAATTTAGAAATGGAGAGCAACAAACCTCGAGACTTGAGTCAATGCGGGTGACACACACAGCGTCAGCCGTAGCTATGTCTGGGCACAACGGTGATATCAAATTAATTCACTTTGTTTCTATTTAATTGTTTATATTCATTTCAATTTATTAATGTTTCCTTTTGGCTTGAAATTTAGAGTAAATACAAATAATAATGGAGTTTGAGTATAATTCAGTGAATTTTCCTCTGATTTCTAGCGCCCCCTACAGTCCACTGCGCCCTCAGCATCTGCCTATTTGGGGATCAGGTGTTGGGCTCTGATACTTTTCAGGAAAAAGTCATACAAAAACCGACTGTTCACAAGCCAATTGCATAAAACAACTATTAACACTTGCTTGACAATTTACAGTTTTCAATTAACCGAACATGGCTGAATCATGGAGGAAGATGGAAACAACCTTATTCCCATAACATTACAATTTCTTCTTGTGACAATATTAGGCGCTGAAGAGGCCACGTCGCGTTGAGCACAAAGGCGTGATTACTCAGCGGGATTTGTCAGGCAAAGCGCGGACATGCCAGATGGTGTTAAAAGCTGACTCGGCGGAATATGCTGGTCCAGGGCATTGGTGAATGCCAGCTGCTTTTAGTGCTGATGCGCAGCTCGCTGGAACAACACCGAAAAAAACTACAATTCAAAGGAGGCATGGCTCCCGAGTTGTCACCCCCTCCCTGCAGCTGTACCGACACACATTTCCACACGATATGTTCGTTGGTTAACCAGTAAGTTCCAAAACCTGTTTAAATAAAAACAGAACAACAACATCAGGTCAAATATATGAAGAAGATAAGGGGGTTGTTAAGGTTGTATGATTGCATTTTTGCAATTGAGCCAGCAGAGGGCAATGTAACTACTCTGCATTGTTCGTGGTGAATGACGTGATCAGACATTAAAAAGGGGCACGCTGTTTTTTGTTCTCCATTTCTTTCGCTCTCTGCCTGTTGAAATAAATATGCCGGTGTATGGCTGAAGAAAGCACCTATCATGACATTCTTAAGATGGTAGACAAAATGATGTCAGTCGACAAGCGCTGTGAAGTAACCCTGCGAACAGGGGTGAATTCCATCTGATTGTTGGAAAGCCATTTTGTACTTAACAAGAAATAAAGCGTTCGAGAGCCAAGTGGTCACCGAGAAGGATAAAAAAAAGGAATGAGGGGGCAGTCTGTGCTTATTTTGTGGCTACTAAACACTGTGTATAACAGTCGAAAGGCTTCTGGAAAGATGTTCCTTTATTTGGTAGTACTGCTTTGGGTGCTCCGTAGCCTCCTGCTTGAGAAGAGGGAATGGAAGAGTGGGTGTAAGCCACCGCTACAAATCCAGGGACTGATGTTGGGATGTTTCTTTAAACTGAGCTTTTAAATGTCCAAACTGTGTAGTTCAGTTTATACCCACTAAATGGCAGCATTATTGCGTTACAAGGATCGTGCTGAACCAGTTGACCCTTTTGCAATCGAATGATGTCGACTATGATGATGTCCAACTATTTCAATCCTGTTTAAGAAGAATGGATTCAAATGAAATGCAAAAAATGAAATTCTTCTCTGATTATATTAACAAATTGACTACTGTATTATAATTATTTTTTAAATGGTCTTGCAGGTTTCAAATAAGACCTTGGTGACGGACGTCACGCTGCGGAGGCAACTGGAAACAGCATTGCTATGGAAACCAATGTGTGCGCCACTTATCTGTAATCCATCATCCATGCTGGATGTCACACCGAGAAAGCATGGCCCAGCTAAAAAAAAACAAAAAAACTTGCTAGTTAACTTTAGCAAAGCATTGAAGCACTCTATTCAGTATTAGTTCTCTTGTCATGGTCCTTTTTACCCACAAGCATACCTCACGTGGATTTGTAAAAGCCGGTGTGAACTCAGTATGCCTTGCTGTGCTGACGTCTTCTCGCACAACTCATTTGCATGTGAGAGAAACCGCCTGATGACCCAAAAGTCTTCCCTTTGCATCATTTAGTCCCAAACGTTTGCTAGCGCAGTCAATAAATTACACAGTAAATCATAATTTTATGTCATCCATCATATCATTTCCTATCACGAGTATACACTCATGGTATACATGCTATTTGATAGTTGTGGGGACCATAGCGATACTATGGTCCGCACAAATACTAATTAGCATCTCCTCCTTCTAAAGTTCTATGTACTTATAATACTTCCACCATTGGTACTAATATACAGATAGATATGCTACGGCTATGACTACTACGAATACTGGATATTCTACCAATATTACAGTACCACTAGTAATATACGACAATTCTAGTACGCCTACTACCACTATTACTGAGAGAGAGAGAGAGAGAGAGAGAGAGAGAGAGAGAGAGAGAGAGAGAGAGAGCTGCCAACCTCACTTCCAGAACAAGTTGTCCGAATTTCCTTTTTTTCTTTTGCATTTTGGTTGTTTTTGTGTCACTGGGCTTTACGCGGATGCTGCCTGTCAAGTCTGCCTGCTGACACATCAAGTGCTTGCAAATGTCTCTGAAGTAGGTGAATGCTGATCACCGAAATTGCGCAAGGTCTGAAGAAAGAAGTTGTGTTGTCGGGAGGCAAAATAGCAAGGCCAGGGTGTTTTCTTAACAGGCTATGAACAGCACAACACTAATTCGTATAATTCACGATAGTCACCATGACAGAACTGTTCTCCTGCGTTATTCATGTCGACAGTATTTTTATAGCAACCTAGTGTACAGTAAGAGATCATAACAGAAGTGATTCACGTTTTTGAGACAAATAAGACACTTCAATCGAACAGTTGTAATTTATTTTCCCAAGCCACGCAAAGCCGCAACACAAGGATGAAAGAGCCGCGTGAAGCTCCCGAGCCGTGGGTTGCCGACCACTCATCTAGAGCAATCAAGGTTAGGGGCATAATGAGTTTCTTTCTTTCAATTAATTCCGTATCAAAATACAGTATAGATGATCCTTAATATTTTACAATACTGAATACTTTATGCAATTGTATCATAAGTCTGTGAGTGTGTATGTGTATGTGTGTGTGTGTGAGTGTGTGTGTGTGAGTGTGTGTGCGTTTGTGCGTGAGACTTCAGCTCCATGAACTTCCTTAGCTCAGAATATAGTGGAAAAATCAATAAGATTATTGCATTAACATAGGCATTTCGTAAAACGCTAATTTCAAAATTATTATTATTCGTAATGAACTAATTAATGAATTAATTAAGCACTTAATTAATTTTGAAAATGTGTGCTTCTTTTTTTAAAAGCCGAAGTACCACTTTTTTTCAACTGACTACAGCTGACAGGTTGGTGTCTTCAGTTTCTCATGAGAGGCTTTTAACTTGCACCAGCAAGCACCACAGATGGCTTTCATTGCACACACACGCTAGCTAAAGCAAACACTCCTTTATGAGCAAGGAACAGAGGGACTCAAACCTCCCCTACACGCACACACAAGCTTGGTGGTGAATGTGAGTGTTTACAGTGGCATATGAGGGGGATCCTGGGAGGCGGCTATTTTTAGCTCTGGTTTCATCATTCCTCTCCTCTGCTGGAGCTCTCTGCTGCATTCTAATGAAGAGACCTTGTGTTTGCAGCTCGCTCACAAGACAGGCGCAAGAACGGCATGACTTTCACACCCATTTTCCCCCACCTCTCTGGAATCCAGAGTCCTTGACAATGTTTCATTTGCATAAGGAATGACCTCTGTGTGTGTGTGTGTGTATATGTGTGTGTATATGTGTGTGTGTCACCTGACCACGCCAACTGCAGTGTTCATGAAAGCTGCAACACAACACACAATATATGAATAAAGCATGACAGGAAGTGAAGGTTCCCACTGGCGCACCAAGGTCGTATGGTAACTAGCAGGCGAGGCTTTATTTGTTTGTGTCCGTGTGGCTTCCTGTCTGCCTGTTTTTTTTTTAGCCAATAGTCTGAACTTTTTTTGATACCAAGGTTGTCATTATATTTAGAGGGTATCCCACACATTGATGACATCATACAAAGGACCAGTTATTGGTAAGACCCGCAAAATGTATTGCTACTTTAGTTGACCCCCAAAATATTGATCTATTGTTCATTCAAATAATCATATATTCATGTTTTTGAAGTATTTGAAGTCAAAATGGCGCCCGAGTAGGTAGCCGTCGGCAAGTGCTCTCATGAGCCTTGCTTTTTTTCGTTGTTTTTGTGTTTGTTTTGTCACTTTGTGTTTGTTGTTACGTCAAGTGGACCTGATGTGGACTTTTTTCAGCATTTTTTGGCCACGACATTCATCAAGGAGGAGACTCTGTGCTCTTCTTTTTTGGCCAAATAAGTGTATGCTCTCAAAAAAAAAAACGACCAAGAAGGCTACTTTACATTTGCAAATATTCAATTTTTATAGCATTAGATTAGTGCTGCATTCAAGCAAAACAAAATCAAAACACTTAATGGCTTTTGAATTGGGGCACTGACCCTCAAAGATTATTGGACTGCACATTGGCCACGACAATGCTTTTGGCCTTCTCGGCAGCATGGGTATACCAGCACTGTTTTTGACTGGGAGGAATGTCGGCGCCATTTGAATGTCGTTGCTGGACAGTCACGGGGCGCTTGTGTCTTGCGCCTGTAATGGGCAGCATTTTTCACAGCCCCGCTTTGTTCAGCGCAGAGATCGGTGCTGTTGAACTGTCTCCGGCTGGATGGATGTAAGGCTTGAGGAGCCGACGATGAGAAGAAAGGAGCGTTAGCGCGGAGGGCCGATGCGGATTTGGAAGTGGGAGTCGCGGCTTGGAGTTTGAAGCGGATTAGGTGGGACAGGAGAAGGGAACTAATCTCTTTTCGTCAATGGACGCTACAGCTCCTATATTTTGTTGTTCTACTTCTTCCTTTCATAACTTTGCTGCTGTGAATTGGGAATTACCATATTTTCACGACTATTCGACGCACCGTACGGTTGGGCACAGTCTCATTAATGGGTGACATTTCTGTATTTTACACATATACAGACTGCACTGTACCAATGGGCGCAGTTTTACAGTGGTAAAACATACGCCAGCTTAAACATACGGCATGCATGCGCGCACGCTAACACGTTAGCTTGAAGCATACGGTAGCATGCCAAGACATACAGATAAGATAAAAACACGTTTTTAAAAAGGCAACGAAAGCAGAACTGAGTTCGGGTGTATTTTATTTAGCCATCGTACAATGTTCTCACGTTTTTCGATCAATCATCACCCAGAAATCCATCAAAGTCCTCATCCTCTGTATCAGAAGCAGAGGACGGCACATCTCAGTTGTCATTGAATGCATCACACGCTAGTGTGAGTTGCTACGCATTGCCGAGCAGAAAGAAGGAGTGGCAACAGCAAAGTCAACATTTCTCTCGTGTGAAGCTTTCCCACATTTGAAAGTAAAGAACAGAGCGAAACATGGTGGCAGCGCGTGTGTGTGTAGAAAGAATTGAACGATTGTGCAAGTACAGTAATCCATCAAAAACGCCGCGTTCCCTCTCATTGTTGCGTATTGTGGCGTAACTCGCCAAGCCCTGCCTCTCACTCTTTGTAAAGTTGTGTTTGCCACCGATCATCCATTGTTCCCATGCCGTTCGCAACTTTACTTTGAACGTCCGGTTGATGCCAATGTCCAGCGGTTGGAGTTCTTTAGTCAAGCCTCCGGGAATAATGGCAAGCTCAGAGTTCATTTGCTTGACTTGTTTTTTTCACCGCTGCTGTGAGATGGGCACGCATGTCAAAAGCATAACCGGTGGCTTTAAGTTTGAACTGAGCTTCGTAGGCGTGTCTTTTTGTCGAATTTATTTTCAGGGGTTCTTAGAAACCAAAACCGGAGTTGTTTTGCAACAATGCACATTGCCACACTCTATACAAGTGTTGGTACTGGCTTGAGGCGTCCCTTTAGCGTCCACTTACACGCCCACCCTTCACCATTGGTGGACTAGGTTGCCTGTCCTCTCTCTCCCTCTCTCTCTCTCTCTCTCTCCCTCTCCATATATGTATATATACACGCCCACCCTTCCCTGATTGGCCGACTTCTTTCCCGCATGCCTGGCCACAGTCACTTCCGCCTTTTCTCTATATAAACAGCATGTCGGCTGTCAGTCAGATTTTGGAACTCAGCGCATATAAAGGACGCTCCGCACCGTAAGGCGTCCTGTCCATTTTGGAGAAAATTTAAGACTTTTAATGGCACCTTATAGTCGTGAAAATACGGTACTCCATTGCGAGACTTATAAAGGTTTTCTTATGTTTTAATATTCCTCATGACAAAGCAATACAAATACTATTTCTTGTGGCATCTTGGTGGTAACGATGTTGAAATTTAAATGAAATTAAATGTACTAATGGAATTAATTAAATGAAATGTAATGCTTAATTTAAAACAAAGGTATGCTTTGCCACCATCTCATTGTTAAAGGGAGTTGAGGAGTTTCATTCAGACATATATAATGCTTTGCTACCAATGTGAGGCATCTGTTGGCAATTACTTGCAGATTTTCATTATTTGCAGCAGGGCCCTATACACCATCCACCCATTTTCTGAACCGCTTTATCCTCACAAGGGTCGTGGGGCGTGCTGGAGCCTGTCTCAGCTGTCTTCGGGCAGGAGGCGGGGGACACCCTGAACCGGTTGCCAGCCAATCACAGGGCACACATCGACGACCAACCACCCACACTCACATTCACACCTAGGGACAATTTTTTTCAGTATTCAATCCGCCTGCCATGCATGTTTTTGGAATGTGGGAGGAAACCGGAGTACCCGGAGAAAACCCACGCAGGCACGGGGAGAACAGGCAAACTCCACACAGGAAAGCTGGAGCTGAAATTGAACCCGATATGAGGTTGATGGACCACACTGGACCACACTGGACCACAGGGCCACTGGCCCTATACACTTTTCCTAGTAATATACTATAAATACTACTTATACAACTATACTACGACGGAGGTCCAAGTGGACCATTACACACTTGACTCACAGTGGCAACTCATCAATTATGTGTGATGGTTTTGCTTTCATGATGTGGGCATGTATGGCTGCATTGGCATTGGTTAAATTGTACTGAATGATGATGTGACTTCTAACAAAAGCAGGAAGATTATTTCTGTTGTGTTTTGGGCAATATTATATGTTCCTATTCAGACAAATATTCCTGAACTCATTGGATAGCACTTCACAGTGCAGATGGACAATAACCCGAGTAATCTATGAAAGTACCCAAAGAACTTTAAAAAAAAGTGGAATGTTTCACGATGGCCAAGTTAATCAGCTGACTTGAGTCCGATTGAGCATGCATTTCACGTGCTCAAGACAAAACTGAAGGTGAAATGCCCCAAAAACAAGTAGGAACTAAAGACAATTGAGGCTCGGCAGAGCATCACAAGGGATGAAATCCAGCAACTTCAGGTTGTAACTGCAAACTATTTGCAAGCAAGTATAAAAAGGGATAATTTAAATTATGATTCTCCCTTTGTCCCTTTCCTTTTAGTCACTTAAAAAGTGGGAGGCACATATACACAGTTCAACTGATTTTGATATAATCACCGTGAAATTCAAAAAATGGATTGTTAAAAATAATATCTCTTGTTCAATTCCTTTGAAAATCCTTCATGGTGGTGTTTGGAGCCAAAAAGATGAGAATTGTGTCAATGTCAGAACATCGATGCAACCGACTGTTGGTGGTACCGTTGAAGATTAATAATATAACCCACTGTTTTTACAAATACACCACTACCACGACTTATATGGTAGAATATACCACATACTACTACCACAACATTCTGGACTCCAAAGTGATCTCCTCAAAGAGCAATTGTCACGATCATCTTTAATACTTAAGCAGAGAGCAGAAGAAAATGATTCATTCATTCCAAGGGTGCTTTCAGGGTCTATTTTGGGGAAAGTGTTGTCTTTGAAAATTCACGGGGCTGGCCAACTGACGCAACAAGAATTCCCAAAGCAGACTCTATTGATAGAACTCTCGGCAAGCAGGGGGGGGGGGGGGGGGGGGGGGACACATCTGGCAAGAAGCTCTGTGTTTTCCTTGCTGCCACTGCTGCTCTTTAACGCCACACAAACATATTTATTCCTCTTGCTGTCGCTGGCCACTTGTGTTCTTGGAAACAAAAAGTAAAATGTGTTCAAAGTAAATCACAAAGATTTGCCGTCAAAACTGAAAGAGAGAGACAAAGCTGTGATGTGACAATGTAGTATTTTTGTCATACATGGTAATAAAGTTTCGTTTGGAATTTTTGTTGCCTTTTATAAAATCCACACAGAGCCATTGAAGCTCCAACTTTCCGGTAACCATGTCGAGCACCGTCGCTTCCTCGTAATGCGGTCCCGTAACGCTCCTATCATCCTCGGTTTACCCTGGCTCAAGGTACACAACCCCGTAATTTCCTGGGCGCGCCCAGCCATAGATAGTTGGAGCCCATACTGTTTACACTGCTTACAGTCAGCCGTCGGGGGGTACGATCGTGTCACACCCCCCGAGGAGATCTGCCTTGACGGAGTGCCGGATTGCTATCGGGACCTCAAGGAGGTCTTCAGCGAGGATCGCGCGCGTTCTTTGCCCCCACACCGCCCCTACGATTGCGCTATAGACCTGCAGCCGGGCGCTCCGTTACCGACCTCGCGGCTGTATCAGGTGTCCCAGCCTGAGCGCGAGGCGTTGACGGAGTATATCAACAGCTCGCTCGCTGCAGGTCTCATTAGACCATCACGTTCACCGTTAGGGGCGGGTTTTTTCTTCGTGGGTAAAAAGGACAAAACCCTGCGACCCTGCGTCGACTACCGAGGGTTAAACGACATAACCATAAAGAATAGATATCCACTACCTTTGTTGGATTCCGCCTTTGCCCCACTGCAATCCGCCACAGTCTTCTCAAAACTAGATTTGCGCAGCGCTTACCACTTGGTCCGTATCAGAGAGGGTGACGAATGGAAGACCGCTTTTAAGACCCCTCTGGGCCATTTCGAGTATTTGGTGATGCCTTTCGGGCTTACTAACACTCCTGCCGTATTCCAAAACCTCATCAACGACGTTTTAAGGGACATGATAAACATTTTCTGTTTCGTTTATCTGGACGATATTTTGATTTTCTCCCGGTCATTACAAGAGCACCAACAACATGTTAGGCTGGTGCTACAGCGTCTATTAGAAAACCAGCTCTTCGTCAAGGCAGAAAAGTGTGCATTCCATGTCCCCGTCATCTCCTTCGTGGGGTTTATTATTGAACGGGGTAGGTTGCGAGCAGACCCCATTAAGACGCAGGCAGTCAAAGACTGGCCGGTTCCTACTAACCGCAAGGAACTGCAGCGCTTTTTGGGGTTTGCAAATTTCTATAGACGGTTTATCCGCGGGTATAGTCAAAAGGCGCTTCCCTTAACCCGCCTTACTTCTATTAAGACCCCATTTAAGTGGGACCCTACCGCGGATGCTGCATTCGGAAAGTTAAAGGCGCCGTTTACCAGTCCCCCCGTACTTCAACATCCTGACCCCGATCTTCCCTTTATTGTAGAGGTGGACGCCTCGGATTCAGGGCTGGGGGCGTGCTGTCCCAACGCTCTCCGGTCGACCAGAAGCTGCACCCCTGCGCCTTCTTCTCCCGTCGACTCACAGCGGCCGAGGGCCAATTACGACGTGGGCAACCGTGAGCTGTTGGCTGTTGTCTCCGCCTTGCAAGAGTGGAGACACTGGCTCGAGGGGGCAAAGGAACAGTTCACGGTCTACAGTGACCATAAGAACCTCGCTTACCTCCGAACCGCAAAAAGACTAAACTCCCGTCAGGCCCGGTGGGCCTTGTTCCTCACCAGGTTCAATTTCATTCTCACATACTCCCCCGGGTCGAAGAACACCAAGCCCGACGCCCTTTCCCGTCTCCACGACCCCACGGGAGGGGATCGGCCCCCGGAAACCATCCTCCCGGTTCAGTGCATCGTGGGGGTCGTCCAATGGGAGATTGAGCAACGTATCCAGACTGCCCTGGAGGGGGTTCAGGTACCGGCGGGGTGTCCAGCGGGGAGGCTGTTCGTGCCTCCGCCCCTGCGGTCTCAAGTCCTGCAGTGGGGTCATGGGCTCAAGGTGGCATGTCATCCAGGGGTGAACCGGACGGTGCAACTCGTCGCCCAGCGGTTCTGGTGGCCGGAGCTCCGGAGCGACGTGACGGAGTTCGTCAAGGCCTGCACCTCCTGCGCATGCGGCAAGTCTTCCAATCAACCTCCGGCAGGATTGCTCCAACCGTTGCCCATTCCGCCTCGTCCTTGGTCCCACATCGCTTTGGACTTCATTACGGGCCTTCCCCCCTCCCGGGGTCGAACGGTCGTGCTCACGATCGTGGACCGCTTCTCCAAGGCTGCTCATTTTGTGCCTTTGTCCAGGTTGCCGTCGGCGCTGGAGACCGCCAACCTCCTCATCAGACACGTCTTCCGTCTCCACGGCATTCCGGCGGACATTGTGTCGGATCGGGGGCCCCAGTTTGTGTCTCGCGTCTGGAAGCGGTTCTGCCGGTCCCTTGGAGCTACTGCCAGCCTGACCTCCGGCTACCACCCCCAGTCCAACGGACAGGCGGAGCGCGCCAACCAGGATCTGGGGGCGGCCCTCCGCTGTGTGTGCCTCCACTGTCCCGCATCATGGGTCGACCACTTACCATGGGTGGAGTATGCACACAACACCCTCGACTCCTCCGCAACCGGCCGATCACCGTTCATGACAGCTTACGGCTACCAGCCGCCACTGTTTCCATCACAGGAGGGGCAGGTGGAGGTCCCTTCCGTTCAGCACCACCTTAAGCGGGCCCATCACACGTGGAGAGAGGCCCGGGCTGCGTTGTCCCCCACTGCGACCCGGAACCGTCAGATCGCAGATCGTCGTCGGCGCCCGGCGCCCTCCTATGTGGTGGGACAAAGGGTGTGGCTGGCTACGAGGGATCTTCGCCTGGCCAGCACGTCGGCGAAGCTGGGACCCCGATTCACTGGACCATTCGAGGTCGAGGCCGTCATCAGTCCAGCTGCAGTCAGGCTCCGGCTGCCACCCACCATGAAGGTTCACCCAGTCTTCCACGTCTCCCTACTCAAACCCGTGTCTTCCAGTGACTTGGCTCCTTCTCCCACGCCGCCTCCACCTCCGCGGGTGGTCGATGGTGGTCCAGTGTCCACAGTGCGTGCCATCCTGGACTCTCGGCGCAGGGGCAGGGGTTTCCAGTACCTGGTCGACTGGGAGGGCTACGGGCCGGAGGAGCGACAATGGGTGCCTCGCTCCTGGATCCTTGATCCGTCCCTTCTGCGCAACTTCCACACCTCTCATCCATCCAAACCGGGGGGTCCGCCGGGAGGCGTCCGTTGAGGGGGGGGTACTGTCACGTTCCGTGACTGCCAGCAGGTGGCGGGTTTTTCCCTCTGCCTACTGCACACCTGTTCTTAATTCGAGGGTGATTATCAGGCCTTTATCAAGTGGCTCTGGGAGCTCATTCTCTGCTGGAGAATTCCACGCCGTGCCATATTCTCTCGTGCTCTATTTCGCTATTCGTTATTGACTCGTTGCCTTCTTGCCTTACGGCCGATACTCTTGTGATTTCGCGTTTAGACTCTAAGATTTGTACTTATCGTATTTTCGCCAATTCAGGCCCTCCTCGTGTTTTGTTTTCCGCGAGCGTTTTCAGTTGTTTTTTCCTTCTTTGTTACTCCTGGTCCTTATTTGATCAGCGTTTTTTGTTACCGTTTTTCCCTGTCGGGCTCTTTCTGTTTTTTGTCATTAAAGACACCTTTTGTTTGACAAGATTTTTTCGTTGTCTGCTTTCCGGGGATCCAACCCTTTACTTCCTTGTTCTGCACGGAGCGATCCGTTATCGCTTCGGGCAGAACGTGACAGTTTCGTGCTCCTATTGACATTTTGTCAAGGTTTTTACGAGTTTATTTGTACGCTAACGTTTGAGGGGTAATTAAATGCTTCTTAAGCAACAGCACGCAGTAATGCACTGACTGTTGTTTTGATTTGAGGCAGCACGGAAGGGGGCAAGAGGTGGTTAGGAATGGTGGCGTGAAACAAGCGTTTTAATTAAAAACTGCAGAGACACAGCGACCCTGGAAGAAGCACAGAATGCTCGCGATTCCAATGGTGCCCTTCGAGGAAATGTAATCACGCCGAACCAATTAGTTCCATGGCAGGGGGCCGTACCTCTCTACGAGCTTCCATTTTCACATTTTCGCATACAGAAAAATGGAAGCATGAAAGAGCCACTTTAACCCTTTCATGCACCCTGAAACCTGATATACTACTACTACTACTAATAATAATAATATTAATATATTTTATTTGAAAGCACTTTTCATCACACTGAAAGACACTTTACAAGATCTTAAAACACAGGATAAAAATGTGCATTTAAAAAAAGCATACATAATTTACAAAAGCACATTTAGATGTGCAAAATGGGTAAAAGAGATTAAAAGGTATTAAAAGCATTGCGGAACAGGTGGGGGCGGCGACAGAGAAGGCTCGGTCCCCTCAGGTTTTGAGCTTGGTCACTGGGATGCCGAGGAGGTTTGTGTTTGAGGAGCGGAGATTGCGGGAAGGAGTGTATTGGTAAAGAAGGCTGGAAAGATAGGAGGGGGTCTGATTGTGAAGGGCTTTATAGGTGAGTAGGAGCAGTTTAAATTGAATACGCTGTGGAACGGGGAGCCAGTGGAAGTTTTTAAGGACGGGGGTGATGTGATCATGAATGCGGGTGTGGGTGAGTAGGCGGGTGGTGGCATTCTGGATGTACTGTAGTTTATTGAGGAGTTTGGAGGTTGTACCGTAGAGAATGCTATTGTAGTAGTCAAGGGGTGATGTGATCACGAGTGCGGGTGTGGGTGAGTAGGCGGGCGGTGGCATTCTGGATGTACTGTAGTTTATTGAGGAGTTTGGAGGTTGTACCGTAGAGAATGCTATTGTAGTAGTCAAGGCGGGAGGTGATGACGGCGTGGATGAGGGTTTGAGCAGCGTTGAAAGAAAGTGATGGGCAGAGACGAGAAATGTTTTTGAGCCGGAAGAAAGCAGTTTTGGTGATTTGGGTGATGTGTTGGTCGAAAGAGAGGTTATTATCAAAAAGGACCCCGAGGTTGCGACAGTGAGAGGAGGGGGACAGGGTGAAGTTATCTATAGTGAGGGTAAAGTTGGTGGTTGTTTGGGTGAGGGACCGAGGACCGATTATAAGCAGTTGCGATTTAGTACAGTTAAGAGTGAGAAAGTTTGTTTGCAACCAAGATTTGACATCTGAAAGACAGTTAGACAGGGTGGAGTGGTTTGTTGGGGTAAATGATTTGGTGGATATGTACAATTGGACATCATCAGCATAGCAGGGGAACTGGAGACCATGATGACAAATGATTTGGCTGAGGGGTAAAAGGTAGAGAATGAAGAGAAGAGGACCAAGCACAGAACCCTGGGGGGCACCTTGGGACAGTGGGGCAGTGTAGGAAGAGCAGTTGTTTATGTGTATGAATTTTTTCCTGTCTGTGAGATATGAGTGAAGCCAGGTAAGGACTTTGTCGGTAATGTTTAGGGATTGTAGGCGAGAGAGTAGGATGGAATGGTTGATGGTGTCAAAGGCACCTGTAAGGTCAAGAAGGATGAGGATGGAGATTAGGCCGGAGTCAGAGGCGAGGAGGAGGTCATTGGTGATTTTAAGGAGGGCTGTTTCAGTGCTGTGTTGTGTGCGGACTCCAGATTGAAATTGTTCAAAAAGTTGGTTGTTTATGCAGGTTTTCATTTGAGATGCGACTGCACGTTCTATGACTTTGGACAGAAAGGGGAGGTTGGAGATGGGTCGAAAGTTGCTCATGATGTCAGGGTTGAGTCCGGGTTTTTTGATGACGGGGGTTTGAGTGAGGAGGGGACATAGGCAAAGTTGAGGGAGGAGTTGACAATGTTCATGACGAGGTGGGAGATGGTGGGAACGCAGTGCTTGACGAAGGAAGATGGGATTGGGTACCAGTGTGCAGGTGGAGGAATTCATTGTTGAAATGATATTGGTGAGTTCGGCTATGGAGACAGGTGTGAATTCAGAGAGAGGTGAAGTAGATGGAGTGATGGATCCTGATAGGAAGGGAGGGGGGACAGGTGAGGTGGTGAGTGAACTGTAGAGGATGTCGATTTTGGATTGAAAGTGGGATAGGAATGAATTGCATTTGTCAACGGTGAAAGAGATTGAAATATTGTCGCTGGGTTTGAGGAGTTAGTTGACGGTGGAGAAGAGAGCCGTTTGGTTGTTTGAGTCGCTGTAGATAAGGTTGGAGTCGTAGGTGGAATGGCTGGAGTTGAGTGCGGTCTTGTATGACTGAAGGTGATTAGTGTAGGCGAGGAGAACAGTTAAACCGGATTTTTTATAGAGTCTTTCTAGCTGGCGTTTTCTGGTTTTAATTTTGCGGAGTTCTGGCGTGTACCAGGGGGCTGAGGGAGTGAAGGAGACAGATTTGGTTTTGATGGGGGCGAGTTGATTAAGACAGGAGGAGAAAGTGCTGTTGTAGTAGTTGGTGAGAACAGTGGGGTCATGGAACTGTGGAGGAGGTAGTATGGACAAGTGGTTGAGGACGGAGGTAGAGAAGTCAGTTGGGGAAATGGATTTGAGGTTTCTGAATGATACGCTCCTACGCACCGAGCAGGTGCGTAGGGGCGTATCAGAAAGTGAATATTAGAGATATCCATCAATTTCTTGTGTACAAGTACAGTAAGAATATCAGGAGGCAATTAAACATTTTTAGGGTTTCACTGTCATAGCGGCTCCCTCAGGGATACCAGACCTACAAAGTGGCCCTTTCAATTGTACAAAGTGGCGGTGATCATGAATAATGCCAAGAACACTGATTGCATTATTAATCTCATACAAACATAACACATGGATTTGACTTGCTTCACTGAGTTTGCCATTGACTTTTATTTGGATTCTGTTAATAGAAAACAAAAGCCCAAAATGAAGATTTTGTTGTTTTGTTTTTTTCCATGAATTTCTACTTTTTTTTTAGACTGATTCCAATCCTTCCAACTTATTCACCTCATTACAGGTCATTTTATATCATTTCATGTCAGTGAACATCAATTCCAAAATTATTCCACAATATTTAATTCAGCCATTCAGCCAATTGCATTCTCTTGTAATTTCAAGTTGTTGTGTTTATTTCTACTTTATAAGGTGGCTGTTATCACGAAAAAGACAATTCACCATATGTCAAGTACCGTATTTTCACGACTATTCGACGCATCGTACTAATGGCCGCAGTCTCATTAATGCGTGACATTTCTGTATTTTACACATACACAGGACGCATCGTACCAATAGCCGCAGTTTTACAGTGGTAAAACATACGCCAGCTTAAACATACGGCATGCATGCACGCACTCTAACACGTTAGCTTGAAGCATACGGTAGCATGCCAAGACATACAGATAAGATAAAAACACGTTTTTAAAAAGGCAACGAAAGCAGAACTGAGTTCGGGTGTATTTTATTTAGCCATCGTACAATGTTCTCACGTTTTTCGATCAATCATCACCCAGAAATCCATCACAGTCCTCATCCTCTGTATCAGAAGCAGAGGACTGTACATCTCAGTTGTCATTGAATGCATCACATGCTAGTGTGAGTTGCTACGCATTGCCGAGCGGAAAGAAGGAGTAGCAACAGCAAAGTCAACATTTCTCTCGTGTGAAGCTTTCCCACATTTGAAAGTAAAGAACAGAGCGAAACATGGTGGCAGCGCGTGTGTGTGTGTAGAAAGAATTGAACAATTGTGCAAGTACCGTAATCCATCAAAAACGCCGCGTTCCCTCTCGTTGTTGCGTATTGTGGCGTAACTCGCCAAGCGCTGCCTCTCACTCTTTGTAAAGTTGTGTTTGCCACCGATCATCCATTGTTCCCATGCCGTTTGCAACTTTACTTTGAACGCCCGGTTGATGCCAATGTCCAGCGGTTGGAGTTCTTTAGTCAAGCCTCCGGGAATAACGGCAAGCTCAGAGTTCATTTGCTTGACTTGTTTTTTCACCGCTGCTGTGAGATGGGCACGCATGCCAAAAGTATAACCGGTGGCTTTAAGTTTGAACTGAGCTTCGTAGGCGTGTCTTTTTGTCGAATTTATTTTCAGGGGTTCTTAGAAACCAAAACCGGAGTTGTTTTGCAACAATGCACATTGCCACACGCTATACAAGTGTTGGTACTGACTTGAGGCGTCCACTTACACGCCCATCCTTCACCATTGGCGGACTAGCTTGTCTGTCCTCTCTCTCCCTCTCTCCCTTCCATATATGTATATATACACGCCCACCCTTCCCTGATTGGCCGACTTCTTTCACAGTCACTTCCGCCTTTTCTCTATATAAACAGCGTGTCGGCTGTCAGTCAGATTTTGGAACTCAGTGCATATAAAGGACGCTCCGCACCATAAGGCGTCCTGTCCATTTTGGAGAAAATTTAAAACTTTTAATGGCGCCTTATAGTCGTGAAAATACGGTAGATTGCACGTGTTCATGTGCCCCAATTTGACGGCTAAGCATGCTGTAGATTTTCATTTTGACTCTATCGATTATTCCTGTCACGTCCCATGGCGCCACTGGCTCGAGGGGGCTAAGGAACCGTTCACGGTCTACACCGACCACAAGAACCTGGAATATCTCCGCTCCGCTAAAAGACTCAACCCCCGTCAGGCCCGGTGGGCACTATTCTTAACCCGGTTTAACTTCATCCTCACATACGGTGAGGTGAGGTGGGAGATCGAACAGAAGATCCAGGAAGCCCTGGATGGTGTCCAGGTCCCGGCTGGATGCCCCACAGGGAAGTTGTTTGTACCCCCCCCTCTGCGCTCGGACGTGTTGCAGTGGGGGCACGGGTCCAAGGTGGCCTGCCATCCTGGGGTGAACCGGACTGTGCATCTCGTCACCCAGCGGTTCTGGTGGCCGGAGCTTCGGAGGGATGTGGTGGACTATATCAATGCCTGCTCCGCCTGCGCCTGCGGCAAGGTCTCACATAGGCCTCCGGCAGGACTGCTCCAGCCATTGCCCATCCCTCCTCGACCTTGGTCACACATCGCCCTGGATTTCGTCACGGGCCTTCCTCCATCCCGTGGGCAGTCGGTCGTCCTCACCATCGTGGACCGGTTCTCTAAGGCGGCTCATTTTGTTCCGCTGTCTAAGTTGCCGTCTGCACTGGAGACCGCCGACCTCCTAGTCCAACACGTCTTCCGTCTCCATGGGATCCCGATGGACATCGTCTCGGATCGGGGGCCCCAGTTCGTGTCCCGCGTATGGAAGCGGTTCTGCCGATCCCTCGGGGCCACGGTCAGTCTGACCTCGGGATACCACCCCCAGTCCAACGGACAAGCCGAGCGTGCCAACCAGGATCTGGGGGCGGCCCTCCGCTGTGTATGCCTGCGCAGTCCCTCCTCCTGGGTCGACCACCTACCGTGGGTGGAGTACGCACACAACACCCTCGTCTCTTCAGCCACTGGTAGGTCCCCCTTCATGTCGGCCTACGGGTATCAACTGCCGCTGTTCCCGTCCCAGGAAGGACAGGTGGAGGTCCCGTCTGTGCAGCATCACCTCAAGCGAGCCCACCGCGTATGGAAAGAGGCCCGAGCTGCACTGGCCCGCACGGCGACCCGGAACCAGCAGATCGCGGACCGTCGTCGGCGCCCGGCACCTACTTACGTGGTGGGGCAGGAGGTGTGGCTGGCTACGAGGGATCTCCGCCTGGCCGGCACGTCCGCGAAACTGGGGCCCCGATTCACTGGACCGTTCGTGGTCGAGTCCATCGTCAGCCCCGTCACGGTCAGGCTCCGGCTGCCGCCCACCATGAAGGTTCACCCCGTGTTCCACGTTTCCCTGCTCAAACCAGTGGTTTCCAGTCCCTTGGCTCCGCCTTCCACTCCGCCCCCCCCTCCGCCCCCCCCTCCGCGGGTCGTCGACGGTGACCCGGTGTACACGGTTCGTGCCATCCTGGACTCTCGGCGCAGGGGTAAGGGGTTCCAGTATCTGGTCGACTGGGAGGGCTACGGGCCTGAGGATCGGCAATGGGTGCCCCGCTCCTGGATCCTTGATCCGTCCCTTCTGCGCGACTTCCACGCAGCTCATCCGACCAAGCCGGGTAGGCCGCCGGGAGGCGTCCGTTGAGGGGGGGGTACTGTCACGTCCCGTGTTTGCCAGCAGGGGGCAGGCTTTTCCTACCTACCGCCGACACACCTGTCACCCATTAAGGACTGATTACACAGGCTTTATCTTTGTGCTCGGGCAGTTGACTTACTGCCGGAGTATTCCACGCCGTGCCAATTCTCTCGCTTACTGTCTTTATCTATTCGTTGCCGTGTAGCCTTGTGGCTGTGATTGCGCGTCGTTAAATCCACTCATATGAATTGCTATTGTTGCCAACTATATTCCTTGCCATTTTTCTCGCAAGCGTTTTCTGTTACTTCCTTTTATTCCTGGTCCTGATTTTGACCAGCGTTTTCTGTTTGTTGCTCCCGGACGGGTATTTTGTGTTTTGTATTAAAACTCATTTGTTCTCGGACCATCTTTTCTTTGTCTGCTTTTTCGGGGATCCACCTCCTTATCTTGTTGTGCACAAAGCGATCATTTTTATCGCTTCGGGCACAACGTGACAATTCCAAGATAGTTAGTTTATTTCTCTTGTGCAAGCTATGGGTATCATTAATAACAGGTGAGAGGAAGCCATTGCACTAATAATAAACACGCAAATTGCATGCCCACATGCCTGACCGAGTATGCCATGAATTAAAATTTTTACTCAGTGGATTATTTCTAGCTTCTGTCTTTATTTCTTTCATACCAGGTGGGAATCATGAATAACTCATGACAGTAGCAATTGTCTTCATTATGTGACAACTTTTTTTCTGACTACATTTGCTTCGGGCTCAAGCACAATTCCGATGGTCTTCCCGTGGGAGTACATAATTTTTCCAGTGCTCCAGTTTGAAAATGAGCCTTGCCTTGTGTTAAAAGTACCCCCTCCCAACCCTGCATAGGGACACGCAAACACCTCGATCACGGTAAGATCACAGATATTACACAGCTCAGAGTGGCGATCAATCAAATTTTTATTTTAAAGAGAGTCTTTCATCCGCGACGATGCACCTCAAATTGCTTCACACGATTAGAACCACCACTGTGTGCGGTGCAATGTTCACGTATTTTACCTTTTACAATAAAAATGCAGGCCTAGGGCCAAGCAGCAAACTAGCAAAAGTCTTTATAAACAACAAGCTGAGAATGTTATTGATGAGAAACAGCCAGAGAAAATGAATGACGTAAAGGGATTATTTTTGGAATATTGAACAGCCGGGGTCCTTACGTGGATTTAGCACTCGGTGTGTCATCTACCGGTACTCTGTTTTCATTTACGGAGACAGAATTCCAATATCATAGGCAAGAGTATTTTTTGAAGAAAAGGCACCTCAACATGGATGATATTTGCATGCACACTATCAGTACACGTGAGATGAGTTACTGCGCCAGAAACATGCAGTTTATTATTGCATGGTGGCAGCAGCCTGTCATTTGTATCTAGATATACAGAGTGCCCTTCACACGTAGATTATGACATTTGAGAGGCTTAATTATGTCAATATTTTGTCAACATGACTTCCTGTCATGAAGATGCTATTAGATTTTCCAAAAAGTCATTACCTGTAATGCTGGAATCTATTTTCTCATGCTGGCTGGGAGTTGGGAGAGCAAAACAAATAAACTCATTCAAATAAACACACTGTTCGCAACTAAAATCACTTCCTGGTTTTTCCCTTACTTCAACAGCCAATCAAAATCTATCAACATAAAAACATGTTGAAGCAATTATTAATAAACAACAGAATGCAATTTAGGTAGTAATCTTAACATGAAATAGTATGATGCTCAAACATAAAATGATAATAATATAACATAAACTTACATTTATACAATACAAATGTAGCCCGATTTTGAGCCGACATATTCAAGTCAGTGACAGACATTTAGTGTGATGAAGACAGAGCAATTGCTTTTTTTTTATCTGGTAGTCTGACACCGTGATCATTGTCAAGTGCTCCTCTCTTTTCCCCAAAACAACTAACTAACTTAATTTTCTGCATTACTGAGCAACGTTGATGGCGAGATTAACACTGATGTTCGAATAAAAACGTTATTTTCACACGGTGAAATCCTGACTGACTGATTATGAGACAAAAAGATAAGCAAGGTATGCGTGTATGAAGTGTTGCTGCTCTTGAACGTATTGAAAAACTGAAAAGCAGAACCATGTGTACAATATGAGCTTAACCTGCAATGATAACCCTTTTGTTGTTGTTGTTTTTTAATGTTTGCTAGTTATTCTTATTTAAAAGAAACCTTTGTTCAACTGTCAAACCACACGTGTCCTTATTGCCTTACATACTTATCATCATGATTTTTGTATAGTAAGTGTGCAGGCGTCGCACATATTTTGCGTGGGCAGTGAAGTCATGGAGATGAAGTGAAGTTGTACAATTCAAATCTGTCTGCAATCATAATACATTACAGTAAGAGTGAAACATCGGCAACAATATATAACCTGTAACCTAATAACATGATAAGCTGTCCAGTGGAATAACCGCTGCCCCTGAAAGGGATTGGGATTTTAAATCCGGGTTTACCCTCACCTCTAACTCTACCCGCTGCTTGAAAATCAAGACAATTTTTTAGGGGTTTCGTTCTCAAGACCTAAATCGAGTGTGGATTAAAAAAAAAAAGAAAAAGGACAGGATGCTGCTGATGAGGAGTGATAAAAAGACAATACTTCAAGCTTTGCTCTGTCCTCTGGGGATATGGCTTGTTTTGCATTGCAACAGCAGTAAGTGGGAAATGAGGCTGAATTCTGGAAAAGGACACAAAAAGCTTCCAGAAAGATAGGCTCTGGTGCAATAGCACTACATTATTGTGTGAGCATCTATGTGCACGCGCGTTGAATGACTGCGAGAAATGGGCAAGCGGGCAGGTCTGGCTTCATGCAGCAATGATGTCACGACAGAAATAACCAGCAGGGTAACAACAGGCCGACGCCTTGCAGTGACACCTTTCCGGGCGGCTGACAAACTGAGCATTTGGTGTGCGTGTGTGTGTGTGTGTGTGTGCGTGTGCGTGTGCGTGTGTGTGTGTGCTTGACAACACATATTAGGTTACATATTTAAAATAACTTAAACTCTCCCACCCCCAAACCAACTCAACAGCTCAGAGCCGTCAAGAGCCAATAGTGTGGTTTATCATTAGCAGAGGTGGGCTTTCCGTCAGACAGAAGGTCCGTCAAACCGTCACTGACTGATGGCGTTTTACTGGCAAGTGACAAATGATGGGAAATTGATTTATGAAGAATCGATGTAAGTGGGTTTTAATCTCTCACCGGAATCATCCTTAACTGGGTTGTTTGTTCGCGGGGGTGAATGTAGTGGGGTTGCTTTGAACAGAAAAAAAGGAAAGGCTCCTCCCACTAACTAACTAACTAAATAAATAAATACATTTTGGACATCGGTCATCAATCTGACCACCAGTGGTCTTGTTGGCTGCTACACACTATCTTGGTTGACAGTTCAACAGCTGTAAAGAAGTAAATCCAAGTCCTACCCTAAACCCCAAAACATAACCCCAATCCATTACTATAACACACGCGATATTTTGATTCCAGCAAAAGTTTAGTCTAAAGTGTAATCTAACCGTACCCACGAGTGCCATTTTCTTTCTTTTGGTAATTTTCTAGACCTTGCATAGGTAGCATTGGGTGTAATGGGGGGCTTGGAGCCATTGTGCGCCTTTGTGGGATGGAATGTAGCATATTCCTGGCCAAATGTATGGGTATGCCTTATTTGGATTAAAATAAGGGTGGATGGAGCACACGTAGGCTTGACATTACGGAAACAGAAATAGACTCACTGGGGTCCTTTGCATGACATTGGCAGTTAAACTGCAAGATCTCCCCTTGCAAATGCCGTAGGTGGCTGCGCATGTGACGTGGGCAATGGGACGCCGTCTTGCACCCACGACATCCTGTTACGAACTCGGGTAAACCGAGTTAGGGAGGGGGATCCAAAAAACGTAGACAAAAACAAGGTCTCCGATGTAAAGACAATTTAATGTCCAAATCGAATCGAAAATAAGCGAGAACATAAAGCGCTGGTCCACAATGAGGACCAGGAGGTAAATCAAAAACGACTAACAAAAGGAGCTTGCACAAAAGAGCAAGAAAAGGAAAGTAAAGCCACAAACTACGAACGAAAAACTATGTAACACTTTGTACACGCAAGAAAAGCCAGATCATCAAAACAAAATGGTACTTACACACAAACTTGGTACCGAGTAGTGATGGGTCCAGCGACACCGATGCATTGACACATGCGCCGGGCTCACAGAGCAAACCACGTGTCGATGCATGTGCTGCTTCATTACGTCACGTGATTGACACACCGGCTGCGTTGACACAGTCCAGGCTGCTAATTGACACATCGACTGTGTTGACACAGTCCAGGCTGCTGATTGACACATCGGCTGCGTTGACACAGTCCAGGCTGCTAATTGACACGTGAACTGCACCGGTGCAGTTTAGACCGCATCGGCTGCTTGGCACAGTACAGGCTGCGCCACTTAGTCCAGGGGGCGTCGACTCAGTGCAGAGGGCGTTGACGCAGCAAAAGCCCGCCGCACAGTGTTTATAAGGAAGTGGGTTTGGCGACACAATGCCACTTGCCGAAACAAGCCAGACCTCACTCACGCTCGCTTGTCGAAGTTCGTGTCAGTGCAGACTTCGTGTTCGTGCCTTGCCTTCCTTGCCGATTATGGAGCAGAGACGCAAATCATCCGCCGTGTGGGACCATTTTGATGTCCCGGTTAATAAGGTATTATTTATTTATTTATTCAAATCGCCTTCTGTCGCCGAGTGCCTCTCAGATTATTGACATGTGTTGTACCGTTCTAATCCGAATACATTTCAAGGTAACTCTTAGTTACTTCTTATTCACATTTCATTACAGGTGAAATGTCGAATTTGCCGGGTCGAATTGTCATACACCAACAGAAGCACCTCCACCATGCTGAGGCATTATCGGGCCAAGCATGAGAATGAAGTTCGCGATAGACCCAGTATTACGCCAGGTATACAAACGTTCACTCATCTTTTCACGGTTGCTATGTTGATTTAATTGACAATCAGTAATTATTATTGGTTGACTCTCCACTCCATGTTTGACAATCAAGGTTCCAGGAAGCAGCTGTACTGGAAGGACCAACACACTTCTTTCCCAAACCTCTCCCACCTCGCAAAGGAGTTCCTTTGTACGCCAGCCTCATCCGTCCCTTGTGAGCGTGTGTTCTCCACAGCAGGAGAAATCGCTTGTAAAAGACGCAACAGGCTGAAGTTTAAAACATTGGAGCATCTTATTTTTCTCAATAAAAATTTGTGAAATGAAAGCCCACAAGCATCCTCATTCAAATGATCTTCACAATATTTGAACACATTGAATGTTGCAAAATGAATGCATGGATGTGAATGATATTGTATACACTTCATCATCAAATCGATGAATGACTTTATGAAAATGTTTTGGAACAGTTGTAGATGCAAAACCGTGCTGGCAGCTACACAATAGATAATAAAAGAAAAATATCCCAAACCATGGGGATCCTCCCAAAAACTAAGGATGTGCTGAATAAGAGATCCTTGTACACCTTATACTTTTATTACTTCCATATTTGACCTATTGTGTGGGAATATGGGGAAATGACAGTAAAACACTGTTTTAAAACTACAATACAAAGCAATCGGAACAATCACTGGTTCCAAATGGACGGAACCCACAAATCCACTGTTTATCAAATTAAACAATGAAATCTCATGACCTGATTGACTTCAAAATCGCCCAATTAATGTCCAAAGCACACAATAATAACCTTTGCCAAAAGATCCAGAAGCTTTTTAAAATTCGAGAAAGTTGTCATAATTTAGGGGGTACTAATCTATACAAAAAAAATCCAAAACACGAACGAACATCACACATAGGAGTGTATCTGTAATAGGTGTAAATCTGTGGAATGATTCTGAAACGGACCAGTAAAATGAGGAACTCTCTTGCTGAGATTAAAAATGAATTTGAGAGTAGTACAAGACAACTACACAAATCAGAATTAAGCTGATAAATTCGATACACTCATGAAATATAGCAATACATCAGAAATACATTGATGAGATTATTTAATATATTAATGAAATGTAGCATCCATTATGAATATGAGAAAATCGACATATACATGTGCTCTAAAGAGTATGTACTGTATATACAAACCTAATGTAAAAATGTATTAGTACAGCATACATAAGGGTAAAAGCATTTGTTGATATTTAGACTTTCTTTCCTATTTAGAAAAATGATCAATTCACATATAAGAAGGGGTAGGACTCGGGGTAGGTTTTTTGCTTCTTTCTACTCCTTTGAACACATATTTGTGATGATGACTATTTTCTTTTCCTTTTTTTATATCTTACCTTCACCTTTTGCAAATTTATTACCGAATTGTATATTTTATATGTTCAATAAACAAAACAATTTATCAGTCAGTTCAGTCTGTTAAGTGGGTTGGCTGCAGGGATCTTGAAGGTCCAGCAGGTGGCAGTGGTCAGTGACACAGTATCAGCACAGTATCAACACAGTGTGTCAGTGTGTCAACACGCCTCATGAGGCCTCATGGACCCATCACTAGTACCGAGACTACACGCGAAAACACGACGAGGTCAAAAGCCACTAGTCAATGAGCAACGAGGTAAGCAATGCCATAAACAATACTCCCACAACAAGTGTAGAACGTAGGAGTCCTTAAATAGTGTTTCTGTTGATTAATGATTGCCAGCAGGTGTGCTAGAGAGACCGCTCCTGCCACCTGCTGGCCAGACCGAAAAACCGTAATGTGACACATCCATGCATGACCCCCCACCCCCCTCCTATCCCCCATTGACATTATAGTTTTATTTTATTGCCATTTTTTATTGAGTGTCATTTTTAATTTTTAGGGTCCTTTTATTTCATGATATCATTTACCTTCTCACGTAAACACGTCAAATTAACCTGATTGACTTACATCAGGTCACGTTGCAAACACATTTTGTTCAAATCTGATGATGGAGGCCATTATAACAGATATGAATATATAACAGAAAATATATTTTTTAATGATTGTTTTTTTTGGAGGGGGGTCACCAATTTGTTTATTTTTGAAAATAAACAAATAAAAAATAATAAAATAAAAAATAAATAAGAATAAAAAAGAACTTGCTTACAAGCAAACAAGCCATTCGGGTGCTCAACGCGAGGAAGCAGAAAGAGAGTGAAAAGCACATAACTGAGAGAAAGAGAGAGCGAGAGAGAGTGAGAGAGAGGGGCAGGGCTTCAGCAAGAGCGGGTGAAAAAAAGTCTTCTTGCATTCAGAGTGAAGGAGGATGAGGTGAGGGATGTTGCTACTCTCCTCCTGCTTCTGCTGCCGCGTGGACACAACTCTGCAGGCTTGGAAGTACAGGACCGGCCTCATCCACGCATGGGGTGGCGCTGATCTGGGATGTTGAGCGGGTCTTCTTCCTGCGAATGGCAAAGGAAGAAATCAGGTAGGAAGGACTTTGGGCTGCCATTCCTGCTGTCTTGTCTTCCCGTCGACATCTTGCTGCCTCCGAGTCCACTTTGCGCTTCTGCTGTTGCGCTGTAAGGTGTGTTCAGCCTCTGACATGCAGGTCATACGGTCGGTTGTATTTTATTCATTGACATGCACACCCGAAAACAAAGAAATAATAGAGGAACTGTTACACGGTACAAAGGCCAAAATATATTTTACATTCGGGCAAATTATTATTATGATTATTGGCAGCGTCGTAGATGACCTCTCCCCAAGTTGAGTGCTTGTAGGTCTGACGCCGAGCTGATCTGTGGAGTTTGCATGTTCTCTCCGGCGCATTTTTTTTCCAGGTCCTTCGGTTTCTTACCATAATCCAAAAACATTCATGGGAGTTCAAAAAGTCTAAATGATGGCCATAGGTACGACCGGTCCAGGATGGCCCCTCCCTCTCGGCCAATTGAACCCTTTCATGGACAGCGGTTACTACAGTGTTGTTATCAGGTCACAGGGTGCAGGGTTAAACAACAATAATAGTGTCGTGGTACATTTCCCTCAATTTGGTGCAGTTAGTGGCTCCCACTCGGTGTGAATGTGATCGTCTTGAGGTGTGCGCTGCAGTCTGCCTTTTGTCGGAAATCAACTGGGTTAGGCTCCGGTTTAGAGCAAGCTCGCATGGGATGAGTGGCATGCAAGACGATGGATCATATTGAACAACAAAGTGCAATCGTGATATGATACGGGATGGATCAGACCCAGCGGAAGACTGAGTTCCCTTGGGAGGAGCGCTTTCAAGTACTTTATGATGCACTCAGGCGTATTTCCATTCCCTTTTTAAACCCACACGAATGCCGAACTCATTTAAAATACCTGCTCTTCAAATTTCTCATCATCATTACTGATGTATTCCTGAGTGTGTCTCCTTGAGTGACACCCAAGCATGAGGCAGCCGACAACATGCTTGACGACGACATGTGCAGCAGGGTGAGATGTTTATTGATTAGCATTCACAAGGGTGTTTTTTTTTTTTGATGGTGTGGCGGCGTTCTACCATTGCACACATCACGGTCAATAAAAGCTTTTCTTTGATCTCTTTCAAAAGCTGCAAAAGAATGTTAGCATTGCGATTATAATCAAGCAAAATGGAAACTATGACTGCTTTATAAATGTCGTATTTGTAGCCTATATGCTTGCGTTAAAATATGATGTGAGCATAACCACACACATAAAAACGGACAGCTGAGTGAACTAAAAGGCACGTCCATATCACAGGAAGTTGTTGCAAAACATCATTTTAAAAAACGCAAGGCAAATATCAGTTATGCACATTCATTCATTCATCTTCCGAAACACCTGTCCTCACGAGGGTTGCGGGCGTGCTTGCTTTTGGGCGAGAGCCAGGGTACACCCCAAAGCGCTCGCCGGCCATTTTATTTTGTTTTTTGCATTTTGTTTTCTGGTTTGTAGTGTTTGCTTCCACGTTGTTGCTGTGATTGCAGCATTTCTTTCTTGCGTTTGTGTTTTTTTCTCCATTGATGTGTTTAAGTTTCCCATTTGCATCATTCCTGTGTTTGCAGCGTTTGGCTGTTTGTAGCATTTCATAATTGGAGCGTTTTTGTTTTGCTCTTGTTTCGCATGTTTTTCAGTTTGCATGTGTGTTGCATGTTTTGGTTTTTTTTTGCAGCATTTTTTGGTTTGCAGTATTTGGCCGTGGGCGGCATGGTGGTTAGCATGTCAGCCGCATAGTGCAAAGGTGCAGGGTTCAATTCCGGCTGCGGCCTTCCTGTGTAGACTTTGCATGTTCTACCCGTGCCAGTGTGGGTTTTCTACGGCTACTCCGGTTTCCTCCCACGTTCCAAAAACATGCAGGGCAGGTGACTGGAACACTCTGAATTGTCCCTCTGTGTGAGTTTCTACCTAGTCTACCTACTGCCTGAAGACAGCTGGGATAGGCTCCAGCACTCCCACGACCCTCGTGAGGATGAAGTAGATCGGAAAATGGATGGATGGACTCATGTAAAAACATTTTTACTGGAGTAAAAATACATTTGAATAAAATCACAATTGTAGTGTGAAGTCCTTAGGTGCAAGGAAGTGATGACTGGACCCTTTGAATTTCTTGAGCGAGTAAATAAAATTTTCAATAAATATATATTTTGTAATGGTAAATCAATTTGAGTTTTTCGTGTCACAAATTGTTGCTCAATTTATTGATTGATTTATTTTTATTTTTTGCTGTGTTGTGAGGCAAAAATTGAATCACAAGCAATTTGAAGATCAAAGATTGTGCATTTTAAAGTGAACTCATTTGATCCAGTTCGATTCAGTGGGATTGAGGATGTTTCTGTCATTTTACAAATTTAATTAACATATCAGTCGTGAAAATTCACAAAGATGAATCGAAGGCTAGAGCAGAAATCTGTTTGTATCTTTTGTCATGTTTATTGAAATGGACATTTGAAAGCTCTCCAAAACCTTAAAGGTGATTAATTTCAACGGAACAAATCATCAGGAGAATCAAACAAATGAATCCCGATTTATAACTTTTTCATTGTTTTTGATTGCTTCAAGCTATGTTGAGACTGAATCATTTGTAAAATTTACTCATATCTTTTAGATCTCGAAACCGAATTTCTCTCTCTCTCTCTCTCTCTCTCTCTCTCGCTCTCTTTCTCTCTCTCTCTTTCTCCCTCTCTTTTTTTACACACATATTGCATATATACAATACAGAAAAAAAAATCCTCGTCTCACCCATCCTCGGGTGGTGTCCGTCCCTCATTCAGCTTGGGTCCTCTACCAGAGGCCAGGAAGCTTGAGGGTTCTGCGCAGTATCCTTGCTGTTCCCAGCACTGCACATTTCTGGACTGAGATGTCCGATATTGTTGGATCTGTTGCAACCACTCATCTTGTTTGGGGGTCACTGCCCTGAGTGCTCTGACCACCACAGGCACGACTGTCACCTTTACCTTCCAGGCTCTCTCCAGCTCCTCTCTGAGCCCTTGGTATTTCTCGAGTTTCTCGTGTTCCTTCTTTCTGATGTTTCCATCACTTGGGACCGCTACATCCACTACAACGGCTTTCCTCTGCCCTTTATCTATGATCACGATATCTGGTTGGTTCGCCATTACCATCTTGTCAGTCTGGATCTGGAAGTCCCACAGGATCTTCGCTCTGTCATTCTCCACCACCTTCGGAGGTGTCGACCATTTTGACCTTGGGGTTTCCAGTCCCTACTCCGCACAGATGTTTCGGTAGACTATGCCAGCCACCTGGTTATGGCGTTCCATGTAGGCTTTCCCTGCCAGCATCTTACACCCTGCACTTATGTGTTGGATCGTCTCGGGTGCCTCTTTGCACAACCTACACCTTTGGTCTTGTCTGCTGAGGTATATCTGGGCCTCAATGGCTCTGGTGCTCAGGCCCTGCTCCTGAGCAGCCAGGATGAGTGCCTCTGTGCTGTCCTTCAGGCCAGCCCTCTCAAGCCACTGATAGGACTTCTTGAGATCGGCCACTTCAGTTATGGTCCGGTGGTACATCCCGTGTCGGGGCTTGTCCTCCCATGATGGTCCCTCTTCCAGCACCTCATCCTCTGTTCCCCATTGTCTGAGACATTCTCTGAGTACATCATCCACGGGAGACTTCTCCTTGATGTATTCATGGAGCTTGGATGTTTCATCCTGGACAGTGGCTCTCACACTCACTAGTCCCCTGCCTCCTTCCTTTCGGCTTGCGTACAGTCTCAGGGTGCTGGATTTGGGATGGAACCCTCCATGCATGGTTAGGAGCTTTCGGGTCTTAACGTCCGTGGTCTGAATCTCTTCCTTTGGCCACCTTATTATTCCTGCAGGGTATCTGATCACTGGCAGGGCATAGCTGTTTATTGCCCTGGTCTTATTCTTGCCATTGAGCTGGCTTCTTAGGACTTGCCTCACTCGCTGGAGGTATTTGGCCGTAGCCGCTTTCCTTGTTGCCAGTTCGAGGTTGCCATTGGCTTGTGGTATACCAAGGTACTTGTAGCTGTCCTCAATGTCTGCTATTGTTCCTTCAGGGAGTGAGACCCCTTCAGTGCGGACTAGCCTTCCTGTCTTAGTCACCATCCGACTACATTTCTCAAGCCCGAATGACATCCCGATGTCGCTGCTGTAGATCCTGGTTGTGTGGATCAGGGAATCTATGTCCCTTTCGCTCTTAGGGTTTGTTGGGAGCGTCTGGCGGAATCCCCTGTCAGAAGGAGTTTCAACTCCCACCTCCGACAGAGCTTTTCCCATGTTCCGGGGGAGGCGGGGGACATTGAGCCCGAGTGGACCATGTTCCGTGCCTCTATTGTTGAGGCGGCCAATCTGAGTTGTGGCCGTAAGGTGGTTGGTGCCTGTCGTGGCGGCAATCCCCGTACTCGCTGGTGGACACCAGCAGTAAGGGATGCCGTCAAGCTGAAGAAGGAGTCCTATCGAGCCTTTATGGCCTGTGGGACCCCAGAGGCAGCTGACGGGTATCTACTGGCCAAGCGGACCGCGGCTTCGGTGGTCGCCGAGGCAAAAACCCGAGCGTGGGAAGAGTTCGGTGAGGCCATGGAAGCCGACTTCCGGACGGCTTCGAGGAAATTCTGGTCCACCAACCGACGTCTCAGGAGGGGGAAGCAGTGCACCACTAACACTGTACAGTGGAGATGGGTTGCTGACTTCGACTCGGGACGTTGTGAACCGGTGGGCAGAGTACTTCGAAGACCTCCTCAACTCCACCAACACGCCTTCCTTGGAGGAAGCAGAGCCCGGGGACTCTGAGGTGGGCTCTCCTATCTCTGTGGTTGAAGTCACCGATGTGGTTAAAAAGCTCCTCGGTGGCAAGGCCCCAGGGGTGGATGAGATCCGCCCGGAGTTCCTCAAGGCTCTGGATGTTGTGGGGCTGTCCTGGTTGACACGCCTCTGCAACATCGCGTGGTCAACAGGGAGAGTGCCTCTGGATTGGCAGACCGGGGTGGTAGTCCCTCTTTTTAAAAGGGGGACCGGAGCGTGTGTTCCAACTACAGAGGGATCACACTCCTCAGCCTCCCTGGTAAGTTCTATTCAGGGGTGCTGGAGAGGAGGGTATGTCAGGAAGTCGAGCCTCAGATTGAGGAGGAGCAGTGTGGTTTTCGTCCCGGCCGTGGAACAGTGGACCAGCTCTACACCCTTAGCAGGGTCCTTGAGGGTATGTGGGAATTCGCCCAACCAGTCTACATGTGTTTTGTGGACTTGGAGAAGGCGTTTGACCGTGTCCCTCGGGGAGTTCTGTGGGGGGTGCTTCGTGGGTATGGGGTACCGAACCCCCTGATACGGGCTGTTCGGTCACTATACCACCGATGTCAGAGTTTGGTTCGCATTGCCGGCAGTAAGTCGGAATCGTTTCCAGTGGAGGTAGGACTCCGCCAAGGCTGCCCTTTGTCGCCGATTCTGTTCATAACCTTTATGGACAGAATTTCTAGGCGCAGCCGAAGCGTTGAGGGGGTCCGTTTTGGGGGCCTCAGTATTTCATCCCTGCTTTTTGCAGATGATGTGGTGCTGTTGGCTCCTTCAAACGGGGCTCTCCAACTCTCACTGGAGCGTTTCGCAGCCGAGTGTGAAGCGGTTGGGATGAAAATCAGCACCTCCAAATCTGAAACCATGGTCCTCAGTCGGAAAAGGGTGGAGTGGAGGGGGGGGTACTGTCACGTTCCGTGACTGCCAGCAGGTGGCGGGTTTTTCCCTCTGCCTACTGCACACCTGTTCTTAATTCGAGGGTGATTATCAGGCCTTTATCAAGTGGCTCTGGGAGCTCATTCTCTGCTGGAGAATTCCACGCCGTGCCATATGCTGGAGAATTCCACGCCGTGCCATATTCTCTCGTGCTCTATTTCGCTATTCGTTATTGACTCTTTGCCTTCTTGCCTTACGGCCTATACTCTTGTGACTCTCAGTATTGTACTTATCGTATTTTTCGCCAATTCAGGCCCTCCTCGTGTTTTGTTTTCCGCGAGCGTTTTCAGTTGTTTTCTCCTTCTTTGTTACTCCTGGTCCTTATTTGATCAGCGTTTTTTGTTACCGTTTTTCCCTGTCGGGCTCTTTCTGTTTTTTGTCATTAAAGACACCTTTTGTTTGACAAGATTTTTTCGTTGTCTGCTTTCCGGGGATCCAACCCTTTACTTCCTTGTTCTGCACGGAGCGATCCGTTATCGCTTCGGGCAGAACGTGACAGTCGTGGTGAAGAAGGAGCTGAGCCAAAGGGCGAAGCTCTCAATTTACCGGTCGATCTACGTCCCAACCCTCACCTATGGTCACGAGCTATGGGTCGTGACCGAAGAACGAGATCCCCGATACAAGCGGCTGAAATGAGTTTTCTCCGCAGGGTGTCCGGGCTCTCCCTTAGAGATAAGGTGAGAAGCTCAGTCATCCGGGAGGGGCTCAGAGTCGAGCCGCTTCTCCTCCACATCGAGAGGAGGCAGATGAGGTGGCTTGGGCATCTGATTCGGATGCCTCCTGAGCGCCTCCCCGGTGAGGTGTTCCGGTCATGTCCCACCGGGAGGATACCCCGAGGAAGACCCAGGACACGCTGGAGAGACTATGTCACCCAGCTTGCCTGGGAACGACTCGGGGAGAGCTGGAAGAAGTAGCTAGGGAGAGGGATAAGTGGCCCCGGATAAGCGGTAGATGATGGATGGATGGAGATATATATATATATATATATATAGCGGAGATGGGTGAGATGCGATATATATATACAATACTTGTTAAGATGTAGTGTCCTTTACATCTTCAAATGAAAGAAGTGTTCCATGGGTTAGGAATTGCTGAAATCAGAGGCTATTTTTATTTTATTATTTTTTTACATTCCGTCATTTTAAGTGTAAAAATGAGAAGCCAGACAGTGGATTGAATGTCATTTTGTGGCTGGTTCACACCAGTGTTTCCCAATTTTTTATTGAGCCAAGGCCCACACTGACTAAAAATCCCGTGGCATTCTACCAAACGAAAATGTCACAAAAAGTGGATTGAAAGTGAACAAAGACACATTATTTGAAGTGAATAAATAGAGCCTGCTCGTGACCCGCTTGCATAAGGTCCTAATTTAGCAAACACGATGAAACATCTTTGCTGTGAGTGACATGTGTTTCACTCTGAGAAAAAGAAGGCGGAAAAAAACCCATCCGTGTAGTAATCACATTTTCACAATAGATGTAGAGCTTCCTCTCATGGGCATATCCACAATGACAGCGGCGAGACGACCGCCTCTATCGGGTCTGCTCCACTTCCTGTCAAGATCTTCGACCCCGGACTCGCTCGGATGGTGGTGTCAGGCACATCCTGTGCAACCCCTAAAAACAAAACAAAACAAATACAAAAAATCCCATGATTGTCCAACTTCCTGGGTGAGCGTATGTCAACGAGCATCCCTCCAGCTCACCATTATCATTGCAAACATCTCCTGAATTCGCAGCTGCTCTATTTGCCTTGCAGCGAGTCAATTGACATTTGATGTGACAAAGGCGGCCTGTGTGGGCAGACGACATGAAGTGCAGACGCAGGCACGAGTAAGCTTAACAAAGTCACATGCGAACGCCATGGCAACTGTGCTGATTGAAACCACTAAAAAAAGCACGTCGAGAAAAACTGAAGTAAATGTTTGTGCAGTTCTTTTATTTCATAGCAAAAAGTGGGAGAAAAAAAATCGGTCTTTTGAAATTGCCCCAACCTGTAATTCTCAACTGGTAGGTCAGGACCGAAAAGTAAGTCGGAGACGCATTTCGGATGGGTCGTGGACAGCTGGTAAAATAATTATGGATTTGTATTTAGATTTTACAGAACAATAGTGAGGCGTACCAATTAAGTTCCCCCATAAAACATTCACTGTCGGGTAAATATCAGGAAATGTTACTCACTCTATTTACCCTGTAAACAAATACAGTGCAGCTCAGCCTTTGGCTAGTGGACGTTATAGCTCGCTGTATGCTTTTGGCAGTATGTCAAAGTCATTGGAAACTGTGGTTAAAAATGTAGGGTTCATTAAACACAGTTTAAAATTAGTTCTGTTCAATTATTTTCAGAGGCTATTTTTAACATCTAAAAAATGTGTCACAAATTTGCAATAATAGGAAGATGCGGGTCCCAGAGTGACAACAGTTCAGGATCACTAAATGTAATTTCCTGTCATCGTAGATTCTAAATCAGGGGTGCCCAAACTTTTGTGACCGAAGATCGACTTTTTGATCAACCAACCTCCCGCGATCAAACCATTACCGCGCACACGCATGCAGATACACACGCATGCCATGAGGAGCTACAGCCTGACGCGGAAGCATGCGACACACTTTTGCGGCCTGTTAACTATCATAGCTCACGCGTACCCTATTAAAATGCTTCTCTCGGCCCTCCAGAAGGCCATTCTTTGCCCGTGCCCTCTGTGAATTGTACACGAAGCAAACTCTGAATGAGAATAATGAGAAGGAGATTTACCTGCTTTATTTTATTTTATTTTTTGAATACTTTTTGTGAAAATGAGACTGATAGGATGATTACCAAGTCACACACGTTATTGTTAGACCTGAGGACGATATTATGGTTGAAATTTACCACAAAAATAGTAATTTGAGTTCAATGTAGTGTGTAAATTGTTTTCACTGTTCGATGACAGCTAGAATAGGCTCCAGTACGCCCGCGACCCTCGTGAAGATAAGCGGCTCAGATAATGAATGGATGGTTTACAAAATACAGGTCAAATAAAGTTATCAATAAAATAAAATCCATCTCTTTTCATATTCAGGTTTTTAAATACTCCATCTCTAATCCGAATAGTTTGGTCATATAAACGCGATAGGGTTACCTCCTTTGAATAGAACATTGGTTTGTGTTCTGTGCATCATTTATCTGCAAGGAATCTTGTTCTTATGAGGACAGGAAGTATTTGTATGCGCCGTGTCTGGCGCGCAACCCGTCGGAAACACACGAGCAGAGATACACAAACATGGTGAAATTCAGACACATCACAGAGTCACACTTTTGGAGCACTTTATTATTAGTATGATGAGTAACATGACTAAATGAACAAGTAAGAAGCGGAAATCACGTCCATTTGCGTCACGATGTCCTTGCGTGGCTCTTTAAATTAGGAAATTCCAATTGCAATTCAAACAAGAGTGATTCTGTCCGCTCACATGTTTGTAGGTTATCCCGAATGTTTCAGAAACCGGAATTTCGACCATAACCTCCTTAACCTGAATATTAATGGCATGTAAATGTGGTCTCTAGGGCTGTTCACACAGCAAGATTTGGTCCGGTGCTGCGCCTGGGCTGCCCCAGTAGAGCGTTCACACGTGCAAATTAGCTCCGGCGTAGCCCCGGAAAAGAGCTTATCCCGGACCAATTTTGACCCACCTCAGGGAGGTGGGTGAAATATTTGCTCCGGAGCAAATGCTCGTTTGCGAAGCAGCACCGGTGTAAATTTGCACGTGTGAACACAACTGGGTTAAATTTGCTCCAGAGC